>NC_141087.1:43729106-44974106 GCF_041138505.1 Cibotium barometz
CAACATAGATATGAAACTTATACTCTAATCTGAAGGAGATAGAATCGGTCCTTTCACTAACTTTTGCTTAAGAAGCTTAAAAGTCTCTTGGCATTTGTTAGTCCAAAAAAATGACACATTCTTCCTTAATAATGTTAAAGGACCAGCTATCATAAGAAAATTCCTTAAAAAGTTGTTTAGCCTTATTCTTATTGATTGAAACATCTTGTAGAAGTTCATATTTGCCAATAGTGAGAAATATTCTCGCACCACTATAGTACTAAATCAAGTTAAAACAACAAAGCATCAATAAGAATGTTATTATCAATTGGTGGCTCTCTAACAATTGGTGGCTCTCCAACAATTGGCAGCTCTCCGATTGGTGGCTCTTCAATTGTGGTCACTCTTGATAGATGATTAACATGAACATGTGACTCCTTCTAAAGAACCAATGTGAAATTAAACTCCATAAAGATAAAAATCATGTTCTAATCCTTCCAGTTGCACAATATTTTTTCATTTAATCCAAAGCGATCTTCGTGATCAAAGCTTGATCTATAAGAGAGCTAAAAGAATACAAACTTGTTCACCAAATATAAGACTGCTTGATGATTTGCTTAAGAGCTTGATGATTTATTCACCAAATATGAGAGAGCAGAGAGCTTGATGATTAATATAAAAGAATAAACCTTATTAACCAAAACGTATTGGAAAAAATTCTTTACAACATATACCATCATGTTCACTAATTCCATACATCTAAAATCCCTACCTCTAGGCTAGGAATGTTTCACATTATGTATAGCCGTGGGCTTAATGATGTAACAAAAGATAGCTATAAGCCTTGTATATATTGACAGAGATAGGCAATGGGCACCCACTTGGGCAGTTGGGCAAAGCCCACTTGTATATATAAAACTTGATAATGTGAATGGGGGAATTCAATCATTTATCAAGTGCAAAGCTTTCTTCTTCTCTTGAGCTCTTACCTTCTTGCTTGCTTGGTTACAGGGCTTGCTTGGTTGCAGGGCTTGCTTGCTTGGTTGCAGGGCTTGCTTGCTTGCTTGCTTGGGGCTTGCTTGCTTGCTTGCTTGCTTGCTTGGGGCTTGGTTGCAGGGCTTGCTTGCTTGCTTGCTTGCTTGGGGCTTGGTTGGGAGGATGCATGCTTGCATGTGTGATTGAAATGTTTTAGGTGTGCATGCTTGCCAGTTTAAGTGTGAGTGTGATTAAGCAAGGGTGGAGAAGAGGTTCAAGATCTCTAGCTTAACCATTACCTTTGGAAGGATTAAGAGTAGAGGAAGGGCTCAAACAAGAGGTTTTGACACACCTCTTAGCCTATTTTTCCTCTCCAATTGAGACTTCCAAAATCTAAGACAAGAGATCTAACTAGCACTATGGATCCTTGCTAGAAAAAGCAAGAAGGTATAACCAAGCAAGAAGGCTATTCATGTCAAGAACGTTCTTGCTCTCTAGCCAATGAGCCATAGTGATAGTGGTTAGACCTTTTATCTTGGATCATGGAAGTCCCAAAAGGAGAGGCAAAAGATGCCAAGAGGTATCTTATTTGAGCCCTTCCTGTACTCTTAACCTTCTAAGTAATCCTTCTAAAGGCAATGGTTGAGAACGTTCTTGCTCTCTAGCGAATGAGCCATAGTGATAGTGGTTAGACCTTTTATCTTGGATCATGGAAGTCCCAAAAGGAGAGGCAAAAGATGTCAAGAGGTATCTTATTTAAGCCTTTCCTGTACTCTTAACCTTCTAAGCAATCCTTCTAAAGGCAATGGTTAAGTTAGAGAGGTTCTTCTCCACTCTTTCTCAACCACACTCTCACTCAAGCTAGTAAGCATGCACATTCCAATCACACATATAAGCATGCATCCTACAACCAAGCAAGAAAGAAGGTAAGAGCTCAAGAGAAGAAGAAAGCTTTGCACTTGAGAAATTATTGAATTCTTGCATCTACATTACCAAAAGTTAAATATATACAAGTGGGCTTTGCTTGGCCCTCCCACCCAAAAGTGGGTGCCCATTACCTATCTCTATCCATATATACAAGGCGGGCTAGCCTTTGTTACATCGTTGGGCCCATTACCACACATAATGTCAAATATTCCTAGGCCAGAGGTGGAGATTTTAAATGTGTAGAATGATTGAACAACCCCCCTGCCCATACTTGCTTCTATCCTCAATAGCTATGAATGATGGGCTTTGTCGATGATCAGAGGATCTTAGCTTATCTTCACAAGACGACGTCATCATGTGGAAGCATTGGAGTGGCTTTTTATTATTTCAAGTGGAACACATGTAACTCAAAATGATAAACTCAGATGAGAACATCTCCTTCGAAGGCTTGCATAATCAAGAAAGCTTCCAAAAACTGGATATGCACGAGCATCCCATATATTTGTCAAAGTGTGGGCCCAATGTCAATGCTAAAGGCAAGGCCCTACACATGTGATTCATCATATGTATGTAACTGCATGGGGCCTATCCCTTCCTTGAAATCATATGAACAAATTTGGATGGTATCCATGAACTTGATGGGCTGCTTGGACTAGACATTTTGGGCTTCTTGATATGAAGTGATGAATTATACGATTAGCCCACACATCCATTCCCTGTCAAAAGGGTGGAGACTTAAATTCTCAAAAGTTGAGGCATAGAGGAATGATTTTCTTCTTTACCTCATACTACTATCTCATGCACCTGCATAGTGGCATGTACATGGGATTGATGTGTTGATTGACTCGCACTACACAGTACATTTCCCATTGGGTTGGTCCTTTATTTCTACACTATTGAAGGCTTTATCATCTGCCCACAAGCATCTTGTATTAACCTCCCTCTTTGACTAGGGTGTTTTGCAATCATTTCTTTGACCCATGAACACTCTACAATAAATAGCTCTCTAAATAGGGCTCTAGATATCCAAATATTAGGCTATTATGTTAGAGAAAAGTAATTACGTGGTAAGTGTAGTCTAGTTGTTTCCAAATGTTTCACTTACATGTAGTCCAAAGTACTGCCTTTAATTAAATTACTCCTCACATACATTTAACAAAACTCCTCAATTTTCTTATATTTCCATAGCATAATCAATTACATAATCATTCTTGAGCACTGGGTGTCACGGATCTCTTATACATCTTGAAGAATTAATCAAGCTCGCATACACGTAAAAGAACAAAGCATATACTTAAATCAAATTGACAAGGTTAAAGTATAACATAAAAGCATGAAATAGAATAAGCATCACCATCGACACAAGATTGGGTGCAATCTTTCCCTCGTCCATGCACCTCCCACTTTCATGATATGAGTAACTTGCAGAATTGTATTCAAAATATAGCCCAAGGAGTCAATAATAGTTTTGCATACAAAATAGGGCTTCACTTTTACAAAAATAACTCAAGCACTAAAGCTTGTTAATGCACTAAGTGTAAAATAACCAAAATTTCTCTAACACGTGTGCTTGTAAAATAGCAACGCCATGCACAAGCGCGCATAAATAATATATACAATCAACCACTTTTTACACTTAGACCATGCAGTTGTCTAGCATAGTCCACTTGTTTCACTTTGACAACACACAGTCTCATCAAGCACTTCAATAACATACACCCGCCAAGCATGGTCTCAAGCTATACCAATAACACTAGGTAACTAGTATTTAATGTGGGGTCACCCATGATACCAATTCACTAGCATGGCACACTAGCTTCACGGGTGTCCCCGTTTAGCCAAAGGGTGGACATTATGTAACACTGGAAATAACCCATGCTACCCAAATGATAACACACTTTATTTCCAATATCATGTAGTATCACATTCATTTCATGAAGCATATACACAAAAAAACACATTATTTAACAGTTATACTTTAGTCACACACTCTTTATGTTAAAACAAACACCTTTCTTTTTCAGCCATGCATATATTCTCACTAGATATTTAATTATTAGCTCTTAAATATTCCTTAGTTATTTACGACCATTTTCCAAAGCAACTACCCCTAAATTAAATCCATTCAGCATAACCTATCTAAGGATAAAAAAACATATAAAAATAAGCAATTTCACTTCACAAAGCACTCTTAAATTCCTTCTCTATTTCCAACTAACTACCCTCCCCCTAAGGTGATTTTACAAACGAAGTACACTTTAAACTCATTATTTCAAAATTTCTTTTTACACAAATATTTCCCACAAGAAATAAATATTAGTTTCTTTTCAAAGTATTCCCAAATTCTCTTTCCATACTGATTTATTAATTTTCCAAAAACACACTTAAAAATAAAAGAAAATGAATACTAATTATTTAAAAATTATTATCTAAAATTTTAAACCATCATTCTGTACTTCCATGTTAGAAAAAATATTCTTAATTTTTCATAATTATTGAACATTGTTTATTAATCATTTCTATTTATTTTTCTTATGTAGCTTTTAAAAATATGATAAAAATATTAAAATAATTGAGTAAACCTTCATCATTGACACTCTAAAATTTTTAGACAAAACACACATTTGATCCATTTCTCATCACTAATTTCATTAACTAAGTACTTTTCTTAAAATAATTATAAAAAATAGTGTATTTTGATAATTCATCTTTAATTAGCAAAGTGATTCCAATAATTATGAGAAATTCAGAATGCCTTTCCAAATATTTTATTTCTTTTTTTTAATAACATTTCAAAGATCATCATTAAAACATACACTTCCTTTGTTAATTGACATACAACTTAAACTAATAAAGTTGATTAATTAAGCCTCTTATCATGTTTAAGTTGAGATACAGAGCATGAATTCAATCATTCTTGATATAGTTTGTGTTTGTTATTTAGAATTTCATTAATCATGTATTAGATTTCTTAATATTTATACTAATCATTGTCATTTCTTGCATAATTATGAAGGATTACCTCAAGAATTCTTCAACTTTGGTTGTACGGTTGACAGCAAAGGTGTTGCCAAGCCTCTCCTAGGGTCTAAACGTCATCCTTATTTTCTCCATTTTTAGCCAATGAACAAATCCTCTCTCCTTAATCACTAATCATCTCTTAATTATCGTGATATGAGACAATTCATGATAGAGAATAAATAGATGAAGACTAATGATGATAGATAATTAGTTGAAGATGAGCAAGCAAGCCCTCATGCACCAAACTCTCTAAAATCAGCCCTCCTTCTACATTTTTCATCCATGCCTCCTTTCTTGATGAGAACTTATCCAAATTCACTTGAAATGGTAAGTCTCTTTACATTTACTTATGCCTTTTCACATCTCTTATGTTCAGGTAGCCTAAATTTGGTCCTACATGCTGAAAATAGCTTATAAATGATGTATCTATGCACTCCCAATGGCTCCCCCATGAATTGATCCCGACAAGGCTCGGCAACACATTCCTGTCAACTCATTAATTTCTTCCAAAGATTTGTAGGAAATTATATAAAATGGCCAAAAAATGAACCATATATCTTTAAAATAGGGATAATATCCAAAATAATAACAATAGAAATTTTTCCAATTTTTTGCCAAAAATAGCTAATTTTTACTCTAAAAATTTACTAAAAATGACTAAAATGACCCAAAATGGCTAAAATAACCCAATTTTTCTATAAAAATACTAAAAATGGCCCCATAATTAAGGTTTATCATTCTTGAAGGGATGCTCGAGGTACAACTACAACAATGGGACCTTGAG
Organism: Cibotium barometz; assembly: GCF_041138505.1. Lineage (NCBI taxonomy): Eukaryota > Viridiplantae > Streptophyta > Polypodiopsida > Cyatheales > Cibotiaceae > Cibotium > Cibotium barometz. The sequence goes on from NC_141087.1 coordinate 43,734,793, forward strand.
TCTATGAATGCCATGAGTAGGCTCTCTGTGGGGGAGATTCTTTGCTAGCCTCTAAATGGTTTTGTCATAATCATGAATTGTGTGTAGGTGTGAGGTCCTTTTAGCAATATCCTCTGGGAATCTCTCTTCTACTTCCAAAACAAGTCGGGGGGATTGAAAGCATTAAGTTGACACAGAACCTTAAAATACTTTTGAAGGATAATACAAAACTCACAAAAACAACAAAGACTAAACCATAGAATTGAATTTAAATTGACATGATGAGCATAAATTGAATTTAAATTGACACGATGAGCATAAATTGAAACAAAAACAAGAAATAGAGTAGACATCACCTTGAACACAGTATTGGGTCCAATCTCTCTCTCTCTCTCTCTCTCTCTCTCTCTCTCTCTCTCTCTCTCTCTCTCTCTCTCCCCTCGAAGTGTCGGCATCCTCCTACTTCTTGGGTATTTATGCTTTATTCATAAAAATAACCCACGTGCCAGAAATAGTTACATGCTTATGCATGGGCTTGCCCTTCACAAAAATAGAAGTTGCTTTTACCAAAAGCTTAGATAAATTCTTCCTATCTAAACTACTAAAGGAAAAATACATTAAGAACCCTAAGGGCTAATTTATGTGCAACAAAATCAATTAGTCCACACCCAATTATAACAAAAGTAGGCAACCAACAATGATACAAAATCTCGTAGTGTAGTAGATACTGCAGCGGGGCCAAAATACCAAAAATGAGAAAAACCTTCCCATTAATTACTCACGCCAAATCACCACCATCACATTTTGAGGTTGCTAGGTGATGGCCTCTATAACACCACCAGCAGGCACACAAGAAGAAAACATAAAGGGATCAGAACTTAGGGACACCAAGATCCTAGCTCCAAGGGTACCAATCAACTCTGCACCCTATCCTCAGCCCTTCAGCTGACACAATCAGACACCTCCACACCTTCCAATCCAACTGAGATGACTCCTATAGCTGTCCTTCCAAGTCAGATATGACCTCCAATGCCTCTGATCATCGACCTACAAGCCTCACTTGACCACCTTTGACTATTAGCTGACCTGAATCCTTCCTAGCTGAGACACACAACTGACTGTAAAACTGAATCAAAATGCTGACGCTAACCCCAGTCCAAAATGAGTCCTCCAGGATCCTCTATAATCCTCCAGCATTAGCTAACCTCAAACCTACAACTCTAGACGTCACTAAACACTTTGCTGACCCTTTGGTGACCTTCTGTCGACTCGTACCTAACTGAATCTAACTAAAACTGATTCAGTATCTGAAATAGACCCGGTTGACTCAGCTGCCTCAACTGAATCAAAAACTTTCATTTATGTGTCCTCTGACACTCCCTAACTCTCAAAAATGCTATCCTCTCGCAAGCATCCAATTCTATGAACTCTCAACCGATGGCATCTGATTCACATGTGACTCCAATCTGATTGTTCTAACCAAACTAACTTAGTTGATCAACTGGATGATCAGTCTTCTTCTTCTCTGTGTCCTTTGACACTTTTAACCCCTCAAACATTCAAACCTCACCGTGATCTAACACTACAGACACTTCGCTCACTGCACAGCTGACTCACAGCTAACTCTGGATCACCTTTCAGCCCACTATTCAATATGTCCGATTGTTGACTACTGATTGCTGGGACAATCCTTTTACTATCAGATTAAACTCACCAAACACTTCCCTCAAACCCAGACAAGCCAAACCAAGCCCTCTACACCTTCATCTGACCTCATCTGATACTTAGCTGACCTTGTCTAACTCTGTACCTTCTTGTCTGATGCTGACTAAGTCAACACTGACTCAGCATTATCTCACCAAACACCAGATTGACACACACAGGTGCTCCATCTCCATAAACTCAATCAAAACAACTCATTTACCATAACAAAACATCAAAACATAAACACTTTGCATCCATTCACAACAACTGACACAATCCAAACTATCAGACTTCATCATATAGACAAAAGCACATCAATGTCTCAACAGCCCTGAGACGTGGGCACACAAACATAAGAAGAAAACACCTAAAAGCTCAAGGATCCCCCATAGTTAGACCTCAGCCACAACTCTCCAAAGCTTTATATTATGACTTCAAATCTCTCTGATTCCATTGCAACAAACAAAATATATTTCTCACGTACATACCAACCAACACTCAGCATGCTGCAAATAGCAGTTATAGTTGAGCAGGAATTGAACTGGGTCAAGTCTCTAAAAGAGAGATGCTACACATAGAACCTAGGGCACACACATTCTAGATGATTCTCTGGTCTTTAGCACACCCTCTGCTCTGACCTCAACAAATTCTCTCACACTGCACTAATCTTCTCTCTTCTGCAAACTTGAAAAAAATAGCAAGATCTCCAGCCTGCAACCTCAACCAAGAAAATAGACCTGCAAAAGACCTCTCCATTGCAATCTCTCTCTTACTCTCCTCCTTGGTGGTCTTCATAGCCACACCTCTTGGAGAGTCCTTCACTTGGAGAGTCTCTTGAAAACTTCCCAATACCCTTCTTCAACTCCGTCAACCGCCTACATTTCTGGAATGTTGTCGCCCGTCTCCTTTGCTCTCCCATACTGTTTCTTTTTTCATTTTTGCATCTACGCAAATCCACTTGGCCACACCATTTTTTCCACCTTGGATCCTCTTCACACCATCTTATGTACATTTTATTTATTTATACATCGTGTTTGGGAGGGTCAAGATTCTCCTCACAATGTCCCAGCCATTCTGGGTTACGAGCACAAAGCTCGTCAATCTCACCAACCTACACAGGTTGTCCATTCAAACACATTACACTTTAGCAATATCTGCTAAAATTACACAACACATAAGCATTAAATCCAACACTTAGTTCCAGCTATCCCTAATTTCGTATGTCCTCCTCATGGAATATTGAGAATCACCTAAGTGTCATGCTATGAACATAGTGGTAATTAGGCGTCCCCAATTAACCATAGAAGGATGACGAACAAATCATAACATCCCTCCTACCTGGGATAACAATTGTCCTCAGTTGTGTCATATCAATTTGCCTATGTTTGAAAGTAAGATTGGATGAGGTCAGGATATGCACGCAAAAACTTGATCAACAAATAATGCATATATACAACTAACCAATCAAATGAACATATGTGAAATGTGTGTAAGTGTCCCATACTACAAAGGCGCATTCCGCATACACACACAAGATGGTAAAAGATAGAAAACATAAATGTGTTTGGTGTAAGCACATGAAATGAATATGATGTCCCATACCACCAGATAACTCCCAATATCACTCCTTTTCAGAATATAAGTTTGAGACGGAGGAGCCAATTCCCTCTGAAACTTAAATTTCAAAACAAAATTTCTTTACCTTAAATTTATTTAATTAATAGCTAAAGTGTGGAAAATATGTAAAGTATGCATGCTAAATTCTATTGTTACTTGAGATACTAATGAATTTCTTTTCAAAATTTTATTGCAAAAGTATAGATGGGATCTAAATATTTCCTCAATATGGTTTGCTAGTGTTTACTGTTTAGGTCTTTAGATAGTAGAAATGTAAAAATAAATGTGAAGCATTTACGAAATAAAGTCAACACATACCTCCATGATTGAGAAATTATCTGGCAAGAAATAATTTAACACTCCAAAAACATGTGAATCTCTATACTTTTCTATGCATATGAAATATGAAGTTCTTCAACACAATTTATGAGAAACTTGACATCATTCAAATAGAATATTATTATTGATATAAATATAGGAGAAACTTACCTTGAGTTAAAAATTGACTTTCGATACATTCAAAATTTAAGAACAATATAAAGATGAATATAATGAATGACTAGCAAAAACAACTCTAACAATCTTGATTGATAAAAATGAAAACATGATTAACTACTTCATGTGATAACTCTCTCTTATGACTTAAAATACAAGGTTTAAGTCATAAAAACGAGTTAATTTCAAAATACATTACTGGGGATAGGTCTTATGTGGTTGCTTCTTAAGGTCATCACATGAAGGTCTCTAAACTAAATAGGACTTAAGGTTTGTACAACCTTTCAATGAAAGAGTTGTGATCATGCACTTGTGTTAGTGGAGTTCCATGCGAACTCGCATGTAAACGAGAAAACATGATAAAATCTCTAATTCAAACTAGGCCACACAAAATAAAGTTGTACCTAATATTCTTTCTAGCAATGGTTAAAACCTAAGGCATAAATTTTATTGAATCTTGTATAAATACCTTCAAAAGATATTTATAGCAAGTGTCTCTCAAAATTGAGGAAGGCAACCTTTTGGTCATATTTTCCCAATTATCATACAAGTTAAAAAATAGAAATCTCTAATAAGTTTTACTCTTAATGTCTCATGATGGAATATTTTACTAATTGTTCCACCATCTCTTGGTTTCAAACGGTCTAGACTGATGCTTTAGCAAGGGAAATAAATGTATACATATACATAAGGTATCTAACACTCTCACGTAAAAATTATGCTTAAGGTTTTGGGTCACTTAAATTTTTACTCCACAAGTTTAAATTCGAGCAAGACTTAAAACTTTTTGGGACTAAATAAGCAAGGCTTTTTAAATTCATAACTCTAGAAGGTAAGCTTAATGGCTTTAATAGATATATTATTAGTTATTAGCTTCTATAGATATTACATGAAGATCTCATGAAAACTAGCTAATTTTAGCTTTTTTTGGTCAAAAATTAAACGCTGATGGGAGCACCCAAAAGGAGAGAAAAAAAACAATAAAGGAAGGAAAAAGCCTGAAGGTAGCCAACAATATTAAGGTCTCTCTTTTTTTTTAAGATATGAAGCTTTATAAGCTTATGGTATAAATCTTTGCTCTTTTTTTTGTAAAGCTTATAATATATTAGCTTGTTTTTTTTAAGCCTTCTTCACGACAGCTGAAATTTGGCCCACTAGCCCGCATAAGGCTCTCTCTTTTAAAAATTAAAGATTAAAAATAAATCTTTAACCAAAGCTTTATAATTAAGCTTTGTAAAAGAAGCCTATCCACAGCTATAAACAACGTTGCATGCTTCTAATAAAAAAAACGAAAAGAAGAAACTCACGCCCATCCGCGATTGTTGTTGCCATCACCAGAGGGTGGAGAGGAAAAATTTCGAGCCGATGCCCAACGTGGGTAGGGCAATTCCTCTCCGAAAACCTGTCGGGTTTGCAGAGTTTTTAGTGGGTGAGCCTAACGGCAAGTCCCACAGTACCTGGGCTCCTTCGAGAGTTCTTAGACGTTGTCATGCCCAGTACATGGGTCTTCCGAGGTCATGCCTTAAGGAAGTAGCAAAATCGTTCTCTCAACCGAGACGACGAAGCTAAGCATTTCTCTTCTCGAGTCTCAAAAATGAGCGTGCTCATCTTTGACCCCGGCTCGAAAAAACAAAACAAAACAAAATTTTAGCCCGCCCCTTGAATTGGAAAAAAAAACAATTCCAACCTTTTGATTTTCCCCTTGCTTAAAGCTTTAATTCCAATATTATTTTCTCTATATAATAACCAACAAGCACTTTTTGCCAATTTGATTTATGGGAACACCTACACCCTCAATTATGGATTATGAACATACGGTGTACTTAGCAATTTTAAAATTAGGTCGTTGATCTCCTTAATTTGTTGATTCCATCCATACAGATGGATTATGGAGAGGTTAAAATTCATAAAGGAAGTTTTAGGAAGAAGAAGGGTGGTTTTGGTTTGACAGAGGTGGTTTTGATTGAAAGTTGACATTCATGTTATAGTAGGAGAGTATATTCCCTTATAGTATGTACTCATATCTCTTTATGTTATCTCTTTATGTTAATGGTTGTAGAGAAGAGAAGAGAACATAGGAAAATTCACCCTTACATCTCTCTTGTGTGCTTGTCTACTCTTGTGTGTGTATGTTTACCAAAGAGCTCAAGGTCATCCTCCTCCACATTCTTCTCATGGTATCATAAGAGTCGGTTCATGTTAAGAGGTCAAGAGGAAAGAAAGCATGGGTAAGGGTAATTCCATCTCTTCCCCTATTTGATTTTGGAGCAACACTTAGAGCTACAGGAAGACAAGGAAGTTGTTGTCTCACAGATTGAGGCATCCTTTCTGGTGGATGAAGGAAGAAGACTTTGTTTTGTACAATTAACTGAAATTTTTGTGTTTCGACATGATTCAGGTGCATTTTAAGCCCCATTTTAACTTTGTAAGTTTTTCAGAGGCACTCTATTGAAAGTACCGATTTTAACTGTGTATGCCCAATTTTGGTCGGAGTAAAGTTACAATGGAAATTTGGTTTACAGGATAGTCTATGCAAAGAATCTAAGATTTTCAAGTTAGTGGATGTATATTTGTGTGTGCAAAAGTATTTACAAGCACTATTTGGTAAGTTACTGTTGTAGGTAATCATGTCTTGACAATCTATCCCACATTGTATGTGAGAAGCTAGATAAGAATAACTTCCAAGCATAGAAGTTCAAGATGACCAATTTCATTATGGAAAAAGGATATTGAGAGTTCATCACGTGATGAAAAGGAGCCAGAGATTGCTAAAGAAAATCCCACCACACAATAGGTGTGCAGGCATATATAAAGGATGGTATGAAAGAATCATAAAGGTACTATGTGACAAACTCTATGATAATGCATATATAGGATGAACAAAAATGCCTAAAGAGCCGTAGGACACCTTGGTGAAGATGTACAATACAAACGCCCAATCTTGAAAGATGTAGCTAAATCAAGAGCTACATAATGTGACCAAAGGAAAGTTGAGTATAAATGATAACTCAGTGAAGATTAAGGGCTTGCAAATGCCCTTGCTTCTATTGGATCAATAGTAGATGATAATGATATGGTATTGGTGAGACCTTGAATGGTTTTGGGAAGGAATACAATCAGTTTCAGATTAGAGTCCAAGAGAACTTTTTAGATTTTCACAAACTGATTACTCTCCTCATCCGTGAGGAGACAAATATTAGAGAAGGTTCATCCTTTGAAAATTCACATAAGCAAGCCATCTACTCAGATATATAGGTAGTGGTAGAGGCATATCATCATATAGAGACCGAGGCGCAAGCTATTTTGGAAATAGAAATCATGGGGGTAGCCACTCTTAACCCTCAAGCCTCTTGGATGTCAATGCTTAGCCATTCCATCATTGTCACCTCTTTTGACCATGGGCTTCAAAAGGGTGAACTCATATTAAATGATTATAATGTATTATTTTACATGCACAATCACCACTTTTACATGGAAGGCATGCTGCGAGAGCGCTTAATTAAGGGTACTATAAGGTTTACACTAGTGTAAGCAGTTTAGAGGCCTGGGATCTTATTTTTAGCTTTGGCCACCTAAATAGTGTAATCCCTAAACCCAAGTAGATAAGTCAAAATGTAACCCCAACCCCTCATTCTCTCTTGTATTCTCCTATGCTAAGCAATTGAGTACTCTTCTTCTCTACTTTCTTCTTCTTGCCTATCACTTGCCTTACTTGATTTGAGCTCTAGTGTGCTTGTCTACATGTGTGTGAGCATGTGTGAGTGAGAGATTAAGTTGTAAAGACGGTTGAGCTTCTCTTTTGTGCGGGTAGCAATGTGGAGGTCAAGCTCTAGTGTGCTCCATAGGTGATAGGATCAAGAAATCTGAGTATTCATCATGAGGTGAGTGACACATCCCAACCATGCATTCGTAGGCTAACCATGGCACATTGGTTCTTGATCGAGCTCCTTTGTCTCTTGAGGGCGATGTAACAATCCCCATAACATTGGTAGTGTACTTTCACCTTTGGTTCTTGAGGGTGGTGTAGCAATCCCCCATGACATTAGTAGTGTACCTACACCTTTCCCATGGTACACACATAATTGCCATTGCTACTAAGGAATAGCTCCACCGCTTAGCCATCATTGCATCTTGTGTTGTTTTAATTTTAAACAATAATGAGGTTACACTAACAAGGAAATATTAGAGAAGGAAAATCATTTCTAATTATGATTGTTGATGTATTTTATGCTTATTTTTTAATTCTATTTTATTCTTTCCATTGTTATTTAACTTCTTGTTACCCTTAATCCCCCAATGCTTCCACATTTTTGTAATTTCTATAATTTTTACATTTTTTGGATTTTATGTGAAGCTTTTTAATTTTTAATTTTTAAAAAATAGTAATTGGGTCTTGAAATTAATTTTATTTAGGTAGTTAAACTCCAAAATCAAAATCTAGGCATAGGGGAAACCTTAGTTTAGACCTATTACATAGCCAATGTTGGTCTCTTTGGATTAGAGAGAATTCGATTTCGTATTAATTTCTACATGAACGTGGTTTTATCATTAGGCTTAATCTAATGACTAATCCTATTGAATTCGATCCACCAATTATGCCAAGTGTCCCTTGGGTTGGATAACGTAGTAAATGCACCTAATGTACTCTCACCAACCATGGCAAAATCTTAGAAGGGGAGCTTTGCATCCTAGAAACAATCAAACCGATCGGATGTCGAAAATGCAAATGAAACTCGGATTATGAAATTTTTATTTAAAATTTTACAAAATGTTTTAAAAAAGGAAGTGTTGCGCGCCACCAAAAATAGTACACATGTGCAAACTTGCCAAATATCTATTTTAGGTCATTGCAATCATTTTGACTTGTATATGACCCCAAAATTTTTCAGATTCCCATAAGGGGCCCTTAACTATAGGAACTAACACTTGGCTAAATTGGTCCGAAAAAAGTGCAATGCTTCTTATCGACAAGTAGTATTGTTCAAAGACACCTAAACCCCACTTTGGACAAACTTGGGTAACACTTAAAAAATAAATTTTAAAAAAAGAGATGAAAAAATCAAAATATATATGAGATATCACCCTAGACCTAAAACAACTTGAAATGACATGCAGTTTTGCAATTTGGATGAGTTTTAGCTGCAAATTTAGAGGAAAGCACTTCCACCCAACTAGGCTCATACCATCCAACCCTTGGCTCGCGACCTTCTTTAGGGACTCAGTTCAACATGGTGCAAGGCATAAGACCCTTAGGTAGTGACAATTCCTTTGATCTTAGATAAATGGAAGGACTACAAAGACCTAGGGAAAGAAAACCTCTACAAGACCAGTCACTCGCCCCTAATTGACCCTATGACCAATTACTTTAGGGGTTCATCTTTGGCTATAGCCTTTGGACCCATGCAACGTATCAAACTGGTGATGAGTAGTGTTGTTCACAGACACCTAAACCCCACTTTGGACAAACTTGGGAAACACTTAAAAAATAATTTATGTTTTTTAAAAAGAGATGAAAAATCAAAATATATATGAGATATAACCCTAGACCTAAAGAGCTTGAAATGACATACAGTTTTGCAATTTGGATGCATTTTAGAGGTAGATTTAGAGGAAAGCACTTCCACCCAACTAGTCTCATACCATCCCACCCTTGGCTTTGGGACCTTCTTTAGGGACTCAGCTCAGTGTGGTGCAAGGCATAAGACTCTTAGCAGGTAGTGACACTTCATTTGATCTTGGATCAATGGAAGGACTACAAAGACCTAGGGAGAGAAAACCTCTACAAGACCAGTCACTTTCCTGATTGACCATATGACCAATTACTTTGGGGGTTCAGCTTTGGCTGCAGCCTCTGGACATACCCATGCAGCATTTCAAACTGGTGATGAAGGAGTTGAGTTCAGCTCCAAGGCCACACCCAATGTAGCCTTATCACATATGAACCTCATGCATGTAGAGATTCCTATCCACACATAACCTATCATGATCAGCAACCCAACACCTATTAAACTAAACCTTACAGAAATCTTATTGCTAGATGGCACGCTAGAAGAGGAAGTGCAAGGAGAAGAGGCCCTAATTCAAGCTACTAGAGCAAAATAGGAAGAAACTTTACATCAAGCCTAACAGAGATTAGCGGCCCAAAGTACACCAGCTACCCAAACTGAGTATCTATTTCTTGTACATGATAGCCTACACAGTGAATTCATATTATCCAAAATAGATGGCATAAGATTTTCAAATACACTATTGTAAACTAAGAATTTGGAATTGACCAGACCTAGCTACATGCCTCATCTATGCTATCATTTGGGATGAAATTAAGCAAGCTGTCTTTGCCCAACGGATGAGGAAGAGCATCTTCAAATGGTCATGGATTGTATTCATACTCTATGGTGGAGCAAGAGAGGCTCAAACATGGAATCACCACCATCACCCCTTAACATCCTATGACACATGTTAGGATGAGCAATGTGCAGGCTCCTACCCTAAAAGCAAGAGATAGAGACACCATTGAGATAAGCTCGACTGATCCCATATAGGTAGTGACACCTGGCTACACCATAAACCAAGGTCTAGCTTCCATTCCACAAGGTTACATGGGAATCCAAGAACCTACTAGCATGAGCTTCATGTTTCTAGATTTTAGAGATGTGCCTACACACGATACTATTGGCACCATTCTGTACCTTGTGCTGCTAAGTACTACACCACTCATAATAGCACCTATGACCAATCCCACAGTGTTAGCTATTAGTTTCATGCCCTAGTCACAACTATAGCAAAACCACGGTTGCTTGCACCCCCATAACCGTTGCTCCAGGCCTACTCAACACATCCATATCACCTGCTAGGGCCACTGGATGAGCCTGCACCTCATATCGTCCATTCATTACATCTCCCTCTACTCTTTCATAAATACACCCAAGAGCAAGGGGGACATCTTTGTAAAAAACTAGACAGCTTCTATACAATCCTCCACTTATCGGACTCATGTTACTCCGCAGGATTCATGCCACTATGCATGTAGGCAACACCCTTCATACCACATGCTGCACCTACAATACCAATTACTCTATCAAAACTTCCTACCAACTGATCCAGTAGCTTTTGCATAAGAATTAGGGACATCGAGAGTATAGCACTTGTCATGAGAGATAACAGATGAAGTAGCTCTGCAAAGGCTTCATAGATTGCAAAGCTCACGCATAAGTTTAATGTACAGGAAGACACCACAAAATTTTTGATCAAGTTTGCAGATCCCTAGGCAAGAGGAATAAGCTAGCAAAGACCAACGCCTTTAGTCTTACACTAGATGGCAAGGCTAGTGATCGATATCAAACCCTGAGAGTTGAGGAGCATCAAAACTTTACGCATCTTAGAAGGTTATTCTTAAAGCAATTTGTGCATGAAGGAGCCTTGTGGAGTATAATGGCTTCACATTTACATAAAGCTAAGAGAGAAAAAGATGAGCTGACCAGTGAGAGATTTTATTAGTCAACGTAAGCATTTAAACTCCCGTTGTGCACGACATGAGTGCTTCTCAAATAATCAACTACTTGATTGATTTATCCATGGGGCTTAAGCATGAGGATATCTATAATGGCTTGGCCATTAGAGGCATCACCATGTGGGATGAAGTCACAGATAATGCCAGAGCTTGAGATTCTAATTCTATTACATCCGTGGTGGCTAGCAGTCATAGCACCACAACTGCAAACCTATAGCTAAAGATAGTACTTTAGTAGAAATGACCTAGACTGACTTCTCAAAGGCTCTATAAGAGGAAATGAAAAGCTCCTAATAACGTACACAGAGAGAGTTTCACTGGTGTTCGATTTTTCGTCAAGGGCATACCACAAGTGAATGTCCAATTAACTTAGAAGTGGGTGCTATGGTCACAAAGCTTGAGATTCATTTAAAAGAGCTACCTTCTTAGAGGAGAGTGGCATATATGTCTTTAGAGTCCGTGTTCTTATCGGCTCTGTCACCTCTTCAAGCTGGAACAATGCATTTTGAAGAAGCTAGTATTTGGTGTCGACTTTTACAGTTGTTTCATTGAGAGAATTTATCAAATGTGTCACTACCTATTGATGGCTGCTGCTTCCAGCTAACTCCATCTGTTCCTTGCTCTATTATACCTCTATAGCATAGAAGGAAGGCATTACCTGTCCATGGGCTTTATTAAGCTCTTCGTGTGCTCCTTCCAAATACGTAATATGATTCATGTGAACTTCCTCTGTTTCACCCACGTGAAGGTGAAGCACTGAGCAAATGCTTTTCCCACCTTATTAACCACTTTGCAGGTTAACATGGTTTTACCCACCTTGTAAGGCATTTTACCATCTTGCCTGCATGGAACGTAAGCCTAATTCTTGTAAGCCTTTGCTAGACTTCATAGAGTGGCCTTACCTTGAGCTTAATACCAAATAGGGAAGTCCCACACGTCATGTATATACTTGCTCAAGGCTAGAACTAGTGGCCTAGGACTATTTTAATGTTATGGCCAAGCAAGTGTGAACAATAGACATTTGTATATAAGTGATTTTTGACATTGAGCAATACACATTCATTCCCTTTCAATAGAATATTTGTGAGATATTCCTCTTCTTTACTCTCATTCTTAATATACATTCATTCCCTTTCAATAGAATACTTATGAGATATGTCTCTTCTCTACTCTTGTTCTCATACGCATTCATTCCATTTCATCAATAGAATACTTGTGAGCTCTCACTCTTTTCTACTCTTGCTTGCTTGTATTGTGTTCGATTCTTATATGCTAGATGGTTTCTTGTTGCCATATATATAGGCAGTGATGTGTGTGAACACACTTAGGACCGTCGGGGCACTTTTTCCCTCCTTATAGGAGGTTTTTTCCCCCGGCTTGTATATATGCCCATCATTCTAGGGCTAACTTATCTTTGTACATTGACACAATCTAATACACTGTGTGTTGTGTGCATTCTTTCTTCTTCTTCTCCAAGCTTTGTGTGCTTTCCTGCAACCCTAATTCCAACAATTGGTATCAGAGCAGGCATCGGCTCCCAGGGCTACGTCGCTAGCACCCTCCGACTCACGTTTTCCGATTGAGGTGAGCTTTCACGAGCGCTTGCAGGTCCCTATACTCTGCAAAAATTGCATCTGAGGTCGTTTCGGGCTCCGTTTTTGCATTACAAGTTCTGTACAGGTGTTTTCGTCATTTTGTGTAAAAATTTTGACAGTGCAGTTTTCTGCAAAACAGGCATACGTATTCTATTGTGGACCGTGCTACATAGCACGAGTTGTTTTCTGTTCAGTCTCTTTGCTTCATTACAGGTAGCTTTTGCATCAGTTTCAGTTAGTGGCCATGGCTGATAACAGCAAATGATGTATTTCACATGTTGTCTGTTGATGATAAATTGGATGAAGACAGCAACTACCCACTTTGGACATACATGATGCAGCATGTTTTGGTTACAAAAGGAGTGTGGAACATTGTGCAAGGTATGGATGTACGTCCAGGTTCTGTGGATGTAGGATCTGTTGAGGATGTTGCAGGTTCTAGTAGTTCTATTATTGCTGCTGTTTTACCCATTGCTGAACAAGCTCGTTGGGATGGTAAAGATACGCAGGCTCATGCCTTGATTGCACTTTCTGTCAAACGTAACATTACTCCACATATTTGTTCAACTAAAACAGCAAAACAGGGTGGGATATTCTAGCTGGTTTGTATGCAGGTCGTAAACGAGGCAAAAATCTCTTACCTGCGTAAAGAGCTAGAATCGAAGATTATGCAGGAAGATGATGACATAAATGTTTTTCTTGCTGAGATTAAAGATCTCAAGGAACAGTTGATTTTTGCAGGTGAGATTATTTTTTATCATTCTCTTGTGCAGACTGTTCTTGATGCTTTACCTGAGTCATATCAGACTTTTGCTTCCACGTGGAGACTTATTACTGAGGACAGACCTGATGTTGTCAAGTATGATACTTTAGTCAACAAGCTTTTGCAAGAAGCGCAGTCCAAGCAAAACAAGGCTAGGCAGCGTGCAGTTGATCAGGCATTTGTTACTACCCACCAGCAAAGAAGAAGTGGTAAGCCAGCCCCTTCCACTATTTCTTCTCCTATTAGTAGGTCTGCAACTTCTTCTCCTTCCACAGGTAGCAACAATAGGTCTGAGAAGGCTCTTTAATAAAGGCAAGAAAAAAATCAGGTGCAACTATTGTAAGACAACTGATCATGTCATTAAGAATTGCCCTAAGCTAAGGGCTAAAGAGGCAAAGAAGAAAGAGTCAAATGCAGCCACAATAGCGGATGCTTCTACAAATGCACATTCTGTAAATGTTGTGTAGGATACAGAATGGGCGTTTAGCGTGTATTGCCAGTTTGACCCATCTGTACGTGATACTGGAACTGCTTTCGTTTGAGAACCTCACCTTGTACTCTGGTGCAAAACAACGCGCTCTGGTACTAAGACTTCTTGTAAACCTCTATCATCCACACCAACTTGGGTTCATCCTCATTCGGAAGAGTGCTCAAGTCAAGCCCATGATGCTCTACAAGGTTGCTCGAATAATGAAACATTGGATGCATCCTCCAATGGCTCGGTAACTCTAGCTTGAACACTACATCGTTAAGCTTGTTGATAATTTTGGATGGGCCTTTCTTCTTCGGAGCTAGTTTGGAAGCAACTTTCCCAAACTATTTGAGCCTCTGCTTCATGATCTTCAAATAAACCCAATCTCCTTATCTGAAGGTACTATCTTGACAATGTTTGTTAGCCTCGCAGACTTGCTTTGTCTTCCCCTTCCGTATTTTTTTCCAAACTTGTTGCAATAGCTGGTCCAAATCTTGAATCGCTTGGTCTACACCATTGTTCCTTATGGAAGCTTCAAGAGCTCAGGGCATCTAGTTAATAACCAGACGACCATATACCTTCTCAAAGGGAGTGTTCTTGGTCGATGCATGCACTATGTCATTGATGGCCTGCTCCAACAATGGAAAGAACTCCTCCCAAGAGTTTGATGCTTCTGACAATAACACCTTAGCATTTGATCATAGTCTTGTTCATGCTCTTAGTGTGGCCATTTGTCTGGGAATGAAAGGTGGTATTGAGAACTCTAACTTCATCCCCAAACCATAAAACAAAGCCCTCCAAAAACCTCCAGTGAATTTTGGATCCGTGTTTGAGACAATCCTCTTCAGAAGTCCATGCAAGCAGAACATCTACTGGATGAAAAGCCTAGCCACCTCTTGAGCATCCGCATCTAGCTTGCAAGGAATAAGGTGGGTCTGCTTAACTGAACCAATTAACAACTATAAGGATACAATCATTTTGGAACCTCTCGCTCTTTGGCAATCTAACCACAAAGTCCATAGAAATGTCCTCCCATGGGAACTCTGGAACTGGCAATGGCTGAAGCTTATCGATAGCTTTCGTGATGTTTGGCTTTGACTTCTGACATACCTAGTAGAATCGCACATACTAATGAATATCTTGCTTCATGCGAAGCCAAAAGAAAATATGGGATAACTTCACCCTTGATGACACAAAGTCAATCCTTGTCGTATAACCACACATCTTAAAAGGTGTATTCTAAAGCAATGGTATGCACTCATTTGCTCAAAGGTTCCTTAGCATTTGTGGAGGATTCTCCTTTGTAGCATTTGTCCAGAGGATTGGTCTCCTTAGCATAATGCTCTACAAAATGCTAATAAAAGACTTCAAGGCCAAGAAATCCACAAAGCTCATGTACATTTTCTAGTATGGGCCACTCTTCGCTAGATCCATCGAGATTCCATCCTCAAATATGACGTCCTTAAAAGGAATTTTGATCATGAAAAACTTCGTCTTTCGAGGGTCAAGCTGCTTATTATGGGCATCAATCAACCCCAAGGACATCTCCGTCTCCACATGCTTTCCATGCCCATCTTTAGTCTTGCTAAAGACCAAGATATCATCCAAGAAGACAATGATGAATATCCCAAGGAAAGGTTGGAAGATTCGAGACATCATCCTACTGAAGGTAGTCGGGGCATTCTTTAACCCAAATGGCATCACAAGAAACTCGAATAAACCGAACAAAGTCTGAAAAGCTATCTTCTAAATATCCTCCAGAACCTTACGGTATTCAAATTTCAGATCCAGCTTGCTAAACCACTTCGCCCCTACGAGTTGATCCAACAAGTCATCAATGCAGTTGAGTGGGAACTTGTTTTTGATAGGGAGCTTGTTGTGAGCACCTGGTAATCCACACATAGACGCATACACCCATCCTTCTTCTTGACCAAGAAGGTTGGAGCTCCAAATGGCGAGGAGCTCATGCGGACCAAGCCTTTGGCCAACATTTCCTCCAGCTACTACTTGAGTTCTGTCATCTCTCGATGACTCATCTAGTATGGGACACATGAGATGGGGACTCTGCACCAAGAATGAGATGAATGTGGTGGTCCTCAAGTGGTGTCGAAGGTAACTCCTTTGGTAAATCGGCACTAAAGAAGTGTCCACGCTTGTCCAAAATGTGTTGTCTATCTGACGCTAAATCCTCCAAGTCGTTTGGCTGAAGAGCCTGAACAAATACCCTTGTGTACCACTCGTTTCATCTGAAGGGCAGATATAGCTACACAAAAAGGCCTGTGTGAGATGATAAGAACTCCCCAGTCACCTCTAAGGAATGGCCATAAGAATCTTGAAAAGTTATCCTGTGCCCCTTGTCGTAGACCACGCCTGCATGATCATACAACCATGGATGGCCTAGAATAATATCCACTTGATCCAAAGGTGCCACCTTGAACGTGTGATGTTCAAAAAAATCCCCAAAAGCCAAAGGGGCATCCTCCAAGGTCTTCGCAACCCGAAACTGGTTAGATTTCTTCTACTTGCCTCTCATGGTGACAGTGGCTATAGGACTATGCCATTGGTGTGTCCACCATCTAGGCAACTTCAACCGCTCAACCACATGGTCTCTAATGATGTCCTTCGAGGCTCCTCCATCAAAGAGTATGGACATCAGATGTCCATGAAGCCTGATCTCCCTCGATGCATCATTATATCATGCCGGCCAAGGACCACCGAGATCCTTCGATATTAGGTCAAGTGAAGAGCAATTGTGGTACTGGTGGGAGTGGGAAGGGAGTAGATGGTGTCGGTGTCAGTGTCGATGTCGTAGATACGGCTGCGAGCAGTAGAAAAACTTGCCTTCTCCTTCTCCTTGCCCTTACCATTATGCTTTCTCGTGTTCTTTGCACACTCCTTTCCAATATGATCAGTGGAGTCAGAATAAAAGCACTATCTGACAACCATCTTGGCACGATGGTCTTTAGGGGTGAGGCAATTCATCGAGGCTCCCCCACTTGCCTTGTCCTTATCATCTTTGGCCTTCGACTTGCTACCCTTGTCTTTGCCTTTATGCTCCCCTTGTTGCTGAGTCCCAAACTTGAAACTCTCTCGCGTCTCAAGGTTTGTAGTAACACAAACTACATCTGAAAGATCATGGGCTTGATGTGCACAAACATCTGCATAATGCAAGTATGGTTTCAAACCATCAACAAATCGCTCACTTGCTTTGACTGTCGGAGCATCAGAAAAAGCTTTCATAAACGAGCGAGATAGTTGGTTTATCTATTCGCCATGTTTTTTCATAAAACACTCGCATTGTTTCTTCAATTCATGTTGGTAATCAACAAGAATAAATTGCTTCAAGTTTGCCTTGTGGCAGTCATTTAAGCAAGTCATGGAGTGGTGCCTAAGGTGGTCTTCCCACCAGAAGAGAGCGGCCATCAAAGCCGTACGCACCAAATGGAGCTAAAAAATATCTAAACCTCTTTGTTGCCAATGTTCCAATCATCTCGCAAGTCAAGTTGGTGATGACTTCTCTGTCCATCTTCCTGTGAACTTGGGAGGCTTGAGAAGCTTCATTAATTGAGCTCGTTCCTCATGAGGCATGGAGGAAGAACTCGCAAACCGGTAGTCTCGATGTCAAGCCGATGAAGGTGAGTGAGAATTGTTCAAAGAATCCGATGGAGAGGGACTCCACAGACCGTTCAATAGTGATGCAAACGGCGTCTCTCGCGCGCCGACTACTGCTGCAAGTGTAGAATGATGATTATCAGACTGGGAACGAGGCTCATCCACCAGGACATCCAAAGGAGTAAAAAATCCTCCTCCAAAACGTTTTTTCACTTTGTCCTCAAAATTGTTCAAAACTTGCTCTGAAGCATGGGCCCTTATAGATCCTAGATCTGGAATACTAGGTGCTTGAGGTGGCGACTCCATCCTATCAAGAGATTAGTAGATATTCCTTCCATTTTAGTCACATGCACGTCCACCATGGATGTTGAGACGCAAATCAATGAATTGTGAATCCATGACAAATATCTAGTGATCAAGGACCAGGTGAGGGATTTCAACCATGTGTAATGGGTGACGGGTTTGGTGGGGCAAGGAAACACAATATACCCCAAATAAACTAGGTGTAATGAAGAGACCCAAAGGATAAGGGTTTGGTGGGACAAGGAAGCATAATATATACCCCAAATAACCCAAGTGCAATGAAGATAACCCAAATATTCACTTCTCATGAACCTAAAAGCACATGGGTGCTAGAAAAGAAAAGAAATTTACAGGTTCCCTAAGCTCTAATATGAACTGGAGAACACTTGTGCCTATGTGCTAGGGTTTTCCAGAGATAGAAAGAAGAGTGCAGAGGAATCACACATACAACACACACGAGTTCTAAACTACTACTTTGTATTATGCACAAGAAGTAATACAACTGAAATTCAAGTACAAGATGTGGCTGAGAATGAAGACGTCAAATCGCAGCCATGTGACCTACTATTCACTCTTGGCTAGCACTTTGTCTACAGAGACATGCTCTATGAAGTACAACGTTGAGGAAAGTAGATGAATATGACGATTTCATGACCCACGTATATATATACACCAATGCTCTTAGTTGACCAACTTTATATCAAACTATTGCCACATCATTATCACCATGTGACAATGCCACATGTCCTCTCTGTGATGTCTGGCTCTACTTATCTATTGTTATCTTATGTTTGGTTGTGGCTTACATACTTGTAGGCATAAAGGCAATGACATTCGAACTCCTGGAGATGGCCACACCTCAAACAGCCCATTTACCTTCATGACCAAAAACTTTTCCAAAGCCTCTTCCAGAAATTTGAGAGAAATTGAGGGAGGCCTTAAGATTGCCAATGCCCTGCTCTGTTGGAGTGCCCTTGATCTCTAGCATCTAAATCCTATGGTCAATCCATGCAATGTAAGCAAAGAAGGGGTGTCAAGAGCATGCTCACTATCATAGGGATCTTGCCATGTCCACTCCCCCAGGTCCCACTGGAGTCATGTGAGAGGGCATCCCTATGAGAATCGAGGAGGGGTATCCGAAACCTCCTCACTATCATAGGGATCCTGTCATGTCCACTCCCACAAGTCCCACTGGAGTCACATGAGAGGGCATCCCGTGAGAATCAAGGAGGGTTTATGTGCCACGCATGTGCATGAAAGCCAATTACCCTCACCCTTTGCAAGGTGCATCCGCTGACCTCCAAAGGCGGCTCTGATCTGCCATGTGGTCTGATAGAGAAGGTAAGACAGAGCTCTCATGAGCGCCATGGACGACCAAAGGTATGTTGTGTTTGGTGAACACTCCCAACCACTACATAGGTCCCATACTCAAAGCTCCTCATAATACGTTCAAGCGATGTCACATGCACAGAAACTCCATGTCTTCTTTTATCCATAAACACCTTTCATAGGAACACATAGATGCAAAACACAAAGAAGAGATGGAAAGGCAGAGTGCTTGGGAATGGATGTGTTCGATGAAGATGTTAATGTCGATGCTGAACACATATGCCTTGAGATAGGCATCAATGCTGAAACATCCCAGAACTCCATGGAAGAAGCATAGGTTCTAGAACATGTGGTGGTCCCAATAACAAAGACCAAATAGCTTTCTTGGCCTTTGTGAATGCCATGGTTGAGTAGGAAACTTTCTACCACATGAAGCATACTCATGATATAGTCAAACATAGCATCTAAGGCATAGAATATATCCTCTTCTATGACCAAGATACCACATAGTTGAAAGATTTTAGCAATATTGTGTGAAGCACCTCTTTGTGCTAATTGTGCATCCCCCTTGAAGGAAAACATTGGAAAAAATTTTGATCCACTGAATTGATTTTACCACAAAATTATTTGAGTTTTAGCGCACAGTTAATGATAATATTGTAGCCTAGCTGGTTGTTTGATGTGTTGGTGTTGTTGCAAGGAATAAAGATAGCTGTGCAAGTTGAGCTAGCACACAATGGAGCTAGTGTAGAGGATGTTGATATTGCTATGACGGGCCTGCCTCTCCTAGTCAGCACACATGAAGTGGAGAAAATGAGTATGTGGTGGTAGAAGCTACATCCAAAGGTGGTGGTAGAAGCTACATCCAAAGGTGGTTGACATGGCAGTAAAGAAAATGCAACATGATGAGGAAAAAACTCTGGGCTATAAGTGGATGAACATTGGGCTTTGATGAGGAAAAATGTAAAAACCCTAAAAACATAGAAACCCTAGAATGGCATGAGGAGGAAAAAACTCTAGGCTAAATGGATGAGCATTAAACTCACATTAAAATGTAGACTGGCATGATGAGGAAAAAAACTATGGGCTGAATAGATGAACACTAGGCTTTGATGAGGAAAAAAATGTAAAAACCCTAAAAATACAAAACCCTCCTAAAAGTAGAAGTGCAAAAACCCTAAAAATGCAAAGATGCCAACATGAAGAGGAGAAAGATTCATGGCTTGCCTGAGCTCTGATACCATATTGGATATCACATGAGATCACACATGAAGCTATGGAGGATGAAATATCATCACATCATGGTGGAGTGTGTAGAAGAGAGATAGGAAGAGAGAGAGAAGAAGAAGAAGAAGAAGATTGTATTTTCATCCACTGGGGGCCAAATATGACCCATGGGACCAACAAACTAGTACAAGACAACAAAAAAAGTCTCCTTCTGTTACTATGAAGGGTAAAACTAGCAAGCTAGTGTGTGGCATAATGTGACTCAAGCTCCTCTCTATGTTTGAAGAGTCGAGTGATGAATGCCCTCAAAACAATGGGTGTGGTTATAAGCAATACTTGTGGCAGTTGTGTGTGGCCTTCAAGGAGTTTGCTGAAACCGCGTCGCATATGTGTATATTGAGGACAAACCATGACCATATGTTCTTCTATCTCCATGGAATTCATATCACAAAATTTGGAGATTCTTTCATGCCCCTAATGACAAAGAGATAGAGGTTGTTAATGAGGTCCAGCTTGAACGGGCGGTAGAAGACCCTAGACTTGGTAGGACTCAAGAGTCAAGGTTTGAAGATGCCAGATGATCTATGGGAGTTCAATGTAGAAGATAGCCAGCTGATCCTGCTTGTACTCCCGGAGTTTGATATTAGTGGGAAGGTGTATCTCCTTTTGAGTGATATACAGAATACATTTAGGATATGTGAAGACTACGCTCTATCTGCCATAGCCAATTTTTATGATGGAGAGGAGGGATTTGTTTCAGAGAGGACTCCAGTGAAGATGAGGCCCTCAAGTTGAATTTTGATGGCAAAGACTGTCTAAGGAAGTGTTTCTCTATCTGCTGTCTTCAGACAGGTCCAGAATTGTCAGTTAATGTACAAAATCACTTCCCCCTCAACTAATACTAGTTAGAACAACATCTCTATACCACCTACTGATGCTTGGATGACTCAGAATCAACCCTAACTCAAGCTAGTTGTCCCAAGCCCACTGTCCCAAGCCCAACTCAACCAAAGTTAGCTCTCACTTGTAGCCTTATCACCAAAAAAACTCCATCCATATAACATAGAATTGAACCAAAACACAAAAGAAAACTTTGATATCACACAATTCGATCCTCTAGATGTTCAAAGAAGGCTGTGTAACACGTAATAAGCCTCAATCTTGAGGAGATCAAGTAAACAAACAACAGATCAAAAGAAAACTCTCTCAAATGACCACAAGGAAAATTCTCAAATATTTACAAGATCATAATCAATCATTCAATTGCAAAAACTATCTGTAGGATTCACTGACTGGCACAACGGGGATAGCTTGAGAAATCCTCAAGACTGGTCCAAGTTCTAATAATAGTGCTCCCTAAGAGGTTCTGGGACACTATCCACCACAAAGAACCCTCTCCCACTCCTGCAACTCCTTGCTCTAGACACACCTTAGTCTTCTCTCACAAACTCACGTCACTCTCAACACAGAAGAATCCCTCAGATAACCAACTTCAAAACAAACTCAAAAGACCAAACTCTCTCAGCACAACACCAAGACTCTTACATAACTCTCTCATACCAAAGCTCTCACCAAAAAACTCCCTCCACCTTTTTTCTTCATGCGCAACAATACCCCTATCTCCATGCATGCTTTCACATACTCTATCTAATTCTATCGGCTAGCCACCATGCAACAGATCTAATAGCAGATGATTACATCAAGTTATGAATACGCAACCACCCATGCAACATTATTTTATTCTTCTTGGGGTTGGGATGAGCATCCTCATAGGGCATATCCCCTTGGCCATAAAAAATCCATCATCTTTTGCCAAAACCCCCCATGGTTGAAGCATTTATGCTTAAGCACTTGCTATGGATTCTTTGAAACAATCTTTAGCAAACAATACCTTCGAATCCCAACAATCTACTTCATGCTCCTCTACAACAGCTTTATCATTAAACAAGTCTTCATCCTTTGTCTATGTATCCTTTAGGATTGTCATGACTCTACACCAATATGGCTTCAATTTGTAGCCATTTACTCTCCTTGAATGAAGTTAATCATCCAGGTCTACAAGCTGGTAGGTCCCATTCTCATACCTGTGTACAACTTTAAAAGGGCCATCCCATTGAATTTGGAATATTGTCTGGAAAGTGTTATCCAACTTGCTGTTATACCTAAGCACCAGATCCCCTTCCTTAATGCCTTTATCCTTCACTTTCTCATTGAACAACTCTGCTCTTCTGTTGCTCAGTTGGATGTAATGGTCCAAAGCTTCTTCCCTTGCCAGCTGTAACTCCTAAAGATCCAATAACCTCTCTTTATACTCATCTTTGTCTTTCCCCTGATGCTTTAATAGAAACTGCAGACTAGGGATTTCCATTTCCATGGGAATTAGGACTTCCTTCCCAAAAACCAGATGGTATGGTGAAAACTCTGTAGCTGTTCTCACAGTTATCCTATAGGCCCATAGAGCTGAAGCTACATGTAAGTCTCATTGCTTGGGATGTTCTTCTAGACATTTGGTTATAATAACTCTCAATTGAACCTCTCAACCAACCCATTACACTGTGGATAATAGGGGGTTGAAAACCTATGAGTAATGTGAAATTTCTACATAAGCTTCTCAATGATTTGGCCTCTAAAACCAGGTCCTTGATCTGTCAATAACTCCAAGGACATACCAAACTTGGCACAAATATCCTCAAAGACAAACCTGGTTACTTCCTTGGCAGTAATGCTTCTTACACATCTAGCCTCAGCCCACTAGTAAGATAATCCACTGCAGTTAAGATGTAGGTCCTATCCCTGGTAATTGTGGATAGAGGGCCAATGGCATCTAAACCCCATTTTCCAAAAGCTCCATATGAAATAATGGTTTTCCTCAACTCATGGTGCAATACTCTCCTTCCGTGCTTCTGACATGGCTCACAGCTTCTGCACCAATGGTAGACATCTTTCCTCACACTAGGCCACACAACCTGCAATAAGAATTTTCCTCAAAGTCAACTTTAGGGCAAAGTTCCCTCCACAAACCCGCTCATGACATGCAACCATTATGGCAAAGATCTCTGCTGTGGTTGGGATCCTTCTTGGAACCATATACTTACCTTTCATGTACAATTGATCATTAAGAATACTATACTGCGGAGCCCTTCTAATGAAACAATACTTCTATTTTCTGGATAAACTTGAAGGTACCATACCTCTATGCAAAAACTCTTCCACTTCATGTAAACTCTCCCTTCCAACATAACTAAGGTGAGTTACATCTATAGCATATGTATCCAAATCTTTGCCTAACATCCCCCCCCCCCTTGCTAATGTGTCTGCAACTTGGTTCTGTGCTCTTTTCACATGTTAAACCTGAACTTCTTGAAACCTCTGCAGCATCTTTCTTATTTGAAAGCACCACCCCTTCAATTTGGGATTCTTAGCCTTCTAGAAATTCTGAAGTTGTCTAATCACCAGTAAATTGTCTCCTTTAATAATTAGTCTGCTAATCCCTCTCTTCAGACACTATTGGAGTCCATATTCTAAGGTTGCATACTCAGCTTCATTGATGGTCTGCACCTATAACTTGATTCCTTCTTGATATATCAAAGTACCTTCTGTAGTCAACAAAACAACCCCACCCACTGGCTACCCCTGAGCTCCTCTTAAAAGCTCCATCAAAAAACAGAGTAAAAGCATTGGACAGATTTGCTTCACGTTCTTGCTACATGGGTACCTTTTTCTTCTTCACAGTTTCTTCCCTCAATACCAAAGTGTTTTGTCTGTAAGTCAAAATATCTGCCAAAGTAGCCCTTGTACTATCCTCCACTATGCAAGTGAATTGGAACTCTTGCAGCTCAACTAGCCATTTAGAGAGTCTATTTGATGGAAGATCCGATTGAATCAAATGGGGAAGTAAAGAATAATGTGTCAATATGGTGAAAGGCTTAGGAAGTAAGTAAGACCTAAACTTTCTTAGGGTAAACACCACAACTACCATTACAAGATCTGCCTTAGAATAAGTCCTTTCTCCACCTATCTTTGTCCTACTCACAAAATATACTAGCCTCATGTAAGAATGCTCTCTTCCTTGCCGTAGCTATGGCATCTTCTCCCACATTATGATTCACAAAGAATTCCTTACTCCAATCTGGGGGCATCACAACTGGTAGAGTGCTAAAAAATTCTTTAACCTACAGAAAGGCTTTCGCTTCCTTGGCTTGCCACACAAAAGGATCCTTTTGGGATGCTTGTTGTGCAAGGGGTACAAAGCCTGAGAAAGAAGATAAATAAATCTAGCCAGTTATCTCACCTTATGTGTGAATGTCATCAGTTGTTTCACATTCTAAAGTGCCTCTAACAGAAGCAAAGGTTATACCTTTGTAGGGTCTACCTCAATTCCATTCTTAGAAACTAAATTTCCCAGTAAGGTGACCTTGGCCTGTGCTAATTGACACTTATTAGGGTTTTTAACTCTCCACCTAGTTCATCTAGCCTCTTCAATGCCATCCTCAGATTCTAACAGTGAACTAGTCTGCACTATATATACAGAAATCATCAATGAATACTCTGACAAAGGACCCCAAATAAAGCTCAAACACTACGTTCATAAATCTTTGGAAAGTAACAAGTACATTAGTAAGCCCAAAGGGCAATACCCTGTATGCAAAGCACCCCCGTGGTGTAATGAAAGTAGTTTTCTTCTAATCCTCTAGGGCTATAGAGATTTGGAAATAACAAGAATATCCATCACAAACACTGTACCTCTCATGCCCAACTACACTATCTAAGATTTCATCTTGAAAAGGCCATAGGTAATGGTCCCTCTTGGTCACAACATTGAAGGGCTTAAAGTCTATGCAGACTCTCCACTTTCCATTCTTCTTGGGAGTAATCACAACTAGAGAAGCCCACTCTGAGTTATCAACTGGAAAAATGAAGCCTACCTTCAACAACTTACTCACCTCTTCTCTCAATACTTGTTGCTGCACTACCCCCAATCTTCTCAGTCTTTGCACCGCTGGCTTTGCTTCAAGTTTCAATTGTATTTCATGTTGTACAGCTGACACCCCCTTAACTTGAGTATAAGAAGAGATAAAGAGATCTAGAAACTGCCACATCATTATCAAGTATTCTTTCTTCTCAAACCACTGTCAGATCTTTAGCAAGCATCTTCTGTAAAACTTCTTCTTTGGCTGACTCTTCAATCTCGTCTTCTACCTTCTCCCCTTCTTCTGTACACAACTGTAGAGATATGCACATGAGATATGTGTCTAGTTCTAGCAATGGAACTTCCCCCTCATCATCCTCTGGGCTTTCCTCTTCTGTCTTAGAATCCTCTATTTCAGTACCATCTATGGAATTGGTTTCTGCATCTTCATCTTCATCCTCTGAAGAATTCTTTGGGATTAATTCTCTCCCTTTAGCCATGTCATATTTGATTTTCTTTTTAGCAAGCTGATCCAAACCCAAAATTATGTCATCCCACTAATCTTGCCCTGCTCTCATTCCAAAATCAAAGGATAAGCCTCTATCCTTGCTGGCATGACATGCACATCCAAGCTCAGCTTCCAGCCTAAGGATAGTCACTTGCAACCTCAACACCACTCCCAAACATTTAACCTTTACATTATTGGCCATTTTTACTTTGAATTCTAATGGTGCAGTCACCTTGAGTCTTAAGGCTTCCATAGTTTGTTGAGTCATAAAAAAAACTTGGGCACCACCATCAATGTACACTTTAGGCACTTTGAATTTATTTATCCAAGCATCCACAAGCAGATAATTTGTCTCCTTTGACACGTACAATATTCAGCTGTCCTACTTTCTTCTTTTGCTCCTTGGAAATCCTTGTACTAACAAGCTTGCTCCAGGTCCTCCTGACTTTAGGGCACATCTGTAGCAGCTGAGGCCAAGACAAAGAAGGTCCCTTTTGCTAGAGGTTCTTCTTCAGGTCATATTCTTCCACCTACATCTCTGGTGGAAAATCTTCCATGCGTAAACGACTCCTGGGTCTGCTCTTTTTCTTCTCTTCTTTGACTTAGTCCTCAATTTGCTTCCCCTTTTTCCTTCTGGATGTTCTAACTTCATCTTCACCTTCTGCACCCCTAGTTCTCTTGTTGGCTAACATATCTGCTTCCTCATCTCTTCCAATCAGATTCACCTCACTTGGTTTGGGCCCATTTGCAAGGTTGTGGCAGCTAAACTTTAGGTCCTAGTGGGTGTGGAATTTCCTCTTCCCTTCTAACATCAGGCCTTTCCTCTCTTCTAGGTACGAGAGGGTACACATCTCCACCCATTCTTCTTGGATAAGGACATTGAGGGGAGATATGTCCCCTTTCCATACAATTAAGGCATTGGACATTTAGGTTTGGGCCTCCTCTGTCCTTGCCTCTCATTCCTTCTCTATCTCCTGCCCTAGGCGCAGTCCTGCCTCCTTTCAACAAACTCAAATTTAAATTTTCCATTTGTTGGGTTAACTGATAATACCTAGCATCAATTAGTCAGTAACCCCACTAAAACTAGAGCAGCTCTCCCTTCCTGTGTCCTCCTCTCACCAGTCATAGCAGGTCTACTCTCAATCATTCCAATGGAGATGTGAAGTTTTGAAACATGGCATCTTTGAATGCCTCCCAAGTGGCAAAATGCAAAGCCTTCATGTTGAGTAAAACGCCACCGTAAATGGACATAATCTTCCAAATGCAACACGGCAAATTATACTTTGTCTTCTTCCTCTCACAGGGATACAATGCAAAGTACATCTGCATCTTGCTAGTCCATTCTTCCAATTCCTTGGTGGTTGTATTCACCCCTTTGAACTTGGGAGGTGTAATCTTGTCTTTCACATCTTTGTCTCTTGGTGATTCCAATGTAGAACAACCAAGGGTATTGTGCGAAATATCCCATCTCCCACTAACATTGTAAACACCTCTTAAAGGGCCTTCCATGGGATCCAAAACTATGGGCTGCTTTCCCAACCTAGAACCCGTGATATGTCCACTTTGATGATCTCTTAAAGGCATATTGGACTTTCCTTGCATACCACCAAGATTCCCATGTGGATTCGGTGCATGATCAAACCTGTCCACACCCCTTTGTACACCTAAAATCGGGTCTTCAAGAGTTGCAAACCTTTCATCCAACTTGTCCACCATTTGATGCATCAACATTGCATTCTCATTGCCTTGCCGCACAATCTCACTACTAATGTAGAACACCTCTTTTTTAGCATCTTTGATTGCATCGGTAAGAGCAATCCTTAACATATCCAAAGTAATGTTACCCAATGAGATTTGATCATGTCCATTAGTGTGCGTCGGCATTCCTTCATACTCTATCTTGTTGCATAGCCCTTGAACTTTGCCCATTCTCAACATTGGAATGTGGATTCTCACTCAATGGAGTATCACCCACCTGTACCAAATCACACACGAACAACTTCATGGCATCAACATAAGCTTGGTTGTCTTCCATGAGCACTTGTGCTTGAGATCTCGATGGCCTTCCTCGATTCCCCATGCTACCAAGTGGTTAATATAGCAAATGGCAACCAAATTTGGATTTCTTTAGTTTGCTGCATTTGCTTTGACGAGATGAACACTTCTATCACCCTGGGATCACCACTTTGAGCACCCCAATACCTCTCTGTTTTGACTTTTTGCTGAAAGTCAAGCATGCTTCCTTCTTGCAATATGGTCGATTATGTGTCGAAGAAGAGCTTTATGCTTGGCTGATCGTTCGACCAAGCCTTCCCACCCTCGTACCTAGTCCGATTCTAGGCATAAGTTGGGGCCAAGTCTTCACATCCAAGTACCTAATCCCCTTCCTTGCTGCTTTACCAAAAGCACCCATGACAAGGAGAGTTCATGCCATGTTCCCCCTGAGCCTCTCCTCCAATGCCCGAGGTACCCTCACAAGCATACTAGATACTATGAATTAAAGTGGGATACAAGTGAAGTGTAAGTGGATTTAGCTTCAAAAGGATAAGATAGAGCACTTACAATGTTTTTAGCATGACATGCTATTTCATTTCATCAATATAAAGAGCATGTACTCATGCTTTCCCCATTCATCCAAAGTGGCTTCGTCACATCAATCACCACAAAAACAACATCCACATAGCATCCAGAATCATGTGATTCACAAGCACAACTCACTGATTTTCATCACTTCAACCCTTTTTGCCTTTACTCCATGGCTCTCGTCAATGAACCAATCAATCAATCATATGGCAAGTAGACTCCAATTGGTTCAATGAACCCCAAAGGAGTGATGTTTGCTTAATGCTTAAGCAAATCAAGGGCTCATATGATGCATTCCAAAATTAGTTCAAGGGTAGGCACATTGAACATGCAAGGGGCTTCCAAAGCTAATTGGCAATGCATATTATCATTGCATGTACCCTAGAGAGTCCAATTGGCATGGAATGAAAGCAAATCATCTCATGCATCAATATGGAATCCCAACACATCAATCTTGCTCCTAGTCATGATTTTAATGCTTTTATGAGACCCCTTGTTGGAAAAAAAACTTCAATCTCAACACCAAGAAGCACTGACTTTCGAATTTCATATTAGCTTATGACATCCAAAATGTCCATACCCCATGGTTGCATCTCTTACTAAGCTTGATTATAGAAGCTCTCAAGAAAAGAAACGCATGAAATGTACAGCGCATTCCCAAAAAACGAGCCTAATCAAAATGATTAAATTGTTTAACCTCCGTAGGTGGCTGCTACGTCAAAATCGTCGAAACGTTGCTGCTGCCCGTGATTTGAAGGTCGAAATTGCCTCTGCCACGGCTTCTCTTCATGCCTACTCTCCACGAATGTGCGCAGCACGAAGTAGACAGACGCAGCCAAGAGAAACGCACTTGTTTGAACTTGTTGCAATGCTAAGCTTGCCTAAGCTTAGGTTTAGGTTAAGCAAAGGTAAGCTTGCTACATGGGGCATGGATCGCAGCAAAATGGCATCAAGAACCTCCAAAATCAGCATGTAGGTTTGTGATTTTCCATGGGAAAAAAAACGTGAAGCAAGGCATCCAATAGATCAATGGGAAGCTCATAAGTTGCTTCCTTAAAAACCCTAGATCAATGGGAAGCTCCTAAGATGCTTCCTTAAAAACCCTAGATCATGCTACACAATGGCAAGAGGATGAAACCCTATTTTCCCTCAGAATCAAACATGTGGAGAAGAAGGGAAGATCATAAATGTTTTGGATTAGTTCACTAATCATGATCAGTTCAAATCTTCCCCCAATTTTGGTCCTGTTCCTCAAATTTTGGAGCGGTTGCCCCAATTTTTGGTCCATAGTGACCCCAAGCCCCCCAAAACATTAATCAAATCAGAATCCAAGAAAATTTCAGCATTCCACACTCCCCATGCCCCATTTCTCGATTAAGAAAATTCCCAAGAAACTCCAAGAAAATTAAGAATTTTTTAAAATTTTCAAAAATCTTGGATCAAAGACAAGGCTCTGATACCATTGTAATGATGGGGAAAAGAAAGATTGCACTCATAATGGAGTACCACATGCACTCATGATAGAGTACCACATGCAGTAGAGGGAGTACCACCATAGTCATAGAAGCATGGAGCTCCAAGAAGTATGATTTCATTAGTAAAAGTGTGTTATGACCTTAGTTACAATATTCACTTATATACTTGCCCACCATTTCACACTCATTAATGTTGGGCCTCATACTTGACCGGCCATAACCATGCCCATGAGCCTCTCCTTATGTACAAACGCCTCTTTCATTACACCCACTTCATTAGAAAAAGATTTTTTAAAACTTGCAATTTATGTCATTTATACTTCAAGAGCTAGTAGTGGATCCATTCAATGTCTTTTTCATGTCACTCTCTGAGGAGATTTTAGAGCAAGCTAAATACAACAACTAATGTACGTTTGAACACCAAAATTGTAGGAACATTTTGGCTATGTATGGTAGCCAAAAATCTTCTTAGTGTCCCTAAATGGATAGCCCATTCCTTGATGTAGCATCACAAATTTGATGGTAGTTTGAGGTATTATGCAGTACTGACTTGCTACCAAGTGGTTAGTAAATGTAGTAGTAAATGACTTGCTACCAAGTGGTTAGTAGACATAGTAGTAAGTGACTTGCTGCCAAGTGGTTAGTAAATGCCGACTCATTTAGTGTCTTTTTTACATGACTTTTAGGAGATTTTGGAGCAAGCTGAATACAACAATTAATGTGGGTTTTAGCACCAAAATTGTAGGAACATTTTGGCTAAGTTTGGTAGCCAAATTATCTTATTGGTGTCCACAAACGGATAGCCCACTACCAAGTAGATGAAGGTCAATCTTTGAAGCTTGACATGTTCATGCAAGGTCATATGGAATGATCCGTGATTGTGTTCAACATATTAAACGTGAAGACAAAAGGGTTATAAAGGCCATATAGACTTGAAATCATATTGATGTTTTGTAGTAACTTATAAAGTGAGTTATAGAATCTATATTAGAGCTGTTAAATGCTTGTTTGCATTTTTAATATCATTTTAGATCACATAAGAATAAATTGATATACGATACAGAAGTAGGAGATTGCAATAATCAAATGCATGACGTTTTTGTTTTTATATCATTTTAGATTACTAAAAAAGGAAAATAAAATATATCCAATACACAAGTAGGAGATTGCAATAATCTAGATTTTGATTTGAGCCCCAAATAGAAGATTTAGAGAGGGGCACATGAAATATTTTGTGGGGGCTGGTAGGCCTTGCATATCAATAATAGATAGGCTAGAAGGACATAAGTGATGATTTCCATCTTGCTAGTTGTATTGATGTGTGTGTGTGTGTGTGCAAGTGTAGTATGGTAGTGTCTTCCATGAGTAAAAAATGTGTGTGTGTGCAAGTGTAATATGGTAGTGTCTTTCATGAGTAAAAACGTAATATTGTACTGTGCACACGAGTAAAAAATGTAGTATTGTAGTATGTACATGGGTAAAAAATGAAAACCCTCGGTGAAAGTATCGTAAAAAATCAAAATGCAGGTTTGGTTGATAGACATAAAACCCATGTGGATTTTGCCATAATTACACATGTAAAGAACTAAGATTTTTTGTAAGCTATATATGAGTAGAAAATATGACTTAACTTTAATACAAGTAGACAATACAACTAAATTTAATGGTGGCCTATTGTTATGTTCAAGAGGAGCATTTATTGCTTAGGTATGGTTCTTTAGGCAAAGGTTACTTGTGTTTGGATAGTTTGTAAAAAGTGAAAAGGGTAGAAGAAATGTGTATAATATTCAAGAAGTTATGGTTGTCACTTGGTGTTGTGGGAACATTTACAGTGACTTGATTGGCATGTTTTGAACCACTTATTTGTGTGGTGATTTGAGCTCATTGGAGCTATTTAAGAGGCACCTTGATGTAATGAGATTAAGTTTGTGTTTTGAGCAAATATTTGCTCACTAAGCCTTGCTTAAGACAAGCTTCAAAGCTTAGAAGTGATATTTTTTATAGAATTTTTAAAAAAAAAATAAAAGTGTGCTTTAGTTTTGGAGAAAAGAGATTTCCTTTTCAAATCTTGTATATAAAGGCAATTTTGCCAAGCATATTCATCAAGAAATTTTAGGCCTTAATTGTCTCATGTTTAATAGCGTTGCTATTATGAAGCATTGTAGGAAAACTCGACCGAATGTTAATTATTTATTCACCTTCAAGGTTATCTTCCACAATAGGCTCACAAACTATTTTCAATCACCTGGTTCACTCTTTCAATTTGTCCATCCTTCTTGGGATAATATGCCGTATTGAGATCTAAGGAAGTTCCTATGGCTTCAAAGAACGTTGTCCAAAATCTTGAAGTGAACTTGGCATCTCTATGTATTATTGCTTTGAGCCTTGTTTAAGTAAGTGCTAATATGCTTTATTACTCAACCATAAATGTGTGTATTATTGCTTTGAGCCTCCTTAGATAATAATTTCAATTTGGCATAATTTTCACTAGGGCTAGGATTAGTGTAAATGAGCTTATTCAATAGTTTCTTTTAGAGGAATAAGTAGAACTTGATTAAGGATTTCTCATAAGATTAGGATTTCTAGTTCTCCCTTTAAATGAGGCTTTATAGAGAGTAGGTATTGTGGTAAAGAATTTCAAGCTTATTCTGTGTGCAACTTTGAACAAGTAAAGTGTAGCTTTGTATGCCATGCACATTGATATATATATATATATATATATATATATATATGTATATTAACATCTACAGAAGGCCCCAAGGTTCTATGAGAATATGAGATAATGATACCATGGGTATACTAAGCCATGGAAAAGTAATTGAAAGAAAATGAATATGACCATGTGTATGAGGTAAATTAGCCATGATCAACTAATGGTAATGCCTGCTTGAGCCAATATCAATTTGATGGCCAAGAGAATATCAAGCCTTTGTGATGGAAGTATGCCATGGTGTTGAAGAACCTTCTACATTTGTATGTCGAGTGGAGAGAGAGAGAGAGAGAGAGAGAGAGAGAGAGAGAGAGAGAGAGATACATACATAAATATCTACTAAATATAATATATTATAACAGTTGTTTATATATTCTTTAATTATAATACTAAGATTATTATATATGTTCAATCTTATCTTGCTTAATTTTAGTATTGTACAAAAAATGGATAGTTATAATACTTTATTGTATAATATAGATGTTTTATGTATATTGTTAAAAAAGAAAAGAATAGGCCACCAAAATCTTTCTTTGTTTGGTGGCATTAATTAATTAACCACCCCATTTTCTATGGCAGCCCTGGTTTTTCTGTGAATTTCAAAGGTTCCAAGATGTGCACATATTTGGAAACAAATCAACTCGTATCTTTTCACAATCTTCAAATATCATGTTACTATATACTCTCTCTCTCTCTCTCTCTCTCTCTCTCTCTCAACACAAAAGATGAATCTAGCTAGGCCATCCCTAATAAGCAGATTTGTATGGGGTCTCTATGTCCTTATGCCAAAAGATCATTCTGGAGTTCTGTGATGCAATCTTGCTAGAGTTATGTATAAAGAGAGAGAGAGGACAAATGTGAGAATTGTATTTGGTGATCATGACTCAACTGATGAGAGTGACAATAGTGAGTAGGAGATGAAATAGTGCTTGGATGTTATGACTTTGGACACAATGTTATGATTTTGGACACAATGTTGGTATTTTGTTTATCTCTAAGACATCATATTTTGTAGGCTTTATAAAATATCCCCCAAACATCTTTTGGATTATTTAATTAGGATGTTTATTTGGTTTTTAAATCTCATATGCCTACTGATTCTCATTCTTTTTTGTAGATGGGAGGAGGGGAGGGGGTAAGATAAATCTAGTTCATCCCCTCCCCTGCTCTCGAAGAGAGCAGGGTGTAGCCACAATCACTGTGGTGATGGGGTTCAAGTCCCTAACTCTCTATTTGTATGGATGGAAATTGCTTTTGCAGGGTATTGATGAAGTTTGGGAGCATCTTGTAAGTTACAGGGTGAAGCATGTAAGTATGTGGGTAAGTGATTATTGATTACCAATTCATTCTTCCATAGTATAGAAAGACAGTAGGAGCACTTGCACTTGCACTTGTATCGTATGTGTTGAGCACCAGATTGGGAGTAGGCATGCACTGAC
This sequence comes from Cibotium barometz, assembly GCF_041138505.1. NCBI lineage: Eukaryota > Viridiplantae > Streptophyta > Polypodiopsida > Cyatheales > Cibotiaceae > Cibotium > Cibotium barometz. Next base: position 43,769,023 of record NC_141087.1, read on the forward strand.
TCAGGCTCTTTACATGTTGCATGTATATGCAAGTTAACATGCTGGTGGAGATGCACGTTGTGTAAAGGGCGGTGTGTAAAGAGAGCGCCCATGCATAGGCAATCACTTTTTTAATAAACGTAGGCATGGACACTTGGCGAGTAACTTGGGGTAGGCCCATTCAAGAGTGCACAAGGCACTTTTTTGGGTGGCGGTATTGTGACACCCTTAGGCGGTCTGCATCCACCCTAAGTTTTGAGTTTCTTAGGCAGGGCAATAAATTATGAAGGCGTTCTTGCATTTTAAGCCAAGCAGGACGGATGATCACACGATAAATAGAAGAGCTGTAGCGATGCCGGAACGAGGGTAGAAGAATTCAGGCCAAATCAGAGAGAGATGGTCAAAGTCACAAAAAAAGAAATGCAACAGGCGAAAAAGCAGCCAATGGAGGAGGATGAGAGTTCAGATCAGCAGCAGCAGCAGCAGCAGCGAGGGTTTGGTCCAGCGTCCCCAGCAGTGAAGTGGCAGAAGGTGGTGTACGGCGGAATGCAGCCCGGCTTCGAGGACAACCACACAGATTCATCCTTCCTGGAGGCCATGGTGATGAATGCCAACGTCGTAAAGCGCGACACATGGACCGCCGTCCGTGACTCCGTCGCCATCTCCCAGTACGTATGCGTAGTTTCCATGGTTGCTGCTGTATGGACATACTCCTTGAATGGGGTCCTTGATGCATCGCTCCTGCTCATCCTTGACACAGTCTTACTTTTTTTCGGGTTCATTGTGCTGCTTCTCACCACTGGCAGCATCTCCTTAGCTGTTCTGTATAGATATGCACTGTATTTCACGTACTTTGTCAGTGGTCTGTATGTGTTGGCACCAGTTTTCCAAACCCTGACAAGCTCCATCAGTTCGGATTCCATATGGGCGCTGACCGTATGCCTTCTCATGGTCCATCTCTTCTTCCACGACTACATCGACTCATCCATCCGGCCGCCTCCAGCAGCCCGAACCTCTGCTTCGTCCCGCGGCTCCAAGTCCAATGACCTGTCTGGAAAGCTAGCTGTCAAGAAGCCTGCGACGCTGAGTGGCAATGTGTCCCTCAATGCATCGATCGTCGCCTCTGTTCTTATTGCATCTAGATTACCTTCTGGCCTTCTAGTCTTTGCACTGATGCTGTTCTCATCTGAGTTTTTTCTTCTGTTTCCTCTAGTGACTCGGTGCATAAAGCAATACTCTGTCAAGTTACATCTGTGGTTCTCATGCATGCTCATTGTTGTCACTATGGGCTTGATTTTCCCACTCAATCGCCTTGCATTAGTGCTGTTTGTGGCAGTTGTGATATTCATAATGCTGGTGTGTCCGTACTGGTTAATCAGGATTCAGGAATATAAATTTGAGATCAATGGACCATGGGACGAGGCCAAACTATGCTTTGATCTTGACTAAGCGAGGAATATGTTTTGAAAAGCTTGAAAAATTAATTTTAAGTGGTCTCATCTATTTGGGTTTTCTGTTGACTGTTATGTTTAAGAAAGGAGTGGACCATACTTGGTTCTATTCAAAGGTTCTACTTTGAATAGAAAGGAGTAGACCATACTTGGTTCTACTTTGCTCATGGAGCATTTACCTTATGAAGCAATTCATGCATTACATGTGGATTTCTTGATGTATGCTATGAGCCTTTTTCTATGAAGTGATGAGGCCATTAAATGATCTGACAAGTAGGGATGTACTATGGTAGAGTTGGTGCACACCCATGATGGATTTTGATGTGTGGAAGCAAAGGTTTATGACATTGTGCAGTTTGGAAAAAGAATGATCAACATACATCTATGGGCAGCCCAGATTCAAATTTCAGCCCCGACATCCATGGATGGCTCAGATTGACATGGGCGGCTCAGATTCAGGCCAGACCAGGCAGCCAGCCATTGGGGGTGATGGGTGGATGGGCATGTTTTAGTTCCATAGGGAACACATTTATAAAATTTTATTAAAAAAATGTGTCCTCCACTGCTGGATGACCAACAGTAGAGGTAGGGGGGAATCGCTGTAAATAGGGTTATATGTCTCTCATTCTTCATTTGGATCCTCTCAGCCCTCAGTCCCTTAAGAGCAGCCAGCAGAGGCAGCCATTGGAAGTTCAAAACCAGCCAGAAATCGAGCAAACAAAGGAGCAAGTTGGAGACGATCAGAGGTGTTGCTCTGTTCCCAGCCTGGAGCACAATGACGGAACCGTGTCAACAGATTTCAGTCTTTTAGCCTTTGTAACATATCAGTAAACCAAATAGTAAAAAAAGGGAAGGGGAAGAGAGGGTGAAGGGTTCCTGACCTTGGGACTGAGTGTGCCAGGGTTGTGAATGTATGATGCAATTTCTTAACTAAGGAGACTTCTTCCTTGTGCAACTAAAGATGTAATTGATTCTGTAAACAGTACCTGATGGTCTAGACATCAGGTAAACTTTTTGTTAGAGGGTGGAAGTGGTTTAAGCAATTAAACAATCAGTACATTGCTTAAACAACGGAAAATGAACCTTGCAAGCACATAAACATATCTGCACAGTGCATGGTTCTATTGTTTTGAGGCGTATCATGAAACATATTTCATTCATTCATTCATGAAATAATGATTGAAATGCATTTTGTACGAGGGGGGAATGGGCAGTACATGTCAAAAAAATGCCACCTTGTCTCTTCAAAAATGCAAGTCCAGGTGCTAGAAACTCTTGCAAATGACTAAGACATCCACAACCAACATGGAAATTGCATGAAACATTGACATTTGAGTCTTGATCACTGCCTGGAGAAAAAAGCCCTGGCATTTTTTGAAATCAGCCCAAAATTATAGAAATTGAAGAACCAACCTCAAGGAGTGCCTGCAGGAGGTCTATAGGTGCGATGGCATGCAATCTAGGGGGCAATTTAGTGGCGTCCAGGGGTGTGAGCAGTGGGCAGAAAAATGATGCAGACAAGGGAGAAAAACTAGACGCTATAAGGGAGAGGCCGTCCTGGCCTTTGGGACCCAACTCCATGCATTGAAACAGAATAGGCTCCAATGAATTGTTTCACGTATTTTTTTCCACCTTTTAGAATTTTAAAAAACGAGTATCAGACTTGGTGAGGCTAGGAGCCCAACAAAAGTGTCCATGCAAATGAGACAACACAAACATCAACACAACCACTAGGAAGGGGTAAATAATATGCATCCTTATGCTATATTTTAAATATTTTGTGTTCTTTCTAACCTTTGTAGGTATTATTGTTTTAAATCTAAAAGCACAACAAAGGTGATTTTAACGCTAAAGCGTTGCCAAGGTCCTTGCCATGAGTCCCCTTGACATCAGGGGTGCTCGGGCTTTCTTCAGACCAGCATGGATTTGACCCAGCAGCGGCGGAGCAGGGAGAGCGCCTTTTCCATGTTACAGTTTGTTTCCCTGGTCTCCGTCGGGAGTATCTTCCGCTCCTCTCCAGGCTCGGAGCATTGGTGGGCTCGGTACTAGAGACGGGCCCCTCAGCTGCTTCAGTGGTGGCCAGAGCAGCGGGGCTACCTTCGGTCAGAGTGTTGGTGTCTGACATCTCCTCCCTTCCTAAGGTCATTCAGCTACCTAGGATAGGGGGGGGGGTGGATAGATCAGAGAGTGGAGTTCTCGGGGCTCCCGAACCAGTGCTTCATTTGCAGGCAGGTCGGTCATCTGGCCAAGGCCTGCCCTCGCAGGAGACCTCGACCCGCACCACAGCAGCAGGCCACTGATGGCCCACCCACAGATTCGGCTCGGCAGGCTGCCTCTGGGACACCTGCTCAGGCCACAGAGACCTCGGAGTGGCAGCCTGGACAGGGGCGCCGCCGAGGGAGACAGCCACAGCAGCACGCCCAGAGACCGCTGCAGCAGCAGCCACAGTCTCAGCCTCACTGGGTTCCCCTGAGGAACAGCTTTGCTCCCCTACAGGAGGAGACCCCTGCAGCGACTGAGGACCAGGAGATGCCAGCTCCCCCTCCTTCACCCCCCGCACCCCCGTCCCCTCCCTCCGCCTCGCTTCCACCATCGCCTCCTCCCGCCTCCGCTCCGGCTTCGGCAGCCGCTCCCTCTCCACCTCCCTCGGCTCCCCCTCCTCCCCCTCCGCCCACCTCACCTTCCCGGGAGGCCCTGGCAGTTCCCTGGCGCTCACCTGCAGTCCGGAGAGCGCTGAGCACTGACCTCGCTCGAGCATCACAGAGGAGACCTATGCCGATTAGGGCCTCACGGATTTCATCTATCCGCAGTCGGCTGAGTCGCCTTGGCATTAGACAGCGCTCGGAGGCTTTTGATTATACTTTCACACGGCTTTTTGGAGCAGAGGGCCCCCATGAGCCAGCACCCATTCGCGTTCATGTAGTGATACCTCCGGCCCGCGGGGAGGAGGCACTAGACTCAGCGGTGGCCTTCTCGTTCCCTCTTTGTGGACCTTGTGACCGGGAGTGGACTCTAGAGCTCGCTCTCAGCACTTTGAAGACTCAGGCAGTTGAGTTTTCGCACCACATGAGCGATCTGGAGGTGACAGATGTGATAGGCCGACTTTGGGAGTTGGCTCATTTTTTCTTGGATCCCGGGAGTGTGGATACCTCAGGGATTCATCATTTGGTCGTGCGCATAGTGGCAGACTTGGCACGCGACCCTGGATATGTTAGTATACACGAAGTTGCTCTGTCAGAGCAGGAGGCAGTCGCCATGGGCCACAGCCACTGGCGCCTAATCCGGGATTCTTGCAGTACACCGGGTGGGCAGATTCGCAGCCGTTCGGATGGGGACTACTCTCCATCCAAGCCGCTTGCGAAGGCCCGCCGTACGGCTGAGACAGCATCCACCTCAGCAGGGCATCCATGAGGATCATCTCATGGAATGTACAGGGCCTTGGCGGAGCACACTTTATACGCTATCGAGGCTGCTTGAGGCAGGAGCTTCAGAGATGCCTGGTTGGTGGCAGCATTGATATTCTGATGATGCAGGAGCACCACTTGGGTGAGAGTAGGATCCGGAGATATGGTTCGGTGATGCCTGGTAGATGGGACACTTTTTGGTCTGCAGGGTTTGGTCCTTTGGGTGGACAGGGAGGAGTATGCATGGTTATTGCAGATGTATGGCGGCAAGCCATTGTGGATCGAGGGATCATTGTGCCTGGTAGAGCACAGTATGTCATTCTGAGGATGCATGATGAGCTATTGGGTGTGCTCAACATCTATGCGCCCAATCATGCTAGTGCCAGAGCAAAGTTCTGGACTCAGGTTACAGATGCATTGCCAGAGGCCGCACAGTGGTGTGTTGGGGGAGACTTCAACATGCTTGAGGACCCGGCAAATAGGGTGGGAGGCAGTCATGTTACAGTGCACGGCACGGAGCTTGCAGCTTGGGACCGGTTTTGCATGTCACTGAGGATCACTGATGCATGGCAGCATGGGGCTTTCTCCCGGTCTCAGGACAGCCTTAGTTTCTCTCGGTCGGATCGCCGGCAGGGAGGGACTAATCTATCACGGATTGATCGCTTTTATGTGGGCGACTGGTTAGGGGAGCGAGGGGGCTCCGTCGGCATTCTCGCTGGCACCTCATTTTCAGATCATGCGCCAGTTATATTGGCATTGGAGGAGGGGACCCGGGAGCCCAGCTTGCAGTTGAGGATCCCAGAGAGGGTACTTACAGATCCCAGTCTCGCTGAGGACATTGAGAGGATCTGGCATGATAGTCAGTGCTCTGACCAGGATGCAGCGGGCCAGTGTGCCCAGGGACTCATTGATCTTAGCTCTTTTCTACACGCTGCAGCTTTGACACGACTGGGAGAGATTCGCGAGCGGGAGCAACGGCTGAGGCGCAGCCTTGCTTCGCTACAGCGCCTTCAGGAGCAGCAGCCTGCATGTGAGTGGGTGGCGTCCCAGCTGAGCCAGGCACGCTAGGAGGTTAGAGAGGTTGAGGAGCAGAGACATGAGTTTTACTATCGCCGTCAGGCCTCTCAGTGGACGCAGCTTGGTGATAGAGTGATTGGAGAGTTTTTTGAGATCACTGGACCCCGACATGCGCGAGCAGGAGTCCGCCAGCTGGGTAGACCGGACGGATCGGTAGCTACTGAGCTCGGGGAGATCAGAGCCATTGCTACTGCATTTTATAGTGACCTGCTTTCAGCGGAGCCAGCCACTGAGGATCGAGATGTTTGCAGATAGACTGTGTGGGCCCATGTGCAGAGGAGGGTCACAGACCATATGCGTACAGTTTTAGGTGCGCCTCTGTCAGAGATTGAGCTTGCCGAGGCCTTGAGGGTCCTGCCGCGACATAGTTGCCCAGGGGAGGACGGACTGACGCCGGCCTTTTTTATGCGCTATTGGGACCTTTTGGGGCCAGGCCTCCGCAGGGGCTTTCAGCATGTTTTGGACACTGGGGTGATGCCGCAGAGCTTTTCAGAGGGCTTGATCTATCTTATCCCCAAGGGGGAGGGAGTATCAGATGACATTCGGCATTGGAGGCCTATTACGATCCTCAATACTGTCTACAAGGTCTTGGCAAAGGCCTTGAGTTTGAGGATCCAGCCCTTCTTGGGGGAGTTGATTCATGCTACTCAGACAGGATTTGTCAAGGAGCGCAGTATCCTTGACAACATCTTTACTTTCTGGGAGGCGACGGCCCGAGCTAGATTTCTTGGCGAGGACTTGGTCGTGATGCTTCTCGATTTTGAGAAGGCATACGATAGAGTTGATTGGGGGTTCTTAGAGGGCACTATGCTTCGCCTGGGCTTTGAGCCAGGATGGATCAGAGGGGTGGCAGCTCTGTATTCCACAGCTCGCAGCCAGGTGCTGATTGCAGGAGGACGGGGGCCGAGTTTTGAGCTGACCAGATCAGTCCGTCAGGGGTGTCCTCTCGCCCCTTTCCTTTTTCTCTTCTTTGCGGAGGCTATGAGTATGTATTTGACGGCAGAAGAGGTTGGTTTGAGAGGACTGCAGCTCCCAATCCGGGGGGAGGACCTGCTTGATGCTGAGTTTGCAGACGACACGGGCTTATTTTTGCATGGCCATGAGGCCAATCTTATTCGGGCTGAGCAGTCGCTCCAGGTTTTTAGTGCAGCTTCGGGAGCACTGATCAATTGGCGCAAGACAGTGGCCTTTTGGATCAGTAGTGCTCCCACTCCGGCATGGAGCCCGGACCCCGGTTTTAGATGGATTCCTCCAGGCACAGCAGTGCGGTATTTGGGATGCTAGATTGGCCTTGATTTGTCACCTGAGCAGCAGATTGCCCCGCTTCTTCTGAGCATTCGGAAGAAGCTATTGTATTGGAGTACAGCTCGGCTATCCTTGGCTGGGAGGGTGGTGGTGGCAAATCAGGTGCTATTAGCGACCATGTGGTACATTACGTCTTGCTGGATTTTCTCGAGCTCTTGCATCAGCCAGGTACAGAGGCTGATCAGGAACTTTCTGTGGTCCGGGAGGGACGGTCAGCCAGCTCGGGCAAAGGTTGCATGGGCAGTTATTACACTTCCGTTGGCTCAGGGCGGTTTAGGCATTATAGATCCAGTCGATCAGAGTAGAGCCTTATTGGGGAAGCTTATTGTTCGGGGGTTGCTTCCAGGCGTTGAGCCTTGGAAAGAGCTTCTCTTGCAGCGACTACAGGCTCGGGCGCCCCCAGAGCAGGGGGTACTTGGGCACCAGAGATTCGCTGGATCTTCATAGAGATGAGGAGGACAGGCCTCAGTAGAGGATGGGAGGACAGATTTGCTTTGAGCATCCTGAGAGCTTGGGAGCTGTTGAGACCGGGGCTCTCTCAGCGGCCTCCTTCTTGTGTTGAGGAGCGGGCCCGACAGCCGCTCATCTGGAGCCCAGCGGTTCGCACGGAGCAGGGTCATATGCTGGGTTCTCGGCCTCGTCTAGCCTGGGGACCTTTAGCGGCAAGTCCAGCTCGTAGTTTTGGAGACTGGCAGGCTTTCTGCAGTCTACCAGAGGAGATCCAGGTGGAGAGGCTGAGTCACTTCAGAGGGGGTTTGATTATGAGGGATGATATACAGGAGGCACTCACAGAGGAGTGGTTCACGCCTCTCGAGCCAGTGGCCCCACGGTGGATGGGAGCCTTTACACAGTTGGAGATCCTGATTGCTGTCAGAGCTAGCACTGAGGATGGCAGATGCCTCTACTATGAGATCCAGGATGAGGGCAGACTCCAGAGAGTGGAGGTGGAGTCGCCTTTGGTTGCAGAGTGCACCTTTCAGAGGATTCGGGTAGTGGCCGCCGCTTCTCGGAAGTGGCATATTGACCCCGACCCTGCTGATGTGCTCCCGGATTGGCGCATATGGGCATATGCAGCGCGCCCCTTGGCCCGGCTACAGTGGGACCCCGGGGAGTACGAGTGGCATGATCCTTATGCATCCCTTGAGGCCACAGAGATCACCTTTTTCCAGTATACTGTTCGGCTGGGGCGGCATATTTTGACGGCGAGGAGGACGGTTTCTCCAGCGGCAGCGGGGCATTGGCATCTACAGGGACTCTCACAGGAGTTCCTTGAGGATTTCTGGGCTCGGCTCTGGGCTAGTCGGCAGGCCCGCAGGATCTCGGCTTTTCAGTGGCTGGTCGCCCACAGGGGCTCAGCAGTTGGCACTTGGCTTGTTTACAGCGGTCTTCCGGCGGCCTGCGTCCGATGCGGCCACCCTATGGAGACACAGAGACATTGCCTTTGGGACTGCCCTCAGGCACAGCAGATTTGGCTGCGGATGCTGCGTATTCTGGCTCCCCTCTCTCCAGAGGGTATGTTTACGTGGGGTGCCGCTGCTTGGTCGACTTCGTCAGGGCCTGCTATGGGCTATGAGATGGAGCAGGGCAGTCAGGCCATCAGATTTATTAGGGGCCAGCCTCGCCTGGTTCCGGCACCGGATTTCTCGTCCGCCAGCTGGACTCAGGAGAGGGATTTACGATGGGAGCTCCTCAGCAGCCTCACCATCTGGTTCACCTGGAGGGTCCGGTGCTTTACGGCCTTTGAGGGGAGATTGGAGCCACCAGCAGAGACTGTACGGGGGATTTGGCAGGAGTTGATTCACACCCTGCGAGGACAGTACGACCGCATCGGGGACACTCGGATGAGGCGATCTTACGGCGCCAGGCCTTTCACACCACTTGGCGTTGTGGCCCTTTCTACACCTTACACACGGGATCCCCCCGCTGGCACTACAGGCCACCTGTGTGGCTTTTCCCCCCCCTATTGTATGATTTAGCCGCTCAGTTCTTTGTACTGATGTTTGTATTCTGCAGCACCTAGGGAGAGTCTCTCAGGCTGCCATGATGTATTCGCTGCTCTATCTCTCTTAGGAGCAGGAGAGATCTTTTGTAGCCCTACGGGCGGTTTTATATAACTAATGAAAGGATCTTTTCTCGGAAATTTTTTTTTTTTGCTAAAAAGAAGGGTGTAAGCTGTACTGGCTGTATGACCAGCTATATGATTAGCTCATAGTTGCAATGAAACGTGTTTCATTCAGCTTGAATGAAACGAGACGTTTCATAACGTTATGAATAAAACGCGTTTCATTCGTGTCTGCCTGGGAACTGTACGTTTTAAGTGTTTTTTACCAAGGTTCTTTAGTTTTAACTTGAAAGCATGTTTTAATGTGTAAATGATGCATGTTTAATATTGTTTTGCAGGGAAGGCAACATATTTTTTACATATTATAAACTTATATATAAATTTTGGGGCCTGTAACCCCCTTGTTTTGTATGAAATGATTGGGATTTGAAAGAAATGTTTATGAAACGCGTTTCATGAAACGCTTGGCAACTATGGATTAGCTACACGACCATCAACCCCTGACGTGTACAGCTATACGACCACTAGTGACTGCAACATAACTATAGGGTGTTGATGTTAGAGGTCATCCCCTATCTATTTTTATACACCAGGGCCTCTGTTGTGGGTGTGCCCGCCCTGTATAGGTGTTTTATCATTTTTCCTCACTCCTCGTATTTTTTTCCTATTTTTTCCTATTTTTTTCCATTTTTCCATGGTGTGGATGGATGCCACATGATTGGCAGGAGCCCATGGTGGCTGGCCGACTGCCCATTCTGCAGTTGTGGAGGTGCTGATGTTGGCCGACCTGTTTTACACAGTCGTGGAGATATTCTATGCTGGCCGACCTGTTTTACTCAGTCGTGGAGACATCTACTGGCCGGCTGCTTTATGCAGTCGTGGAGAGCCTCATGCGCTGGCCGACTGCATCCATGGGGCATATAAATAGGCCCCATGCTCCTCACCATTGTATCATTCAATTTTGTGCGGGATCTTGTGTATAGAGAAGAGTTTACACGCCTATTTCTCTGTGTCTCTTGTGCTGTCTATTTTCTGCACTCTACTTGCTCTTGTGAACCCAAGTTTGGTTATCATTTCCGCTGCATATTTTGACATGGTATCAGAGCCCTAGGCTCGTGATAGATCTTGGGAGTTTTCTGAGCAAGAGGGGGATAGTTAGGTTGCTGATTGGTGGACTGTTTTGGACTGTTCGGGAAGAGAAGTTGCAAGAGGAAGGCGGGCTAAGGTGCTGGATAGCCACTCGCAGGTTTTAGAGTTTTTTCTTCCCACCCACCCACCCTTTTCAGTTTAATCTCCTCGATGGCAGATTTACTAGAGATGGCTGAGAAGCACGTGAAGATCTCGACTCTCCCCACGTTCCCAGTGGACCGTCAGTTGGACGGGAACAATTACGGCATCTGGAAGGTTATGATGGAGTCTGTGCTGGAGTCATATGACCTTGCTGATTTCATCATCATCGGGGTTCCACGGCCGGAAGCAGAGGAAGGGGAGTTACTGTCGATGAAGAAGGACCGAGAGGCACAGTTACACATGTGGGATCGTGTCAATGCCAGGGTCTGGTCATTTATTTTCCTCAACTGCACACCACAAGTGATCAATCATGTAAAGCACATGACGCTGGCGAGAGGCATATGGGAGCACTTGGCTTCTCTTTATAACAGGGTATCACCCATGAAAAGGATCTCCTTGGAAGTGCAGATGCGGGTTATGAACCCTGCAAAGTCCTCGACGATGCGGGAACACATTAACAAGCTGCAGGCCCTTCAGCAGGAAGTCCTCCAAGCTGGGAAGGAGAGATCATTTGAAGACATGGCCATCACTTTGCTGTCCCACTTGCCTACTTAGTATTCTGCTTTCTACTCCTCGTCGATTACGAGTGGCAAGCTCAGCACCATTACCTGGGAGGAGCTTGTGCCAATGGTCTTGGACCAGGAGGAACGTTTCACAAACCCTCCTCACAGCGGCAGTTCGGAGGCCTTAACTGGCCAACGATCGAAAGGGCGGAATAACAACAAGGGCAAAGGGAAGGCTTCACCGGAGAAGTCTTCTGAGAAGAAGCCTGACTCAGAATGAGAGAAGCTGAAGGGGAAGCTTGACTCCAAGTCCCGCAAGCTTGTATTTGTGGGGTATAATTCTCTTTCCAAGGGATACATATTGTATGATCCAGACAGGAACGAGATTGTTGTCAGCTGGGATGTGGTCTTTGACGAGCATGTTCCAGTGTCCACTGTCGAGGAGCCGCCACTTCTTGGAGATCCAGAGGAGTTTGATGATGATTCCCAGACCATTATTCCAGTTGATCAACCGTCAGTACAGGAGGTTGACCCTGTAGTAGCTGGAGTAGACCTGCGACCTCAGGAGGCTCCACGATCTGTTCGAGTACCTAGGTGGTGGTTAGACACCCTTCGGGAGTCGGGTGTCACAGAGTTACCCTCCGAGTGGACCACAGAGGACGGCCCTCGAAGATCACACTGAGTCCGAGATAAAAGCAATACAGTGGAGCTTCTTCAGGTAAACTATGCTTTGATGTCTCGTATTATGCGGGACAAGGAGCCCACTTCCGTCAAGGAAGCCCTTTCACAGGATACTTGGAGGAAAGCCATGCAGGTGGAACTTGATGCCATCGATGATGGGTCGGTGGACAAACACAAAGCTAGACTTGTGGCTAAAGGTTATGCTCAGCGGCCAGGCATCGACTACGAGGATACCTTTGCACCGACAGCACGGATGTCCACGATTTGGACCGTTCTTGCCCTTGCTTCTTCTCAGAGGTGGCCCGTGTATCAAATGGATGTAAAATCTGCGTTCCTTAATGGTGACCTGCAGGAGGAGGTGTATGTTGAGCAGCCTCCAGGCTTTATTGTTCCAGGATCAGAAGGGATGGTTTACAGGCTACGTAAGGCCTTGTATGGTCTTAAGCAGGCTCCCAGGGCTTGGAATCAGAAGATTGATTCCTTCTTTGTTCGGACTGGATTTTAGAGATCGGTTGCAGATCCTAACCTATATCTCTTTCGGGAACGCGGCCTGTTGAGCTCTTTTATGCAGACGCCATTGAAGTCTCATTGGGACGCAGGATTGCGGATCTTGCGGTATCTGCAGAGTACGAAGGATCAAGGACTCTTTTACACAGGAGGGGATGGAGTCAGACTCCAAGGTTGGAGTGACTCAAATTGGGGAGGAGATCCAGACACGAGGAGATCTACTTCAGGATACAGTTTTACCCTCGGCTCAGGAGCAGTTCCTTGGAGCAGCAAGAGGCAGCCAACTATTGCCCTCTCTTCGACAGAGGCAGAGTACCGGGCTGCTTGTGGTGCTGCTTGTGAGGTTGTGTGGCTGCGGAGGCTGCTAGGCGAGATTGGGTTTCCACAGAAAGAGCCCACAGTCATCCAGTGCGATAACCAGAGTTGTATAGCTATTGCTCGGAACCCGGTCTTCCATGCCCGGACCAAGCACATAGAGATACAGTCTCACTTTGTACGTGAGAAGATCTTGGCTGGTGACATCTTGCTACTTTATTGTTCGACGGAGGACAATGCGGCGGACCTCTTCATGAAGTCTCTACCTCAGGCTACGCTCAGGCGGTACTCCAGCTCCCTTGGGTTGATTTCACAGCCAGGAGCTGAGAGGGGGTGTTAGAAGTCATCTCCCGTCTATTTTTATACACCAGGGCCTCTGTTGTGGGTGTGCCCGCCCTGTATAGGTGTTTTATCATTTTTTCTCACTCCCCGTATTTTTTCCCCATGGTGTGGATGGATGCCAGATGATTGGCAGGAGCCCATGGTGGTTGGCCGACTGCCCATTCTGCAGTTGTGGAGGTGCTGATGCTGGCCGACCTGTTTTACACAGTCGTGGAGATATTCTATGCTGGCCGACCTGTTTTACTCAGTCATGGAGACATCTGCTGCTGGCCGACGGCTTTATGCAGTCGTGGAGAGCCTCATGCGCTGGCGGACTGCATCCATGGGGCATATAAATAGGCCCCATGCTCCTCACCATTGTATCATTCAGTTTTGTGCGAGATCTTGTGTATAGAGAAGAGTTTACACGCCTATTTCTCTGTGTCTCTTGTGCTGTCTATTTTCTGCACTCTACTTGCTCTTGTGAACCCAAGTTTGGTTATCATTTCCCCTGCATATTTTGACAGTTGACACCATTGGCTTGTCATGTGCATCCCACACTTGTTGCCATGTGGACCAAGAGTATGAGTGTAACGAATTGCTCAAGATCTTTGCCTACATAGTTGGCCAGAGGATTGTTGTCTTCTTTGACAGCGGCAGTACAAAAGACGTGGTCATAGAACAAGCCGCTCGGCGACCCCGGTAGACAAGTCGTTGAACTCGGTAGACAAGAAAGTGGAGAGATTTAGCACGGGCATAACAGCGAGCATCAAGTTTAAAGCTCGTCGAACTAAATTAGTCATACAAGGGATAGAACTTGTGCGGGATTTCATGGTTGCCGCTCTCGTAGGAGCAGACATAATCTTAGGGATCCAGTGGTTTCACAAGTTTACCTCAGACATTGATTGGGACCAACACACATTTTGGATTACCCGAAATGTGTCAAAGGCCCCATTAAGCATTAAGTGTGAACCCGGGATATCTAACTTTCTGTTCATTAGCCATCTACAGGCTAAACAAGAGATTTAGAAAGGTGCACAGTGTGCAGTGATCTAGGTTCAGACCACCCAGATTGTGACTAGTGCTTTAGAGAAGTACAAGGCCTTGCATGACTGGTTCTAGGAGATCTTTCTTTGGGACAACTTACCTTCAAGACTTCCCCCACTGGAGGACCATAAAATTGAGCTCCTCCCATATTTCGAACCCCCTAGTAAGTTTCCATACTGCCTGAGCAAGGCCATAGAGACGGAGTTGGATCGTCAACGCTAAGAATTGCGGCAGTTTGGTTTCATACGTTCTCGATACTCTTTGTCAAAAAGAAGGATGGATCCTCCATACTTTGTGTAGATTATCGTGTGCTCAATAAGTTGATGATAAAGAATAAGTTTCCTATGCCTCCAATTGATTATATATTAGAGAGGTTGAATGAAGTAGGGGTATTTTAAAAAATTGACCTCAAAAGTGGCTACCATCAGGTGAGAATTATGGATAGGGACATTTCCAAAACCGTATTCCGCACTGTAGGTCGTTTGTGGGTATTTGCCAGGCATATTTCACCCACGTTGACAAGTTTTCTGATGTCTCGACAGCTCTTACTGATCTGCTTAAAGGCGTCAAGACTTAAGAGGCAAAAGATCAAGATGACCCCTCGGGGTTTTGGATTAACCAATGCCCAAGCTACATTTAATGGCATGATGATGTGTGTTTTCAGGGACTTGATAGGAAAGTGTCTTCATCTTTTTGGACGACGTACTGATTTTCTCAGCCACCGAAGAGTAGCACGACATTGACGTCGAAAAAGTGATGAAGTTGCTAGAAAGCAACGGGCTTTATGTCAATGAGAAGAAATCGAAGTTTTATATACACGAGGTTTACTACCTCGGATATATAATCAAAGCCGAAGACATCCGATTAGATCCAACAAAAGTGGCAGAGATCCTGAACTGGGAGATCCCGGAAACAACGTATGATGTTAGGTCGTTTGTGGGTATTTGCTAGGCATATGTTAGAATATGCAGCGGAAATGATAACCAAACTTGGGTAGACAAGAGCAAGTAGGCTGCAGAAAATAAACAGCACAAGAAACACAGAGAGATAGGTGTGTAAACTCTTCTCTATACACAAGATCCTGAGAAAACTGAATGAATGAGTGGTGGGGGCAAGGGGCCTATATATACATCCCTGGGAGAGCAGTCGGCCAGCATAAAAGGTGCCCACGACTGCATAAATGCAGTCGGCCAGCAGATAAGTGCCCACGCGACTGAGAAAGTGCAGTCGGCCAGCAGTCCAGTAGCCCACGATTGAGAAACATGCAGTCGGCCAGCACTGGAGTGCTCCTGGCACCCTCTGGCAACCCTCCCCACTACTAGGAAAAATGGAAAAAAATAGGGAAAAATACGGGGAGTGTGGAAAAATGATAAAACACCTTATACTGGGCGGGCACACCCACAACAGAGGCCCTGGTGTGTATAAATATAGACAGGAGATGACTTCTAACACCCCCTCTCAGCTCGTGGCTGTGAAACCAACCCAAGGGAGCTGGAGTGCCGCCTGAGCGTAGCCTGAGGTAGAGACTTCGTGAAGAGGTCCGCCGCATTGTCCTCCGTCGAACAATAAAGTAGCAAGATGTCACCAGCCAAGATCTTCTCACGTACAAAGTGATACTGTATCTCTATATGCTTGGTGCGGGAATGGAAAACCGGGTTCCGAGCAATAGGTATACAACTCTGGTTATCGCACTGGATGATTGTGGGCTCCCTCTGTGGAAACCCAATCTTGCCTAGCAGCATAGTTGCAAAAAAACGCGTTTCAAACTTTAGGCTACTCGTTTGAAACGTGCAAACGTTTCAAACGTTTGAAACGCGTTTTTTTGCTGGGCCAGTTTTTTTTTATGATAGAAAACGTACGATGCAGTATCTCCTGGCATTTCAGTTTTGAAAGTGACGCTTGAAAGAGACGTTTCCAGCCTTTGAAGTCTTCCAGGTTTGCTTGCACCCCTACCTACGCACCAGTCCTTCTCCCCCGGCCCCTACGCACCGTAGGTAACAGGTTTGTACTAACCCTAAATCCTGATTTTTTCTGATTTTGGACCAAATTTCAGATTTGAAATTTGGGCATTTTTTGCCAGGTTGCCTACATTGGTGCATGCACACCTTGCCTACGCACCAAGCCTACTCCTCCGGCCCCTACGCACCCTGCTTCTCAGGTTTTTAATAACCCTAAATGCTGATTTTTTCTGATTTTGGACCAAATTTCAGATTTGAAATTTGGGCATTTCTTGCCAGGTTGCCCAAATTTCTTCATTCATTCATCATGCCTCGGGCTAAGGATGCCATGTGGAACCACGTAACTCCTGTGAGCAGATATGGGGGTTCAGGCACAGAAAGGTGGAAATGCAATTTTTGTGCCAAAGTGTCAGGTGGGTCTATTATTAGGGTAAAGGCCCATTTTACAGGAGTAAGAGGGGAAGGCATTGGCCCTTGCAGTCAAGTACCAAGAGAGGTTGTAGCGTCTCTTCAGCAATGGAAGAGAGAACATGAAGCAGCAAAGGGAATTCAGCCTATTGATGATGATGTACAGGATACAGATTCTGTAGGTGATGTGTCCAAAAGAGCTAGGACAGAGGATGATTTGCAGAGTCAAGCAGGTGGGTCTAGCTCCATTCCTGTAGCCCACAGATCTTCATTGCCCACCGTGCCTTCTCTAAAGAGGGCAGGCATTAAAGCAGGCATACAAAAGCAAGCTGTCAAGGAGGCCACACGTGAATTGACAAAGTTGTTTATACAATGCGCTTTGTCATTTCACGTCGTGCGTACTCCTCGTTGGAAGAAGGCCATTAAAGCTATCAGCCGCATTGGGTATGAGTGGGAGGGTCCATCTTATGAGTCCCTTCGCAAAACCCACTTAAGGAAGGAGAAGAAGGCAGTGGAGCTTGAGATGGAGCCTTTGAAGGCAACCTGGCAGAAATATGGATGCACATTGCTTTGTGATGGCTGGACAGACATGAGAAAGAGAAATGTATATAACATTTTGGTGTCCTGTTGTAAGGGCACAATGTTTTTGCGTGCCATTGATGCCTCGGTTCCAGGTACAGTTGTTACTGGAGCATTCATATGGAGACATTTGCGTGAGGCAGTGCTAGAGATTGGCCCAGAGAACATAGTGCAGGTAGTTACAGATAATGGGTCAAATTGTGTATCTATGGGCAGGATGTTAGAGGATGAGTTTCCAAAGATAGTGTGGACTCCATGTGCATCACACAGCTTGGACCTCTTGATAGAGGATGTGGCCAAAATTGGGTGGATTGCCGACCTCTTTAGTACTTCTCGGAGCATGGTGAAGTTTGTCACCAAGAGGCCAAAGGTTTTAGCTATGTTTCGTGCACACAGTGATTTGGAGTTGTTGAAGCCCTCAAACACCAGGTTTGCTTACATGCTCATTGTGGTTGAGAGGCTTGTGCGGGTCCGTACAGGTTTACTCCGCACTGTTGTCTCTCAGGAGTGGATGGCATGGGATGATAGAGAGCATCCCAAGGCAGTAGCATTTGTGCGCGCGGTAATGCGAGACACTTGGTGGGCTGAGGCCCTTGCACTTGTCACGGCCACTCAGCCTATATATAGTGTGCTTCGCATTACGGACATGGAGGGCAGCACCCTTGGACTCTTATATGAGTTCATGGACCGCATTGGAGAGGCCCTAGATCGATGCACTATACTATCAGCTGAGAGGTATGTATCATTGTATGTCATTGTTGTTCTTTTAGTTGCCAGTGGCCACATTATACATTGATATTAATTCCATGCTTCCAAGTGTCGTTGAACAGGATCCAGGACATCAGGGAGGTGTGGAACCGTAGATGGGATTGGTTTCATAGGCCAATCCATGCGGTTGCCCATATACTACACCCACTATGGCGGAATGAGGAGCAGTTCAACAATGAGGAGCTAGAAGAGGGATGGCAGTCTTACATCCAGACCTGGACTGGAGGTGATGTTCAGCTCCTCAGGAAGTTAGAGGATGAGCTCCTAGTATTTCGGAATGGGAGTCATGCCTTTGGGAGAGCCACTGCAGTTTTGAGAGAGACTCAGCTTCAGCCAGTCTCTTGGTGGGAGAAATATGGCATCGGTACTCCAGTTCTGGTAAGTGCCCACTGACAAGTTACAACTTACATGTAATAAGTTTGCACTTTGAAGTAACAACTTAGTACTTACAACTTATATAAGTTGTTTCTTCTTATTATTTATAAAGTTTTCTGTTATCTTTTGACAGAAACGCCTTGCATTACGAGTCCTCTCACAGGATTGCAGCTCTGGTCCATGTGAGAGAAACTGGAGCACATGGGCCCTCTTCCATACAAAGAAGAGGAACAAATTGTCCACTGCTCAATTAGAACGGTTGGTGTATTGTCATTGCAACCTCCGTTTAATTGAGCAGCAAGGCAATCCCATTGAGCCGCGCCAAGTGAATGTCGACAAGATCGACATAGAGAAAGTGAAGGACGTACCAGAGATCCCTGCTGAGGAGCGCGACATCTATGCCATGCTATACGAGGAGATGATGGCACCAGCTACTATGACACGATCACGGGCACCGACATCAGCAGATCATGCATCTACGAGTGCTGAGGCTGAGGCTGAGGCTTCATCTTCTTACGACACAGACTCACATTCCTCAGAGGAGGATGATGCTGAGTAGTTACTAGTTACTACTAGTGACTCTTGACTCTTGACACTTGAGTCTAGAGTTGAGAGTCCAGACTCCAGACATTGGAGACCATTTGTTTTTTCAGAGTTTTTGTATTTGGTCTTTCGGTACAGACATCTGTATTTCAGATTTCAGATTTATCATTTGACACTATTCACTAGTGCTTAGTATGTTGCTTAGTATGTTGTAAGTTGTAACTTGTAACTTCAAACTGGTTATGCTATTAATAATTATATGGGTTTTTGCCATCTATGATCTAATTCCTGATTCCTGAAGACTGCCATGTATCATGTATGATGTATCATGATTCATGTTACATGTATGATCATTGTATGATGTAAATTGTAATCATGTATGATGTATTAAGAATCAGGATTCAGTATGAAATTTGAATCATGGATTCATCATTCATGATGTATCATGATTCATGTATATGAAAGTTGAATGTAGATTTTAGCATTAAACTGTACCAAACATAAATTTATGGACACCCCCCTAAAAAAAACCTGGAAAAAACACCTGAAAAAAAATTTGAAAAAAACTTTTAAAAAACTTTTGGAAATTTGTTTGAAACGTTTTTGAAACGTTTCAAACACGTTTCAAAAACGCGTTTCAAAAAACGTGTGGCAACTATGCCTAGCAGCCTCCGCAGCCATACAACCTCACAAGCAGCACCACAAGCAGTCCGATATTCTGCCTCTGTCGTCAAAGAAAGGGCAATAGTTGGCTGCCTCTTGCTGCTCCAAGAAACTGCTCTTGAGCCGAGGGTAAAACTGTATCCTGAAGTAGATCTCCTCCCCAATCTGAGTCACTCCAACCTTGGAGCTTGACTCCATTCCCTCCTGTGTAAAAGAGTCCCAGATCCTTCGTACTCTGCAGATACCGCAAGATCCGCAATCCTGCGTCCCAATGAGACTTCAATGGCGTCTGCATAAAAGAGCTCAACAGCCCTACGGAGAAGCTCAAGTCCAATCTGGTGTTCAGCAACCAGATCAATGAACCAACCAACTTCCGGTACTGCGAGGCATCAACTGGCTCACAAGGATCTGTAACGGTTAACTGTGTTTGGGTCCATCGGCGAAGTAATAGGCTTGCAGTTCTCCATCCCAAAGGCCTCAAGCAACTCATGAACATACCGCTGCTGAGAGACGAAAAACCCTCTCTGGGTCTGCCAGATCTCCAATCCCAAAAAGAAGTGGAGTAAGCCTAAATCGGTCATCTCAAACTCCTTTGACAAAGCAGCCTTCGTCACTCCAATGTGCTCCACATGACCGCCGGTGAGGATGAGATCATCCACACAAAGGATGATAAGCGTGACCATGCCGCGTTCCCGAAAGAGATACAGGTTCGGATCACTGCTGATGGGGGGCCATTTAAATAGGCCCCCAGCACCTTGTCATTGTATGTATCATACCCGGGATCTTCTTGTGTATATAGTGCAGAGTTACACGCCTCTCTCTCTCTCTCTCTTGTGCTGAGATTTTCTGCACTGCGTTTTGCTCGTGTTCCCAGGTCTGGTCAACATCTCCGCTGCGTATTCTGACACATGCAGCCATGCGAGCTTGCATCACTCCCATGCCAAGGAACACATTCAACTGACTTGTACTTGCAGCCGGAAACCAAAGCACATAGCTGAATTTGCTGCCAAACAAAAACAGCCCATAAAAAGTCCTTGGAATCCACTCTTCAAGCTGCCAAACCCCTCCTCCCAAAAGAGAGAGAGAGAGAGAGAGAGAAAACATGCTCAATCCAGCCCCGCCTCCTAGCAAGAGAGAGAGAGAGAGACATTCGTGGGTGGGCCTGCTGAGCTGTGCGCTGCCCTGCAGTCTGCCCGCCTGTGCTCCCTGCTGACCAGCCATCAAGAGAAAGCACCCAAGTCTCAGCGTACCACCCTGCCCGCCAGCCAAAAGCAACGCAGTCTGCTGGCCCGACCAGCCTGCCAGCCTTTTTGCAAGGAGGGAGAAGAAGGCATGCTGTTCAGCCCTATGCGTTGCCTGCCATGCCATCTGCTCGCCATGCCCCTCTCCAAGTGAGACGGAGAGAGAAAGCCCAAGCGCGTGTAGCTTAAGCCAGCCCCTCCAATAGAGAAAAAGCACACGCCTCCCCAAAAAGCATGAGAGAGAAAAGCGTGTCTCCCAAAAGTGGAGTAGCCTCCCAAATTAGCTTTTGGGCCACCAAAGGTTATAAAACCTTTTAAATTAAAATCTCTTTGTCCCCTTCACACTTGGGGTTGTCCACACATGGGTTTCCTTTTTTAACTCCAAATTGATGCCATTCACACTGTCCACCATGTCCCCGTGCACACCTACATACTATCCAGAGAAAACAGAGGGTCGTTGACAAAGACTCCAGCCTTTGTGCACTTGGAGATGTTGGACACCGATGCTTCATCTTCTTCGAGGGAGGAGGCAGTTGGCTTCACCGCCAAGGATACTCGGGAATGGATTCTTGATAGTGGTGCTTCTAGGCACATGACTCCTTTCGGTGACTTCTTTCAGGATCTGAAACGGCGGTTAGGTCGCATTTTCATTGGCGACAATTCCACCTTACTGAGTCACAGTGAGGGCCGGATGGAGATCATTCTCGATGGCAGAGGGGGGAAGCATTCCTCTCGTGTTCTCTTGGTCCCCGCACTTGGTTTTCATCTCTTGTCAGTGCATGAGGTGTGCAAGACTGGCTTCTGGTTGGAGTTTGAGCATTCTGTTGCTCTACGGGACCGCGAGACGGGCCAGGTTGTTTGGGAAGGCGGCGTGGAGAATGGGATATACAAACTCTCCGCACTCTCCTCTTTGACAGGTTCTCGGATTGGTGATTTGTGGCACTTTCAGTTTGGCCACTTGAATGTGGATGCGCTGCAGCGAGCTTTTCGGGACCAGATGGTGGTTGGCTTGCCAGATGTTGGCAGCAGGCAGGGACGCTGTAGTTCTTGCATTCGTGGTAAGCAGCACGGGGAATCTTTTCCGAAGTAGGCTTCCAGGCGGTCTTCGAAACCTTTGGAGTTGGTACACACTGACTTGTGTGGACCTATGCAAACAGCATCCTTGGGAGGTTCTTTGTACTTTATGCTGCTGCTTGATGATTGTAGTAAATTCACATGGGTTTATTTCCTTTCGCAGAAGGATCAAGCTTTTGCTCGGTTCAAGGAGTCGCATGTGATGGTGGAGAAAAGAGTTTGGCTTGCAAATAAAGACTCTTGGGGCTGACAAAGGAGGAGAATTTTCTTCTAATGCATTCGTGCAGTTTTGTGCAGAACATGGCATCAAGCGGGAGTTGGCCAATACAGATTTGCCATCAGAGAATGGAGTAGTTGAGCGTAAGAACATGACTGTGGTGGAGATGGCGAGGACAATGCTGGAGCATCGTGGTCTTCCTCGTCCACTCTGGGGAGAAGCTGTGGCTACGGCTGTCCATATCCTCAACCATTCTCCAACGACTTCAGTATTGAACATGACTCCCTTTGAGGCGTATTTTGGCAGGAAACCGGATGTCTCCCATTTCCGTGTGTTTGGGAGCGATGCATATGTTCACATTCCAAAGAAGCAGAGGGGGAAGCTCGACTCTAAGTCCCAAAAGCTTGTCTTTGTGGGATATAACTCTCTTTCCAAGGGATACAGGTTGTATGATCTAGAGAGGAACGAGGTTGTCGTCAGCAGCAGGGATGTGGTTTTTGATGAGCATGTTCCGGTTTCCACTGTTGATGAGCCGCCACTTCTTGGAGACCCAGATGATTTTGATGATGATTCCCAGTTGATTGTTCCAACTGGACAGCCTCAGTCAGTTGAGGAGGTTGAGCCCGCAACTGGAGATGAGCCCCCGCAGCAGATTTCCAAATTGCATGTGTAAATGCATAGCTCATGTTTGCATGTGCTGGTTAGATGATTTGCTAGAAGTACGCCTTGTCTTAGTGTGCTGCCTGTGCTGCCGTGATTCATTTTTGTAGTGTTGGGGGCGCCTGGAACTATTGGCTCCAAGTCCGTGTGAGTGCCCTTGTATGTTGTGCTCTTGTACGTTGACTAGTTGTTGGCATTTTGCAAGGCTCCAAAGTTGTGCCAGAATTCAGCCCAAAACATGTTTGAAGACTTGGACAAAATTTTCAACTCAATGTGTTCAACTCGTTAATAAACGAGTGCGAACACCTTTAATGTGGGCACCGGGCATGTGTTAAAGATGGGCACTGCACCCTCTACACCCATTTGTACTAGGTGCCCTTATTTGTACCATGTGGGGTGTGCTGCCAGCCTGTATGACCTATACGGGCTATATGGACAATTATATGGCAGTTGTGTACGACAGCTGCACAAGGCTGCCCGATTGCTCTACAGCCTGTGCCTACTGCTGAATGGCTTTTTTCGCCTGCTGTACAGCCTGCTCCTACTGTGACTATGGCTGATGTTATTACTGAAGGATTCCTGGTTGCTTGGAAGGTGTGAAGATAACATTCTTGCTGTTGCTTGTTGCTGCCTGGTGGTGAAAAAGACCAAGAAGCATTGTTCCTAGGTGCATCCTCCTTGTCCCATTGTAGCATTTCGGTTAGTCAGCAGTTGCTTCTGTTGGTGCTTGATTCACGCACCATTGTGCAGGGGAGGGTGCAGTGGACTATAGCCAGGTTTGGTGAAGACGGTGTGGGTTCCCTCAACATTTATGGCCCCAACAGGGTGGCGGGGCAGACTGAGTTCTGGACCCAGGTGAGGTAGGCACTTTCCCAGGCAGATTTTGGTGCTCAAGTGGAGATTTTAACATGCTGGAGGACCGGAAGGGAGGAGGCTTGGATACTATCACAGGGAGAGAGTACACGGCTGGGGAGGGGCCAGGATCCATGACACTTACCAGAGTTTGGCCGCATGCTGGGGAGCCTTCGCTTCTCCAGATCAGACCAGAGGATACAGGGACGAAACCTCCTGTGCATTGACAGGTTTTATGTGGATGAGTGGGCATGCAGCAGAGGCGGTTTGATTGGTGTTCTCGCAGGCACCACGTTATCAGACCATTCGCTAGTTGTCCTTTGTCTGGAGGACACATGGAGACCAGAGCATTAGCAAAGTGTCCGCATCCCCTGATTACTTGGTCGAGAACCCAGAGATCATCAGAAGAGTCAAGGAGGTTTGGTAGTCCCTTTCTTTTAGGCTGGGAGAGGCGGCCACAACGCTCGACTATGGACTGCACGAGATCAGCACACTTCTATAGGGCATAGTGCATGACAGACTCATCATGTTCAGACATTAGGAGAGGAGTCTCCGTTGGGGCCTAGCCTCCCTCCACCGGCTTCAGGAGAAGACCCCAGATAACCCATGGGTAGAGTCTCAGTTGGAGGCACGGAGATCCAATCGATCAAGGAGAGGAGGGTGGAATATTAGTATCATGCTAGGGCCTCCTTTTGAACTCAGGTAGAGGACAGGGTCGTGATTTGTTTGAGTCTACAGGTCTTCACCATTGTCGAGATGGGATTAACCATGTCTTCGAATGCTACATGCATGTAGCCCGGAAGACATCTTAGACGGTGGTAGTAGAGCATCATGCCCTTGTCAGATGGCCGTTGGTTCATGTCGAATTTCAATTGTTCAGCTTCATAGCCATCGTAGGGCTCCTTGGGTTGATCAATCAGCACCACCAGCAATTTTAAAAATCTAACGCTAGCCACAATTGCTGGGTCTGGAATTCTTTGCCATGCTTGTATCCATGTAAGCATTTGTTGTCTTTGCTCCCGTATGTTTGCAAATGTTGCTGGCATGAAGATTGGCAAGTTGTAGCAAACATGCGAGTCACGTCTTTTGGCTTCCTGAAACTCCCGCAGGTGTCCATCTTGTCTTAACTGGCATGTATAAAGGATCAACCCGTTGTGTTGGTGGCGCGCCCATATAGATTTGACTGTATTTCAAAATTGTCAAGTACTCCTTCCGCCAGTCTGGTTGTATGCCAAAATCTTCCAATGCTCTTCATCGGTGACTATGGTGGCATAACAGCCTCTTGTGTGTACAGGGTGTGCCTTCCTCTGAGACCTGCGGAAGCAGTAGCTGAGCTGATCATGAAGGTAACGATCCTTATTTCCAGTAGGTCAGCTAATTGGGGGTTTGCCAACTTTGTGTGCTTTGCCACATTTGCCCATAATGTGCCCTCTCGAGCCAAAGGAATTAATTCGTCTAAATCAGGGCGTGGAGCTTGTAGAGGGTATGGCACATTGTGTTGTTTTGTTAGGGTGATCTCAAAGTAGGCTTCTGGCATGATTCGTCTAGTCGGCTCAAATGGAATGATCTGCATGAGGACCTTGAACATCAAATTTGGCTTCAAAAGAGGGTTGCCAGCGTGAATGAAACCCTCGTACTCTGCACTTGACAAAGATTGCAAAATGGTGTCATCAGTGAAGGCTTCAATATTATCCTCTAGAATAGGATTTCGTACCTCTTGAGAGTGTCGTTGTGGAGACAGGTAAGGTGCGAGTATCTCCTCGAGGGCGAGAGGATTAGTGGAAAACTCTGTCTGTGGAGGAATGAAGGTTGAGAAAATGCAGTCAGCTTGAGATGTGTTAGTAGGTGACATGTTAGGATAGGGGTTAAGTAGCTTACTAGCGACATTAGAATAGACAGGGTAAGTTGGTTTTGAAGATGAGGAAGAGGATTCTTCTTGACCCTGATCTGTGCTAGGGGGTGGGTGGCTAGGCTTGTGAGACTTTATAAATTCTTGTAAGTCGGGGATCTCTTCGGAATTGATAGTGGGATATTCAATGTGGGTAGCATCAAAATTGTATTGTACATTTGTTAACATGGCTTCTAAGTGCTTGTAAATATTAGAGTATAGCTTTAGAATGCCAAAAGGATGATATAAAGTTGACTCACATAATTTTAGATGTTGGTGAGTATTATATACTTCAAGCCATCCATGACTTATAATCCACTGGTAATGATGTGCTACTACCTCATAGTTGGCCAGTGTCTCAGGAATGTCATCTGGGACAAACAGGTCTAATTTTTCGACACTGTTGTTTAGAATTTTTGAATTTTGGAGGACCCGACACCAACTACGAAGGTTTAGCAATATAGGATGTAAAGGGTATAAGAATATGTCTTGTGGATTAGTTAATACTAAGTCTTCCCCGCAAAACTTCGATTATTATGGTAGGGTCAGTATCTCTTTCAGTATTTTGTTTAATTAGGGTTAGTTCACCTAGGCCTATATCTTCAGATAGATTTATATCATACTGAAGTAAAGAGAATGTTAGTGTAGACAAAAACAAGGTGAGAGTTTGAGGAAGGGCCCAAGGAGTTACTGGCAACCGACCCAACTCGTAGGCACGCTCAAGGAGGAGGCGGAGGTCATTGTTAGGCTCCGGCTACTGACTTCTGTCTTGGATCGCCAGCCGATGCTCCAACTCTTGTAAGCGAGAGTCAGTATTACTGACAAGGTTTGAAATTGTAGTTTCCCGAACCATCCTTGCAGCATCTAACTCCTTGAATCTTCTGGTTGCGTCCTCTTGGGCACGCCTGGTCTTTGCTTCTCTCTGTTGAGCTTCGGTGATTTGTTGGAGCCTTTGGGTAGCCAGCCTCTGAATGTCGTGTAGTTGCTGTGTAAGATGTGCCATTGCTTCGGTGATTTGTTGGAGCCTTTGGGTAGCCAGCCTCTGAATGTCATGTAGTTGCTGTGTAAGATGTGCCATTGCTTCTTGGTGGGCCAACTCTTTCCTTTGTACTTCGACGTGGCTTGCACTTATTGTGTCAAGTGTTCTAATCTTTTCTACATGTGCCTTGTTTGTTTGTTCCCTCTCTTGCTGTAAGTGAGTTGCCCTCTCCTCCACTGTCTTTAGTTGTGAGGTTAGCTACTAGATTTGGCTTTGCAGTTCTTCTTCTTTGGCCCTGGCATTGGTTTGGAGCTCCTATACTTGTTGGGCATGAAGTGTAGTGAGCTCATTTGTGTGGGTGACCTCTTTCTAAAGGTGCTCCTTAGTGTAGTCGCTTTCGTAATAATGTCCCAGTTGATTAACAAGTATCTTAATGACTCAGGTTTTCCTTATGTGTCTCAAGGTTCGCAGAGCCTCGTCTATAGTACTTGTTGGCTTTAGTCCGTCCTCTACCTATTTTTTTATATCTATCCATAGGGTTGGTGAATTGCGTAACAGTTTCCCCAATGGCATTTGTATAGGTGTGGACAGTACAGCCGCGATACTTCCTATGTCTTTGGGTTCTTTGGAGATAGAGGGTTCTCCCCATGTGTGTGATTTGCATTCCTCCTTAGGGAAGGAATGGATGGACTCCCCCAACGCATTTTCCTCAAACATTCTGGACATTGTGTTAGCTTGGGATCCCTCTTCTATTTCTTCCGGAATTGGAGTAGGTACGTCCAATTCTCTTTCCCTGGTTGGCTCGTTTCGTGGATAAATTGTATCCGTGACCCGGTTAGCCCTTAGCTTGGCTTCATGAAGCCGTTGGCATTCTTTGACTAAGGCCCTGGTGTCTTCGAGCTTTCTTATTTCTTCGTCGGCATTAGGGTATTCACCGACCCTTTTAGGAGTTGGTGGTTGCTCCCTTTGCTCTTCTAGATCTGACCCCTTGTGATTGATCCTTTGATCCTCCTCTTCTCTCGATTGGGTGGATCCGTGTCGATTGTATCTTTTTTGGATCCATCTTGGAGTGTGTCACTCTTACCCACTTTTCTCACTCTTCTCCTGCAGCCAGTTTTGAAAATAGTCGCATCTGCTCGGTTCTTTCCCTTGTCTCCTAATTGAGCTTGAGCTCTTATCAGGACATTGAGAGGTGATATATTTTCAAGTTGCACACTAATGGTTCGGATGGTGGCTTGATTGATAGTAGAAGTCAAACCACTTGCGCGGTATGGACAATCCTTGATCAAATGATCAATCCCACATTTAGTACAAGTGAGCACTGGCATGTTATTGGGTGTAGCAGCCACTTGCTGGGGTTGGTGCATATGAACCATATTCTTGTTTGGGCACTCGACGACTCGATGCGACCCTCCGTAGCCAAAACATTGTAGCGGTCCTCTTCTCAGGTTTGAGTTTATGTCCTTGCCCTTCCACTGTACCGTGGTTTGAAACACAAGTACTGGTGTGTTATTCTGTAGGACGTAGAATTCAAGCATGACCTCCGTTATTTCCTCATAGTACTCTTCATTAAGTTCTACTTCACACACCATATCAACATCTTCTGATGGCTCTTCAATAAATACTTGATTGATTTTAGCCTGCGGTGGTTGTGGTGGTAGAACTGGTGGTGGTAGAGATGAAGTGTCTTGTACCCGGAACATCCCCCTAGGTAAGTAGGAAGAGTTCCTGGAGTAGCGGTGATTTATAGAGGTAGCGTAGGTAAAGCCAATAAAGCTCTAAGTGTGCTGATAGCTATGCAACATTTTGAAATGTTGGATATCTGCACATTTAAGTGTCATGATTTCTTAATTTTACATAGTGGGCACAATAGAGTAATGGCCTTTCTCTTAATTATGGACATTCAGTGGTAGTGTGATTCAATTTGCACATAGAGTACCACACCAATTCCCTGCTAGGGGTAAAGATGATTATGCCCATGCCCAGATGTTTCTCTTCTCTCCTTTACTTTCAATTTCTCTAATATCGCATTACTGAGCTCGTCTCCACAGTCATGTTTCTGACTTGCTTGCTCTGAGTTTCAATTTCTTGGTGACACGCGAAGTCGTAGTTGTTGAAGATGTTTTGACATCTTCAGGTTGCGGCAATTCCAGCATATTATCTTTATATTCAATTGCCAATTTGCAATATGCATCAAGAGTAGCAAGTCGGGCTAGTACCAGATAATCATGCATCTTATGGTCTCTAATCCCTCTCTGGAAGCGAGGAAATACACGATCGTCATCAGTTAACCTCTCCCGTAGTTTGCACCTTGAATTTAAGTGCTTAAGTAGAGACACATAGTCTCTTATCGACTCAACTTCCTTTTGTTTGATATTATGTAATTGTGCCACCGGGCTTCATCTGTCACCACTTTGGGCAAAGCTGGGCACAAAAACATTCTTGAGTCTTGTGAAGTTAACCTTATCCTTAGGCTTGAGGGTTCGGAACCACTGATGCGCTTTCCCTTCCAGGCCCTTCCAGGGTCAATGAGAAGGCATGAATCATTGTCACATCACTACCAGGCCCGCGGGTTCCACATGTGGATTCAAAAATCTCTAGGATCTCCATTCCCAAAGAATTTTTAGACGAGTTTGGAAATGATATGTGGCTTCGACTAGAAGGGTCGAGATTCTAGAGTAGTGCTTAGTTCTCTGACCATTCCTCGGTCCATCTCTGCTACCATATTTAGTAGGTCTGTCCTTGTGGCTACATTAAGGTCAATGATTGGATCCATCCTTGGCCTTTGAGGAATTACTCCCCTCCTTCCTAGACCTCGTCTCCTTCCTGTATTGGCTCTTCTAGGTATCTTTGGTCTATGGGATGGTCCTGCCGCTGTACCTTGGAGTGGCTCATCATTAGTCGCCTCCGTACGTCTTTGCAAAGTCTAGCTCTACCACATGGTAGAGCTAGATCTCAAATGCAATTCTAGCTCCACCACATGGTAGAGCTGGACCTTAAAGCATCAAGATTGTGCAAATATGGTGATAGAAGAGCCTTTTCTTGATCCTTCTCAAGAGTTTCGTTTTGATTCGGGTAGAAGTTGAAAAAAAAAAAAGATAGCCATGCTTTGTGTCATTTCACAAGAACCTAAAGCGGGATACAAAGGTTCCAACACTTTGAGGCTTTTGGAAAAGATTGGGGGCAGATCCGTTCATATACTTGGTGATTCAGGGAGCACACATAGTTTTGTGAACTCCAAATCAATAAATTCTTTGAATCTATGCCCAAAAGAGATGATGAAGGCTCTTAAAGTGGAGATTGCAAATGGACAGCATGAGCTGAGCAAGAGTTGAGTTGCAACAAGGATTTCTTTATCTTCCAAATATGCCTATGATGCCCGCTTGATTGTGCTTGATATGGGCCCCATTGATGTGGTGCTTACACACTTTGGGTAGATTCTCAATGGATTTGAAGCACATGAAAATATGGTTTATGCATGAGGGCAAAGAGCTATGCTTGGATGGAATTTGTAGCCATGCTTTAACCTTGGTGTCCATGAAGCAAATGAAGAGGGAGTTGAAGATTTTATGCCTTGTTTACATGTTACAATTCACTTGTCAAGAGAAGAGGACAATGGGCTGCAAATACAAGATGAAGGGATGGATGCCTTGTTGCAAGAGTACAAAGATGTGTTTGAAGCACCTAAATGCTTGCCACCTACAAGTGAAGTTGATCATGCCATAGAGCTTAAGAAGGATGCAAAACCAATCAATAAGCCTCCTTATAGGCTTTCAAAGGTTGAGCGGGAAGAGGTGGCAAAGCAAGTGGAAGAGCTTTTGGAAATGGGATTCATACAACCAAGCCAATCACCTTTTGCCTCACCAATTTTATTGGTGAAGAAGAAGAATGGATCTTATAGAATGTGCATTGATTATAGGGATCTCAACAAGATCACTACAAAGAATTGATATCCCATTCCAAGGATTGATGAATTACTTGATGAATTGAAAGGAGCAAAATACTTCTCCAAGATAGATCTCAAGTCCGGGTATCATCAAATAAGGATGAAAGATGGTGATGAGTTTAAGACGGCATTCCGGACTGAACGGGGTCTATTTCAATTCATGGTTATGCCTTTTGGATTATCAAATGCCCTGGCCACATTTCAAGCTCTCATGAACAAAGTCTTGAAGCCATTCCTCTACAAATCAGTTTTGGTCTTCTTTGATGACATACTTGTGTATAGCAAGGCAAGGGAAGAGCATTTGATGCATATGGAGCAAGTGTTGAAGGTATTGAGGGAGCATAAGTTGTTTGCCAAGCAAAGCAAGTGCACTTTTATGTCACAAGAAGTGGAATATTTGGGTCACATTGTGAGCAATGATGGTATTAACATGGATCCCAAGAAGGTGCAATGTGTGAAAGAGTGGCCTACACTATCCAACACTACTCAATTGAGGGGATTTTTGGGATTATCATCCTTCTATCGGAGGTTTATACAGCATTATGCTCACATGGCAGCCCCACTTACCGATATGCTTAAGAAGGAAGCATTTTTTTGGGATGCCGTGGCCAATAAGAGCTTTCAAGAGCTCAAGCAAGCACTCATTTCATCTCCAACATTGGTTTGCTCTGATTTTTCTATGCCCATTTTGCATGCCAGAAAGAAGTGGCATCACTATTTGTATGGTGGGCATTTCAAAGTAAGGACCGATCATTGAGTACTCCAATTTTTCCTCACCTAACAAAACCTTTCTCCCAAGCAAAAGAGATGGTTTGCTACCTTGTAAAATTATAATTTTGAGATCTTTTACACCGCGGGAAAGGATAATGTTGTGGCGGATGCACTTTCTAGGATGTGGGCTTGCACTCTACATGCTATTTTGGAGGTGCATTATGATTGGATTCATGAGATACAAGAGGAGTATTTGGTGGATGACATGGTTGGTCCAATGTTTCAAAAATTACAGTAAGGGTTATGTGATGAATATCCACATTTTGAAGTGCGCAATGGAATGCTTTGGTACAAAGGAAAGGTCTATTTGGTCCCTCACTCATCCTTCAAGCTAAAAATCCTACAAGAGATGCAATCTTTACCAATGGCGGATCATTTGGGAGTGTTCAAGACTTATGATAAGATAAGGAAGAGTTTCTTTTGGAAGGATGTGCATGATTATGTGCAAAAGTGTTTGCCTTGCCAACAAAACAAGGATCCAAATCAATTGCCGAGTGAATTGTTGCAACCATTGCCTATTTCGAAAGGAAAATGGACCCACATAGCTATGGATTTCATCATCGGGCTTCCCACTACTAAGCAAGGGTGGAATAGCATCTATGTGGTGGTGGATAGGCTAACAAAGGTGGCTCATTTCATACCCACAAAGGTGCAATATACATATTCTATGGTGGCTCAACAATTTATGGAGCATGTGTTTAGATTGCATGGAATGCCAAAGCAAGTGGTGAGTGATAGGGATGCCAAGTTCATGAGCCATTTTTGGAAGTGTGCCTTTGATTCCATGGGAGCTACACTCACCCCAAGTACAACCTATCATCCGCAAACGGATGGCCAAATCGAGAGGGCAAACAAGTGGCTTGAAGTCTATTTGAGGCACTATTGTTATGACACTCAATCTTCATGGGATAAATGGCTGCACTTAGCTGAATTTTGCCATAACAATACCTATCACATGAGTATTGGTGTGTCTCCATTTGAAGCCATGTATGGGTATAAGGTGCATGTACCTTCCATTGCATTCAATGAGGAAAAGGTGAATCCTCAAGTCAAAGAGGAGGTTGAGAAGATGTGTGCAATAATGCAAAGGTGCAAGGATAACATGGCTAAGGCACAAAACCAAATGAAGCAATATGCCGATGAATCGAGGAAGCATGTGGAGTTCAAGGAAGGGGATTATGTGTTCTTAAGAATCCCTAAGTCAAGGTATGCTTCTTTGAAGGGAGACACCAATACAAAGCTTGCTCATCGCTTTTATGGACCATACAAGGTGTTGAGAAGGATTGGTGAAGTAGTTTATCAATTGTTGTTACCTTCTACCAGAACGATCCACAATGTATTTCATGTGGCACATTTGAAGAAGTATGTGAGTCCTCAATTGGAATTAATTGATGAATTTCCTCCAATGGATGAAGAGGGAATGATTCAATATGTGGCGGAGAAGGTGATTGGAATGAGGGAAAGACACCTTCGTAATAGGTCTATTGTTGAGTACCTTGTGAAGCGGAGAGGCTTGCCTAATGAAGAGGCTTCTTGGTAGTCCGAAGGTTTTATGAAAGACCATCCAGAGCTTCTACAAGCAATGAATCAAAGTGGATAAAGTGTACAGCTGTTGGTGTTTTTTTTTAAACAGTATTTGCATGGATTTGGATGATGATATGAAGGATGTCATTGCTGTAAATTTTTTGTATGGACAACCATGGTCATTGGTGTACTTCACTACTCATCAATAAAGTTCAACAAGACTCTGTGGGCTTATGGATATCATAGAGAGTAGTCCATATATACATCAAATAGCATTCCATTCTAGGCAATGGGTGCTCTCTTTTTTATGCAACTTTTGGATTAGGTAAATGTGATTATTTCTTAATCATATTTTAATTACTTTTATACCTAGCCTATAAATAGGTTGGCATTTAATGAATATATATAAGTCTTTCTCCACTCTCTACATTATCATTATGTTGTGATCTTGATTAGTCATGCGTGTGTAATCCTAATCACTCTTTATCTACATTCATCATGTTTATTACTCTCTACATTATCATTATGTTGTGAGCTTGATTAGTCTTGTGTGCTTAACCTTAATCACTCTTTATTTACATTTATCACGCTTATTACAGTTGATTAGGATCTTGATTAAGCCACCATAAATACTAACATAAAAAAGGTGGGATACTATTTCAAAAGTGATGAAATGAATGCCATGCTACTTACCTGTTGTTTATAAAGGCACCTTAGTCTCTATAATCTTGGATGGTGGTGCTAGTGTCAGTATCTGAGAGGCCTGGGGAAGCCCCCACTCGTACGCACAAGTCTCATGGTCAAAGCTTTCCAACGGGCGGGAACACAACTAAACCTTTGGGCATCCTTCAAGATGTAAAGATTAATACCTTCGGTCAATGCTTGCTTGTTGTGGGAGATTGACATGAACCCATAATAGTGATTGCACTAAATAAATTATTGAAGATGAATAGAACAAACAAAATACGCAATGCACAATATTGGGTCCAATTCGCCCCCACACAAGAGTGAGCCCATGCTTCCTCTTGGTGTACTTATATATATTTCATGAGTAGCTTTTGGGGCTCAAAAATAGTATGCTTTACAAAAATGTTGACTTCTTCAAGATTTGGAATCACTCTTGGCTCTAATACCACTATTGTGGGAGGCTCACATGAACCCATAATAGTGATTGAAATAAATAAAATATTGAAGATAAATAGACTAAAATAAATACTCAATACACAATATTGGGTCCAATTTGTCCCCACACAAGAGTGAGCCCATGCTTCCTCTCGGTGTACTTAAATATATTTCATGAGTAACTTTTGGGGCTCAAAAATAGTATGCTTTACAAAAATGACGACTTCTTCAAGATTGGTATTCTTCAAAAGTAGCTTGCTTCAAAAATAGCTTTCTTGAGTGTGCAAGCTAGGCTTGTTTTAAAAATAGGTGTGAGCCTTGAACCTTATAAAATTGCATATATCTTGAAAAATAAAATATGCACAAGGGAGCCTTCACATGTCCCAATTAACATATACACATCGCTAATAAATATGAATAGTATCCAAATAAATTAATGGCACGTGTCGTCACAAAATTAAATATTATTTGTCGATACTCAAAATTTAATCATCTCAAGATATTCTTGACTAGCACCAACTTGCCTCCATTATCCTCTGCAGCTGCATCAACTAAGCCAATCAATTAATAAATTAATTGATTAAAAATAGACATTCATCTGAAACTTTATATTAATAAGAGGATGCATCCAAAATCTTCCTACTCATGAACGGATTCACTCGTGTACGCATAAAGTAAGCTACGATCGCCCGGATTTAGAAAGGCATCCCAATCTAAACCTATCTAGGAGAATTCATAACATAAAAACCTAGAAATAAAATAATCCATGAATTATTTTAAGAATCCATACATACACAACATGGGAATATATAAAATATTCCATGAGTTCATCCTCAATAACATTGCTAATGGGCGGGAGCATAGCTAAACCTTTGGGTATCCTTTAGGATGCAAAGATTAATACCTTTGGGTTGAGCTTCCATTGCACATTTGTGGTGATGGATTTTTAGAGAAGAGGGTCATACACCACGATCCTCATAAGGTCTTACATGAGAGATGTAAGGCAAAAACCAATCATGATGAGAGATACAAGGTGGGTTCATAATTGGAAAACCAATCACATTAATATACCCAAGGGTAACCAATCCTTTAAAATAAACTTAAAAACAAGAAAGACTCATTCCATGGGTTGAGGCATTCTTACTAATGAGTCTAATACATAACCATTTAAATCACATCAATTGATATCTATAGAGCTTATAATAACAAGATGTTGGATGGTGAATATGAGGACCATAATATGAGCCCCTCTTGAAGCTTGCCGACTCTGAGGATTAGATTCATAATTTGGCGATCATGGATACTCTTCCACAAAATATTGGGACAAGGTTTGCATGATTGGATGGTGCCAAAATCATATCCCTATTGATACCTCATAACACGTTTGAAATAGAAACTATCAATGGAAACCAATCATGTTAAGCTAGAGTTCCCTCAGAAAGGCCACTTAGCTATAGGGCTTGCCTTATTTTAGTTCACACTAAGGTTAGTCACAATATGTTGTCTTTGGAGACATGGACCTCATTAGAGCACCCACCCCTCACACCATCTATAGCCACCATCATCGCTAAATCATTCCCAATTCATGACCGTCAGTTATTTTG
Organism: Cibotium barometz; assembly: GCF_041138505.1. Classification (NCBI taxonomy): domain Eukaryota; kingdom Viridiplantae; phylum Streptophyta; class Polypodiopsida; order Cyatheales; family Cibotiaceae; genus Cibotium; species Cibotium barometz. The sequence continues at coordinate 43,804,137 of NC_141087.1, forward strand.
AAGTTACATTTTATATCGGAACTAAACATGACTCTTTCAAGTTTTATGTAACTCCCAAGTACAATGAAAGATAGTATTATCCTTTAGAGGGGATAGATTTCCCATGCCACAAAAATAATATCAAATATGGAACAAGTAACAGAGGTAGATAGAAAATAATTGTTTCACCATCGAAGGCAAGCTACTACAAATCCAAGAGGCTGAAGATGAAGATGAAGAAATCAATGTAGTGCAACTTGTGGAGATGAAGTAAGCAATGAATCAAAGAGGCAAAAGATGAATATAAAGAAACCAATGTAGTGTAGCTTGTAGAGATGAAGAAATCAATGTATTGCAGCTTGTGCAGATAAAGAAATCAATGCAGTACAACCTGTGGAGATGAAGAAATCACACATTGTGAGCATGTTGGGAGGAGAACATAACTTGATAATTAAGGGCTTCATGGTTCTACCTTGTCCCACATGCAAGCCATTTCTCATGACACCACAAAAGGACAAAGATAGACATGATAGAGGATCTAGGGATATTGACAAAGATAGACATGATAGAGGATCCAAAGAAGATCTAGAGAGATTGACAAAGACAGACATGATAGAGGAGTTAGAGAATCTAAGAAATTGACTAAACATCCATTAGCAAAATAGTAAATAGCATCAACAACAAGGAGCCCAAAGATTCACTATAGTAAGAAAACAAAAGAGCAACAACCCCCCTTTGCAAGTGGAAGCCAAACTCTATAAGAGCTGCAAGCACATAAAATATCTACAAGAGCCTTGAAGTAGAAAAAGAAAAGGCTAAAAGAGTAATTGCCACATGCAAATATTTAATGTAGGTAGGAAAGATAAAGGAAATGGAATAATGCCCTTGATAGTATAACTATCACAAATGTGAGATCATATTTGTAGTAGTTAGAGATCACAAGAAACAAAAACATTGCATATCAAGCTAAACGTGAAGACCTCAAACATGAATATGACGGCTTCTAAGAAGATCATCAGAAATAATTCGAACAAGTGGATAAGCTAACTGCTAAGAATATTCAACTATTTGATAAAGTGGAGGAGCTACAGGGTGCAAATCCCCAACTTGTGGAAAAGAAAAAAGAAAGAAATGTAGCAAAAGAAGGAAAAACAGAGACAAACATAGCCTAGAAGCTACAAGAACTCCGAATCATAAAAGAAGAAGAATCAAAATCTATAGTCAAAGGTGCAAGAGATGTAGCACACTACGGAGGCTATAAGGCCAAGGAAGCAACCAAGCTATGAAGAGAATTATAAGAATTCAACAAGTAGATGGAGGACACGAGTCTCCAAAGAATTCAGTACAAATGTGTCAGGTAAAGGAAAGAGTCCAAAACAAAATAGGCTAACAAGGTAGTATATGCACATAAGCAGTAGGTCACACCACAGGTAACTGCTGAAACACAAAGACTTAAAACAAGGGTGATATAACTAAAAACTATAGTCAAATGCTAATGAGAAAGCCAATTAGATGAAGATGCAGACGTGCTTGAGTCTAATGAAAAAATTAAGAAACTAAAATATACATTAGATAATTAAAGGAAAAGTGTGTTTGCACAATCTTTGCTAGTAGATGCATAAGTAAAAGAGCTTCAACAAAATATTTTACAGATGTAGAAAGATAAAAGGGCAAGCATAAGCTTAAGATTAATGTTATAAAGGAACAACCTACACTATGCAGCTCAATGTATGACAAGGCTGGTAGAAGATCATGATAAAGACAATTTGCCAACATTGGTAAATAAAGAAAAGGTGCAGAAATTTATCCAAATGTACAAACCCTCAAATACTATACAATAAGGTGCCACATCTATCCAAACCATCCAGGCTGATTTATACCATTTGGGAGTCACATCTTGTTACTAGCATGAGATGCTACCTTGGGTACTACGATATAGTAAGGGGCTACTTCTACATTAGAAGGTGACAATCCGACTCTATTGGATGAGAAAGATAAACAGACATTAGACCCATGGTGGATACAATTTTAGATGGAAGTAAAGTTTTATGTCCAGGTGTTTTCTTATCATAGTTTACACCCATCCATATAAAAATTGTTTTATCAGGTCACCAATGAGGTAGTGTAGGATGCAATGCAAAAGTAGGCAATGCCTATGAAGTGGAGCAAAAACATAGAGAAAGGAGAGAGGCATGGAAGCTTGCAAGTGAAACGATGCCACCTCCACCCCTTTACCAATGATAAGAAGGCTATTGAAGCAAAACAACTAGAGGTGTCCTAGGTTTTGATCCATGGGATCTACCCTTACTTGAAGTGTTGTCTAACCTCATGAAGGTGGCCACTCACCCCTTAGTAAACTTTGATATTTTTAGTTTGCCACATGGTCAACTCCTCCATAATGCCACATGCTGGTAGCTTCCCATGTACCTATTACCTTGTACAATTCTTTGTAATCATCAATTGGTTAGGATTTCAATGTAACTAGCATGGGCGGATGTATAAGTAACATATGCAGACTTAGATGGTTTAGTAAGTAGATAGCTAACCAGTGAGTTATTCACTTAGACAATATAGTGAGTAGTAGATAGCTAAATAGTGAGTTATTCACTTAATAGAGAGAATTAGATTCTCACTCACTCACTCACTCACGCTATAATGCATTTTGATAGAGTAATGTACAACAACTCTTCTCTTGTATTCTTATCTTGTATTGTAGCACAGTCTTATTGCATTTTCTTAACTATGTAATCTTCTCTTGTATTCTTATCTCTTTTAGTTGTATAGTCCTATTGCATTTTCTTATAGTAGTACAATCCTATTGGATTTTCTTAACTCTGAAATCTTCTTTCATTGCATCAGCTTAGTCTCTTTGAATAGTTTAGTGTACTTCCTACATATGTGTGTATGTTGGACCACACTGTCCAATTGGTACTCCCACATATTGGGCATCTAAACATTACCAGATCCATCCTAATCTTGTCTTACAAGATAGTTGGCCCACATAACAGTTTGTGGCCTATGCCACTTTTTCTTATTCATCAAAGCTACCCCTTTGTGTACTTGTTCTAAGATGTATAAGTATTCCTCCCTAGGGAATCATCTTAGGATGTAATTCTTACCTCTTCTATAAAGGATTCTAGCAATCAATTGGTAAGGTTCCTCTTCTTTCAATAATTTATTCCTAGATCTAGCCTTAACTTTTTCAGTTTTGGAAAACCATTAGCTAGAAAGTTAATGATTTTCTCACTACACTCTCGTATAGCTTCAACCTTGAACAATGTAGCACTAAGTAGATCATCATCTACTCTAACTAGTTTTTCATCGCCGTTAGGTACGCGAGATAGATGATCAACCCCATGATATGTTTTTGCTAAGGTCTCAATGATTATAAAATCAAATTCAAGATTGATCAGTAAGGCTTGATGGTCACTATAGAAAAAAAACTTATTATCCAATAGATAATGTTAAAATTTCTTCACCACATACACCATAGCTAATCCTTCACGTTCTGTGGTGGTATAAATCATCTCAGCCTCACACAATTGTCCACTAGCAAAACTTATTGGGTAGTCTAGTTTGTGTTCACTCGGGTAAGCTACGATGTATCTAATAGCAAAGTATATCCCAGTTTGGCACTTGTAAGATTGGAGAGCCAAAGCTTGCTTTAACGTATCATAGGCATGTTGGCACTCTTTCATCCACTTAAATACAATGAGAAGCTTGTACAATAGATGAGCAACATTGGAATAGAAGTGTATAATAGTAACCTATGTGTTGCATAAACCTTTGGACTCCATTGAGTTCATAGGTGGGGATAATCTTAAGATAAATTTTATCTTGCTCTCTTGCATGGTAGAACCCCATTTTTGGACACTATATGTCCTAATATGACCCCATGTTTTATCCAAAATTAGCATTTGAAAGGGTTTAAGGATATGCGATAAAGTCTACATCGTTCAAATACCTTATGTAAACAAGATAACTGCTCCTTCCCAAATAAATGCATAAATCATCTAAGAAAACTTCAAGAAAATTCCCGAATAAATGCATAAATCATCGTTCAAATACCTTATGTAAACAAGATAAATGCTCCTTCTCGAATAAAAGCATAAATCATCTAAGAAAGCTTCAAGAATCTTCCTCGGGAGATCCTTAAAAGTAGTATTCATAAGTCGTTGGAATGTAGCTAGTACATTTGTGAGACTAAATGGTATAACTCTATATAAATGAATACACCATATTCTATAATAACAAAACCAATCTTAGCTTGATTATTAGGGTAAATTTGATTATATCCTAAGGATCTATCTAAGAAGTTGTATGCTTCTTTCCTAAAATACTATGCGTTTGAGAATGTGTTCTAAATATAGCAGGGGGTAATGGTCTCTTCTTCTTTTGTAACCACATTTACCTTCTTGAGATCGACATATACTCTCAATTTTCCATTCTTTTTTGGTACAAACATAATCAATGAAACCCACTTTGAGTGTTCAATCTCATAGATGAATCCACACTTGTCTATCTCTTCTTTAAGAGTTTTAGTATACTTGGGATTCATAGGATAGCGTCACTACAACACCCTTAACAGGTACTCCCTTCATGTCATGGTAACTCCATGAAAAGTAATCCTAATATTCCTTGAGGAGAGTAATGAGTTTTGCTTCCTAAGTCTTGGTGAGGTCTTTTGCTATAAAGACTAGCTTAGGGTCTTCCCTAGATTCAGCCAAGTCTACTTTTACTTTAGTTGGGCCATCATAGACTCCTTTTACCTCACTTTGTTGGTTTTTGTGTGGCATTATTAAACACTAATTTACGGTCCCTAATTATAAAACATTTATAGTACTCCAGTGTGGATGGGTGCAAGTCATGGGATGGGTGTAAGTCAGGTGTTGGCTCATGATCTTCTTCGGTTACTTTAGCTGCACAGGTGCTTCCTTCTCCTTTTGGGCTAGTTCTTTATTTTTCTTTCACCTAGCGGAATGACTAAGCTTTGGTTTGTTAGTGATATCAATTTTAGCTATTAACTTAGTGGGAGGAGGGTAGCAAAAATACCTTTTTGTAATTCCTCTCCCCAATTATTAATAAACTCGTGATGTGCATACCTTTGGGAGTTCTTGATCATGAGGTGTAACCCATATAGATCCTCTTGGTCCTTAGCTATCAATTGATGCCCCCTCCCTCTTGCTATCAACAAGAGGTTTGTTGCACCTCCTTGCAAGGACTCACCTCTCTCAATGTCTACACTCTCTCTCACAAAGCATAGAAAGGTACATGTACTAGGAGTAAGCAAGGATCTCCTCTCAACTCTCTTTCTCTCTCACACACACACACAAATACATAAGAGAGAGAAAGGATATGGAAAGAACTCACTTAGCATAGGGTTTGTGTCATTCCATTACAAAAAAAGTGTCTTATATTTACAATTGGCCCTTATTCACATTTGGTTGCCCAAAAATTAAAAACTAACTAATACATTGGTTATTATCTAACTTTTTTAATATATTTATAATTTTTAATTGCCTTTTCATGACACTTATTGCTACTCGTGTGTAGAGAGTGCTTTTGTTAATCCCAAATGGGTTAACATCCCCCCCAAAACTTTTATAGTGCCTTTTAATGATAGTTATTGCTACTCTTATGTGTAGAGAGTGCTTCTGGTAATCCCTGATATAAGTTTCATCCTTGGAACTTTGTTATGGCCTAAAGACTTGGTTTTGCCAAGCTTGAATTTGTAATGGGCTTGCATGTTTAGAATTTTTTTTGTGCCTTTTCATGACACTTAGTAGAGAGTGCTTCTATTAATCCCACCGCTTGATATAAGTTCCATCGTTAGAACTTTGTTACAGCCTAAAGACTTGGTTGCTAAGCTTGAATTTGTAATGGTTCCTTCTGGATTGTGCCTTGCATATTTACAATTTTTGTAGTGACCTTTCATGACACTTGTTTCTACTCGTGTGTAGAGAGTGCTTCTATTAATCTGAAAATGGGCTAACATCCCCCCACCTGATATAAGTTCTGTCCTTGGAACTTTGTTTTTACGACCTGAAGACTTGGTTGCCAAGCTTGAATCTGTAATGGTTTCTTCTGGATTGTAGCTTTTGTAATCCAAAAAGATGTATCTATCATGTCATCAAATGTTATATTTTTTTGCATGTAACTTAGTAAGCATAAAAGACGATGATGATAATACATGATATGTTCCTCTTCATGTCAAAGCATGACTTCTTTATCATTATTCTCCACAGCTTCCTTCTTCTAGTCGAGAGGTACCACGATCAACTTCATAAGACTTCTTCAACATAATTCTCCACATCTTGCTTCTTCTGGTTGAGAAGTACTTCTTCTGGTTGAGAAGTACCACAATCCACTTCATAAATCTACATATGATGCTATAATCGTTGGATCGGGTATCCTTTTATAGGCTCATATTCAACAAAAGATATTGCCTTTGGTTCTCTATGTTGGTAAAGCATGCTAGATCAAACAGAGAAAAGTTGTAACAAACATGAGAGTCCTTCCTTTGTTCCATGCACAAACTCTGTTGGTGTGAACCTCCTTTTGATTGGCATGTAAAGAGGATCCACTCTAAGTGTTGATGATGCCCACTTATATATCTATCCATATTCTACAATGGTTAAAAATTCTTTCTGCCATTCCACATGCCAAACTCCTCGATCCTAGGGTTTTCATCATTTATCTCTATCTTTGAGGAGACCCCCCTCCTTGTGTATAGGATGCTACTATTTTCATCTTTTATAATTGTAAGAAATCATACATGTAACCATCTCTTATCTCTAACACATCTTGCAACTATCAATTTAGCGAGCTTTGTGTTGACTGCTACGTTCTCGCACAATGTACCTTTCCCTGCACGGGCTTTGGCTCTTCCCACTTTGGCAAGGAGGCCCTGATTGGATATGGCAACAAGTAAGGGAATTTCTTGGGGCTTGTACTATATGTTTCTAGAAAAATGCTTGTTGTGGGGTTGAAGGGCATTATCTACATTAGAACTTTGAAAAATAGTTTTGATCATAGCATTGGATTTCCAATTTTGATCAAATCTTCATACTCTGTAGAGGTAACTCTTCAAATACATCTTTGTTAGTATAATCTATTGGTAGAGAAATGGGTCTCTGTGAAGGTGCTTGCTATTGGCCTCACTCTGTGAAGGTGCTTGCTATTGGCCTCACTCTTAGCGATGACTCCTTGGGAGCGAGTGTCAATAGGAAGATCAAAGTGAAGAGAAGAAGTTTCTATGTTAGTAGGTTGGTCATTTAGTATTGTTATAATGATGCATAATCATTTTCGTATCGGGGGGGTCGCTGCTGCAGATCTACAATATGGGTGGGTAGTGGGGGTGATTAAGAGGATAAGTTTATTGACAAAGAGTATCCCCCTCTCTATCTTCTTCAAATGTAGGTGGTGGGTAGGGGCTTAGTGGTACTAATGAACATATTTATATCTATTTTATTTTTGGGTTGCTATTAGTATGGGATATTCAATATATTTAATAGTGAACTCATAAACTACGAATACTACTATTCTCTCAAGGTGTTTATATATTTTCGATAGAGCTTAAGTATACCCATATGGATGATAAATAGAATTCTCATGCATAATTAAGCATTTAAGCTGCGAGTCACAATTAAGTTTGGAATCAAGCAAAATTGTTCGAAATTTCAAAATTTGCTGGTGTGGAGGGAAGGTTTGGCAGCATGAACAATTCTAGCATCTCTTCTCTCTCATCCAAAATGGTGGGTTCATAAGTACTTGACACCGTGACCTGAAGCTGGGTGTAAAGCTTATATCTACATAGTTGTGTAGTCTCAATAAGATAAATGTCATGAAAATGGCCATGATGAGACCATGGAGTCTACATACCTATCAGCTGTTTAATGAGGCCCATATCCCCCCATGTTAGGTTTTCACTAATATCTATGTTATATCACAAGTTAAAAGTATGTGGAGGGGCCCTTGGAATCACTGACACACGAGGCCAGTTGTGATGCGGCATGCTCCACAAGCTATTTCACCTTGTCATTTGGCTCTACTCTTGCATCTGGTTTTTGCTATTGAGATAAATGCTGCTCTAAATCTTATGAATGATTTGTGCTCTACATTCTAATATTGAAGGGATTAGGTATAGTGAGCTTACCACACATGGGATGACTCTAACACAAGCATTGGCAGTGATGAGTCTGAAATGGAAACCAAAAGTGACACCAGCTTCGTAGAGAAACCATGAATGAAACACAACTGAAAATATTGAAAGAAACCTTGAGAAGTGAAACTGAAACGGATACCAACTGTGAAATCAACATTAAGTCCCAATATAAAGAAAGGGATGAGGATTCTCAAAAATAAAAAAATAGTGAGTATCTCAAAGGATGGTGGAGATGTAAGCATTATGCAGCCAATCATCATAAAAGGGTACAAGAAAGAATGACGACTTCCCAATGGCTACAATATATTGGTGCATTTGATGCACATCACAAGTTTATTAATAATTAGTGAGAGGAATTACAAAAAGGTATTTTTGCCACCCTCCTCCTACTAAGTTAATAGCTAAAATTGATATCACTAATAAGCCAAATCTTAGTCATTCATCCAGGTGTGAAAGAAAAATAGAGAGCTAGCCCAAAAAAAGAACGAAGTAGCTATGCAGCTAAAGCAACTGAAGAAGATCATGAGCCAACACCTGCCGACTTCCATCCATGCCAAAGCACTATAAATATTTTATAATTGGGACCACAAATTAGTGTTTAATAATGCCACAAGAAAACCAACAAAGTGAGGTAGGAGGAGTCTATGATGGCCTAAGTAAAGGAAAAGAAGTAGACTTGGTTGAATTTGGGGAAGACCCTAATCCAGTCTTTATAGCAAAAGAACTCACCCAGAGTCAAGAAAAAAAAATCATTACTCTCCTTAAGAAAGATAAGGATTACTTTGCGTGGCCGTGACATGAAGGGAGTACCCGTTGAGGTTGTGCAACACACAATCCCCATGGTACTAAATGCTAGACTTGTCTATGAGATTAAACACTCAAACTGGGTTTCACTGATTGTGGTTGTACCAAAAAAGAATGAAAAATTGAGAGTATGTGTCGATCTCAAGATGGTAAATGCAGTTACAAGAAGAAGAGACCATTAGCCCCTGCCATATTTAGAAAATGTTCTCAAATGCGTAGCTAGCAAAGGAAGCATACAACTTCTTAGATGGATCCTCATGATATAATAAAATTTTAATTTCTCCTAATGATAAAGATAATACTATTTTTATTATGGAACATGGTGTATTAACCTATAGAGTTATGCCATTTAGTCTCACAAATGCACCAGCTACATTCCAACGACTTATGAATACTCCTTTTAAGGATTTCTTAAGGAAGTTTCTTGAAGCTTTCTTAGATGATTTATGTGTTTATTTGTCATGGGAAGGAGCATTTATCTTGTTCACATAAGGTATTTAAACAATATAGACTTTATCGCATATCCTAAACCCATTCAAATGCTAATTTTGGATAAAACATGGAGTCATCTCCACCACGGACAAGAGCAAAGTAAAAGTTATCTTAAAATTACCCCCACTTATGAATTACAAAGGAGTCCAAAGGTTTATGGAATATGTAGGTTGCTATTGTACTCTTCTATGTGCCAAGGTTGCTCGTCTATTGTACAAGCTTCTCATTGTATTTGAGTGGATGAAAGAGTGCCAACATGTTTATGATACGTTAAAGCAAGCTCTGGCACTCGAATTTGCAAGTGCCAAACTGGGATATTATATTCCATGTACATATAGATGCTTATAACTTTGCTATTGGATGCATCCTAGCTTAGTTGAGTGAATACAAACTAGACTACCCTATAAGTTTTGTAGGATTCCCTTGTGCCATAGAAAGAATGTAGGGAACAATCCAATTCTATGGGGCTTTGCCCAAGCACAAATAGCTCAACTAAGAAACCAAAACACCATGGCCTAGCACACAAATACACATTCGGGGTGTTTCACTCACCTCGTGAAAGCTTGTTGCTTAGGATTCTTGTAGGAGACAATGTTGCCATGTAGCCACACCTGAAATCTCCCCACCGTTGTTGCACTCCACAGGAAGCTCAAACCTCCTCACAACTTAATCTCTCACATGAAAGCAAGCAAGCACATGTAAGAGCTCAAACAAACACGCAAGTAAGCAATAGCATAAGATAGTAGATAGAAAAGAAGAGCACTCTATTAAATTAGCATAAAAGAACAAGTTGTGAAGTTACATTTTGCCTCTTATGTGTGGCTGCTAGGATTTACACTCTTGGGTGGCCAAAGTAAAAAAGGACGCATTCGGCCACTATAGCTTGTGTAACACCTAATCCAAAAATAGTACTATCTACCTAAAATCTCGTCGTGTGCCTTTAATAGACAAGCAACGAGTACACACGTAAAATATAGTACTCTCTACCTAAAATCTCATCGTGTGCCTTTAATAGACAAGCAAGGAGTATACACGTAAAATATACAATACATGTTTTTCAAGTAAATCCCATCCATTTTGGCGCCTATTCTCCAAAGGTGGTAAAAATGATACATTGGCTGGCATTGATGCCATAGAGGTCTCTGACAAGGGTTAACATACCCCCCTTCCTGATGCAGATTTCATCCTCAGAATATGTTGATGAGGATGCGTTGAGGGTGTATGTTGGATGCATGTTAGCATTGGTGGATGTGTTGAGGGTGTATGTTGGATGCGTTGAGTGTGCATGTTGGATGCATGATGTTGGCATTGGGGAAATGTTAGAGGTCTTGTAAGGTCTGCAAGGTAACATGGTATAACTAGTAAGGTGTTCTTGTGGAAAATAATTGAAATTGAATCCCAAGGCAAACACCTAATCAAGAAATGAGGAAATAATGTTTTGATTGGGCAATTTTTTCTAGTTAAGACAAGGGTAGTATTAAGGTTGGTCCAAATTCGATCTAAAATAAGATGGAGCAAAGAGCATGCCTTGGGTTATGACCCTAGTCTCTACACACTCTCACTTTAGTGAAACCTTCTTTTAGATATTATCTAGCCTCATAAATGAAAGTGCTAAGTGATTACAAGCTCTCACCTTTGATTTTTTAAATTAATAAGAAGATATAAATGTAAAAATAGGACACTACCCTACAGAAACCCAAGAAATGGCCCAGAGACCTCATAAAAGAGTATCTAAGAACCGCTAAGTACCTTCACAATAATGGCTTTTTTAAAGCCCTTTATTGGTAGGTTTTTAGCCACAAGGTCCCACCCCATGGAGATCAAGGCTACAGTCCCAAGGCTTCATCACTAAGACCCAAAAGTCCTACCTAGATTGTACATGGCGATGGTTATCCTCTTGGGCCTTTCTTTTTCTTTTTGGTTTGTTTTTTGTTTAAACTACTTTCACTTTCACAATTCACCTGGTTGGCTCTATTCTAACTAAAGAGGGCACACTAAGGAAGGTTGAGTACTTGGCATACTTTAAAGTCAATCTCATTAAGGATTGAAATAGGACCAAATCCTAAATGGTTATCCAAGTAATAGACCAGTCATAGAACGATGCAAGAAAGCACTCAAACAAACATTTAATGGAGAATTATAAAAAAGATTAAAATTGAAAACAATAGCATTAGTTGAGAATGGGTTTAGAATACACTTGGTTGTATGGTTGGGAAGTAGATCTTGTCAAATTGTACTTGTAATGTTGAGAACTTCACTTGTGCTTCTTGTGAATCTTTAAAAATCATCAAAAATCAGCGCAACAGGTCATCATCAAATAGCCATAACTCATACACTGGGTCAGACTCAGTGTCACTACTAAGCACATCATCCGCATGGTTTGATTCTAATATATATGCCTCCTGTGGTGTATGAGGCGATGAGCTGAGTGCATCTTCATTAAGATATGGCATGGGTACTACAAGCAAGCGAACTAAGTAGCTATCGCTAACTAAGCTGTCTAGAAAATGACCCACCATGCTCTAGAAGGAACAAGGACTCAGTAAGATGATTTATTCCTATGTATTCATCACTTGATAGGGCTCTCCCATGGGATAAAGTACACTCGCGTCATCATGTCATTATGGAATCGCTCCTACCATAGACTCCAAGAGTCCTGGGTACTAGGGTGTATTGTATCTAGGACTCTTACTTGCTTGGACTTTGGTTTAAGATCCTCTTGTGTTTTTGTAACTAAATCACTAAATTCTTGGACTTGCTCAATCTCCTTTTCTAAGGGTCAAGATAAGAGCCAAGTTTTGTTATGTGTGATCTAATTTCAAGAATTATAGATTCTCGTGGGGTCTCTTTCCCTGTGCTCTTGGTTTTGGGGGATATCTCCCTACCAAGTTCAAAATCGGCCCTTGTGTCCAAGGAGTTCGAGTCCTCATCTAGGTCCCTAATTAAGACTGGCTCCTGAGGCATTCCAAAATTTATCTTTATGGCCCTTCTTCTTCTTAGACTATGCTATCAAGGCCACAGATCGTTGTTCGAGAACATGTTGGTTCTGAGCTTATAGCCTGGTAATAGCATTTAAAGATGTGCGATCTAGATTTTTCAAGATCTGCCTTTGAGTTTGATTACTTACCCCAATCATGTTTAGGGGCATGATGATGGGTCTCGTCTGTGGACTTGTCACCATAATATTGTTGGGGCAGCCCTTAATCCTGATTACAAGTAGCCGATGGCATGTTGGAGGGCATAGATGAGGAAACTTTAGAGGGCATTCCGAAACTCAATGGAACCTTGACAGTGGTAACATTGAATAGGCATTCTCTTTCTCATTGCATTAATGTCCCATCCCCTTCCCATCGCAGCAAGTTGGTAATAATAATCAGGATGAAGCTCTATAGGGTCCTCAACGAGGTGTGGGGTGGGTTTGACATCCACCCTTACTCTCATGCATGTCTAGGAGACCTTTTACTTTTTGCATTTTGCAAACACGGTTTTTAAAATAACACCACACTTGGCATACATGTCCATGTGCTGGCTGAGAAAAAAATGAACTGTTATATGATGCAATATGATGCATAGTCTGGCTTATATGACATCATTTGCTAGGTATTATGCTATGGCCTTAGATGGGGCAAGGCTGTGAGGTTTCAGCCTTTTATTTGCTGATTTCCATCCTAATTATCAGCCATGGATTGCTAATGGATAGCTTTTGCCAACATACAGGGTTGTAGTTTATTCAACTCCATGGTAGTTTCCTAGTGCCCCTTGCACATAGGTTTAAACATGGTGTTATTCTTATCCCTTAGGCACTTACAAAGAGGGTTTGATATCTTGTTGATCTCCACATTTTCTCCTTAGTGTCAGGATGATATAAGAGATACACTAGCCTTAATGAATGATTTCAAAAGGATTTTTTATATTTTCACCTACCAAGGTTCCATTGTGTGAAGTGAAATGTACAGGGGCTCGGCCTAATGAAGGGGAGTATAGTCTAGAGGAGGTAAGAGCTAAAACTTAGTGAGGAGAGGGTAGAATGAAGGGATGTGTTGGTAGGGTGAAATGAATTTAATAAGGAAAGAAGGGGTTACACAAGTCAGAGTGAGTTCTATAAGGGACTTGTGCGTGATTTGGCGGTTGCCCTTTATGCAACCTACTTTGAAGCACATTTCTCCTTTTACAAATGAACTTCTTTCCACATCTCTTCAACCATTATGAGAGCCTCTAACCTCATAATACTTGAAAAAACCAGGTTAATGTGAATCTCTACACCTCTTCTAATATTCCACTCAAGAATGGAGTTTCAAGCACGAGAAAAGATTTACTACATAAGGGAACACAAAATGCTTCTATCTGATACAGACAGATGCAAAACTCTCACAAAATGCTTCTATCTGATACAGACAGATGCAAAACTCTCACAAAACCCATGAATAGAGATCTTATGAACTCATAAAATTCATGGAACCTACATAAGTATACGACAATAGAAGTAGCAAGAATCGACAAGAGGGGAATAAGGTGATTATATCTCAGGGCAAGCTTAAGTAAAAAAAAGTGAGAAGTTAAGAAAATTCCATGTAAGTCCTTAGTCCATAACTCACTTATGTTTCAGGATTTTTACTATATTCTCTTATCTCTATCAACCATAAGCATTCACTTACGCACATTTATGGGAATTATCCTTATGCCATTATGGGCTCTAAGCTATGCCAACTTGGTCAACAATGTGTCTCATGTCCTTTAATTTTACTTATGTAACGATATAGGATTAAGCACTTGAAGTATTATATAACCATATACTTATTATGTAACGATATAGGATTAAGCACTTGAAGTATTATATAACCATATACAATCTCATGTCCTTAAGCACTTGAAGTAATTTTACTTATTATGTAACGATATAGGATTAAGCACTTGAAGTATTATATAACCATATACAATCTCATGTCCTTTCATCTGACTTATTTACTCAACCACCATGAAATGAAAAACCCAAAAATTATTTATGTATTTGTCCTATATTATGGTTAACAATGTGTCTCATGTCCTTTAATCTTACTTATTATGTAACCATATATTATTAAAGCACTTAAAGTATTATGTAACCATATGAAATCTCATGTCCTTTCATCTAACTTATTTACTTGACGATGAAATGCAAATCCCAAAAATAATTTGCGTGTTTATGCTTTATTTTATGAAGCTTGCTTTGCTAGCTTGGTGGACTCGTCTAACTGTAAGTTGTACACTAATTGTAGAGTAAATGAATCTTGCTTTGCTAGTTTAGTGAACACATCTAATTATAACTCTCGAGGGAGACGTACATTATTTGCACGAGCAAATGAAGTGAACCACTAATTTAATTTTAAGATTAAAAATATTTTCAAAAAGAGAAAGGGAATGCTTTATCACTTGTACTTGCCTCTAATAAATAAATTTCATGTATTCAAAGCATCTTTACTTCAAAATGTAAATGCTTGTACAAATTTTAATAATGAATCAATGTTACTTTCCACTAAAAGATTGCGCTTTGACACTTGTAATTTTTACTATGATCAATACATGATGATATGCACTTGCTTGAAAATGACTAGGGCACTAGCAAACAATGACTAGGCACTACTCCATTGAGGCATCAATAAATAGAAATATGTGAGCTTAATAGTTATCACAATGTTCAAATTGATTTATCTTCATTAAATTTATAAGGATATGTATCAAAAGTATTGTTTTGATGAAAACACTTCCACTTTTCTATCACAAGCAACATTCATGATGACAATAAGGACAAACTTTGCAATGGAAGGCACTTAATCCATTTGGCGATTTTCAACCTATGATGTAAGGAAGTTATCATCCATATGCCCATATGCATGCATGCTTTCATATCACCACTAACAAAGAAGTAATTATTTTATAAACATATGAAAAAAACAATGTATGTGAAAATTAATACTAGTGTTTCATCATTATTTGCTCATTTGAAGATGATGATATACAAATTTTATGATATATTATAGTTTAAATAATTATTTTTTGGCATATCACGCATTTGTTTTACTATTTATTGCATATTCATTGGTGGATGTAAACACAATTGTGCAAGCTATGAACATCCCTTTGACATGCGTATAACTTTAGACACAAGGAAAAATTTTAATGTCTTTGTTGTGTATAAAGGATTCCATGTTTGAATGGACATTAACAAAAATTTAATGTCTTTGTTGTGTAAAGGCTTCCGTGCTTGAACGGATATCAACAGAAATTCTTATAAAGTTGTCTTTGGTTAGATTTTGTCATTTTTTTAACAAACACGAACACGAGGTATAAGATGACTTTTTGTTTGTACATGCTCAAAAGAAGGAGACCACATTTGTCTTCAGCTTACTTGAATTCTTCTTATTTGGATGTAGACGCTCAATTCATGTGCTTTTACTTGAATTAAGATTGTCTGTAGATGGTTTGCGATGAGAATGAGACTAAAATATATAATATTATATTCCGTAATCACATTAACACATTTTAAAAAGCAATTTGCTAAGAATGTCAACTATGGTCCTTGTTTACCTAAGTTATCAATACACAATATTGACCTATCTAAAAACTCATTCAAACTCAATTTAATAATATTTAATTTGATAATCATCCATGGAATACAAATTATGTGCATAAATGCTTTATTTTATTTTTAGAAAAAACTAGACTCCATGAATATTTTTTAAAATAGAAAAAACTAGAGTGATCATGATTTCTAATACATATACCAATGTCATTTTCTTTTTTGAGATTACATAATAAGGAGATCTAGCATGAGGATGGCATCTTATGTAAAAAAACAAACAAACAAAATGCATGTGCGAGTACTCATCCAAACATATTTTTCTCCATGAATTCTTAATTGATAACTTCCTAAACTTTTATAGTAAAAGCTATAAGTAGTAACAAATATTCATCATGAAAATAGTGGAATTTTCACAATGAGCATGTAAATTAAATGTGTTGGGTCACATGACTACTTTGTTAACCATGTCCTTACTCATAGGGTGGTCATAGGCTGAAGTTAAAGTATGATGCATGTGGGGACTTTTGCTGCTTCGGGAGCCCTAACCCCCTCGACTAGGTGGTGGGCTGAGGCGATGTAGAGAAGAGGGGAGTGAAACCCTAAATGTGACAGTTGATTGGTTGGTTGGTTGGTTGAGAGAGAGAGAGAGAGAGAGAGAGAGAGAGAGAGAGAGAGAGAGAGAGAGAGAGAGAGAGAGAGAGAGAGAGAGAGAGAGCTCACACCCAAACAGGGGTCTCTTGGGGTAGTTGCCTTAAGGAAGTGAAAATAAGCAGATATTTATTTGTCAAAACTAGTGACAAAAGCGTTTGGCCTTTCAAGCTTAATAGGGCACATCTGTGCCTAGTTGACCCTCGAAAAACAAAAGAGCTCGGACTTTTACTATGTAAATCCAAACATAGTGTGCCATGGTTTTGGAGAGAAGTGAGCACATACTATGCATAATCACAATTCACCCTCAAGGCAAAAATGAGGTCTTTTAAGTTTCTATACGTTTCCATTGAAAGATTAATTATACGTCTAGGTTTTCATTGGTAACTTTGAGGTATAGCTGCTTTAAGTACCAATTCCTGTGGGTTGTTTGAATAACTCTCTAAGATGTGCTACATGTTGACTATTATTTAGGTCTCCTCGTGCTATGAATTGAATGCTTTTTGACAATGATGATGTTCTATGAATAGGTTGAAACTTATTTTGAAGGAGCTTTGTTGTGCACTTTGCTACTTTGCTTTCTCAAAGCAAGTGCCACTTATAGGTGGCACATTCTAAGACTTGTGCTTGGAGCTTGTGTACATATATATATGAAATAGGGAGACCTTCTTACTTTTTCAAGAAAAATGTAAGCTGTAAATTGCCCTTTTTAGAGGGCAATGAACATGTATGACACAAGCAAGGCGGTTGCAGACTCAGTAAGAAACTTATGAGAGAGAATTATTGAGTAAACAAACTGAGAGAGAATTATTGAGTAAACAAACTAGCCTGAAAAACATCATTGGGTTACGTCCTGTCGACACGGCGATGTGTATGTGGTGGTGTTAGAGTTAAGGTAGAAAGTGGTGGAGTTGTGGTGGGAGCATGGGTGAATGGGAGGGTGAAGAAAGAGGGTCCTAGTCAAAGGTTGGGTTTAGACTTGAGTATTTGATAATCATGAATCATGATGATGATATGTTTTTTAGTCCATCGTTTAAAGGGAATAGGCTTGGTTAAGATAAACAAAAAGTAGTGGTTGGGGAGGAAGGGGGGGGGGCTTAGTCCATGGTTTAGTTTTCTAATGATCATGTGAGGGTAGTAATGCAGGTGAATAATGATAGAAGGCAGGCTGTGTGTTGGATTTTGGGAGCTTCACACGCCCCCCTGATAACCAGCAGCTCCCAGTAAACAAAGCGAAGCCAAAGATCATGTATTATTTTCAAAAAGCAAGGGGAAATGGGAGGGTGGGTGTGTTGATTGCGGCACCTGTCTGCTACCTCACTCCCCTCATTTTCCTAAAGGCATGGTGGGCTGTGAGTGGAAAAGGGGACAGTGAGGGTTTTAAAAACACAGGGTCATAGACTCTCTCTCTCTCTCTCTCTCTCCACACACACACACACACTCTCTCCTCCCCACCTATTTCCCCCCCCCCCCTCTCTCTCTCTCTCTCCCTGCCCTTGCCTTCCCCTGCTGCTTTTGCAACGGCTTGGTGGGTTTTGCTTCATAATGAGTAGCTGGACTTCGCTTGTGTAATAGAGACTTGCCTCAACTGCGCAGTGTCCTCTGTGTGTGTTTCTGGGTGGCTGGGGGGTGTAGCACTCAAGTCACAAGTGACCCATTGTCTTGTCTGTGTGTGTGTGGGCAATGGCTGCAGATGTACAATGTGTGTGGGTCTACGTGTCCGTAACTATGTGTGTGTGTGTGTTGGGGGGAAGTAAGGGACTGTCCTGTGTGTGTTGGTTGGTCTCCCTGTTGATTCTCCTGCTGCTGAAGAATACCTTTCCTCTTACTGCTACAGCAGCGGGAGGTGAAAAGATGGGTTTGTGAGAGAAAGGGGTGCTCTTACACGAGGCTTTTTTCTCATTGTTTTTGCTTTGTGAATGAATAGTGTGGCGGTTTGGCATCTTCCCAGCCTCCAATTTTTCAATTACAACCAATTGGCAGAGTGAGGGGGCTTCAAAGTTCACGTCTATCTATCTATCTATTCTCCTTGTCTGCCTGTCTGACTGCATGCTTTCTATGCTTGCTTTACTTTGTTTGACAAGGTCTGCATCATCACCCTCTCTCTCTCCCCTTACTTGTGCTTTACATCAAACCCCCACCCCGGCTCCCCTCTCTCTCTCTCTCTCTCACACACATGCTACGGCCCTCCCTACCCCCTTCTTGTCCGCTTCGCATTTCTTCAACCCTGACTTTTTTGGCAGTTTTTCCCACCCCTTCAGTCGCCCATTTGCGTGGTAACCTTCAACCCTAACCTTTTAGCAGTTTTCTTCACTCTCTCAGTCGCCCATACCTATTTTTAGCAGTTTCTCCGTTCGCCCATTTGCGTGGTTTTTGAGTGGTTTTGATCTTTCCCCAGGACCGAGGATCGCCCACTCGAACCATTCTGTTTTGATGCAAAATTGGCGCCCATTGAGCTGGCTTCCCCTCAAAATCTTTGCTCTCTAGAAAATCGGGCTTTTGCATAGCGTTGTTTCAGGCCGTGGTGCATTCCCACGCTGCAAAACTAGCGTTCGCACGCATAGGATCGATTTACCTCAGTCTGACCCTTCAATTTTCTCCAGTTTTGCGGTTAGGGTAGGCCGACCATATTCTACCAACCCCAGACCTCCTCAAAACTCCGTCGTGTGAATGCCGATTTGCAGCTCCATTCTTGCGTTTTTGCTGTGATTGCCTAGATCAATGGACGGGGAGGTCTCCACAGGTGCAAGAAGGGG
The DNA here is from genome assembly GCF_041138505.1 of Cibotium barometz. Taxonomy (NCBI): domain Eukaryota; kingdom Viridiplantae; phylum Streptophyta; class Polypodiopsida; order Cyatheales; family Cibotiaceae; genus Cibotium; species Cibotium barometz. The sequence continues at coordinate 43,823,539 of NC_141087.1, forward strand.
TCCTGTAGTAGGGCGTCTGTTCAACAATAATAAGAGAGGAAGGCTCCACGACATGGTTGAACAACCCATCTCTGTAAACTCCAGTTTTGCCCCAGTTTTCCAGCTAGGGTTTCCTAATTTGCTACTGCCGCAGGAGGAGGGGGAGGAGGAGGAGGTCTTTTCATGGCAGGGCGGGCCTGAAGGTCAAGTCTTATACTGCTCGTCTCAATCATATGTGCGATTTGCCCCAATGGAACCTGGAGTGGAACTCGAACACAGTATCTTGGACACAGAGCAGGGCCCTGACCTTCAACCGTGCCTCCATGCTCTAGCAGGGTACAATGCCACTACTCATAAGAGGCAGAGATTATGGAGCTTGCTTAAGTAAGTTATCCTTGATTTCTCACTTGTGTTTTTCTTCAGATCCTTCTTGCTCATTCATGAATCCTGCCTGGAAATTATTCTGCTGTTCTTAGCAGGGGAAGTAGGAATGATTGCCCCGGGAGATGGAAAAAATTCTGGAGGTGCTAGGTAATGCAAGAAGAACGATTGAGATGGGAAAAGGGAAAAACCACAGGGGCTGTAAGGCTTAGGAGGCCCAATAAGTAGCATAGGTCAGGTGACCATTCCACAAAGCAAGGCAGCTGTGCTTAGAACAAAAGGCAAATGGGGAGGGTTGATATGCATGAAGCTGAGACTGGATGCGGTACGTGGTTGCAAGAGAATTTGTGGTTGCAAGATAATCTATGCTTGAGGAAGGCCTACGTGGGAGGAGATAGGTGGCGGAGTGGTGGCGGAGTGCGCAGTAACAAGCAAACATGGCTGGATCGTTATCTTATAGCTTTTACAGGACTATGATGATTTTGAGATATCATATATAAAATGCTTTGACTGAAGCGAAAATGTTGATTTTACGTGCTCATAGATGCCTAGATGTGAAGGTCTTATTATACGTTTTATTTCCAGGTACAGCCATACATCATGTACAGGGGTTCCGGAGGGCGACTCTACATTGACTTCTGGGCAGTCGGTTTCATCTCACGGACAAGGTGAGCAAGGAGAGGAATCTTCATCCTCTCAGTTGCAAAATAAGGGTAATGATCCTATGGATATGGACAATGGCTATGAGGAGAGTAGTGGTGATCGCGATGGTAACGGAGATGACAATGGTTCAGGAGAGGCGATGGAACATGATATGTCCACAATGGATCTGACTGATGATCTTCTCCACTTGGTAAGTATGTATGTCTTGTGGTCTTGCATGGCCTTGTTTCGGGCCTATTTTATTTGACTGGTTTTGTGGGGGGTTGTAGGTTTTTTCCTTCCTGGATCAGAAAAGCTTATGCTTTTCAGCCATGGTCTGTCGCCAGTGGCGTACTGCTAGTGCACATGAAGATTTTTGGAAGTCATTGAGCTTTGAAGGGGAAAAAATCACCGAAGAGAAAGGCATGCATGCTTATCTCCATATTTTGTAGTGGGTGCATCAAAATCGTGAATGTTTCTTCTGTATTTAAACTTGTCGACTCTAGTACCATACTTTATGTGGCTTGATTGTTTACTACATGTGCAGTTGGATGGTTATGCTGCAAGTATCCAAAAGCTGTGGAACTAAGCTTGAAAGAGGTGCCTTGTGTTGATGAAGTGGCAAGAGAAGCTATGTACTCTCTTCGGTAAGTGCCCAGCAGCCATCCTATGTGAAAGCCTTTTTCTTTCCATGTTGTGTCCACATGTAGCTGACCCTCTCTCTACTACATTGGTATATGCACAGGGGTCTGGAGAGATTGAATCTGCATAAAGGAAATCTGACAGATTCCTTCTTTAATGCGCTAGAAAACGGCTGTCTTGCGCTACAGCAGCTGAGTATTACTGATGCAGTATTGGGCAGTGGAGGGTCTCAGGAAGTTTTAGTATGTCATGAAAACTTGCGCCAGTTGCAGGTCACAAAATGCCGAGTGATGCGAATTGCTATCAGGTTGGGTTGTTGACACATGATGTTTTTCCAATGTTGTTTCTGGAGCGCATATATATACGCATTTATGTGCTCAAGGGTCCTTATACAGGGATCCCCTGCCCACCATCAGTGGATAGGTGGCGTTTGGAAGGGGGAGATCCCTCCAGTCATGAGGGACAGGTGCATGAGATCATCCCTCTCAAGCGAAGGTGGTTATGCTTGTAAAGACCCTAAACATGTCATGTGTGCAAATAGAAATGCAGGTTATATATGTCTCATTATTTTGAGGTTTTGTAAAGGAGCAATAGTTTCTATGGCAACTGGTCCTATTTTTAGACTTATAGCATGCTCATTAGCATGGCCCAGGTCAGGCCAAATGCCTCCACACTTTTCAGAAGCTCCTACAACCTAGCCCAAGCTTGTTTCCAGCCTGCCAAGTAGAGAAGTTAAGGGAATATACATGAAGTTATGCGAAGAGTCATGAATACTGATGGGGATTCCTTGTTCTGCTTTATACTGATGGGGATTCCTTGTTCTGCTTTATACTGATGGGGATTCCTTGTTTCTGCTTTATACTTGGTGCCATCAGTGGAGGCCATATTACCAATGTGCCAGACAATAATGCACATGAAGCAGCAACATGCTTTGCAAATGCGTTGATGCAGAGGGGCTGGGAAGAAAACTGAAAGTTTCAGGCGAATGCTGGCAGCAATTGAAAAGCAAGCTTGAGCTTGTCGACTTGAAACACAAGAGACAGATACAACCTGGGAAGAAAGCGACACAAAGGAGAAGAAGAGCTTGATGCTTCCTTGCATGCAACAAGACCAGAGCCCAGTAGTAGGTCAAACTCAGATTCTAACCCTATTTTCAGATTTAGGTCAATTTGAAGGGAGCACCAAGGTTTGTTTTGAATCTTTCCTTTCCCTGAGTCTCAACTCATATTCTCTCCTAATTTCTTACATTGAGTTCATGAATGATAACACAGCACACACATCCCCCTGCTTCGAAAACAAGATCTCGGGTGCCTGGGGTTCACCACCGGACTGCACCTGACCAATCCAAGTACATGCAATGAATTTAATCAGACAAGGTATCGTCTCTGGATTCTTGTGCCCTACGTAATCTTTCCCGACTCTTCTGCCTTCCGTAAGAGTCTAAGAAGCAAGCTGTTCCCTGAATCCCTCTGCCCTACGTAAGGATCCGAAGGTGCTGTACCTGAACTCTACCATCCTGTGTAAAAGTTCCAAAAGTCGAGCAATCCACACCATACGTGGAAGTCTTCACAAGAGCATTTCTCACACGTGTTTGGGCAATCCGGGAAGAGCAGAGTCCTATCCGTGCCAATATGGTGTCCACAAGGACTGTGCACGGTAGTTATGTCATCAAACAGTCCGTACAGCAATAATGATGCCAGCACACAGCATCTGTTCAGTGATGACATCAGCAGCACATGTACACACAGCAGTGATGACATCAGTAGCAGCAATTCGGTACAGGTGATGACATCAGCACACAGCAACAACAGTCCATACAGATTGCGATGATGTCAGCAACATCAGCACACAGCAACAACAGTCCATACAGATTGCGATGATGTCAGCAGCAGTGGGTGCGTACAAATGACGACATCAGCTGGCTGCTGTCCGGACATATGATGATGGTGATGGGGCTGGTCGCCATATGTGTGAAAGACTCCCAAGCATGTCTTTACATATACGAGCTGCCCTGCTTTTTCATGCTTTTGCAGAAAAGCCTCATAAGTTTTTTAATGAGTGCTTTTACCATGCTTTATTGAGGCCCCATGGTTATAAGTGAGTGCCCCACTGGCCGGGAGAATCATCAATTTTTCACAAGACGAGCTCACCTCTCTTCAGCACGACATTGACCTTGAGGTCCAGACTACCCTTGTTGCGAGAGTTTATGGTTCCCACCCTTCTCGTTCACAGGCCCGTGAATGGCTTCTAGTAGCTCTCCCTTCGGAGCTGATTGTGCACTTTCAGGATACTCGTTTACTTGGTCGAGGCTTCTTCCAGGTGGACTTTCATTCTTCAGAAGCTACTTCTCAGGCTTTGGCTAGCAGCCCCTTTCCTCTTGGTCCTAGAAGGATTTTCTTCTTTCAGTACCAGGTGGGCTTTGATCCAGTGGTGGAGGATCAGCGCCTTACCCCGGTCTCACTACGGTTCCCTGCTCTTCCTCGGTCCTATTGGAAGCTTTTAGCGTCCATAGGGGCATCCTTTGGCCAGGTTCTAGAGGTACCAATCCTCCCGAGCTCTCCCGCCTCAGCTTCCGCGGCCGTTACCGCCACTCTTGATGGTGTACCCCGGGTCCTTGTGCTTGTTCCTGATCCATTAATTACTGATGATCATGTTATGCTTCAGAGACCTGACGGATCTCATTTCCGCCAAAGGATGGAGATTGCAGGCAGACCTGACCAGTGTCGGATTTGTCGTCGACAGGGTCACATTGCTAGAGATTGTCCTAGATCGAGGGGCCATGCTAGGAGGCGGCGTGGTCCTGCCCATCAGAGGCCTTCTGCAGATGCCGAGACTCCAGCTGCTTCTTTGCCACAACAGACCACACATCGTTGGGTTGTGGTTAGGGATGGCAGGTACCCTCGGACCCCCGTTACCTGTCCCTTCACCCACACTCCCTGTGGAGCACCCTAATCCCTATGCAGCTCTTGCCTCACAGGATGTTGATTCTTTTTTGGAGGATGAGGCCTTGCAGGCACATGATCTGGATCCCTCACAGGAGGATGCTGCATTACAGTTACAGGATGATTGCACCCTTGAGGATGATGTTGCACATTTGCATTGTCATGGTACCTCTCCAGTTCTGAGGACTAGCCCTGGCTTTTCCCCGGAGTGGGAGAGGGAGGTAAGGTTTACGGTGATTGGGTGCTTGACAGAGGTGGACATACTTTGATTGCGACAGGCACCTCCAAATCGGATCATTGCCCAGTGGTTTTATGTATTAGAGATCCGAATTGCCATGGATCAGCACCCCATGTATGCATCCCTGATCATTTGTTTTCAGATGCAGAACTATTGCGTCGTATGCTTGATATTTGGAGATCTCATGACTTCTTACAAGCCTCTCAAAGCCTGGCCTCTGCTTTCTGTGATATTAGTGACTTTTATCACACATGTGCCCTGTCTAAGAGACAAGATGCCTTGGACTTAGAAAGGGCTATTAGACGTAGATTGGCTGCCTCGTAGAAAGAGCACGAGAAACATCCTCATGCTCAATGGGTTCCAGATTCTTTATGTACTATCAGAGCAGAACTTCATCACTCTCTCGAGCAGCGCGTGGAGTATCGTTTCCATGCCCAGGAATCCTTTTGGACACAGATGGGTGGCAGATGTAACAAACATTTCTTTGCTTCTCACACGGCCCATCTTATGCCAGAGATAGTGTCAGGCATGTTGGATATGATAATTCAACTATGAACATTGATCAAAACATACTCAAGGTGGATCAAAGCTTGTACAAAACATCATGAACATGAGGGACAAAAACTAGTATATGCAGAAAATTGTATTGAGATTAACACAAAAAAAACTCTAATTATGATTAGGCATGAACTAAACTTACATAATCACTTGATCACGACTTGTATCTTATTTAGAGACTTCTCTACCCTATTTTTAGTTGCATGAGTTGCATGAACCATATGCACCAACCATTTGTAGGCTTTACACCAACCACTGACCACTAGCCTAACCACCACATATTAAATTGGACTAAGGAGTTGGGATTACATTTATCCAACAAGGCAGTTGCAGGATTCACATGGCACTCTTCACTCAGATCCTCTCATGGTTAGACAGATTGCCACCGATTTCTATTGCCAGCTTCTTAGTGCTGAGCTGCATTCTGATCTGAGACACAAGGCATAGAGGAAGGTTTGGAATGCATTGCCACGTTTGATCACCGAGGAGATGTGTGCCGCTCTGGATGCCCCTTTTTTCTATGCAGGAGTTTAGTCATGCTCTTCATGCCTTACCTCATGGTAAGTGTCCAGGGGAGGATGGTCTCTCCCTTGTTTTTTTCACTACTTTTTGGGATGAGATTGGGGCTGAGATAACATCGGCTTTGCAGGAGATGTGGAACACAGGTTCTATGCCTTCTTCTCTCACTGAGGGGCTTATTTATCTTATTCCTAAGAGCGGGGATAAGACATTGATTGGCCAGTGGAGACCTATCACCTTACTTGGGACTGCCTATAAGATTCTTGCTAAGGCAGTGAGCATCAGATTATTGCAGCCAATTTTGCAGGATGTTATTCATGATACCTAGAATGGATTCTTACATGGCAGGAGCATCTTTGATAACATTTTCTCGTTTTGGGAGGCCGTCGAATGGGCCAAAGCGAGTAATCAGCCCTTAGCCATTCTGCTCTTGGATTTTGAGAAGGCCTATGATAGAGTGGATTGGGACTTTCTTGAGGGTACTCTTAGTCATATCGGCTTCTCTCAGAGATGGATCAAGGGAGTTTCATGCATGTATCGTGATGCCCACAATAGAGTTCTTGCTTGCGGTGATAAGAGGAGAGCGGTTTCAGATTTCTCGCTCAGTACGATAGGGCTGCCCATTAGCCCCTTTATTATATATCATAGTTACAGAGGCCATGAGCATCGTTCTCCGCTCCACTGCTGGTATTTCAGGATTGAGGTTGCCTCTTCGTAGTCATGAGGAGTTGGTTGACTCTGAGTTATCTGATGACACTGCCCTGTTTTTGGAGGCTTCACATATATGCTTATGTTCCTTCCGGGTAGCACTAGAGGAGTTCTGTATGGGAGCAGGGGCACTCATTAATTGGCACAAATCTGTTGGTTTTTGGGGTAGTGATTCATCGAGAGTTGATTGGGGTGCAGCATTGAAGTTTTCGAGCAGGAGGACTTCCCTGAGATGTGAGAACTCCATAATATCCCCATATAATGGTAAGTAGAGTGACTGACTGCCAGATATTTGGGATGCCAAGTTGGGATTGATATTTCTCCTGCAGAGCAGTTTGCTCCGGTACTTATGAGTATCCGGAAGAAGCTCCTCCATTGGAGATCCAGGAGATTAGATTTAGCCTCCAGAGCTTTGGTGGCTAATCAGGTTTTGCTTGCCTCAGCTTGGTTTATTGCCTCTTGTTGGTGCTTCTCTCGTGCGTGCATTGGCTAATTGCGGCCGCAATTTTCTCTGGTCGGGCTTGGATGGCACCTCAGACACTCGTGCCAGGGGGTAGCTTGGCTCACGGTTATTCAGCCCAAAAGAGAGGGGAGCTTGAATATTATTGATCCGGATGTTCAATGTAGGGCGTTGCTTTGCAAACTTGTGGTCAGAGGTTTCCTACCAGGCACTGAGCCTTGGAAGGAATTTTTCTTGTCTCAGATTTCCAGATGTACACCGAGGGTCGGGAGAGACTGGATGCCCAAGACACGTTTTTTGTTCACAGAGGCTGATATTAGGGCACCATCTTCCCCTCTTATTGTAGCCATTGTCAGAGCATGGAGAAGCATGAGATATTTTTTGCACAAAGGCTTCCTAGGTCTTTGGACGAGGCTGACCGACAACCTATTATGTGGAACGAGTTCATTAGGGATGAGGTTGGTTGGCCACTTGGTGCATCTCGTTATATGCAATGGTCAGGATGGGAGAGATGCGCATACACAGTTCTTGCTTGGAAGACCTTTAAGAGTCTTCCGGAGGATCGGAGAGTTGCATCCACTCAGCATCTTAGGGGCTCTCGCATTCGTATTGATAAGATTGATGCAGCTATTCCTCATGAGTGGCTTTCTGGGACCTTTCACGGAGACTATCATCCGAGTTGGCTGGGAGTTTTTTCAAGGATATGCATACCTCTGCAGGTCATTGCTCTGCTAGGCCTGGAGGATATAGATTTCCTCATGTATTCTATCATGCCTGGTGGGAGATTGAGGAGATGTAGTATGGAGGAGATCATACCAAACACTAGGCTTAGTCCAGTGAGGATTGTTGGTCGCTCGGGGAAGCACTAGTTCATTGACCCTTCTTCTCAGATAGTGACTCATGGCTCTTGGTGTTTGTGGCTATATGGTGGCAGTCCTATCAAATATCTTCAGTGGGATCCAGGAGAGTGGGAGTGGATTGATGCCTTCGATCCTTTGAAAAGCCTTCCTTTTTTCAGTTTCACTGTTCTTAATGCCAGGCTTCTCCTCACTCGATAGATGCATAGGATCTCTACTCTCAGGCCTCATTGGGAGAGCTATGATATTTCTCCAGTGATATGGCGCAGATATTCGCATAGACTTTGGCACTCACACAGAAGGAGCCAGGTCTCTCATTTCTTTTGGTTATTCTTACATGGTGGTCTCCCTACTAATCAGTGGAGATCAGTTTTCGGTGTAGCACCTTCCTGTCCTAGATGTGCGGCAGATTCTGAGTCCGTACAACATTGTCTATGGGGGTGCAGCATTGCACAGCAAATTTGGGGTCCTGTAGCCCAACTTATGGGCAAATTGAGTGGCTGAGCCATGCATGTGACTTTGGGGGGGGGGCAGTTGCTTGGCTCTCCCAGTTCGGTCCGCAACTTTTTTATGAGGGCAGTGGTACAGATTCTGTTTTTTTCATTCGTAGAGGTATTGCCCAACATGGTCTATTGCAAGATGTTCCTCACTCTGATTATACGCCTCCTAAACAGAGGATTGACACCAGTTGGGAGATTATTGCGAGTATTACAGCATGGCAGATCTGGAGAGCTAGATGCACGGAGGCTATTGAGGGTGTCGAGATTTTTGGGTCTCAGTGCATTAGTACTATATGGGGTGATATCATCCACACTCTTATGGCTACTGGGCTCGCATTCTCAGGGGCCCTCTCGTTCTGCGCGCAGGCGAAGCGTGTGATATTTATGCGGGAATGGGACCATGGCATCTTCTTTTCCTCTAGTACCACAGGTCTTACATGGCATCATGATGCTCCTCAGTGGTTGAAATCACCTTACATATTGAGGTGATTCTATTCTCTTCCGGCTTATAGCTGTGATTGTTGTATGTTTTTCTCATACTTAATAGAAGTCTCTTTGTGAAAAAAAAAAAAAAAGTGAGTGCCCCAACACATTCATGGTGTTGGCCTTTGGCTTGTCCTAGGTGCCCACAAAGCCTCTACTCACTAGCCCATTTATTGGTTGTCCGGCCTTCATTTTAATTTAATGTGAACTTGCACATATGAATGTTAAGTGTATATAAACAACATTGCTGCGTACTTACCACCTACAAAACCCATAAGATCAACTCTTTAGGCCCAAACAAGTGTGCACACACGTCACAGGGATACCCAAGCGTCCTTGGTTATTGGATATCACAGGAGATCACACATATGCAGCTATGGAGGGTGAAATGCCATCATCATGGTGAGTATGTGGAGAGGGATGAAGCTCGAAAGAGAGAGGAGTTGGAGCTTCAACCCATGGCAATGGTTGTACAAGGATGAGAGAGAGAGAAAGAAAGAAAGAAAGAAAGATTTTATTAACGTCTTCCAAAAGACCGAACTCGGCCTATGAGACAAATCGGAGTACCTGTATGGGATATCCTCTGTCATCCCAACAAAATGAAAAAGAACTGAACAAAAAAGCTAAATCTGGGTGTGCAGGGGATGGAGCTCTACTACTAGGAGAATGCAAAGCTATATGCATGGAGTATACAATCATGATATGCAACCTAGCTAGCTCCATCCTGTACCATACTGGGGTATAAAATGGTATACATCAGTGAAGGGGGTGTCCACAGCTCCCTGAAGAACATGCCTGGGTGTGCTCTGAAGCGAGCCAGTCGCTCCGCACCCTCTCTGTGAAACTGAGCTCTGATCTCTGTCATCTCTCTCTGGTATAGGCGTGGTGTCCGAAAACCAAGTGTCCTCTGTCTCCTGCGGGCTCTAAGTGTGTCTGCTCTCTGGAGAGTAATTCCCTGCCGTGTAGGGGCTGGGAGGGGGATGGATCTCTGAAAAAATGTAGTAATCTGTGTTTGTCGCCTCCCCTCTAGAGCCGTCTGAGCCTGTAATAATGTCTCTCTGTGGCGCTGTATGTCTAGAATGAATCTCCCCAGTATGCGCTGGTCTGCTGCCTCAAAGATCTGGCGTAGGGAATGTGGCTCTTTGAATAAAATGGGATATCTCTCTCTGATGGCTGTATATGCTTTGCATCTGCATACATAATGCTCCTCACTCTCCACCTCCTCTCTGCACAATCTGCATACCCTCTCCTCTCGGGGGATCCGTGCTGCTCTGCCAGTCTCAATCTCCAATCGGTGTGATGAAACTCTAAGCTGACCAATAGCCACTCAGGAGCCGTGTGGTAAAAAGCCCTCCATGTATCTAGGCCTCTCTATAAATCCATCATCAGTGATACTCATGAAGTGATCTCTGTAGTATAGCATCTTTGGTGGAAGAGGCTGTGTAGGCGATATCCATGTTTCTCGTGTATAGAGCTGCCATAGATCCTGTCTCAATACTCTGTTCCGCTCACTATGAGAGAGACGGATATGTGGTGCATCCCTGTCATACTGGAATGGTGGTAGATGATCCATCTCTAGGCCATGCTGTGAGAACCAATGTGTGACCTGTGCATACCATGATCCTCGGTCTCCTGCCTCAGCCAGCTGTCTAGATGCCTCCAAGAGCCTATAAAAGGGTGGCCAAGGTCAGTCAGTTAGTCATAGACTTTCATGAGTCTTTGCGAGAGCTCTACGGTCAAGAGCATAGTTGCATTCCATACGCGTAGTCATCTGATATGTGATATGTATCTTCAATACTTTCCGTACCACTCCATACGTATCGTACCTTGTACGGATAAGGTCTTCGTACCAAATAAGAGGTTCAATGTACAACACTTATCTGGCCTGTTTTTAAATTATTTTAGTTAGCAGTCATTGCTCAATAGTTAATAGATTAGTTTTCATTTTAGTATTACCATTGTCTTTCATGTTATTTTTGTATGGATGCTAGATATACCTTATTTTATATATACATACATACATATATATATATATAATAGAAAACGTGAACGTACAAAGTACTTATCTTGATGCGTACTCTATGTACTCGTACCGTACACATACCATACCGCACCGTACCTGAAGGACTCAACCACTATGGTCAAGAGCCTGGATCTAGTGCAGACGTGCACCTGCTTCATGTAGCCAAGGCCAGTAGCAGTCTCGAGGCCCGCAAGGGTAGCTCTGTGGTGGTATGGGACGTCATGGAGGAGAGATTGGTTGGTGCGTCTTGCTAGTTAGCTTAGCTCGTGGCTCGGTGGGGACAACCAAGACTTGTGGGCTTTGCCCCCACGACTGTCAGGTTGGGTGGTGAGTCAGGCCTGCACCCCCTTCACATTGTCTGGCTTTGTTTTGCAAGTTTCAAGTCGTGTTTTAGGATTGCTCTACGAGGAGATCCGTGGGGATTTGACAATCCTCTCCTCCCTGGGTCTCCGTATGAGCTTCCCAGCTCTGAAGACACGCTCAACTCTACTTGTCTCCACTTTGAGGTAGTGGGATGAAACCCGTATTTGGCCTATCACAATCCGCATGGAATGGGACTTGTGAACACTTAGGTATCCCGACTAGTAGATGAATCCATCCTCAGTGAGCGCGAGGAGGTGATCTTTGTAGAAGTGTATCTTCGCTAGGGGCTCCGAAGCTCCTTGGATCTCCGTATGAGCTTCCCGGCTCTGAAGACACACTCAGCTCTACTGTCTCCACTCTGAGGTAGTGGGATGAAACCTGTATTTGGCCTATCGCAATCTGCATGGCATGGGACATGCAAACACTTAGGTAGCCCGACTGCTAGATGAATCCATCCTCAATGAGTGCGATGAAGTGATCTATGTAGAAGTGTATCTTTGCTAGGAGCTCTGAATGTGTGATCCATGTGCAATGGGTGTAGAGGTTGAGAAGATCTAATCGGATAACCCCGTTGGTGTTCTTATGAGAGCCGAAGGAAAGGGGAGTCCAAATTGTACATTGAAGGGGTGGGGAGGCGGTCCGAACCTCTGTCCCTTTGCTGTGCCATAAGCACGGATGAGAGCTTTTGTCTTCCCTTTAGTCTCGCCCTCTTGCTTATCATCAAATACCATTGGAGGAACTAGATTCAAAGAGGCTAATAGTTGTATGGCATTTGTGTTTGAAGGTGGAGGGGTGGATGTAGCTACAGTTGTAGACACTATAAAGGATGATGGTTTGGCGGTTTTCTCAGCATGCCACTTAGTGCAATCCTTTTTACCACGGCCTACTTGATGACAGAAAAAACAATGGTTCTCTATTTGTTACTGTCAAAAATCTCCTCATAGCTTCTGTTTTCTACTGTTTATGTGTGGCATATGGAGCCTGACATGACATCCATGTATGGCTTGTGGAGCCTGACATGGTGTGTTTGAATGGCATATGGAGCCTGACATGACAATACATGTATGGCTCATGGAGCTTGACATGATAGTGCATGTGTGGCTTGTGGGGTGTGACATGCACCCTTGCAGTCTATTCAGTATCATACTTGGAAAGTTGGTTGAGAGTGATTCCAGGGCACGGAAATTCTATTCTTTCTGAAAGTTTGGTAAATAAATCATGGCCAGCCAGTTAGATCATTCTATGGAGGACTCTTATCACCCGTATTCGCTGCATGTAGGAAGAGGATAGAGACAGGGACCATGTTGGGGCCTTGGCAGATAACGACTCATCGTTGTCTGCTAGGGCTGAGGATCAGCAAGATCTTGATGCTTTGATGAATGAGCTTGAAGAGCTCCGTGCTTTGCAAAGAGACCTGGATGTTCAGAGGGTTATTGAATTAAAGTATCAGGTTAAGGTTGATGTGGTCACTTTTGATGCAATTTTCCAACAGATGGGAATTGACAAACCTCGAGAGTTGGCTGTTGCTTATTTGAAAAGTCGTGGCGATGTTTCCGATGATGAGGGCAAGTGGGTCCTCACACGGCAACCTTGCAAGCTATCCCGTGAAGGGAATTCTGATGATGTTGTGAGAGGGCATGCAGCCTGTACCAGTGATGTGAGAGGGCATGCAGCCTGTACCAGTGATGTGAGAGGGCATGCAGCCCGAACAAGTGATGTAAGTGGGCATGCAGCCTGAATAGATGTTATGAGGGGGCATGGAGACTTGGAGTCCATGCAACTGATATGAGAGGGCATGCGGCCCGAACAAGTGATGTAAGTGGGCATGCAGCCTGAATAGATGTTATGAGGGGGCATGGAGACTTGGAGTCCATGCAATTGATATGAGAGGGCATGCAGCCCGAGGAGATGATGTACATCGACATGCAGCTCGAGCGGATGATGATGAGGGGTTTTTAGCCCATATGAGAGATGCTGAAGATCTTCATGCATTGTCGGTGATATCTTCACCTTCTTGGTATGTTCCTGCTTCTAGAGTTCCATCCAGAGTGGAGGTGTTGTACAGGAAATCAGCCCTAGACCTAGGCACCATCACCATCGTAGACATGACGAAGAGGATGATGTTCTAGAGCGTCGGGATGCTCGTCACAGCAACAAGAAGGCCAAAGAGTTCAAGTCAGGGGACAAGGACATCAAATTCGAGAGCTATAATGGAAAGCTGGATACCACCAAGGTACTTGCCTTCATAAGGCAATTCGAATTAGCCTTTTGCACTGAGGACTTCACAAAGAAATCTATGCTCAGGCATGTGGGTATGCATCGTAAAGAGACTGCAAGTGATTGGTGGATGGCAAAGCTCTTGGATAGGACAATTGCCCCGTACATGGAGTGCTTTCAAAGAGAAATTCTATGATCAGTTCCTTCCTCCTCACTTCGAAAAGGATGTGATGTGCTCCGCCGTGTGGTCCCCCTGTATGTAAACTCCCACTGATAGCCCTCTACTTTGGGTAGCCCCCTCTCTGGGCTCTGGTGCGTCTCTGTAAGTGGTATGATGTCCCGTCCCTCCATGTCCTCCTCCGTCCTCCCAGGATGTGTCCAAAGTGCTCCATTGCAGCTCCAAACTGCTATGTGTATCTGTGAATCTGGATCCTCCATAGCCGATGTCCCATAGGCCGCCTGGCGCTAATCAGTGGCCTTGCCATCGATGATGACACGGCCATCGCGATAGAATGCTCTCTTGCCCTCTTTCCGGGCCTGTAGGACTCTCGGCATGCATGTTTTCCTGTGTTCTATCTGCATCCTTGTAAGGTCGTCATCCAAATAGATGGGATCTCCCAGTAATCCTCGTAGAATCACCCTCTTCCTCATGAAGGTGACCCTCTCTGTCTCTCCTACCAACTGTAGGACGAGGGCTCACTTGCGTGTTGAGTCTTTCCCGGCTCTCCATGCTTTGGTGAAGGGGAGAGGGTCCTCTTCCCTGTAGCCGAGTTTCATGCATAGAAGCTGTCCATCTTTCTCGGGAGTGGAGTCGGGTGTCTCGGCTATACTTGTGACTCGAATGTTGAGGCGGCGGGTATGCCTCATCTTCTCCTCCTCAATGGTGGTGCAAATGATTTGGTGTTCTTCCCTTTGAGTCTCCTCCCTCACTTCTTTACGGATGTTCTTCTTCACCACTTCAACCCATCTTGACTGCTTGGCTTCGAGTTTTCCCTCCATGTCCTTTGTGATCTCCTTGGAGATCTCTTCTTTGATGGCCGTGAGAGTGTTGTCATTAATCTCCCCTTCTTCCTTCTCGGTGTTCTTGACGGCTACCAGTTCCACTTTCAATGCACTCACCTCCTCGAGTGCCGTGTTCTATTGTTCAAGGTCCGTGACCCGTGCTTCGAGGGCCATGATGTGCCGGTGTAGTTTATTCTCCACCTCATTGAGGTTGGAATTGGATGTCTTCTTGTTCTCCTTGATTAGTGCCTTCATTGCCGTCTTGAGGGCCTTGAGCTTCTCTTGGAGACTCGTAGCCATTCCTCGAGATTACTTTGCACGCTCCACAAGCAGGGAGGAGAGAGAGAGAGAGAGAGAGAGAGAGAGAGAGAGAGAGAGAGAAGAGAAGAAAGAAAGTTATATTAACGTCTACGAAAGACCCCAAAGGCCTATGAGACCGAAAGTAATACAATAGTACCATGGATATACTGAGCCATGGGAAACATAAAGAAAAAGTAAAATGAAAACATCTAACAGAACATGTGATCAACAGATGATCTTATGTAGATTGAGATATGATGTGATCAGCTAATGACGATACACGCCTCGGCCAAAACCGATCTGATGGTGGAGTGAATGGCAGGCCTCTATGATGGGAGTGTGTCATGTCAGCGGAGAACCTCACGAATATGTCTCTGTGTGGTGGAGGGACCTGATGCTCTGGGTTGGGGACATCTGGCTCGCAAAATGGATTGAGCTCTCTTGCTAAGAACTCCTTTGGGGCTTGGAGCTGGAGCATGGGTACGAGTGGTGGGCTCTGCTGTCATAGTAGAACTGTTATGGGCAGTGGATTCCGATGTGGATGTGTGTACCACAAAGAAATCTGCGATGGCTCTCTGAGAGGTGTCTTGTAGGAGCTGGAGCTGTCTCTTAGCATGCTGCCTCAACACTACATCCCTGTGTCGTTTGAACTCCATCAAGTACATGCCCAAGCACCTCTGATCCTCAAACTGTATCACCCGTGTGAGTGGTCCGAATCCCTCTCGGAAGAGGCATTGGAATCTCCCCCATATCTCGTAGTAGGCCGGGCAACTGAACATATAATGGGCCTCATCCTCTACTGCTCCTGTGGTGCATAATGTGCATGTCCTCTCCTCATGTGGGATATCCTCAGCTCTGCTAGTCTCTACACTGAGGCAGTTGGAGGATACCCTGAGTTGGCCGATCGTGATACACATAGCATGTGACATGTGTATCTGAATGTATCCCGGGATCTCAAAGAATCCATCCTCGGAGAGTCTCAACTTTCAAGAAGTGATCTTTGTAGAACTCAGACTTCTTACCAATATCTGACGGAGACACCCATGTCTGGTGTATGTGTAGCCCGAGTAGATCTAACCAGATGATCCGGTTGATCTCGTGTCGTGTGAGAGATCAAGGTAGGGGGAATCCAAGCTATACTGAAACAGGAGGGAGACAGTCCATCTCTATGCCATGTGCACGAAACCACTCGACTACCTCAGAGTACCATGCACGTGTCAGGCTGAGGAGGGCAGTCCAGCTCGTCTCAATCGCTCCCTCTCCCTCTCGCAGTATAAGTGCATAGAGGACTCTAGTGCTAGTCGTGGGAGGTGATCTCTGTCAAGCTTGTATACATGTTGAATATAAGTGGCAGCCTGAAAAAGGGCATTTGTAACCAGTGGGGCCTCCCCAAACTTTGCATATAGAATGTCATGTGGTACAGATGGCTTACTCCTGATCATGCGTGACAACATCATCACCCGTAGCCTCTTTATGCTCCTCTAGTGATCCTTCCCTAGGCCTGGCCCCCAAAAGGCTACACCATACATTGCTGCTGGTTGTACTAGAGTATCAAAGAGCCAGCACTTAGTGCGAGGTTCTAGGAAATGTGCATGGAAACACTGTCCTAGATACACATACTTCTGCACAATCTCCACAGGGGCATCTTTGTATATGAAAGAAAATCGTGAGGCGACTGCATAAGATGTGTTGAAGACCATAATCTTGGTTTTGCCCAAATTGACCATAAGGTCTCTCTCTCTCTCTCTCTCTCTCTCCAAAATCTGTCCAATGCACTTAAGTGTTTTTGTAAACTCTCAGCTGAATCTAAGATCAAGACAATATCGTCAGTAAATAGCAATATGGGCACTACTGTCTGAGCCAATGGTGAATCTCTACCTCCGAAACTATCCACAAATACTGCGATCTCATCAATGTTTAGGCCAAAGAGTCAACAGATTGCATACAGGGAGGGCACATGATCATGAGGGCATTGTAGCCGAGCATTTCATACATGCTAGAGATATGATTGCAGACTTGCTAGCTCTCATGTTTAATAGAGCCATGTGTGAGGGGTTTCCTGGGACTTGGAGTACTTCCACGATTGTGCCGGTACTCAAGTCTGGAGATCCGAGCCTGCCGACTAACTACCGCACCATTATGATTGGTCACTTGCTGGCCAAGCTATATGCCTCTACTCTTGAGCATGAGTTGAGCAGATGGTCCGAGCTCAGGGACAGGCCGGATTCAGGAGGAGATTCTCTACTTTGGATCATATCTTTACCCTCAGGGCTATCATTGAGGAGGGCAGAGCACATGGGAGGAGGATCTACTGTGGCTTTGTGGATTTCCGCAAGGCCTTTGACGAGCAGGTTTACGCTCATCAGGGCAAGCAGGCTTCAGGAGAGCTTTCTCTACCACTGACCATGTATTCACTTTGAGATGTATGATTGATCAGGCCAGAGTGAGGAAGAGAAAACTCTATTGCTGCTTTGTGGATTTCCGCAAGGCATTTGACACAGTACCGCGAGAGAGGCTCTTTCAACGCCTGCAGTCTCTTGGCATACCAGCAGATATGACATGGGGCATCTATGCATTATATGAGCAGGTTTTTGGGCGAGTCAGATGTCCAGGAGGTATGTCCGAGACTATTGCTAGCACCATTGGTGTGAAGCAAGGATGCCCACTTTCCCCCACGCTATTTGGGTTATACATTGATGAGGTGGCTGACTTCATTACACGGGGAGGCGGAGATAGAGTTGATTTAGCAGGTACCTCAGTACATATTATACTTTATGATGATGATATTGTATTAGTGTTTGAGTCTCCTGGTGGTCTACAATAGCATCTACATGCACTTGATGATTTTTGCACATAGAGGGGTCTTACTGTGAACCTTGGGAAAACCAAGGTTATGGTCTTTCATACATCGAGACAGGGCAGGAGTCAGCTGACATTCACTCTCGCAGGATGCCAGGTGGAGGTGGTGACATCATACGTGTACCTAGGGGTTACCTTCTCTGCAGCAGCCACACGCTTCACCATGGGTTCAGCAGCCAGAGCTAGATTGACACGGGGATATGCAGCATTGGCTATGCTAGAGAGACAGTGCCACCAGGCGCATTTTCAGGAGCCCTGGACGAAGGGGTGGCTATTTGACACATTAGTCACACCGGCATTGATGTATGGAGCAGCGGTTTGGGCGCCTGGCCTTGCTACCCATTGGTGGACACAGATAGAGAGACCACAGGCCCTCATGATGGCTCGCATGATACGCAGCAAACCATCAGTACATCATGACATTATCCGAGCAGAGTTTGCTGCGCCTCCTATGATGGTAGAGGCCATATTTTAGACTATATGCCTGCTAGATAGATTGAGAGAGATGCCACAGGACAGATTGTCATACAGAGCAAGCTTTTGAGGCATGTAGACAGCTGGCAGAGGCAGGAGACAGAGGATCATGGTATGCACAGGTCACACATTGGTTCTCACAGCATGGCCTAGACATGGATCATCTACCACCATTCCAGTATGACAGGGATGTACCACATATCCGTCTCTCTCATAGTGAGAGGAACATAGTATTGAGATAGGATCTATGGCAGCTCTATACACGAGAGACATGGATATCGCCTACACAGCCTCTTCCACCGAAGATGCTATACTACAGAGATCACTTCATGAGTATCACTGATGATGGATTTATAGAGAGGCCTAGATACATGGAGGGCTCTTTACCCCACAGCTCCCGAGTGGCTATTGGTCAGCTTAGAGTTTCATCACACCAATTGGAGATTGAGACTGGCAGAGCAGCACGGATCCCTCGAGAGGAGAGGGTATGCAGATTGTGCAGAGAGGAGGTGGAGAGTGAGGAGCATTATGTATGCAGATGCAAAGCATATACAGCCATCAGAGAGAGATATCCCATTTTATTCAGAGAGCCACCTCTCTCTCTCTCTCTCTCTCTCTCCCGCCTGCTGCCTATCTTTATCTCTCTTCGCAACAGCCCCCTCTGGCCTCTCTCTGTGGGAAGCGCTGCAAACATGCCCGGAGCTCCTCCTATGGCCAAGGGTTAATTAATTTTTAACCCAAAACCAGCCTTTTTTAGCCCAAGACAAGATGGAGAGGATCGACATTGAAGACCTGATCAAGGCAGCCATCCAACAACACAACAAAGAGACGGACAATGCAATTAATATGGTCAACCGGAGCCTTCTTGACAAAGTCAAGAAGCTTGAAGCGCGGATAGCAGCCCAAGATGCAGAGATCACAAATCTCAAGAAGGAGATAGAAGAAGCACGTGCTCAACATAAGCTCGAGGAAGGTGAAATTCAGCCCGCCATGATGGAGGAGCTGAACACCATCAAGGCCCAAGTGAGAACACTTCAAGAGGGAGAAGAAAAGAAGGGCCGGGAGACCTCGTGGGTGGAGGTGCTCACGAAGACGCAAAAGCAAGTAGATGAAACGGAGAAATGGATAGAAGTGGTCAAGAAAGGTAAGAACAAGGAGGCCGAAAGCACATCTACCTCGAAGATTATCAACCTAACCATTGAGGGGGAACAAAGAAGAAAGACAAGGGAACTTCATGTGTGGATCACGGGTCTTAAGGACGGTGACAGTGTAGAGGAGGAAGCCAAAGATTTATACACACGCATGGGCATTTCGAGGCCTACACACATGGGGGCTTGGAGAGTGGGCAAGAAAGACTAGAATGGAGGAGAGAGCTCTCATTTTACGCTTTCCCACCTTGGAGGCCAAGAAGGGTTTCTTGGCCAAGCGCTCGGCCCTTAAGAAAACGGGCATCTTTTTAGGAGATGACCTCACCTTGGCACAGCTAGCACATATGAGGGAGTGCATGCCGGAGATTAGGGTTGCCAGAGAAAAAGGGAAGCTAGCATTTTACAGAGGAGGCAGAGTGGTGATACTAGAGAGACGCACCACCTGACGGTGCGAGACCTATGGGACCAGTCTGAGACTTGCAGTATGGAAGTGCAATGCTCGGAGACACATCAGGCCCGAGGCAGCACATTACCGAGAGTGGCGGGATACAGATGGGAGACGACTTGTAGACAGGAGGCCCGTTCGAAGCATGGTGGTCGCGGATCTGGAGGAGTTGCAGTTCTTTTTAGAGAGGAGCTTCAGCCACTCATCCATGTTATGTGCCGTGATGAGAGCGCAAGGTACATGTGGGTTAGAGTGAGGGCAGATGAGGGTAGACCCCTATACATTGCTATATGTTACTTTCCACCCAGCACATCTCATTATGCAGCGCCCAAGGGGCAATCTCCATATATGATTCTAGATGAGGACATATGGGAGTTCTCCAGGGAGGGAGATGTTATCATACTTGGGGACTTTAATGCTCGAACGGCTCAGTACTAGACCTCCTTCTTTGACACTTCGGAGGAGATGTTGAGAGAGATAGATGTGGAGGAGATGTGTTTGACTTGGAGATCATAGGATGAGGTGGAGTGTACTGAGTATGGGAGATACCTCTTGGAGATGGGGACTGCACATGGGTTGGCCATTTTAAATGGCCTAGAGAGGTATCCACTTGCCAGTGGCTTTACTTGCTTTCCACATAGACATGGGGCCAGCACAGTGGATTATGTTTTAGCCTCGCCAACCTTCATCCCGAGTATACAAGATTTTGCGATTGGCCCCAGGCCCATCGGAGTTACGGTGGATCATGCACTTCTCTCCTTTACGGTGGATTTCGACTACAGTACCCGCCAGGTTGGGCAGTCCTATCACCCGAGATATACCTTCTGTAGAGACACTGATGGAGTATACACCGCGGAGATCTACAGCTTGTTGAGTGCAGAGGATCCACAGAGGCCATTAGCAGAGCTCACACAGATCCTGATAGAGGCTTTACATACAGCTGCAGCGACGACCTTCCCACACAAGTAGCCCACAGTACGACCACGTCCTGGGAGCATGCCCCAGAATAGTTGGTATGATGATGACTGTAGGGAGCTTAGAGCCCGGCTACAGAGAGAGGTGGCGACAGGTGCTACTACATATAGACAGTCACGCATCATCTTCCGATGCCTCATTCGGCGGAAGAAGAGAGCAGTCTTAGCTCGGCTGGAGAGAGACATGTATCAGCTGTTTTTCAGTCAGGATTCTGGGGAGGCCTGGAGATTGCTTAGAGAGCACCCCCCACCACTGGCCATTACCTCTCCGGATACATGGGGCAAGTATGCAGCCTCCCTGTACACAGTACCAAAGCAGCCACCACTACTGAACCCTCCAAAGCCTTGTCCACCCACTTCTACCTTCTTCACAGCAGAGATGGTGAGGAGGGCCATCAACAGATTGCATACAGGGAGGGCACAGGATCATGAGGGCATTGTAGCCGAGCATTTCATACATGCTAGAGATATGATTGCAGACTTGCTAGCTCTCATGTTTAATAGAGCCATGTGTGAGGGGTTTCCTGGGACTTGGAGTACTTCCACGATTGTGCCGGTACTCCAGTCTTGAGATCCGAGCCTGCCGACTAACTACCGCACCATTATGATTGGTCACTCGTTGGCCAAGCTATATGCCTCTATTCTTGAGTAGGAGTTGAGCAGATGGGCAGAGAGACGAGGGGTCCGAGCTCAGGGGAGACAGGCCGGATTCAGGAGGAGATTCTCTACTTTGGATCATATCTTTACCCTCAGGGCTATCATTGAGGAGGGCAGAGCACATGGGAGGAGGATCTATTGTGGCTTTGTGGATTTCCGCAAGGCCTTTGACACAATGCCCAGAGCTAGACTGATGCGCAGGCTGCAAGACTTGGGGGTTCCATGTGAGCTCATTTGGGGTATTATGGTAGTTTATGAGACAGTAGTTGTGTCAAATCTCCACGGATCCCCTCGTGATCGATCTTGGTTCGAAACTCGAATCCTGCAAACAAACGAACAACAAACAAGCAAGGGGGTGCAGGCCTGACTCACCTCCCAACCATGACAGCCGTGGGCAAGCTCACAGTCTTGGCTGTCCCCACCGAGCCACGAGCTGAGCTAACTAGGTTGACCTACCGACCAATCTCCTCCTCGTGACGTCCCATACCGCCACGAAGCTGTCCTCGCGGGCCTCAAGATTGCTGCCGGCCTCGGCTGCGTAAAGCAGGTGCACGTCTGCACTAGATCCAGGCTCCAAGACCATAGAGCTCTCATAAACTCGCGAGACTCTCTATATTACAATAACTAACCTTGGCCACCCTTTTATAGGCTCTTGGCCGGTCATCCGGCGTCCACACTTGGCCGCCCGCCCGTCCATACTTGGGTGCCCGCCCGTTAGTATTTCCCTAACTCAGCTCGTCAATCAGCCTGCCTAGTTGCAAGCTTCCCCAAGCCTCGAAACTAGTCTAGCATGCGTATAGCACACGGTAGATACCCACTGTGCACATGACATACTCCCCTTCCTCTAAGAGCTCACTCCTGAGCTCACTAAAAAGCCAGGGTAATCTCTCTGAAGAGAAGTCAATGTCTCCCATGTAGCGTCCTCCTCAACACGATCCTTCCACTTGATCTTGTATTCCGTGATAAGCGTATGATGCAATCTTCGTTCACGAAATCCAAGAATCTTTTCAGGTTCGTGTGGAACAAATGTCATGTCCTGGACATCTATAATTTCTTGAGGAGTAACTAACTGATCTGCTCCACCCAGTACTTCCTTAAGTCTACTGACATGAGATACAGGATGAACTTTCACATGAGAAGGCAAATCCAATTCATATGCAACTGAACCAATCCGTCGTGTAACACGAAATGGTCCACAGTATCTAGGGGATAATTTCGGAGATCTACCTGTCCGTAAAGTCTCGGAATCTTTCGGAACTCGCAAATACACCATCGTTCCTTCAGAGAACTCTCTGGGTGAACGATGTCTATTAGAATAAAACCTGTCTCGGTCTTGAGCACTTCTAATAGATTCCTTCGCAACTTGTAACATTTCTTGCATATCTTGCAAAAAATTACGTGCTGCATCATGCTGAAGTCCTGAGAATCCTACTGTAACAGGTGATCTTGGTTGAAAACCGTACATAAGCATGAAAGGACTAAACCCTGTACTCGTATGCTTAGTACTATTATATGCAAATTCTAACATAGGAAGATAATCCTCCCATGAACTTTGTCTTTTGGATACATATGCTCGAAGCATATCCTCCAAAATCAGATTCACTCTTTCAGTCTGGCCATCAGATTGAGGATGATCAGAGGAACTCAAATTCAAAGTTGTTTCCAACTTCTCGAAAACAAGTTTCCAAAAGTCACTCGTAAACTCCCTGTCACTGACTATGTCCTGCGGTAACCCGTACAGTCTAAACAATTGCTCGATAAACTGCCGAGCTAATTGCGTAGCTGTAATAGTCTTCCGGGTCGGTAAAAATCTAGCCATCTTTGTCAAGCGATCTACCACAACCCAAATAGAATCGTGGCCTTGATGTGTTCTTGGCAATCCGGTAATAAAATCCATGGAAATACTTTCCCATTTATTACGTGGGATTTGCAAAGGATGCAACAACCCAGCCTGTCTAAAGCGTTCAGCTTTATTTGCCTGACAAATCTGACACTTGAGAACATAATCTTCTACATACCCTTTCATCTTCGGCCAATAAAAAGTGTGTTTCACTAAAGATAGTGTCCTGTGTACCCCAGGGTGTCCAGCAAAAGGTGCGTCGTGACACTCCTTCAGAATCTTGGACCTAATGTCCGGGATCTGTGGTACACAAATTTTGTCATTACGGAATAGCAAACCATTCCGAATCATCCACTGACCTCCTGCAGCCTGAATGGTAGACTGCGCAGTCACCGAGTCTTGGTCAATCAACGAGCTCCCGTCCTGGATCTTCTGCCAAAATGGACCAAAATAACTATCAGTCCTGCAAAGCCCTCTCAATGACTGAAATAAGTCAGTAGAAATCTCGGTGAACGACAAAGTATTCACCTCTCTAATCCGACTAAGCGCATCTGCAATATTATTCATGGACCCTTTCCGATAACGGATCTCAAAATCAAAATCTTGCATTAACTCCGCCCAATGAGCTTTCCTGCCTCTCAAATCATCCGCATCACACACATACTTGATTGACTGATGATCAGTCAATACCACAAACTTGGAGCCATATAAATAATGTCTCTAAACCTTGAGAGCATGAATCACAGCATAAAGCTCCTTCTCAAGGGTTGGCCAACGAGATTGAGTGTCGTCTAGCTTTTTACTTTCAAAAGCAACTGGTCTACCATCTTGAAATAAAGCAGCCCCGATAGCATAGTCACTGGCATCAATTTCAAGAACATAAGACCGACTAGGATTAGACAATGCTAAGATAGGTGCTTCCTTGACTTTATCTTTCAAAAGTCTGAAGGCCATATCCAAATCGTTATTCCAAGTGATAGGCTGATTGGACTTACGTCCACGACCTTTCAATAAGTCGGTCATCGGTAGTGTGAGCTGAGAGTACTCCCGTACAGATTTCCTAAGAAAAACTACAAAACCGAGAAAAGAACGAAGTTGTTTCACTGTTCGCGGTATAGGCTAGTCCAAAACCTTCTGAACTCGGTCATAGTCAATGCTCAATCCATCTCTAGTGATCTTGTGTCCCAAGTAAATGATGTCGGTCATAAAGAACTCACATTTACTCAATTTAGCATATAGTCGATTCTGTCTTAAAATAGATAAGACAATCGTGAGGTGTCTAACATGATTCTCAAGAGTACGGCTATATATCAAAATATCGTCCAGGAATACCACCACAAATTTCCCTAAATGTTCACGAAAAAGATCGTTCATCATTTGTTGGAAAGTGGCTGGAGCATTGGTTAACCCAAAAGGTAATACGAGAAACTCGTAATGGCCATACCTAGTCCGAAAGGCGGTTCTTTCGACATGCCTTTCATGAATACGTATCTGGTGATAGCCAGTACGCAAATCTATCTTCGTGAAATATTTCGCTCCTGCTAACCGGTCAATTAGGTCATCTGATCTAGGGAGAGGATAACGGTTCTTAATTGTCAGCTTGTTCAATCTCTTGTAATCTATACACATTCTCCAAGTATTGTCCTTCTTTCTCCTAAGCAACACAGGTGCACCCCAAGGTGATTTACTAGGACGGATCTGGCCCATCCTCAAATAATCTGCGAGTTGTTTAGCCAACTCATCTTCCTTAGCTTGGCTCATCCTATAAGGTGGAATACTCACAGGATGAGCACCAGGGATCAAGTCAATACGATGATCTACTGCCCGTTCAGGTGGTAAACCCGATGGCAGTTCCTTAGGAAATACATCTTGAAACGAATCAAGTATCTTCTGTAATTCTTTGCTTTCAAACACACTTAATTCATTCACATCCATGGAAGGGATGAGAAAAGAAGAAAGTGGAATCAATACACAATGGAAAGCGGTGTACAAAGAAGAATCCATTATATTTCCAAAATCAATAGTATTTACAAGAGGTCCCTGAGAGGGATGAATACAATCACCTAAAATACTATACTTGGTGTCCCTATGCTGAAAAGAAAAAATATGACTAGACCAATCTATCTGGACGTCAAGAGTCTTAAACCACTCAATCCCTAATAACAAGTCTACATTTTCCAGATGCATAACATAGCATTCTAGAGTATCTTTGTAGTCTTGAATCTGGATTGGAAGCATCTCCACCTTGCGATCCCAAACTTGTCTGCTCGCAGGTAGACGTACCTCATAGGTATGGTCGCTGAGTGTCGTGTCAAGACTCAATTTCTGCACAAGTTTGTAGTTAACAAAGTTATGCGAACTGCCAGGGTCTAAAAGAATGTGAATTTTATGGCCATTCACTTCTCCATAAACTCGGAGAAGATCATGCATGCCAAATACTTTAGAATTGAACAGACAATCAGAACAAGTACTAGGGCGAGAAAGTACAGTAATTGACGTACCTGTCAAAGACAATTGGTTAGCTGCCTTTGGCTTGGCTCCTGCGTTTGACTTGGTACCCTTTTGCTTCGGGCACTCATTACGCATGTGTCCTTTTTCTTCGCAGATAAAACAACGTCCTTCCTTCTTGAGCTTTAAAGCCCTAAGGAGTTGTTTCTTCTTCGCTGGTGTCGAACTTGTATTCTTCGAAGGTTGGTCCGAAGACTTGGCGTCATTCGTGTTAGCCATAGGTGCGGAGAACTTTCTTTTATGCTTGTTCCCCTGCTCGGTAACGGGTTTCGATTTGGAAGAGACCATCGTATCATCATAGATACGAGTTGAATGAATGGCCTCGTCCAAAGTTTTACATTTGTTATTTTTAACTTGTAATCGGTACGAGTCGGGTAAACTAGCTACGAAAAACCCCAAAAGAGTAGTGGGATCCATCTTTGTAGCTTTCATCTGCAAGTCACGTAACTTCTGGAGTAGACCTCATAAGTGAGGTGGTGCGAGGTCATGGTCAAAGCTGAAAACCGGGCAACAACATCGTAGTCATCCTCTTTCTTGAGGAATTCCTTCTTGAAAATATCTTCAAACTGTGCCCAAGTCGTTGGCTTAGGGTTCAGTTCCTTCCACCAAAGCAAAGCTTTGCTGGACAGGAAACCTGCTGCTAACTGTATCTTCTTTCCATCATCATATGGATGAAACTGAAAGTGAACTTGCCACTCATGTAGCCAAGTGTCCACGATCTCCTTGGTTCGCTGCTTTTGCTCGCCCCCGAACGGTTCTGGAGTAATATTGGGGCCTAAAGCAGAAGCCAAGGTAGCCATTCCCGAGAAAGTAGAGAGGGTAGTGGTCAAGAGAGTGATGGAGTTCTGCAAAGCCTGCATCTGGGCTGCGATTTGTGCCTGATGTTCCGTCGAAGAAGCTTCGAGAGCTACTTTGAACTCTTGGAAATCTGATTTTGACACAAACTCGTCAAAAAGATCGGCATCAGTGCCTTCCGTAGCCGGCAAGCCTTCGCGTTCCACGAGGGGCTCCAACTCTGATTCTTGGGTCGACATCGTGAAGAGGGCACGCGGAGAGAAAATTCGATCCTTGCACAATGAAAGTGCGAACGAACTCGAGAGCTTGAGAGCTTGAAAACTTGAGAACTTGAGAACTCGAGAACTTGAGAACTCGAGAGATATGTGGCAAGAAGCCCACGTGAGGGGGTTTATAAAGGTTTCCCAAAAGCCAAAAAATCTCAAAAAGCTATGCTTAGCTTTTACTTTAGCTTTTGTGTTTTTTTTCTTTTTTTTTCTTGAATAAATATATATATATATATATATTTTAATATATATATATATATGGATATATATATTCTCTTGTCTAAAAAAAATAAAACCTTGGAAACCTTTGAACCTTGGAGGAGAGATGACTTTTAAATTTTTATAAAAAATTTAAACTTTAAAAAAAAAAACGAAAGCTTGTAAAAAAAAACGTAAGCTTTACTTCTGTTTTTTTTTTTCTCTCCTGGATTAACCGGTCGGCTGTTTGCAGGTGACTAAAGCTGCCGGCACATGCTTTCTTCCCGGCGGATGCTGACGTAACCTGAAGTAGCCGCCATCGCTAGCACCTTCGCCAGACTGCGCACCAGCTTGTGCCTGCCTTGCGTCAACTCGCACGTGGTCTGTGGCAGAGTAGCCTACCGTGCGTGGACTGGGTGGGCGCTCGCTTGGCCTAGGCGCCGCCTGGGCTGGCTGCGCAGGCCTGGCCACACAACCACGTGGTCTGGGCGCCGGCAGTACTGGGCCTGGGCTGGCTACGCAAGCCTGGCCTGGCCTGGCGCTGCCTGGCCCGCCTGGCTACGCAACCGCCCGCCTGCAAGGTACCTGCCCGCCTGCCACGTCAACACAACTCGGCCAGCAACCCACTCGCCAGCACTCTTTCGCTCTCTCTCTCATGCGTTCAACGAAAGCAACGAAAGCAATAAACGTGCTTTTTTTCTCTTTTTTTTTTTTCTCTCCGTGCAAGTTATGCGACTGCACACAAGGCCTCTTCTTTGCAAAAGCAATCAACCCTATTCAACCTACCATCTCCCATCAACATGGGGTTCTTTGATGAAGGAAAAACACATACAAAACTGAAAACTGCAGTATGCACAGAAAAAAACAGCAAGTTTTTAACACATACCGCACTTCGACCTCTTCTTCTCTACCTACCGACTCGCTCGTTCACGAGGTATGCTCTGATACCACTGTCAAATCCCCACGGATCCCCTCGTGATCGATCTTGGTTCGAAACTCGAATCCTGCAAACAAACGAACAACAAACAAGCAAGGGGGTGCAGGCCTGACTCACCTCCCAACCATGACAGCCGTGGGCAAGCCCACAGTCTTGGCTGTCCCCACCGAGCCACGAGCTGAGCTAACTAGGTTGACGTACCGACCAATCTCCTCCTCGTGATGTCCCATACCGCCACGAAGCTGCCCTCGCGGGCCTCGAGATTGTTGCCGGCCTCGGCTGCGTAAAGCAGGTGCACGTCTGCACTAGATCCAGGCTCCAAGACCATAGAGCTCTCACAAACTCGCGAGACTCTCTATATTACAATAACTAACCTTGGTCACCCTTTTATAGGCTCTTGGCCGGTCATCGGGCGTCCACACTTGGCCGCCCGCCCGTCCATACTTGGGTGCCTGCCCGTTAGTATTTCCCTAACTCAGCTTGTCAATCAGCCTGCCTAGTTCCAAGCTTCCCCAAGCCTCGAAACTAGTCTAGCATGCGTATAGCACACGGTAGATACCCACTGTGCACATGACAAGTTGGGCAGGTGTGGACTTCAGAGGGTCTCTCCCAGCCAGTACACTCCACTATAGGGGTGAAACAGGGCTGCCCGCTCTCTCCGACTCTATTTGGACTATACATTGATGAGATCTCTGATTATATTGGGACACGAGGGGACAGAGGAGCCCAGTTGGCTGGCACTTGGATACCTCTGCTCTTATATGCTGATGATATTGTGCTTATAGCAGACTCACCAGAGGGTATGCAGAGGCACTTGGATACTTTACATGCTTATGCACAGGATAGTGGGCTCTCAGTTAACCTTGGTAAGGCCAAGGTTACGGTGTTTAACACTACAGCTCAGTGGGTCTGGAGATCAGCGCCGATTTTTACTTATGGGCAGGAGACAGTGGAGTATGTTGACTCATACACATATCTTGGAGTGGTGTTCATTGGGCCCACATTTTCCATGAGGGGGGCAGCAGAGGCCAGATTGACTAGAGGATATGCAGCACTAGGAGGTCTAGAGAGGATGTGCTCACAGGTACAGTTTCAGGAGCCACGCACTAAGCTGTGGCTTTTTGACACGCTGGTCACATCTATGGTGTACAGATCTGGACGCCTAGATCGTCACAATCGATCAGGACGCACATACGATGGATGGAGATCGATGGAGAGACCACCAGAGAGAGAGAGAGAGAGAGAGAGAGAGAGAGAGAGAGAGAATTCACTGATATAATTTACAGGTGTCCTTTGCTGGATACGTTGTCATTGAAGCGGACAAGCATGGCCTCGGCAATCCTACAGTGCCCCATGCTGCTCAACCTGGATGTGTCATTATGCCACAAGCTTTCAGATGCTGGCATTCGTGCAGCTGCCACTGCTTGTCCTGCACTTTTAGCTTTGGATATCTCACAGTGTTCCTATGTCAGCGATGAAACATTGCGAGAAATATCGGTTTCTTGTTTGAATCTCCACACTTTGGATGCATCTCATTGCCCGAACATCTCATTGGAGGTGAATACATGGCTCGGAATTATGCCGTTGATGAATATAAACCACAAGAAGTATGAACAATGATATAATTATTAATATCTGACCTTGTTGTCAATGTGAACATGTGGCCTCATGTAGGGTGTTTGCTTGCCAATGCTAAAAGAGCTGAGGTTACACAACTGTGAAGGCATCAATTCTACATCAATGGCAGCACTTTCACAATGCTTGATGCTTGAGGTTGGTTAGTCTTGTATTTTTGGCGAGCCAGCCCAGTCTATGATGTGGCCGATTAGGGAGGAGAAATGCCTAGGGAAACACACAATTAAATGCCTAAGACTTCTCCCTAGGACATTGTCCTGCAATTGGCCACTAGCCTAGCCCTCTAGACTCTCTACTATGTATCTCTTTAGAGGATCCTGTAAACACAAGTGATGTAACACCATGTAAGGTGAATCAGTAAATCACAGGCTTCTATCTGTATGTTCTTTATGCAGACTATAAGGCTGGATCTCTGTGCATTGTTGACCTCTGTTGTCCTGGACTTGCAACGGTTGCAAAATATAACTTTGGCCAATTGCCGCAAGTGAGGAAACTGGCTTGTAGAGAACTCTTTTTTTTTTTGGAACAAGAATCAAAGATGTATTGGTGCTGTTATGATTGAATTGTAATTTGCTGTGACAGGTTTATTGATCTGACCCTACGTTGTCCTGCGTTGGTGAACATTAACATATCTACCTGCCCTGTTTTGAAGCGCATTGATATCTCATCTCTTGCACTTAAGGTGTGCCCTTTCCTTTTTTTCTCTGTTTGCTGATGTTATTCTTGTGATGAATCACATAAAGATCTCGTGTTGATAGTTACGTGTGCCACTTCTTTCCTAGTTCTTTGTCTGTCCGGCATAAGTATGACTAGGTTTTACCTTACTATTTGTGGTTGGTTGTAACGGTTTTGGGGTGGGTTCTATTATTTCATGGTTCATACAAACACTGATTTTGACGAGTGCTTTGCAGAGACTTGTCCTTCAGAAGCAAGTGTCTCTCACCACGATGTCACTGCAATGCCCTGGTCTCTGTACGGTTGACCTTTCAGAGTGCGACTCATTGTCAAATTCCATATGCAAAGTTTTCAGTGAGGGAGGCGGTTGCCCGAGGCTGACCTCGTTGACTCTAGATAGTTGTGAGGTAAGACTTCTGAATTTTCATTGAGCTTCAGCGGGTTGTATTCAAAAGACTGGGTGTTGCCCACCAAACCAAGTGTCCACCTTCCATCAGGAAGCAGAGATAACAAGTAACTGCTGTGATACAGAGTAGACATAGGTGCAAAGATGATGCATATTGATGGCCTAACTTTGTCTCACAGACCTCTATGGCCTTCTCCAAGATGTCAATAAATTTCTCTTTCACATCGCCTTCGGATAGAAAGAAAGAAAGAGCAGGATATCCTGGGAGGACAGGATCTACAATTGTGCTATCGAGAGGTTGATTCAAAGGAGCACTACACTTGCCATTTCCCAGTATACTACAAGATCCGGGGGAGATTTCATTGCCTTTTCAGATAGGGCTTTGGGCATTTGGACAGGATCATAGACTATCCAGATCAGCGCTCGCCGCTGCCACGGACTCTTCCTCCTTGAGCTCCGTCAACATAATGTCACTCCTCAAGAGTGTCCCGACCCCGATCCTGACACCGCCTGCACCCCCTCCAGCCGATCATCACCCGTTTCTTCCGACCACAGGAGGAAAGTCTGTGGAGTCCAGAGCCTTGGCTGCACCATCCTCAACCAGACAACACCCTGGAGGCATCTTGGATTGAGCCACTACACTCCAGCCAGCCTGGGTCCCCCAACCTCCAATACCCTGACCTCGCCCCACCCACTAGCTCCAGAGTCAGGAGACTTTTGAGTGACATAGGGTCACTTTCCTACACCCAGTGGATCTAGCAAGCCTGTTGACTCTACTTATCTCTCCCATGCTGGATATCCTGGATGAGCCGCTCCCAGTACCATAGGAGTGACTTATTCAGCTGATGTTGAGACAGACTCATGGATATTGATAGATTGATGCTTTAGATCAGGATTGGATATACATCACTCTGTCTCCACATCATTGTATACATTTTTTTGTTGTGCTTTTTCTTTTCCCAGCATGATGAGAGTCCATGGACAATATTGTTATATCCCATGTTGTGTGGACATAATGAGGCTAGTGTTAGAGGAGGACCATACAGTTCTTATGGCAGTGTGAACCGGTCATTGAGGCTAAAAAGTTGGTATTATAGCTCATTTGTAGTCAGTTCGACTGTGGGAGCTCTACCTTGGGATTGGGGCATCCCAAGGGTCCTAGCTAGTGGTTAGCCCACTGGTTAGCCATGCCAGTGACAACGGCAAGGGCTAGGGGTGTGTGGTATGGGATGTGCATGCCTTGTGGGTGTGGGCTTACTAGGGTTGTGCTGGTGTCTAGCTTGGTGGGGGAACAAGGGAATGCGGGTTTTCAAGAAGGCAAGGTTTCAGGCCAAGGAGGGGACAAGAAGAATAGGTGCACGTTTCTCTACGCAAAACAGAGCATTAGAGATTGGAGTAATCCAAGGTTGCAGCATAAGGTTTTCAAGATAGATTCAAGTGGTCAAGAGTGCCTCGAGTTTTGGAGGACTCCAAGGATGGTGCAGTAAAGGGATGATGTTTGTCATCCAAGATCAGTTGGATTCGTGTCGTCAAGCTTAGCAGGAGGGGATGTCACATGCACAACATGTGGACATCCTTAATCATGCCTAATCTCCCAATTTTGGCTATGATTAGGAACCTTTTCCGGCATTGTCTAGCCATGATTTATGCTAGGGATCTTACCCAAGGAGTAGGAGGGCATTTATTGGCTTTTTAGCATTTTAATATGTACTCTTGCTTGTCCTCTGCTGGTCGACAGCTGGGCGATTGCAGGTAGGGGTATTCGGGAGCCTATAAATAGGCAAGTTCATTTCCTTTTGTAACCATCTGATCCTTGATAGGTGGGACAGGTCATAGGCTTAGGTTTTTCCTTTTGGAGGCCATGTTGGCTAGGACCTATGTACATATTGATACACATATATAGAAAACATTGTTACAGCAACATCTCTCCCTCCCTCTCTCCTCTCTGTTCATTGTTGCGTTTTGCATAGTTCTTAATACAGGAAGTTCTTCCGCATGTGACAACTATCATATGAAAAGCATGTATTAAAAAGATTTCCTTTGTATCTTACAGCAAGAAAACAGTTGGTAAAATTATCCTTCTCTTTTTTCCACTCCACTCTCATCTTTTGTAAAAATATCAACCATATAACTCTTATTTGCACACAAAGGTTTATTCAAGTATAAACCTTATGCACCATACAATCCATGCTTGGTGTTTAATACCCATTTTAAGCCCTTTTTTTTCAACTAGCGTTAGGCTCCTCCGGTAGTTACTGTTTTTCACCCCCCGTATGCGCGCGGCACGTGGGCGGTTTTTCATCCGCCTATATAGGTGATGTTGTCAAGGAAGCACCTTGTTGGGGTTTGAACCTAGGACCTCTTGCCACTTGGTCCTAGCCAAACACCTTCACCACTTGGGCTATCACCTCATTGGCACTTTGAACCTTTTTTACAATGGTTTTTAACTCTTTCAAACCTAGATCAAAACCCAAACTCAAACTTTTCAATATTTTGGAAGACTCTGCACAGGAGTGTGTGCATACGTCTCTACAGCTTTGCATCTCCATCTATCACCATCTCTGTGTACTGTGTACTGGCTTGCTTCTGTGTAACCCTATCTTGGGCCAACGTCCCGTGCATGTCTTCCTATCGTACCCACTCTCTGTCCTAGCACACGGTGTCTCTCGGTCATCTTGCATCTCAAGACCCCACGGTCACGTATTCTCCAGTCCATCGGCATTAGCATTGGCGTCAAACGGCCCGGTTCTAACCGTGAGCCGTCCATCGTGCAATAGAGGGCTTCCCTTCGAGTGAATGGGTTGTCCATCGTGCTACGTGACGCCCTGTCCAGGTCGCCTTGCCTCGCTTGAGTTTCCCTCGATCATACGCTGCCCGAAGCCCGTCTCGTGGGGCTGAGCCACCATGGTCACTGGCGGAGGGGGAAACATCTGCACTAGTGCTGCCTCGATATGCTAATCGCCACTCTGCCCCACCCATAGGGGGACGGGAGGGGGAAGGGGGGCAAAAGTTTGGGTGGCGTCGCTCATTTTCTTGGCCAGGCAGTCTGCCGGCCTCCTGTTTACCTGGTGTCCAGATCTTGGCCAGCTTCGCACCTGCCCTGCCTTGCCCTTGCATCTCGGCGTGGCCCTGTGCTTGGAGACTTGGGCTTCTCGCTTGCACTTGATGGCATCTCATGTTCACAGTACCAACGTGTTGCTATCTTGAAGTCTGAGTCACGAGCCTTTGCTATGGTGGTGTGTAGTTGATCAAAGCCACCTCTACACTGAAGTTCATCCATCTATGAGGTGACCTACAGGGATTTTGGCTTTCCATTACAGGAGTTTTGCAAAACAGTGGTCTACAAAGAGTTTCTCACAACACTCAGTCACCAATCTCCAGCCTTACATAGGTATTTTTTGGATTTCTGTTTTTGGGGCCTTCATGAATTACATGCTTTGGTGCAAAATTCAGGTACAGGACTCGATGAAAATTTGGGACTTTTTTGAAATTTGTGCTTAATTGCACTACTAGAGCTACAAGGTACACAGAATTTTGGGGCTTTTGTGATTTATGTGCAATTGGCACAAAATTGAGCCCATTGATGCATAAACATTTGGGGATTTTTGCGTTTATGTCCAATTGGCACATCGTACAACCCATTGGTGCATAGAAATTTGGGGCTTTTCATACTAGAGGCCTTGTTTGGATATATGTGCAATGATTGTGCAAGATTTGCTTGCAAGTGTCATTAGGACACTCCAAACACTTATTGTAGCCTTGTATTTGGGGAAAATAGTTTGCTCTGGAACTTGTGATTGCCTGTCGTAGCACTCCGATGCGTTGGGATTTTGCCTAGAGGTGTTTTTAGAGCACACTGGTTGCAAGTGTTTGCATATCTCTTAGCAAAGAGATTTCAACATTATGACTGGTAATGCAGCTGATGTATTCGGGGTTTTGTCCCAAGAGGACAAATTGGATGGCAGTAATTACTCCCTTTGGAGTTTCATGGTCCAAAACCTTGTTGTAGCAAAAGGTTTATGGGGTTATGTATCATATGATTGACGTACGCCCTGTAGACATAGCACCTAATACACCTGGCCATTGTGTTGAGCAAGCTACAGCACCTGCTTCTCCCACACAGGAGCAGAAGAGATAGGATACTAGTGATGCCCAAGAGATGGCTTTGATTGTTTTGTCAGTAAAGCGATTAATTATACCGCATATCAGGTCTTGCATGAAGGAGCTATGGAAGCTCAGCTGTCTGTTAGGGTTTCATGTGGGAGACACATACACAGAGAAGAAGGGAGAGAGAGAGAAAGAAAGAAAGAAAGAAAGATTTTATTAACGTCTTCCAAAAGACCGAACTCGGCCTATGAGACAAATCGGAGTACCTGTATGGGGTATCCTCTGTCATCCCAACAAAATGAAAAAGTACTGAATGAGAAGAAGGGAGAGAGACATGTGGGGATAAGTCAACTCAAGAGTATGAGTGTGTGACTCCCCTATCACACATGTATATTTGCTCTAGTACACATAGTGCACTTAGTACATTAAAAGTACTAAGTGTACTATGTACTATAAAACTTATGGGCTAGTACACACTATAAGGATGGGCATTATGCCTTTACCCCAACAACTCCCACTTAAAGGCAAAGTGCCCTTAAATGAAGGAAAAGAAAAATCAGCATGTACATGATAATATACAAGGCCATATCAAGGCTGAAACTGGCCTCATCCAATGCCCATCAAGTGTCTGCAATGAGCAAACCGCTCTGGAGGCAAACTCTTTGTCAACAGATCAGCCGGGTTGTCATCCGTATGAATCTTGACAAGCTGAATCAGCTTGTTCTCTATTACCTCTCTGATGAAGTGTTACTTCACATCCACATGCTTCGTCTTTGCATGAAAGACAGGGTTCTTTGCCAACTGGATGGCACTCGGACTCTCACAATGCAACAATGGAATATCCCCTGTATAACCCAAATCAACCACTAACCGAGATAGCCATAATGCCTTCTTGCAAGCCTCTGTGGCTGCAATATACTCGGCCTCTGTAGTAGATAAGGCAGTGCACTTCTGCATCCTGGATATCCATGACATAGCACCTCCTGTGAATGTAAACACATAACCGGTAGTAGACTTCCGGTTATCTGGATGACCGGCATAATCCGAATCCGTGTAACCATGCACTAATGCATCCTGTTTGCCAAAGCAAATGCACATATCTTGTGTGCCCTTCAGGTATCTCATGACACCTTTCACTGCTTCCCAATGCTTCTTGCCAGGGTTGGCCATGTATCTAGAAACTACTCCCACTGCAAATGCAATGTCTGGCCTGGTAGCAACCATGGCATACATGAGAGTGCTACAAGCTGAAGCATATGGAATCTTGGCCATATCAGCCCTGTTTCACTGTCCGACTGTGGGCTGTCCTTAGCACTGAGTTTCACATATGGAGGCAAAGGAGTACTAGTCTTCTTTCCCCTTTCCATATTGTACCTCTGCAAAACTTTGCCAATGTATTCCTTCTGAGACAAATACAACACATGCTGATTTCTGTCCCGAAGTATCCGCATACCCAAAATGTGATTTGCATCACCCAAATCCTTCATATCAAAGGTCTGATGCAGCCTCTTCTTCAAGGCATCCATCTCTTTACGAGATTTCCCGGCAATCAACATATCATCAACATACAAGATGAGTATCAATAGACTCCATCCAAAGCTTTCTTGGTGTATAAGCAGTGATCTATGTCACTTCTCCTGAAATCCTGGGATTTCATGAATGTATCAAATTTATGATACCATTCCCTTGGTGCCTGTTTGAGCCCATAAAGACTCTTTTTCAGCTTGCATACAAGCTTCTCCTTTCCATTCACTGCATAACCCTCTGGCTGTTGCATATATATCTCCTCATGGAGATCACCGTGAAGAAAAGCAGTCTTCACATCCATCTGAATCAAATCCAGATCATCATGAGCAACCAAAGCTAATACAGCTCTAAGTGTGGTCATTTTGACCACTGGAGAGAAGATCTCATCAAAGTCCACACCATATTCCTGCTTGAAGCCCTTAGCCACTAACCTGGCTTTGTACCTTGGCTTTGCATCAGGTGCAACTTTGAGCCTGTAAACCCACTTGCATGGCAAAACCTTCTTGCCTGTAGGCAAATGCGCCAACTTCCATGTTCCATTTTTGTGCAGAGAATCCATCTCTGACTTCATAGCACGCTCCCAAAGAGCCTTGTTTGCCCTCTGTAAAGCCTCCTTATAACAAGAGGGCTCCCCACAGTCAGTGAGCATCAAGTAGTCAACCCCTGGAACAAACCTGTCAGGGGGTCTGGAGGGTCTTGTGGACCTTCGACCCAATGACCATCATTTGCAGGTTGCTGTCCAGCCTGCATATCACCTATTGGTGGCTCCTGTTCCATGCCATAAGGTTGAAAGATCATGCCCGGTATCTCCTCTAACTGTGGGATATCCATAGGGATATCTTCTGCCATCTCTGGCTGTCCATTTGGACCATTTTCAGCACCATTTAAGGGCTGGTTTTGTTGCTGTAATGGCTGATTTACAGCCCTTGGTTGTTGTCCATGATGTCCATCATCATCAAAGATGACTCTGCCAGGCTCCTGTTGCCTTGCAAGCTCCTTATACATGCATGTTTCATCAAAAAATGACATCATTGCTGCGTATAATCTTTCTATTCACGGGATCCCAAAGTCTATACCCCATTTCACCTCTGTCACCATATCCTAAGAATATGCATTTGTGAGACTTAGGATCAAGTTTGGTGCGCATTTCCCTGCGTATGTGCACGTACGCAACGCAACCAAACACTCTCAAGTGCTTGTAGGACGGAGGCTTCCCTGTCCATACTTCCTCTGGCACTTTTCCATCAAGCCTCGTGTTAGGTGACCTGTTTACAAGGTGAACGGTTGTCATAACAGCTTCAGCCCAAAAACCATGAGGTAACGCAGCATGTGACAACATAGAACGGACCTTCTCCTGAATGGTCCTGTTCATCCTCTCTGCTGTCCCGTTTTGTGGAGGATCATAAGGAGTACAGAGCTCCCTCTTGATGCCTTTAGCATCACAAAAGTCCTGAAACTGTTTGGACATATACTCTCCACCATTGTCGGAACGCAAAGCCTTCAGTGTTTTGCCAGTTTGATTCTCAACATGAGCAACAAACTTCTCAAACACTGAGAATGTATCACTCTTCAAACGAAGAGGATAAACCCACACCTTGCATGTGGCATCATCAATAAAAGACAAAATATTTGTAGGCATATGCTCACTTATGGTAGTGCTATGTGTGAACAGGGCTTAACCAAGGGCACTTTTTCCCATGTGGTTTTTCCCCTTGGACATCAAGTGTGAAAGGACACTCTAACATATAATATTTTGTACTTCTATATTATATGGATGTGGCACACATGCAAGGGTTGACTTGCATTTTGTGGATACCACACTTTTGGCTCACTCTCTCTCTCTCTCATTTCTGTGTGTGAGCTTCTCTACCCTGCACCTAACCCTAATGTGCAGGTTTGTGTGTGTGAGTGTGTGAGTCCAACACCCAACATTTGGTATCAGAGCTGGGAGCTGGGAGCTGGCCTTGGAAAACTGCTGCTGGAAAAATTTCTGTGAAATTCCGTCCACAGGCTGCCAAATTCCGTCGCTTGCGTTTTTCCGTCCGTCGGATTCCGTTGCCGCTGTGTTTCCGTCCGTCAGAGCTCAGCCGTCCAGCCGCCAGAGACGGGCGGCACTAGTGGGGAGCCCACCACCTCCGCCCAGCCTCCCAGGCGGCGCTTCCTCTGCAGCCGGCGCCGACCAGCTCCGTCAGCGCTATAGCCGCCCCGTTCCGGCCGGTGCTACTCCAACGGACACAACGTCGTCCCGTTCCGTCGACGCCCCTGCAGACTAGCCGTTCCGTCACAGCCACCAGACATCTCGTCCCGTTCGGCCTCCGTTGCCGTCGCCTCGCCCAGCGCTCCAAGCCCGCCGTCGCTGTTCCGTTCCCGTCTGCTCCGACCTCCGAGTGTGCTACCCCACGACCGCCTCTGCTCGCGCCCCACGCTAACTCTGTTTGTGGCCTTCGTTCGCTGCCAGCGACCTCGACACCTGCCGTTGACGGCTCCCGCTCCGGCTCCACTGCTCGCCCGCCCTTGGTCGCCCGTTTCAGGCCATTCGCGCTAGCCCACTACACCGACGACTCCAGTTACGTCTGGTCGCCTGCCCGCCACCAGCTCGACTATCCACGGCTGCCGCTTCCGCCTGCTCGTCTGCCCGCCACCACCTCGACTACCCAACATTGCTTGACTCAACATTCCGCCTGCTCGCCACCTGCAACGACTTCCTCCATCGCCAAGTTTTTTTTTCAAGTTGTCTGCTCCAAGCCTGCTGCCCTTGCCTGGAGGTATTTTTCTATACAAATTTCTAGGTCAAATACAAAATCTGCAGCCATTGCAGGGCAGGTCATATGCCGATTTTGCAGACAATAAATACTGTGCAATCAGATTGAAAAGAAAATTGCAGATGAAATTTGGGGGTTTTTGAAATTGAGGTCAAAATCAGCAAATGGAGCTCTTACATTTGCAGAAATTTGGGGCTTTTGTGAAAATTGGCCAATTAGATGCACATTGAAGCGATTGGAGTGCATAAAAATTGGGGATTTTTTGATTGGAGCATGTAATTGGGCATTACAGCTGCGATTTGTCGCGTATGTATACACATTGAGTGTAATTGGACAATTTGGTGCAGGTTTACACTTGCTTTGGTTTGAGGCATACATTTGCACAGGACATTTGGTTGCCTGGCAGTGCACATTGGTGCTTGGTTTGCTTGCAGTTATACTTTGTTGACATGGCACAGAATGCTACAGATGTATTTGGTGTGCTCACCTAGGAGGACAAGCTGGATGGATCTAACTACTCCCTCTGGAGTTTTATGATCCGTAATTTGCTGGTAGCCAAAGGGCTTTGGGGCATCGTGTGTGGTGATGACACACGCCCACATACCATTCAGCCAGCCACGCTTCAAAGGGGAGGTGCTCAAAGAGCTCCTGATGTAGATCCTGCTCCCACACAAGAGCAGAAGAGATGGGACTCGAGAGATGCACAGGCCATGTCATTGATAGCCCTTTCAGTGAAAAGGACTATTATTCCGCACATTCGTTCATGCAAGACATCGAAGCTTGCATGGGACACGTTGGAAGCAATGTATCAGGTACGCAACGAGGCAAGAGTTGCCTACTTGAAGAGGCAATTGGATCTTCTTTCTATGGGTGAGGGTGACTCCATGGCAGATCATCTCACCAAAGTGAAAGATTTGCAGGAACAATTGCTCAACATTGATGAGGTTATCCCAGACAGACAGATGGTCACCAATACTCTTCATTCTTTACCGCCTTCCTACTTGGGCTTTCACACCTCTCTCAACCTCTCGATGAGAGGAGGTGGTGATCCCGTCACTTTTGAAGAGCTCGTGGGTTTACTCTTGCAGGAAGAGCAAACAAGAGCAAACATATCGAGCAACCGTGGTGGAGAAAAGGCATTTACAGCCAAGGACAAGGGTAAAGCAAAGAGCTTTAAGCATGGGGGACAACAGTCTAGCAAGGCTGGTCATGGACAGCCCTCTTCTAGTGGTGAAAAGTCTGACAAAGGGG
Organism: Cibotium barometz; assembly: GCF_041138505.1. NCBI lineage: Eukaryota > Viridiplantae > Streptophyta > Polypodiopsida > Cyatheales > Cibotiaceae > Cibotium > Cibotium barometz. The sequence continues at coordinate 43,863,817 of NC_141087.1, forward strand.
ATGCAAACAAGCCCAAAAAGAAGGGCAAATGTCACTACTGCCATAAGCCTGGACACTACATCAGTGAATGTAGGAAAAGGATTGCAAAAGAGAAAAAGAAAGAAGCAGGCAATGCAGTAGCAGACTCTTCGGATGACAAAGCAAAGCAATCAGCTAATGTAATCCAGGAAGAGTACACTTTTTTGGTCACATGCGCTAGTGACACACCAAGTGCTTCGAACACTGATATGTCTTGCATTGCATCTGACAGACAGAATGCATCATGGTATTTTGATAGTGGTGCTTCGAGCCACATCACTTCATGCAAAGATGTATTTCAGCACTTGGTTTATGCTTCAAATGGCCGCACTGTATCATGTGCAGATCATACCACATATCTAGTAAAGGGAATTGATAATGTCATACTTATTGCAGCCAATGGTGCCAATATATGTATGAAAAATGTATTGTATGTTCTAGGGATAAAGAAAAATCTGCTCTCCGTCTCAGCCATAAACGACCAAGGTTTAAAGGTTGAATTTGAAGATGGGAAGTGTTTGGTAAAAGACCCATCAAAGGGTTATGAAATAGTCACTTCTGGAACACGATACAAAGGCTTGTATAAGCTGGACAGCTATGACAAGCGCACTTCTGATGTAAATACAGTGGCTGCCCACACTCCTGCTATGCATGATGCAGAGCTATGGCATGCTCGTTTTGGGCATGTAAATTTTCAGAGTTTGATGCTTTTGCAGAAGCATCATATGGTTGATAATATGCCGCCTCTTGAGTCTCCGCCAAGACATGTATGTGAGGGGTGTATTTTGGGAAAGATGCATCGGAAACCATTCCCCAAAGATGGAGCTGTTAGAGCTGAAAATAAATTACAGCTCATACATAGTGATGTATGTGGTCCAATGCGGACACCATCCATAGGGGGGCATCTTTACTTTGTCACATTCATTGATGACTACTCCAGGTTTGCTTGGGCTTACCCTTTGAAAGCGAAAGAAGATGTGTTTACATGCTTTCGACACTTTGTAGCAATGGCTGAAAATATGTGTGCATGTAAAGTCCAAACACTTCGCTCAGATAGAGGTGGAGAATACATGTCAAATGCATTCAAGGATTATATGCTTCAAAAGGGCATCAAACACCAATGTACTGTGCCTTATACACCGCAGCAGAATGGTGTAGCTGAAAGGAAAAATAGATCTCTCATGGAGATGGCAAGATGCATGGTGAAAGCACAAAAGTTGCCTCACAAATTTTGGATGGAAGCTATAATGTGTGCAACTCATGTGTTGAACAGGTGTCCAACAAAAGCTTTGAAAACCATAACACCATTTGAGGCTTGGTATAGCCGAAAGCCAACAGTGGATTATATGCGTACATTTGGGTGTTTGGCATATGCACATGTGCCAGAACAACTCCGAACAAAGCTTGATGACAAAGCAATTAAATGCATTTTTGTGGGCTACAGCAATGAAAGCAAAGGATACCGTCTTTATAATCCAACTACACGAAGGATTTTTGTGAGTAGAGATGTGATATTTGCTGAAAATTCAGAACAGCCCATGGTCAGCTTGTATAAAAGCAATGATACAGGCATACAGGACATGTTTGATGGACTTTTACCCATTGCAATTAGGGGGGATTCAGATCAGCCAGCCCCTACACAAGAAAATCCACATGTAGAATATGTGGACCAACCAGCCATTCAGCCCCCTTCTGTGGAAGAAGTGGAAGATCTTGTCAGGGAAGAGCAAACAGCCATAGACACAGCCAAGTCAGTGCCAAGATGGTTGCTGAAAACTTTGCAAGAAAGCAAACTTGCAGCTCCACTCACAGGTAGAACAAGGGCTAGTTCCAGCCATGCCTTGAATGTACATCGTGGGGAGTCTGCATTCGCAATGGGTGGTCTCTTTGATTCAGAAGAGCCTTCTTCTTATGAAGAAGCACATGAGAATGAGCATTGGTTGCAAGCTATGCAAGCTGAAATTTCTTCTATCATGAAGAATAATACATGGGATCTTGTGGAATTGCCTAAAGGCAAGCATGTAATTGGCACAAAGTGGGTGTACAAAGTCAAAAGAAAGTCTGATGGTACTATGACAGGTACAAAGCAAGACTTGTGGCTAAAGGCTACTCCCAGAAAAAGGGAATAGATTATGAAGAGACTTTTGCTCCTACTTCGAGAATGACCACAATAAGATCAGTGATTGCATTGGCTGCCCATAAAGGTGGAAAGTGCATCAGTTGGATATCAAAACTGCATTCTTGAATGGGGATTTAGAGGAGGAAGTATATGTAAATCAGCCCATTGGTTTCGTAGTTCCTGGTGAGGAACATAAAGTATGCAGGTTGCACAAAGCATTGTATGGGTTAAAGCAAGCTCCAAGAGCTTGGTATGATAAGATACATGCTCATCTAACCAGCCAAGGTTATGAGAATAGTCCAGCTGAAAGCACATTATATGTGAAGAAAACCAATGCCGATATTCTCATAGTCATCTTATATGTAGATGACATGCTCATTACAGGTACAAGCAAAGCACAAATTTCAGATTTCAAAGCTGATTTGAAAGCTGAATTTGATATGTCAGATTTGGGGCCTTTACACTACTATCTCGGCATACAGTTTATGCATACAGATGATGGCATTGTTATGCAGCAAACTAAGTACATAAAAAGTTTGCTAAAAAGGTTTCACATGGATGAATGTAAGCCCATTTCTACTCCAGTAGAATCAGGTGTACGGCTTACTATGCATGATATTGGAGAGCCTTTTGAGGCCGGCCTTTATAGCCAGGCAGTGGGATGCCTCATTTACTTGTGTAACACGAGGCCAGACATATCTTTTGGGGTGTCTTTGTTGAGCAAATTCATGCACAGCCCAGGCACAAAGCATTGGCAAGCAGTCAAACGCATTTTTCGATATCTTAAGGGTACCCTGGATCTTGGTTTGTTCTATCCCAGGGGGGGCAGCTTGCAGCTTTATGCATACAGTGATTCAGATTGGGCTGGTGATTATGATACCAGGCAATCCACCAGTGGGAATTGTTTTTTTCTTGGCAGCTCATGCATATCTTGGTTGAGTAAAAAGCAACCCACTGTTGCTACATCTACTTGTGAGGCTGAGTACAGGGCAGTCTTTACAGCTACAGTAGATTGTGTATGGTTGAGGAGACTATTGGCTGATCTTCGTGAGTGTCAGCAGACACCCACCACCATTCTCACTGATAGCCAGAGTGCTATGGCCGTGGCACGAAATCCACGTACCAAGCACATAGAGATTCATTATCACTATGTCAGAGAGAGGCTACATGCAGGGGAGATCAGTTTATCTTATTGCCCTACACAGGATAATGTTGCAGATCTATTCACAAAGGCTTTACCTCGAGAAAAGTTTGAAGCTTTCCGCAAAGCTTTGGGCTTACTCTCATACAGAGAGTGATCTGCTTCCTTGTACAGGTTCACACTTCCACTACAGGGGGGATTTGTAGGCATATGCTCACTTATGGTAGTGCTATGTGTGAACAGGGCTTAACCAAGGGCACTTTTTCCCATGTGGTTTTTCCCCTTGGACATCAAGTGTGAGAGGACACTCTAACATATAATATTTTGTACTTCTATATTATATGGATGTGGCACACATGCAAGGGTTGACTTGCATTTTGTGGATACCACACTTTTGGCTCACTCTCTCTCTCTCAGGCATATGCTCACTTATGGTAGTGCTATGTGTGAACAGGGCTTAACCAAGGGCACTTTTTCCCATGTGGTTTTTCCCCTTGGACATCAAGTGTGAAAGGACACTCTAACATATAATATTTTGTACTTCTATATTATATGGATGTGGCACATATGCAAGGGTTGACTTGCATTTTGTGGATACCACACTTTTGGCTCTCTCTCTCTCTCTCTCATTTCTGTGTGTGAGCTTCTCTACCCTGCACCTAACCCTAATGTGCAGGTTTGTGTGTGTGAGTGTGTGAGTCCAACACCCAACAATATTTTGCCCCTCCCAAAGAAAGCTGAGGCATCTCACATACATCTGTATGCACAAGCTCTAACTGAGCATCTTTCTGTCCAAGAGCTTTCTTGTGGGGGCACTGGAGTTGCCTGCCATATATACAATGCTCACAAAACTGAAAACTTGAAAACTTTAGAGAAGGCAAGTAACCAAAACGAGACAATTGCTCCATTCCTTTGACACTCATGTGTCCCAACCGGCTATGCCACATAGAGATTTCCGGCAGCTCGGTTGCATTTACATTAGCATGGTGACAAACACTTGCATGCATGAAGTAAAGAGTGTCCACCTTAGAGCCTCTAGCAACAACTAGTGAGCCCTTACTAATCTTCCACTTTCCACGACCAAATGTGGTAACATAATCAGCATCATCAAGCTGTCCAGTAGAAAGCAGGTTCTTCTTGATCTCAGGCACATGCCTGACATCATGGAGCATAAGCTGTGAGCCATCTGAAAACACAAGCCTCACATCACCTCTGCCAAGAATCTTGCATGCATGGTTGTCACCCAAATAAACTACTCCTTCATTGCCAGCAGTATACCTGACAAACAAGTCTCTGCAACATGTGACATGAAAGGAGGCACTTGAATCAATGATCCACGAGTGCATACCATGACCATCTCCTGCAAGGAGTGAATGGGCATCAAGTGAAGACGTGAATAGGACCTCATCCTCACTGTCACCTGCATGTGACATTGATTTCTTCAATCTTGACTCCACTTTTGCCCTTTGGCTTTGCATCTTTGGCTTCATCTTTGTCTTTGTCTTTTCCTTTGTCCTTTTCCTTTTGATCATTCTTCCATTTGTAGCATTGCTTTTTAATATGCTCCTTCTTGCTACAATAATGGCATTCCAAGCCCTTTTTGGAGCGGGACTGGCTCCTTCCCCATTCTTGGCTTTTACCCCTTTGCTGGGATCTCCCACGTGCATTCATTGCATTGGACTTTCCAACAGAGTTGTTCTTCCTGTTCATCTCCTCTTGAAGGAGAGCACCCTCCACATCTGCATATGACAGCATAGCATTTGAATTGCTAGTGGCTGTCCTAAATGTGTCCCAACTCTCTGGCAAAGTGCATAAGAGAAAGGTGGCTTTGAACTCATCGTCCATTGCCAACTTTTGATTGATGACCTGACTGACAACACCATTAAACTCATTTAGATGGGCTGTCATAGACGCCCCTTCCTTCATTTGAAGACCTATGAGTTTCTACAACCAATACACTTTGCTTGAGGCACTTTGCTGGGCATATAAGTCCTGCAATCTTTGCCACATTCCCCAAGCTGTCTTCTCTTCACGTATGCTGAAAAGTAAAGTGTCTGACACAGACAACATGATGGTGGATCTTGCCAACTCATCCATATCTTCCCATTCTTCAGCAGTAAGAGAAGCGGGCATTACACCCCTTTTTTGATGGGCTTGTGCTGCTTCTTCTGAAGCAACACATTATAGCACTGGGTTTGCCAAATGTCATAATTATGTGAGCCTTCAAGCTTCTTGATGTGAAGCAATGAAGAGCTCTCACCTGTGGTTGCCATAGCAATATGCAACCTTTGACACAGTCAGTGCCTGACTCCCTGCAAGATGTGCAAACACTGCACCAAAAGCACACAAAGTGCTCACAGTTGTTCTCCCAAAGTTTATCTCCCACTGCGTACATCCAATACATAAAAGCCTCTTGATTTACTAGCACATTGAGTGCTTGACAGGCATCAACACATTGCCCAAAGCATCAAATGCCAGTGCCTGCATGCAAAACAACCCAATTGGCACAAAAGCCCTTTGATTTGCACTCCAATTTCCTGCAATTTAGCCCCGAATGTGAAATTGCTCACATCATACAGCATGTATGAATGCCCAATGGCACAATTACATCAAAAGCCCCAAATTTTGACACCCAATTTCCTGCAAATTGACCCAGAATGTGACCAATGTCACCCAATTTTGCCAATTTTGCTCAAAATCTGAGCCATTTGGACCTGTACTTGCTCAATTTCTGTCCCGAAGTATCTGTTGAAGGGAGAGAATTAGGGTTTCATGTGGGAGACACACACAGAGGAGGAGAGGGAAGAACGCTGCGGCCCTGCCCGTGGCTCTTCAATGCTGCGTGCTGCCCTGCACTGGAGGGTATGGTGTGTGAAGCGAAAGCTACTACCTCCACAGTCAGCTACAGAGGTGAAACCGGTGGCCTTTGCAGTTGGCGTCAAAAATGCCTGTGGACACGCACCCCTGCTTCTTCAAGCAAATGCTGCAGTTGCAATCGCCATGGCTCTGATACCAGTTGAAGGAGCTATGGAAGCTCAGCTGTCTGTTAGGGTTTCATGTGGGAGACACATACACAGAGAAGAAGGGAGAGAGAGAGAGACATGTGGGGATAAGTCAACTCAAGAGTATGAGTGTGTGACTCCCCTATCACACATGTATATTTGCTCTAGTACACATAGTGCACTTAGTACATTAAAAGTACTAAGTGTACTATGCACTATAAAACTTATGGGCTAGTACACACTATAAGGGTGGGCATTATGCCTGTACCCCAACATTGCAGGGCCTCATGGTGAGCTTGGGATATATTGGAGACCATGTACCAGGGATATTTTGGAGACCATGTACCAGGCTAAGAATGAGGCTAGAGTCGCCTTTCTTAAACGGGAGTCGAAAAATGTGTCCATGGAAGATGGGGACAGCATGGCCGATCATCTTACGAAGGTCCAAGATCTTCAGGAGCAGTCGCTTAACATTGATGAGGTCATTCCTAAAAAGGAGTTGGTCTCTAGAACACTATCATCACTGTTGGAAATTATTTCATCCCCAGATGGACTTTCCCATGCATATTCATGCTTGTATCTGGCTCTATATGAAGCCTTGCATTGGCATATCTTAGCAGAGATTTTTTCTACCATTTTTTTGGGTATTTTTAAGGCATTTTATAGCATTTTTTGCTACAGCCTTGCTGGCGGCCTGCTACAGCTGGCCGACCAGCATACTGAGGTACTATAAAAGGGCTGGCTCCCTTTTCCCTCAGATCATCTCATTTTTCAGCTTCTGCAGTGATAGGCAGCATCTACGGGACCTCCCTCATGTTGCTCCACATGATGTACTACCTTTTTTGGTGATATTCAGTCGTGATCTTCTTTTCTCCTTTATGCTTGCTGTCCATATACAGTGTTGTATAGTTCTTGCAGCATTTCTGAGTGGGTATCTCAGCATAGTACCCATTCTTTCATGGTATCAGAGCGGGAAACATCTACAAGGACCTGCGTTTCTTTTCCCATGCTGCTGTTGACTGCTTACAGCATTAGGAGCTGTTTCTTGCTGCGTTTCTTCATCAGTAACCTGTGTTTTACAGTGGAGCTGCGGGATTGCCTCAAGTGATGCAATTTCTTGCTACTGTAGGCTGCGTTTTCCGCATTTCTACTGTTATTAGCTGAAACCCTCTTCATAGGTGCTGAGGATAGGAACTCTGAGATAGTTTGCTTCTTCTATTTTCAGATTCCCACCCTCCCTTCCCTTTCTTTGTTCTTTCTCTTGTTGCTGTGCACATCTTGAGAGGAGGTACTTTGTTTTTTTCAGCAGACATGGCTTCAGGAGACCCCTTCTCTACAGCCATTCCTTCTCCTATCTCTTCTCCCGCGCCATCACAACCTGGATCCCCTGATCCTGCCGCTCCACAGGTGGTTGCTATTCCCAATCTTTCCTCTCTGAGTTTCTCTCATCCAAGTCTTGCTCCCACCCCTGCCAACATACCATCCTACAATCCTCCCCAAGTCAGTGACTCCATGAAGCTTACAGCAACCAACTATCATACTTGGTCTTTCTACACTCAGTTTGCTGCTGGAAAGAGCCGGTGTGTGGATGGCTATCTCCACACCTCACTTGGTGGATCTTGCTTTGCAAAGCATATTGGATGCTCGGGCTCGTTTTATCATCATCCATTGCATGACTCCATCCATACAAGTACAATGTCTCCTCTCGGAGTGATGCTCATCAGATGTGGACAGAGATCCAGAAGAGGTATGGGAGAGTTTCGGTAGTGAAGATTACCAAATTGGAGTCAGATCTGGAGAAGCTTACCATCACTGAGTCAGAAAACTTGATTGAGAAGATTGGAGAGTTCTCCCGTATCAAGCTGCAACTTGAGGAGTATGGGAGCACCATCAGCAATCTCATCCATAAAATTCTTGGTAAGTTGCTTGCTTCCTTTGATTCTTCAGGGATAATATTTATTATCGTGATCCTCTCCTCCCTTTTGAGGAAGTCGTGAGTTATCTCCACGACAAGTGCATGCCTTGCGGAAAAGGCAATCGGAGTCTGCTTTTGTTGCCTCTAACAAGGGCAAGGGCAAAGGCAAAGGCGGAAAAGGGAACTCCAACAACAAGAAGCAGAAAGTCACCACAAAGTCATCTTCTGCCGATGACGATTTCGACAATTTTAACACCATCAAGGGGTCCAGGATGAAGGAATCTTGTGAGTTTTGTGGCCGACTTGGTCATTTAGAGGCCAAATGTTTTACCTGACAGCTGCTTCCCGCAAAGCTAAAGCCAAAGCTAAAGCAAAGCAGGAGTCCTCCTCCGATGGCTCAGACACTTCACCCACGACAGATGGCTCAGATACTTCACCAACGACAGAGGAGAGTATGAAGTCTCATGCTAAGATGGCTTTTCTTGCTGTCTATGATCCCCCGGTTCTTTCATCTTCACAGGAGCATGATGAGTCCATCCTGGTGGTCACACAGGAGACTTCTGATTCAGAAGTCAGTGCCCTAGAGGATTATTTACAGGAGTTTCCAACAGAGACCTTATCAGTTCCTCTAATCCCTTTGGATGAGTATCTTCCTTCCCTTGTGTTGTTTCATGCTGATGCTATTATTGCAAATTTTCTCTCCTCACTTTCAGATGAGGATAATGGTTCTTCTACAGAGCAGGTGGATGATTTTGTTGAGATATCCTCGCATATTCTGGAGCTTTCTACTTTGGCGGCTTCTCTCCTGGCAGTTGCTTCTCCTTCTTATGTTTCAGAGGAGGCATCTTCCACTATCTTGGAGCTTGTTCCTACTTCAAGACTTCTCTCTCCAGATTGATCCTGGTGTTTCGTCTTCAATATCTTCTCGATCTTCTTGTGGCTTCTTCCGGAGACCTTCTCGGTATTCACATGTACCATATCTTTGCGAGCTTTGTGCCTTTTATGCGGAGGTTGTTCCTTCAGACTCTTTGGAGGATTTTTTGCAGCGCACCGGACATGGTCCACCCATCTGGTGCTGAAGAGGAGGTGTTGGAAATTATTTCATCCCCAGATGGACTTTCCCATGCATATTCATGCTTGTAGCTGGCTCCATATGAAGCCCTGCATTGGCATATCTTAGCAGAGATTTTTTCAACATTTTATCTACCATTTTTTGGGTATTTTTAAGGCATTTTATAGCATTTTTTGCTACAGCCTTGTTGTCGGCTTGCTACAGCTGGCCGACCAGCATACAGAGGTACTATAAAAGGGCTGGCTCCCTTTTCCCTTAGATCATCTCATTTTTCAGCTTCTGCAGTGATAGGCAGCATCTATGGGACCTCCCTCATGCTGCTCCACATGATGTACTACCTTTTCTGGTGATATTCAGCAGTGATCTTCTTTTCTCCTTTATGCTTGCTGTCCATATACAGTGTTGTACAGTTCTTGCAGCATTTCTGAGTGGGTATCTCAGCATAGTACCCATTCTTTCAATCACTACCAGAGACTTACCTGAATTTGCACACATTGGTCACTTGTCTATGCGGGGAAACCCGGAAGCAGTCTTGTTTGAAGAGCTGGTTGGTTTGTTGCTAGAGGAGGAGCAGAATTGGAAGAACAAATCTTCCGTCATGCATGGCGGTGATGGGGCTATTGTTGCCCAAGGCAAGGGCAAAAGAAAAGCCAAAAGAAATTTTCAGCTAAGGGCTGATGTGGGACAGCCTTCACAAAAGGCTAAGAATGATGTAGGCAAGCCCAAGAAAAAGTGCAAGTGTCAGTACTGCAAAAAGCCGGGTTACTATGTAAATGATTGCAAAAAGCGGCTTGCAAAGGAAAAGAAGAAGGAAAGCGGCATGTGTGTAGATTCTTCTTCGTCACCTGCAATGAAAGATGATGCGTCAGTAAATCTTGTGTAGGATGAGTGGACTTCTCTTGTTTGCAGTTATGATACATCATTAGAGCATATGTCTCTTAGTGTCAATGAAAGACTTGACACATGGTACTTTAACAGCGGTGCTTCTAAACACATAATCTCACAAAGTAATTTGTTTAAGAAGCTTATGGCATCCCCTGAGGGCAAACGGGTAACATGTGCAAACAATTCTTCTTATCTAGTCAAGGGAGTTGGTGAGGTGATCTTCACAACAGTAGATGGCAGAGACTTATGTTTTTAAGATGTATTGTATGTGCCTGGGATTAAGATGTATGTTTTTAAAATGTATTGTATGTGCCTGGGATTAAGAAGAATTTAATGTCCGTCTTTTGCTAAAAGAGGATATGCAATGAACTTTGAGGATGATAGGTGCACAGTCAGAGACCGTGAGAGTGGCTATGCATTAGTCACATCCGGCACATTGTACCATGGGTTATACCATCTTGATAGGTTTGACAAGAGAGAGTGGCTATGCATTAGTCACATCCTGCACATTTTACCATGGGTTATACCATCTTGATAGGCTTGACAAGAGAGAGCATGATGCTCATGTGGTTTCCACTCTAACACTTGCCATGCAAGAGGCAAATTTGTTGTATGCCATGTTTGGGCATGTGAATTATGGCAGTTTGATGCTATTGCAAAAGCATCAAATGGTGCATGACATGCCTCATGTTGAGCTGCCACCAAAACATGTATGTGAAAGGTGCATATTGGGTAAGATGCACAGAAATGTATTTGCAAAAGATAGATCAACAAGGGTTGTCTGGAAATTACAGCTTATGCATAGCAATATTGCAGATTTGTTCACAAAGGTGTTGCCTCGAGAGAAGCTTGAAGCTTTCCACAAAACTTTGGGCTTACTTTGCTAGAGAGAGTGATGTGCTACCGACCTTGTACAGGTTTACATTGCCAGTACAGGGGGATTTATTGGTATATTACTTGGTTGTAGTGCCACATGTGAACATGGCCATAACTAGGGGCATTTTTTCCCTTCGGGTTTTTGTCCCTAGCACACTTGGTATGAAAGGGCGCCCACCTATTTTATGTTTATTTGTATTTTGTGTTGACTTCCAAGCTCCATACACTCCAATGCAATCTATAGCTCTGCATCTCCATCTATCACCATCTCTGTGTTCTGTGTACTGACTTGTTTCTGTGTGTAACCCTAGCTCCCTTGGGCCAACAGGAAAGCATGTAAACACATTTGTTTTTGCTTTCAAAGGATATCGCCAAGCAAACCTTGAGTAGTCATCAATGATTGTGACAAAGTAAAGATGCCCCCACATGGATGGTGTCCGCATTGGACCACATACATCACTACGTATGAGCTGTAATTTATTTTCAACACTAACAGCTCTTGGGAAATGGTTTGCGGTGCATCTTTCCCAAAATACACCCCACAAACATGTCTTTTGGAGACTCAAGAGCCGCATATTGTCAACCATATGATGCTTTTGCATGATGCTTTTGCAAAAGTATCAAACTCCCAAAGTTTACATGTGCAAAACGAGCATGCTATAGTTCTGCATCATTCATAGCAGGAATGTGGGCAGCCACTGTATGTGCATTATAGGGACACTTGTTATAGTTGTCCAGCTTATACAAGCCATTGCATCGTGTTCCAGAAGTGATCATAGCATAATCCCTTGAAGGGTCCTTGACTAAACACCTCTTATCTGCAACTTCAACCACCAAACCTTGATGGGTTATGGCTTAGACATAGAGCAGATTTTTCTTTATCCCTGGAACATACAATACATTTGTCATGCATACATTTGCACCATTGGGTGAAACAAGCATGACTTTGCCTATCCCTTTCACTGGCTAAGTAGAATGATTGCACATGATACAGTCCGGCCATCAGAAGCATAAACCAAGTCAAGGTTGATGTGTACGTACTGTACGTTGTGTATATGTACGTACTGTACGGTGTTCCGTACAGTAAAATTTTTTATGTACGTAGAAATACGTACCATTGGCAAACAATAGGACATTCAACACCTTTCTACATTTAAGGTACATAAAAGTTTAAAACATTCAAGAATCAAAATAAACCAATTTGCATGTAGTATGTACTAATTTCAAAACACACATCATATACTTGACACAATGGCTGTCAAGACAAAATAGACGTAGAAAGGCTCATACTAGAGCATACAAATAACAAATGTCTGATGTCAACCTAAAAGGCTCATACTAGAGCATACAAATAACAAATCATAAATGTCTGATGTCAAGAGTCAAGACTCAAAAGTAAAAAACACTAAGCAATAACAAAGAGTCTCGACTCGACTCTCGAGACTCTACTCTCTGAATCTCAAAACTCCTCATCGGATGAGGATGATGACACTCCTGAAGAGAGCAAGTCCCCATCTGTGAGGACGTTGCCCTCTTCATCATACTCTGGCTCTGCCATCATACTCTACTGTCCTGGATCATCATCCTCCGTAGGCTGAATGAGAGGAACAGCCTCATTTGCCCGTCTCCGAGGAGTACGGACAGGAAGCTTTCCTCGCCGAATGGTCTCTCGTCGTGAAACTTCTGGACCTGCATCGCGCCCGACTAACGGGAGACTGAGAACTCGCGCACGTGACCTCGTCACACGTCGATCCACACTCTCCAGCTCTCTGTGCAGCATGCGAATAATCTCCTCCTGATCGTTTCTCACAAGCTGCTGCTGCTGCTACTCAGTCTCCTCTGCACTCCCCTCCGAGACCAACTTCAATTTTGATGGATCTGTGTGTTAAAAAACAAAATGCAATTCAGTGTTCACATTATCAACAGCGTAGAAAGTAGTAATTAGTAATTACAAATATTCGCTTGTAATATGTATAAACGCTAGCCCAAAGTTTCAACTTTCTAACCTGCTACGAGCTCTGCATCAATGTCCAACTGCTCATCCTCCTCGCAAATCAAGCCAATGTACGCATCCTTGCCGTGTAGTAGACTCCTGTCATTAAAAAGAGTTGGCTTCTTGTAGAAAGGATGAAGCAATGCAGCCATCGCATGAATGGGCCGACTCATAAATGTCCATCTCTTGTCTACAATAGCCAAGATCTCTTCCCGACTGTAAAAGCATTGACGCAACATTAGTTAACAGGCTGAATTTTGATTATAGTATTTACTATTATACATTATAGTATTATACTAAATATTTAATAGAGTAATCATTACAGAAGCAAGTACATACCGATCAAGCGCCAGTGATCTGCAGCCTCTGATGTGTGTCTTCATCTCTGAGAAGAGATGATAGACTAGGCCCATGGTGGAGCCCTCCATGTCTGTGACACGCAGCAACACATAAATTGGCTGCAATGCTACTATCATAGCCTGCACCTCCGACCAAAAGGACTCATCAAGCACCCGCCGCTGTATGTATCTAGTGGACTCCTCCTGTGCGTGATGCATCTCTCTCCACTTCGGGTCCACTACTGTCTGTAGAAGTGGATCCCTCACTGCATAGAGTCGCTGCAACACAAGATACATATATGCAAATCTGGTCTTCAAGGGCCGCACCATGTCAAGTGTACTGTGACTCCTAAAGATAGCCAATGCCTTGTGCTTTTTGCGGAAAAAAGTAGTCATTTTTGTGGCATCGGAAACAATAGGCAACACCCATGTTAACTTCCCAATGTCCTCCATCAACAAGTTAAGACAGTGAGCTGCACATGGAGTCCAAACAATGTTCTTAAACTCTGCCTCAATCATCTCACCCATAGCCTTGCAATTGGAGGCGTTGTCAGTAATAACCTGCACCACATTCTCTGGGCCAACCTCAAGTATAGCCTGCCGGATGTGCTCATAGATAAACTCACCTGTAATCCGCTCTCCAGCCTTTCCTGCATCAACAGCACGCAAGAAGTACGTGCCAAGGCAAGACGACACAAGAATATTAATGATGTGTCGCCTACGAATGTCACTCCAGCCATTTGAAATGATGGTGCACCCAAACTGCCCCCAACCTGCCTTCACTGGTACCAATGCCTTATCTATCAATGCTTTCTGCTCCTCAAGCGTAGTGGTCCGCATCTTATTGTATTCCAACCCCGACCAATCCTCTGTGTGTCCAACCTGGGCTATGGCTCTGACCATCCTCTGCCATTGCTCAGTCCTCAAGACATGAAAGGAGATGTTGCACTCAATGAGAGTGCGAGCAATCTCCATCTTAGCCACTTTCTGGCGCTCCTTCACCCAAGAAAGAGAGGCCACTCGAGAAGGCAAGGTAGTCTGCCTTGGTGCATGCATCTCTCCATCATCCTCCACATAGTCCTGCTGCTCATGCATGGTATGAGCCCTCTTCCTACTGCCAGTGGGCTGCTCCTCCTGAACCTGTGAAGAACCACCCAAGTCTCCCAAGAGTGCATCATGGAGAGCATCCTGTGTCTGTTGACTACCTTTCACCTTTTTCCCTGCACCCATTGCTGGAAAATTCTCAGCAATCAACTTATCCCTAATGTCCTTTGGTACTGCCTTGCACCCTGCACAGTTATTGGTTGTGCCAATGCCTGTCAAGTGCATAACGACGCGAGAAATGGTACAGGTGAGCTGAAAGTTGCAATACTTGCATTGCCATCGTCGCGTGCCAGATCCAGCTTGCCCTGGCGTGTTGACAATGCGGATCACATTGGTGTGCTCTTGCCAATACGGGTTAGTTGGCTTAGGCATGATGGCTCTTGAGACTTTTGTCTGCACCTGCCAAGTGCACAGCACATATGCAAGAGAAAGAGATAAGACTCAAGACTCAAGAGGGAGAGAAAGAGAGAGAGAGGAAGATGCTCAGTTTACCTACACGCACGCCTGGCGCCAAAGTTCCAACGCTGTGGTCGCCTGGTCTTTTTCAAAAACTTTCTGCTCTCGCCTCTCTGTAACGCACACTCTCTGGAGTCCAATAATCAAAGTTGAAAGGCCTAGTATGTACCCAAAGGCCAGCCGCCAGGCAGGCGCCCATTCAGACACGCACGTCGATTTTCAGCCAAAAAAAACCTCACGTACGGATCGATCCGTACACGTACGGATCCGTACAGTACGGATCAGATCCGTACGTACGTATATATCAACCATGAACCAAGTGTTGAAATACATCTTTACAAGATGATATGGCTCGAGGCACCACTATCAAAATACCAAATTACATCCTTACTGAGGGATGCAATTAAATAGATATCCTATTTTGTAGCACTTCGTGTGTCACTACTGCATGTGACCAAAAATGTCCACTCCTCATGGACTAAATTAGCAGACTACTCTGTGTTGTCATTTGAGGTGTCAGCTATTGCATTACCTGCATCTTTCTTCTTCTCTTTTTCCATCCACTTTCTACATTCATTTATGTAGTGGCCATGCTTGTTGCATATGCGGAAGCCTTACTGTACTGATCCACAACCCTAAGCATGATTAAGAACATTGATGCTAATCAACATGAGATAAGACATAGGAGAGAGAAGAAGAGAGAGGTTAGGTGTCACGTTTTCTTGTATTACTATGGTACAAAAAGGTGACTTGTTGCTTGTACATGATGTAGGGCTATGGTCAGCTCCATAGGGGTGACCTAGGCCCTTTCTACATGATGCTTACTGATTCTAGATGATTTAATGCTCAACTAATGACTTGCTGAATTCTGATTTACGAATTATGCTTATATATGTGGGTTAGGCTCCAGTCGGCCTGTTCGTCTTGGACAAATAATCAAGATTTCTTTGCTTTAATGCTGCACTTGGCTCCACATGCTGCCCAACACCTGCTGCCCCCTCTGTAGAAACCTCACCCGACTGCTGTATGGGCCCTCCTGCCAGCCGACAGGCCCCATACCTTACCTAATAGTGCTGCTGTTGATGTAGATGCTGTAGACCATGCTGGTGGTGCTGCTGAAGATGATGACGCTGATGATAAAGTTCATGGTCCTGATGCTTAGCTACTAATGATGTTAATGTCGATGTGAGGCTATTGATGAGACTACTGATGCTTCTGATACTGACTTAAATGCTGACTAATCAGGGATTAAGATTGTTCCTGCATAGGGTTAGCCATGGCACGGGCGTGCACGTGACAAGGCTTATGACAGTAGTGACATTTGCCGGCTTCTTGGCATCCCCTTTTTCAGACGTGTCATGTCCATGACCAGCCTTATTGGACTAGTGTCCTCTATGCCTAAAGCTCGCTGTTTCCCCCTTGTCCTTGGCTGAAAATGCCCTGTCACCACCACGATTGCTTGATAGATTTGCTCTTGTTTGTTCTTCCTGCAAGAGCAAACCCACAAGTGACGGGTTCAGCACCATTTCATAGAGAGAAGCCCAAATACAAGGGAGGCACATAATGCAAAGTAATGGTATCCAGCTATTTGTCTGGGATAACCTCATCAATGTTCAGCAATTGTTCTTGCAAATCTTTCATTGTAGTGAGGTAGAGTGACTTTCATCCATAGAAAGAGTATCCAATTGCCTCTTCAAGTAGGCAACCTTTGCCTTGTTGCGCACCTGATACATTGCTTCCAAAGTGCCCCATGCAAGCTTTGTTGTCTTGCAGGACCAAATGCGTGGAATGACAGATCTCTTGATAGAAAGGGCTATATCAAAGACATGGCTTGTGCATCCTTGGAATCTCACGGGGGAGTTGCTCAAAGAGCTCCAAGAGCTGAGGTAGAACATCCTACTCCTACACAAGAGCAGCAAGATAGGTGGACGTGTGTCATCACCACACACAATACCCCAAAGCCCTTTGGCTACTAGCAGATTCCGAATCATGAAACTCCATTGGGAGTAGTTTGTTCCATCTAGCTTATCCTCCTTGGATAGCACACCAAATACATCTGTAGCATTTTGAGCCATTCCATGCATGTACAAAGCACATAGAAATACATTATCACTATGTCAGGGACAGTCTTCATGCAAGGGAGATCACTTTAATCTATTGCTTTACACATGATAACATTGTAGATTTGTTTACCAAGGTATTGGCTCGAGAGAAGTTTGAAGCTTTCCGCAAAGCTTTAGGCTTACTCTCCTACAGGGAGTGATCTACATCCTTGTACAAATTCACATTACCTCTACAAGGGGGCTTTGAGGGCATATGCTTATATGTAGTGCTGCATGTGCACAGGTACTAACTCTAGGAGAACTTTTGTTCTATGGGTTTTCCCCCTTGGGGATTTGGTGTGAAAGGACATCTAGACTAGGTTTAATATTATCACTTGTACTTGTCACTTATTATATTATTGTGTGAATATACGGTGCAAGTACTTCTCCCTCTCTCTCTTCCTCTCTCAATCGATTTGCTTCTTGTGTGTGTGTGTGTGAGCTTCCATTGCCCCACAAACCCTAACACTAAGTTCCTGTGAGCCAACAATCTACACTTGATGTTGTCTGGCATAATCCATCCCTGACAAGGGGCTTCCCAGCCTGTGGTTCTTCTGACCTATAGGTGCGTCACAAGCTACATAAAGAACACAAAACGAGTAAAATGGATGCCATGGAACCGCCTAACCTTGCATATGTAGACTAATTCTTTCTATCTGCTATTTCCCTTAGTGCTAGGCTTCATTATGGTTGAGTCTGCCCTGCATCTCCGGAAGTTTGACAGAAACTTACTACGAAGGGATTTGTGTGAATATATGCTCTTGTGTGTGTGTGTGTGTGTGTGTGTGGAGTGCGTGTGTGAGAGCATATCTTGATACAGAGTTCTACACCCACTATTGGGCAATGATGACGTTAGTGGGGATGTCGTAGTATCTAGTCGATACTATGCATAATGGAGTTTATAGTTATACAGTCTTGTGGGTTGACTACCATGAGTATATAACATGCACCTTCCTAAAAGGCGAATTTGGGCATGTTCCTCGATTCATCTAGGTATATAATTCACATAGTTGCATTCCGTACCCATACTCATCCGATGAGTACCTTCAGTACTTTCGGTACCACTCCATATGTACCGTACCTCGTATGGATAAGGTCTTCGTACCAAATATGAGGTTCAATATACAACACTTATTTGGTCCGTTTTTTAACTATTTTAGTCAATGGTCATTGCTTAGTAGTTAATAGATTAGTTTTCATTTCAGTATCACCATTGTCTTTCATGTTATTTTTGTATGGATGCTAGATATTTCTTATTTTACATACATACATACTAAAAAACATGAGCGTACTTGAAGTACTTATCTTGATGCGTACTTTACGTACTCGTACAGTACACGTATCATACTGCACCGTACCTAAAGTACTCAACCACTATGATAATTCAGCCGTTTTAGTGGACATGCAGACATAGTTGTCACAGTACGAAAACACGATACCGTACGGGAATTTTCGGTACGATATGAAAATTTGGGATACCGTACGATAAAATACGGTTTTTTTAATTAAAGAACACCTACAAACATAGACTTTTTCAATTTGGAAGGGTAGAGTCTAGAGAAGTTGTTTCAAACCAAAATTTCATTAAAAACAAGTTTGAAGTGATTACCAAAAGTACATAAAGCATAGAGGTGCGATGTGATCATGCACGCTAGGCGCGAGTACAAAAAAGTGAGTACAAAAAGAGGGCCAAGGCCCAAGGAGAGACTAGACAAAGGCATCACTATCAGAGCTCTCGCTGAAATTATCCTCATGAGAAGAGGACACATCAGTGGCCTTGCTGAAGTCGCCATCGCTAAGAAGGTTGCCCTCATTATCGAACTCAGCTCATGTGAGAAGCCAAAGGGAGCATCCTCATCTGCAAGAGCTGTTGGGTTTTATGCTGTGTATGCACCCAGAGGAGTGCTAGTGATCATCAGTAGATTACTGGGGCACTTTTTACTTCAGTTAGTGGAGGTTTTTTCCCCCAGTTTAGTTCAGTTTCACTTATATGCAGTTTATAAGTGTTTTGGTCCACCCGGCACATTTATGGCCGGACATGTGAACACTTATCTTTTAGGGTCACTATCATGTGGCTATTGTACTTCATCTTTTTGATCATTGAAGTATACTGAAGTCGTGTTCACCCCTCTCTTGGTTTCCACGCCTGATTGTCTTCTGTAAACCCTAACCCTAACACCCAATCCCTTCAATTGGTATCAGAGCATTGAAGCTCTGCCTTGCACTGCCCGTACATTGCCATTGTTGTGCGCCGTACTGAGGTCTCAGAATCTGCTGCCCGTACACACAGCTTGCGCCACCTTCAGCTACACGTGTGCGTTAGCTGTCCGTACATTCAGTCTGCGCTGCCTGCATCGCCTTCAGTTACTATACCTGCCCGTACAGTCAAGCGCAGCCACCATCACCTGTGCGCCGTCAGGTAACCTCTGCGCCTGCTGCCCGTACCTGGTCGCCTTCAGTCGGGTACTGCAAGTCGTCGCCTACAACTACTGTACTGCGCCGCCTTCAGCCCGTACACTTGTGCGCCACCTGCAAGACGCCGCCTGCAGCCTGTCGTACCTGTTCGCTGCTGTCAGCATCAGAACCAGCTCTTGTCAACGCTGGTCGCCTTGAGTACTTAGTCGACTTGCTTCCGTACAGTCAGCGCGCCTGTACCTGATACGCACATCTGAACCTGCAGCTGACGTGTAACTGGTCGCCCTGCTCCGTACAGTGCACAGTACAGCACACAACTGCAATAGTACAGTCAAGGTACCTGCACAGTACAGCCGACCAGATTCTGCTACGTCAACATTCGACTGCAGTTTAGCCTACTGCTCAGCACAGAAGTGGTAAGCATTACACATTTTGAATATTGGGCAATTTTATTTTCTCTGTGAAAATATACACGCACAACAGGCAGATTTTCTAGCAAGGGAATATACAGGTTTTTTGCACAGTTTGGGTTCAGCAAATTTGGGCATTTTTGGGGCATTTTGGCATTGTGTACGCCATTTGCTGCTCTACTCAGTCATTGGTGCATTGAGCTGCACATTCAGAGGATTGAGAGTGCAGGCATATTTGGGTGAACTGTATTCTGTGGAGTACAGTTGTTATCAGGGTTTCTGCTATTGGGTTTTTTGGTAAACAGGTACAACATTGTGTGTAAAGCATAATGGCAAATCAACAACAAAGTGATGTATTCACATATTTGTCTAAGGAAGACAAATTGGATGGCACGAACTACTTGTGGAGTTTTATGCTGAAAAATGTGCTTGTGGCAAAAGGTCTTTGGGATTTTGTTAGTGGTGATGAACCACGTCCAGGTCCATTGGCTCCAGAGACTCCTCCCCAAGGGGGTGCTCGTGGACGAGGACAACAGGTACAGGCTCCAGGACAGCCATTGCCTGTTCAGAGAACAAATGCTCAAAAGACATGGGATGCCAGGGATGCACAAGCTTTGTCACTCATTGCATTGTCAGTACAGAGGTCCATTATACCTCATATTCGTTCAGCTGGCTCTTCACAGAATGCATGGGTGACTTTGGAGCAGATGTATGCTGCTCGTAATGAGGCTAGGATCTCATTTTTGAAAAGAGAGCTGGAAAATCAGAAAATGAATGAAGGAGATGATATGTCTAGCCACTTAAACAAGCTGCAGGATTTGAGAGAGCAACTCATCAATGTGGATGAGATTATTCCTGAGACACAGCTTGTGTCCACCATCTTGCACTCTTTGCCAAGATCTTACTTGGCTTTTCATACCTCTTTGAACCTCAGCATGAGGAATGCTGTTGAACCCCTCATGTATCAGGAACTTGTTGCTCTCTTACTACAAGAGGAGCAAATGAGGAAGAATATGAATATGAACACAAATGCTGAACAAGCATTTACTACAGGTCAAAAGGGGAAAGGAAAATCTCAGCCAAAGAGTGCAAATCAAAATTCAGGTGATGGTGGTTCTTCACAGGATACCAAGAAAAGTGATGGACAGCCCAAGAAGAAGGGCAAATGTCATTACTGTAAGAAGCCAGGTCACTACATCACGGAATGTAGGAAGAGGATTGCCAAAGAGAAGGCAAAGGAAGCTGGGATGTCTGTTAATGATGCTTCTAAAGCTCCTCCACAAACTGCTTCTTTTGTTGAGGACAGGGATTACTGTTTTTATACATGCAGCTATGATGCCTCTTGGTCTTCACAGGCACTCAGTTTGACAGAGCATGCATGTACTTGGTATTTTGATAGTGGTGCCTCAAAGCATATCACATCTCGCAGGGATTTGTTTAGTCATGTTGGCCCTGCCCCTGTTGGCAAAACTGTTCAGCGTGCCAACAATGCTTCATATCCAGTTCGTGGCATTGGGGAGATTCAGCTCACAGCCATTGATGGCTCCATTCTCCGCCTTACAGATGCCTTATATGTACCAGGGATAAAGAAGAATTTGTTGTCCATCTCTTCTTTAGCACATTGTGGAATGCAAGTTCACTTTGATGATGATAAATGCATGGTCAGAGACAAAGCTAATGCCTTGACCTTGATGCTTACTGGTACACTATGTCATGGACTTTATCAGTTGGATGCATTTCAGCCAGTGGATCAGTCTGCTTATCATGCATTCACTCTTACTCCAGCTATGGTTGATGCGGAGTTATGGCATGCTGGCATGGGGCATGTAAATTTTGGTAGTCTTATGCTTATGCAGCGACATAATATGTTTACAGATCTACCTCTCATGGAGAAGCCTCCAGATCACATTTGTGAAGGATGTATTTTGGGAAAAATGCACAGGTTTTCCTTCCCACGTGATCAGGCTCTAAGAGCAACTGCAAAGTTGCAACTTATACACAGTGATCTTTGTGGTCCCATGCAGACGAAGTCATTAGGTGGTTACTTCTATTTTGCAACATTTATTGATGACTTCTCTCGTATATGCTGGGTCTATCCTTTGACACAGAAATCACAGGTATATGATGCATTTTTGGCCTTTGTAGCACTTGCTGAGACAGAGTCAGGATGCAAGGTGAAGACTCTCCGTTCTGACCGAGGGGGGGAATATATGTCACATATGCTGAATTCCTTTCTTGGGAGTAGAGGTATAAAACATCAGTATACTACTCCTTACACTCCACAACAGAATGGGGTTGCAGAAAGGAAAAATCGGTCACTCATGGAGATGGCCAGATGTATGCTAAAGGCAAAAAGACTACCACATATCTTTTGGGTGGAAGCAGTAATGTGTGCTTGTCATATTTTGAATCGATGTCCCACAAAGGCATTGGTTTCTATTACTCCTTTTGAGGCTTGGCATGGCCGCAAGCCTTCTGTATCGCATTTTCGTATCTTTGGGTGTCTTGCATATGCACACATACCCAAAGAGTTGAGGAGGAAGCTGGATGATAAAGCCACAAAATGCATTTTTGTTGGGTATAGCCATGAGAGCAAGGGCTACAGGTTTTATGACCCACTATCCAGGAAGATATTCATCAGTCGGGATGTGATTTTTGATGAAAAATCAGAAATATCCATGGCTGGTTATGAGGCAAATCAGGCTGAAAATGATGTGTTTGAAGGTCTACTACCCATGGAGTTTCATTCCACAGTTGGTGATCCAACTCATGAGGGTACAGGACAGCCAGCAAATGATGTAGGTGGTGCAGAAATTCAGCAGCCAAATGAGCCAGAAGCTGAACCAAATATGGGCCAGCAGGCACCACAGGTCAGACATATACCTAGATGGTATTTGAGGACATTACAGGACAGCCATTTAGAGGGTCCTCTTGCTGGTCGTACTCGTAGGGAAACAAGGACCAATGAGCATGCACACATCATGGATTTGAATCTGGTTATGGCAGCCAGTTTACAGGATGATGATGAGCCTGATTCATTTGTGGATGCACGAGATAATGTGCATTGGAACAAAGCCATGCAGGATGAGCTTGATTCTATTAAAAAGAATCAAACATGGGATTTGGTTGATCTGCCCAAAGGCAAGAAAGCAATTGGTACTAAATGGGTCTATAAGTTGAAAAGACATGCAGATGGATCCATTGAGAGGTACAAAGCCCGTCTAGTTGCAAAGGGCTATGCACAGAAGAAGGGCATTGATTATGAGGAGACATTTGCTCCTACATCCCGTATGTCGACACTTAGGTGTGTCATTGCATTGGCTGCACATCGTGGTTGGGTTGTTCACCAGTTGGACATAAAGACTGCATTCCTACATGGGGACCTCGAGGAGGAAGTTTATGTATTTCAGCCCATGGGATTTGCAGAACATGGTCATGAGGGGAAAGTTTGCAGGCTGAAAAAGGCCTTGTATGGTTTGAAACAAGCTCCACGAGCTTGGTATGCAAAAATAGATGCTTTTCTACTCACTTAGGGATTTGTGAACAGTCCATCAGAGGCCACTCTGTATGTAAAGAAAGAAGAGACAGATCTGCTGGTCATCAGTCTTTATGTGGATGATCTCTTGCTCATGGGATCAAATGATGACAAAATTGCAGCTTTTAAGGAGATACTGCAACAGACATTTGACATGTCTGACTTGGGCCTTGTACATTACTATTTGGGCATACAGTTTGTGCAGGATAACAGAGGCATTGGGTTGTTGCAATCACGTTATGTTGCTAAACTTCTGGAGAAGTTTAAATTTCAGGATTGCAAGCCTATTAGTACTCCTATGGAGCCTGGGATGAAACTGTCACTACAAGATGACAGTGTTTCCTTTGATGCCACTACATATGCTCAGGCTGTTGGGTGCCTCATTTACTTGTGTAATACAAGGCCAGATATTCAGTATGCAGTCTCTCAGTTGAGCAGATTCATGCACAGCCCACGGTTGTCACATTGGCAAGCTGTGAAGCGTGTATTCCGTTATTTGCAGGGTACCTTGTCTCTTGGATTGCTTTATCCTGAGGGGGGTGACATGCAGTTACACGCTTACAGTGATTCAGATTGGGCTGGTGATTTTGATACCAGACATTCCACTAGTGGAAATTGTTTCTTTCTTGGCTCTTCATGCATTTCTTGGCTAAGCAAGAAACTGACCACAGTGGCCACTTCGTCTTGTGAGGCAGAGTACAGAGCAGCCTACACTACTACTGTTGAGTGTGTTTGGCTGCGTCGTCTTATGACTGATATGGACATTTCAGTGGAGGAGCCTACACCTATCTATACTGATAGTCAGAGTGCCATTTAGGAATCCTGTGTTTCATGCTCGCACGAAACACATTGAGATTCACTATCATTTTGTTCCGGAGAGACTCCAGGCAGGAGATATCAGTCTGATCTACTGTCCTATAGATCAGAATGTGGCAGACATCTTCACCAAGGCATTACCACGTCCGAAATTTGAAGCATTCCGCAATGCTTTGAATTTGTTTCCTTTGGGTGGATGATGTACAGTGATCACATATCACTCCAGGGGGGTTTGTTGGGTTTTATGCTGTGTATGCACCCAGAGGAGTGCTAGTGATCATCAGTAGATTACTGGGGCACTTTTTACTTCAGTTAGTGGAGGTTTTTTCCCCCAGTTTAGTTCAGTTTCACTTATATGCAGTTTATAAGTGTTTTGGTCCACCCGGCACATTTATGGCCGGACATGTGAACACTTATCTTTTAGGGTCACTATCATGTGGCTATTGTACTTCATCTTTTTGATCATTGAAGTATACTGAAGTCGTGTTCACCCCTTTCTTGGTTTCCACGCCTGATTGTCTTCTGTAAACCCTAACCCTAACACCCAATCCCTTCAAGAGCGAGTGTAGAGCTACCCGAACCACACCGCACATAGGCATGCAGTATGTCCCTGGAAGCACCACAAATTGTGCATCCACGGCTTCCTACTTGCACTCCTCTTTGCCACTACGTCCACGCCCACGACGAGTGCGAGTAGGTCGTCGATCAAATGACTCGAGCTTTCAATAGATCTCTGCATAGATCCTCTCCTTCTCCTCATCCTGCACTTTCTTAACACTCTCAAGAGTGCCCCCTGTGAGCTTGAATGCATCCACATTCATGTACATTGTACAATGATCAAGTGACAAGCAATGTATTAGAATTTAGTTTCAATAAACATTGAAGTTGTAAATTTGAATGCTTATAACTTATACTCGTTTCACCGATCCCATCTTTTGCATTACGCGACCATGCGCAAGTTAGCGTGGCAATACACTAGCCGCTCTGACTGTTGCGTGCTCAAGCGATTGTGTAAATTCGTGTGTACAAGTGGGTAGGAACTCCAGTTCCTCTCACATGCACCCGAAGAGCAATCTTGAGCTAGGATTCTCAAAGCCACCTTTTGGAGGCTTGAGAGTGCATACCCAAATGTCTCCTACCAAAAGAGGGGCTTCACAAGGGATTCCCTCTTCCAACAGGTAGTAGATGCAAACGTGGCTCCTCCCCTTTGGTCATTGTAGCTTATGAGCTCCTTAAGGAACTTCCCATGGTGATCCTCGAGCAATGCTTTGGGTAAGAAAGCATCTCGGGCTTTAAGTAGCTCCACGTTGGTGAAGAGGGCGAGTGATTTGTAAGCCGGATGCAATAATGCGGCAAGACCATGGATAGATCTTCGCATCCACTTCCATCTCTTCTCTACACTTCTCCTTGTCGATGGAAGGAGAAGTGTGCAACTCCGCTATGGCCTCTCTCATGAAGTGAACGAGAAGGTCCATGGTGGCTCCCTCCATGTCGGTCATCCGCAATACCCTATAGAAGGGCGTGACCGCAATGACAATAGTGCAGACCGACTGCCAAAACTCCTCCTTTAGGCAAAGCCGTTGCATGGCGTTGGCCTCCGTCGATTCTCGCTCATCCCACTCATTCCACATTGTGGAGACCACTGTTTGGCGAAGGGAGGATTTCACATCGTGGAGGTGCTCCAAGAGGAGCCACATGTAGGCGAAGCGTGTAGCTGAAGGCTTCTTCAATTCCAACTTGCTATGTTCGCGGAACATGGCAAGCACCTTCACCTTTGTGGTGAAGAAGGTGACAAAAGAGATAGCTTCGGTCATTACTTCCTTCCTCCATGAGCAAGTCAATGCAATGGGAGGCACAAGGCGTCCATACTATGGAGGGATAGTCCTCCTTGAGCAATTTCCCCATCCGACGGCAATTTGAAGCGTTGTCGGTGATGAGTTTCACCACGTTCTCCGATCCGACCTACATGTCAAATGCACATGAATGGATGCAATGAGCGTATGCAGTATGAGACTTGAGTCATGACATAGCCACATATCACATATACTAAAGCCTAAACTTTAAACTTTAAAGACTTGAGTGCAATTTGAAACTTACCTCCATGATGGCTTGCTTAATATGGCGATATATAAATGCGCTCGAGGTTTTCCTCCCCACCTTTCCAGAATCCACGCGTGGCACAAAGTATGTGCCAAGAGGCCAAGAGACAAGTATGTTGATGATGCCTCTCTTCTTCCGGTCACTCCATCTGTCGGAGAGAATGCTAAACCCATACTTGGACCATGCCGCCCGCACTGGATTGAGAGATCTATCGATTCTCTCCCTCTCATCCACAAGCCTCTTCGTGCCTATGTCATGATAGGAGACGCCGGTCCATCCTTCACATGGGCCCACATTTGCAATGGTTTTTACCATTGACTTCCATTGATCTACCTTGAGCACATGGAATGAGAGATAGCACTCAATAATGGTACATGCAATCTCTATATCCGCTAACCGTTGCCGTTCTCGGAAATGTGATAGAGAAGAAGAGACAACCCTGGTGGCTTGGGCTAGAGGGGCTTTCCTCATGGGAGACTCAAGCCTTTGTCTCTTTGAGGAGGCGGAGGCAGCACCGACGGAGGCGGTGGGAGAGGATGTATCACAATGCAAGGAAATGACCTCATCATCCACCCTTGAGCTTCTACCACTATCACGGTGAGCACCCAATCCACCCTTGATCTTGTTGAAGATCTCATCGGATATAGCAAGGGGAACTTCCTTGCATGGCGCAACTTGCCCTCCCACCTTTTCGAGATGTTGGAGAAGCCTAGTAACTCCACTTGTGTATTGTTTGCCACAATACTTACAAGTCCACCTATATGACTTGGACTTTCCATCGGCTTTCTCTACATGGAGAGCTTAGAAGTTAGAAGAGATGGATAGGCTTGAGAGAGAGAGAGGCTTGAGACAATGAGAGTGAGAGGCTTGAGTCCTTGACTCTTGAGAGAGAGAGAGAGAGAGAGAGAGAGAGAGAGAGAGAGAGAGAGAAATGAAATGCTATATTAACGTCTTCAAAAGGCCAAAGTGACCTATGAGACCAAGGTTACAACCATGTGACATTTGATACACTGTCTGGAAAAGAAAAGAAAGAACTGAAGGTAAGCATCTAGCCCTACAATACATCAGTAGGGAGCATCCGAAAGCAGCAACGAGAGAGAGAGAGAAAGAACTGAAGGTAAGCATCTAGCCCTACAATACATCAGTAGGGAGCATCCGAAAGCAGCAACGAGAGAGAGAGAGAGAGAGAGAGAGAGAGAGAGAGAGAGAGAGAAATGAAATGAAATGATATATTAACGTCTTCAAAAGGCCAAAATGACCTATGAGACCAAAAAGGTTACAACAATTGGTGGATCTGATACAATGTCTGTGTAAGAAAAGCTAAAACAACTAAACAACTAACTGAAACTGAAACAATAACTATGAGAAAAAGTAAGGTACTAGGAGCTCCTAATGGATAACATCTGGGAAGGAAAACTCCAGCAACAAAGGTAAGCATCACTATCCAAAGATGTCTCTCATCGGTCGATGGCGGATATCCTCAATGTCCTCCATGGTGAGTACTCTGACTGGACGTCTCCCATGGCGTGCTACTATGGTGCTGATCCTCTGTTGTAGTCTCTGCCGGTGTCGAGATGGGCCTCTCATCTTGGGGCGCTTGGACTGCCCCAGCTCTATAGCCCGATCAACCAGTGTACCTCTGGTGCGGCTATACTCTGGGGCTAGCTGCAATGCCTGCTGGCCTGATTGCTCAATCTCTGGTTGAAAGAAGTCTGTAATCTGCCTTTGTAGGTGTCTCCCTCTCTGATCCCCTCCCTCTCAAGAGACCCCCTCTATGTCTACGTAGCTCCAGTAGGTATAATCCGAGGCATCTCTGATCTTGGTATCTCATGACTCTGGAAAGTGGTCCGAAACCCTCTCTGAACAGGCAGTGACAACGGCCTCGTATCTCATAATATACTGGACAGTGACATATGTAATGTAACTCTGTCTCTGGCTCCATCTGGCACAATTGACAAATCCTCGCCTCAGCTGGTACTCCTCCGAATTTGCCAGTCTCAATCTCTAGCTGGTGTGAGGATGTGCGCATCTGACCAATAGCACACCGCACCCCATGAGAAAGATGAGTATCCATGTAGCTAGGTCTAATCACAAACCCATCCTCAGTGAGCTGGAGAACACACTGAGTATGGGCGGTATTTGATAGACATGGGGACTGCACATGGATTGGCCATCCTGAATGGCCTACAGAGATTCCCGACAGCGGGCGGGTTCACTTGCTTTCCTTATCGGCATGGTGCTAGTACAGTGGACTATGTTATGGCTCAGCCCAGTCTCATTCCCTCTTTTAAGGATTTTATGGTAGGCACTAGGCCAGTTGGAGTAGCAGTGGATCATGCTATCGTGTCCTTCACTCTCACATTTCAGTTCAGCACAACTCCATTGGGACAGGTCTCCACACACACTCGCTATACCTTTACGAGGGAGAGTGACATCGTGTACACGGATGAGATATAAAGACGCTTATGTGCTGAGGAGCCGGGACGGCCATTAGATGAGCTCACTCAGATATTGATAGAGACGCTTCATGGTGTAGCATCAGAGGCATATCCCCATAGTCAGCCTACACGGAGACGATCTGGGAACATGCCCCAGGACAGTTGGTATGATGAGGAGTGCAGAGAGATGAGGATCAGATAACAAAGAGAGGTGCTCAAGGGTGTTACCACTCACAAATAGTCACGGATTACCTTCCGGCGCCTAGTGCGACGGAAGAAGGGAGGTTATCTTACTCAGTTAGAGAGGGATTTGTATCAGTGCGACGGAAGAAGGGGGCTTATCTTGCTCTAGTGTGACGGAAGAAGGGGGCTTATCTTGCTCAGTTAAAGAGGATTTGTATCAATTATTTATGAGTCAGGACTCAGGCGAGGCATGGAGACTATTCCATGAGCATTCACCATCACCAGCCATTACCTCCACAGAGATTTGGGGTGAGTATGCAGCATCCCTGTACACAGCACCAAGACAGCCACCCCTGCCAGACCCATCGGGGAGCCATGCCCAGAGACGTGCTTTCTTTACTGCTGAGATGGTAAGGAAAGCTACTGACAGGATGAGGACTGGGAGAGCATATGATCATGATGGTTTGGTAGCAGAGCACTTTATTCATGCCAGAGATATGCTTGCAGAGCTTATTGTTATGATGTTTAAGCGAGCCATGTGTGAGGGTTTTCCTGAGACTTGGAATATGTCCACGATTGTGCCTATCTTCAAGTCAGGGGATCCCATACTTCTTGGAAATTATCGTACCATCATGATTGGTTACACATTGGCTAGATTATATGCATCTATTCTTGAGCAGGAGTTGAGTAGATGGGCAGAGAGAGAGAGGGCATACGTGCATCAGGGCAGGCAGTGTTCAGGAGAGGTTTCTCCACTCTTGACCATATCTTGACACTCAGAGCTATTATTGAGGAGGGCAGATCATATGACAGGAGGATTTATTGTTGCTTTGTGGATTTTCGCAAAGCTTTTGACACAGTACCGAGAGCCAGACTGACGCGCAGACTACAGGAGATGGGAGTGCCCATCATTTGTAGACTACTGATGTGCAGACTACAGGAGTTGGGAGTGCCCATCTCCCAAAGAGCTGATTTGGGGAATCATGGCTTTATACAGGACAGTTGTGGGGCAGGTACGTACTACTCAGGGTATATCTGAGATGGTTCACTCCACTATTGGGGTAAAACAGGGCTGCCCCCTTTCTCCCACCTTATTTGGAATGTATGTGGATGAGGTTTCGGACTATGTAGAGCGGGAGGGTGATAGAGGAGCACAGCTAGCAGGGACATGGATTCCGCTGTTATTGTATGCTGATGATATTGTGTTGATCTCAGATTCTCCAGAGGGGATGCAGCGTCATTTGGATGCATTGCACACGTTTGCAGAGGACAGTGGATTGTCTGTTAACCTTGGTAAAACCAAGGTGATGGTGTTTAACACCACAGCACAGTGGGTTAGGAGATCAGCACCCACCTTTACATATGGTCAGGAGACAGTGAAGTATACAGATGCATATACTTACCTTGGTGTGGTTTTTAGTGGCCCACTATTTTCCTTGAGGAGAGCAGCGGAGACCAGATTGACCAGAGCTTATGCAGCATTGGGGAGACTAGAGAGGATGTGTTCGCAGGTTCAGTTTCAGGAACCTCGAACAAAGCTCTGGCTCTTTGACACTTTGGTCACTTCAGCCATGCTGTATGGAGTGGAGATATGGGGACCCTCAGTGGATCACCACAGCCGAGTTGGTAGCACTGATGGATGGAGATGTATGGAAAGGCCCTTGGTTTCTATGATTTCGTGGATGATTAGGGCCAAGGCCTCTGTACCACATGATATTATCCGTGCAGAGATGGCTGCCCCCCAGTAGAGGCACTCACTCGATCAGTCTCCTTTATACATAGCACTTGGGCTCTCCCTAGAGACAGATATGCTCGCTCAGCCCTGGAGTCTTCACGATAGTTGGCATCACAGGGAGACGGATGAGAGAGAAAGAAAGAAGGATATATTAACGTTTGCAAAAGGCCAAAATTGGCCTATGAGACAAACAAGTAGTACAATGATGTTCCTCCGGTCATCAAGAGGAAAATGTGGAGTGAGAATAAAATGTGGAGAGAGAGAGGCTTGATAGTTGAGACTTGAGCAATGAGAGCCTTGAGGGAAGCTTGGGGGGTGGGCATTTTATAAGTATGGGCCATGGCCCATGGCATAGGCAAGTGCCAAGTGCCAAAGACTTGGCCCAACACATGTCACAAGGCGAACAAAACGGCCGCAAAACGGTCATAAAGAGGCCATAAAATGGCGCAGCAAACGGTCATAAACGGGCAGCTCAAACAGTTAGAAATGGCAAGCTTCATTATCGTCCCGTACGAACCTGTTCGTACCAGTACGAGAAACAACTATGCATGCAGATTTCACATTGTGAAGTTTCAGCCGAGTTGCGGCCAGTTGATATTGTGCTAATTCTTTCTATCTTATTGGTGCATTTGCCCTATCAACTACTTATTTGCTGTACTAATTCTCTCTATTTGCTACTTCCCTTAGTGCTAGGCTTCACTATGGCTGAGTCTACCCTGCATCTCCGGAGGTTTGACAGAAACTCAGTACGAAGGGCTTTGTGTGAATATATGCTCTTATGTGTGTGCGTGTGTGTGTGTGTGGAGTGCGTGTGTGAGAGCATATCTTGATATAGAGTTCTACACCCACTATTGGGCAGTGATGACATTAGTGGGGATGTCGTAGTATCTAGTCCATACTATGCATAATGGAGTTGATAGTTATATAGTCTTGTGGGTTGACTACCATGAGTATATAACATGCGCGTTCCTAAAAGGTGAATTAGGGCATGTTCCTAGATTCATCTAGGTAATGTATTAGCAGACATACAGATTCCACATTGTGAAGTTTTCGTCTGAGTTGCGGCTAGTTGATAGTGTGCTAATTCTTTCTATTTTTAGCGGTGCATTTGCCCTATCAACTACTTACTTGCTGTACTAATTCTTTCTTTTTGCTACTTCCCTTAGTGCTAGGCTTCATTATGGCTGAGTGTGCCCTGCATCTCCAGAGGTTTGACAAAAACTTAGTACGAAGGGCTTTGTGTGAATATATACTCTTGTGTGTGTGTGTGTGTGTGTGTGGAGTGCGTGTGAGAGTATATCTTGATACAGAGTTCTACACCCACTATTGGGCAGTGATGACGTTAGTGGGGATGTCGTAGTACCTAGTCCATACTATGCATAATGGAGTTGATAGTTCTATAGTCTTGTGGGTTGACTACCATGAGTATATAACATGCGCGTTCCTAAAAGGTGAATTTGGGCATGTTCCTGGATTCATCTACATATATATATATTGGGACTGGCAGTTGATACGCAACTTCACTACACATGTTTTGGAACTATAATGAGTTCTCGTGGAATAAGGGAGTAGGTCTTGAGGAGCATACATGATGCACACCTTGTGCTATTCATAGAGTCTTAGAAACTCAGTATGACTTTTATCCATAAAAGATGTGATAGAAACTCAATATGGTGGTTTATCCATGAAGATTCATCCTTGAATAAGGACATATTTTTCTGCATGAACCTGCACCTTCTCTTGGGCTTTGATGACATCTGTGGGGATGCCAAAGCACTCAGTCTATGCTATGCATGATGTTGTTGATTTGAGGCATTGTCGAGTAGGTTCTCTTGGAATCAAATTCACACTTGTTTTTTTTTGTTAAGTTAGACTTACCATTTAGAGAGGGCAAAACATGCTCAAAGGGTCCCTCCAGACAGCTCTTATGGTATTCACTCGCTGTGGTGGCCTTGAAATGAAAAGGAAATCGGTGGTATCGATTAAAAGAAATCTATACTCAGATTTCTGTGATGAGGGAGGAGGACGTGCATTAGGTATACATTTGGGCTGGTGTAAGTATACCTTGGCAATCACCTTTTATGCTACATCTTCCCACAAGGATGTGTGTCTGTATATCAGGCTCGATAAAGAGAATTCCTTTATTCAGTTGGAACAAGACATTGCAGAACTCAGATGAAAATGAAATATGTTAATTTTGGGAGATTTGAACGCATGCACTGTCACTCCACAGTTTAAAGTTGGATACCTCAGCATTTATCCATTTCCGCTTGGGGTAGATCTTGATGTTTCATTATGTGAGAGAACTTCAGTGGCTCGGAAGGAGCTCTGATTCATGCATAATAACAGTACTAGTATGCTAGTACAGAATGGAATTCCCTAATTTTGAGGCAGAGACGAGTTGACTTGCATCAAAAACAATTGTAATGCTGTCATTGATTACCTACTCCTAGGAGACCACCATCCTCCAATGTGCAACTTCTCTCCATAGGCCACTGCTTTTATGTGCACAATACGATGCACTAATGCCTAGGATGGACTTCAAGAAAGCTTGTATGTAAGCCTTGCAAGGAGTCTTGATTGGCTTTCAAACTCTGCTTGTAATGAATTTTGACAGATTGTGCACACATTGGGTTTTTAGTTGGTTTATCCGTTGACAATTTACGATGTTGTTGTAGAGCTTGACTGTGGTGAATCTATTGAGTGCATCATTGGAATCACTCTCGCTAGTTGGATGCCGCAAGATGTACTCTTTGAAACTAGCATGTGTGAAACTGCGGCGCCTATATCTGGATGGATGTGATCATTTAACAACAGCAACATTTGCTCCTGTAAGTGATACCATAATACCTTCCAAAATTGGAACGATATATAATGCGTATTTGTTTCGATGTGTTTTTTACTGAGCTTGGTTGGTTGCATGGCAGGTTGGGCTTCAATCTCTGAACCTTGGCATCTGTCCTCGAGTGACCAATCTAAAGATTGAGGCGCTGTCTATGACATCCTTGGATTTGAAGGGATGCGGAGCCCTATCTCAAGCCATTATCTATTGCCCACAACTATTGTCATTGGATGCTTTTTATTGCAGGTTACGCCTCATATTACTATATCATCTATTTGTTTTTCGGTTCATTAAGAAACTTATAACTAACTAGTTGATAGGTTGGTTTTTTTCCTTGCAGCCGGCTGGAGGATGATTGCCTTGAAGCTACAGCAACATCCTGTCCTTTGATTCAATCTTTGATCTTAGCTTCTTGCCCTTCCATTGGACCGGCTGGCTTATTAGCACTGAGAAAGCTTTGCAACTTGACCGTGCTTGACCTTTCCTACACTTTTCTCACAGAACTGACTCCAATCTTTGAAACTTGTCCTCGGTTAAAGGTCAGAATGCAAATAACTTTGTGCTTCTCTCTCTCTCTCTCTCCCTCTCTCTCTCTCTCTCTCTCTCAGGATGATATGCAAGCCTTATGCTCTTTGTACATGGATCAGCCCTTGCATCTCAGCTTTAGCAATTTAGCTTTGTCATTTTCTACCCATGATGATGTATTCCAAGACATGATGTAATCCTTTTGGTCTCATAGGTCATTTTGGCCTTTTTTAGACGTTAATATAACTTTCCTTTCCTTTCCTTTCTCTCTCTGTCACAAGGTCACCGTGAAACATTTCACGGTGAAACAAAAACATTTCACTGTCTGCTGAAAGGAAACTTTGCTGAAAACGATTCATTTTGGAATGAAACGTTTCAACACCGAGAGGTGGCCAGTGAAACGATGGACCGAAACGATTATATACATAAAATCTAAAGGTTGGGGGACCAAATCTTAAATTTCAGATTTGGGCTTTCAATTGGAAAGAGGAAGTGCAATTTCCCCCTCCAATGTGGGGGCCCAAATCTGAAATTTTAGATTTGGGCCTTCAAACTTAATTATCATAATAGCGTACAATCAAGAAAACAAAAGTAAATCATATAACCAATGGGTAATTACCAAACAGAATTTAAAGCTACAAGTCTACAATACATTATTGATTGCATCCATGGACAGTGATTTCCTCATACTTAGTCATACATGTAACATTGAAAAAAAGCATGCCTCATGAGGTCATGTCACATGACCATAATCCATTGAATCATTGACAAGTCACAAGATCAAGATTTCTAAGAACTTAAAGTTTTAACATGATTTAGTGGCAATGGGCATGCACGATTAAATAAGAAATGTAATAGTTAACTCGGCATTATTGGAGTTCAAAAAAGGAAGTGCAATACATCAAAGGACCATGACACAAATAAAGTCCTAGGCTCTCCTAGTCGTCACTATCATCACTCTCACACTCAGAGGGAGTGGGAGTAAGTCTGGAGGGTAAAGGATTTATCTCTCTTGTCCATTTAGATGGATTGTCTACATCTTCACGGCCTTCTTAGCGGGTTCCTGCTGCTGCTGCAGATGTCTCTCCAATGGATGCCTCCTCACGAGCACGGGTTGCACGGTGTGTGGAGCAGCGTGTTTGACGTGTAAATCTCATCATGTCCTCGCGGATGAAGTCGTAGACATCATCCTGGGCTATAGTTGTGACACATCAGCAAGTCTCACATCAATCTTTCTATAATTCACCTGCTTCAATGTCCAACTCACTGTACCCATAGTATCCAAACCTCCAGCTCTCTCCAACACTCGGAGGTTCGCATTGACATAAGCCAGCTTATCAAGTTGACTTGTGTTCAATCTGAAATTATGTTTAAAACACGTTAGGAGTTAGAACATTCAATATAGACATAATGTTGTCTATATTGTAAATTTATATAATATGCATATTAGAAATTACAACTAAACTATACCTGTTTCGGTCCTTTGTGTGGATATCACTCATAATGCTCCACAGTCTCTCAGCACCTGATGAGCTCACCTCTTGCGAAAGAACTCACAAGGCTAATGTCTGCAATGTGGGATTCAATCCACCAATTTTTTCCCACCAAGAGACAGGCAACGACTGATTCTCCGGATCACGTGCAATCTGGCAGGAGAAGTTACCCCTATTGCCTTTGTACTCTAAGAGGTCTTCCTCAAGATGATTTTGCATGGCCTCATGAGGGTAAACCTTCTCAATACACTCAGTCCATGCAATCAAAAGAACACGATCAGACCTCTAGCTATCACTTCTCCATGCAGGATGGAGGATGTGTGCAACACAATGGATAGGCCGACGGAACCAAGATCATCTCCTCTCAAAGATCCTCAGCATGAGAGGAATCCTACACATGCGACATGTCATGTCATAAACAAGCATTTCAAATTTTAATCATTATGATTTATTTATGAAACATGATTAAATTACGAATATTGATTCTTGAATCGTCCAAATATATTTAAGTAATACCTATCAGGGCTAATAGTCGTGGACCTTGTGATAGCTCGTCGAAGCCTCTCCATAAACTCGTAAAAGAGTCCCATGGTGGCTCCCTCACCATCAGAGAGTTGCAGCATAGGCAATAATGCACACTGTAATCCATGAGTCTTTGTCCAGAACTCGTTGTCAAAGATAGTGTTCTGGATGCTTATGGCAGCAGGCGTGGTAGACTCGGGCCACTCGATCCACTCCTGGTCAACTACCATACGCCACAGTGCATCCTTGCACTTCACTAGCCTGCACTTTGCGGTATGTAAAAGACTTGATTAAGATCATACTTAACTCTAAGCCCTAAGAAAACCAAGGAATTGATATCCAAATAGACTTACCGGCGCAAGACAAGGAAGATGTAGCAAAATCTGGTTTTCGTTGGCTTTACCAACTCCCATTGGCAGTGGGATCGGAATAAGCCAAGCGCGAATGACTTCCGAGTCACAAAGCTTATTATCTCCTTGGCTTTGTCTACCAAGGAAGCAACCCAGTGGATGCGGCCGATGTCCTCCATCATCAAATCCAAGGAGTGTGCAGCACGCACATGGTGTCCAAACAATGTGTGGATATGTGGACTCTAATATGACACCCATAGACTTGCAATTGCTTGCATTATCTGTGACCACTTGCACGACATTCTGTGGCCCAACCTCCTCGATAGCCTCATGTATGTCTCCATATTGTTTCTCCTATAGTTGAAAAAAAACATTATTAGTATTATCCTAGTTACGTGAATCTCGAGAGTCAAAAGTGATTGTTGTGACTTTCATAAAAGAAGCAACTTGTTACTTGTTGCTAGTACTTACAAGTTACAACGTACCTCTGATCCGAACTCCACAGCCAGAGACATCAATCGACCTCAAGAAGGTCGTGCCAATGCAACAAGAGACGAAGATTTTCAACAAATGCCGCTTATGGACATCTTTCCAACCATCAGAAATTATGGTACATCCATACAGGGCCCAAGAAGACCTAAGTCCCTTTAACTGATCATGCACCATATCAATCTGTCTAGTCAGCCTTGTGGTACGAAGTGCCTCTGAACCTGCTGGAGTAATGGACGCTCTTGGAGCTGCTGCGGCGGACACGGCATTCACAAAGCGTTTGTATGCTCCTCTATGAGCAATGTTGAATGCCAAGTTACATTGATAGAACAGACACTCCTCAGCAATCTCAGCCTGCTTTTTCAGACTTGGGGCCCAACTGTCATGCAATGTGTTGGGACGTGATACTGCACGTGACCTCTCCCGTGGTGCTAGACCCTCTTGTGTGGCAAGAGCCTCTCCCTGAGAAGACCCACTATGCATAGATGAAACATGAGCGTCAATATGAGTGGTGCTAGCACATGGTGTACTCGTGCTTGCACCACCACTCTCTCTTGTACCTCCCAACGAGGCAACACTCTGACTGGCCTCCTCTCGCTGTTCTCTTGGTGCTCCAACATTACGGTCAACCTCCTGTGAAGCAGGGTCTAGAAGTCTCATCTTCTCTCTTTGAACAATTGCATCAAGCGCAGCCTGTGCAATGGGGGGTTGAAGACGACCTATAATTGCCATATACCGATTGTGATCCCCACCATGCACCATGAAGATGTGCTTAGGGACTCCAACACGTGCCTTGATGCCTTTGCTGCCATCTCCCCATGCAAGGTTTGACTTTACACGTGTCACACCACCATACATCACTTGCTCACAATAAATGCAGACCGCCTTCCTAGAACTCGAACAGTTGTACTTGTTGATGACAACCGTATCGAGCCATGGGTCCCTTGCAGCTGAAGATCTCCCTCTCGCTGAGCCCGTGGTTGCTCCGCTCCGAACCATGGTGCCAAAAGAGCTAAAAGTATACACACCAACAGTTCAATAATCAATCAATCAAAATTTGATTTGGGCCTTTTTCAATTTGGGGGTCCAAATTGAGATTGCTCAAACTGGGCAACCAATTAGAGGGTTTTGTCCCAAATTGGACAAAACCCCTAGATTTGGGCATTGAATTGAATGCCCATTTCTGAAATTTCAGAAATGGGCATTTAATTTGATGCCCAAATTTGGGGGTTCTTGCAGAAATTGATAAAAATGAGAAAAACCCCCAAATTTGGGCATGAATTGAATGCCCAGTTTTGAAATATCAAAAATTTGGGCATTCAATTCGATGCCTAAATTTGGGGGTTCTTGTAAAAATTAAAATTTTCCAAATTTGGGAAAATCTCCCCCAATTTTGGGCATCGAATTGAATGCCCATTTCTGAAATTTCAGAAATGGACATCGGATTTCAATTTCTGCAAAACATGAAAAGGGTAGGCCTAGTTTTGAGGTGGTAGGATCGCTCTATAGCTAAGGACATGTTATGAGAATGATCTCATGGATCCCTTTAAGATGAGATAGTCCTTAACATTGGCTCTTCTCTTCCATGTGTACTATGTTCCTCGCCTGAATGGAGAAGAACTAAAACTTGGTTGTCCTGTGGTAAAGGCACTTCTATAATCAGCTCATATGTGGAGAGCGGGCCTCCTCCTTGCATTGTGTGTACTTTCTATTGGGTGTACTATTGAGGAATACTTGTCCCTAGTGGTATAGAGAAAGAGATATGTCTCGATTGTCGTGATTAAGTCTTTTTTTTTTCAAAATTTCAATTTTTGAAAAAAAAAGGAATCATGTGAGAGAGAGAGAGAGAGAGAAAAATGAAATGAAATGAAATGTTATATTAACGTCTTCAAAAGGCCATAATGACCTATGAGACCAGAGAGAGAAAGAAAGAAAGAAAGATTTTATTAACGTCTTCCAAAAGACCGAACTCGGCCTATGAGACAAATCGGAGTACCTGTATGGGGTATCCTCTGTCATCCCAACAAAATGAAAAAGTACTGAACAAAAAAGCTGAATCTGGGTGTGCAGGGGATGGAGCTCTACTACTAGGAGAATGCAAAGCTATATGCATGGAGTATACAATCATGATATGCAACCTAGCTAGCTCCATCCTGTACCATACTGGGGGTATAAAATGGTATACATCAGTGAAGGGGGTGTCCACAGCTCCCTGAAGAACATGCTTGGGTGTGCTTTGAGGCGAGCCAGTCGCTCCGCACCCTCTCTGTGAAACTGAGCTCTGATCTCTGTCATCTCTCTCTGGTATAGGCGTGGTGTGCGAAAGCAAGGTGTCCTCTGTCTCCTGTGGGCTGTAAGTGTCTCTGCTCTCTGGAGAGTAATTTCCTGCCGTGTAGGGACTGGGAGGGGGATGGATCTCTGAAAAAATGTAGTAATCTGTGTTTGTCGCCCCCCCTTTGGAGCTGTTTGAGCCTGTAATAATATCTCTCTGTGGCGTTGTTTGTCTAGAATGAATCTCCCCAGTATGCGCTGGTCTGCTGCCTCAAAGATCTGGTGTAGGGAATGTGGCTCTCTGAATAAAATGGGATATCTCTCTCTGATGGCTGTATATGCTCTGCATCTGCATACATAATGCTCCTCACTCTCCACCTCCTCTCTGCACAATCTGCATACCCTCTCCTCTCGGGGGATCCGTGCTGCTCTGCCAGTCTCAATCTCCAATCGGCGTGATGAAACTCTAAGCTGACCAATAGCCACTCGGGAGCCGTGTGGTAAAAAGCCCTCCATGTATCTAGGCCTCTCTATAAATCCATCATCAGTGATACTCATGAAGTGATCTCTGTAGTATAGCATCTTCAGTGGAAGAGGCTGTGTAGGCGATATCCAGGTCTCTCGTGTATAGAGCTGCCATAGATCTTGTCTCAATACTTTGTTCCTCTCACACTGAGAGAGACGGATATGTGGTGCATCCCTGTCATACTGGAATGGTGGTAGACGATCCATGTCTAGGCCATGCATTGAGAACCAATGTGTGACCTGTGCATACCACGATCGCCTCTCTCCTGCCTCAGCCAGCTGTCTAGATGCCTCAAAAGCTCTGTATGACAATCTGTCCTGTGGCATCTCTCTGAATCTGTCTAGCAGGCATATAGTCTGAAATATGGCCTCTACCATCATAGGAGGCGCAGCAAACTCTGCTCGGATAATGTCATGAGGTACTGACGGTTTGCTGCGTATCATGCGTGCCATCATGAGGGCCTGTGGTCTCTCTATCTGTGTCCACCAATGGGTAGCAAGGCTTGGCGCCCATACCACTGCTCCATATATCAATGCCGGTGTGACTAATGTGTCAAATAGCCACCCCTTCGTCCGGGGCTCCTGAAAGTGCGCCTGGTGGCACTGTCTCTCTAGCATAGCCAATGCTGCATATCCCCGTGTCAATCTAGCTCTAGTTTGCTGAACCTATGGTGAAGTGTGTGGTTGCTGCAGAGAAGGTAACCCCTAGGTACACGTATGATGTCACCATCTCCACCTGGCATCCTGCGAGAGTGAATGTCAGCTGACTCTTGCCCTGTCTCGATGTATGAAAGACCATAACCTTGGTTTTCCCAAGGTTCACAGTAAGACCCCTCTGTGTGCAGAAATCATCGAGTGCATGTAGATGCTGCTGTACACCACCTTGAGACTCAGACACTAATACAATATCATCAGCATAGAGCATAATATGTACTGAGGTACTTGCTAAATCAACTCCATCTCCGCCTCCCCGTTAATGAAGTCAGCCACCTCATCAATGTATAACCCGTGGGGGAAAGTGGGCATCCTTGCTTCACACCAATGGTGCTAGCAATAGTCTCGGACATACCTCCTGGACATCTGACTCGCCCAAAAACCTGCTCATATAATGCATAGATGCCCCATGTCATATCTGCTGGTATGCCAAGAGACTGCAGGCGTTGAAAGAGCCTCTCTCGTGGTACTGTGTCAAATGCCTTGCGGAAATTCACAAAGCAGGAATAGAGCTTTCTCTTTCTCACTCTGGCCTGATCAATCATACATCTCAAAGTGAATACATGGTCAGTGGTAGAGAAAGCTCTCCTGAAGCCTTGCCTGCCCTGATGAGCGTAAACCTGCTCGCTCAGCATATAAGCTAAGCTCTTGCTCCAACACTGCACCATAGAGTTTGGCCAGCACGTGGCCAACCATAACCGTCCTGTAGTTGCTCGGATTGAGCATATCCCCTGTTTTGTGAATCGGCACAATGGTGTGCATCGTCCACTCCGCAGGCAAACCCTCTGCGAGTGCCCTGTTAAACAGGTGTGCAAGAAAAGGAGCTAAAGAATCTACTGTATATATGAGATGCTCACCCTGCAAGCCCATATGGTCGGCGGCCCATCCATGCTGCAGGCGGCGGATAGCTTCCTGTACCATCGAGTGGGTAAAGAAGCTAGCTGTGGTAGGTCGAGGCTCCTGTGGTGGCTGAGGTATAGGTGGTTGCTGTGGGGCATGGTATAGGCCCTCTGCATGTGTGCCATGTATGTGGGTCTGCAATAGGTGTCGGGGTCCGGGGCTCTCTGAAGTGCCGCCATGAGACAGGGCTATCTCTACTCATGAAGAAATGAAATGATATATTAATGTCTTCAGAAGGCCAAAATGACCTATGAGACCAAAAAGGTTACAACTATTGGTGGATTTGATACAATGTCTGTGTAAGAAAAGCTAAAAACAACTAAACAACTAACTGAAACTGAAACAACTATGAGGAAAATATGGTACTAGGAAATCCTAATGGATAACATTTGGGAGGAAAACTCCAGCAACAAAGGTAAGCATCATACACATCACTATCCAAAGATGTCTCTCATCGGTCGATGGCGGATATCCTCAATGTCCTCCATGGTGAGTACTTTGACTCGACGTCTCCCATGCCGTGCTAGTATGGTCCTGATCCTCTGTTGTAGTCTCCGCCGTTGTCGAGATAGGCCTCTCATCTTGGGGCGCCTGGACCGCCCGAGATCTATAGCCTGATCAATCGGTGTACCTCTGGTGCGGCTATACTTTGGGGCTAGTTGCAATGCCTGCTGGCGTGACTGCTCAATCTTTGGTCGAAAGACGTCTATAATCTGCCTCTGTAGGTGTCTCTCCCCCTCTGATCCCCTCCCTCTCAAGAGACCCTCTCTATGTCTACGAAGCTCCAGCAAGTATAACCCGAGGCATCTCTGATCCTGGTATCTCATGACTTTAGAAAGTGGTCCGAAACCCTCTCTAAACAGGCAGTGAAAACGGCCTCGTATCTCGTAATATACTGGACAGTGACATATGTAATGTAACTCTGTCTCTGGCTCCATCTGGCACAGCTGACAAATTCTGGCCTCAGCTGGTACTCCTCTGAATCTGCCAGTCTCAATCTCTAGCTGGTGTGAGGATGTGCGCATCTGACCAATAGCACACCGTACCCCATGAGAAAGATGAGTATCCATGTATCTGGGTCTGATCACAAACCCATCGTGCGTGAGCAGGAGAAGATGATCTCTATAGAAAGCCATCTTCGTACCAAGCTCGTGTGTCGGCTGTATCCATGTCCTCCTAGTGTCCAGCTGAATCAAGTCTTGCCTGATAAGTCTGGTAATCTCTGCCCGTGTGAGAGAGAGGGAGGGTGCATCGAGGGAGTACTGAAATGGAGGTAGCCTGTCCATACTAAAGCCATGCAGCTGGAACCAAGCTCTCATCTGTGCATACCAACATGATCCGTCTCCCTGTGATGCCAACTGTCGTGAAGACTCCAGGGCTAAGCGAGCATATCTGTCTCTAGGGAGAGCCCAAGTGCTATGTATAAAGGAGACTGATCAAGTGAGTGCCTCTACTACCAATGGGGGGGCAGCCATCTCTGCACGGATAATATCATGTGGTACGGAGGCCTTGGCATATCTGTCTCTAGGGAGAGCCCAAGTGCTATGTATAAAGGAGACTGATCAAGTGAGTGCCTCTACTACCAATGGGGGGGCACCCATCTCTGCACGGATAATATCATGTGGTACGGAGGCCTTGGCCCTAATCATCCGGGAAATCATAGAAACCAAGGGCCTCTCCATATGTCTCCATCCATCAGTGCTACCAGCTCGGCTGTGGTGATCCACTGAGGGTCCCCATATCTCCACTCCATACAGCATGGCTGAAGTGACCAAAGTGTCAAAGAGCCAAAGCTTTGTTGGAGGTTCCTGAAACTGAATCTGCGAACACATGCTCTCTAGTCTCCCCAATGCTGCACAAGCTCTAGTCAATCAGGTCTCCGCTGCTCTCCTCAAGGAAAATAGTGGGCCACTAAAAACCACACCAAGGTAAGTATATGCATCTGTATACTCCAATGTACCTTGACCATATGTAAAGGTGGGTATTGACCTCCTAACCCACTGTGCTATGGTGTTAAACACCATCACCTTGGTTTTACCAAGGTTAACAGACAATCCACTGTCTTGTGCAAATGTGTGCAATGCATCCAAATGACGTTGCATCCCCTCTGGAGAATCTGAGATCAGCACAATATCATCAGCATACAATAACAACGGAATCCATCTCCTGAACCCTGCCTGCCCTGATGCACGTATGCCCTCTCTCTCTGCCCATCTACTCAACTCCTGCTCAAGAATAGATGCAGATGTATGGTAAGCCCCTCTCAGGGCTCTAATGAGTCTCTGAAAAAAAATTGACATCCGTGCCTATGAGAATCTCGCTCAAGCCTCCTGGATTCGACCACAACATGCCATTGCAGTTCCATACTGCCAACCCCAGGTGTTTGGTCTCATAGACCCCGCGTCCCTATTTGGGACGGCGCTCAGTGATAATGACTCTATCATCCTTGTAGATAGCCCACTTGCGTGCTCTGCGGGCCTCACCTCATGAACAGTCACCATCGCCTCACGCCGGTGTGCCACCTATGCTGGAGTGAGATCATCTCCCATGTACACCTGTGTGCCCTTGAGGGCAGCCCGCCTATCTAAGAAGGCCTGTCTGCTGGTGGCATCAGGGAATCTAATGATGAGGGGTCGCTCTCGTGTCATATCCTTTCCTGCCCTCCATGTGTCTGCAAAGGGGGGGGCGATCCTGTCCACTCCTAGCATCTGGTAAAGTGTCATGGCATCCTCCTTTGGGGAAGCCCCCGCCTGTAGCCCCCATACTCGCACATGGAGGGCCCTATCCTTCCTGCGTTTCTCCTCCTCGAGAGTCTCATGTATGATGCTCTGCGGGGGGTTTGTGCTTCTTCACCATCTCCACCCAATCTTTCTTCGTGGTCTGCAGTTCTTCCCGCAGCTTATCACTCGCAGCTTTCAACTGCTCCAAGTCAGTCCTTAAACCCTCCTGAATATTCAGTTCCCCTTCCTCCACTGTGTGGTCCTTGACCGTAGCCTTTAGGGCTTCCATTTCTGCCCGGAGTTCCCCTATCATTGGGGTAGCTTCTTGCATTTTTGTTTGTTGCAGCTGGGTCTCTTTCAACCATAGTTTTTCCATACGGCAACCATACGACAAACGCATACGGGTATGG
The DNA here is from genome assembly GCF_041138505.1 of Cibotium barometz. NCBI lineage: Eukaryota > Viridiplantae > Streptophyta > Polypodiopsida > Cyatheales > Cibotiaceae > Cibotium > Cibotium barometz. The sequence continues at coordinate 43,908,231 of NC_141087.1, forward strand.
AAGTACGAAAAAAGTACGGTTCATGAGAGACTTAAAGTATGTGAAAGCCATGATAGATGGTCTATCATGGTTTTCACAAATTGACCATGTTTCATCCGTCGTGACTTTCACACGTTGACAACTAATCTCTATGTCTAGAGAAGATGCAAACATTTTCTTTTTTGGCTGGAGTATGAAAAGTTTTTCCATACGCGACCATACACATACGGGTATGGAAGTATGGAATATTTTCCATACGAGTATGAAAAAAACTATGCTTTCAACATCTGAATCACCTCTTCCTGGTGGTTCACTTGGGTTGTGAGCTCTTCAATCCTGTTGTTCTTTCCTTGTATCTCCTTGCAGAGGCCTTCCAACTGTTTTTCATGTTGGTTCAAGACCCTGTCTAGCACCTTCTTTTGTTCGCCCCGTAATTTCTTGGTGTTGTCCTCCACTGTCTTGATGTATGCCTCCAGCTCCTGTAGGTTCATTGTGTTATTTCCCCTAGTTGCTGTCTAGGGGGCTTCAGCAAGGCCAGATGGGAAAAGGGCGTAGGGCGGAACACGCAGTGAGTGGAGGTGTGCCTGTGTACAACGCGAGCAGGTTAGCACAGTAGCTTTGCCAATACGGGTGCGCAGTGTAAGCAGGGCAGCGACGAACAGCGCGAGAGAGCGAGGGGGACCACCAGTGCGTAGTGCAAGCAACGAAGGAGCAAAGGCGTCACACCATGGACACCAGCACAGACAGAGAGAGAGAGAGAGAGAGAGAGAGAGAGAGAGAGAGAGAGAGAGAGAGAGATTTTATTATCGTCTTCCAAAAGACCGAACTCGGCCTATGAGACAAATCGGAGTACCTGTATGGGGTATCCTCTGTCATCCCAACAAAATGAAAAAGTACTGAATAAAAAAGCTGAATCTTGGTGTGCAGGGGATGGAGCTCTATTACTAGGAGAATGCAAAGCTATATGCATGGAGTATACAATCATGATATGCAACCTAGCTAGCTCCATCCTGTACCATACTGGGGGTATAAAATGGTATACATCAGTGAAGGGGGTGTCCACAGCTCCCTGAAGAACATGCCTGGGTGTGCTCTGAAGCGAGCCAGTCGCTCCGCACCCTCTCTGTGAAACTGAGCTCTGATCTCTGATCTCTGTCATCTCTCTCTGTTATAGGCGTGGTGTCCGAAAGCCAGGTGTCCTCTGTCTCTTGCGGGCTCTAAGTGTCTCTGCTCTCTGGAGAGTAATTCCCTGCCGTGTAGGGGCTGAGAGAGAGAGAGAGAGAGAGAGAGAGAGAGAGAGAGAGAGAGAGAGAGAGAGAGAGAGAGAGAGAGAGAGTTAGTTATATTAACGTCCACGGGAGGCCGAATCCGACCTGTGGGACAGATCAGGTACATCCATTTACATTCCACTCTGGGTATCGATGCCAAAGAGGCATAAAACTGAAAAAAATAAACTCAAAATGAACTCTTAAGACTCTTAAGAGTTTAAGTTACAATGGGTTCTATTGCATCTAGTTGGAAATTGAGGTTCAAAATAAAAATAGCTATATTTCATCCATGGATGGATTTGCTCTTGAGGGGGGTGGGGTACGGAATTCTTTAATGATTGCTTGTCCTCCTCTGTATATTGCCCATTTGCCATTCTTTCTTGCTTCTTTAACTTTATTCAGCTCTGCCAATCTGTTCTTGAGTTGTAGCGGGAGAGAGAGAAAGAAAGAAAGAAAGAAAGATTTTATTAACGTCTTCCAAAAGACCGAACTCGGCCTATGAGACAAATCGGAGTACCTGTATGGGGTATCCTCTGTCATCCCAACAAAATGAAAAAGTACTGAATAAAAAAAGCTGAATCTGGGTGTGCAGGGGATGGAGCTCTATTACTAGGAGAATGCAAAGCTATATGCATGGAGTATACAATCATGATATGCAACGTGCTACCTTGCTGGCAGCTGGTGCAGACGCCAAGAATGAACCATTTCAAGGGCGTTTCGCGTTTTGCGTTTCAGGCAAAGTGAAACGCATTTCGTGGTGACCTTGCTCTATTGTGAGCTTTTGAACATGGCGCGTGTTACTTGCTGAGGTGGGCTTTTGGCAATGGTGTGAGCTTGCTGCTGTGGACACCTCTTGCCCGAGAGGAGTTACCTCGGACTGGGCTTCCGCATTCTAGCATGCTTGGCGTCCCCGCCTCTCCCCCCCCCCCCCCCCACCCCAGACATCGGCCACGATCCCCTCATCAACTCCAGATTGAGGACATGCTCCACATGACGTAGTTTAGGGGGACCTCTTAGCCATACTCATTAGCCCCTCATGTTTGATGTTCCTTGTATTCCATGATGAAATTTCCATGGACAGTTTTGTATCACTCCAGTGATGTAGTTTGTATTTGTTCTATTTTATTTTCCGTTCCATGATGACATATACCATGGAGATTATTACATCACTTTGGTCTCATAGGCCCATTGGGTGTTTAGTAGATGCTTAATATATCTTTCTTTCTTCCTTTCCTCGCCGCTCGGATCATTGATTTTTCAGATCGGGGATGCTTGTACTCTATTTGATTGCGCTTTTGCCATCACAAAGATCATCTATGCGGAGGTATAGAGTTACACCTATGCAGAGAGAGGCACAAAAGCATAGAGATCTCCTATGCAGAGAGGCAGAGAGGTAGATTCCAGCTACCTCCCAGCCCACTGTCACGAGTTTCTTGCATTGGACAAAGGATAGAGGCCCTTGCCGTTGACGATGACCATGAAATAGCCCTTATCCAGATGTCCCTACTCGATGGACCAAGCAGCACACACTGACATCACATGTGCCACAAGTGCTACCCGCCTTTCGGGCATCTCCCTATATATCCCTAGATAGAGCGGTCTAGGTGTAACGAGCTAGATGCCCAATACCAACTAGTTTTAGAAGATGCTTCACCCAACTCATAGATGACAAGGACACTTAAATCCCTTTACATTGTATCATTGTTGCCGTTAAAGAAGTGTGCATTGAGACAACTAATGTTGCAGCACATGATGATTCTTGGATCATCGATAGATAATTACAGTCAAAGAATTTGGGTGTGATTTCGTAAGGAAAAGTCTCATCAAGCTTTTGGAAAGCTCAAAGAATGGCTTGCATTGGTTAAAACTAAGACATGAATAAAATTGAAGTAGTTTAGAGCAGATTAAGAAGGAGAGTTCATGTCTGATGAATCCTTGGGTTTTGCAAGGAAAGAGACATAAAGTGGCAGTTCACTACCGCTTTAAATCCTTTCGAATTGAGACAGTTAACACGGCTATGTATATTCTTAAGTGGAGTGCAACAAAGGCCGTCAAAGAGATGACTCTATTACAAAGCCTATTTGGGTAAGAAACCTGTAGTTGCACACTCAATGAAAGTTTTTGGATGTGAATGTTATGTACATGTTCCAGATGCTCAAAGAACCATATTGGATGCCAAAAGTAAGAAATGCATCTTCTTGGGTTAGAGCATGGAGTCGAAGGAATATCGGCTCAATGACTCTTAGACAAAGAAGATCATAGTCATAGTAACATGAAATGTTTTATCTGTTTGGTCATTTCAAGGTTTCGTTTCTTGTGTTTTGGCGAAAGGAAAAGGTTTCGAAATGACACTTCTTATATACACATACCAAATTTATAACATAGACAACAGAAAGATGAAGATGCATTTTTAAAGTAAAATCTATTTCAAGATATCAACTTAAATATATCAAAACACTTTGTTAAGCTAAAATTTAATTCAAGCCATTATTAGAAACATGAAATCAAAGAGCCTAGATTGTCATCATTCAAGCAAGAGTGAAGACAAAAATTGCATCTACGATGTCAAATCACATGATAGTCTCAAAGTTCACTGACTAAAATCTCAATGTCAATAGTCAAATATAAAAACCCAAGATCTCAAAATGAGTAGCTGTCAGCTGGCAGTTGCTAGCATCATGCATGGAAAATTAAAATTTAAACCGATCGCGAGTCGCTACTATGAGCTCTCGCCATCACTATCTGTAGCTAAATCACTATCATGGGGAGGAGTGCTCTATCTCCCCCACCCTTGCCACCATCTCCTTGAAAGAATCACGAGTATGACCAGTGTGGCAAAAGTCTCCATAGCTTGGCCACGGCCACCTCGTCGTGTGTATGTGCGTGGAGTAGAGGAAGTGTCATCTGTTGTAATCAAGGGTGCATCATCTGCTGCAATCAAGCGTGCACTAGTGGATACTTGCGTGACTATCCTTGATTGTGTACGAGTGACGCGTTGAAAGCTTCCCCCGTCGTCTCGAAGAAAATCGTAGACCATGTCCTCATCTTTACGCCTCTGGATAAATGATAAGTTAATTTGCTCCCCTCGCTCAAGCCCAAGCTCCAACGTCCTAAGAACTTCATGATTGATTTCCTTCACCTTCCATTGAAACATATCCTCTCTATCAACACGGGTGTCCGAGCCTTTAAGTTGCTCCAAGAGGCAAAGGTTGTCATTTATATACACCCACCTATCAAGCTGAGATGTGCTTAACATGTAACAAATTCAAATAGTTAGCTAGTTGATGTGATATAATCATATAACGAACCACATGTGAAGTCCAAAATTGTGATTAATTTTTATTTTTTAACCTATTTCTTTTCTTGTATGTATATCGTTACATATAGTTTATATGCGCTCATCCGCTCTATTAGTGTACTCCCGAGAGAGAACTCGAAGAGCCAATACTTGTAAAGTGTGAGTGATATGTTCATTTATTCTCCACCACGATACAACGAACCTTCGTTACTACAGCCTCATGGCCACATCTCGCATGAATTGATCTCGATCGTGGATGTAGAGGATAGACTCCTCTTCAATTCTACAAGATGGCATTGCTAGTTAGTTATTGGCAAGAATGTGCATGGCTTAAAGATAAGAGAAGTTATCGTACCATTGTCAAGACTCCATGTGCATCCTATTCTTTGGATTTGATGATGGAGGACATTGAAAACCTAGGGTGGCTGTAATCTACACTTAATAAGGCCACACAAATCATTAGATTCATTGCAAGGAAGACTCAAGCACTAGCTCTCTTTAGAGCTATAGTATGATCTCGTGAAACCTTCAAAGATGAGATTTGGCTATCTTTTTCTCGTTCTCCAAAGGTAGGCTGCAAGTGGTTAGCTTTTTTGGAGAGTTCATTTCCTGTTTCAATTCTCATTTTGCAATCTTAATATTTACTCGAGATTTAATTTCTTGATTATATAATTAGAATGACACAAACAAGGGACGTTCTTAGGCAGCTTGTAGTGAAGAGTGGGAGGCTTGGAAAGAAAGCTGCAAAGTTGAGACCCGGCACTAATACTACCTACATCTTGGATCGTAATTTTTGAGAGGAAACGACATCTTTAAAGATAGTCATTGTACCATTATACTTCATTTTGAGATTGTTTGATCATGAAGGAAGTACAATGATCTTACTCTACCACTACATGCATAGGCTGAAAGAAAGTATGATAAACTGTAGATTCATTTCAAATGAGAGATTTGCAATTTTTTAACTATTAGTATTACTTGCAAGTGACATGCCACCACATTATCACATCTTATTCACATTTCAAATAGATAGAATCTAAATTGGACTAGAATTTGCAAGATGAATGATCTACACTGGATTTGGACCGAGAGATGGAATTGGTTTCATAAACCAATTCACATGGTTTCTTACATGTTGCATCCTTTATACAAGGATCATCAACATTGGTTCAACCGCATTCTTATGAGTGGTTAGACATCCTATGTGGATAGGATCTTTCTCTCGGAAGAGGAAGCAAAGTAAGCATGTCGCATTTTTGCAATAACTTCTCTCAACAAATTCACCATCTTGACACAATTGGAGCCATTGTCTGTGATAACTTGGACCACATTTTGTGGTCTAATCTCCTCAATGGCCTGCCTAATGTGGCCATAAATCCACTCCCTAGTAATATTCAAGCGAGGTGCCAGTACAAGATACCAAAATATTTATCATGTGATGCTATTGCTGACCATAGAAAAACCATGCATTAGAGAAAGAGAAGAGATCATAAATTTACAAAGTTCAAACCTTTATGAAAGATTGCAGAAAACATTGACATGAAGTATAGTTGGGGACTTGGTAGTTTGTGACTCACCATGTCACTCCATCCATGTGACACTATGCTGCAATCATAATGTTGCCAACAAGCTTTCAATTAGGTGAGCTTATCCTCAATGTGCCTCACTTGATTTGTCAAGTGAGCAATCCTCGGCAATCACTGTGGATGTAGGCCTATAGCTTTGCCGTGGTGGCGGCCGCCATAACTACATTATAAAACTTTTGGGCCCAAGATCCTCCCGTAGTTACCAATTTTTCACCGCCCGCGGGTGCCCGCCCATAGGCGCTTAATTATCCACCTATAGGCGATGCTGCTGAGGAAGCACCAGGAGGGGGGTTTTTGACCCGAAGACCTCTTGGTCCCAAGCAAACACCTTCACCACTTGAGCTATCACCTCATCGGCAAGATGACCATCATTTTAACCAACATGGCTGGCTGAAACACAGATGCCCTGCAGATCCCTCCTGATGCTTGTGTCTTGCTTCAATCGCTTGCGTTGGGGCTGAATCTTGTGCATATGGTTGAGAGGCTTACAGATGAGAATGATGGGCATTAAGGCACCTATATATAGGTCCTATGATTGCTGGTCAGCAAGTTGCTACAGGCTGACAGGGCCTTTTTCAGATCGGCCATTGCCCCTTAGATTTGGTATTTTGGCACCAAATGGGTGCCCGTGGGCTATCACTGGCCTTACCCATGATCCTATAAATGCATATGTAGTCATCTTGTTGCCTTGCTTAGTGACCTTGGACGAAAAAGGCTTCTGATGCTTGTGTCTTGCTTCAATCGCTTGCGTTGAGGCTGAATCTTGTGCATAAGGTTGAGAGGCTTGCAGATGAGAATGATGGGCATTAAGGCACCTATATATAGGTCCTATGATTGCTGGTCGGCAAGTTGCTACAGGCTGACAGGGCCTTTTTCAGATCGGCCATTGCCCCTCAGATTTGGTATTTTGGCACCAAATGGGTGCCCCTGGGCTATCACTGGCCTTAACCCATGATCCTATAAATGCATATGTAGTCATCTTGTTGCCTTGCTTAGTGACCTTGGACGAAAAAGGCTTTCGCACAAGTAGACAATGCTATTCCTAAAAGACCTGACCATGGGTCTAATAAATGTGTGGGACACCTGTATATCATTATAGCTTGCAAGCGGGTAACGGCTTACACAAATTTTGACACTTGACTGGACCCTAGACCTAGATGGTGCCTGGTGACATGTCCTTGGACAAGGGCTCACAACATGCACAATGCCCATCAAAAAGGTATCCGATGTGTACTGGCTAACTAGAATGGCCACTTGGCACCCTAGTACAACAGCGTACAGGTGTGCACGTGACATGCATGCAGTTTGTCAATCCATTTCCTTTTACCTTCTCCACAACCTTCTCATGCAGCTTTTCAAGCCCTTATAAAGCAACCTATTGCCAAGGCGTGTCATAGAACATGTACATAAACACTTCCTCGTGAATGTTCACGTACATACGTGTTCCCTCAGGGTCTCTATCACCACTCCATTATTTTATAGGGAAATTTAAGTGCAAGTGCACTTTGAAACACGCACACACCACCATATGGTTTGCCACTCTATTATTCAGAACACACATGCACATTACACGCAAAAACACATGCATGCACGCTTAACGTTCTGATATATACATATTTATAGAAGAGGTATTTCTCCCTAAGGTGCTCTATTCAATATTACCATGAAGAATTGTTAGGAATGGTGCTTGTAATCGAACATATAAATTTTTAGTCTCGTGGTAATGCTTGAAACCTAGATGCCTTTAATTTCATATGGATTTGTTCCTTTTATCCAATTTGTTGTACAGACGTTGAGATTGCTAGCATGCAAGTACCTTGTTGACACTGCACTAGATTCACTTCATGGGAAGAAGACTCTACCGGAGTTGCGGGAGCTAGATTTGTCATATGGAAGCCTTGGGCAGGCAGCACTGGAAGGGCTTCTCAGTCAGTGCCCCCACCTGACCCATGTGAACCTCAATGGCTGTCTCAACCTTTACGATCTCGACTGGGAGAGCAAGCCACAGGCTTGGAAGCTTTCAATGGTAAAAGGGAAAACAAAGGTTGAAAGCATGGAGGAAGCGCATCAACGATTGCAAGCTAAGAGTTGTGCCCAGCAGCTTGAGGTGCAAGTTGAAGAGGGTGGTTTTACAGGGGGGTCTACGTCTCAATCTGACATTGTTGGGAACATTTTGTGGAAAAGGGTGGTGCAAGAACAAGACTTAGTCCCTGTCCATGCTCTCCAATATTTGAATTGTGTGGGCTGCCCCAATATAAAGAAGGTGATCATTACAGATGTGACTGGTTTTCGGGACTTATTTTCCTTGAACCTTTCCCTTTCAAGTAACATCACACAAGTCCGGCTAGAGTGCTCGTATCTCACCTCTTTGAATCTGAGGTTAGTGCATGGAGGGATCTTTCATTATGGAGGTTTTGAAGCTGGTTGTTTTCCCTTTCCTTAGAGCTAATGGCATGTTCACATGACTTTTTGGCAGCAACTGCACTGCCTTAGAGGAGCTAGACATCAAGTGCCCTCGGCTTGTCAGCCTCTGGCTTCAGGTCATGACTTTTTTTTTTGTTTGGCTAGCTTTTCAGAACTTTGGCTTGTTCTTTGTATGTCAAGCACCCCTGTGTTAAACTGTGTTTTGCAGGCCTCCAGCATTGAAGAGTCTATACTAGAAAGTGTGTTGCAAGGATGCAGTGCTCTGGAAACTTTGGATATTCGTAATTGTGCGAAGGTACGTACTTCTGTCAGCTGAACTTCTGTAACCATAGTAGTGATGTGAGAGCTAGTGCATGAAGCTAAATTGTTTCACATTTTTTTGCAACAAGTGAAGCATTTGATGCTTTTTTTTTTGGGGGGTATGGATTTGCAGATAACCTTTGAGGCTCTTGCCCAAGTGCGTGCAGCATGTCCTAGGCTGAAGCGGCTTCTGAACACTATTTCAGCAAATCACTCTACAATTTATAGAAAGTACAACCTGCCACTCGAGTTTTAGTATGCCAAAATTTTCCATTTGGCAGTATTTTTTTAGTATGGCAGGTTGACAATCTTTTGAATACTCACAAGTGATTTCTCTCTGTAAAAATCATGAGTGACATTGTCTCTCTAGAAAGTTATTCTCGCCGAGAGATATTCATTTCAATGACTCATATGCTAGCTACTTTTTTTCCCCCCCGACTGGCCTCAGGCCCATGATCCTCGCATAGTTACTGATTTTCCGCTGCATGTAGGCGCTTAATTATCCTCCCGTAGGCGATGCCGCCAAGGAAGCACCAAGGGGGGTTTTGAACCCAGGACCTCTTGGTCCCAGGCAAACACCTTCACCACTTGAGCTATCACCTCATTGGTATGGTAGCTACTCTTCATTTGTATTTTTGCACATATTTGGATTCATTGTTCAGTGTATAATGTTGTTTTGAATGCATTTTCTCATTTTTCCCGAGGTCAAGCCAAGCAGTTGAAGTCTGGCAACCTTGCTAGATTTGTAATTGCTAGATTTGTAATGGTTTGTAATTGCTAGAATTGTAATGGTAGCTTATCTTTTCTCTTTAGTTTTCCCTAGTGAGACGATTAAAGGAGCGTAATTCGGTTCTATTTAGAGATGCCCTTGCGATCCCTGAACCTTGCACACCCTTCTGAATCAGTGTTGTAGGTATTTTCCGTGATAGGTAATTCTCATCATGAGCCTATGAGCGTGTTGTAGTGGAGTCCACATTGAAGAGACTGCATTTATGAAGCTTTATGAAGCTTCTAGTCACACACTCATCATATCCTTTATCAGTCATGTTGTAGACCTTGTTTCAATTAATGTATATACACACACGCGCGCGCGCGCGCTAGCACAACGCAAAACTAAGCTTGATAATAAGACAATGAAATGCATTTTTAGTACTCGTGAAGAAATTAGTGGTTATTGAATTGACCATCGAATAGGCCATCGAATATGGATTGCAAAAGGGGAAGTTTAAGGCTAACCACAAGCTCTTGGAAATGGCTTTTACTTGAAAAGCCCTTCTTAAAACTTAGTCGTAACTTTGGTTATGAGGCTCTAAAGTTGAATAATCCATGATATTTATGTTAATAATGCTAATAAGCCTACGCCTTTATATAGAAGGATTGGGTGATTGTATGCACAAGGGGGACCCACTACTCCAATGAAAGGTCTAGTAGCCATCAAGGTTATTACTTTTGGATAGGATAATTTGTAATACTATATTTGCTCACGTCTTCTACTCATAACCCAAAGATCCACATTCCTTACACTCACAACCTCAAGATTCACATTCCTTACAACTCTTGGAGTACCATTACCATAAGAACACTCATTGGTTGTGTGGTTCTTGCCATGACTCTTGCCTTTTGTTACTTGATGTTGACGAAGTAGAGGCATATTCATCATTAATATTTTTGTTATGATCCATATTGATTGCCTATCAAAGTAGTATTCTAGATTATGTACTTCATTCGCATCTTTTTCAAAGCACCACCTCAATGCTTTGCCCATCTTGCAGGTATTTGCTAAGAAAGCTTCAAACCCTTGCAATGTACTCCTAGACCTAGCCATTTTTATGCTCTATGTTCCTAAGCAAGTATTGGCCGATCCAAGATCCAACAGGTCGAAATCTTTGGGCCGTGGTTCTAGTAAATCCATATACAAGTCATCAGTTGTGGTGGTTAGATGCATTGAGAATGCCCTTCCCTAATGGGATCGCATGTATGGTTTTAGAATCCATATAAAGGTCATCAGCAATGGTGGTTAGATACATTGGAGATATTGCCTTTCCTAGCGGGGTCTTGTGTATGGTTGCCCTTTCCTCCTTATTGGGTTATATTAGCTCTTATTCTATTAATTAGACTAGCATGGCATTACCTTGAAGACTAATCCTAAGGAGTGGCATGTTGAGGAGGATAGGGGGTATTGAAAATCTTCAATTTTATCTAAATTTAAAAGTAATAATCATGTTTTACTGATAAAAGATGTGCTATTTTTAATAGCAAGCACGCACCTTATTTGGTTGTGCTTTTTTAAAAAGCAAGCATGTCAAAACATACCAATGTTATTAATGGAATTAACCATTAAATTCATCGTGACCCCCCATGAATGGCAATTTAAGAAAACATGGATAAATTGAAAGTGATCAAGAGTTGATAGATTGCTTTGGGTGCTCCTTCATTCCATGTGCTTAACATATTTTTTTAAAGAAAAAACCTAGGGTTTGTTAAGCTTTGAAGAGTCCTGTGAGTGGATTAGCAGAAGAAAATACTAAAAATGTTGTATTCTTCACAAGTATGCATGATGTTAAATGCATGTGTGTATTATTAAAATTCTATATTCTTTACAAGTATGCATGAAACGCGTGCGTGTATTATTACATGTTCAACTCGGATCAAATGGAGCTATGAGAATGTACACCATGAGTGTCATGAGTTCCTCACAATAGGGTTAATAAATAAGACATGACACACACATCCCCCCCCCCCCCCCCACATGCACATGTGCACACACACTCACCACACCTTGTAATATGCAATTAACTAATGATCCATTGTGATATGTTGCATCATTTTTAGATATAGTACTAGTTCGCTATAATTATTGGTAATTGAATATCATGTAATATAGTACTAGTTAGCTATAATTATTGGTAATTGAATATCTTGTAATATTGGATATAAAATACTATGTAGTCTTTATTTTGCTATATGCATATAATTAGATATGAACATCATATATTATCATACAATCTTAGCCTTGATATAAGAGATTCTTTGTGTGTGTGTGTGTGTGTGTGTGTGTGAGGGGGGACATAAATGATATCTTTTAATGGTTATTAAGGATTTGTTAAATTGGTATGCCTTCACCTTAACTTCCTTTGTTAGCTTGAGTAGGGTCTATGAAGTTCTAAAAAGTGGGATGGAATCTTAACCTTGATATAAGAGATTCTTTGTGTGTGTGTGTGTGTGAGGGGGGACATAAATGATATCTTTTAATGGTTATTAAGGATTTGTTAAATTGGTATGCCTTCACCTTAACTTCCTTTGTTAGCTTGAGTAGGGTCTATGAATGTACACCATGAGTGTCATGAGTTCCTCACAATAGGGTTAATAAATAAGACATGACACACACATCCCCCCCCCCCCCCCCCCACATGCACATGTGCACACACACTCACCACACCTTGTAATATGCAATTAACTAATGATCCATTGTGATATGTTGCATCATTTTTAGATATAGTACTAGTTCGCTATAATTATTGGTAATTGAATATCATGTAATATAGTACTAGTTAGCTATAATTATTGGTAATTGAATATCCTGTAATATTGGATATAAAATACTATGTAGTCTTTATTTTGCTATATGCATATAATTAGATATGAACATCATATATTATCATACAATCTTAGCCTTGATATAAGAGATTCTTTGTGTGTGTGTGTGTGTGTGTGTGTGTGTGTGTGAGGGGGGACATAAATGATATCTTTTAATGGTTATTAAGGATTTGTTAAATTGGTATGCCTTCACCTTAACTTCCTTTGTTAGCTTGAGTAGGGTCTATGAAGTTCTAAAAAGTGGGATGGAATCTTAGTAGTGTTTAGGAGAAAAAGCCACAAAAATAGGGCTTTTCAATACCATGCATACATTATAATTGTAATGAATTAATGCCAAAAAGCACATCAATAATAAAATTATAAATTAAGTAATTTAATTTCTTTCTTATTAACATTGATATTTTATATAGCATTATCATTTTTATTCATTTTATATTTTGAGTAGTTTTACTTATTATATCTAGAAAACATAGTTAAATATATTATTAAAAATATAACATTTTCTATGACATTTACCTTGATATTTATAAAATTATGTATTTGGTGGTAACTTTAATGTTTATTAGAATATTCACTAAATATCTATTTAATATTTATGTGTGGTATTTTTTAGGATTATACAATAAAGTGATGAATCATTCTTAATTGAAGAGGATATTATCATTAATGAGACAAAAAAGTAAATTTTAATTTAAACTAGTTTAGTTAAAAGAGATGTGCTAATTTAAAAATAGTTTAAAGCAACTTATCACCTTTGATTACGTGTCTTGTTCATGACCCTATTTTCTTGGACTGATACAACTTAAGTTTTATCACCTGTGCTTGTAAGTCTTGTTCATCATTGTATTTGTAAGTTTCTTGGATTGATAATTAACAGAATCTTTCTTTCTCAAGATGCCTGCATCTTGTGTTATTATATATGACAATGATAAGTTTTTGTCATTCGATTGATATCATCAGGAGATATTAAGGAATAATACTTCTTGGATACCATTAAGATAGATCAAGGAATGTTTTGAGATTCAATTGGAGTATTAGTTTACATCAAAACATAGAAATTGATAACATAGAACCCCTTGCTTATCTCAATGATTATATCAATATGTGAAGGAGGGCTTCACGCTTGACTCGAGACCATGACACAAACTTTGGGGTGTCATATCATTAAAAAAAAATTAGGTCTTTAACCATAGAAGAGAGTAAAGCATGACAGGTTAGTATATTGTGCCTAATTCAAAGGTAACATGCACATATATCTACATGTAGCATTGATTGTAACTAATCCTTTCAAGAAAATATCAAAGCATATACTATTCTATAAAGCGTACATTTATTTAAGCTTCCCCTTGATCTCATATGTCTAAATTATCAAAGATTACATTATCCTATAAGGGGTACATTTACTTTGATCTTCTTCTTGCTCCAAAAGGATCTTCTATGCCACATTAAGTATGATAACCATGATGAGAATAAGTGAATGTAGTGGGTAAAGTATCTTCTTACAATATAGGCTGAGCTCTTTTGGAATGTAAGAAGAAGTAAAAATCACATAAAATGAAAGGGAAAGTTAAGGAAAATCGACCCCAATACCTAAGAGTGTTGTTGTGGATGACTTTCATCTATCTACTATTATTACTTTTCTAAGGGTATAGAAAACACCATAAGATGTGCAATACATAGAAAATACTATGGAAAAAATTGTGCCAAGGACAATGTCAAGGACATGATCTTAATGGATGATAAGCTCAATCTTTAGAACTGGTGCAAAAATGTTGACGTTGTTATGACTTATTATGTTGTGATGAAAATGTTTCTTAACAACCGCATTGAGGCGATGGAAAAACTTGATGACACAAAATTTGAAATGTGTTAGAGAATACTACACTAGTGGCTCAAAGAACAAGACTAAAAAGATGTGTGTAAATATCATGGAAAGACATGAAGAAGGGTTAGACTCGGTGTTAACACCCTTTTGAAGTTAACACATTTTAATGTACACATATATATTGTGATGTATTATAATATAGAGCCAAAAATAGCTTAGCCAAGAGTAATATGTAAAGGCTAATATTATAAATGTAACAAGATACAATAGAAGAAGCATAATCTTCACAATACAAAAACACTGAATTCTATAATCTTCACAATATAAAACACTTAATTATAAAAAGAAGTGGACAGTAAACAATATTACTACTTGTGCAAACTTTGATTACAGATGGCTATTCACCCCCACCCTTGTGCTCTCTAGGTAAGGAGCTTTGATAGTGATCTAGGAATACTCTCTAGATGAAAGATTTCTTGCTTCGAAGGGCACCTAAATACAATGAGCTCAATGAAGAACAAAGATTACCAAGCTAGTCTATATATAGTACCCATAGTTGGCATCGACATAGGTCTTCACTGCTATATATCAGCCAACCCATAACCTAGTCCAAAATGACAAACTAGTCATTTCATTCGCTTTGTTGTTGTGCTGAGACCATATTAGACTACAACATTGTTTTGTAGGGACTTTGTGTGCAGCTCCCACGTTTTGAGACCGTTTTTACACCCTTAAACAAGCCTTGTAACTGGAGAATAGTGTGTCGTTTTGGTTTGTTCTTTGGTTTGTTATCATCCATGCCAATGCTCACAAAATCGTCACATAGCCCACACAAGCATGCATCCTACTTGGCAGAGTGTCAAGTCTACAAAAGTCGTTTCCTAACCATTTAGCATTCAGCCATTGACTAGTGTCTAAACTAGGAATTGTCACAAGTGCGCTCGAGCACTCGCCCACAATGGCTTCTCTTCATATATGGGGCCTTACAAAAAATAGAGCACATCTCATCACTCATTGTGACAACACGAGGGTGGAGCATTGAGAAAATGCTTTTCCTACCTTGTTAACGTAGCTCTGTCTGCTAGCTTCTATTCATACTCCTCTTTGAGCTCCTTTAGATTCTCCTCTACTAGATTACCTTTGTATTCAACTTTGTGGGACCCTTTAGATTGTAATTGTAGCTCTCTTTGGTTAGAGGCATACTTTGTGAGGCTAATAGGTCCACGCCAACATTCGAGTCCCTCAACTTGCCTTCATACTGTTGCTACTACTCCTTGAGTGCTTGCTCCACTTTATTTCTCTTGGATATTTCTATCAGTAGTTTGTCCTCTATCATGTCCAACTCTTCTTCACAAACCTTAAGTCTTTTTTTTTGTGTAGGTACATATTATGGTCTAGAATAATTTAGTAAGTATGTGGCAATCTAATACTAGGTCTTCAATGCCATCATACTCCTTTTATGGATTTGTAATGTAAGCACTTGTATCTCAGTACTTATTGCCAAGGCAGTGTTTCATTACGAACATCTAACTTAAAAAGTTATGTTCTGTGTATGGCTTGGAGATAATAGTGTTCCATTACGAACATCTACCTTAAAAAGTTATGTTCTGTATGGCTTGGAGATAATATTGGAAGATCTTTGGTGAAATCGACTGTAAGCATCCATCGTTTAGGGGAATCTTCTTTGCATCTTGTTCGAGCTCCTTGGCCTTTTCTACATCATCACCCTTCCATGTTTCCTATATGGTCCTACTAGTTCATTATGGTTACCATTTCTTCTACTTGTACTTCTTCTTGCTTACTAGGAACCTCTTCTTTTGGCACTACTGCCTCTACCCCTTGGTCCCCTCCTTCTCCCCCCCTTGCTTCTTTTGTCTTATCGTCTGTTGGTTTCTCTTATTATTGTGGGGAAGGTACTTGTGGTTTTGTGATGATTTCTGGCTATATATATGGGCTCCTCAGTTGGTGTGTCACTATGGCATGAAGGAAACCTACAAAATCTATGAAAAATGGTAGAGTGTACAATGTAGAAATGTTACTAGCAAGAATGTAGAAATCGATGATAATTTTGATGTGATGATTTTGAAATTATTAATGATGATGAGCTCGAAGATGTGATGTCAAAGACCACAACAGCCCTATCTATACACCAAATGTTGTTGTAGTGTAGATAAACCAAAGAATTGAAACAAAGATAGTTTGATCTGACACTCCCCCAGGATGTATGTGAAAACCTTGCAACATGCAAATAAGCCCTGAAATGTGCACCTTAAAACACATTTAAATTTTTGTTTATATAGTTAGCATAGTTAACAAAACACTATAAGGTATACCTTCTCTAAGAAGATAGCTCATTCTGAGATAATCAAAAGAGTAGCTCAAGGAGAAGATGACAAGGGGGTAAGGGCTACGATAACTCTCTCTAGTAGCAATTGTTGGAGTGGAGAAGAAGGTACATACATAGATGAAGTGGTGTGGAGACAAAAGTACACACATAGATGTAGCAAGCAAAAGCAAAGCACAACACTCAAAATAGAGATTGATGAGAATGAGTCAAGTATGATTGAGGTTACATGATAAGGTTGCCTACACATGCTCATAAGAGTGTGTTCACATGCTTGGGAAAAACACCTCCTAAGGAGGGAGGCCCGATGGTAGAGTATATATCCCTTGCTTTCTGAACTGTATCCCCACAAATATGCATTTAATTGCCTTATCATCAAGCTTATTGCGTTGTTGCTTAGGCACAAGGGCATAAGCAAGATAACCAAAAACACGCAAATGAGTCACATAAGGCTTCCTACACCATGCCAAGCTTCATAAGGAGTTTTAGACTACAAGGCCTTGGTAGGACATTTGTTCTCAACACAGTTTGCATACATAGTTTCCTTTAACCAAAAACCATGAGGTAAATCTTGGGCTTTCACTATACATCATGCCATCTCCATGAGAGACCTATGCTTTCTCTCAGCCACACCATTTTGCTGAGGTGTGTATGGCACTATACATTGATGCCTTATGCCTTTTTCAGCCATATATGCATGAAATTCTTTGGACATATACTCCCCCCTCGAACAAAGGGTGCCAACTTTACATTCACATGCATTTTCAGCCATGGATACAAAGTTCCTAAAGCTCATTAAAACCTATGACTTCTGGTTTAATGGATACACCCAACTATATCTAGAGTAATCATCAATAAAAGTGACGAAGTAGAGATATCCCCCAATAGATGGTGTCCTCATAGGACCGCATACATCGTTATGTATAAGCTGTAATTTATTAACAGCTCTCATGGATCCATCCTTTGGAAATGATGCCCGATGCATTTAACCACCAAGAATACAGCCCTCACATACATGTCTAGTAGGGGTCTCAAGAGTTGGCAAAACTTAGACACCATATCATACCTTTGAAGGCATAACAAACTGCCATAATTCAGATGGCCAAATCATGCATGCCATAATTCTGTATCACTCATAGCACGAGTCATAGAGCAAGCATCATGTTGCAACTTCTCAAATACATCCATCTTGTATAGGCCATGAAACAAGGTACCTGAGACAATGATAGAATAACTATCATTTCTATCATGAATTGTACATCTGTCATCCACAAATTTCACCAATCAAGCAGCCTGACAAGGCTAAGGCTGAAACTGACAGCAAGTCCTTCTTAATGCCTGGCACATGTAAAACTTTAGAAAGAGTAAATGCGCTCCCATTTGTAGCAGTAAGCACAACTCTACCAACTACTTTGACAGGATATGAGGAACCATTTGCACAAGTGACAGTTCTTGCACTTTGGACAGATTTCAGAGATGAGAACAAATGATTTTGTGAAGTAATGTGCTTACTAGCACCATTGGTCAAAGTACCAAGCATTCGATTCTGCCACCACTGACATGCATATATCATGAACAGAAGGGTCATAACTTCAATGTACAATCCATGCTCAATCATCTTGAGCAAAACTTGCAGATTCCTTCTTCTCTGCACTTGGTGCAGATGCATCAGCCCCACCACAGCCATGCCTGATTCTTTCTTTTTCTCCTTCTCTAGGCCTTTCTTGCACTCATTTATGCAGTGCCCTGGTTTCCTGCAATAGTGATCCTTTTTTTAGGCTTATCACCTTCTTTTTCTGCATCCTTACTTGAGGATTCTGTTTTTGGCTTATAGCCACCATGCGAAGAAGCTTTACCTTTACTGGCAACAAAAGCTTGGTCATCACCAACTCGTATAACAGATCTGTTTTGCCTAGATTGCTCTTCTTGTAACATTACTGAAACCAGCTCATCGAATATAAAGGCATTTGGATTTCCCTTCATCATGAGTCTAAGGGTAGAGACAAAACTCTGATAAGAATCTGGCAATGCATTGAGAACTGTGGGCACTAATGTACTTTCAGGATATATCTCATCCACACTAGCGAGCTGCTCCTTAAAATCTTTGATCTTGGTCAAGAAGCTGTCCATTGAGTCTCCCTCATTCATGTGCTCAGACTCCAACTGTTTGCATAGATATGCAACACGTGCTTCATTGTGCACATGGTATAATGCAACGAGTGCATCCCATGCCTGTTTTGAAGTCTTACATGATCGAATATAAGGAATAATGCTTCGTTTCACAAAAAGTGCAAGCAATGCATGTGCCTGTGCATCTCTTCCATCCCATCTCGTTTGAGCAGCAGTGGGATGTATTGGTGGTGCATGTGGAGGAGCCACATCTGTATCAAATTCTACTTCAGATGTACCTACAATACCTAGTTGTACTGGTAGTTATGAAATAGGATGAGTTTCACTACCACTGACCACATTCCAAAGGCCTTTAGCAATTAGTACATGCCTCATCATATAAGACCACAATGGGTAGTTAGTTCCAGACAACATGTTGAATACATCACTACTGCTAGCCATGACTGTTTACCAAATGCAAAATCTTTCAAATGACACAGAGTAAAGAATAGAGTGTTACTAGCGAAAGTATGATGGTCGATGTTGTTGAAGACACTGTAGATGCTACTGCTGCACACCAAATCTTTTCTGGCTGCACAGCCCAAACACCCAAAATCGAGCAAAACCAATCTAAAATCGAGCAGAACCAATCTAAAATGATGCCTCTCCACAACATCTGTAGAAACCTTGTGGTGCCCAAAACGTGCCCAAAATTTGCCGCGGACCCCGAAAAGGTTGTATACAACACACTACAGTATATACCTTCTTCTCCTAAGAGGTTATCTCAATTGGAGATAGAAAAATAGGGTCATGAGGAAGGAGTCAGACTACTAGATCAAGTGTCAAGGAAGGTAGCTCTCTGCAATTAGGGTTAGGGTTACAACAATGCACACACACAAGATAGAGAAGCTAGATCAAGTGTCAAGGAAGGTAGCTCTCTGAAATTAGGGTTAGGAAGGTAGCTCTCTAAAATTAGGGTTAGGGTTGCAACAATGCACACACACAAGATAGAGAAGCTTGAGAGCACACAAACTGACTAAATTATAATAAACAAATGTGTGCTAGATACAAAAGATAAGTACACACCCCAAAATAGTAGATATAAGAGGGTGTACATATGCAAGGGGAAAAAAACCTCCTAGTGAGGGAAAAAGTTCTCGGTGGTCCTAAGTGTGTTCACACACATCACTACCATATAATGCTATAATGAAAACATATTAGCTAATAGTACTCACAACTATGGAAAATAAAGTTTTTGAATTAGAGAATAGAGCTTCCTAATGTGGAAAAGGAGTTAGCTAGGCTAGCCACTTATAGTATATATGGCCTGGCCGTTTAATAAGATTATGACAATACCACTAAGGAGATCCTATAATGATCCTTGTTTAGATATAACACTTGCTGCGTTATTAATTGTATAGGTGGAGAATAACACTGACTCGGAGACGACAGATACCCCGATGGCTGGGCAGGAGTTCTCAGGCCAGCCAGGCAACCTAGAGACAGCACGGGCTTGTCCTGATTGGCAGAGAGTTACTTGGTGCTGTCATCCTACTGTTGAGAGAGAGACAGCTATCCCACAAGGACGGCAGGCCCCGCAACAACAGCAGTGGGTTTCCACAGGGAACCGATTTAGTGTCCTTCTCAAGAGGAGCTGACTGGGGACTCCTTGAAGGGCACGTCGACTTGTCATCCGCAGAGAGAGTCGCAGGAGGAGCCTATAGGTCTAGGCAGCCATTCATCCTCTTCACCCTCTGCCGCCACCATTCCGCCTTCTTCCTCCCGCCCACATTCTCCCCCTTCCTCTACTGACCCGCCTCGCCTGCTTCTGCCCCTTCACCTGACCTTCATCCACCCGCTTTCTCCCCTCCAGTTGTTCCTCGCACCACGCCCACAGTTACCCCTCCCCCTGGCAGGGCTCCCACACCTCTTGGCAGTGCTCGACGGTCTTTATAGAGCTCCTTCTTTGTGAGCAGAGCTGCGCAGGAGGGTAGCTCCTCTCCTCGTCCCCCATTAGTGATTAGTACTTCCCCCATGGCTACTATTCCACCTGGATTAGCTTCTTTTGACTATCACCTGCGGGGCGAGAGGTTTGGGTATGAGTTCACTAGACACTTCGGATGATAGCAGGTCGGCTTCTCGTCTGAGGGTGCATGTAGCGATTCTTGCCTCACGTGGGACAACACCCATTGACTCGGTAGTGGCCTTCTCCTTCCCACTTTGTGGCAGTTCACAGACAGATTGGACTATATCAGCTGCTATGTGATTCATGCGTGCACAAATCATTGAATTTTCACACCATCTTGGAGAGTTGGAGTGCACGGAATTGCTTGCTTACTTCTGGGATTTGGCTAAGTTTATGGTGGTGCCAGGCTCACCAGAGGCCACTGAGCGACATATTGTCATGTATTTGATTGTGGACTCCAGGATGACTCCAGGCTATGTATATGTACATGAGGATGACTCCAGGCTATGTATATGAACATGAGGATGAGGTTCCACATGATCTTGCTAGAGAGTTGGCCACTGAGACCTGGAGTTGCTTGAGACATGCCTTGAGAGGCCGCTTTTCAGGATTTAGGAGACGTTTGGACTCGGATTTCTCTCCGTCCAAACCTATCTCCAAGATTGCTCGGCTAGCGGGGCTGTGGCCGCCTCCTGTCCCCCCATGAGGATCATCTCATGGAATGTACAGGGGCTTGGAGGCTCCAATTTTATGCGCTATTGTGGGCATCTGCACCAGGAGGAGATGATGTGTTGCTTGACTGGTGGTCCAGTGGATGTTCTTATGTTGCAGGAACATCATTTGTCAGAGAGCTGCATTCGACGTTGTGGTCATCTTATGCATAGACACTCTAAGGTGTTTTGGTCAGCATCTTTTGGACCCTCTGGTATTCAGGGGGGAGTATGTATGTCTATTGAGGATACTTGACGGGCTGCCATCGACACAGGCATTATTATTCCTGGCAGAGCATAGTGGATGATTTTTCAGTGGTTAGGCTTGGTCTCCTGAACCTGTATGCCCCGAATCATGAGAGTACTCGTGCAGAGTTTTGGATACAGATTGATGTTGCTTTGCCTCGAGCTAATGAGTGGTGTATTGGGGGTGACTTCAACATGATTGAAGCACCTGAGGACAGATGTGGTGGCAGACCACTGTTCATGGCACAGAGCTTGTAGCATGGGAGAGATTATGTATGACATTGAGGGTTGTTGATGTATGGCATTCTGAGGGCTTTGCACAGGAGCAAGGTAGTCTCCTCTTTTCTCGTTCAGATCAGCGGATTGGTAGCACGAACCTCTCTCGGATTGACACGATGTATGCTAGTGATCTACTTGTGGACAGAGGAGGCTCTGTGGGGATTCTTGCTGCTGGTACTTGTATGTCAGATCATGCGCCAGTTTTGTTGGTTCTCTCTGAGGGGGATAGGAGATTCTCCCAGTCGATGTGTATCCTAGAGAATGTACAGATTGTTGAGAACTTGGCCGAGCGGATTGAGCAGATTTGGATTCAGACTCAGTCGGAGTCAGAATTGCGGGCACAGTCAGTGTCGACGGGCCTTGAGCAGATTAGTGCCCTTCTCATCACAGAGGGGAGATTGGCGCATACTAGAGAGGCTGAGCGCCGGCTACATAGGAGTGTTGCTCCCTTCTTCATCCTGATAGTGAGTGGGCGGGGACACAGCTGGCTCAGGCACAACAGGCAGCAGGAGCTTTGCGAGACAGAGGAGCGTAGCCATGATTTTTTGTTTCATAGACAGGCGGCTCAGTGGACTCAAGTAGGGGACCACGTGACTAGGGAGTTCTTTTTGAGCAATTACTGGACCTCGACACTCTAGAGCGGGAGTGCGACAGCTCCGTAGGGCCGATGGTACTATGGCCACGGAGCTATGGCCACGGAGCCTGAAGAGATGCGAGAGATTGCTACGCAGAGGGTTTGAGATATGTTCGTAGGACAGTGTGACTGATGATATGCGCTTGCAGCTATTGGCCCCTTTTTCATGCAGGGAGTTACATGAGGCTCTGTGCTCTTTGGCACGAGACAGTTGTCCAGGAGAGGATGGTCTTCTTCCCTCTTTTTTCTTGCGATATTGGGATCTTTTGAAGGAGGGGCTGAGGTTTGCCTTCCAAGAGATGATGGATAGTGGTATGATGCCTGAGGCCCTATTTGAGGGATTGATTTGCCTTATTCCCAAGGAGGGAGGAAACGCCGAGGAGATTAGACAGTGGTGGTGACCGATCATGATTTTGAACTCTGCCTACAAAATTATTGCTAAGGCCTTGAGTTTGAGATTGCAGCCTATGGTGGATAGCCTCATCCACCCTACCCAGACTGGTTTTGTCAAGGGCCGTAGCATCCTTGACAATATCTTTACTTTTTGGGAGGCTGTTTCACTTGCTCGTATGAGGGAAGAGCCCTTGGCAGTGCTATTGCTTGATTTTGAGAAAGCCTATGATCGTGTGGATTGGGCTTTTCTCGAGACCACTATGCTTTGGATGGGTTTCCCTGAGGCTTGGATCAAGGGTGTGGCTACACTTTATAGATCCCCAGGTCTTGTTGGCTAGGGAGTGTGGGGAACGCTTCTCCCTTTCTCGTTTGGTCCGACAGGGCTGCCCTCTAGCGCCCACGCTCTTCCTTTTCTTTGCTGAGGCGATGAGCTCCTACTTGACTGCGTAGGATACAGGCCTACAGGGCCTCCGTCTCCCGATGAGGGAAGAGGAGTTACTGGATTCAAAGTTCGCAAATGATACAACAGTTTACTTGCATGGCCATGCGGCCAATTTGACTCATTTTCAGGATGCTTTAGAGTAGTTTTGTGATGCCTCTCGTGCCAAAATTAATTGGCACAAATCATGTGGCTTTTGGGTCAGTAGAGACGAGGTGCCGCCATGGCGACCTAGCATGCAGTTTCAGTGGATTTCCCTTGGCACGGCGGTGCGGTATTTGGGATGCCATGTCGGAATTGATTTGAGAGCCAAGCAGCAGATTGCTCCTTTACTTTTGAGCATTCGACGGAAGCTCCTTTTCTGGAGCTCTGCAAGACTTTCTTTGGTTGGGCGTGGTAGTGGCGAATCAGGTGCTTTTGGCCACCATGTGGTACATTACTTCTTGCTAGATATTTTCAGGATCATGTATCAGCCAGGTTCAGTGCCTGATCAGGACTTTTCTGTGGTCTGGGAGAAATGGAGGGCCGGCCAGGGCCGGCCAGGGCCAAAGTTGCTTGGCCAGTTATCACTTTCCCGCCGACAGCACAGGGAGGTCCAGTGAAATTATTTTGCTAATGTAAGATGAAAATTACAATGGTAAAAGTAAGACCAAGTTACATGGCTCACAGGTGCACACTTTTCATTTTGGCATAGCCATCGTTTCTTGTGAGGTGCATAGGGGAGGAGTTAGAGGCCAACATGGAGTTTGCTATGTGCTTGAAGTGCTCAAAGAAGAGGGGGGGGAGGGAGTCGTGTATAGGTTGCCAGTATGAATTTTGACAAGGAAAGCTTATAGGCAAGGGTGGCCATAGGTTACCACGAGAAGGGTCACAAAGCAAAGGGAAGGATGTAGAGCTTAGGGTTGTGTAAGAGTTAGGGATAGTTTGTGGTGGGGTGCTTCAACATAGGGTGGCCTAGAAGATGATGATTGAGAAGGGAAGGTTGCTTAGGAGGGGAGTTTGGCTTGCAAAAAGAGGCGACATTGACATGTCTTTCTTTCATGAGATAAAAGTGCCAAGAGTCTTTGCAGAGTCAGATCATCATAGTCGGGGTTTTTCCATAAGCATCACACTAGTGCTTTCTCCTCCATGGTCTGTAGACATTATGAGGCCCATCTATTTTTTTACATCTTTTTCCATCCGGCGAAACATAAGAGAGTCAAAGCTAATAATAATGAAGTTCTCATGCTAACTTTGAGTGATGTGAGTTATTTGCTCCCTCTTGGTATGGCTATGGCAGAAGGCCATTTAATTCAACCTACATATATGTAAACAAAAGGCCCTAGGTGCCATTGAGATAAGGTCTTTGCACATTTTATCTCCATTTAATTTCCCTCCCCTACCCTGCAAGCAAAGTGAGGGACTAGAGCTTGAAGCTACCCAAGAGATGGGGATAGCCATCCACTTGGAGAAGATCATTGAAGAGGTCTTCCTTGCTAGAGAAGCCAAATAAAATTGGACTGCCAAGAAAGCTCATATCTAATTCCTCACCCAATCAACATGGCTAAGAAGTGTGGCGATGTCCAAACTCCATGACATGTAATGGAGGAAGGTTTCATGGTTGAATTTAGAGTTTTGAAGTAGTGGTCTAGAAAATTAGCTCTCAGTAGATATGTAACATTTCATTGACCTTTATCCTTTTCACAAATATAAAATATCTATCTTAAGATATTGTTCATATGATTCTGATTTTCAAGCAATGTTCTCTTTGGAGGTCCGATTACTTTCTCAAATCATTTCTTATCCTATCGCCTATTAATTAGGTTAAAGTCTTGAGTGTGTCCTCTTAGATTCCAAGTTGTTGCATCTTCTACCATGATTATTTCATCACGTCACGTTTTTTATTTCAATTAAAGTTTTGTTTGCATTTTAATAAGGCTAGTTAGCCTCTCATTATTTTTGTATTTTCTAGCTTAAGATAAGATTTTTTAGTGGTTAATAAGACTTAATCAAGGCTTATCAAGCCCTTCTTTCTAGGCTTATTTATGTATTGAAACTAAGGTTTACAAGCCTTAGTAGTTTCAAAGTTTTTAAAATACTTAGTTCCTAAGCCTAATATAGACCTTAAAGCTTTAAGGGGGCTAGCATATAGCCTTTTTCCACCTATGCACAACAAGGGCCCCTTGTGATGACAACTTCTTTTAACATACTATGAATCTACAATATGATAAGTCAAGAGGTAACTATAGATAAGCCAATTCTAATACTATTACCCTTGGCTATAATGGATTGTAAGGAGTTATGTATGAGATAGTTTATGGGAGGTTATTGTTCATGTGTATGGGAGACTATATGGAAGTCTGAAGATTTTGCTACCTTATTTAGGAGGCTTTTGTTTGTTATTCAAGGTTTTATGTGTGTGTGTGTGTGTGTGCACGCGCATAATCCTTGCTCTCTCTCTCTCTCTCTCTCTCTCTCTCTCTCTCTCTCTCTCTCTCTCTCTCTCTCTCTCTCTCTCTCTCTCTCTCTCTCTCTCTCTCTCTCTCTCTCTGTGTGCAAACTCTCTTAACCAAAAAAGAAAGCATAAATGCTAGCATTTATGATGGAAAATTAAAATGACCAAAAACAAAGTAGCTTACTTTTTGTGGCTCGATTTTAGGTCTCACTCAATTTCAGTCGCACAATGTTTTGACAACCTGTGCCTGCTATAATGGTAATTTAAGCTTCAACTTGTTATTTTTGTAGGGATTGTTAATGATAAGAATTAACTTTAACACTTAGAAATGCTTTCCATAGACCTTATTTGCAATAGAAAGCACGCAAATCCAAGGATTGAGCTAATTTGTGCAAGGGGGTAGAAGAGGGAAAAGACAGAATCTAATGTGAGTTTACTAATCTTGATTAATTCTAAGGCTTAGAATCTTGCTAGAGATGGAGAGGGCTATGATACCAATTGTGAGATTGGATGAGAGAGCTAATCATAATGCTAAAAGGAGTGTTAAACCACTCCATAGGTTAACATGGTTTCACCTACCCGACCTATTGTAAGGAACTTTGCAGTTTACCCGTGCAAAACGGGAACTTAACTTTTGTAAAGCGCCCTTGGAACATATAAAACGGCCTTACTGTGAGCTTAATGTCAAATAGGTAAAGTCTATGGACTTAGTGTACAAGAAATTGGAGCCCAATAGGCTTAAATTTCATTGATTTAATCCAAGAATTAGGTCAACAATTTTGATTAGGAGTGGAAATGCACCTCAAAAACATGAGCATTGAGATCTCCATTGGGTTGAATACTAGAGTGAAGTTGCCAATTTTAGTTTATGCATGTCATAAATTTTCATAATTTATTCAATTAGTAGAGTAGAAGCATGCAAATTCAACTAAAAATAATTCAAAAACACTTAATTACTTGTATCACAACCCTTGATTAGGATTAGGAATACGAACAAGTCTAAAAAATAAAAAAAACACCAAAAACCAAGACAAACTAGCTCCTCTTGGGTTGGGGCATGTGAGCCTGCAATCCTGTATAAAAATACATGAACTTGGACATGTGATTCATGATCTATGAACCTGGACACGTAAGCCATGAGATACGAGCCGTAAGCTTAGAAACATGAGTAATGAGCTTGAATACGTGAGTCATGAGCTGCAGCATGTGAACCTACAAATGTGAGCCTATATTAGGTAGGTAGGTATACTTAGTATAGTATGGACCAATTATTACAGCCATAAAGACCTGTACACAAACACACCTACCCATGTCCTTTTGGAAGATAATCTTATTATATAATATGTACCCAACTACAAATTTCAAGGAAAATTATTATCTTTCGTAATTATTAGGGAATTAAGTACAATTAATATCCAAAATAAGTGCACACCAACCATGTCATAGGCCATATATCCTAGATTTTTGTACCCCAAGTAGACCTATTTCACACCATGGAAGCACATGAGTTGAGTTCATACAAAAAAAGACGTGAGCCTACAAACGTGGACCTAGAAATGTAAACCTACATACATGAACCTAGAGATGTGAGCCGTGAGCCGCCTGGACACATGAACCTGCAAACATGAGCCATAAGCCTGAACACATGAGCCTACAAACGTGAACCTAGAGACATGAACCTTCATACGTGAGCCTAGACACGTGAACGAATAGACGTGAGCCTATAAATGTGACTAGACATAGTAGATAATGTCCAAGACAAGGATGTAGAAGTCATCCACTCAAACCAAGAGATAGGGGATACATCATCCAAAGCATTATCACCAGCTAGAGACTTAGACAAGGACATCAGCATGGATGAATTGGTAGAGAATCTACTCAATTGTTTAGGGCTAGCTCGGCCAACCCTAATAAAGGCCTCATCATCATCCAAAGTACCATCACTAGCCATAGTCTTAGTCAAGGACATAAGCATGGATGAATTGGTAGAGAATCTACTCAACCATTTAGGGCTAGCAGGACCAGCCCCAGGAAGCACCTCAAGCAAGACACCCACATCTATTCCCATGAATAGATATGGTTTGGTGTGCAATTTACCCACTAAAATCATAAAAGTATAGAGTGTCCAATGCTAAGGCCTAGACAACAAAACAATATTATGCTCATTACCAGTGCCACGAGAACCAAATCCCTCAAGTGCCCTAAGCAATTCAAATCCCATGCCTAATTCCAACGTAATCCCTTATGGAGGCACATGTCATAATAAGTATAGATTCGACCATGCTTTTATAAGGATTGTCCTAATAGAGAGACGATCTCCCTTGTGGAAAAAGTGTTCACTTCAACGAGCTTTAACTTGTTAAGTTTACAAGGAGGACTTATTCACTTAGTCCCTCTTAATGTCTCACAAGGCTCTAAGCCAAGACAAGGGTGGTAGCTGAAGGAACATCTAAGGCCAAAGACAAGGGTGGTAGCCTTCAAAGAAAGGTAGCAAAAGAGCCAAAGGTGCAAGTCCCAAAGGCTACATTAACCCCTAAAAAGGCTAATGAACCAAAAGCCGAGGTCCAAAATAAGAAAACCGCAAAGAGCATGCGTAAATGCAACACACGATCAATTGTCAAGGGCAACAATGTTGTGACGATTAAAAGTGGTTTAGATGAGAGATCCAAAGCTGCCTCCCTTGCAAGATAGCTAGCAATCTCCTACTCAAACCCACTCTGTCCAAGGAAAATAAACCTATAGACTATGAAAACCTTTTGAAGAAATTCAAGGAGTACCCTAGCCCCACATTGGAGAAGGACAGAAGCCCAAGAGCTTGTGATGAGGAAGGTAAGGTAGTCCTCTACTCATAGGCACAAGCCTCATAGTGAAGCTTGTTGATAGAACATGTCCAGACCTATGTATGCATACTACAAGATGCAAAAAACAAGAACTTTGGGCTAAGTTCCCACCACACATTCATGATGATGGATTTTTAGAGAAGAGGGTCATAAACCATGATCCTTGGAAGGCCTTATATAAGAGGCTAATTCACAAATAGGAAACCAATCACATTTATATATGCAAGGGTAACCAATCCTTGAAAATAAATTTGAAAACATGGAAGCCTCATCCCATGCAGCGGCGAGGCATTCTCACCCACAGGCAATCACTCAGACTGCTGCCAATATTTGGAGAAGAGCATGTAATGCAGAAGCTCACACCGCGTTAATTGACATTTGTAGAGCTTGTAACAAGATATTGGATGGTCAAGATGAGGACCAAGAATATCAGCCTCTCCCAAAATCTGTCCACTCTGATGACTAGATTCACGTTTTTGCAACCACGGACACTCTTCCCCACAGAAGCTTCAGACAAGTCTTGCATAATTAGGATAAGCTTAGGACAAGCTTGGGACAAAGTTTGCACGATTAGATGGTGCAAAAATCATATCCCCTATTTATGCTTAATGCATTTGTTGAAAGATGCAAGTTCACACCACCTCTAAGGTATGCAAAGCCTTGGAAAATGCACCACCTATTTGGTGGAAAGTGATTCCTACATCAAAGGAGGAATCTTAGGTTGTCATCTTCTTTAGAAGCAGTTCTAAAGAGCTGACATAGCTGATGCAATTTAGTTGACTAGGAACTGCAGAGTTCTGATTGCACCTACCTGATTACATTAGTGGAGATGAAGCCTCGATCATGACCCCATGATGAGTTGTTCACCTATCGGGACCTACTAAAGCCATGCCATCTTTTGACTTGCTAATGCCATGTTATCTTCTGGCCATCGGAGTCAGCTATCTAAAATAGCTGACTGAATTTACTGTCTAAAATCGCTATCGGAGCCAACTGTCTAAAACAACTACCAAAGTCAGCTTCTTGAATCAGCTGACAGAACTAGCTATCTGAACCAGCCTACTAAAGCCAGTTGTCAAAATCAGCTTCTGGAATCGGGTGATGGAATCAGTCGTCTAAATTAGTTGTTAGAGTAAGCCATCTGAGTCGACCTGCTATACTTACAAGTCATCGACCTGCTATACTAACAAGCCGTCGACTTGCTATACTGACAAGCTAGAAACTTGCTATACTGATGACAAGCCATTGACCTATTGTTGTGATAACCAATGACTTACTATTGATAGTCACTGTGCCTGTTACTACTACATAACTTTCCACATTTCGGAGTCGGCATTCAGGATTTGGTCGAGTTTAATTTCTTGGCCAGGTTTACTAAAATCAATCAACTTTTGGAGTCGTCAGCTCTAGCTATCGAAATCCGAAGGCGGAATCAGCTTCCTATTCTGCTGACTCAATGGCACCCAACTTGAGTAGCCTACATGTAGAGGGAGCTTAAAAACTCAATAGTACAAACTATACAACATGGAAGAGCTGAAGATGGAGTCACTATTATTCTTCCAAGATTGTTTGGGAGATGGTTTCTATGGAGAGACCAACTGATTTAATTGCTAGTAAAATGGGACAAGAAGGCCATGTTTATTGTCCACATGATAAAGTTAAGTGTGAAGGATGACATCCTCAGCCACCATTTGAGGGAGGTGCTAACTCCCAAAGAAGGTTGAGATAATCTGAAGAAGGTGTATGAGTCTAAAAGAACTTCAAGACAGATTGCCTTGAGAGCTTGTTAACCCATGGCGGACGCACTATGTTTTACATCATTAATTTAAATATTCTGAGTCATGGGCCGGGCTTGTCGGCACCATATGTTAAGGATAAAGGGATTGGGTGATCGCCGATGAGAGGCGCACCTTGGATATCAGTAGGATAAGGGTTAGGGTCGGCCGGCCATGTATGGGCGCCCAAGTGTGAACGGCCAAGTCACCTATAAGAGTCAAATGTAACCCTAAAATCCTCATTCTCATGTGTTGTGAATACAAGAGTGCTCT
This sequence comes from Cibotium barometz, assembly GCF_041138505.1. Classification (NCBI taxonomy): domain Eukaryota; kingdom Viridiplantae; phylum Streptophyta; class Polypodiopsida; order Cyatheales; family Cibotiaceae; genus Cibotium; species Cibotium barometz. The sequence goes on from NC_141087.1 coordinate 43,938,950, forward strand.
TGCCTTATCTCCTTGGTTTCCTTTTCCTGCGTGTGAGAGAGAGAGAGAGAGAGAGAGTGAGAGAGCGATCGAGCATTGTGTAGCGGCACGACGGCGGAGAGGCGGTAGAGCGGCACGACGGCGGCTCCTCCTTCACGGCTGCGACGCGGGAATCCTTCAAGGCGGCGGTTGAGCGGTGAGTGACACACCCTTTGGCATTCTGTTTGAGCTTCCTTCCCTGGTTGTATGCTTGCAGCCATTCGTGGCTCGCATACGGTGTCCGGCAAGTCCCCAGCTACGACCTGTGCGGCAAAAGCGCACATTTTTGGCGCCGCTGCCGGGGAGTTGCCCTGCACCAAGCTCCAGTTTGCAGCTCGGCTGTGCTGCGTGAAGTTTAATCTACACTGTAGGAAAGCGACTGTGTGTTTGTTGTTAAGGTGTTTCTGTGTTGCATTTCTGTTTCTTTTGTTATATTTTCGCTCCGCGTGTGGGCGTGCGTTCTGTTATCTGGTTTCTGCGTGTGAGAGGGATTTCTGAATCTCCAGATCTGCGCTGTGTGTGCGAACTGCGCCGCGGCCAAGGCTGAACCCTAAGGAAACCCTAGAGAACTTATCTCACAAAAAAAAAACAGAAAATAAAAAATAAAAAAATTATAAAAAATTAAAAAAGAAAAAATTAAATTTTATTTTCAAAGAAAGAACCAAACATGTGGAGAGGAAAGATTTTCTAATTGGAGAAAAAAATTTTGAAAAGAAAGAACCCCCCACGACCCCGACCCCGGCCCCGGCCTCGGTCTCGGTCTCGGTCTTTTGATATATATATATAGGAGAGTGAGCCTCCATAGCTTTCTCTCAAGTGAGAGCTTATGGGAAGTCGTGCCCTATATGTAGCCCACTCCCCAAGGAGTAAAGTGAGCATGTGGGATAAAGCCCTCACCCTTTCCTCCACAAGCAAATAGGCTTTTGCCCCTTCCCCCCAAAGGAAACGGACTATTTTGAGGACTACAGGAGCTCTAGATAGGCGAACACGGTGCTGTAAAGCACACTAGGACCCTTTAAACGATACGCTCGTTTCGAGCTATCACACGCCCTAGTCCAAGTTCGACCGTAAGTAAGGGGGTCAAAAACGGGTTAAAAACAACACAAAAACAAGTAAAAACAAGGTGCGAAACACCTAAGAAACCACTTGTGTGAGTTTCAAGGGTAGTTACCAACGCACGTAGGGTACGCACGTCACATGCATCTACGCTCTGGTCGGGTGCTAGAGCCTGAACCACTAGAAAGCGTTTCAGTCTACGCAGGCTCACACCATCCCTCCACGTTGGCATCTTGGCCTTCGGCTGGAACCCAAGGGAGTGCAACCCAAGATCCACGAATAGTGGATAGTGACTCATCCTCTGACTCAGAAGCCATGGAAGGGCACCCTACCAAGAACCCTGAGGAGACAAGCCAAAACATGCCAGTGTGGGCCCCACAACCCGGATCTAGCATGTTTAGTCGTCTAATAGAGACCTTTAGTAGAGCTACACGCTCTGAACATGCGACAAGCGAAGTAAATGAGGAAGGAGGGGTAGTAGATTCGCCATTCACATCTTATGTAGACCCTACCCTCCCAAAGAGTGTCCATGTGGATATTCTACCCACTTCGTTTAATGAGGGCCCTACTGAGCTACCACATTCCGATGCTCTTCCTAAAGTAGAGGTCCCTAGAAGCCAATCCATAAGAAGTGACATTGCGTCCACTTCAAGAGAACCGTTTGGCACACCAAGTCTAGATGGGATATTTCTCAATGAAAATTGGGAATATGATCTACACACAGAGACTCTAACGGACCTATACACGGGTTACACATACCATGTAGGTTGGTTAGAAGTCCTACGATCCACATCTAGCGCCACTAATCTAGAGGAGCAATAGCAAATGATATGTGATGTTATTCATAGAATTATCCAAATTGAGAGGCAAAATAGGGGAGTGGACCTAGTTTCCACTGGCCCTATGAGGTTTTTGGATACGGGCAAGGCCAAACAACCAACCCTATCACAATTGGAGACTCCCTCGGTGAGTCCCATAGACCCTTTATATGTTGTTTCGCATGGAGTCTCAATGCAGGTTGAGCCCACGAGTAGTAACTTTAGCTTTCCAACCTTGGCTCAACTTTCCATTAGGGAATCCGCAATGCCTACCCCAATGATGAGCATAGCTGAAAGTGCACCTGTTACCGCTGTAGTTAGTACGACACCACTACCTAGTGGAACAGTACCTACAACAGTGCGTGCCAGTGCCTATCGACCCTATGTACCTATCGCTACTCATGCTCAGGTAGCTCCTACGCCTCTTAGTATGCCAATGGCGTATGCTCCACGACCGCCTTATCATAACCATTATCCAAGGGGAGCTAGGCCTAGTGACATATCATATCCTACGTCATTTGCCAACCTACTCAGACCAACGCCAACTCCTATCAGCCAGGCTATCCCAGAAGTGCCTCCACCAACTATGCCTGCTCACTTAGGTGATCTCGCAGCATTTGCTCAGACGATCGGACGATCCATTGTAGAAAACATGCGGGGCATGCCTGAGAGAGAACCTAGAAGCAAGGCAGTACAAGTGGCTAAGCTCACTCAAAACTTCAGTGGTAACGAGGATGTTAGGAAGCACATTGAAGTCTTTGAACACGTGTGTGATTCCTTGGAAGAGCACAATGAGCTGCATAAGTGTAAAGCTTTAGGCTTAACCTTGAGTGGGAAGGCCGGAGATTGGTATCGAACCTTAAGGGTGGAAGAGCGCACTCACTACCCCACTCTCAAGAGATTGTTCTTGAAAGAATACATACGCGAGGGTGTGCTTTGGGGGGTAGCATCTCAACTCCAGAAAGCTGAACGCGAGGAAGGGGAGTCAGTGAGAGACTTTATAAGTCGATTGAAGCATCTAAATTCTCGCTGCACTCCCGATGAACGCTTCAATAACAACCAACTCCTCGATAGATTCATCCAAGGATTGCGCCATGAGGACATTTACAATGGCCTAGTCATTAGAGGTCTTACAACATGGGAAGCAGTCACTGCCAATGCAATCCAGTTAGAAGACAACTTGATGATTGCAGGTAAAAAGGTGTCTTCAGAAACAAAATCCGTTAGTTCGCAAGTATCTGGGCACGAGCCAATGACGGTAAAACCTATTGCTAAGGAGCCCAAGATATCTGAAATGTCTGTGACCGACCTTACTAAGGCTCTCCAAGAATACTTTAGGGGTAATCGAGCTCCTCAGAATAGCCATATGTACCCAATGAGAGAGCAACAATGGTGTTCGGTGTGCTTAGGACCACATAGCACGAGTGAATGTCCCACATTCAGAGTCAAATTCAATGGGAATTGCAATGCATGTGGTAAGTATGGCCATCAATCTAAAGATTGCCTAACACTTAAGCGAATGTTGGCAAACCAGGCACCACTAGCTTGGTCAAACACACCTCAAGTACCCGCGCTAATGCCTGCACAACCTATCGAGCAACCGTCACAGCACATAGTTCCAAGGAATCCGAATGTAGTCCAGTCTGTGTCGTTACCACCGCCAGTGCTAGGACCACAACCTCCACATCCAAGGATTACCCCAATAAACTAGATGGGTTGTGAGTCACATAGTGCGTGTGGGGATTATGAAGAGGAGATAGACCCCACCACTCCATATGGGATTGATACGTTTGAAATGATTCCCCAGTACTACATGGAGGATCATTTTGGGCAAGTCAAGCCTGTATATCAAGCGGCTGCTCTCGCCACAAGGGGGCAAAACCTTAATACCTTGGCGAGGAGACCACCTCTTCAATGCTATGATTGTGGTGGACCGCATCGTGTAGCGGAGTGCCCTAATAGGCTACAGAAGATCGCTACTCAAATGCAACCAAATCAAGGGAGCACATCGGGAATGCCAGTACTTACATGTAATCGTTGTGGCATAGATCATTTGATCGCTCAATGTCCACATAATCCTAATGCACCCAAGATTACACCATTGAACTTGGTTGAGGTCACTAACCAAGCACGAGGAACCACACCCATTGTACCCGCGAATGTAGTTACACGGTCAATGCTTCAAAATCAAAACTACATTCTTGAAGAGAGGGATGCTGCATCAATCGCTCAGGCAAAGAAAAAGAAAACACGGCGGAAGAGATCGCTTAATGCCACGAGCTCCAAGCCTAGTTCAAAGACCAACATAGGGACAGGAGACGACCCCGTGTATATGAATGATCCTGAGGATGATTCCGATTCAATAGAAACCATGGGGACCAAAGCCACTACCTTAAGGGAGGAACCCACTCGGGAGCTCAATGAAGGAGAATCAAGCGAGTACATAAATAAGGGAAAACAGAAGGAAACTTCCTCGGCCCCACAACCAAGTCAGTTAATGCCCTCTCGACCACCCAAACTGACTGAGACTCCCCAAGACAAGCCACGTGGGCCAAAAACCCTCAAGAAAAAGATTGGAACTTACCCAAACCCAGTTGAGGAGATTGAACAAGTGCAACACTTAAGGGGTTTGGTGGAAGAAACACAAAGAGAACTGGAGCCAAACTTGAGAAAAATCAAAATTCCAGACACAGTGTTTCCTACGCGCAAGTTCAGCCTCACAAGAACCATAAACCGTTAGCTATACCTAGTATCATTCGGGAAGAAAGTGAGGATAGAACATCAGGAAGTGGGCAAACACCCTTTTTACTTGAAAGAATGTTTAGTGAGGGAATGCCTGACCCCATCGAAGAGGAAGTGATTCCATCTTCACCAATCCCTAGTCAAGGGGCGATATCTCGAAAAGTACCGTTGAATGTGTCTAAGTTAATGGATTTCATGTCCTCGGAAATCAGAACCACGATCATATCCAAATTATATGGAGATCCTGAGCTATTCTTAGCTCTTCGGGCATTTCTCAATGGAGAACTAAAGGCGGGGCTACCACAATTTGCAAATATGGATAGACCCGACACGCTTCAAGATGAAGGGGAGCATTGGGATCTACAACCCAACTTTGATGAAGATTCGGTCGTGGAAATACCTGTGAACAAGTTGGGACAGTACTTTGAAGGTGACGAATCTAATGCCACCCTCCCCATTACTACCAAGGGATTAACTCTAAAGGAAATCCTTGATGGTGGTGCTGGAGTGAGCATTGTGACTAAAAATTGTTGGGAATCCATGGGGAGACCTCACCTCGAAGTCACAAACATAGTGGTTAAGATGGCAAATGGAACCATAGCTAAACCTATTGGAATGTTAAGGGACCTCAAGATCAAGGTCCTGGGATACAAGGTAAAACATACCTTCATTGTAATGGATTTCTCCAAGCATCCTATGTCATATCAAATGATCTTAGGACGTCCTTTCATGAGGGAAGCACAAATGGTACATGACTGGTCAAAAAACCATGTCTACCTACAATTCCAGGACTCTGTCATTCGAGTTGATCTTGAGAATGGTCGTGCACATCCTTTAGGAAGCAAGGTTATCATCGATAATCGATCGGATACCACTGTTCATTCCGCCCCATTAAGGTATTGCTATACATGCAAAAAAGAGACTGATGATGGGAAAGATTCTCCTTACATGGATGTTCTACCGGGTATGACTGAGTCGGATAACATGGATTGGGTACACCTAGCGGCAACCATAGACACATGGGAGAGGCACAAGCTGGGTAACACCTGCTGAGGGGCAAGATATGCCACCGTTAGTGCCAATAAACATGATAGGTGTTATGCACTTGACTCCTGATGGTGAGAACGTGGCAAACTCCACCGACACTGAAAGTAGCGAAGACTTTGACCAATGTAATTCTGAGTATGAATCTCAAGAAGAAACCGACCCTGAGCCTGATGAGGAAAATGAATCAAATATTCACCCAAATATGGAAGCAAGGTGCTCAAGGCCTAGGACAGTGGCCTCCTGCAGTTCATCCGAAAGTGAAGATCGACCAAGTGAGTCCGAATCTGATAGAGACAAAAATCAAAAACTTGGTAAGAAGAAAACGAAACATAAGCGCCAACGCTATCGAGCTAATGTACGCACTGCAATAAACAAGGAAAGATCCACTGCAGAATGGCTTAGTTATGTAGGAGCCATTGACGCTCATTGGAAGATAGCGGATAATTGGGGACAATACCTCCAAAGTGTCATGTGGTGTATTCCGCAACCTCATGACGTCGCCCAATTAGAAATCGAAGAGAAGCCAAAACTAAGTCGTACTGCAAGAAGGCGGCAAAACCAAGAGTTGGCTCAACAACAAAAGGAGGCGGAATTAAAAGAAAAAAACCGGGCACAACAAGAACCAGTAGACTTACACCCCGCACCCGAGCATTTCAAATCATTCACCACAGGGGAACGTAAAGTAGTCTACACAAAAGCCCAACGAACGCCTACCAATGGGAGTAGCGGTGTCTACGATGGCCCTGCAGTAGTTAAGGAGATAGACTTAGCAGATCCGGGTGAGGAGCCTAAACCAGTTTATATTGCTCAAGACCTCACCAAGGCGGAAGAAGCTGCACTTACGAAGCTTCTTAAAGAATTCAAGGACATATTTGCTTGGACATATCATGATATGAAGGGTGTTCCACCCTCGGTGGTACAACACACGATTCCAATGATTAGCACTGCTAAACCAGTCCAGCAACGTCCCTACCCAATGAATCCTAAGTACACAAAGATTGTACAAGAGGAAATTGAAAAGCTTGTAAAATGTGGATTCATATACCCTATTGAGCACTCAGAATGGGTGTCTCCGATAGTCATCGTACCAAAGAAGAATGGGAAACTTAGAGTGTGCGTTGATCTCAAAAAGGTTAATGCAGCCACCAGAAGGGATCATTACCCCTTGCCATATTCTGAACATGTGCTTGAAAGAGTGGCAGGCAAGGAGGCATATAGCTTTTTAGATGGGTACTCGGGTTACAATCAGATCACAATTGCAGTCGAGGACCAAGCTAAAACAGCATTTATCACGGAGTTTGGAGTGTTTGCCTTTCGCGTCATGGCTTTTGGCTTGACCAATGCACCTGCAACATTCCAACGATTGATAAACACGGCCTTTAAGGAATATCTAAGGGACTTCTGTGAAGCTTTCTTAGACGATCTTTGTGTTCATTCCTCTTGGGATGAGCACTTGATGTGTTTACGAAAAATATTTGAAAGGTGTAGATTATATCGCATCTCCTTGAATCCTTTCAAATGCCAATTCTGGGTTAAACACGGAGTTATCTTAGGGCATATAGTGTCCAAAAATGGGATTTCCACTGACGAGAGTAAAATCAAGGTCATTCTGGAATTACCCCCACCCACCAACTACAAGGGAGTCCAACGCTTTATGGGCCACGTTGGTTATTATCGAAGATTTATTCTATTCTTCGCCGAGATAGCTCGACCATTGTATAAGCTTCTCATCGAGTTTATTTGGACCGAAGAATGTGATCGTGCCTATGAGCTATTAAAGAAGGCCTTGGCGAGTGCTCCAATCTTGAGAATGCCTAACTGGGATTTACTCTTCCATGTGCATATTGATGCATCAAACTTTGCTATTGGGTGTGTGTTGACTCAACCTGGAGAACACAAGCTAGACTACCCCATTAGCTTTGCCAGTCGCCAGTTGAACGATGCTGAGATGAACTACACCACTACGGAGCGAGAAGGGTTGGCAATGATATATGCAGTAAGGAAATTTCGTTATTACCTCCTTGCCACCAAGTTTGTTTTCTATGTGGATCATCAAGCATTGTTGTATCTGGTAAACAAACCATGCTCCACAGGAAGAATCACACGATGGCTATTGATTCTTCTTGAGTTTGATTTCACTGTTGTTGTGAGACCTGGCAAAAAACATATTATGGCTGATCATTTGTCTCACATACCCAATGGTGAGGCTCCTACGGGGGTTGATGATGACTTACCCGACACTTCCCTGTTCATGGTGGAGACAATGCCTGAATGGAGTGAAAAGATTGTTAACTTTTTGGTTAATGGCTTTCCACCCAAGGAGCTTCGTAAAGATCTAGCTCGAAAGCTAATCAAAGAATGCGAACCCTATTGCCTGATAGCCGGGACTCTTTATAAAAGAGGAAAGGATGACGTTCTTAGGCGTTGTGCCCGAGAGGATGAGTATCTATACATTTTACAAGAGGCACATATGGGCGTAGCTGGTGGTCACTTCTCAGGAGACTTAACTGCGCGAAAGATCTTACAATCAAGGTATTGGTGGCCCACTATGTTCCAAGACGCATCACTCTTTGTGAAGGGTTGCGATGAATGCCAACGATACAAGAAACCGCAGAGGAAAGATCAGATGCCCCTACATCCAATCAAAGTAAACCAACCATTTGATAAGTGGGGTTTAGACTTTGTAGGTCCGATTAGCCCAGCGACCCGAAACACACAATCTCGCTATATTATTGTGGCCACTGACTATATGACCAAATGGGCTGAAGCGAAAGCGACACGTAAGACAGATGCGAGGACAACAGCCAAGTTCCTCTTTGAAAATATAATCACACGCTTTGGTTGTCCTTTTGAACTTGTGAGCGACAATGGTACGCATTTTATAAATGAAGTGATTAAGGAGCTCACAACAAATTTCATGATATCCCATCATAAATCTACTCCTTACTATCCGCAAGCGAATGGCCAAGCCGAGAGTACCAACAAGACTTTAATCTCTATTTTGACAAAGACAGTTGAAGCTCATCGCACGGATTGGGATCTAAAGCTTACGACAGCTTTATGGGCCTATCGTACTGCGTACAAAGTGGCTATTAATTGCACACCATTCAAAATGGTATATGGCCAAGAAGCAATCATGCCGTGGGAATTTGTCATTCCAAGTCTTCGTGTTGCTACTCAAGAGGGTTGGGATGGTAATCCCTTAGGAGAACGTCTGTATATCCTTGAGCGGCTAAACGAAGAAAGACAATTGGCTGTATACAATGCCCTTGTGGAGAAGGATAGAAGGAAAAAATGGTTTGATCGCCATCTAAAGGACAAGGACATCAAGGTTGGGGATAAAGTCCTGATGTATGGAGTGCAAAACGAAAAGAAGAAGCTCAAATATGCTGGTAAGGGACCGTATAGAGTATGTGAAATTACACCGCAAGGTACCATCAGAGTGGAGACTCTCGACGGAGTTGAAACCATTGGATTCCTTAATGGGAGTAAATTCAAAAGATACTATGACCCCCTGAGCCAGGAGGAGTTACACGCAATTCATCAAAAGAAGGCAGCTAAAGAACAGGCTGAGCTTAAAAAGATACAAGCAAGAGTCGAAGCCAAAGAACGTCAATAGCGTACTAGGAGACAACGAGAAGCCAACTTGGGAATTACGCAAGTATTTTTCGAGGAAGCAGAGGAGGATGCACTGGAATCTGACCCACCTCTAAGATACCCAATTGAGTTACAGAGTCCTTACGGGGAGGTGCTGTATAATGCATTATTGGATACAGGAGCTCAACACAATTTGCTATCATATGGCGTGTGGTGTCAACTGGGAAAACCACCTTTAACCAAGAGTTCTATCCAAGTTCAAGGAATCAACAAGAAGAAAACCCCTGTCTCAGGAATTCTGCACACTCCGGTTGCTTATGACAAGGGAACCATAATTCAAAGCTTTTTGGTTATGCGTGCTGGTACCATGGAAGGGACTATAATCTTAGGGCGCAAATGGATGATGGCCACCAAGTGCAATATCGATTGGGCAACCAGACAAGTCACAACGCAAGAACCAACACTAGGTCTGACCGCTCAAAATCCCGCACCTAAGTCATCCACTCAAATGTTAGATAATGAAAAATCACAAAGTCCAATGGCAAAACCATCTTTGATTGTTTGCCACCCCTCTAATGCTTCAACGACAAGAGTGGAAACATGCAGGATGATCTCTAAAGCTCCGCTTACTATGCCAAAAAACACATACAAATGGGTCCCGAAAGCTTCGTTAATAGCTACTTCCCCTGCTCAATCTCGTTCAGCCACCAAGAAGCCTCGTAAAAGGAAAGCAGCTACCCACCCGAGAAAGGGCAATGTCACATCGCGATGGATCCCTAAAAAATTATTAGTAGCCCAAGGGTACTACGAGGGGAATGACCAGATTTGGGTCCCTAAACATAAGGTGAATCCCTCTACATCACCTGTAAAACCTTGCAAACTAATTGTTGCCACCCTAATGACAATTCAAGACCGTGGTAAGGGAAAGGTAACAGAGTGCTCCGCACCACTTCTGACCTGTCATAAACCTACTGATGCTATATCTGTGTTTGCAGATATGGCAGATGCACGATCATCATACACTTCATCCACTCCCACCCTTGGTGAGAGGTATCATCTATACCTTTCTCAGATATTTCACATGTGCTATCCTGTTATTGAAACTGAATGGGATCATATAGATGTACTAGCCAGAGAGGAAAATGTTGAGGAATTAGAATGGCTAATTCGCCTATTGACCATGACTGACCCCTACTCCGTAGAGGAAATATCCCCGATAGCCCAATGCTTTCCTTTTCCACAAGATGACTATCCTCGCATGGTTACATTCTTGATGAGTTTATGTGGATGGGAAAATGAAAAGGAAATATCTGATAATGATGAATGGACGGATGAAACTCATGGCACTACTTATTTGTTTGGATGACGCGGATAGAGGCTTAGCCTTAGGGCTAGAGCCAGGACTCTACAACATCCTCTTACCGTATCCTCAGTAGTAGTGTGGTAACTGGTAGGTAGGTTAGTGTTTTCAAGTTTTTTCTAGTTTGGATTCTTTAAACGAGTCTTTGATTTTCCACACTGATGTGCCTCTCAAGGTATAGTGCTTGTTAGTTGATTGTACAGGTTAAAAAGTTTGAGGTGGGTTCGCTTTCAAGTCCTGAGACTGCCGCAACGTTCATCAAAATATATCTACATCAAATTGCAAGCTGTCTCGTCAAATCAAGGAGATCTCCAATTACAGGTGTAATTCTTCCATACCCACACTCTTTCGTTTTTTCTGTTCAATTAATTTCATAAACTATAAGGCATGACCACATGGAAATTGTCAATGTACTACTTAGTTTTTGAAGTTGCTTGCATGCTAGTGTAAATCATTAATGAGCTTAACTTTATTGGAAATATTCCTAGGCAGCATGACGTCTTTAGTTAACCTTGGAATACAATTGTCTTAGGTCTAGGGTCAAACCATCTTAATGTTTGAACACCTGGCTGTGTGTGTGTTGACCTCTAGGACATAGCTTTTACCCCTTGTCGAAAGGATGTAAGAACACATTTTAGTTCAGGAGCGAAGATCAAAAGAAACTTTTTTTTTTTTAAAAAGCCTACAATAAATGGCAATACAAGTCTATGATGTGCTTTAATGTTGGCCTATCGCCTTATTGATACTTGGTAGGTGAGGAGTATTCTACTCCAGACCGATGCCTTGGTTGGTAGGGGGTAGCCTTGCCTAAAGTGAGCTAATAGATTCCTGGATAATGCCTTGTGTTAAACATGGTACCAGGATCGATGTTAGTTTTGCCTTAGGAAGGTCGCCATTGTGTATAAAAATTGTCACGTGCGTGAAGAAATAAAGGCAAAAGGCTCCTGTAACTCTAATGTTTCTTGTGTCCCTAGGCTCGTGGTATAAACTTGTTCTTAGAGTAGACACAGTGTGGTCATCTGTTTATTTATTAAGCTTGGTTCTTTTCCTTGACTTAGGCCAGTTATAAACCTTGATTAACCTTTGACACCTTGCTGACTCTTGATTTACTTTCAATAATTTTAAACTCCTGTTAATTTGCTACACTAGCTCATTCATGTGACCTTTAAACTAAGTTCTCATCGCAACATCCATTGTGGTCTAACATGCTTAAATTTCTACACTTTATATCTTTTGAATTCTAGCATACTTTCACTCTACTTCCCTATTTTGCAGACGGTCTACCACAACAACCCTCTCGAGCTTACCATACCATAGCTTCCGAGGACGGAATCTACATCAGGAAGGGGGGCATGTTAACCCATGGCGGACGCACTATGTTTTACGTCATTAATTTAAATATTCTGAGTCATGGGCCGGGCTTGTCGGCACCATATGTTAAGGATAAAGGGATTGGGTGATCGCCGATGAGAGGCGCACCTTGGATATCAGTAGGATAAGGGTTAGGGTCGGTCGGCCATGTATGGGCGCCCAAGTGTGAACGGCCAAGTCACCTATAAGAGTCAAATGTAACCCTAAAATCCTCATTCTCATGTGTTGTGAATACAAGAGTGCTCTTGCCTTATCTCCTTGGTTTCCTTCTCCTGCGTGTGTGAGAGAGAGAGAGAGAGAGTGAGAGAGCGATCGAGCATTGTGTAGCGGCACGGCGGCGGAGAGGCGGTAGAGCGGCACGACGGCGGCTCCTCCTTCACGACTGCGACGCGGGAATCCTTCAAGGCGGTGGTTGAGCGGTGAGTGACACACCCTTTGGCATTCTGTTTGAGCTTCCTTCCCTGGTTGTATGCTTGCAGCCATTCGTGGCTCGCATACGGTGTCCGGCAAGTCCCCAGCTACGACCTGTGCGGCAAAAGCGCACAGAGCTGAACTCACAAATAAGACAAGGAAGCCCAATGAGAATGCCATGGACTTCATCAAGCGGGAGAATGACCTGCATCAACAAACAACTGATAGATGTGGGAGATAAGGTGTCCGACAACGACCTTGCTATAATCATCATTCATGGATATGAAGGTCTTGTTCAAGGCCTCATCATTCTAAGGGAAAAACCCGCACCTTGATGAAATGGAGCAGATCCTTAAGGGACAAGGATCAAATACAAGCAGCCATGAAGAACATTCATGGCAGTAGCACTTCTGCAAACAAGTAATACTGACAAAGCCCTCTTCACATTAAGAGGCAGAGGTAGATTAAACAATCAAAGAGGACGAGGAAGACGTAACAACTACCAACCAAACAACAACAACAATGATCAAGGTACTCATGAAGCTACTTATTCTTCTAATAGAATACGTGGCTATTCCTCTAGAGGTAGAGGAAGAGGTAGAACTTCCCATAACTCCATTCAATGTTATTACTATAAAAAATATGGAAATTTTGAGAAAGATTACATGAGAAAGCAAGCTAATCTGAAGGGAAAATTAGTCAACTATGTAAAATATGGAAGCTCTGAAAGCTTCACAAATGCCAACAGTTTTCTCTCTATTGAAGAGATCAAAGAGGTCACCCATGTAGACCATGGCAGCAAGCAGGAACCATGGTGGATTGATAGTGGGCTCCCACATGAATTCTCATGCTGAATACTTTTCTAAGTTAGATTCTACTCATGATAGTTTGATTTACACTGTAGACAACACTCCTAATTCTATCACAGGTAAAGGAGAAGTTTCCCTTGAGCTAAACACAGGGGAAAGGAAGCAGCTTGGAGCTATCATCTTGGTGCCTTCACTCACCAAGGACTTACTCTCAATTGGATGGTGGATAAAGGCTTTAAAGTGGAATTTGAAGGTCAACAATGGCCTGATCAGAGATCCTCAACACAGCTACAAGGTCGTCTCAGAAGATGTCAAAAGCATGACAAACTCTTCAAGTTGAGTGGATCAGTAGTAAAAATGTCAGCAATGTAAAGCTGATAGGTCAGCCTTTTTACCTCCATCAAAATTATGGCATACAAGGTATGGACACCTGAATTTCAATAGCATGTGTTGCTGAAATCAAAAGGCATGGTTTTGGGCATACCATCTCTAAAAAAATTTGATAAAGTATGTGAAGCGTGTTGCATTGGCAAAGCATTCTATAGCACCCTTTTCTAGAAGGACAAGTAGAGCAAGAGGAATCCTTGACCTCATTCACACAGATGTCTGTGAATTAGCCCACACTCCTTCACTTGGTGGCAATACATACTATATTTCCTTCATAGATGATTACTCCATATACAATTAGAGGCTTTCTTCATGAAATCTAAAGCTGAAGTATTTGGCATTTTCAAAGAGTTTCATGTTATAGTTCAAAACATCATAGGTAGAAGAATCAAGGTTCTCATGTCCGACAATGGAGGAAAATACCCCTCAAAAGACTTTAGCAAATACCTTCTTGAGCATGGCATAAGAAGGCAACTGACCTGCAGCTATACACCTCAGCAAAATGGAGGTTTTGAGAGGAAAAACAGAGTCCTACTGAAGTTAGCAAAGTGTATGCTAAAGGACAAGAACCTCTCTAGCACCTAGGGTTGAAGCTATCAGCACAGCATGCTACCTGATGAACAGATCCCCAACTGAAGCACTCCAAGGCATGTGTCTTTTGAAATCAAAAGGCATGGTTTTAGGCATACCATCTCTGCAAAAAATTGATAAAGTATGTAAAGCCTGTTGCATTGGCAACAAGCAGTCTAGAGCACCCTTTTCTAGAAGCACAAGTAGAGCAAGAGGAGTCATTAACATCATTCACACAGATGTCTGTGAATGAACCCACACTCCTTCACCTGGTGGCAATACATACTATGTTTCCTTCATAGATGATTACTCCAAATACACTTAGATTTTCTTCACGAAATCTAAGGCTAAAGTATTTGGTATTTTCAAAGAGTTTCATGTTATGGTTTAAAATATGATAGGTAGAAGAATCAAGGTCTTCATGTCAAACAATGGAGGAGAGTACCTCTCAAAAGACTTTAGCAAATACCTTCTTAAGCATGGCATAAAAAGGCAACTGACATGCAGCTATACACCTTAGCGAAATGGAGTTGATGTGAGAGGAAGAACAGAGTCCTATTTGAGTCAGCGAGGTGTATGGTAAAGGAGAAGAACCTCTCTAACACCTAGGCCTAAAGCTATTAGGAAAGCATGCTACCTGATGTGAATAGATCCCCAACTGAAGCACTCCAAGGCATCACCCCATATAAAGCCTTTCATGAACTCAAGCCTCAAGTACACCATCTCAAAATATTTAGATGTTTAGTTTTTTCTCATATTCCAGATGCAAATAGGAAGAAGCTTGATGACAAGTCAAGAAACTGTATGTTTGTTGGATAGAGTAGTGAGGAAAAGCCTTATAGACTCTATGATCAATTCAAAAAGAAAACATTTATGTCAAGGGATGTGATCTTTGATGAGACTGGGAGACCCCAGCTCATCCCCATCAGATGTAGACACCCCTTCTTCATCAACTACTCTCAAAGGAGAGATAGTACCTTTGGAAGACTCCATTAAAGAACTGGAGGAATAAGATGATGCCCACCAAGTAGCCCTCAAGAGGTCTACAAAAGAGATAGAAGGCATGCCCAAAGGTTAACATATCACAGAGGTAACAATTCAAACTTTGAACAAACAAATTATGCTCTCTTAACATCATTTATGTAGCATGATGAACCCCTCTTATATGAGGATGCCTATGATAAGAAAGAATTGACAGATGCAACGGACAAGAGATAACTGCATTGCACAAGAATCACACTTGGGATCTGTGTGAGCTTTCACCCAACAAGAAAGCAATAGGCTGCAAATGGATCTACAAACTGAAGTACAACAAGGAAGGAAGATAGACATGTTCAAAGCAAGACTTATGGCTAAAGGTTTTGCCCAAAAACACGAGGTTGATTATGAAGAGACCTTTGCACTAGTAGCCAAGATGAATTCTATCAGGTTATTCCTTTCTCTAACCTCTCTTCATAAGTGGAAATTGTCGCAAATGGATGTCAACAATGCCTTCCTCAATGGGTAGCTTGAGGAAGAAGAATACATGCAAAAGTAGCCTATAGGTTATATCAAAGCAAGAATAGAGAATCTTGTTTACAAGCTGTAGAAGAGCTTGTATGGTCTGAAACAAGATCCAAGAGCCTGATATGTTGCAGCTGTCAAATCTAAACTCTTAGTTGAGTTTGAGATGAAAGACCTTGGATACCTACACTATATCCAGATTGAAGTAGCCAAGACCACAACAGGTGGTATCTTCATCTCTCAGCAAAAGTATTTGTAGACTATTCTCAAGAAGTTTGGTATGGAGACCTGCAAGCCAGTGTCTACACCAATGGAATCCAAACTAAAGCTCACAAAGGATGAAACATGCCATCCTTCTAATATTTCTCTAAGGGATTTGGGGGACAACAAATTTGACTATTTATTCAAATTTGGGAGAGGAGAGCTCACGGTGTTGCTGTCCCCATATAACCAAGTCACGAAGAATAAAAATAGGTTGACAGAAAAACCGAAGTGTGAGATAGTCATTGTACTGATCATTTATGGGGCGTGGCCAAGCTAAGCCCACACGTTTGGGCGAGCAAATCTGATCATCTACAACCTGTCCTGCGGTAACAACCGTGGGAGGGCTCCATCGTCAAGTCTAACGACAGCAACGACAAGCCCACCAACAGCGACATGTTCTTCAGCATCATGGACACGAGACTCCAAAGTTTAGTGTTACTCCCTTAATATGCTTGGCTTTCTCAACTAATCTCATAGGGCTCTCAAAGCATATATGATGCACACAGAGTACCAATGCCTTGACCTTAGACTTGTACAAACCAGTTGATGACCTCCTTCATGAAAAAGTCCTCATCTGGTTAAGGGAAATTGTCTGCTAAGTGATCTGAGTGGTGCCTGAATCTTGAAACAATTCTTCGTTCTTTTTATAATGGACCACTTCGTGACAATAGAAGCACTTGTCCTCTCTATATTGACATTTCACCACCTCCTCTAACCAAAAAACCTTTTCTTTGCATGGGGAAATCTCATCTTTATTCTCATTGATTCCAGACTTCCGATCATGATGTTGATAAAGCTTACAGAAGCCTCTGCTTGGGAGTCATTAAAACACTCGACACTTTGAGCAAGAGATAAGGCCTCATCAAACATACAAGATCCAAACCTTCTAAATAACATCAGATAGCACTGGATGGGATTAAATCATCACTTTCAACTGCAAGACACATATGTATGCTAGTACAACTCGCAGAGATACAAGCATTCCACAAACTACCTTATATACAAATTCAAAGATGCTCAAATCAAACACAAGTCATCATTTCAGATGCAATGTGTAACCATCAATTTGATTTGCATGGATCCTTTAGTTAAGAGAAGAATAAACACTTAGATGATGTACACCAAATGCCCCATGATGGGCAGTTCACGAGGCTTGCGTGCTTTGAAAGTATCAAAACAACTCATAATACATACCATAGACACAGTACATACAATGTACGGTGCTCACATCATGGTACTCAAGGTGCACACGTCATACACACATCATGGCAATCACAATGCGCACTATATGGACAACAGTGCATTGACCTATGCCTTCCACTTTTTTTGGCCTCCTCTTTCTACCAGGAGAACTAATGCAGTAACAATAGATGCATATACAGGCGTTGGAATTCTGCGTACAAGGTTCCCCACACGAGGTAAATCTTCTGTAACTTGTTTCACGAGAAACGCCAAAGCTGGTGCTACAATAGTAAAGATAAGCAAACTCCTCCCAACTGTGCCTATTACCTCTGAAGTAAATTGTTGCATAAATAGAGCAAACTCCTCCTTGCTTAGCTCATTGTCATTATTTTTGTCAAATTTCTGTATCACAGTAAAAGAAAAGATACAGTTACATGGAAAGTGAAATGTTACATACATCTATGTTGTGTGCGCATGTGCGAGCATGTTGTGAGTGTGTGTGTGTGTGTGTGAGAGAGAGAGAGAGAGAGAGAGAGAGAGAGAGAGAATTGTTCTAGAACCTTGAAAATCTCATGCACTTCCTCCCTCGTCGGAGGATCATAGTGAGGGCCTGGAAAATGTTTGTTCAAATCACTGTCAAAAGAGGGAAGTTAGGCATGAGTATTCTATACCCATAATTTGAAACTTTGTATACATAGCATACAAAATACGAATTGATGTTATATTATATGCCCATGAAATAGTGTAACCTAATGCAAAACTATATCTATGATTTTTTCTTTAATGCAGAGTAAAGATACAGATTGACACCAATTGCACAGTCAAATAAGATTAAGAAAAGTGTTAAACACTGAAGGCCCACCTCTTTTTGCTTTGAACATGGTGGCATTGAAAATCATGGTATCAAATGGAGGTGGTGGTTATTTCCAATGTGAGTGCTTTTAGGGAAGTGCACATGGATCATTTTCCTATTTATGTGAAGTGGGTTGTAGGATGTGCAGTTGAATGTGTGCCTCTGTAGGTCAGCGTGCATGCATGTGTGTGTGTGTGTGTGTGTGTGTGTGTGTGTGTGTGTGTGTGTGTAAATGAGTGACGGTTGAATTCTTTCATGCATTTTGGCCGGAATTGAAGCTTCCATTGCTATGCATGATCAATAAATGTTGACGTGACGACATGTTGCCTCATTCTTGAAAGGAAGGCTTGCTGAAATTGCTCCCAAAAAAGCAACTCTGTGAGAATTTAGGCAACTCGAGACCCATCTCTCTTATGCCAGTTGTTTATAAATTGGTCACAAAAATGATAGTTAATCGCATTAAGGACTACCTCCACTCTGGATTGCACCACGCACAATACGGCTTTGTTCCCAGGCGGCACGGATTACAGGTGACAGCTACAAAGATGGCGGGGAAGGAAACAGTACTCGACATCCAGGGATGAATGTAAACTCATTGGACAGGGGTAATCATTCTGGTCTTGGGAGAGAAAACTTACCAACAGTGGTAGACACTAGTCTGAGAGGCGCGAAGCACTACGAATCACTGAGACAACGGTGGGGCACAAAGCGCACCCATGTACTCAGAACTGTTGCGGACGAAAGACTGCTACTGGCGTCCCATGAGCAAATTGAGTCTGAACCAGGTGACTTAACCCCCAGCGAAGAGGGCTCATTTCTTATGGACAACATAGCAAATGCCTACATGGGTATTGAGTATGCCAAGTACACCGACCAAGATGTCCTAATCATGCAAGTGGATATTGCTAAGGCATTTGACACTGTCCACTGGGACTTCATAGTTGGGGTGATGGATCGGATGGGATTTGGACCCAAAATGCGAAATGTCATTTATTGGCTATACCAGGGGGTACTGCTAAATGCATTTTTAGTCGGGAACTTTCAGCCGCTTGGTCCTTGGGTAAATCGGTACTATAACATGCGGAAGCTTCAGGGGAGATCGGTAACTTCAATGCTGAGAAAAACAACACACTTGTCGCAACGAAATTAACGTACAAAACTGAATGTAGATGTGCAAAAAATAGAGAGAGAGAGAGAGAGAGAGAGGGAGAAGAGGACACGGTATTAGGTCCCGAATACCAGGAGGTACTGCTAAATGCATTTTTGGTCGCGAACTTTCGGCCGCTTGGTCCTTGGGTAAATCGGTGCTGTAACATGCGGAAGCTTCGAGGGAGATCGGTAACTTCAATGCTCAGAAAAACAGCACACTTGTCGCAACGAAATTAACCTACAAAACTGAATGTAGATGTGCAAAAAAATAGAGAGAGAGAGAGAGAGAGCGAGAAGAGGACACAGTATTGGGTCCCGAATACCCTCTGTAGGGCCCCCACCACGAATGGTGTATTTGCTTTTATCAGAATGATGCAAAAACTAAAATAACAAACTGAACCTGAACCTTCTTGGATGAGATAGATCTCTGCCCTTGACCTTCAATCCTTCACCCCTTCTGCGTTAGCTTGTCCTTGGCTGTCCTGGCCCTTTGTTCAGCTTCAGCAGTTGGTGAATTATGAGATGAATGGACTGGAATATGCAATGGGTATTTATACCCTTCAGTGATGCTAGTCGGCTGGAATAACACCAGTCGGCTGACTGAAAATACCCCACGACCTGTAAATCAGCATTAAATGCTAAAAATGCCTGCGCATCACACCAATAGGCTGCTGGCCATCAGGCGCCTCTGTTTCTGGCTGCTGGGCAGCCTGGGTGGGCTGCCCCACACTTGGCCTACAATCCTCTAGGGCTGTGTACCATGTCGGCTGCCTGTCCAGGAGCCCTAGGGCTGTCCTACAGCCCTTCCATGGCCATCCCATGGCTAGTGGGCACAGCCAAGGCCTTCCTGGCCCCTATGGGGGTGGCTCTGCATGTCATGACCCTGTGTTTTTCTCTAGACAGTATGCAGGTGTGCACGGGGACATGGTGGACAGTGTGAATGGCATCAGATTTGAGTTAAAAAGGAAGCCCATGTGTGGACAACCCCAAGTGTGAAGGGGGCAAAGATACTTTAATTTAAAAAGGTTTTATAACCTTTGGTGGGCAAAAAATTAAAGTTATAAAGGTTTTAAAGCCTTGAGAGGCCCCAGGGTAATTTTTAGAGACTACTCCACTTTTGGAGGCCCACGTCTCTCTTGCCTCTCTCTCTTGCTTTTTGGGAGGCGTGCACACTGCAAGTTCTCATGCATGGAAGAGAGGAGAAGTCGACTGCTTATGTTGGCTGTTGGTTGTTGGCTGCGCACAGAAGAGTTCGTGCAGATCTGTACGGCTGCTGCAGGTACAGCGTACGGATGCTGCAGGTGCAGTGTACGGCTGCTGCAGGTACAGTGCACGGATGCTGCAGGTACAGTGTACGGAAGCTGCAGGTCAGGTGGCTGCAGTTACAGATTCAGTCGGCGCAGGCAGGTGTACGACTGCAAGTACAGCTGTACGATTGCATGTACAGCTGTACGACTGCATGCATAGGTGTACGGGCAGGTACAGCTGGTACACGCGGCTGTTGTATGACAGCTAATACAGGTGGCAGCTGCACACTATTAGGTACGGGTGGCTGCTGATGTTGACCTGTTCGGAAAGGTGGCTGCAGGCGTGTGCTTTTTGGAAGACGCCGTGTTTTTGCAGAAAGGAGGGGCTGGTTTTTCATGAACATAGACATCATGTCGATGGCGTTCAACTCATGGAACTTTCAGTTTCTCTTTGCGTTGGGTTCGGGACTGTTTTGGGACTGTTTATGGGCTGTTTTTGTTTGGTAGCAAATTCAGCTATGTGCTTGGATTTTTGGCTGCAAGTACAAGTCATTTGGTTATGTTTCTTGGCATGGGAGTGATGCAAGCTCGCATGGCTGCGTGCTCATGGAACAGATTGTTTTCTTCCTGCTAGAAAGGAACAGAGGGACCTACAGTTATGGGCATGCTATTGTTGGCATTGTTGTTGAATGGTGCCATGAATGGTTCTGTATGGAAACAGGACAGAAGTTTCAAAGGGAAACAGGCCTAAGGGTTTCATGTGGAAACAGGTCATAGGTTTCTGGAGGAAACATGTATTTGGGTTTCTCCAGGAGATAGGTCACATGCGGGCAGAAGGTACAGGAATGGACACATGTATGGTACAGCCTTGCTACTGATTGGACAGGGGATAGGGAATCCATGACAGAGATGGATAGTACCCTTGGAAGGTAGAGAGGGTTGGTACAGGTGTGTCGACTGTATGGTATGCTGTGCTGTGATACGAGTTCTCTTTTGAGAGACAGTTTGGGAGTCTGTGTTGTGATGCAGAAGCACTGGATGTGTCAGGGTGTGACGTTGTTCATAGTGTGAGAGGCTATGGATGGTTGTGGCAGCCCTGATCATGGGAGAAAGCTTCTGTATGCAGACTCAATGTGAGAGAGTCTTTCGATGTGAACAATGGCTGGACTTGTTTGTGGATGCCGAGTGGACAAGAAGCCATGATGCAGGTTCTTCGCAGGCTTCAGGGATTCTACTATGACGGCTGAGTTCCCAGCCTTATTGTAATCAAAGCTCTTATAATCAATTAAAGAAATACCGCAAGGGGCGCCACTGCGTTTTGGGGCCAATCGGTGTCCGTGTACTGTTTGCAGGAGCACTCTAGCTCCCCCTGTTTGTTTTCCTTTTCTAGGTCTTCAATGGCGTTGAAGTGCTTTATGTGCACCTCCCCCCGTGCCCATATTTGTCCTTGGGGTAGCCCTATGGGCTGGCCCCTTTCCTATGCCAACCCTAACTGTCTACACAGTGGTCTGGCATCCAGTATCATACCAGATACTCAGAACCACTGACATCATTCCAGAGGGAGACTCAGCGCGGACTGGCACTGTTTCATGTGCAAGACAATGCACACCTAACCTTGGACACATCTGTACAGATCTGTCTCCGTTGCATCCAAGTGCGGGATGCACGTGACATCCCCTTCTGCTTAACTTGACGGAAGCTGCATAGCCTCCAAATAATCTGTCAATAACGCCGGATAGTCGTCGAAAAACTCTTTGTCCAGCCATACAGCTTCATGGGTCACTCAGTCCTGAAACTTCGTGAGGAACTGTCTTTGTCTTCAGCCTGAGCCATGCTTTAAGCGGTGCAAAAGGATCTGTTCTAGAACCATAACCTCAGCTTCATCAATAATATCCGGTTCCGCCTCGTCTTTAACTTTTGAAGGGATCGGACCTGCATATGGCTTTAACCAACTGATGTGAAACACATCATGCATAGTCCAACTCAGAGGTAGCTTCAACTATTTAACAAATGAGTGCTGTAGCCCTTCCACCCAACAGGAGACCTCCCCCCGCCCGCCGTCTCTATCCCTTGCGGCCGAAGTAACCCACGCCACACTCCCAAGAAAAGCTCGTCTTGTTAGGCCGGATAATTTCTTTGTGATTGTCCCGTCTTTTTTCAATCCGAAAAGGAAAAAGAACCCTTTTCCATAAATTCCTCTTCGGACCGACGATTCATCGGGAACCCCACAAGCGGGTTCACTACGAATAAGAATCAATCGTTGAACGGGTTCATTGAAACCTCGTTAATCTTTCTCTGGATGGAAAAAGGTCCGAAGCTCCTGAAAGACAACTTTGGGCATCGCTTGCCCACATGTTTCAGCCTTTGCTTCATAATCCGAAGATTAATCCAATCAACTTCCGAAAACTTCATATCCCTTCGGTCTTTATTGGCCTGTCGAGTGTAGACCTCTTGTGCTTTAGCTAACCTTTCCTTTACTAACTCCAAAATCTCCTGGTAAGACTCCGTCAATCTATTCACTTTGGGTACAAAACACGAGGTCTTGGTAAATAGCGACTGGAATGGTCTTCCGAACGCTGCCTCATATGGAGTCCTGCCAATAGCTGAAGAAAAAGAATCATTCAAAACAGCTTGAACTAAAGGCAAATATGATTCCCACTTACCTTGCTGATCGTGGACATAACACTTCAGCACATCAAAGGCCAACTGGTTGTAGATTTCTGTCTGGCCGTCCGTCTGTGGGTGAAATACACAAGATTGCTATGATCTTGACGAGCTTTCTCTTGAGCAGTTTGAAGAATTTTCCCAGTTTTTCTAGTTCGTTCTCATAGTTCCACCCACTTCGGGTGACTATGAATGTACAGTTTACTATTTAATATAAACAGTGGTTTCACCAAAAATAAAAAATTAAAAAAAATGTGTGTGTGTGTATGTGTGTGTGTGTGTGTGTGTGTGTGTGAGAGAGAGAGAGAGAGAGAGAAGGTAATATTAACTTCTACAAAAGACCCCAAGGGTCTATGAGACCATAAATGATACAACAATACCATGGATATACTAAGCCATGGAAAAAAAACGACCATCACTAGTATATACAGATGTGATGCCAGTATGTGACTGACCCTATATGGGAGAAACTAGCCATGATCAACTAATAATGATGCCCTCCTCAACCAATGCGGATCTAACAGCCAAGAGAGTATCTGGCCTTGTGATGGAAGCATATGCTGGTGTCGCAGAACCTCCCGGATTCGCATCTATCTAGTGGAGGGTCGTAATGCTCTAGGTCGAGCATTACGACCGGGCCGCTAGCGGTGGGCTCTAATGTGGGTGCATAACAACTCAAGATATCTCTAATGGCCCTCTCGGAAGTATCATGTCAGGTTTGCCTCTCGACATGTTGTCTCAATAATGCATCCCCATGACGTCTAAGCTCCAATAATAAGTACATGCCCATGCATATTCATCATCAAACTACATCACCTCTGCGAGTGGACCAAACCCCGCGCCGAAGAGGCAGTGGAATCTCCCCCATATCTCATAGTAGACTGACCAGCTATGCATGTAGTGCGCCTCATTTTCCACCTATCATGTGGTGCATACTCTTCCATATCCAATCCTCATGTGGGGTAGCATTAGCTCTACCACTTTTGACCCTGAGGTGGTGACACGACACCATGAGCTCGCCAATCACGATACACATGGCATGTGACATAGATCTATATGTATCTTGGGATCACAATGAAACCATCCTCGGGGACTCTCAAGAAGCGGTCCCCATAAAACTAGGTTTTCGTGCCAAACTCGGAGGAAGGAGACACCCGTGTTTGATGTATGTAAAACTGCAATAGATCCAACCAAATGATTGGGTACATCGCCTGCTGTGAGAGGTCCAAGAATAGAGAGTCCACTATATAGAAAAGACTAGCTTCGAGGCTTGGGGTAGCTTGGAGCTCGGCAGGTTGATTGGCGAGCTGGTCTAGGGATGGACTGACGAGTAGGCGAGCTGGTCTAGGGATGGACTGACGAGTAGGCGCCCAAGTGTGGATGCCCAGTGACCGGCCAGGAGCCTATAAAAGGGTGGCCAAGGTCAAACAGTTAGTCAGAGTCTCGCGAGTCTTTGCGAGAGCTCTGTGGTCAGGAGCCTGGATATAGTGCAGATGTGCACCTACTTCATACAGCCGAGGCCGACAGCAGTCTCAAGGCCCGCGAGGGTGGCTCCGTGGCGGTATGGGACGTCATGGAGTAGAGATTGGTCGGTGCGTCTTGCTAGTTAGCTCAGCTCGTGGCTCGGTGGGAACAGCCAAGTCTTGTGGGTTTTGCCCATGGCTGTCATTGTTGGGTGGTGAGTCAGGCCTACACCCCCTACACGTTTTATGGCTTTGTTTTGCAGGTTTCGGGTCATGCCCGAATTCACCTTATAGGAACGTGCATGTTATATACTCATGGTAGTCAACCCACAAGACTATATAACTATCAACTCTATTATGCATAGTATGGACTAGATACTACGACATCCCCACTAACGTCATCACTGCCCAATAGTGGGTGTAGAACTCTGTATCAAGATATGCTCTCACACACGCACTCCACACACACACACACACACACATAAGAGCATATATTCACACAACGGCCTTCGTACTGAGTTATGCAGGGCAGACTCAGCCATAATGAAGCTTAGCACTAAGGGAATTAGAATATGACCCCAAGAAATATTCACTCTTTCCTACCATTTCTGAAAATATTATTGACAACATTGACCCAACAAGTGTCACTGAGGCCTAACCATGGCAGGCCAGAAATGAAAAACAACAAGATGTTCTGTACCCTTGATTTGAAATGCAATGTACAGTAGTACGCACATGCAATAGATACCAATTGCAAACCAAGGTGAGACTGGTAAATATATCCATTATAAAAAATGTGGTATCCAGTGAAATGCATATGCAAGTGTAGACCAACTGTACAGCCATGAAAATTTGAAGATACTTAGATGCATCGTATTGCATAGCCAATGTTGTAATGTAAGTGGTATACCCATGATGTGAATGAAAGTTAGAGAGCCATGCCGAAAACTAGGCATGGGGTTCTGCTACTCACTTGTAAACTAGAAGAACAGCGGTGTACAGCTCTTGAAACCTTAGGGTATTAGTTCCAGCCTGATGTGCAAAGTAGTCGAAAACGCGATCTGATATATGCCTGATACGTTCATCAGTGGCCACTTTTGCTGAAATTACACACACACACATAGCCATCGACACAAAGTTATCCATCCATAGATACACATACAACGATTCTGCAGGCTTATCAACAAAGTCATCCATCCATAGACACACACAACCATTACACAGGCTTATCCATCCATCCACACAAAACCATTGCACATGCATATCCATCCAACCACACAAAACCATTAGACAGGCTTATCAACAAAGTCATCCATCCATATATACACACACAACCATTACACAGGCTTATCCATCCATCATACAACCATCACTGTTAGAAGCGCTTATGCACCCATCCACATAATACACGGACTTATTCATCCATCCACCCATCACCCACACACAGAAATAAACTGATGTGGACAGGTTACAGGAAGAAGGGCACACTACCTTGTATTTGACCCATTCGTTGCAACGAGGTTGAAGCGACAGAGAGGTAGGCACAGCAGCGGCCATCGCGCGATCGCAAGTTTATGAGGGCTTGATAGCTTACGGCTGCTGCAAAGAATATCGTCCTTCAGACTGGATCCTCAACTCTTACGCCACCCCCTGCTTACGAAACATGTTATGAAATTATTACGAATACAGAGCATTGTTCAAGAAGAATATTTTTCTTCTCAAATCGAAAAACTTGCAATTTTAAAATGTTTTTTCATCAAAATATAACTAAAATGTTTAAAATTTTATCGATTTTTAAAATTACAAATTTATTTTTTACAAGTGAGATTGTGAATTTTGTATGTGTGTTAGAAGGGTTTGCCACTAAGGTTATCTTAGGGAGTAGATTCAACAAGGGGGAAAGACCAAAGAACAAGATGGACATGCCTTGTGAACCTCTCAAGCTAGCACCATGACATTGGCTCAAACACTCTTTCCTAAAAAGAAACTAGGTTCACAAAGGGCATTTCTCCCACCCATGTCACGAAGGTTTTTTTATAGAAAGGGTTTTGACCCTTGAAAGCCACCTAGCCAATAGATATCTCAAAAGAACTATGAGATAGTAGTAATCAAACCCTAGGTTAACACATCGGGAACATCCCACTTGCCAAAGAAACTTGTGTAGTTTCTGAATTTCAAGTACACATTTGAACACGTAGCATAAAAGCTCCTCCTTGATGGTTCAAGTCAACCCCTAGGGGTTAAAACTTTTGAACCCAGCCTCAAAAAAATTAATTAAATTATTGAGAGTCAAATTTCCACCGTAGCAGAGTCTCAAGGCCTTAGTCCGATAGTCCAACAAGGTGGACTATGGCACCCATGACAAATGTTGCTCCCCATGCCAAGGCCAAGGAAGCCACTAGTGCCTAGATACCCATGTGGGTTTATCCATTTATTACACTATGTCCTTCCTACTCAGATTTGGTGTGTCCATGTGAAAAGGTATGTCCATATCCACTGACTCCTTATCTAAGGGCACTCCCTCTTCTTATTGGAAGAACACACTCACCATCATGGGTGTTGGAGCTTTTACATGTTTGACCCTCTTTAACTACATGTGAAAAGGTATGTCCATATCCACTGACTCCTTATCTAAGGGCACTCCCTCTTCTTATTGGAAGAACACACTCACCATCATGGGTGTTGGAGCTTTTACATGTTTGACCCTCTTTAACTACATTCCCAAGCTTTCAAACTTTGCTTTCAACACATGCTCTATCTTGTATGTTCATTCTCCTCTGCTTTTGACTTTCTCTTCTTCTTCTTCTTCTTCTCTCTCTCTCTCTCCCCCCAGACCAGAGATTCCTGGGACTCTTCCTTCTTCTGGAGCTTCGCAGACACATGGAGTCCTTATTAACGGCCCAAACCAACTACACCCGCCTGAGGACCAGCACAGAGAGCTCTCATTGACTTCTTCCAAACTAGAGCTCCAAGAGCAGATACATCCACTACACTCGACTTCTAGGTTGATACAGGAGCTCGGCTGAGAGAAGTGATGCCATCGAACTATGCAGAGTCAACGCACTCGACCCTGTGGCCCCTACCCATGATCGCATCCCTAGAGGAGGATCAAAGTCATCATTTCCCACCACCACATGACTTTCTCCCTTCGGCTCAACTTACTACATTGGGTATTGTTGAAATAATACACCAAAATATCATGTGACGTAAGGGATACGGGCTTATGGTTCATATGATCTATGGCCAACTTAGTGTGAATACTTTAGGTGTGAAGCACCCATTAGTAAGAGTCAAAAGATAGGGCCTTGGTTCCTAAAAGGGTATTGTACTTGGTGATTTCATCATTCATTCATAATACAATCATCTTGTGTTGTGCCCACTTTGCTCTCTTTTGTGTGCTCAAGCTTCTCCTTTTCTCTCTTCTACACACTCCACCATCATGGAGGTGATATTTCATCCCCTCCATAGCCCCTTGTGTGATTTGCAACATGGTATCAGAGCCACAACCCTCAATCTTCATCCCATGATTTCTTCTCATCTTTTTTTTAAATAAATCCATTTATATGCAATCAAAGTTTAAAGTTTTCTTCATTTATATCCTTAGAATAAAAGTGAGAATGTTAAATATATAATGTGTGTTTTCAAAATTTTGTTATCTATGATAAAAAGGTATTTTTGGGATATGAGAGAGGAAGGAGGAGCAAGAGGGGGGAGGGGGGAGGGGGGGACGGACGGGGAGGTTTTGAAGGAGCTTGACGGACAGACGGACGGACGGGGAGGTTTTGACGGGGACGGGGAGACAGACGGACGGACGGACGGACGGGGAGGGGGGTTTTGAAGGAGCTTGCTTTTCTCTCTTTCTCTCATTCTCGCACTCGTGATTGGCATTCAGGTAGAGATTGAGCTCTCCATGGCTCTCTCCCTCTTTGCTCCCTATCCAAGTGCAAAGCTCCATTGTGGTGACACCAATCGAGCTTGAGGACCCTTGCTTCTCCATAGGAGAAGAGTTCAATTTTGAAAGTTGAGGGTGCAAACTGCCTATGACCCTTGCATTCCTCACTTCTCTCTCTTGCATAGCATAAGTGCTCTCATTTTGGTAAACATCTTTGGTGTCTCTGTCGGGGAGGTCCCCTAGCTAAGGACTCTCTTACTATATTTTTGCACTTGTGTTTTATATATTGCTTGATTGGAATGCAAATCCATCGGTTGTTTGAGGCTAGCTTGGTTGTTTTTTTGTTTATTTTGATCTCATCGGTCGATTGGAGGTGTGGAGCAAGCTTGGAGCATCAAGAATCAAGCTACAAATAGATGTTTAATTAATCAACTTTACTCTTTGATTTTAGGATTTTTTATTCAATTCTATTTTACAAGAGTTTTTACATTAATTAGCTTAATTCCACCATTAATCTTTGTATAAAACACTTAGAATTGGCCTCAAGTCAATTGGGCTCATATGTAAGGGACAAACCAAGTCCAGTTGGCCTCAAGCCAATGCCCCGTTTAGGTACATATGTTCTAGGAGGCTTGTTGGATACTCTTCACCCATAGAGGAAAGACACATAATCCCAAGCATTGTCTTTAGACACACCAGTTTTGGCCTAGGAGATTTCAGAGCAAATACCTTTGGGGGGGGGAAGGGGGGAGGGGGAGGGGGAGGGGGGTTTTGAAGGAGCTCGCTTTTCTCTTCTTCCCTTTCTTTCTCTCATTCTTGCACTCGCGATTGGCATTGAGGTAGAGATTGAGCTCTCCATGGCTCTCTCCCTCTTTGCTCCCTATCCACATGCAAAGCTCCATTGTGGTGATACTAATCGAGCTTGAGGATCCTTGCTTCTCCATAGGAGAAGAGTTCAATTTTGAAAGTTGAGGGTGCAAACCGCCTATGACCCTTGCATTCCTCACTTCTTTGTTGTGCATAGCATAAGTGCTCTCATTTTGGTAAACATCTTTGGGGAGGTCCCCTAGTCTAAGGACTCTCTTGCTATATTTTTGCACTTGTGTTTTATATATTGCTTGATTGGAATGCAAATCCATCGGTTGTTTGAGGCTAGCTTGGTTGTTTTTTGTTTATTTTGATCTCATTGGTCGATTGGAGGTGTGGAGCAAGCTTGGAGCATCAAGAATCAAGCTACAAATAGATGTTTAATTAATCAACTTTACTCTTTGATTTTAAGATTTTTTTATTCAATTCTATTTTACATGAGTTTTTACATTAATTAGCTTAATTCCACCATTAATCTTTGTATAAAACACTTAGAATTGGCCTCAAGCCAATTCAAGCCAATTGGGCCATATGTAAGGGACCAAACCAAGTCGAGTTGGCCTCAAGCCAATATCCCGTTTAGGTACATATGTTCTAGGAGGCTTGTTGGATACTCTTCACCCATAGAGGAAAGACACAGAATCACAAGTATTGTCTTTAGACACACCAATTTTGGCCTAGGAGATTTCAGAGCAAATACCTTTGGAGGAATTGGGTTGGGGGAGGAAGGAGGTACAAGAGCCTTGGGCTTCACATCATTGCTCTTTAGCACAAACCTCAGGCTTCACATCATCGCTCTTTAGCACAAATGCTTCCGGAAGTTTTTTTTAGCTTTGAAGCAAAGGAACGAGAGCAAGTATAACAACTACTGTCTCAGTATCTACACCATTTCACCTTAGAACTGGGAGCTTTGGAGGAGTAGGAGACTCTAGAACATGACACATCCTAGGGGGATCCCATTATCCACATTATGACCTAAACCTTTGCTGGTATCCTCCTCAATATTTAGCACCACCTCGGCTACATCCACACTCGTATCCTTATGACTAACCACCTCAGCTTGTGCCAATCCTTGCACAAGAAACATGAGGTTTGACACCAGACATGCTTAGGATAGCAATGGAAATAGCCGTAGGGGTTGCACCAGTAATTACAGTTGTACCAATAGATAACTTACTAAAATCAAGCCAATCCAAATCACTAAGCTAATGCTGAGATTTAATAGGATTGGAGATGCCATCACTCACTTGAAGGTATTTGATCAGATGTGTGAAACTTATAGTCGGTTAGATGACCAGGTTAAGGTAAGTGCCTTTGGCCTTACCATGAAGAAAAAGCTAGGAATTGGTTTTAGATCACTCAAACCTGTGGAAAGATTAGGAAGCTTTACACATCAAGCAAGAGCTTAACCCAATCTTAAATCTGCTTAGTTTAGCAATGACTCAAAAACCAAATAAACAATAATGTAAACCAACAATTGATCACTCTTAAGTAATAGCTTATGAGACCAAGCATAGATGGCTTGTCTCTAGCACAAGATGCTACATGAGAGTGAAACAAAACTTGCACAAAGAATAGACATATGACAAGAGTGTTGGTACCACAAAGGTTCACTACTTTTGCTCTCCACAAAGGAGTCCACCACATAGGATACAATAAGAAGTGTCTACCCACATAGGGCAAGGGGGTATTTATACACCGAGGGAGAAGAAGGCGCTTAGGGCAAGTTGCTATGCCACTTGCATCCAATTGCCATGCATAGTGGACCTAGTCTACTGACTACTTGAGTTCCTAATGTTACCCAAGTTAACTATGATTAATAAAATCAAAGTCTAAGGTCTCCAAGTATTAAATGCACCATCCTAAGGTAGTGTGCCTACAACTAATGTAGATCACATCTTTCAACAAAACCCGAGAGCGTAGTGCTGAGAGCAAGGGCAAGCCTCCAGTGTAGCAGCAGTAGTTGTGGGAGGACCAACCCTATTCGAGACACCAACTTCACATTGCTCAAGATAATATTGGGCCCTTTATTGCAATCTTACAAGGAACCTCTCCAAGAGGAGAACTCAGAACCAAGCATGGATCCATTGCGACATGAGATTCGATACCATTATCTCCAAGGTTCTGGGAGGTGATTTGAGGGTTACACTCTCAAAGGCGCCAGTACACATTCCATACACACCATTGCATGTCTGGATTAGCTACAAAAGTGAGAGCATCCATGCTCCATGAGACATCATTGATCTCCCCACTTTTCTCTTTTCTCAAGTCCAGATCCGCATTGGCTCCTTGTTTTACGGGAACTCAAGTGTATTATTGGACTTAAAGGATTGGAAGGATGAAGACTAAGAGAAGGCGTGGAAGAACAACCACCACTAGAATCCTTACACAAGTTTTAAGGAGAAGAGCCTGTGAAGGAAGTCAAAAGATCAAAGACTCTCCCTAAAGTGCCTGTGAATAAATGGGTCACTATTTCGAAAGTGATGACATGAGTGCAGCACTACCTATGAAACATAAAGACATCCAAGTCATAGCCATCTTGGATGGAGGTGATGGGGTCATCATCATCACCAAGCAATGCTTGAAAACGTGGGGACAACCTACATTAGATAGTCCCAGTCTAATTGTCGAGTCTGATTGTGAGGCCATCATGAAATCCATGGGACTTCTATGGGATCAAAGCTTTTGGCCTAAGTTTCTGCCACGCTTTTGTGTAGCAACCAAACTCTTATGGATGCATCTCACTGAGCTTCGTCTTTTGTGTAGACCCTATATGAGAGAATCTAGATTAGTCCATTTGACTGGGACATAGACCACAAATAGGGACCATAACTTGAATCTACAAACATGGAAGACTCGTCCCATTGAAGGGCCTATGCTCATTGGCCCTTTTACTAGTTGAGTCACCAATGGCAAAAGAACTACAGAAATGAACTTGTGCCTTGCATGTCACATGACATTGGATGAAGACATGAAAGCTTGGAGTTTGTTCCACCTTCCAAAGCTAGAAGACTCTGAGAATATATCCTCGCAACCATGGATATGCTTCTTACAAGGATAGGCACACATTATGCCACTTCAGATGGCAACAAGGAGATCACTTATGTTTACATTCTCACAATGCAACATCAATGCAACACACATGAGTTTGAAGGAATCCTTTAATGATTAAGAGGTGGTGGCATGGAGACAAAGGTGTACTATTAAAAGGTGGGAATGAAGAGCACTAGTCTATGACATCAACTAAGGGCCCACCTCCAACAAATCTTTGGATACTATCAATCGATGCAATGGTTCCCAACCCATAGAATCATTGACTTTGAGGATATCTTTGGCACCATATTTTGGTCACCAACACTTTCTTGATAGTCGTCACAAATTTGTGTCCACGTGTGTCGCCACCATGAGTATGGCATTCTAACTCCTTAATGCCCAAAACTACAATTAGGGAGGGGAGTATGTTAACCACAATGGTTACATTACTCTGGACATGCTTCTACACCTTTTTTGCGATATCATTTTTGTATCCATGTGCTTCATGCAAAAATTTTGAGATATCAACGAGCTTCAGATGTATAATGCCATTTGATCTATAATTACCGAGCTTATGACATGTAACGTTGGTAGCCATACAGTCTAGGAAATCATCTCATTCTAGTTTTTTGGCCCATGGACTTGGGCAGGAAGGCATGGCATGTATATAACAAACAAGGAGGTTTAGTTGGTTGAGAAGGTTGAGGTTTTGGGGTTGTGTGGTGGATGAGGTAGGGCCTTGGGGGTGTCAATGGAATGCGATGCCACAAGGCATGAACGGGAACACTTTCAAGTGTGCCAATTTGGTTTTCTTCCATTAAATTTTTGTTTAGGCATCATGCCATAAACTGTGTAGTGGAGGGTTATGTTCATAATATAACTTGTAGTTTCTATTACTTCAGCCCAAAAATAGTGAGACATATCTTTCTCATTCATGTGCATGACAACTTCTACAATACATATATTCTTCCATTTTGCAATCCCATTTTGTTGCAAGGTGTACCTAATGTAAAATTGTCTCTTTATCCCATGCTTTCTTAGATAATCATTGAATTCATTGGAGAAATATTCTCCCCCACCATTTGGATGTTAGGTATTTTATGTGCAGGCCTTTGTCTTTCTTAACCATAGCCTTGAAGCTCTGAAAGTGCATAAACACTTCTCTTTTATGAAGTATACCTACACCTTTCTAGTGTGATCATCAATTAAAGATATATAATAGTGGCATCCTTCGATTGATGTTATCTTTGTTGGTCCCCAAACATCACAATGCACCACATCCAAAGGTCTCTAACTTACATTCTTATCATGTGGAAATGCATGCTTATAATATTTTCCCAATTGTCATGCTTCACATATGTTATGCATTCCATTCACTTTGAACTTCAGGAAACATGTGACAATACTTTGGGCAAACATATTTTTTAACCGTTGAATATTGACATGATCAATGCGTTTATGCCAAATATCAATGTGTACCTCATGTGCAAACATTACAACTCTTCTTGCCCAGATGGGATGAAGGGGACTTCATCTACCCTAATGTTGACCTTGATACTAAAGACAAAAGAGAAGATTCCAAGTGACAATCTCACCCAGCATGGATGCTCCATATTAACAAGCATGCAGCAATTAAGACAAACTTGTGTGTGTGTGTGTGTGTGTGTGTGTGTGTGTGTGTGTGTGTGTGTGTGTGTGTGTGAGAGAGAGAGAGAGAGAGAGAGAGAGAGAGAGAGAGAGCCTACAAGATTATTGCAATGGGGAGTGCTAAATTATTGCTTAACTTGACAAAAATGAGCTACGCTCTAAAAAATTATCTTACAAACATGGATCTCTGTTCACATTCGATAAGCTAGGGCTTAAAAATAATCCATGATCTAACATTATTGTAATGGGAATCGCTAAATTATGTCAAAACCATGATTTGACTAAACTCACACTCTTAGCTTCTTTTAAAAACTTACCCATTGGTAATTAAGCAGAGTGTGTGGCTAAACTCACACTCAGCTCCTTTTAACTAACTTACCCATTGGTAAGTTAGCATAGTGTGTGGCTACTTTATAACATCTAGCACCATCACATACAAAGACATGTTCAAGTTATAAAATGTGGGCTCTTGTGAGATCCCACTGCCCCCTTCGCACACCGGATTCCCGGTTGATAGCAGCGGAAGTAGTTTCTTCTTGCACGGGGCAGGGTTTCCCACTCGGGGCCTCGCCCTCGAATGTCCTGTGATGACACAAGACTAATCTGGTGGTCATTCTGAAATCAAAACTGGGAAAATTTCCCTTGCCCAAAAAATGGGGGCGATTCCACCTTTTTGATTTCCTTAACGAATTTTCTAATGGGGTCAAGAGACTAAACTAATGTTCACCTGATTAAACCAGATAGAAGGAAAACTATTACAGACTTAACTTGAAGAAATCAACACTTTTTTCCTAACTAAATCAGGCACAGCCGTCGATCTATTCATTTGAGAAGTCTTCAGGTTTTTATTTAACTACTCGAGTTCTAAGCGTATTCCTATTATTCAATTTCATTATTAAAACTCTACTAATTCCAGCCTAACCCCATCCGGCCCATGGGTTAGCCACTGCCCAACCACCACTGGAATTGGTAGAACCAGATAATTACTCACCCACCCATAATTGAATGCCTTTCTTAACTTTTGCTTTCGAATACAGATACGCACACACTCCTCTTTAAATTTTAACTTATAAAACAATCCATTGACAAACAGTTATTGATTACAGATGCCATAACTCAAAATTTCCGTCCAATACTTATTTTTTTTAAAAAATAGTATCACTCTGACTCTCCATTGAGACTAGCTGGTCAGCAAAACAAGATCCAGTAACAAATTACATAAATCATTGGTCCATCATACAATATCTTCCATGACATATGCATGGGTGTCCTAGGCACCGCGAGCCCGTGCATCGCCTGGTCAGAACCCTCCAGGATCCTCCTTAGGTATCCTGGTACTTCACTCAGGGACCGCTTCGTCGGCCCTCATCCATCGTATCGGAAGCGCACCATTTTAACCATACCGAAGCTAGTCAAGACCTGGGCAGGCTTTGCCCACGTGAGCTATCCTTTGAACACTCCCCACCAAACTGTTGCTCCCTTAGAAAAACACATATACCAAATACTCCCTCTAGCATTACACCATTCTGGCGTAAGACAGTCCTTTAAGAAAACAAGGTTTCTATGCAAGTTTTTAGTTTGATTTCCTTTTGAATACAATGAGTATATCTTAAATCAGTATCCCCAAAACTTCTTGATCGTAAGTCTGAATTCCATAACAGAATTCCTCAAATTCTGTAACTTTGATCCATAGATCAATTCGAAGGGTCTCAAACTTAGTTTTAGATTTGGCAGGAGTTTTGACTGTATTTTCCTGAACTGGTCACATCTTCTTTCCTCGAAACTGACGAAAGAGTTTGGTCTTGGTCATAGTCTGATTCAGGGTTCGAGTCTGATAAGGTTTTTCCTGAACTATCTTTCTTAGGAAGAGGGTGATATTTCAGTTACTATATTAGTGAATTTCATTCATTGCATATTCACTTTACTGATTTCTAAATTAATTACGAATTCCGATGAGGAATAAATTAATCATTTATTTGAATATTTCGACTTCGATAGATTTCTTGAATTTTCTCTTTACAAACTGAGTGAATATAAAACGATAGAAATTTCTCTCTCAGAGTATTTACTTATTCATTTATCAAATATTCATGAAAATTAAACATAGAATTAAAGAGAATCTAATTTTGATATAAAAATTTCTTTATGCATCTATTTATGCATAAAATCCAACTTCAATGGAAATGACACTTTTATATAAAAGAAAATCCTTTTATGCATCTATTTATGCATAAAATCAATTTAATAGGAATAACACTTTTAAAATAAAAAGAATTTCTTTATGCATCTTTTTATGCATAGAAATTAAGTTTAATGAAAATAACACTTTTATAATAAAAAATTTTCCATTATGCATCTTTCCATGCATAGAAATTGAATTCAATGAAAATAACACTTTTATAATTAAAAAATTTTCTATTATGCATCTTTCCATGCATAGAAATTTCCATGCATGGGGATTACTCTTTTAGAATAACATGAAAATAAACTTTATTTTCCACAAAATTCAAGAAAATTTTGCCATAACCTCCTTTGTATGGCTGACCATTTTCCAATTTTTACATTCTAATATCACTTTAAAATTAATCCCAATTTGAAGTAAAGTACTCTAATCTACTCAATTTTCACTTTCTAGTGAGTAAACAATAAGAAAAGTTTAAATCCATTTTTTTAAACTCAATCTAGGATGAAGAAAGGTTGAATTCTTAAGGAAGAGAAGGGGGTAGCCTTTTCATCAAGGCATAGCATCAAGATTCACTTTAATCAACTAAAAAAAAGCAAAGAAATCAGAAAACCATAGATTTGAATTAAAAAGTAGAACTTTTAGCTTACATGGAGTTTTGTGAGCTTTCCTTTGGCTTGAGGGATTGAGGGTTCTACTCTTGTTTGGATCAAGAGTGGCCACCAATTTCTTTGTAGAGGATTTAGTAAAAAACAATTGAATTATCAAGTGAATTCAATGTATTTGGCTCTGGGTAGGAGTAGAGTAACAGTGCATAAACACTATTAAGCTTTTACAAAGGGGGAGGCTTCTATTGATAGAAAAAAGTGAGCCTCAAACAAGCAAACTGATTCTAGAATTTTCCAGATCAGTTTGGTCAATTTTTGACCTTTTTGGGTCAGTTCAGCTTACTTTTTGAAACTAGACTTGAATTAGGAGAGAGGAGAGATGAAACATCTCATTTTATTGATTTAAAATGGGAAGCAATGATGAGAAAAAAGGCGCCTCCTTCATGAGGGGGAAACCTTACTCTGAGGTGTCAAAAATCATTTTTTTAACTATTTTTTTAGTCCTTAGTCCACTCTTCATCTTATATAAGTATTTACTCATTTTTTTGGGGGGGGGTTTCTTTATTTCATCAATTTATCTCTTCCCTACATTTGGATTAATCTTATTGGTCCCTCAGAACCTTAATCCAAAATTTTCAGAAAATCTAGACTCGTAGGCTAAGGTCTTTTGAGTAGATTATAATTTATTTCTAATGCACCTTAGGAAATTCTTTTTAAACTTCTGTTTCGAGGGAATTTAGTTTAATAAGAAAAGATATTTTTCCATCCAAAGATATCAAAAAATTGAGTTATCTCTCTCTAGAATATTTTCTCTCTCTAGGCCAAAACAGGTAGAAACAAGATCTTTTATTATTCTGAAAAGGGAATTGATTACAGGGGAAGAAACTGGACATCTTGAGGGGTTGGGGAGGAATCTTACATTCTCTCCCACTTGAAAAATGCGAGATGTCCTCATCTCGCAAACTGGAGGTAATCCCACATTAGTTCGGCTTCTTTCTCCCAGGTGGCGTCTTCAAAAGGATAGAGCTTCCATTTGACTAATAATTCTATTAGAATTCTGTTCCTGAGAACCTTCTCTTAAACATCAAGGATTTCTTCAGGTTGGAGTTCCATCAGTCCTTGGGTTGAAGAAGTTAAGAGTTCATCATTAAGCACATGATTCGGGCTCGATACATACTTCTTAAGTAAGCTGACATGAAATACATTATGTACATTGAGATGAGGAGGCAGAAGAAGTTCATAGGCTAAGTCACCTAATTTCTTTGTAATCAGATATGGCCCAGAGTATCTCGGGGATAACTTCTTATACTTTCGAAGAGATAGAGAATTTCTTTTGGGGCGTACTCGAATAAAGACCATATCTATTTCTTCGAAATTTTTTGTCTGACCTCTTCTTATCTGCATACTACTTTTGTCTATCCTGGGCAGCTTTTATATCTTTACGGATTGACTGTATTTGCTGCTCCATGTCGTCAAGCAGGACATCTCGAGCCTAATCAATGGGTCGGACCAAGTTAATGTCCTTAGCCACTTCTTGGGTTCCTTGCCACAGCATGACTGAAGTATATCTTCAATTACTGTGGTAAGCTGTGCTGAGATATCCAAGAAAGTTCCTATTGCTTCGAAAAATGCAGTCCAGAATCTTGACGTGAACTTGGGATCTCGATCACTTACTATTCTCCTAGGTAGGCCATGCAATCTAAAGATTTCCTTGAGGAACACTCTGGCCACATCCACTGCAGTGTAGGTTTCTTTTACTGGAATCAGATGGGCAACTTTGGTTAGTCTATCAACTACCACGAAGATGGAGTTGTAACCTAATTGCACTGAAGGTAGTCCAGTAATAAAGTCCATACTGATACATTTCCACTTCATCTGGGGGATGCCTAATGGATGTAACTTCCCAGGCATTTTCACTCTCTGCTTTGACTTTCTGACAAATCAAGCATTGACGTACATGATTAAGTACATCCTTTTTTAGACCAGGCCAAAAGAAGCTTTTCTTTACAGACATGTAGGTCTTGATGAAACCTGGATGTCCTGCAATAAGGCTGTCATGGGCTTCATTCATAATTTCACCCTTAGTTCCCTCATCATTGGGAATGCATAATCTGTTAATATAATAAATAATTCCATCATCCAGGCTATACCCTTGAACTCGGTTCAACTCCTAATGAGGAGTTTTGCTTTCATGCATAAGTAGGGTAGCAATAGGGCCAAAGAATCTATCCTACATGATCTTCTCTCTTGCTTCATTTAATCAATGGATTTGACACCACTGTGATTGCAAGCAAGGAGGCTTTTCTGCTGAGGACATCTGCAAGTGAAGATCCACTTTAAGCTCTGATGATCTGTCATCAAAGTGAATCTTTGACCCAGTAGGTAATGTCTCCATAACTTCAGGGCATATACTACTGAAAGTAGCTCCAGGTCGTGGACAGCATAATTTCTCTCATGCGTTCTAAGTTTTCGGGATTCATAGGCCACTACATAACCTTCTTGCATGAGTGCACCTCCCAGGGCAAAACCACCAGTTACTACCTCAAAGGGTAGAGAGAAATGTGGCAATTTCAGAACGGGATTGGTACCAAGGCGGTCTTCAGCTTATCAAAGCACTCTGACACCTAGCAGACCAATGGAACGTGGTATTCTTCTTGTTGAGAAGATTAGTCAGGGGGGAAGCTATGAGAGCATACTTAGGTATAAAAATTCTATACCAACCAGTTAATCCCGAGAATCCTCTGACTTCTTTCACTGTCTTTGGTTCTAGGCCAATCTATGATGACTGCTTGGACTTTTGCGAAATCTGGAGAAATTCCGTCTTTGGATACTAGAAAGCCCAAGTATTTAACATGGTCGACAGAAAAAGTGCATTTGCTCTTTTTTGCAAAGAGTTGGTGCTTCCTTAGAATCTCAAGAACTTTGTGGACGTGAGCTTCATGGTCAGCTGCATTCTTTGAGTAAATCAGAATATCATCAAAGAAAACAAAAACAAAAACAAAATCATCCAAGTATTCTTTGAGCATGTCCTGCATTAGGCGATTGAATGTAGCTGGGGCATTTGTCAATCCAAACGGCATGATTGTAAATTCATAGTGCTCGTATCGAGTATTGATGGCTGTCTTCGGGATATCTTGCTCATTAATTCTGATCTGGTAATACCCTGATTTGAGATCTATCTTTGTGAAGATCTGGGCTCCACTTAACATGTCCAGAAGCTCATCAATTCTGGGGATAGGATACTTATTCTTAATTGTTCGAGTTGATTGATACCTCTGTAATCCACATAAAGTCTCAGCGTTCTATCTTTCTTTTTCTGAAAGAGTCTTACAAACTTGTTCTAACAGCTGCCTAAGCTATTTCTTGAGTTCAATGGCTTCAAGGACTGGCATTCTGTACGTGCGCTAGGCTATTGGCTGAGCTCCGGGGGTCAATTCTATCACATGATCTAC
Source organism: Cibotium barometz (assembly GCF_041138505.1). Classification (NCBI taxonomy): domain Eukaryota; kingdom Viridiplantae; phylum Streptophyta; class Polypodiopsida; order Cyatheales; family Cibotiaceae; genus Cibotium; species Cibotium barometz. Next base: position 43,979,142 of record NC_141087.1, read on the forward strand.
TTCCCGAATTGGAGGCATCTCTGTTAGCTCTGCTAGGAATAAAGCATCATACTCGCTTAACCATTCTAGTTCTTTAGCTTTTAACTTTGTGTCTACTGGATTCATTTTGACAACATAAATGAGCTGCTTCTTTCTAAGTCCTTTCAGTAACTTAGAAGCTTTTACTAATTGCAGAACTGGGGATCTTGAAATTCCGGTTCCTTGAACTTTGTTTCCATGAAGGTCACGGAAGGAAATGGTTCCATTATGAGAGTGAATGTCAGCTTGATTTTTGTGGAGCCAATCCATTCCAAGGATCCCGTCGAAAACTCCCAAAGGTAGGACTCTGAACTGATAGTCAATTATATTCCCATCTAGATTAAACTGAATACGATTTGTCTCATGTTGAGTGAAAAGGATCTTCCCACCACTGTGGCCAATTCAACTTGCATAGGTTTCCCTGATTTCTGTTCTAAGACTAGCTTACGCAAGCCAAGGGAAATAAATGAATGAGTACCTGAATCAATCAAAAGTTTGAATGACTTACCCTTATACTCAACCGGAGTATGGATGACAGAGAATTGACGATTTGGCCCTTGGTTTTCAATTGCGGCATAAATCTGGCGTCTTTCCTCTTCCACTACTTCTGCTATTGTAACTCCTCTAGCTGCTGTGCAGATTGGGGTGGAACTCTTTCTCTTTGGTTACCCTAGGGATTTCTGAGATTACTTTTTTAGAGGTAGATGGCTGAGCTGGATTCCTCCTGGGATTGCCCTGATTTTGACGAGACGGATTTGACTGATAAGAAGGGGCTGGTCTTTGCATTTTGGGTCCTTGACTTCCCTGTCCTCTTGACATGGTAGGAGTCGGGCAGTCTTTAAGCTGGTGACTGAAACCCTGACATCCAAAACATCTATTCTCACTTCTAAGCTCATCCCTCTGAGTCCTTGAAAAAGGTGGGGTTCTTGAGAAAGTGTTCTGAGGGAAGGGTCTTCCTTCACCTGGTACTTCACTCAGGGGCCGCTTCGTCGGCCCTCGTCCATCGTACCGGAAGCGCACCATTTTAACCGTACCGAGGCTGGTCAAGACCTGGGCAGGCTTTGCCGTCGCGTGAACTATCCTTTGAACACTCCTCGTCAGTTGTTGCAACCGAATTGCCCTTAGAAAAACACATATACCAAATGCTCCCTCCACCATTCTGGCGTAAGACAGTCCTTTAAGAAAACAGGGTTTCTATGCAAGTTTTCAAATTGATTTCCTTTTGAATACAATGAGTATATCTTAAATCAGTATCCCCAAAACTTCTTGATCGTAAGTCTAAATTCCATAACAGAATTCCTCGAATTCTGTAACTTTGATCCATAGATCAATTCGAAGAGTCTCAAACTTAGTTTCAGATTTGGCGAGAGTTTTGAGTGTATTTTCCTGAACTGGTCACATCTTCTTTCCTCGAAATTGATGAAAGAGTTTGGTCTTGGTCATAGTTTGATTCAGGGTTCGAGTCTGATAAGGTTTTTCGTGAACTATCTTTCTCAAAAAGGGGCTGATATTTCAGTTACTATATTACTGAATTTCATTCATTGAATATTCACTTAACTGATTTCTAAATTAATCACGAATTTCGATGAGGAATAAATTAATCATTTATCTGAATATTTCGACTTCGATAGATTTCTTGAATTTTCTCTTTACAAACTGAGTGAATATAAAATGATAGAAATTTCTCTCTCAGAGTATTTACTTATTCATTTATCAAATATTCATGGAAATTAAACATAGAATTAAAGAATCTGATTTTGATATAAAAATTTCTTTATGCATAAAATCCACTTCAATGGAAATGACACTTTTATATAAAAGAAAATCCTTTTATCCATAAAATCAATTTAATAGGAATAACACTTTTAAAATAAAAAGAATTTCTTTATGCATCTTTTTATGCATAGAAATTAAGTTTAATGAAAATAACACTTTTATAATAAAAAAATTTCCATTATGCATCTTTCCATGCATAGAAATTGAATTCAATGAAAATAACACTTTTATAATTAAAAAATTTTCTATTATGCATCTTTCCATGCATAGAAATTGAATTCAATGAAAATAACACTTTTATAATAAAAAAATTTCCAATATGCATCTTTCTATGCATAGAAATTGAATTCAATGAAAATAACACTTTTATATTAAAAAAATTTCCAATACGCATCTTTCTATGCATAGAAATTAATTTCAATAAAAACAACACTTTTATAAATAAAAAAATTTCCATTATGCATCTTTCCATGCATAGAATTTAAATCTAATGAAAATAACACTTTTATAATAAAAAAATGTCTATTATGCATCTTTCCATGCATAGAAATTAAATCTAATGAAAATAACACTTTTATAATAAAAATTCTATTATGCATCTTTCCATGCATAGAAATTTATTTTAATAATTAATATCAATGATATCCATGCATATTCATAGGTGAATATGTACATGGAGTAAATAAAAATATTTCTTTTAGAATGCACAAACGGTGGGGATTACTCTTTTAGAATAACATAAAAATAAACTTTATTTTTCACAAAATTCAAGAAAATTTTACCATAACCTCCTTTGTATGGCTGACCATTTCTCAATTTTTACATTCTAATATCACTTTAAAATTAACCCCAATTTGAAGTAAAGTACTCTAATCTACTCAATTTTCACTTTCTAGTGAGTAAACAATAAGAAAAGTTTAAATCAATTTATTTATTACTCAATCTAGGATAAAGAAAGGCTGAATTCTTAAGGAAGAGAAGGGGGTAGTCTTTTTATCAAGGCATAGTATCAAGATTCACTTTAATCAACTAAAAAAAAGCAAAGAAATCAGAAAACCATAGATTTGAATTAGAAAGTAGAATTTTTAGCTTACATGGACTTTTGTGAGCTTTCCTTTGGCTTGAGGGATTGAGGGTTCTACTCTTGTTTGGATCAAGAGTGGCCACCAATTTCTTTGTAGAGGATTTAGTCAAAAACAATTGAATTATCAAGTGAATTCAATGTATTTGGCTCTGGTAGTAGAGTAACAGTGCATAAACACTATTACGCTTTTACAAAGGGGGAGGCTTCTATTTATAGGAAAAAGTGGGCCTCAAACCAAGCAAACTGATTCTAGAATTTTCCAGATTAGTTTGGTCAATTTTTGACCATTTTTGGGTCAATTCAGCTTACCTACTATTTTTAGTAGAGTAGCCTCAAGAGGTAGTAGAGGCTCATTTTCTCATTTCCATTCTACAAGAAGGAGAGAATAGGAGACTAGCAAGAGGAACAGCACAACCAAAAATTGCAATTCAAACCACCACCTATTTTTACAAAGATGGCCAAGTAGCTCAAAACACTCTCCTAAAAAAGATTCCATTTATAAAATTTTACAAGTATTTTTTTTGAGAGCTTTTTTTCACACAAGCAAAATGTCTAAAGTAAAAATTCATAATTATTAAAAATGTATCTTGATTCATTCATAATTAGAACTTAGAAAAAAGGCTTTGACCTTTCGTTAGATAAAAAAACTCTTGTAAGACCAAGTTTGGATGTTCGACAACCAAACATTACTACTACATTACCCCAGTTTAGATGTTAAACATCCAAATTGAACAAATTTGGATGTCCAACATGTGTTCAACATCCAAATTGAACAAATTTGGATGTCCAACATCCATTATGTTTCAATTTGGATGCCCAACATCCATTTTGTTTCAATTTGGATGCCCAACATCCATTTTGTTACAAAAGAGGATGTTTCTCATCCTCTTCATTGTATTATGAATGTAGGACATCTAACTTGAAGCAAAAATGTGAACTATCACACCAACCTATTTGTAACCATTTGGATGCAAAAGAGGATGTTTCTCATCCTCTTCATTGTATTATGAATGTAGGACATCTAACTTGAAGCAAAAATGTGAACTATCACACCAACCTATTTGTAACCATTTGGATGTGGGACATCCAATTTGTCGTAATCCTAACCTCTTGTTCTTTGATGTCACCTATAGTGGTTACTGACTTTTATAAGGACCTTGGTTATTCTTTTTCTAAGGGTATCCTTGACCTTCATTCTAGTTGTTGTATTGTTGCATGTTTCCAGGACATTACAAGGCTAGTCTTTGACCTTCTTATTAGTAGGGTGCCTAACTCCATACATATATTTTTGTGTACTATGGTTACCACAATATAGTTGTGAATTTGGCAAAAGAACATCCTTTATTGATATCTTGGATGCTCACTAGCAGTGTGGACCTCCTTTATTATTTTCTTGGATGCTCATTAGCATTGCAGTTGCCCTATAACAAATAAAACCTCACACATATCACTCTAGGTTGAGTTTTGTGGCAATTTGGATATTGAACATCCAAATTTCTACAAAATTTCACCTATCTTCCAAAAAAGACATACACTTCTTCCGAAAATACTATATGTTTTTCCAAAAATAAAGACCAACGTTCACGCCGTGTGTTGCCTTAGCTCCATCGCACTGTCTTTGCTATTGTTGCTACCTATACTATCGTTATTACCTCGTTTGTTGCTGATGTTGCCGCTGACATTGCTGTCGACAACACCGCCTATTGCCTATGCTGTCATTGCAGTCTACGCCACCTACACCGCCTATACTGCTGTTGTAGTCCACACCACCTATGCCACCTACACCGTCTATGCCTATGTTGTTCCTATCACACCTAGAGAGCAGAGTTGAGCTCGGGTATTATAGCATGACAACAAAATGCTATAAGGGAAAAAATTAAGCGAGAAAAATTGGGGTGGAGAATGGTAGGATTCTTCATCTTCACATTCAAAAGATTGAGCGGCCGCCTATTGATACTCTTACATGAAGAAGGTCAATGGAGAATTAGAGAGCCACACATAGTCCATGTGGAAATTTAAAGAAAAAGATGAAGCTCAATTCACATGCTACTATTGTTCCTTTTATTGTACTTGTCAATCCAACACAATGTCTTGATAGACAGTCTTTTGATATTTCAAAGATTGATGAGTACACCTACTATGTCATTGGGGGCTCCCACTCTGCTAAAGCGAGAAAAGAGCTGCATATGGAACACAAAGATAGCCCTTTCTTTGATTGAGTATATTGTAAAGTGTATGTAGGGCTTACCGAAGATGAAGCAAAGCTATTGGCATGGGATCACAACAACGAAAATGACTATCGGGTCAAGATGTCTTTCATTGAGCGAATAAAGCTCTTTCACCACCACGAGTACATGGACTACGTTGAGAAGCATGGCAAACCATAATCTATCCTTAGAAGAAAGTGCGTTCAAGAAGTTGGAATTATTGTGGAGAAGGAGAAACAATCATATGGGCTACGAAAGTATGATTCACTTTTCCAACTGCATTTCGTATTGGTGAGATTTGGGATGCTCAAGAAAGAATCTTTACTATGTGGGAAAGCAAACCATTGAAAGGCTAAAAAGCATAAAAAAAAATTAATGATTCAAGTGTTGTTTCAAAAGCACGCAACAAAAAGGTAAGCTTCACTATAGAAGAGCTTCCAGAAGATATGAAGTTGATGATTCAAGTGTTGTTTCAAAAGCACGAAACAAAAAGGTAAGCTTCACTATAGAAGAGCTTCTAGAAGATATGAAGTTGATGCCTTGGTGATCCCTTCAAGGTATTAAGGATGAGAAAGCAATTCTTTTTCTCATGATGTGTGGGAAGGAGATTACTCTTGTGTTGATGAGATGGGTGATGGGCTCACTAAGTAAGTTATGTAGTTTTATTTGTGCATTCTTTTAACATAAGGTTTTTTTATTTCTGTATTTATTTGATTTATGTTTTCCAGTCACAAAGTTTTTATGAAAATCCAAGCGGTGATGTGATAAATAAGTTGAACTGCAACTCATTGGGTATGTTTTATATTTTCTAGATAATAGTAATTTCATCCCATTTTTAAAGAAATTTTCTAAGTTTTTTTAAAATTGCTTTGCTATGGCTAGTTATTTTTTATTTTTAACCACCAATATTTGATTACATTTATGCAAATTGTGATGTGTTGGTGAGTGGACATGCATTGTTAATATTTACATATGCATGAAGGTGGAATTGAACAACCATTTTGGCACTATCTAGATGCTTAACATCCATTTTGTGTTAAAATGGATGTTCAACATCCAAATTGGCACAAAATAGATATTCGACATCCATTTTATTTTAAAATATATGTTGAATATCTAGTTTCTTTCAAAATGGATGTATAAAATAGTGATGGTGCCATATTTTCTTAGCATCCTTCTCACTAAGGGGAGTTGGAAGAGCTTGGGGTGAATGTGAAACCAGCCTACTCTAACCTTTTACGCCCCCCCTTGCAACAGTGTGTACATAGAATCGGGTAATGATCAGAAAGAGTGATATTGTGTTGGACTTTTACTTTTTCATTTGGAAAAATGTTGTTATATTACTGGAAGTGTTGCATCTATCAAGCCTTGCTTTTCTTAGTTGGGTGCCCACACAATCATTGCCCCATGTGAAATCACTGTTCACAGGCTAAGTCCTGAAGATCATGGATGCCTTTTAGGTCTATCCACTTATTTCTTTCTAGTCCTTGGATTGTGTGCCCCACGCCCATTAACCTATCCTTAGGGGACTTACCATATTGAAGTCTCCAACCAGAAATATTGGGTCAATGAAGTGCATCATTGAGCTCCATAGTTTTGGTTCTGATGCATAAGTGCTAGTAGCATAGACTGATATAATCATGAGTTTGAGGTTATTCACTTCAAGATGGATAGCTCTCCTACACCTATTGCATCACCCCCCTCCTGGGGAATGGTTGGAGCTGAACCAAAAATGCTTCTTAGAGATCCCCTCAACGTTTCTTATTAAAGCTTGACCCACCATTTTGACTTCTTGCAGGCATATAAAGTCAGTTTGTGTATTCATTTGATACAATAAATATTTAATATTGCTAGCCCTATTTAGGTCTATAAGCCCTTTGGTATTGTAGGATATAAGGGTCATGTTTAATGAAGCTGCCAAGACAAGATACTAAATTGGTGCTAAATCAATTGAAGGGAACTCTGCAAAAGAAGCTTGGAGGTAGAGGATGGAGATCAAGCCAAACATCATGAGAACGGAAGTGTTGGAGATGTTGAAGGACAACTAGACCATGGCATTAATTGGATTATGCTATGGGCTAAGACCTCTAGCAGAGGTCCTCAAAGCATGGATGAGGTCCAACTAAACCTCAAGAGCGATTCTAGTAGAGCACACACAATACTTTCCAAATAACTGCTTTTGTTTCTTGTTCAAGGAAGAAAGTATGGCTCTAAATGCCTTAGGTGCTGTATAGTGGATTCTCAGGAACTCCCCCTATCTCTCGTCTGGTGGACTCCATCATTTTCCCTAGCTAGCCCTAAACCCACTCTTTGTCCTATATGGGTAGAATTACCCAATCTATCCCTTCATCTCCACTCTTTTATCAAACTCCTACTCGAACCTTTAGGGAGGGTACTTGGAATGAGAAAAAACTCTGACTTGAACTCGAGGTGGCACCCGAAGGCCTTAGTGAAGTTGATTTGAGCTATGAAATTCCCAGCTCCTTTTCTATCAACACAAGACCAAGATCCCACATGGAGACCTCTAGTATTAAAAAATATCCTAAATACATGCTTCCATTGTGGTGTGAAGGACCACTTCATTAGAAAAGGCCCTATCAAATTCCCTCCCCCCCAACCATCAACTAACTAGCTTGACCCCAAAGGGGATAACTAGGAGTTTCAGACGGTTGGAAGAAGAGGTAGAGGACAGGGACAAAATCAAACTAGTGGAAATACAACTAGGAGATGAAACTACAATAGGTTCTCCCCTCCACCAATGATAGATGTTTTCGACCCTATTGTCAAAGAAGTCTCAAGTAAAGAGGAGGAAGAAGAGGTTCCTAGTACACAGTTTAACGAAAGTGATCTTGAAAAAGAGGTTGAGGCTATGGAATTACAAGATGTGATAAGGGTAAGGTAAATACTCCATGGGTCTTTCAAAGTGTAAAATGGGCTAGTTGTTAGTTATTATGGAGCTAGTTAGTTATCCAAAATAAAGTTACTATAATACCTAAGCTCAACCTATAGAATTGAGCCAAGGAGTACACATAACTAAGCATGAAAACATAATGTGTGGGTATAGATCTAGTCTATCCTATGAAGGTAGATATATTTCTACCTCTGGTCAGGCGGCCATTAGCACCGGGGGGAGCCCCCTCTTTTGAGCATTGTGAGCAATAGTAAAATGTAAATGGGTGCATGCGAGGCAAGAAATGAGTGATGAATGGAACCCTAATATGTCCTCATCATAAGATGTCCATACCTGCACTTGTCCTTTCACTCAATGTCACCACACATCATGGGGGGCTTTCAAAATGTGCACCTTATATCAAAGGTAGGTACATGATGAGTGGGCATTAAGTGCGTACTTAAAACATTTGGACCATGCAGTATCGAGCTTGCCATGCATAACGGTTACTTGGTTGAGATTTTTTGTTCTCTTGAACGACGGGGAATCAACACCCCAAGACATAGGAATTGCACCTACACCTTTCCTACTATGAAAGTGAATCGCACCTCATTAGATACATGGTGGTCACAATAGGACATTGATGAATTTTGGATGTTTAATGTCTAAAAAGTTCAAGGTGGGAAACCATTAAATTGATTATCTTGCTAATAGGGATGTTCTTGCTTATAGAAATTGCCTAAATTTGGAAGCCTCTTGTGGTTGAAACACATTTTTGAAATTTACATGAGCTTCTTCATCAAGAGAAAGGTTCAATATGCATCCAAAAGATGCTATTCAAATTGCCTTCACAAAATGGGTTGTAACATAGGTACAGTGTGGCTCTTGTGCTTGCATGGCGTATGTATATGGTGGGCTTCAAGAAAGGAGGATAGTTTTGAGATATCCCATGGTCAAATCTATCTTGAAGTTGAACAAGATTGGTATCATTTTATGTAGTATTAATCATTAGTCCACATCCATGTTCAAATTGGATAACCCAAAAGGTAAAATACTCCTATTGACACTAGGATAACTAGTCCACATCCATGTTCAAATTGGATAACCCAAAAGGTAAAATACTCCTATTGACACTAGATAGCTAGGAGGCATGTATATATACATTTATTTATTGGTTTCTTTTGGAAGCTTATCCACATTTCAAGTGGATGTTCTCTCTCAAAATGTTCTTCTTTCTCATCTTCATAAGACAAGTGTCATGACCCGTCTTTGATGGGTAGAAGCTACACACCCCGTTTAAAAAGATAACTTTGTGAAAAAGAGCATCTTTGCATACAAAAAAAGGCACATAAACATCTATCATACATGGATACTCACATTGGAATTAGTGAATTGAATTATAGATGTAAGGAGTAGCACACTTGGCATGCATACACATCGAGTATATTCTTAAGCACATATTGTCAACTACTCATCTGCTTTCACAAACTTTTCAAAACTTTTGCAAGGTCAATGCACGCAAAAAGTGGCTTGACCAAGCCATAACAGGAAAAAGAAAAAAGAAAAAAGAAGGTTAAGTTAAACTTTGACAAATAGACATAATCCCCAAAAAATGAAAGAATTTGTGCCTTGACCTTGGTGGGCATATCCTTTGATGAGTGCAATCCAAGTGAGTACATCCTTGCTCACATGCGTGTCAAGAAATTCATTTTCTTTTACAAGTACTATACCATGCATTCAAGATTCATGCAATTGCATTGGGAGAGAAGCCCTCATGTGGCATCTGTTTGAAAAAATTTAGAACACCCAGGCTTTTCCCTTTCTAGGCATAAATGCGTGATGAGTGCAATCCAAGAGAATACATCATGCATCTAGATAGAGGCCCCATATTCCATCCATTTGAAACAATCCAGTGCTTGCTCATCTTGGCCCTATTTGCCATATTTTGTAATTAATGCACTCTAAGAGATACCATCCCAAGAAAGGATCTCCTCCTTGTCGTGCTTATGCATTACGACTGTAATGCATTCGGCAAACATTAAAACTAGCACATTGCCAACAAAAATATTAATTCCTATATGATCCTCTATTTAGAAATCTCATCGTGAATTTGTTTCCCCTTGCTAAATATTCCTATGTTGCTTTAATCTTTTTACATGCAAGCAAAGGTTAGTGCATTTTGAAAAGATACCCTTCAGGATCAGCGCTTACTCTTCTTAGTGCTGTTGGAAACATTTAGCAAATAGTTCATCCCACCAAGAGAACATCCTGAGAAAGGAGTTCTTCAAGTACCCTTTTTTGAGCTTTCTAAGTGCACCACACTTGGCATACATCTCCACCAAGGCAATACTAAAACAGTGGCATATGTTCAAAACAATTTGGAGCATCCTAACCCTACTTCAATTTGGCATACCATCGGAGTGAAATCCAGCATAATACATCCATGATCTTTTACATGTCAAGAAAAATAATTTAAAGAATTTGGATCTTCTTGGATGAGTGCAGTCCAAGTGAGTACATCCATGCATGTCAATCAATTCTTTTGCTTTCAGCACAAACACTACAACATGCTTCCAACATGCCTTTCCCTACATCTATTCAAAAAATTTCAGTGCTTGGTCATCTTCTCGGCCATGTTGGGCATATACTATTATTAGTTCACTCCAAGGGATAGCATCCCAAGAAAGGAGCTCCTGAAGTACTTGGTGTTCTTTTGCAACCCCACTGCACTTGGCATACATACACACCAGTGCATTGCCAAGAAAACAATTTTTTCCTACATCATCCATTGTTTAGCAATGCATTGCATAATGAATCTATTCCCCCTTGTCATTTGTTCCTTTTCTCCCATAGGCTTTTTAAAGAGAATGTGGGGGAGAGGGAGAGCTTCAAACCCTAGCAAGCAAACACACACACACACACAAGAGAGAGCAAGACACAAGAGAGAGATGGATAGCTGAATTTTCTTCTATCTTCTTTTTCTTTTCTCAACCAACATAACATAAAGATAAGAGTACACACTATATGGGTTAGTACTCAACTACTACAACATACAAGGGTCGGTCCATAATGTGAACCCGACTAAATGAGCTGGTGCTATAACTATGCTAGTCTCTAGTAATCCAAAATGGCTGTCACACAGCCTGTCATCCCACTGGTCGCATATCACCCATAATCTCACCAACCACACCAGTGGTGTAGATGCAGAAGCTATCACCCAGGCAGGTCATCAATGTCCGCCATAGCACTAGTTGAGCTCGATATCTCAACACCCCTCGAGCTCAACTCCCAGGCAGATCATCAATGTCCGCCATAGCACTAGTTGAGCTCGATATCTCAACACCCCTCGAGCTCAACTCCACACATTGCACTCCAAGTAAGCTCCTAAACCTTGTGGAGGTTCTCTGTTCCCAATGCCTTCATGAAGATGTCAACTACCTGATCCTATGTGCTGACATATACTAGATCTACATCTCCTGCTAGAACCTTCTCCCCCTCACAAAGTGATAATACACCTCAATGTGCTTCATTCTAGCATGATATACTGGGTTAATGGATGCTGCTCATGTTGCCACAATATATAACAAATGCCCTATCCACAGTCTCTCCCATGTCACCAAAGTAGCTTTTGAAACCAAGCTACCTCACAAGCTGCCATAGCAACACCCCTGTACTTTGCCTCTGTACTCAATAAGGCAACTGTTGGCTATTTTCTACTACTCCAACTCACAAGGGCACTCCCAAATGAGAACATAAACCCACTAGTAGATCTCTTGTCTGCAATACTGCCAGCCCAAAAAGCATCTGTGTACAAATGCAATTGTATCTCTGTACTAGCCTCATAGAAAAGTCCATAATCAACTATGGACTTTATGTACCTGAGGATCTGTCTAGCCGAAACCAAGTGTGGCTTCCTAGGGGCCTACATAAACTGACTCACAAGTCCAATAGCATAGCTCAAGTATGGCCTTGTAATGGTCATGTAGATCAAACTACCCATGTTATATGCACATTATGTGTGCATATACTAGAAGGAGGCTAACCCACATTAGGCTTGTGAGCATGGGAGCATGGGAACAAGCTCTAGTGGAGCATGGGTTAGGACTAACCTTAAGGGTTAAGGTTAGGGTCAGACATCCAAGGATCACACATGGGAAAGGAGAGTCAAGAGTCACTTGAGGCCTCTCCTATATAATAGGGGTATGAGTCACACTCAAGGGGGGACTAAGGCTATGTTATCTTGAGGCTAGGTTATGATATGATGTTCTCTTGTATAGAGGATTATATCTACTCACCTACCATTTCACACTATAGTATGTTATATGCACATTATGTGTGCATATACTAGGAGGCTAACCCACATTAGACTTGTGAGCATAGAAGCATGGGAACAAGCTCTAGTGGAGCAAGGGAGGGCCCTCCTATATAATAGGGACATGAGGCACACTCAAGGGGGGCTAAGGCTATGTTATCTTAAGTCTAGGTTATGATATGATGTTCTCTTGTATAGAGGATTATATCTACTCACCTACCATTTCACACTATAGTTACGTGCTGTTGATTGGAGTTATACCTCTTGATGGTATGGGACATCAAGGTAAGGTATGATGTACTTCATTATAATTCATGTGTGCATCCCTTGGGCTTGGGGGTGGTCGGGAGGATGAGTTTATGCTTGATTTATGCATGTTTATGCATAACAATTATCTAGAGAGATCTTAGGGTTTTAACAACCCACTATGTGCCTGTATGTAGTGGGGGGTGGTTGTAAGATCAGGGTGCCCAGTTTTGTCCACTCAGGCACTCTCTAAACAGTAAAAAAACAGGCATTTGTTTACCTTTAGTGGCTAATCTCTCCTAGTAAATGAAGGAATTTCGTTTCAAGTTCTTTTGTTGGAACATCATATTCAAAGTTGGAAATATAGTTGCATAATTTGATTAAGCATTAGATAGTCAAAAGTCCTCATTTTCTTAGGTACAAAGTCAATGTATACACCCGGTCCCAAATTTGAACTGATTCCATAAAATGCTAATATCTTTTACATATAAACTCATATAAGATTCCCACTTTGTACCTTATATCTTCACATAATATGGAGCTTAACTGGATTTTTCGAGAAAATTTTAAGATATTTGTCTATTTTTTTTAAATATTTTAAGGTCTTTAAAATATTACAATATACGCCACTTTTTGTACCCACAATAGCTACCACTTAAAATCCTCAATCTTGTAGATCAAAAGAGTGGGTAGATACTGAGACATTAGTAGAATGTGGTGGTTAGTAAAAATTGCAAATCCAATGGTTGGATTTTTAATGATCTCTTTTTCAAAATTCTTTCAGACTATCAGAAGGCCTGCAAATATTAATAATCTAATTAGTAAAATTACATTTTTGATCCGAATCATCTAAAACCTATAGGGACTAGTGTACTTGTAATGGTGCATCTATGGAAAAATAAATTGGATCACTCTAAGTATGGAAAGATCATTTGTTTATCATTTCATCATATTTTTGATTAATTTTGATTAATAAGACTAATTTATATTAATTTAAGTTATATTGGGTTAATTTAAGGACAAGTGTATTTTCTATTATTTGCTTGATCTCATTTTAAGTACCTTGCTCCCCAAAATTTGCTCTCCAAGCATTGTCCCAGTCCAGCATAAACTGGATAAAACTAGACACCCTGATCTTGCAACAACCCTGGGGTCCTCACAAAAAGCTCACCTGTATCTATGAAAAGCTTTGTGTTCTGATCCAATGGCACTGAAATAGGCTTACAACTTGTCATACCATACTTGGACAATATATCCAAGCCATACTACCTCTGCACAATAGCAAAATGCCATGAGGTGATCTCACCACCTCTATGCCCAAGAAATACCACAGCTCACCCAAATCCTTCATCTCAAACTTTTGCTTCAAAAGCATCTTGACATCATGTATGTATGCATTACTATCACTAGTGATAATCAAGTCATCCACATAGATGACTAATAGCATGATCCCTCTATCTGTCTTTTTCACATATAGTGAAAAATCTACATTGGATATCTAAAATCCAATGGTAACAAGATACTCCCCGATCTTGTTTGACCATGCTGTGGGTGCGTGCTTCAAGCCATACAAGGCTTTGCGTAACCTGCACACAAAATCTGGATGTGCATCACTCTCATAACCTGGTGGCTTCATCATGTACACTTCTTCGCAAATCACCATGCAAGAAAGCATTCTTTACATCCATTTGATGTAAAGACCAACCCTTCGCTTCTGCAGCCATAGCAATGACAGCTCTCACGATTGCCATTCTTGCAACCGGGCTGAATGTCTCCTCATAATCTATGCCATAAGTCTATGCATGGCCCTTGGCAACCAATCTTGCCTTGTACCTGCTCATCATTGAACCATCAACATTGTGCTTGACTTTATACACCCACTTACATCCAATTGCCTTCTTTTCCTTAGACAAAAGGCACTAACTCCCATGTTGCATTTGCATCCACCAATGTTGCAATCTCCTCATCCATGGTATCTTCCCATTTCTTATTTCCAATTTCCTACTCAAAGGGCTCAACCTCCTGTATTGCTTTCACCATGTAAGCATAATGATGGGATGTATATCCATCATATCTCAACCTATAGGGTATCTAACCCTCATAGACCTGCGTACACCTGGATCACTGTCTGCCACGTGTCCTCACAACAGCTTTGGTTCCCCTTACACCAGGAGTAACCATAGACAAAATGCCAAGCTCCTCATCAAGGCTCTACTCAAAGCCACTAGAGTCGCCATCCACATATGAGTGACCTATGGCACAAAACGTTGATCTACCTTTTCCTTCCCTTTCCATGATACATGTATACTTGCATCATTCCTCAACCTACCTGACCATGGGCTAAGATTGGATCCACTACTCGAGGATTCCCCAAGTCCACTCAGTACCTATGATTGCTGCTCTACATGTGGTGTAACATCAGCACTTCTTACATCTTCATCTTCTGCTACCTTCACTACTGGTGCACACCAGCTACTTATCTCATTGAAGACAACATCTTTGCTTACTCGCATCTCAGAGAGTGTACTTGCATCATGTAAACTGCCTCTTGATTCCCTCTTTTCTTAGGAAATCACTGAACTCATTGGAGAAATATTCTCCCCCACCATCTAATCTTAGGCATTTTATTTGCATGCCTTTTTCCTTCTCGACCAAGGCTTTAAATCTTTGAAAGTGAGCAAACAACTCACTTTTCTCCTTCATGAAATAAACCCACACTTTCCTAGTGTGGTCATCATATGTGTAACATAGTACCTATAACCTACAATTGTTGCAGTCTTGGTCGGTCCCCATACATCTGAATGTATGAAATCCATTGGCCTTGCACTGACATTCTTTTCATGTGTGAAAGCATGTTTGGTCTGCTTACCAAGTTGGCATGCTTCACATACCTTATGCATACTGCCAACCTTAAATTTTGGCAAACCTATAAACAATATTTTGGGCCTGCATAGACGTCAGTCGCTGTACGTTCACATGACCAATGCACTTGTGCCATATGTCAATATCTTCAAAATGACCAATGCACCTGTGCCATATGTTAATATCTTCAAAATGACACCTATTCCATGCGCAAGCATGGCTGCCTTTATCTCAGGCATGTTTACATCCAAAGTAAACATCCTGCCATTTCTGTTACCCTTTTGCAACCAAGCGACACTTATTTTTGAAGTCTTCCACAAAACATCCTTGAGGATTAAACCTCACTTGCAGACCCTTTCTCAACCATTTGTCCAATAGAAACTAGGTTCTTTGTAATATTCGGCACATGAAGTACATCAGCCAAGTACTTCATTTTGCCATCCTCCATAGACAATGGCACTTTACCAACATGCAAATGGGATGCGCAGTATCATCAGTTTCTACATAACTTGGTTTTTCCATTTTCTACATATCTCTAAACCATTCAGCATGACTGGTCATGTGGTTAGAGGTGCTAGAATCCACATACCATATATCTTGAGAACTTGACACATCCCCTATTATGGAACTGCATGTGCTGCATCACAAACAGCTGATCACTTCTGTCATCACCTCCATGTTTGCTAAATGATGCATAGTTGCCTTGTTGTGCAACTTCCCACTTTTAATGTCATTTTGCTTTTTGTATAACAGTCCTTTGCCATGTGTCCTGGTTTGCCACAGTAATAACACTCTATGCTATTTGCATTTTGATTTCTTTACCAACCACCTCGGCCTCTTTGGCTCCCCCTACCTCTAGACTGGCCTTGACCATGGACTCTACCTCTGCCTCTACCTAAATTAGAGTAGAAGGCCTGTTTGCTTTGTGAAGAAGAATCCTCACCTAAAGTCTTTTCTTCTATGATCAGCATAGATATCAAGTCCCGAAAGTTGGGAATATTCTTCCTAACTGCAATGGAGGTCTTGAATGGCTTGTACTCTTTGCCAAGCCCATTCAGACAGACACTCACCAAATCATCATCCTCCACTGATACATTGATAGACCTAAGGGATTCAACAATGCCCTTGATCTTTAAGGCATATTCATTGATGGACATGCTTTTCTTTTCCATAGTATGCAACTCTTGTTTTAATTGCAACTTCCTTACCTTTGTGTTAGTCTGGAACATCTGAACCAAATTCTACCATGCAACTACTAGAGTGTTTGCATCCTATATGTGTCCTATCATATTGTCTATGACACTAATTGAAAGCAAGTACATGAATTTTCTTACACCCTAATTCTAATCCTTGAATACCTGTATATTTGTAGGAGTGACATTCTCCTCAGATAACTTTGGAGGCTCCTCATTGTCTCCTTCTACATAGTCCCAAAATCCTTTACCTTAGGAAATTGGTCATTCTGAACTTCCAGGCATGGAAGTTATTCTTATCCAGCTTCTCACTAACAATCTGATTAATTCCATCAGACATGCTTTCCTGCACCAAAATCAAATAACTTGCAAACAGACAACTTCTCTATGCAACCTGTAATACAGTAATATCTCATGTAACTGCTACATTAGGCAGTACTTCAGCATAGCCTGTGTGTCACCAAATGTGACCAGAGTACATGTACATACACCCAGTATCAACAATACATGTGTAAACCCTGTCTACACTTCCAAAATGCCCTGCTGCACTGCAATAACTAGATTTTGAGTAGAAATAATTCTCTACCAGAACTTCCAGAAAATAGTCGAAAATACCCTGCAATGACAAAACCTAGACTATAATGCACCCAAAACGTGAATTTGGGTGAAAAAACAAAGTTCAATAGGATAATATACCTACCCTGGAAGACAGCTCCTCAATCGCAGATGTGTAGCTCCCAGAGCTACTACTGAGGGGCTGTTGTACCTAAACCAAGAAGGGGAAAGAGATGATGGTGCTCTTACCCATGTAGTAACGCTTCCTTCCTTGCTTATTCTTGCATATTTCTTGCCTCCTTAGCTCTCACACACAAACCAGGGCTCTGATACCATAAAGAGAATGTGGGGGAGAGGGAGAGCTTCAAACCCTAGCAAGCAAACACACACACACAAGAGAGAGCAAGACACAAGAGAGATGAATAGCTGAATTTTCTTCTATCTTCTTCTTCTCTTCTCAACCAACATAACATAAAGATAAGAGTACACACTATATGGGTTAGTACTCAACTACTACAACATATAAGGTTCGGTCCATAATGTGAACTCAACTAAATGAGCTGGCTCTATAACTATGCCAGTCTCTAGTAATCCAAAATGGCTGTCATATACAGCCTATCATCCCACTAACCGCATATCAACCATCTCACCAACCATGCCAATGGTGTAGATGCGGAAGCTATCACCTAGGCGGGTCATCAATATCTACCGTAGCACTAGTTGAGCTCGATATCTTAACACTTTTAGATACAAGCAAAGGTCATTGCATTTTACTTGGCCTTGTTGGATGTATCTAACAAATAGTGCATCCCAATAGTTAAGTTATCAAGAAGGGAGCTCTCCAAGCACTTGTCGTGCTTTTTAAAGTGCACCCCACAAGTGGTATACATATCCACCAAAGCAATACTATTTGCCAAAAACCTTGGTCTAGTTTATTTCCCATTGCCCCTATTTCTATGCTACCATGGGCTTGCATGATGCAAGCAAAGGTCTTTGCATCTAAAAAGAGAGCCTACATATAAAAAGGATCTTTCATGCTGCATTTGTTCAAACCACTCTAATGCTTGCTCACATTGGCCCTATTATTGGAGATAACATCCAAGCGAGAAGCAAGAAGCAAGCTCCTCAAGCACTCATCATGCTTCTATGAGCACACCACACATGGAATACATTTGATGGATAGGTTCCAAAATAGCTCAAAGCTTCCATTAGGGAATCCCACTCATATATATTGATTGGCCATGTTTGTCTGGTTCTAATCTTTTTACAGGTGTATCCTCATCATCGTACCCCTCCCACCTACCTTATAAGCTTCTTCTCAAACCTTTCACTCACTCCCTTTACCTCGTCAAATTCATGCAAAACTACAAAAATCATAGAATCCGATGTCATGGCTCAACACTTGACTTTCAAATAACATGAGTTCCCTTTCTATGGTATTATTTCTTCAATATCAATAAATGTTCACTTCCTTGCAATAATGCAAGCATGTGAGGGCTAATGCAAGCATTTGGTGTAAGGGCTAATGCAAGCATGTGAAGGTCACTGAGTTGAGGTATCACACGAATTTCTTGATGCATTTGTGTAAGGGTACGGTTGAGGTGTTACTAATGCGTCCGTGTGAGGGTACTAATATAGGTCATACATCACAAGTGAAATGTTTCAACCGACTCTTTATGCAACTGAGGACAATTGAATTTTCAATGGGGAAGAATGTTGGAATCGACAAAATGATTTATGTGAACACTCTCAACCATAAAGATTTATGTAGACACCCTATATTCATGTATGGCCATGCACTATTATGTGCACACTATTTGTATACACACACTATTTGTATACACACACTCTTCATGTGCGAACACCCTCTTGTATCAAAAGTCCTAAATTGGGCGAAAAAAGCATTGTAACTGGCTTTTGCCAAATTTATATTAATAAAAACTATAAATACCCACTAAGGGGACCATTCATGGCACTCAGTTTTGCGAGGCCGATTGAGCCAATGCTTCTCTCTCTCTCTCTCTCTCTCTCTCTCTCTCTCTCTCTCTCTCTCTCTCTCTCTCTCTCTCTCTCTCTCTCTATGTTGGAGCTTTCATGGTATTCTTGGTATGTATTTTTCCATGCTTTATGTGGTTTTATATGTCTCACCTTACTTCCGATTGCAATAGTTGAAGCTTGGGGTACCCGTCTCGCAAAAGCTGATTCCCACACCTTGGGGGGCCAAACTCTCTTTGAAATTTTCTTGGTGCGAGCCATGCTCTTGGAGGTGAGGGAGAGAAATGAAAGATGAGAAACAATGAAAATGAGGGTCACTTCAGATAGAAATTTATTTTTTTTAAATTACCTAATACATAAATTTGATAATTTTTAATGTTAAAATTTACTTTTTCCTATTAGAATGAGCTCAAATTTTATGTGTGCATAAGAGTATCATAGACCACCTCCCATATAAAATATCAACCCCATCAGAGGCTTGTAGGGCCCTTGTCTGAAGGCTTGCACATGTAGAGACCTAATTTAAAAAAAAGAAGGCCTCCACATGCAAGCCTTCAAACAGGGGCCCTACAAGCCTTTGATGGGTCTAATATTTTATTTAGGCTATGTAAACCATCTGATCTATGCACATAACAAATTTCAACCCATTCTGATCATTACACACCATGCATCAAATTTTTCTTGAAAAAAATAATATTATTATATAAAATAGCACTTGCACATGCATGCTCATGATGTAAGCCACATGATCTATGCATAGAACAAATTTCAGCCCATTATGATCACTGCACACCATGCATCAATTTTTTCTCAGAAAATTTATGAATATACACCTACACATTGCACCCACACATGCACGTGCACTTTCTTACACAAGCACATGCAATTTGTTTTCCATGAAAATATAAGAATATACACTAACATTGAAAATGAAGAAAACGTAACATATCCAAATCAATGGGCAAATCCGATGCATCACTTCAAGGACACAATATTGGAAATAAAGAAAACTTAAAATATCCAAATCTAGTACATCGCATCAAGAACAACTACTTGAGTAGAACTGAACAAAAACATGAAAACACAAAATGATACATGAGCATTTACACAACTCTTCAAACCATCTCATGGTTAAGGTTGAATGCATAACTATTCTTTACGAATCCTACAAATAAGATAGAGATCCAAGGGCTTGAGTGTGATGCGTCGGGCATGGATGGCTAACAGATCACAGAGCATTGATACTAGATCTTAATGGTGTGCTGTTGTGCCATTTTAGGTAAGGTGAATACATTCCAAGGTATGCAACACGAATGAAAGAAGTCACATAGGCCCCTGGAGAGCGAGTATTTGTCCATGAGGGAGCCTCTGCATTTTTGCTATGGTGCATGGAGAACTTCACTATGTTTATATGGAGTTGTGCGAGGTCAAAGAATGTAAGCAGGTTGCTAAGGGCAGCATTTCCAGAGTCTGCAACCAAATTAGCAAGCCACATTTTTATATGGAGTTGTGCGAGGTCAAAGAATGTAAGCAGGTTGCTAAGGGCAGCATTTCCAGAGTCTGCAACCAAATTAGCAAGCCACATTTTGTCCCAGCCGCATTGTCAAAGACATGACAACGCAAAAGTTCCTGGAACAGAAAAGTCATTTTTTTATAAGTGCATGTCTGATTTCTAGAGCCACTACTCATATACTATTCACTTGATTAGTCATTGAATGATGACAATCAAAACATTGTAACTCCAAAAGCAATTTAATACATGAAAGATTTTTTTCTTACAAAACAATGTCATGTCTCTTACAAAATTAATGTTAATGTTACAAATGTAAATAAAAGTCTAATGATGCTGACGTCAATTAGAAGACTCTGGGGGGCACGGAAGCGACACCGTGATTGAGAAATCTTGAGTAGACGATCAAACACATGCATGAATGCATGCAAATTACAAAAGTGAACATTCTTGAGTTCAAATGGAATTACAAGATTCCATTTGGGGTTTCTCAAATGCCTGCTTGGCTCAGCTAGCATGTTAGCAGACAAGAGACCACCAACCCAATTGCTAGCATTATCATCCACTGTGTCATTCTCATCATCTTGATTCTCTAGTTTCCTCTTCCTTCCTGCCTTCTTCTGTTTCTTTTCTCTCACCATTCTCATGTACCATGGACAAGGATTTGGGATGTTGGCACCTTGTGCGGACACCCAAGAAGGTACTTTATTGTCTTCAAGTCACCTCCTAAATGCCAGTCTATTGTACAAGTGTCCTCACCCTCCACTTCTAATTTTTCTCCCTGAATCTGTGCTTTAATGACATTGGTAATCCATGGTATCCTATCAAACATCCAAGCTAGCACTTCATGTGTCTCCTTCGGTACTTCAAATGCCCCAAGCCACCATATCTCTCTCTCAAATTGGACACTAAAAGAGGGAAACTTAACTTGCAAACCCTCTCCCTATTGCTCGTCTGACTGTCTGGGTTTTCATTAAAACCTTCTAAAGGTACCTAGAACTAAATCATAACTTTTAATTAAAATAACACACTTGTTTCAACCAAATAACATAGAAATAATATCATGAAACTCAACTGTTGACTTCAATTTCACACATGACTAAATGACATTTAGAATAATAAGATGGTCAGAATAGGAAAGCAAACATCATTAAACACAACTATTAACCCCAAATTAGCTTTTATACATTTGTATAACTCAAAAAATTAACAAATAACACAGCTTAAATGAGAAATAATACACTCAAAAAGTCACTAATAAATAATAAAATAACACATAAATAACATCATTAAACTCAACTATTATCTTCAATTTCACACATGACTAAATCACATTCAGAATAATAAGATGGTCAAAATAGAAAACAAAACATAATAGCTCATAAAAAATTAAACCATAACAAAACAGCATAACAGATAACAAGATGGACATACCTCCATTTCTCTCTTGTTCTTTGATTCTTTTGCAAAGATTAATGAACAGAAATATGATTGAAGGGGCAAATGAATATGCGGTTCCAACTAAGTGGCACCAAATAATTAACATACCCTTCAATTTCTCTATTACAAAAGAGAAGAAACCCCATGATTAAGAAAATTTAAAGTCATTTATGTGGTTTAGGAGGGAAAGAAAGCTTTTGAGCACAGCTACTAAAGAAAACAAACACAAATTTGAATTTTTTGTCGTCGTGAAAAACCTAAAACTATGTCTTATTAAAGCATACTAAAATCTCCCTACACTGAAAACCCTATTCTAAAAGTCTAACGAAGTCTCTAAATGAAGAAAAATTTCATAAACCCCTATATACTTAATGAAAAATGACGAAACTTAACCGCCACACTCTTAGAGCATAGAGGTAGGCATGGATAAAAAGAAATTCAAAAATGTGATGTCTACATCAAGTTATTCCGTTTTTTTAACTTCTCCCATTTTGAAAAACATAAATGCAATCTATTTTGAAGGATGTAGAAGTTGAAAAGTCATGCGGGTATTTAAGAGTGTCACATCTTAGATGCTTCATGTTTTTAAATCAAATAGAATATTATTATTTCAGATTTGGGAATTTTGAGAACAGGTGGTCCTAACTTTGGACATGGGATAGTAATACAATAAAATAAAACAATATAAAGAGATCTCCTTGATTTTGAAAGAGGAGAGAGAATGGTAATATTATAACATTTTTCAGCACTTTTCCTTAATTCATGGAATCTAGAGAAAGCCCTTAAGGGCCAAAATGGAGAGTCTGTATTTCTCCTAATTGAACAATGTATGAGAGCAAATAAAAGGAGTCATGTGCAAGATGATCCCGATGATAAGAAGAGGTATAAGATTTGTTAGTATTTGGTAAGTGTTTACATCAAAAGATAATTGGCATGAACATTACTACTAGGAAGGACACTTTTAGAAGACTTTTCAATCACTTAGATATAGAAAACCTTCAATCAAAGGAGGCAGTTATACATACACTTTGGTGAATGGCATTTGTAACATGCTAGATATGGTCAATAAACTAAAGTCTAATGACAAGATGTTCTTCAGAAAATCCAATTTGATGATGCTAATCAATGATGGCATTAAACGGTCACTGAATTAAAATGTTTTAGCAATGTCAAGGGTGTTAAATATATGAAACTTTTATGTGTCAAAATCTATGTCGCTTCCTCAAGATGATGGTCCAAACCTCCCTTTGGCAGCGGTGGGATAGCCCCATCACTCAAGAGGTCAAGGACTTTATTCTCTCATTTTGGGATCTCATACTCATGTATCACACAACAAAATTAATGTGTGCTACAAATGAATATGAAGGAATTCAACTTTCCAACACCTAATTGATCTTCTTGATGTGCCTTGATTTAGTGGATTATAAATTATATAAGTTTGAATGCATGGATTTGTTCCAAATTTGATGTATTTTTAGTGCTTATAATTAACATTGACAAAGGCTTGTTAGTACTAAACAAAAGGGTGGTTTATTAGGTGCTAGTATGTGTTAACAAGGTGCTATAAGGAGTACTGACAAAGGGGGGGGGTTACTACTAACAAAGGGGTGGTTTTAGGTGCTAGTCTGTGTTAACAAGGTGCTGTAAGGAGTACTTCATGATACTAGTGCTACGTTAGTACTCTAAAATACTTACGATGGCTAATTAGTGCTAAGGACTTGGTTAATGCTAAAAAATGCTATAAAGGGATGATTAGGGCTAAGAAGTTTTGACAAGGAAGGTTTATTACCAAAAAAATGATGGCAACTCTTGCTTTGTGCTAAGAAGTGCTTACAAGGACTGGTTAGGCAAAGGAATTCTAAGTTCTAAGTCTTAACAATTGCTAGTTGGTGCTAAGAAGTGCTTACAAGGACCTATTAGGCTAAGAAGTTCTAACAAGTCCTAATAACAAGTGTCGGCAAGGATTTCTTGCAATTGGTGCTAAGAAATGTTAAGAAGTGCTAACAAGGACATGTTAGAACAATAATTTCCTACAAGTCCAAGTGCTGACTAGGACTTCTCGGTGCTAAGAAGTGCTAAGAAGCACTGGTTTAGCTTTTGTTCTAGCAAGTCCTATGCTTTGCCGCTATGGCAAAAAAGGTAGCTACATGTTGGTACCTTACATATTGATCAAGGCGGAAGTACATATCTAAGGATTTTCATGCATTTATGGCTGAATGTGGGATCATAAATAGTGTCCTATAAAGCTCAGCAAAATGGTGTAGATAAATGCAAAAATAGATCTCTTATAGAGATGGCACACAGTATGGTCAAAAGTCAAGATTTACCTTATGATTTCTGGCGAGAAGTAGTCACGTGTGCAACGTATGTATTGAATAGGTGCCCTACAAAGACATTGCAAACAATCATGCCTTTTGAAACGTGGAATGGTAGGAAGCCATCCATGGCTCACCTACATATATTTGGCTACCATGTTTATGTACTTGTGCATGAGCAAAATTACAGCAAGCTTAACGATAACAAGGTTGTTAAATGCATTTTTATGGGACACAATTCTAAAAGCAAAAGTTATCGTCTCTATCATCATACTACCAAGCAGATTTTTGTGAGTAGAGATGTTTTGTTTGTGAAAGATGCAATTCATCCCTTGCTTTTATGCAAAAAAACAGCAAAGTGTATGTTCATATGATATATATAACTCTCCTTCATTTGTTTAATGCAAGGCAAATTGTAGAGCGTTTGGGTGCTCAAAGGCATGCTAAAAATCAACCCACATAGGTAAAAAATCAACATGTATTTGATCCCACTAATCAACCTATTGATGAGGCAAATGTGGAATATGTAGTTCATGAGGAAAGAAGGGAAATTAAGGAGTCGAAATGTATGCCAAAATGGTTGGTGCAAACACTACGTGACAATAGATTGCCACTCCTTTGCCTAGCAGAACACATGCAAGCTCTCAAAACGTATGCCAAAATGGCTGGTGTAAACACTACATAACAACAGATTGGCTAGTGTAAACACTACTTAATAGTAGAACACGTGAAAGCTCTCAAAACATATGCCAAAATGGTTGGTGTAAACACCACATAATAGCAAAATTGCCACTCCTTTACCTTGCGAAACAGTGCAAGCTCTCAAAACGTATGAAAGAAAGAAAGTACGGATTGATGTAGACTCATCAAGTCTCTTTGAGGGAGAAGAGTACCTATGAGAGAAGGGGAGAAGCTATGGAAGCTCGCATGTAAAGTGTAATCCAAACATTCAAAAGTTACAAGAGTGAGTAGCCAATTGACTTACATACTAATGGGCCAAAAGTCACTTACCTATGGCCATGGCTAATGCATTGTGCCCCATGCCATTCATTACAATATATCCCCTATCAAAAGAGAGGTTTTGTCCTCAAAACAAATAGGGTAATAGTATGTGAGACAGAAGGGAAAATTACCACCGAATGGCGACATATGTCAAAATTCACCATGTATGTGATCAAGGATATGAAAGTACTCAAACCTGAAATTTCTGGAAATAGGAGTATAATTAGAATTTTTAGCCCAATATGCATCAAAAGTAGGCTCTTGAAATGGACAAAAGTGTCAAAACCGAAAATTCCAGCCATGTGTAAGAAGCTACAATCTCTCATCAACCCACACCACATGGTTCCAACAAGTGCTCATACCCTTGCAATTCATTCTCAAATTGCCAAGATGCTTCTTCTTGAGGTATAAACCTTGCCATTTGACCAAATATTCCTTTAAAGATCTATTGCGAAGTATCCTCTCACAAACACCCGAGATCTTTTTGGGAATGTGGACAATAAAACCTTCTTCATTCATGGGAGGGAGCTCTTCTTGAGTGTCCACTTCATTGCCCACATATGGCTTCAAGAGAGATGCATGGAAGACATCATCATAATGATCACACATGGAGGAACCACCTGGATCAACAGGGTATTCTCCATCCTCTCCTCTATTATTAATGGCATCTATATGCTCTTCACAAACTCCATAAAGCTCCACTTATTCCTCATCTTCTTCCAACTCTTCGGTTAAGACCATATTCACGAAGGTCTTCTTTTGGCCTTACATACTTTAGCATGCTCTTTAGGCCACTTTTCCCACATTTATAGCATAGGTTTTTCATCCTTAAGTCTTCCATGTTTCCTTGATTACTCTTAATTTGTTAAAGGAAGGAGTGCTTTCATGAGGTTTGGAGATAGATGTTCCTTGTGAAAAAGAGGTCCTCCATGTGGCTTTTGCATGTAGCCACCAATAATTCTTGAAGTAGAAGAATTATTGAAAATTGGCTTGTTGTCACTTACATAAACAAACAGTTGGGTATTTGGGAATGGTGAAAGTATGTGTTGAAGAAGAAGATTGCTGTTTAATGGAAGACACCGCTCATGTGGGTTTCTTGTAAGCATACTTTTCATCATAAATTTCAGCCAACAATATGGCCTCTCTGAGTGTATTGGGTCTAGAGAGAAAGGGAAAGAGGGGGGGGGGGGGGGGGGGGGGGGGGGGGGGTGGGGTCATAATTGGCTAGTCTAGCAGATGATTAAAACCGATAGATTTCACGATTTGAGACATCGTGCCCTAAATAAGAACAACAAAAAAAATTTGAAGCTTCTAAATTATACACCTTAGAGAGTATAAAGAAGGGAAAGGATGCATATAACGACAAAGTGATTACAAGGTTCAGAAAAAGAACGAGCTCAAAATATTCAATTCCTTTCTCAATTATTGAAGATTTTAAAATTTGTGAAAATATAGAATTTCTTGAATAATGATATCCATTTAAAAATGAAGAGCATGTGGGTTTTGTCATATATAGTAGCAATGGACAAGATATGGTTAGTCATGGTATAAATGCCAAAAATTATTGAAGAAGGAAGGAAGAGAGTGTGGAATTTGTCACAGTAGCATAGGCAAGATATCATGGAAGGGCACAACTACCCTCTCCACTAGTAATTGTGATTAGGGCAGGAGGTAATGGTGAAACTGCCAAGGTTACATAACATAATATTATTGTCGGATGGGTTTGATGTTCAAGAGAACCTAGGGGAAGCAGCCACAACAGGGGTGTGGGGGGACGAAAGGTGGGGGTGGGGAGAGGAAAAGTGGGAGAGGGGGCTTAAAAGGAAGCGGCCACAGGTGGGGGAGCTGGGGTGAATCTCCAGTTTGCGGCCGCGAGGAAGGGCAGTCCTCTTGTTGGACCAGCCCTGGCTGACCTCCTTGTCGCTGAGCTTGGAGTAGTCCAGGTAGCCCACCACCTGGTCATGTGTGTAGAAGGTGGAACGGTCATACGCATTGAGCTTGGCCTCAATCGCAAAGCGCAGAGGCAAGTCCGGGTTGGATATGAAAAGCCGCCCATACGATACCAAGTCTGCTGCCCTGCTCCTTATGGCCTCCATTCCCTTCTCCCTTGTAAACCCCCCACTCAGCATCACTACCCCCTCATACGCCTCACTGAACAGCAAGCAATTCTCCGTCGTGTCCTTCACCCCCCTCTCCCCCTTGTTATTAAAACGGGGCTCTGTCATATGCAAGTAGGCCAGCTTCTTCTTGTTCAGCTGGGAGATGAGATGCAGGCCGAGCACATCCGGGTTCGAGTCGGTGGCACCCAAATGATCAATGACAGGCGAGATACGGATGGCGGTCCGCTCCTCGCCCATCTCGCCTGCCACCGCCCCCACCAGCTCGAGCCCAAACCTGCATCGGTTCTCCACCGAGCCACCGTACTCATCCGTCCTATCATTGATTCCATCCTTGAAAAATTGGTCCACTAAGTAGCCATGCCCTGCATGGATCTCTACTCCATCAAACCCTGCATGCATCATAAGACATCATATTCACATTAGCCTCCAACTTCAAGTCGCATCCACATACCCATTCAGCACACACCCTTCATGTTACCCATTAACATATTTCGTAGATAGAATTTGGATAATAAGGCTTCCATATACACAGAGCACACACACTCCCCATGTTAACACACCAAGTAAATATACACTACATAGCACAATGACTCTCACCACCATTGGTAACAGTCAAGCATTCTTGCGTGGCTTTTGATGACACTAAAACCAAGCCATAATTCCCAAAAATATGCACAATACCATAGCCAGCAAGCAAGCTCCAAAAATGTGTAACTCACAAGAAAACACATGCTAATTGTTTGCAAAGAAATGAGATATATCATCATTAGCACATAATTCAGCAGCAATGTGGACGCTGAATATATTATTACCCACAAAGCGGTATGCATGTATTTCTTACCTGCTCGGCGAGCATTCCTAGCCGCTTGGCGGAACTCTTCAACAATAAGAGGGATCTCTTTGATGTCCAAGGCTCGTGGCTGTGAATACTCTGCCATCACCCCATTGGGCAGCCGTATGGAGCACTCCTTTGGCAGCCTCCGTGCTGTGGACGACACAGGGATACATCCTTCAGGCTGGTAATCTACAATCAAAGCACCATCAATATGAGTTTTCACACTAGATCATACTGCCTTTAATTTGTAGAGGTAGCACATGTATGTGCAAGTATGAGTAGCACAAAAACATACATGTGTGAGATGCACGCCCCACATGCCAGAGTTGACAGAAAATGATGCCACCCTTTTTATGCACTGCTTCCACTACCTTCCTCCATGCCTCCACTTGCTCCTCGGACCAGATGCCCGGAGAGTGGGGAAACCTGTAGCATGAAAAAAGCAAGGCCAAGTTAAGCACCAGGGTCTGAGCTTCAGAAGACTACACCCAAAAAGGATGTATAATTCCTGGTGTCCTCTAATTAGCAAACCAGAGATCATGTGGTTTTGGTTAAGCTTCTTACCCAATTCCTGCTTGGGCAACAGCAACAGCTTCGGTGATTAATAAGCCCCCTGCAGTGGCTCTCTCGGAATAGAACTCGACATGTGCACGCTGAGGGACATAGTTGAGTGCTCGGCAGCGAGTGACAGGTGCTAACACAACTCTGCACATGACCCAACATAACATTTATGAGAACCGCTTGTAGAAAGTGACACATTGAAATATTCTTGGAGATGCAGGCCATAATTATGCGGATATGCTCAATGTAAACAAAAGCGTGCATACAATGGATCAAATGCAAGGGAAAAGGAAGGCTAATTAATCATGCAACTATGCACGTTAGCATCAAATGTAATGTAAATGCAAAAGGGTACCTGTGAGAGAGCTGGATTGTGCCCAATGAAAAGGGTGCTAGCAGGTTGCTGGAGATGTCATCTTGGCGGTTGTAAGTGCTGGATGCTCTGTGCATGCTCTCTGTTGGTGCTTTGTGGGGGGAGCTGATGAGAAGGGGAAGACAAGGAGGGTATTGAAAAGAAAACTAAGGTCTGTAATCAGACCTAGATGATCTACTCTAGGTTGAGGTAGTGATGATATACGAGGCTCTGTATGCAGAATTGCAGAAGGTATGCTGTTGAATTGAGAAAATATGTGAGATCTGTGGAGCAAGCAGGGTGTTAAATAGGCGGTAAATGTGGCAAGGAATGGGGAACTTTTCTAGCCGTGCAAAGGCAGACGCCGTGGTGAATCGGATCATCTATGCGAAATTTCCTTCTCTCTTCGTGGACTGACTTATCAAATACAAGGAACCTTCACTTGAATAATAATTCTATACTATAAAAGTTGATCAGAGACAATATACATGACAAAGGACAAAGGGAAATATCATCTCAAAAATTCAGAATTATATAATTGGCTTCTTGTGAGCTGTGGCCTCCTCCTTTTCCTTTTCTTCCTTTGTTAGTATCACATGTAAGGGAGCATTCCCATGCTACACAATTTAGTAAGTCGCCCAGGTCAGTAAGCGAAGCCACTCAAAACTCTAACTATAATGGCACACTTAAAACTGAGAACACCTTCTTGGGAGGTAGAAATTTACTCTTCCCTCCCCAAATGTTGAGGTCGATGTAACCCTTTGTGAGAAATCTTGGTAGATCAGAGAACACTAAGAGGGTTTAGGCTTTTTTAAATTAGGCTAGGCTTAATTAGTGCTAATCAAACATGCAAAGCTTAAGCACAAAATGATGAAAGGAGCCTCTAAAATAGGCTTATAAAAGAGAGTCAACAAACTAAGTGTAACTCTACTCTAAGTGCAAGTCAGGCAAACTTATTGGCGCAGGCTAACTGGAAAGTGGTTTGCTTGCCAATGGTTGGGTGTACATTTTATGCACTCAACGTTCAGGCACACCCACACCTATGTCCCTCAAGTCGCACGGCCTTTCCAAGCCACTCTATCTCTCGATCCAGATTAGACTATACATTTTTCTCATCTCCAATTTAAGGTCAACTAACAAGCACAAGTGCGGTGCAATATTTTCATGTGCAAGGAGCCATGCTAGATGGTTCTGCGCTAACGAACTCTTGACACGACCAATGGCATGTTGCCTTGTCACCATGCTCCACATTTGGGCGGACGTGTGATAGGGTGCTTACAAAGCTTCTCTCAAAACTAATTTTAAAATGATGATATAATGAAATAAGGCAAGTTAGCTTTGGTTGTTGTCCCGTCGTGGGAAGTCCCTCTAGGACACATGCTATTAAGTGTAGAGGTTATGGTAACCGTTTTATATCCAAGGGCAAGGCATAGCTCTTTAGGGGTCGAACAACTTCACCATGAGACTAAGGTCTGTTATGAGCAAGAGCCTCCTTTCTTGGCGATGCGATAAAGCTGGTCTTCCATCATCAAACGCTTCACCCGTGGGAACCTCGCCCAAGGGCCTCTGCTATCATAGAGGCTTGATGACGCGGCTGCTGAGGTGCGAATAGACAGCTGTTCAAAACTTATACGGTCGCCCAGCACATCAGATGGCATTTTCAACTGAAATAGACTAAAGATTTTCTTTCAAAACGTGCCGAGCGATCAAGGCCCGAGTCCCGACCCTGATCAACGGCCAAGATTCGAGATTGGCATCTCGAAGAGAAAAGGCCCGAGTAGTTGAGGTCAATCTCGAATCTCAGCCGATGATAGGGTTCGGGGCAATGAGTGCCGTTGATCCGCGCCGTGCCAGCTACGGCAACGCTGACCCTAACTACCTCACGCGTCACGCAACTATACCCTTGCCAACTCCTTACAAAACCACCAGATTCAACGCGTCTTTCTTACCCACGTGCGGTGTCCTTCCAAGTGCGATCTGAATTTCTAAGGTTAAAAATTTAAAAAACTTTAATAGTCGAGATTTTGTGTGCGTGTATCAACATGAGAGAGAGAGAGAGAGAGAGAGAGGGAGAGAGATGTGTGTGTGAAGGAGAGAGAGAGAGAGAGAGAAGTATGTGTGTGTCCACACTCCGCCGTTGGCTGCATCAAGAGCCAACGCTATCATTTAATTTGCTCGCTACACAATTTTCAATGATAGCTCATTTCTTAAATAACTAAAACCAACCATTTTTTAATCAAATAGCACATTTTTTCCATTGTATTTTTTTTTTTAGAATTTACAGAAGTGCTCGTACTCTGCTACAACAACATAAAGCCGTCTCCGCCTTTATCTACATGGGGGGATAGAGGGCTCAAGGGCGGGCCTTTGCAGGCTCTTCAAATATATTTACACTGAGATTATAATCAGCTCACTACTATGAGGGGGAAAATAGGGTGGGAGTAGCTTTCATTTTGAATATGAAATGACATTTTGAATGCAATAAAGAGAGAGAGGACATGTAAAGGCTAGAGGGAGATGAAATTAAGAGGCTACCAAACTAGTCTATGTATAGTACCTAGGGTTGGTATAGACATAGATCAACCATGTCCGACCAACCCATATTTTGTCACACATGGCAGGTGATGAGAGCCCAAGGCAACCAAAAAAACTCAACACTGGTAAAGAGGGAAAGCAAGCCCTGTTATCTTATATATAGAATATAGAATATATAGATTATATATAGAAGGTAGAAGGCATGAGAGAGTTGAACCCAAGGTATAGCCCTTAGGAGTCGAACAACTTGGCAAAGGCCCCGTGGGAACCTCGCCCAAGGGCTTATGCTATTATAGAGGCTTGATGACGCGGGTGCTGAGGTGGGAATAGAGACAGCTGATCAAGACTTATAAGGTCGCCCAGCATATCACGTCCTTGAGTGGTTTGCGGGGATGGCATTTTCAAATAAAATAATTAAAAAAAAAAGACTTTTTGATTCGAGATTGGCATCTCGACCAGGTCTTGGAATATAGACGGGATAAACTTGTCTCGAATCTCAGCCGATGATAGGGTTCGGGGCGATGAGACCCGTTGATGCCTCGTCCCGACAGACCTTATAATACTGCCTCCTCACGCAGTCAAGCCACTATGCTCTTGACAGCTCCTTACCAAACAACAAGTTTCCACACGTGCGGTCAATTGTTCGCTTAGCTTTTCCCGTCCTTCCAAGTGCGATCCGAATTTTCTAAGGTTAAAAACAAAAAAGGTTTACCTATGCGGGTAAGACTTTTGATTAGATATTCACAGACTAATATAGGAAACCTTGACTTAACGTGCCCTTTTTCCCATCCTAGATTCTTAGCATCAAGCCAAGGTCATGTTCAAAGTTCAAAAGATAACCCATTTAGGAGAGTAATACAAAGGGCAGGCTTTAAATAGGTGCCATAGAAAATCTAGTGGCACTTTTGCCATCAACCATGGGTGTCAAAATGTCACCTTTGGCTAAAATTTTGAGTGCCCCTTTTAATAACAAACCACTTTACTTTGAGTAATGAAAACATATTAGTTTTGTAAGTGCATTAAGCTTTCACAATTCAATAGACGTCTTCTCATCACACAAAATACATTATAGCAAGAGAATTTTTTAAGGCATCATAAATTATTGAAGACTTTCAAATTATTGAAGACTTTCAAGTTATTGAAGACTTTCTATATTTATTATGTATTGTGTACTATATTATATATATTATATAGGATATATACCCCTGGTCACTTAGACCCCTAAGGCTAGGTGCCATTGGGCTCTTCCCTTGTTTTTTCAAAGTGTCACGTTGGCACTTTTACCAGAAAACGGAGGTGCCATTTGGCACTTGAAATTGTGAAAGGCTCCCGTATGGGTGCCAAATTTAAAGCCCGACAAAGGGGGTTCTTACATCGAACTTGAATTTTGGTTATATAAAGAGGTGAGCCATATATATATATATATATATATATAGAGAGAGAGAGAGAGAGAGAGAGAGAGAGAGAGAGAGAGAGAGAGAGAGATCTTCTTACTATATATAAACGGAGAAACCATGTTGACTTTTTCTTCTACCACATCGCAAAGTTTTTAGGCATCTCCTCCTTTAACTACACTTTTCTAGGTGCTAGTTTGACCAACTTAGCTGCCCTATTTGAATTCAAACTTTTTGCAGAGGTAGCTTGTAAAATCTTCAACATCTCTCTCTCCCACTCTCACTAGGATTGATTCTGTCAAATTGATTAAACATCTCTCTCTCGGTCTTTGTGCTCAAAGGATTTTTGCAGAGCAAGGCTAGGGTGACTTCTCGCTCTTGGTGGTTAATTTCAGCACTCAGTGAGAAGACTTACTCTGTGTATGATTTTTGTAGGGTGCAAAAAATATGGGGTGCACCATGTAGGTAGAAGGAGAATCAATGCGGAGAGAGAGAGAGAGAGAGAGAGAGAGAGAGAGAGAGAGAGAGAGAGGGTGCAAGCTGAGAAAGCGAGACAGAGAGATTTATGTGTGCTTTGTGTGTGTAAACTGAGAAAGGGAGACAGAGAGATTTATGTGTATGTGTGCTTTGTGTGTGTAAACAAATGGTGCCCCACCACCTCTGCCCAGTCTACACACCTTCCAACAGGGACACCTCCTTCCTTTGCCATCCTTCATTCCTATGTTTTTCTCCTCCCTTGCTCTCTGACACATGCAGAGATAGAAGTCCCCTCATTCACTTCTCCTACCACAGAAGAAATAATGACACACCTGGTAGATTAGGTATTGCGTGTAGTCTGGAATGGTCTCTGCAGATCCTTTTTGTGTTGTCCCCGCAAGATCGTCACTTCTGGATCATTGCATTGACAACCACTACCACCACCATGGTTAAGCTTCCATTTAGCTTTTGCTGGACAAGAGCTCATCATCTTCTTTGTCTTCGGCTTCTTCTGTTTTTGTTGTTGTTGCTGCCCACAACAAGCCTCGTAACAAAGAAATCACACGTCACCAACTCCATTGCCCATAGAGACTGCATCTATGTATAGGTCTCCCCTCCTTTTGCCTTTGTTTCTGCATCTTTGAGTCGCGGTTTCTCTTCCCTGAGTGTCAACTGCAGCTTCCTCAACGCCTCTTCGTCTTCCAAGCATACAGTCTCTGTAGAACACCGCCGCTCGTCCCCTACCAGAACAAGTGGTATAGGAAGTTGCGATGGCAGCACATTGCCCCCAGTCGCACCACCACCACGGCCACTGGCCGATCATGTTGAGAATCATGGGTGTCATGTGCATGGCTATGGTGATTAGTGCTAATCTTACACTAATCTAATGTGATTAGAGTGAACTAATCTAAGGTGGGTGTAACCTAAGTTTACTCATAATGAATAGATTAAACTAATTAAGCTTACACTCAAGCACAATTAGGTTACAAGATTGAGACTTGTTCTCATAAGGAGGCTTGAGAGCTTGCTTTATGTTTCATTGCTTAAAATGGTCCCCTTTTATATGAGGAGGTACACTCTTGTGCTTGTACATCAATGTCCGATAATAATCAACTCTTCTCTCTAGCTCACATGTCACCTCAAATCTCAACACCCCCCCTTGATGGTGACTTGATTTATCTTTGAGACCTAGAGGTCATCTCTAAGAGTGAGGACCTATCTTTAAGGTCTAGAGGTCTCTTCTAAGATTAGGGTTACAAATTTTGGCTATTTCTTCAACCTTGGTTACATCATCGGTGCCAGAGGGTAGGACATACAATGTTTTTAGAGGATATTTTTGGAGCTAGAGGCATCTTGAATTACATTTTCTACCACAAAGTGATCTTCCACATAGTTATTTTCTTCATGCTTCATGTTGATGTTGTGTCCTTCTTCGCTTGTTGAATGCTTCCTAGCACTTGGTCTTTGCTCTTTCGCTTGACTCTTGGCTCTTTGTCAGGTTCTTTGATGTGGACGTCCTTCTTCTTGTTGCCACTTGATGTTTGGTGCTTTGATGCTTTCTTGATGCTTTTAGTGCGGAGGCCATACTATGTGCTATGGTCATCTCATGCACTTGTGCTTTGAGGATGCTTATGATAGTGTTTAATGCACTTTTTCTTTGCTTTTGATGCTTATGTACGTGTATTTTTTCATGATGAGCTTCCCAAGGATTTAACCCTTCCCTAAATGATGCCTTGAAGTGCAAAATGTTTGCCATTTGAGAAGGTCTTACCTATGAGCTTGCGCTTTACTTCAGTGGCAGTGTCTACTCTCATGCAAGGTTAGCAATGTACTATGGATTTTCTTGTAATGATGGTTTCAAGCTGACCAAAATGATTATGCACTAAATGCATTAAAAAATACTCAAATTGAGCAATGAAAATGGATGGGATGAATTTTGATGCAAAAGAGAACTTCCCATAGTATATTGATACTCCAATTATCCAATTTTAACATTAATTTGGCCCAATTTTTGTTAATGATAGTGATTAAGTACTAATCATAGTAATTAAGAGAGTTGAAACTTGGATCCTTCAATTGAGCTTGTGGAAGTAGACATTGGAGGGGATTTTTTACACCAGCTTGTTTCCCTTGATGAGGACAAGTGTCCTATGTAGAGAAATCAACTCAAAACTCTAAAAAATGTACATATTTGCACCTTCTCCAGTGATTGGTTTTTTGAAGCACACGCCTATCTTAGTTGATGAAGTTCCTTGAAATTCAAGTTGTCGAGTCCTTGTAGTATTGCTAAACCAACCCTAGAAGGGCTTGACCTAATTCGAAGCAAGGACGGTGAATAGAGCGATTAACCAGTCGGTAGACTTTCACTAATAACAGGCTGCACGACGTGAATTTGTCTCATTTCCTTGGTGAGGTTGGGCGCCTAGGTGAGAGCAATGTGTGGCTAAAGAGGCTTTCAAAATGATGATGAAGAGAATGGGAAATGCCAAGCCTTTCAATTTCCAACCACAAAGGAGAAGAAGAGGATAAGATCAGATTAAGTCTCCTAATGATGTGATTAGTGAAAAATAATGCTAGAGAAGTGCTAATGAGTAGCTCAAGGGGAGAGGGGAGGCTCTGATACCATGTGGAGAATCATAGGTACTATGTGCATGGCTATGGTCATTAGTGCTAATCCTACACTAATCTATTGGTGATTAGTGCTAATCCTACACTAATCTAATGGTGATTAGTGCTAATCCTACACTAATATAATATGATTAGAGTGAACTAATCTAAGGTGGGTGTAACCTAAGTTTACTCATGATGATGAATAGACTAAACTAATTAAGCTTAGACTCGGGCACAATTAGATTACAAGATTAAGACTTGCCTCAAATATCAACAAATAAGAGCTTCTTTGGCCGTCCACTAGAAATCTTTGCTCCTCAATGCTAGTAGAACCTTTCTCCACCACTCCAAGAAGCCCCGCAAAAACTCACCTTAACAATAGAGGGAGAGCTCAAAGCAACGTGGCCTCCTTAAGGCCCTATCCAAATGTAGCTCAAAGACCTACAAATCAATGATGTATGGTGGTGAGAGAAGAAAGAGAATGCACTCATAATGGAGTACCACATGCACTCATGATGGGGCACTCAAGGGAGTACCACCATAGCCATAGAAGCATGGAGCTCCAAGAAGTATGATTTGATAAGTCAAAATGATAAGATCCTCCTAGTTACAATTTATTCACTTATATACTTGCCCACCTTTTCACACTCCTTAATGTTGGGCCTCCATACTTGCCCAGCCATATCCTTGCCCATGGGCTCCCTTTATGTCCAATACCAAGCCCCCTTCATTATAAACGAAAGAAGACACCGGAACATAAAGGTATGCCTTTGCAATGCCATAGCCTGGACCAAGCCGAGAATGCCCATGGGCTCCCTTATGTCCAATACCAAGCCCCCTTATGTCCAATACCAAGCCCCCTTCATTAGAAACCATCCCCACCCAAAGGTTTCGTCCTCGAAACCATGTATGGAGCAATATATGGGCTGTTGGGAATCTTCTTGACTTCTCTCATGAATGTGGAAGTACATTTGTTCCAAAAGTGCCTCACACAAGAGAACTCCACATAAAGCTGTCCACTTATTTGATGTACATATGGAATGCCCCCTATGATGTCCATAAGCCTATGGAGTCTTATTGAGCTTTGATAGATAAGTGGTGATTCAGTACAGCAATGGCCATGGCTCTCCATAAAGTAAATTTGCAGCAATGACACCTTTCATGCCATCATCCCATTCCATGTATATAGCTATCCAAAGACACCATACAGCTGTACTAATTTTTCATGAAGACTCAAGCATAAGGTAATAGGTGACCCACGCCAAGTCCCCATCAATAAGGTTGACTTCCAGAAATGCCCAGTTTAAAAGGAAACCTATTCGCTTCAAATGGCAATGCATAGTATCCACCGCGGTCATATAGAAACCCATCCACTTCAAGAGGCAATGCATACTGTCCACTCAGGTCATATGGAAATGAATCCACATCAAACATCTTTCCATGTATACCGGGATCAAATGGGTATGAATCATCATGGTTGGAAGTGTCATCACACCATCCAAGTCCATCCATGAATCACTTCCATAATCCAAAGCATCATCATCATCATTACCAAAAGCATTTTCCTTATAAATGTCATCATATGGATGACAATCAATCACATTATTACTTTTATCCACACCATCATTTTGTGAATCCACATGATGTGCCACATCTTCATGGTCGGCAAACCACATTTTCCTCATGCAATGCAACACTATGAAGATCTTCGTAAGAGTTGTATCCTTCATCAAGAAGCATTGTATCCTTCATCAAGAAGTTGTATCCTTCATCAAGAAGCGTCTCATTGCATTCATCTTTATCCATACAATTCTCCTCAAGAAGAGATCCATGCATTTGCTCTTCATCTTCCCCATCAACACCTGCATCTTCATGGTTGTCCTTGAAGCCACTTGACATAAATCATTAGCATCACCTTCATAACTTGAAGTGTCCCCATAGCAATGGCTTCCAATAAGAGATGTGGACTGAAGTGAACTCCTAGTAGAAAGCCCATGTATAGATGGGGTAGGCGTGTAGAAGAGTTCCACCAACAACATGATCTCATTGAGAGCAATGTCATTATCAATATCCATGATGCATTGGACCACTTGCATGAACTCCTTGCCTTAATTTTGCACGAATCCACTTATGATCTCCTTCTCCTCAATGTTAGGCACAAAGAAGGAAAAGTACCAATATTCCTCATACTTAAGATGAATCCACATGTAATAGTGGCATGCATTTTTCCCTAAAGCTCCATTGCTCTTAAGTAGCCACAAATTTTTGCACCACTTCATAGGCTAGATTCGCTCAATCCCACTTTTACTCATGCATTACTTTGCAGCCACCATTGTCTAGCTTTGCCTCCAAATTTGCATGTCACTTGCTTCACTTTGTCCCCCTCATTGCATGGAAATGCACAAAAGTAGGTATCCCAATTGCGAATCCATTCCTTGAGCTGTATACAAGTGACTCCTTCCCCATCATCAAAAGAGAACAAAGCTTCAAAAAATGGTTCACCATGCTTGAACCATAAGCTTCCAATAGGAGTAGAAGTCATCCGATCCACAAATTCATCCTTTGTTAAGGACTTTGGCAACTTGGAGCGTATGACCTCATCATACAATCGTGCATACCTTTCTTTGTCATCATCATTGGAAATTATGGCTATTTCCCTTTGTTTTGACTCCATCGAATCTTGCCTATCCTTTTCTTCCTTTCCATAGGGCTTTGACAATGGTGATTCAACATGAGAAACATCTTTTGGTTCTTTTGAAGTGCTTTCTTCATATTTTGAGTGTTCCCATTGGAAATTCCCACCTCAAATATAACATTTCCATGTCGACTAAGCCCATAAGATGATGGATTTGGAAATGATCTTTGTGGTTGTGACCAGCCTCTTGTCTTATCAAAAGAGAAGTGTCAATCTTTTCCACACACCTTTGCACTTCATTTATCCCATCACCAAGCTTCTTGAAGCCCTCATTCATAGCATTGAACATTTACTCCATGAAAACATTGCTTTGCCACATATGCTCACTATTTTGGAAGCAAATATCCCTTTGTGCATCCTTCATAGCTTCGGTGATAGTAACCTTTATCATATCCAAAGTAATGTGCTCCAAAGAAACTTGTGCACTTCCACTTGTGTGCCTTGACATGGTCTCATTCACTATGTGATCACTCATGTCATGTAAAGGCATTCCCTCTTGTTCACAGTCACCCATGGTACTAAATTAGGGTTTTTTGGTGCTACCGAAGTCGAAATTGAATGATCAAAGGCTTTTAATGTTCGTCTCGATGAAAGGAACACTCATATCACCTTGAATCACCACTTTGAGCACTCCATATACCTCTCTATTTTGACTTTTAGCTAAAAGTCAACTATGTGAGGTTGACCATCCAAACGGTAACAGAATTGGGAACTTGTTGGCTCATTTGGAAGCTCTTAGGTATTGCTCTTAAGCTATGTAAACACCTTGAATTCAGTCTGCACTATTTTTGACTGAATTAGGGTTTTCAGTCTGACCAAACTGTCCCTTTTGCACCCTCACCCTGAATGGTGTCCAAATCAGCCACTTGATGGCTTGTTAGGTTTGCCTTAAGATGCCCTTTTAAGGCTTCCAAAGACCCTTAAGAGATCTTGAATGGTTTGGGAATAAATTGCACTTTTATACTTACTATAGAGTGTAGGAAAATCACAAAATTTTTGCCATAATCTTCCCGCAATACAGATCAAAATCCATAAGCATTTGCCCAATGTCCAATCATGATATAATGCCCAAAGTAATCACCAAAAAAATCATACACTTGCTCAAGCAACAACTCTTATGCTTTGATCACTATCAAGTGTCCATGGCATGCTCAATCAAGTAACATTTGGCTTCCATAGCCTCGGCATGCTTGCAATGTAGTCAAGTTGTGTGTCAAAGTAGTGCTTTATGCTTGCCGATCTCCCGGCCAAGCCTTCTCACCCTCGTACCTAGTCTGAATCTAGGCACAAGTTGGGGACAAGTCTTCACATCCACATACCTAATCCCCCTCCTTGACGCTTTTCCAAAAGCCCTCATGACAAGGAGAGTTCATGCCATGCTCCCCCCGGCGGGCTTGCCTCTCCTCCAATGCCCAAGGTACCCTCACAAGCATACTAGATGCTAGGAATTGAAGTGAGAGTACAAGTGAGGTGTATGTGGATGTAGCTTCAAAAAGAGAAGGCAGAGCACTTACACTCATGCTATTTTCATTTTATCCATTACAAAGAGAATTTACTCATGCTTTCCCTCAATCATCCAAATACACCAACTCACCACAAAACAACATCCAAATAGCATCCAACATCATGTGAATCACAAGGAAAATGAATTGAAAGGATTGGCTTCAAGTAGGAACTCCCAAGATCAATGCAATCATTGGCTCATGTAGACACATGCATGTGCTTGCTTTAGGCTAATATTTGGTAACGATATGAAGCCACACCTCACTATTTTCATTTATATTATCACTTCAGCCCCTTGCCTTTACTTCATAACCATCATCAATGAGAAAAGCTATTATCCAAATGCCAAGTAGAAGTTCCAATGGCTCAATGACCACCAATAGTGTGATGCTTGCTTAATGCTAAGCAAGAGCTCATGTAATGCATTCCCAAATCACCTTAATGGTAGATATATTGGCCATGGAGAAGCCTCCAAATATCATGGGCATACCATCATTTCATGTAGTAGCATGCAAATGATTGGAGCATTGGAAATCAAAAGCTTCAATCAAGGGTATTCAAATAGCTTGAAGAAAAGTTTTCAAAAAGCTTGAAACCATAGTGTTCAAAGAGTTGGAAATGCCATCATACAATGCTTTCATCAATGGCATTCAAAGGAATAAATGAAATCCTTACACCATGCATGGTTGTTTGATGGTTGAAAGCTTGAAGAAGATGATCACAAATGTGCTAAATCGCAGCTTGAATGGTGTCTTTCTTCATGGCAGCGTTCATCTTCATGCACAGTAAAATCGCAGCCTATTAAAGCCCCATGTTGCCAAGATTAAGCTTGGGCTACACTTATGTCGAGCTTAAGCAAGCTTATGATTGCTCCATTGTCACCATGAAATCAAAGAGAAACGTCTGCTTAAACCCACAGAAAGGTGCGTGAACAGATCACTGATTCTCCATGGAAAAAAATGTGAAGCACGAATTGAGTAGATTCATTGGGAAGCTCATGAGATGCTCCATCAAAACCCTAAGTCAATGCTACTCAATGGAAAGAGAATGAAACCCTATTTTCCCTCAGAATCAAACATGTGGAGGAGAAAAGAAAAGCATAACATTTTGGATTAAGGCCACTAATCATGATTAGTTCAAATTTTCCCAATTGGTCGTGTCGCTTAAATTTTGGAGCGATTGCCCCAATTTTTGGTCCACAGTGACCCATAGCCCCCAAAAACCTTAATCAATTCAAAAATCAAGGATATTTCCAGCATCCCACACTCCCCATGCCCCATTTCTTGATCAAGAAATCAAGAAAATTTCTAAGAAACTCAAAGAAGATCAAGAAAATGTAGAAATTTTAAAAAATTTCAGAAAATTGGATCAAAGACAAAGCTCTGATACCATTGTAATGGTGGTGAGAGAAAGAAAGAGAATGCACTTATAATGCAGTACCACATGCACTCATGATGGAGTACCACATGCACTCAAGGGAGTACCACCATAGCCATAGAAGCACGGAGCTCCAAGAAGTATGATTTGATTAGTCAAAATGATAAGATCCTCCTAGTTACAATTTATTCACTTATATACTTGCCCACCTTCTCACACTCATTAACGTTGGGCCTCCATACTTGCTCGGCCATATCCATGCCCATGGGCTCCCTTTATGTCCAATACCAAGCTCCCTTCATTATAAACAAAAGAAGATGCCAGAACATAAAGGTATGCCTTTGCAATGCCATAGACTGGACCAAGCTGAGAATGTCATACCTTCGATGGCTAATTCCAAGCCAAATGATGTAAATTCAAAGCCTCAGCTTAGCCACAATAGCATGCATGCACCACGTGCTAATTTGCAACACAAATATCCCATATTTTTTTATAAATGTCATAAACCGGCGGGCCATAAACAATCTCAGTGCCCTGCTAAGCTTCCAAAGGACAATCCTATCAGAAAAATTCCACTATATTGAAGAGGATAGTGCTATTGATGATCTCAACTTTTCTCCAGATTGGAATGAAGATGCTCTTCAATCCAAGGTGAATAACATAGAATCTATTGATTCAGGTATGCCTCCCTCGATACATGATTTATTACAAATGAAAGGTCATATAAATGGCTCTAAAGTATGTGTTTTACAAGACGATGGTAGTTCACATGATTTCATCTTTGAAAAACTTGTTAAGAAACTCCAACTTGAAACTTCTCCGTCTGCTTATAAAGCTAAATCTGCTTTTCAAGGAACTAGGTACAATGGCACACATGAAATAAAAGATCTCGAAATTAATATTAGTCCTTATATGGAAAAACAAAATTTCTTATTGCACGTCTGCACTCCACATATGTTATTCTTGGTATACGATTTAGACACCAACATAATCCACAGATTGATTATCATACACACATGATGTCTTTTAATTTCAATAATCAATCTCTCTCTTTATCTAGTCACTCTTCTCCATCTCTCACACGCAAGCACGTCATGCATTAAGGAAACATAAGAAAGCGTACATGATTTATGTTAATGAAGTGGAAATGAAAGAATCTTCTCTTTCACCACAATAACAAAAATTTCTTGCTTCATTTAATGATTTTTTTACGGATGACTATCCTCCCCATCTACCTCCTTCTCGTGGTGACTTAGACCATAAGGTAGAACTTCTTTCGGCATTCAACCCCCTCACAAAGCATCATATAGACATGG
This sequence comes from Cibotium barometz, assembly GCF_041138505.1. Classification (NCBI taxonomy): domain Eukaryota; kingdom Viridiplantae; phylum Streptophyta; class Polypodiopsida; order Cyatheales; family Cibotiaceae; genus Cibotium; species Cibotium barometz. Next base: position 44,022,322 of record NC_141087.1, read on the forward strand.
CCCTTTGCACCAACAAGAAGTGCAACGTCAAGAAGTTGAATTGCTTTGCCAAAGATCTCATTCACCCTAGTAGTTTCCTGTTTGGTGTGCCTTTCTTGCTTGTGCAAAAAAAGAATAAAACCTTTAGGATGTGCATAGACTATAGAGCACTAAATAAAGTGACTGTTAAGAACCCCTACTACCCAATCCCTAGAATTGATGACCTATTGGATAAATTGAAAGGTGCAAGTGTATTTAGTAAAATTGACTTAAAGTTTGGGTATTATCAAATCTGTATGGATCCTACTAATATCTTCAAGATTGCTTTCCGTACATAAGCAGGACATTATGAGTTCGTTGTCATGCCCTTCAGTCTCACTAATGCTCCTGCCACATTTTCACGCATGATGAACCAAATTTTTATAGATTATCAAAACTTTGTGATTGTTTTCTTTGATGATATTCTTGTTTACAGTCACTCTGAATAAGAACACAAGGATCACTTAAGCATTGTCTTTGATTTGTTAAGGGAAAATCAATTATATATTAACCCTGACAAATGTTCTTTCTTTCAAACTAAGATGGAATATCTAGGCCATATTATATCGGCAAATGGTATTCGACTAGACCCTAAGAAATTCCAGACCAGGCCTACTCCTAAAAACGCCCATGAAGTTAGATCTTTTCTTGGTCTAGCAGGTTTTTACTACAAATTCGTAAAGAATTTCTTGCTCATTGCTCTCCCATTGACTATCTTGCTTCGCACAAGAAGATGGTTTTTCGATGGGGTGATAGTCAACGAAAGTCCTTCAAAACTTTGAAGTATTTATTGACCCATGCACATGTCTTACATTTTTAGTTGTCACAAATGTTAGTGGATCTAGCATAGGTGTAGTCCTCATGAAAGATGACCATCCCATAGCTTATGAAAGCCACAAGCTCAAACCCAATGAAGCCAAGTATAGTATCTATGAGAGACAAAGAACTTTTGGCTGTTGTCCATGCCCTCAAACTATGGAAGCATTATCTCATGGGATATGAGGTGCTTATAAAGACGGATCAATAGGCTATCAAGCACTTGTTGACCCAATCTTTAATATCGGATCGTCACATCCAATGGGCTTCTTTTATCCAAAATTTTCACCCTATGATTCAATATCAACTAGGCTGCATTAATGTAGTGGTAGATGCTCTTAGAGTTGCAAACCTCTTGATGATAACCAAAGTTCTGTTTGCAATTCTAATTCATTTTTTGAACTTAAACATGCTTATTTGAATAATGTGTCTACTATTGAAGTGTAATCTTTCGATGTCATGATTGGCTGATGATCCTGATTTTTCACTTGCATATGGAATGCCATACATGCTCACAATTATTTACAAATAAATGATTACTCTTATGCAAATGGATTTTTTTCTTTCAAAAGAGACTTTGCATCACTGCACCATTTAGAGAACTAGCAATAACTGAGATGCATGCTCCTGCATATATGAGACATAGAGGAATTCAATCCACATTTAGCTGCATGTAAAGAATATTTCTTTTGGCCTGATATGAAACATGACATTCCAAAATTTGTGTCTGAATGTATTGTTTTTCAACGAATCAAACACCATCATGGTAAATCGTTTGGTCTTTTAATGCCCCTACCTATTCCTAAAGGTCCATGGGAAGAGATTTCAATGGATTTTATCGCTGGCTTGCCGCGACTACCTCCTCTCATAATAACATGATATGGACCATAGTTGATAGATTTAGCAAGCAAGCATACTTTGTATCTCCTCTCATAATAACATGATATGGACCATAGTTGATAGATTTAGCAAGCATACTTTGTACCTTACAAGAAGATCATGTCTGCCGCCCCTCAAGCTGTTAAGCTATTCATTAAGACTATCTTTCCTCACCATGGCTTTCCCAAAGTAATTCTTTCTGACTAAGATGGTCACTTTTGCAATCATTTTTAGGGTGCTTTATTCAAGAACTTAGATTCTAAAATGGAATTTACATCTTCTTTCCATCCAGAAAGCAATGGCCAGACTGAAGCTACCAACAGCACTATTATGGATCTTCCTAGATCCTACACTATTGAATGACCCTCTAATTGGGATCAACATTTGCCTCTACTTCAATTTGCATACAACAATAAGCTCCCTTTGAAATTGTCTATGGCAAGAAACTTCCCATTCATGTCTCTACCATAACTATGATGTTCCAGCTGCTGCTGACACTTTAGATGACCATGCTACTATTCTAGCTGAAGTCACTGAATCTATTAAGCACAATGAAATACACTGCTCAAGCTAATAAGAAACGACAACTAATGAAATTCAAAGAAAATGATCTAGTTTAGCTATGCATAGAGAAAAGACACTTAAAGAATATTGCCAAGCATCCTAAGATCAAGTTGGCTCCTAGATTTTATGGACCGTTCACAATTATCTGTGCATAGAGAAAAGACACTTAGAGAATATTGCCAAGCATCCTAAGATCAAGTTAGCTCCTAGATTTTATGGACCGTTCACAATTATCCAACAAATTAATGAAAATGCATTCTGCTTGGGCATTCCCACTCATTGGAAGATACATAACTCATTCCACATTAGTTTATTGAGACCTTCCTCTCGTAGATTATGATTCTGAAGTTCTATACATCCAAGGTAGTGAACCTCAAACAAATAAATTCTGACTTCTCATTGACGTAGAGCTCGTTACTTTCCAAAAACTTCAAGACTTTCTCCACATCAATGTCATGCTACTCAACCATAACTAAAAATACCAGTACATCATCCAAAAATATGAACACACGCTGTCCAATTAAGTTCGTGAAAACCCGCATCATCACGTGGTTGAATGTGGCTTGGGCATTCGTCAAGCCAAAAGGCATGACCACAAATTCATAGTGAACCATGGAAGGCTATCTTGGGCATGTCCCCCTCAACAATCCTCACCTAGTGGTACCCACTCTTCAAGTCTAGAACACCTTGTCTCCATTCATCATCTTGAGAATATAATCTATTCACGACATCGGAAACTTACTCTTGATAGTCAGCTTATTGAGTGCATGATAATCGACACACACAATCAAGAAGAACCATCTTTTTTCTTGACGAATAGGATCAGTACTGCAAATGGCAACACATTGGGCATATGAAGCTAGATTGCAACAATTCTTGGAGTTGACAGTCCAACTCCAATTCCATTGCCTTGGATAGTATGGTTACTTGCTCATAGGATCCAAACCTGGGAGGAGGTGTATCTTGTGGTCCTCCGGTCCAGATTAGGGGGAGCTGGGGAGGGAGATTCTCTCGAAGAAAAATCTTTTGGAACTTGTCATGGAGAGCCTAGAACTTTTGTGAAGCACTGGCCACCATCTGGGCAGTCTGGATATATATCATCGCACATTGTGTATCTTTCCTAATTTCTTGTTTAGCAAGTGGCATATGAGAGAAAAGTTTGGAATTCCTAGCTCACATTAAATGGTCACTGGGACTTTGGACAAATTCCGGATAATCCAAAACATGTGCGTGCCCCAATCAGTATTTGGATGAAACTTGTGAAACCAATGAATTCCTAGAATTATGTCTACTCCTACAAAGAGGGGCAACCATAAAATCTCACACAAACTCTATGCCTTGAATCACTAATTCAGCGCCTTGAGCTTCAAACTTGATGCCCGTTGTCATTCATGTGCTAAATCTCTCAACCTTCTTATCTACCGAAGTCAGAACAAAACGGGCTTGCCAAGTGGGCGGCGTGTTCCATGACCACATCCTCTGAGCTGCCATTGTCAAACAAGACGATTACTCTCTGGCCACCTATGTAGCCAAAGGTCTTGAGAAATTCATTGCACTCATACTTCTAGTCTTGTGTGCCCTTCTGCTTATCTATGTCCTCCCGGCTAACAATTGCACCAACCGAAGAACTAGGGATAGCCGCTGGGGTCTATGTGGGAGCTGGGCTCACCCAATGATGAAAGCCATGGAGGCTGGGGTGGTTGTCTGTGGAGTGGTAATCGTCTTTGGACAATCCTTACAATTATGTCCTTTTGTGTGACAAAAGAAATACCTACCCTTCTTGTATTGAGCTATCTCCTCAGCAAAATCAATTTTCACTAGTCTTACTTGCTTGAGCTTTCTGATCTGAAGTAAGCTTGGGCATGTTAGTTAAGTACTTGGAGCCAAAGGCTTCCGTGCTCTGTCCTAGAGAAGACCCCATCTGGTTCTGGCCTTTTTTCCCTTGACGGTTGCCTCGGGAGTGGAAGGCTAGGAAGGCTAGGAAGGCTTGGGAGTGGAAGACCACATCTGGTTCTGGCCTTTTCCCCCCCGAGAGTGTATCCTCGAAGGTGGCTAGTCGAAACATTCGCACCTCCCACTGGATTTACGTGTCGAGGCCATAAAGGAACAACCCTTTCTTGTCCTTGTCAAGTATTCCCAATGACAAACATAAGTTACAAATCTTATTGGCAAACTGAAGGACTGGTTGTACGTTTTGACACACCCTCCTAAGCTCGTCTCTTTGAGTCACTCAAGGTAATGGGGCGGTAGAAACCGCCACTTAAGATCGAGAAGAAACTTGTCCCAGACATAAGCCGCCATATACCTAATCTGGTGTGGGTGTGAACCCACTAGGTCCACCAAGGAATGGCCTCACCTACCAAGTATGAACTAGCCAAGATCACTCTGTCAATATCATTCTTTCTAACTGCAGAGGTTGAATCTTCACACTTGAAGAAGACTCTGATACCAATGTAACATGCGAAATATCGGTGGAAGAATCATTAACTTCAATGCTCAGAATTCAGCAATCGTTCGTGAGACGAAGATAATGCACAACATTACCCTCTATAGGGACCCCACCACGAATGATGTATTTGCTTTATTAGAATGATATAAATCTGAAATAAATACTAGGTCTTGACCTGCACTCTTCACCTTGGCTGAAGTACTCCCCTTGGTTGTCCTGGCCCTTGGAATACACTTTCCCTTTATGAATTATGAGGTAGAAGGACTGATATCTACCTTGGGTATTTATACCCCTTTCATATGTTGGTCAGCTGATCCTTATTTCTCTCCACACCTTTGTCTTTATGCAATAAATGCTTTTTTAACCATCGTTTTCACATTGGCCATTGGCTGGCCCACCTTGCACATCATTTCGGCTGCTAATAAGCAGCCCTGCGCGCAGGCTTCTCGGCATCCCCTTGGCCTTGGCCGACTGGGTGTTGGGCAGCAGCTAGGCCTGGCCGCCTGTCTGAGCTGGCCGATAGCCTGCCCAGCCCTTCTATGGGCTGGTGGGCAAGGCCTGGAGCCTTCTTGGCCCCTCTTGGGTAGCCTAAGCATACCCAATGCCCACATCAAGAGCATAATACTCTCGTCTAGGGTAGCTCTATGCACTGGACACCATCTACACGCAATCCTACATGCTCCAGATGCTTGGTGTGTCCAATCGCAAAGCCAACACACACATCATCTGACATCATTCCAGAGGGAGACTCACAGTACGGACTGGCACTTCTTCATGTGCAGGACAATGCACACCTGACCTCGGACGCATAGAGTGGAACCTTGACTGACTCATCTCAGACTGGGCTCACATGGGATCAATTTTCCACTCTAGGTGTCCTGCACCTTCTTACTCCAGATGTGTCCACGTGGCATCCAAGTGCGGGATGCATGTGACAACAAGGCTTTTTCTGGTGGTGCTCCTCTGGTGGGAAGACTGTTTGCCATCACAATGTCCGTACCTAGGAAGATTGCCATGCTGCAGTCCTTCACTGGTTCACTTCTAGCGTAACCTGGAGCATCAATGGGAGCGCAACCGCTCCCTAGAGAGAGAAGACCCCGGATTACCTCTCGCGCTTCTGGAAACTTAAGCTCATGCTCCCAAAGACCTTCAAGCGGTCAGAGTAAGTGGAGTGGTTTATATGGATGGTCTTCGATTGGTGATGCAGTCCAACATGAAGGTGCATGAGCCTCGGACTCTAGAAAAGGCTATCAGTTTGGCCACCAAGCATGGGAACACTCAGCAGGCAGCAAGGAAAAGACAAAGGCAAGGGGCCCGAACCTTTTGACAGCAAGGGCAAGCCTAGTGCAGCAGAGTTCCTAAAACTCACCCCTGAGGAGCACTGCGCTAAACTGGTAGAGCTGGACAATGCTACTGTGACAGTACGGAGCATGTAGGCAAGAATTACCGGGAAAAAAAAAGCAAAAACAAGATTTTAAAGGCAAGGAAAAGCAAAAGACCGGATAATCAGCCAGAGTTGCCTCTTCGACCCCGAATTCAGCTTCTACGGATCCCTCTACCTCAAGTTCTCTGGATTCTTTATGTGCCGCGGCACCCTCCATGGACATCCATTGTCCATTCTCTTTGTTGATGGAGAAGCTTCCGAGGACAGAATGCGGGATCGTTTAGTGGTGCGTCTCAAACTCTCCACAATTGTGGACACCACTAGGATTGCCCTTGCCATGGCCATGCATGATGGCAAGAAGAAATGGTCTAACCAGTTCCGAGTCTCACAGAGACCTTCCCTAAAGCCCCCTTGTCTTTTGGCATTTTTGTAGAACATCTAACTTTTAAAGTGGCTCCGTTGGACCAAGTAGAAGTTATTTTTGGCCACACGTGGTTGTAGGATCACAAGGGTGTGGTCTTTCACTTAGAACATCACCTGCTGACAATCACTGATGGATTCGGCAGACAGTTGGAGGTTGTTGGGGAAGCAATCTCGGTGCTTCAAATATAAAGTGAGTACTCCACAAAGGTGGACGGGCATGTATTGTTTATGTGCGTTCTCTGCTAAAGGCAAATTTGGAGAATCTCAATGCAGATCAACGTGTGTTGGAGCAGCTTGGACATCTCTTTGTAGATGAGCTACCAGCTAAGTTATATATACCTAGATGAATCCAAGAACATGCCCAAATTCACCTTATAAGAGAGCAATTTGTAACCGTATGGTAGTCATCCACAAGACAATAAACCATTAACTCCATCATGCATAGTACGGACTAGATACTACAACACCCCCACACTAACATCATCAGTGCCCACCAATAGTAGGTGTAGAACTTGGTATCAATATATGCTTCTGTCAAAGCTCCGAAGATGCAGGGCAGAGTCAGCCATAATGAAGCCTAGCACTAAGGATCATAACAAATAGAAAGAGTTATTACAACAAAAAGGTAGTTGATAGGGCATATGCACCACTAAAGAAAGAATTAACACAATATCAACTGGATGCAACTTGGACGAAAACTTCACAATGTGAAATTTGCATGTCCGCTAATACAGCATAAAGATATAACTAGATGAACAGCAGGTGTAGAGACAGCCATAGCATCATGTGACTCTGGTATCATCATTGAGCTTCATTGCAAATTTGATACAATGAGGCGATATACTATATCGCATACACCCTTAGCAGAGGTATATGAACAGATATGAGGTATGACTTGCCATCTACATGAGAGAGCGATCGATGCATGAGCGTGTGTGTCACGACCCTCTGTATTTTTTACAATTCGTCACATACAGTGTATCCCTGTATCTATGCTTGTAAGCCCTAACCCTAACCCTAGGGGACCTGGAGAGTGTGGAAAAAGCCAGTGAACATTGGGCATGGTGGTCAGTGTGTAGGACATTTGTTAAATGTTCACACGAGGTCAAAGGGGACACTAGGAATTATTAAGGGTCCTTTTCATAACCCCATGGGGGGGACAAAGGTTTAAAACCATTAAAAGAAAAGAACATCTTTCTTTTTGTGGATCGTGGCCCCTTTGCTATTATTGGAGTAAACGCTTATTTTGGAGGAGTCATTGGGCTGCAACACACTAGCTCTCACTTAGCAAAAGCTGGCGGGATGGATTGCGTTGGCCTTTTTTTCTCTCTCTCTTGTGAAAAGCGGAACAAGTCTGTAGAGGGAGCAACGGGCGGGCTAGACTGCAGGTAGTGTTGGAACACAAAAGCAGGTTTCTCACGCTTCTTTCTCTCTCGTGGAAGAAAGTGCTAGGCTACAAGTGATAGGTTGCGTAGAACTGCAGAGGTGCAGGACTGAACAAGGTGTGAGAGACTCTCTTGGAAAGAGGTGGACTGCAGGATAATAAACAGGGGTGCACACGCATGTTGAGAGATGTAATCGTGGTGTTGTGTGTATGTGGGAAAGGACCCTAGAGGTACAAGATACTGTGGCAAGATAAGAATGCCACATGTAATGGTATGTGAGTGTTGACCAAAAGAGTGGAAAAGAAGTTTCCACTTGGATGATGACATGTAAAGTGGGATAACGTTAGAAGGCCTATATCATTGTATGGTTCATTTGTAATATGCAATGGAGCTTGTGTCTTGAGTGTGCAATCTCTCTCTCTCTCTCTCTCTCTCTCTCTCTCTCTCTCTTATGGAGTTCTTAGTGTGGTTTAATCCACCTTAATTATGTTGCTTAATCTATGTCTATCACCATGATCAATCCCATTTTAGGATTGTTTAACATGGTATCAGAGCTTGGATGGGCTCTTGGTCATGGGATGAATATTTATGTATAGTTTTCATGGTTATGAGTTCATTGATTAAGCACTATTTTCAGTTTATTATAAAAAAAATTAGCACCCTCATTGTTATTAGTATTGCATTTGGAGAGAGATTATGCTCAAGGAGATTTAGAGATTATGGTGCTACCATAGAAGTTGAAAATGGAGATTTTAGCAAGTATGAAGGCTATGGAGTCTTTGGTGTCAACAAGGAAGCTGCCAAGGAGAGAAAGGTGTCTAAAGAAGATTGTTTTTGTGAGTTTTGACTCATTAATTTTTTGGTTCGAGTATGAGAGATTGCTCATGTTGAGAAGGGTTGCTATGTTGGGATTTGTGAATCCTATGGTTCTTTGCACTTGGGCAAAGAGCATGTGTGGAAGTGCATGCTTTTCAAGATGATGGCAAGTGAGATGGTGGACTCAATGGAGATCACATGTGTGTGCAGCAAGAAGAGGATGAACTTGTGGATGTTGCTCAAGGAGGAGATGAGCAAAGTTGTGAAAGTTGTGGGGACTTTCACAATGGTTTATGCACCTTGGTTCTAATGAGAACCACTTTGAAGAAGCAACCTTGAAGATGGTGTGTGAGGATGAAGCATACACATCATGGAGCTCAATTTTGGAGCTCATAGAGACCATGAAGGAGGTTGCAAGCATGGCAGCTCCCCACACAAGGCCTACCCAAAGGGAGGAGGTAAAATCAGTGAGCCTATCACATAGGGCCATTATCGTAGGCTAGCTTCAACAGTAGCTTGTGTGATGCAAGCACTAGACGCAATGAGAAACTACACCATTGACAAGAAACATGCATTGCAGTTCTATTCCCAGCATGACTATAGAGCCTTAGCACGCAATAGTCAGCACATTAGCGATGCAGCAGAGAGAGGAAGGAGAAGAAGACCCTATGTGTGGGTTTGAATATGCAGTAGAGTACACTAGCTATGGCAGCTGGAGTAGAAGAAGCACAGGCAATATGCAAGAAGGACCTGTAGGCTCCGGTAGGATGAGCAGAGCAGCCAGAGTAAAGAATAGGTAGCAGTAAAGTAGGGAAGCTCGAAGATGATGATGACCAAAGTGGGTTCCAACGACTGTAGGCAGCAAGGCAACCATCGATGAAGACAAGCAAGACCAACGTGGAGTGTAGCGTGTGCAGTTAAGGCGGCAGAGAGATTTTCAACAACGCATTCAAGAGGCCCCTTTTTTTCAAGAACGCATTCAAGAGGCCCCTTTTTTTCAAAAATTATTATTATTAAGTTTTTTTAATGAAAAAACCTTCGAATTAAGGGTCCATTCACACACAGACTCTAAGGTTGTTCTAGTTGTAATTTTCTTCAAAGATATGTTCACACATATGGGCTCGGCTTCGGCCAAAATGATTGTGTTGTTTCATCCATGATTATGAGATAGGTAACCATACCCGAGCTTGAAGCTCAAAAAAATGAGATATGTATTTTTTTGTTCTCACCCATTGGTATAAGGATTGTTGCCCTATCCGAGCTCACCGAAAGCTCGAAATGGTTGTCATGATGTGTGCATGAGCGATGCACGTGTGAGGTGCATGCGCATGGGTTGGTTCCCACCCGAACTTCTACGTTCAAATTGGAGGGTTAATAGTTGTTGCTTTTGGGTTATAACTCTCATTATTGGGCAATTGGCTACTCTGTGAGGTCCTTGGTATCTAAAGCAGGCTAAGGGAACTCACCTTGGTGCATTGATATCTTTTGGTCATTAAGCTCTTGATGCTATTTGCATTAATGTGTGGTCAACTAGTGTGTGTCTAGCATCGAACATCCTTGGTTGGGCCATGTGGTGGTGGATTTCTAACGACTGTAGGCAGCAAGGCAACCATCGATGAAGACAAGCAAGACCAACGTGGAGTGTAGCGTGTGCAGTTAAGGCGGCAGAGAGATTTTCAACAACGCATTCAAGAGGCCCCTTTTTTTCAAGAACGCATTCAAGAGGCCCCTTTTTTTCAAAAATTATTATTATTAAGTTTTTTTAATGAAAAAACCTTCGAATTAAGGGTCCATTCACACACAGACTCTAAGGTTGTTCTAGTTGTAATTTTCTTCAAAGATATGTTCACACATATGGGCTCGGCTTCGGCCAAAATGATTGTGTTGTTTCATCCATGATTATGAGATAGGTAACCATACCCGAGCTTGAAGCTCAAAAAAATGAGATATGTATTTTTTTGTTCTCACCCATTGGTATAAGGATTGTTGCCCTATCCGAGCTCACCGAAAGCTCGAAATGGTTGTCATGATGTGTGCATGAGCGATGCACGTGTGAGGTGCATGCGCATGGGTTGGTTCCCACCCGAACTTCTACGTTCAAATTGGAGGGTTAATAGTTGTTGCTTTTGGGTTATAACTCTCATTATTGGGCAATTGGCTACTCTGTGAGGTCCTTGGTATCTAAAGCAGGCTAAGGGAACTCACCTTGGTGCATTGATATCTTTTGGTCATTAAGCTCTTGATGCTATTTGCATTAATGTGTGGTCAACTAGTGTGTGTCTAGCATCGAACATCCTTGGTTGGGCCATGTGGTGGTGGATTTCTAACCGTTCGTTGAGTTTGGATATTCGATATAAAAGTTAGGTGCATTAGGAGGTTCATCATAATTGGCTTAGTCTTGATGACTAGCCTCATAGGAGTGGTCCTTGGCGAGACTATTTACGAAGATAACACTAGAGATGGAATCGGTCTGTCCCTATAAGGGTTCCTAAAGATGATTGGGTTCCTACTAGAGTAAGTTGTTTTTGGAGGTGGTGCTAGAAAAGCTAATCGTTATGGGGATGCCGTGGGCAATTCTCACACAACAATAATTCTCATCATTCTCTAGACATAGTAGTAGTTGGTTGATTCATGCTCAGTCTTGACTAGCCTCATAGGTGCGGTCTTTGGTAGGCTTAATTGAGAAGGCAACAATGGAGGTGGAATCTCCGTGTCCCTATAAGGGTTTCTAAAGATGATTGGATTCCTACAGGAGTAAGTTACACCATTGCGAGGTGGTGCTCGCAAAGCTAAGCATAGTAGCAGTTGGTCAATTCATGCTCAGTCTTGACTAGCCTCGTAGGTGTGGTCTCTTGCGGGGCTAATTGAGGAGGTAACAATGGAGGTGGAACCTCCATGTCCCTATAAGTTTCTAAAGATGATGGGTTCCTACTAGAGTAAGTTACACTGCTTGAAGGTGGTGCTTTCAAAGCTAATGGTTATGGGGGTGCTGGAAATGCTAGCACGGTAATCATTCTCATCATCTTTGGGTGTGGTAGCAATTGGTTAATTCATAGTTTTCATATTTCTTGCAATACCCACACCACTGATTTGCTCTAGCTCTTAGGACTAGAAATTCATGAAATAGCCCCAAGACCCTCCAGTCTTCAATCCTTACTTGAGTAGAAACCTTTTCCGTAATAAAAAGGATGCTCTGGACATGCTAAATCACAGGACAAAAGAGGTTATTGCTTACCTAATAACGACACAATGCAGAAAGAAAAAACTAGTGGAAAAAATGTCAAGTTGCCAGAGGCCAAAATATGCCAAGGGTATAAGATTCAAGATTTAGGTTTTGAAAGGCCAAGCACAAAACAATATGTCATTCACAAGGTCTTTACAATCAAGTTGGTTATGCTAGAGAGAGAAGAATAATGGTCAAGTCAAGTCGCCTATGCAGGATGCTAGGCATTAAGGTGAAGAAGTAAGTCCCACTCACAGCATTGAAGGGAGAAGAATAATTGTCAAGTCGAGTCGCCTATGCGGGATGTGGTAGGCATAAAGATAAGGAAGTGAGTCCCACTCATGCATTGATCATAAACAACACTCAAGAGTAAAACTTCTACTCTAAGAGCTTCCTAGGTACATTCTTGGATGGGGGAGCTCTAGAAAGAGGATGGAAGGAAAACCTTTCTTTGCTTAGCCTAGTGTACGAACCATAGCATGAGAACTTCTTGATCAAATCCTTTCTTCCAGTGTGCAATGGAGTTTCCAAGGTAAAACTCTCACCGTCAAACAGCCCATGGACCACATGTGTTTTATGACTTTAATTGCAGCCCTAGGTGTGCTTATATATTACACAAACACATGTATTGGGTACCTTGATATTGTTGAGACCTTTGCACAAACATGGCTAAAGAAACCACAAAAATAGAAAATCACTCCTTCCATGTTTGGATCACCAATCCCAATCCCAATCCATATCAACGATCTTAGATTTTGGATCACCACCAAACTTCTAATCACTAATCCCAAAATCTATAGCACTGATTGTCGCCGATCATTTATTAGTTCCAGATCAACGATTTTAATTGAATATGTGATCAATATTGGATTTGACCCTGTAAAAAGTAGTAAAATGTTTTAAATGTAAAGCTTTGCATATTGAAATAAAAAATAATTTGTTGAAAAGACAAAAAACATTGAGACATACCACAATAAAGACTCATGAGCATGTCTCACTCCCCAAAGTAGCATTATAGCAGATGTTGCTTACGCAGGACTATGAAAAATAACCACCCACCAAAGAGAAACTGTTGTAATAAGCTTGATATTCTTCAACATTTTTAAGACTTGCTTATATGTAAAGGCTTTCTCATCATTAGTAGAGCCAATCATATTGAATCCATAAGGAATGTTGGCCACAATGAAGGTGTATTCTTACAATATCAACAAGATTTGAGACATCACCACAACCTTATAAAAATAAGCATTTGAAGGCTCAGCAAAGATGAAAAAACTCTTGTAGCTCTTCTTCAGTTGGTGGAGAAATATTTCTAAGTGGCAAGTGCTCTTTCTCACATCTAGCACGATTCAAATATACAATGAACTGTTGAGTAAAATCATTATCCTCACTAGTAGCGCTTGATCTTTTCTTTTGTTTGGCATTGATTGAGGGGGTTTTCTGTCATTAATGAAAATAAATAAATGTTTCAAACTATAATATCCAACTTTAATGCAAATCACATTTAGAAATTATCTAACACAAGAACCTAGCACAAACCAAAACATGCATTAAGAAAACCAACAAAGAAAAACTTTACTCATACTAATTTCTTTGCAGTAGTGGATGGATATAAAACATCCACTTTGAAACAAAAAGTCTTGTCCACAAATCCATGACAAAAGCATGGTCTCAAGAAATTAAATACTTTCAAAAGGTGCTACAAGACATTAAGAAGGAGGTCAACAAAATCAGGACATGGCAAGAGAGCCAAAAAGTCTCAGGAGGTACAAATTCTAGAGGAAAAAATCAACCAAGGATAGATAGATCTTTAAGAGGAATTGATCAAAGTAAGAGATACACTTAGGAAGGAGGAAGAGATTCAATGTCAACACATTAAACTCTTTTTAAGAGAGTGGTGGGCTAGAAATATAGATAGAGAAATGTTCTCTCTCCTAAAGAAAAAGGCTGCCCCATAGATCATATTCCTATGTTAAAGGATAAAATAGGTAGTCATGCAGATTCAATAGCCAAGAATATGGAGATTTCCAAAGAACATTTTTATGTAATCTTTGGGACACATGATGAAAGAGAGAAAAGAAGCAATGCACTTCATTTCAGTCTACAAAAAGAAAATAGTACCTACGAGTCTCTTAGCCATTCTAGAAGAAGAATTATCTGGGGGAGAGCCTGAGGAGGCAATTAATGCATTGCAGAATGGCAAGAGCCCGGGACTAGATGGTATACTAGTAGAATTTTAGAAAACCTTAAAAGAATTCCTATTAGATCCCTTGCTGAAGGTATGGAAAGAATCATCCAAAATTTGGTGCCCTGCCTTTCTCCATAATTGAAGGGGCCATCAAACCAATTCACAAAAGAGGCCCTAAAGATGTCATCTCAAATTGGAGACTGATTAATATGTTGAAAACTACATACAAAATCTATGAAAAGCCCTGGCCAAGCGATTGTTTAGACATCTTAAAGATTGATCTTAAAGACTGGATAAGGTCAGAACAAAAAGGTTTCATTAAGCGCAAATATATCTTGGATGCCATCATAGCACTATGGGAAGGAGTAGAGCATGCCCAACAAACTCAACATGATTTCATGTTCTTTAAGATTGACTTCGATAAAGCTTATGATAGAATAAATTGGGGTTTCATCCTTTAATCCCTTAGAGATATGGGGTTGGGACTGAACCTCGTTCATATGATCACAATCCTATTTGGAAATGCATAGGCTAGAGTGATAGTCAATGGACATCTCACTGAAACATTTTCTCTTAAGAGATCCATAAGATAATGTTGTCCCTTAGCTCCCCTTGTCTTTGTTATTGCAAAAGATACCCTTGGCTGGTTGGTTCAAAATGCTATGGAAAAAGGCCAACTAAAAGGTATTGCCTCACCTTACAACAAAGGGCAAACATGTCTCTAGTAGTTTGCAGATGCCACCAATGGGCTGATTCATAATGACCAGTTAGCATTTTGGGAATGCCTCACTCTTTTGTTTGGCATCAGGGTCAGTAATCAACCATGAAAAAACATGTATCAAAACCATTCTCAATGACCCTCATTAGTGGCTCCTAGATCAAGGATGCAAATGTTTAAAGGAAGGTCACATTTTCAGGCTACTAGGTATACTAATAAGTTTTGGAGTAAATCTACATCAGAGGTGGATGTGGGTCATGGAATAATTATAGGATAAATTCAAAAAGTGGAGTGGCTTACAACATAGTTTTGTTGGCAAACTTATAGTACCTAAACACATTCTCTTCCCCACTACAATCTATTTTTTGTCATGCTGGTGCTCATCCAATGCAAATCTCAAACAACTAGAGAAACTGTGCAGAAACTTACTATGATCTGGTAATGCAGAGGAGGGGAAAATTCCTAAAGTTGCATGGCATGTATGTACCCTTCCAAAACATCAAGAGGGATTGGGTTTGCCAAACATCATGGATGTGGAGACAAAATGGATATAAAATAGCTAATAAGAAACCTACTCAATCCTCAGGAAGATTGGGCAATACTCCTCAATAGAAATCTCGATTAACTTGCTACCATACATGGAAGAAGCTCCCCAAAATTCGAATGTACTTTAGTCCGATAAAAATAAATGCAAAAAGTAGCACATTGGTCAGGAACATATGGTAAGCATGGAATAGATTTAAGCTAGAAATCAAGCTACACGAGAAAAATAGGAAACATGTCCACACTTTGCATTTGGACTCAGTCTTGGTTTCTCTGGTAGTGGTGGGAAACTATGTTGAGGAAAACTCATACAAACAAGCTCAGAAGCTACACAAAAAAGGAATTAGTATGTAGGATTAGCTTTGGTGTAGGCAGAACTAGAGATGGTTGACTGAACAGGAACTCAAGGATCAATTCAGGTTATTTGGACAAGATATCTGGTTGAGCACAGATAGAATAAAGCTATGGGATGGGGAAAGTAAATCCCTACTCCAATTAAGGGGATCAATGTCACTAAAGGCATTCTCGTGGGAAATCAAAACAAAAGCTTCTACCTATCCTACCCCTCCCTCCTCAGCAGTGTATAGCGGTGCACTGTAAGCTCAATAACAAATGGAATATAAACAATGGGGTTTTAAATTTCTAAAATATGGTCTCTAGTGATACCACCAAAAACATCTTGCTTACTATGGTTGATCATGCATAAGGCACTGTGGACAAATGCGAAAGCCAAGAAAATCAGATATGGGGATGGATTATGCCCTAGATGTAATAAAGAGCAAGAAACCATACTATACCTCTTCATCAGGCTGCTCCCATAATAGAGAAGCACTATAATTTTTGAATCAATGTGTATCAATCCACAGAATTGGGATCTAACTTGTCAAGAAATCCTTCTAGGCCAACAATTGAAATGCTCTACAATAGTGTAGAATGTCATTCGGTCAGAATATTTATGGGTTTTATGGTTGAATCGCAAACAGCTGCGTATTTAATCGTATAAATGCCAACATGCTCCCTACCCTAAGATATGGTTTGCATGTGCAGATGAAAATGCTAAATAGAGCCACCTTCATGTAAGATTCCTCCCTCCAACTTTTGAGGTGTGTAGGTGTAAGAACCTCCCCTTTTGATCTTATAATTATTCCCCTCTCTCAAATAAAAGAAAGATCCTATTTTACCCTGTTGAAAATGTCTAGAGAGGGAGGTAATTCAAAATTGGGATATTTTTGAATATAAAAATCCTCCTAGTGTTTACAATGATTTTCCCTGAAACAGAAAGTCAAAAAGAACTTTCCAATGTGCAATTAGAATTAATTGAAAATAGGTAAAAAGGACCTTATCCTGAGGGTCCAGATTTTTTGAAAATTTTAGATTAAGGTTCCTATGGACCAATAAGATTAATCCAAATGTGAGGAGATAAATTGAAGAAATAAAGAAAATCTCCCAAAAATGAGTAAATACTCACATAAGATGAAGAGTTGACTAAGGACAAGGTTATTAGTTAAAAAAGAAGAGATATTTAGAGGAAATGATGCATTTTTGACACCTCAGTGTGGGGGAATTCCCCTCATGAAGGAGGCGCCTATTTCACATGTGTGGTGGAGTTTTAAACTCTCAAATAACCTCTCATTGAGGAAAAAAACCCTTGGTCTCTATGATCCAAGTGCAATCTTTCCCTTGATCTGACTATGGGACTTACGGGTTCGGTCAAATTAGCTCAGTTAGTTAAGGCTTTTGACTACGTTAGAGGAAAGTTATCCTGGAGGAATCTCCTGTGCTTTCCAAGTAAGGGAAGTTTTTTTCGGGCTTGGTTTCGGAAGAACCGATGGATTAGTCTCTTGTCTGGATATTTGTGGGCGAGGCCTTGAGTGTGGGACCTTGGCCGGTGCAAGAAGTGCTACTTCCGCTGCTAGGACCCCTGAATTTGTTGCGGGATGGGGACAGGGATCGTACACTTCAAGTCATGTGAAGCACAATATACAAAGAATGACATTGATGAAATGTTGCAGATGGGGGAAGCCAAAGAAGAATTCTAGCTAAAGCACAGTCAGATTGAGAAACTGCAGGTTGGCAAAGGATGGACAGGTAGCAGAGGAGGAGGTTGAGACTATGAGAAAAGACACTCAACTAACAGAATTCATTCAAAACTTGACTTGTTTTTGAGGGATCATATGGCGTAAGTATGAAGTTATGTTTCTTTTAAAAAGATTTTTTGTTTGTAACCATGTAATTGGTTCCTATACTTTATAATATAATTTTGCACTTTAACCAAAAAAAGAAGAAGAAAGGTCCCCATTATGTGAGGAGAGGCAAGGGTGCATAGAAATTTGGTAGGAACCCTAGCTTAGATGCTTAAAGGGGTCGTGTTTGTGGCCATTGATGGTTGGGAGATGGCTTAGGGAGACTTGTCTCACTACCAAGTAGGATGTGGTAGATGAGGCAGAGCATGAGCAAGTAAACATACTCCACCTTGATTTGCAAGGCCTACTTGGGTGCCTAATCTAGCCTCTTCCATGAACCCAAAACTCATAGGTCATCTTTTCAGGTGGTCAGTTGGCTGTGTTAGTCATACTGTTATGGGCTACCACACCTCCAAGAGGGAACTCTACACATTCACCTAATGGATGAGCCATAGATCACAACTGTTGTAGGGTACTTACCAATGCTTCAATCTTGAGTCCTTTGAGGCCTCCAAGCTTGCTTGTGAAGCTCCAAACTCCAAGCTCCACCTCCACACTGTCACCGTGGATTCGCTCACACCTTCACATAGGGCAATAAATCTCTCTCTCTCTCACTCTCTCACATAAGTATGAATCACACAAGCATGAAAGAGGCACAATGCTAGAATGCTCTCACTCCTCCAATGTCTCTTAAGACACAAGGGAGAGCTCTCAATAGCACAAAGGAGATTGTGTCTTTTCATTATGAGAAAATGCCTTATATACATTTGGCCCTTATTCACACTTGGGCGCCCAAAACTCACTTACGAGGCCTTGGGTGGCCAATATCTCATAATGTACAACTTTTATAGTGTCATTTTCATGACACTTATTAATGTCCTCTGCTCAATCAATACTGGAAGGGTAGTATTCGGCACAACTACTGATGCTATGCTTACCAGTGACCGCTCCTGAATCTGTTGGCGCCATCGGTGCATAGTAGAAATCCCTTGTGGTGACATTGTGACCCCTTGTGGGGGTGGTGACATTGCGACCATAGGGTGCATAGGAGTACCCACCCACTGGCATAGCCGCAGTGGCAGAAACAGTGCCATCAACCCATTCAGCATCATTGGCCACTTCTACATGCGAGCACTTTTGGCCTCTAGAACTGCTACTGGCAACCGGTACTCCATTAGAAACGATGACTGTTACTGAAGCACTCGTAGAGAATGGAGCTAAAAAATGATAGGTAGGCCAAAGAGAAACCAAAAATTTAGCAGGTAGAGGAAACAGGATCTGCAGTATTTGCCCCACCTTAGAGTGTACTACCTACCCTTTCTGCACCTGAGAACATACCCTCTGAGCCTCAAATCTAATTTTGTCCTTCAGAATGTGAGCCCAAGAAACAGGGCCGAACTCAGAGGTTTTGATCAGCTGTTTCACCTTCACTAACATAGCGTAAGTCTTTGCTTCGAGCCAAATGGCTTCTAAAAACCATCTGTAGCATTCCTTTGCAGCCAAATCAGTGCATCCAGAAAGTTTATACTCCCCCACTAATTTTTGGACCAAACTCTGCCTCCATCTTAGTTGCAAGATCCGCCACCATTTTGTTAGCAGCAATATCCGGAAAGTTTATACTCCCCCCACTGATTTTTGGACCAAACTCTACCTCCATCTCAACTGCAAGAACCACCACCATTTTGTTAGCAGCAATAGCTTCGTCTGCAAGAACAAGGGCAAGTGTAGCTTCTGCTGAATGTATTCCACGGTGAGCTCCACCCTGTAGGTCCACCACATTGCTGACACCTAATTGCCATAACAAGGGCAATGACTGTGGGTGTACCTGCACACGATCCCAATGGAAATTGGAGTAAACGCGGATGCGCTTATCTGTGAGCCATGCATCAATAGAGCGGCCACTCAAGGTGCACGATCGACGTTACCAGCAAGAACTGTGCAAGAGAGGCAGTCATGCTGCCGTAGAAGAAAATAGCAAAAGGAAGAAAAACAGAAGGCAGGTAGAAAAAAGAGAGAGAAAATAGAATGCCTTTCCACAAAAGAGACGGAGTTGTTGCATGCAAAACCCTGAATGCTTTTCGATGCATGAATGTATGACACCACCTGGAAAAAACCACGAAAAATGAATTGACGAAAGCTGCCCTTGATGTGGAATGATTGAAACCATCATGAAAGAAAGTGTATTCTTCTCAGAAATCGAAAAAGGGCATTGATGAGGAACTACCGAAAAATAATGACGCATCCAAAACCCATTGACCAGAGAAGAAAGAACTTCCCCATGAAGATTTGCGAGGAAATAAGAGGTGGGACGGCAAGAAGCATACACCCAAAATGGCCCGGTCCACTGCAGTTTTGCGGGTTTCTTGAACATGTGTGAAGAAAACACCAGTACCAATTGCTCTCTTTGGAAAAATTTCTTCTTCGAATGCCGATCCACTTGCCACTTTCTGAGACTTTGAATTTCCTGCGCCCAATAAAAGCTTTTCATCCTCTCTTCATCTAATTCCTGGATGACCTCCATTCTGTATGCCAATGAATCTGCTGGCAGCAATCTATCCGTAATCGCAAGGTGCAAACTGGGAAACCACAAATTCGACCCGTGTGATGGCCTCCATGCCAAAAGCAAGTTTGAATGTTGTCAACCCAGTTGCGACTTTAAACGCTATGCGGTAAGCCCAGAGTGCGGTCGGAAGCTTCACATCCCAATCTGTCCGATGAAGATTGACCACTTTAGTCAGAATGTGGATTATCTGCTTATTGGAAGATTTCGCCTACCCATTGGCATGAGGGTAATACAGGGATGATTTGCGATGCAGCACAAAGTAAAACCCCGTCATTCACTCGATGACTTTATTAATAAAATGACCGCCCCGATCACTGACCAACTCCACTGGATAGCCAAACCTGGTAAGAACATCCTTAAAGAGACACTTTGCCATAGAGAAAGTACTATTATCCTGCAAAGCCCATGCTTCTACCCACTTCGTATAGTAATCCCCTTTGGCAGTGAGAATATACCTGTTCTTGGTTAGAGCCGCTGTGGGTTTGATTGGGCCTATAAAATCCAAACCCCATTTCTGAAATGGTTCCAAAGGAAGAATCTGATGGTGGAGAGGCATTCGATCCCGCTGAGACGGTTGTCCCATGCAGCACTGACAAACATCGCATTGCCTCACAAAGTGCTGTGCATCCGCATGAACAGATGGCCACCATAATCCACTTTGTATGACCTTCTTCACGGTGATTTTTCCTGAGAAAGGCCCACAAGTAACTCTGTAATGGTCTTCCCACAACACTGTCTCCTGCTTATGGGGGGCAGGATGCACCGCAACAGTGCGTCTGTAATATTGCAATAATAAAGTTCCCCCACAATCTGCCTGTTAAATTTTGTTGTTGCTGCACCAAGTAAAGAAGAGCAGAATGATCCACATGGAAGAAAAATCATCGGCCCAAAAGATAGTGCTGCCGAAACTTTCGCACAGAGTACACCATTCCAAGGCCTTCCTGCTCTATAACGGAATAATTCTTTTCAGCAGAAGACAACCAGTGATGACTGGCTAATAAATTGGGCGAAACCATCTCGCAATCTGCTCCTACATCAAAACACTACCAATTGCCACATCCGAAGCATCCACAAAAACATGAAAATCAACCCCCCAATCGGGAGGAATCAACCCCCCAATCGGGAGGAATCATCACTGGTGCTTGAGAAAGTTGAATCTTGAGCCAGCGCGGTAAGCCAAATTACAGTCTTTGGACCAACAAAAATCCTTGCAGTCAGAACGAGCGGCTGCATTTAAAGGAATTGCCAAATGCGCCAAAAATCACAAATGACGACCATGTCACTGAATTTGGCCCAAAAATCGCATACACCCTTTAGGATCCACAGGTGCAGGTGCTTGCATACACCCTTTAGGATCCACAGGTGTAGGTGCTTGCATAATAGCTGCCACTTTGTTTGGATCTACCGCAATACCATCATGGGAAATGATGTAACCCAGCAATTTGCCACTTTGCACTGCAAAAACACACTTGAGCGGATTAAGACTAAAGGACACCTCTCGTCACAGCGCTGAAAACAGAGCCGCAAGTGCCCCAAATGCAACACACTAGTGCCAAAGGCACTCAGATCATCCAAAAAAATGTGCATGAAATCTGTGAGAAAGGGCCCAAAGATTTCATACGTCGCGCTGGAAGGTGGAAGGTGCATTGCACAATCCGAACCACATGACTGTGCACACAAGCATCCCCCATGCAGTGATGAATGCAGTTTTGGCTTGATCCTCTGGTGCCATCCGGATTTGATTGTAGCCGCCGCTGAATCCATCAAGAAACGAGTACATTTCATGCCCTGCTACATCATCCAGAATGGAATCCATGTAGGGCAAGGGAAAAGGGACTGGGATTGTGGCCGCATTAAGCTTTCTGTAATCCACACAGATGCGTAATTTTTTGTTCTTCTTCGAGACAATGACTATAGGAGAAATATAGTCCGGGTTTTCAATAGGTGCTATGAGTCCCACCCGCAAGCGGTCGCTCTTCCTTGACCTGCTTGGCTACATGTGGGCTTATGCGATAACGTTGCTGCCTGGAGGGTATTGCATCCGGCTTCAAGTAAATGCGGTGTTGGTAAAACTTTGGGTCCAAACCTTTCATATCAGCATAATCCTAGGCAAACACATCCCGGAATTCCTGCAGAAGTTCCACCAGATCAGTTTTAAATGCGGGTTCTAGCAAGGTACTAATTTTCACTGACTTAGTCTCCTTGTCATCACCTAAGAAAATGGTCTCCAAGACATCTTCTTTGACATGGGTAATGCGGCTCATTTGTGCCTCAAAAGCGCGCTCCTTTTCTAGAATGTCTTTCATGTTATCTTCAGGTGGTGCTGCATACTCCTCAGTACTCACAGCAAATTTTCCCCAAAGAGTTTCCCTTTGTCCATGGTGACTGAACACACCGCAGGCGTAGGCCTGAGGTATTCCGCAGCAATACATGCCACATCCACTGAGCAGAATGGAATCAAATCCTCATTTTCCTGCAAGAATCTTTCCTCTTCATCTTTATCCAAGCCATCTTCCATATTCACTATTTTCGCAATGACAGGCCAAATTGAATTGCTCAGTTGTTGACGGCATTCCCACAGAGCAAATTTAACCTTCCTGCGACCCCTGTGGATGGTCATCAGATTATGCTCCCAATTATGCCGGACCTTTGCATGGCGCAACCAAGGACGACCCAGCAGTTAGCAGATTGTACTCCTCAGCAGAATCCTCCATGCTCAGCACTACAAAGGACATGACGAAGGGTATGCCGGCCACCTCAATCACTACGCTCGCCCAAGGGTCAGCAGACTCTCCTTCGATTAGCCATGCGTACCAGAAATGGTGCAGGATCCCATGCTTGCCAACCCATGCACTTACAGGTGGACTCTGTTGCAATATTGACACCAGCTCCACCATCGATCAGCACTTGATCAATTGTGAGGCCTCAGAAGCCTACAGAAATTTCAGGAATTCCTATATCAACCACACAGGAACTGCCGCAGAGCGGGCTCTAGGTGTGTTGCTTGCATGGATGACACCGCAGTGGTCGGTGTGATTGCCTTGCCCATCTTCTCTGACGGAAGCAGTGCTTTATGAAAATTTGGAACCAATTTAAGAAGGTGACCCGATTTGATTTGTAGAGGAGCGTCGAGCAATCCATCCCATCCTTCACTCTTGACCGATCTAGGTTGTTGAGAGGGTTGTTCTGGAAGATCCTTCTGGGCTTGTGGGGCAGAGGCTACCCCGACTGAGGTATGTCGTTGATGAGAGGTATAGCATCCTAAAACTGCACTTGACTTGGCCTGGGACATGAACGCATTCCGGGGTTTGCTTATCCACCTAGGAAGTAACTTGCTGTGTGGCGAATAGCTTCCTATGCGGGCCAATCCAGAAGTGGTTGCGCTGGGCGCCTGCTCTGCTGGGGGGCTTCAATTTGTGACTAGAGCGTGTGACCACGCACACCGTCGGATCCACAGTCTCCTCCATGGACTCAATCTGAACGATAGCCACTGTCGGTTGTTTACTATAGCTTTTGCCTGTTTTTTAGTTTTCTTCCGATCATACTCCTGGGCTTCTAGGCAATTTTGGCGCCAATGTCCTTCCTCTGTGCAGAAAAGATAAATTTTTGAACGATCAGCCTCCGCGACCATGACAACGACCGCCACCCCTACCGCCACTTTTGTTGCTATAAGGTTGCTCAGAAGTGCTCCCAACTTGTACCCATGCGGTTGAGAGTTCTGGTGGTTCCGTGTCTTTCCCAATGTTAATGACCTTGTTGCCGAGGCGAGCCTTGCCCCCTCCCATTGTAGTAACACTCTGACGTGTTATGGGAATTGCTGATACAAATACCACACCACTTGTCGTTCATCGCACATTCCATTTTGCTGGATGGCCAGGATTACAGCAATGAGAACACCAGACTTTCTTCGTGGACTTAGCAGCCAAAGACTCTCCTGCGGGAACCGTGCTGACCTTCCCACTTTTGTGAGATTTCCTGGTCTCCTGCACTGGTGCCTCATCAGAATCTATACTGCTACTGTCCTTCGATTCATTATCCGAGCTCCGTGTGTCCGAATCCTCCTCCGAACTGTGTCGCGACGGCGTCCTCGTGGTGATGTGCTGCTGTTAGATTTCTTCTTGGATCGCTTCATGGTGGTGGAATCGTTATCCTCCAACGACTCCCCTGCGAGAATAGACTGAGAGCAATGACCTCCACCAGCGGCATAATCGATTTGTCCATAGTGGCCACCAGCGCTGTGCGCAAGTCATTCAAGACCTCTTGGGCTGGCCGTTGTGCCAGTGGAACCCTCTGCAACAGTACTCAAAATTTTGCAACATAATCCTCCGCTGTGCGCTTGCCTTGCTTGAGGACCCATAGGCGCTCCAGAGTTTGGGCTACTGTCTTCTCCACACGGAAATGATAGACGTACTGCATCATAATCCTGAAAATGCCCCACGGGGTATTCTGCCAGCCATCTAGACACTTTGCCATTGAGGGTAGATTCAAAAACTGATTTCTTATGCAGAGGATCAAGGGGTGGAGGCACAGGCCATAAGAGTTGTCAAATTGCCGCACATGTGCATCCGAATCTTCTCCTTGTTTCCCCAAAACTTAGAATACTTGATGTTGTGGGCTGGCGCGGCCACGACAAGTGGCGAGTGTGTAACCACTGGTGTGGTGAAGGGAATAGCCATTGCGCCGCCGTCCGAGGAGAGGTTTGGGGTGTCAAAGGACGCCCACCCACCTTTGGAGTGCGGATAGGAGGACAGGAATGGCTCCGTCTCTGCAACCCGGTGGGCTACTCGACGAGCCATAACGAGCTTCATCAAAGAGACGGTGGCTCCGCCGTGCCCAGTTTTGCTAGACAACCAACTCAAGAGGCCCTTGAGAACGCGTGCGTATTCGTGAACATCGTGGTCACCACAAGTGTTATCGCATTTACTTCTTGCACAGACAATAAGCGATCACGGGACTGGTTACCTTCATTCACAGCATACTTATCTTACAAATGAATAAAATATTAAGTTAACAGCATGACAGATTGAAGACAAGTATGGAAAAATTACACAGAACATTGCAACAGATTGATTGATTGATAATTCCCCTTGATTCGTACATACAATTACATCCATATAAAGGAATAGTATCCTGTGATCCGAATAGATACATCTACCAATGACATCCCTTGGAATCCCTAACTGACTATTGCGCATTACAATTTACCCAATGCGGTTGCGGTGTGCGGCTAATGCCGTAACAATATCTTACTCAACTCCTCGCCTCAATCCTTCGAGGACTCGTCGTGTACCTTAGTGGCCTCAAGGTATCTCAGCCACTGGGCGTCCGTACGTTTTCTTCGTAATAGGGCATTTCATCGAGCTATATACCGTTTCTGTTTCTGCCATCATCTAAGGCGCTGAGCATTGGTACGGCTTCATGCTACATTACCTTCTGTACTTGATGTTTCCCCTCCCGATTCCTCATTCATGATCTGCTAATTAACCATGCAGATAGAGGTTGTAGGGATCGTTCCAGATTCCAAATACTGGATTCCCCTAGGCTGCATTACATCAATGGTAGCCAACACATGCATTTAGTTTTCACTAAAGTTTGGAGGAGGTAGTGACACATACATTTTCATTTCCTCTTCATCCTTGGAATCTCCCTCTACAGGTTGGCATATCTGTAGGGAAGTGGTTCGTTCCGTTGTGACCAAATCATTACCAAACAATTGCCCCTCCATGGGGTGTGCTTTCCAGGTTCTCAGATCAATCTTTAAAATTTACGGATCCCTACATACATACACGTGATCCAAGGCCCAATCATGTACCAATTTGGATTCCCTCATGAAGGGTCTCCCCAGTATTATGTCATATGTATCAGGTTGGCGTAGGAAGTCCATGACCACACGAATGTATGATTAAACGAAATGTAAAAAGTCTGAATTTAACAGCCCAATGGGCCTTGAAGATGTTCCATTAGCCATTTTAACGATTAGATCTTCTTTTTTTAGATCGAGTTTCCCCCAGTTTTCCCAACAACATTGTGAGATCCCACTCCCCCTCTAGCACACTGTGGACTCCCGGTTGCTAGCAGCGGAAGTAGCTTCGTCTTGCGTGGGGTAGGGTTTTCCCACTCGGGGCCTCGCCCTCGAATGTCGTCCGGACACGAGACTAATCTGGTGGTCATTCCGAAACCAAAATCGAGAAAATTTTCCTTGCCCGAAAAACGGAGACGATTCCACCTTTTTGATTTCCTTAACGAATTTTCTAACGAGGTCAAGAGACTAAACTAACCTTCACCTGATTAAACCAGATAGAAGGAAAACTATTACAGACTTAACTTGAAGAAATCAACGTTTTTTTCCTAATTGAGTCAGGCATAGTCGTTGATCTATTCATTTGAGAAGTCTTCATGTTTTTATTTAACTACTCGAGTTCTAAGCGTATTCCTATTATTCAATTTCATTATTAAAACTCTACTGATTCTAGCCTAACCCCATCCGTCCCATGGGTTAGCCACCGCCCAACCACTGGAATTGGTAGAACCAGACAATTACTCACCCACCCATAATTGAATGCCTTTCTTAACTTTTGCTTTCGAATACAGATACGCACACACTCCTCTTTAAACTTTAACTTATAAAATAATCCATTGACAAAAAGTTATTGATTACAGATGTCATAACTCAAAATTTCCATCCAATCCTTGTTTCTCAAAAAAAAAAAAAATCACTCTGGACTCTCCATTGAGTCAGCAAATGAGATCCAATAACATATTACAATAATCATTGGTCCATCATACAATCTTCCACGACATATGCATGGGTGTCCTAGGCACCGCGAGCCCGTGCATCACCTGGACAGAACCCTCCAGGATTCTCCTTAGGTGTCCTAGCACTTCACTCAGGGACCGCGTCGGCCCTCGTCCATTATACCGAAAGCGCACCATTTTAATCGTACGGAGGCTGGTCAAGGCCTGGGCAGGCTTAGCCGCGTGAGCTGTCCTTTGAACACTCCTCTCGCCAGCTGTTGCAATCGAACTTCCCTTAGAAAAACACATATACCAAATGCTCCCTCTAGCATTCTGGCGTAAGACAGTCCTTTAAGAAAATAGGGTTTCTATGCAAGTTTTCAGTTTGATTTTCTTTTGAATACAATGAGTATATCTTAAATCAATATCCCCAAAACTTCATAATCGTAATACTGAATTTCAAAACAGCATTCCTTGAATTCTGTAACCTTGATCCTCAGATCAATTCGAAAGGTCTTAACTTAGTTCAAATTTGGTGGGAGATTTGAGTGTATTTTCTTGAACCGGTCACATCTTCTTTCCTCGAAACTGACAAAAGAGTTTGGTCTTGTTCATAGTCTGATTCAGAGTTCGAGTCTGATAAGGTTCTTCCTAAACCATCTTTCTTAAAAAGGGGGGTGATATTTCAGCTACTATTTTACTAAAGTTCATTCATTGATGAATATTCACTTAACTGATTTCTAAATTAATCATGAATTCTGATGAGGAATAAATTACTCATTTATCTGAAATTTCGACTTTGATAGATTTTCTAAATTTTTTCTTTACAATCCGAGTGAGTATGAAACAATAGAAATTTCTCTCTCAGAGTATTTACTTATTCATTTATCAATATTCATGGAAATTAAACATAGAATTAAAGAGAATGTAATTTTGATATAAAAATTTCTTTATGCATCTATTTATGCCTAAAATCCAACTTCAATGGAAATAACACTTTAATATAAAAGAAAATTCTTTTATGCATCTATTTATACATAAAATCAATTTAATAAGAATAACACTTTTAAAATAAAAAGAATTTCTTTATGCATCTTTTTATGCATAGAAATTAAATTTAATGAAAATAACACTTTTATAAAAAAAATTCCATTATGCATCTTTCCATGCATAGAAATTGAATTCAATGAAAATAACACTTTTATAATAAAAAAATTTCCATTATGCATCTTTCTATGCATAGAAATTGAATTCAATGAAAATAACACTTTTATAATAAAACAATTTCTATTATGCATCTTTCCATGCATAGAAATTAAATTCAATGAAAACAACACTTTTATAATAAAAAATTTCCAATATGCATCTTTCTATGCATAGAATTTAAATTTAATGAAAATAACACTTTTATAATTTAAAAAAAATCTATTATGCATCTTTCCATGCATAGAAATTAAATTCAATGAAAACAACACTTTTATAATAAAAAATTTTCAATATGCATCTTTCTATGCATAGAATTTAAATTCAATGAAAACAACACTTTTATAATAAAACAATTTCCAATATGCATCTTTCTATGCATAGAAATTAATTTCAATAATTAATATCAATGATATCCATGCATATTTATAGGTGAATATGTGCATGGAGTAAATAGAAATATTTCTTTTAAAATGCACAAACGGTGGGGATTACTCTTTTAGAATAACATAACAAACAGTGAAGCCTTATCTTCAAACCACTCCACCACAAACACACACAACATCACAACCAATTTCTCACAATTTGTTTCCTACCACACACACATCTTACCCATTCATTTTTCACATAATGCACTACCCGAATGCAAGGGCAATAATGAATCCTATGTAATGGGAGCTAAAACTCCAAGAGAATGGGAGAAACAAAAGTGTTTCCCTGGCAACATCGCCAAAAATGCTATAGGCTACCACACCTCCAGGAGGGAACTCTACACATTCACCTAATGGATGAGCAATAGATCACAACTCTTGTAGGGTACTTATTACCAATGCTTCGATCTTGAGTCCTTTGAGGCCTTTGAGGCCTCAAAGCTCGCTCGTTAAGCTCCACCTCCACACTGTTACCGTGGAGTCGCTCACACCTTCACATATAGGGCAATCACTCTCTCTCTCTCTCTCTCTCTCACTCTCTTAGACAAGCATGAAAGAGGCACAATGCTCTCACTCTTCCAATCTCTGTCAAGACACAAGGGAGATCTCTCAATAGCACAAAGGGGATTGTGTCTTTTCATTATGAGAAAATGCCTTATATACATTTGGCCCTTATTCACACTTGGATGCCCAAAACTCACTTACGAGGCCTTGGGTGGCCAATATCTTGTAATGTACAACTTTTACAGTGTTGTTTCATGACACTTATTAATGTCCTCAATTGAGGATCATGTTTGTTAATCCAAAATGGGATTAACACATACGCATATGTAGTGAGTTGTGTCAATGCAACAAAGCAGCCCACGTTTTGTACGTGCCAACCTCAAGGTCTCACACTTGAAAAATATGTGGGATATCACATAACTTTAGTAGAAGGGATTTTGAATTTATTTTTTATATAAATTTACAAAAAGATATTCTATAAAGATATTAAGGAAAAGTTATAAGTTTATATAGAAAAAGAGTCATTTTAAATATGGAAAATTCACAGATAAGGGAGTTAAATATAGGCCTTAAGCACATGCGATATACAAGATGTTGATATAATAAACCCCCAAGGCACCAACTACACTACTTGCATCACTGTATATTGAGGTTGTAGTCGCGAGCTAAGGCATCTAATGCCTGCGAGAGAATCTACACCTTCTATCTAGACCTTCTATCTAGAGTATACTCTCCATCTTGAGTCTATCTAGGTTTCCATCTAAGATCTACTTTAGGGCGCCATCACTTGTACCTTGCTCATTGTTTGGTATAATAAAAAAATTTCAATTCTCTTTACTCTATGTATTGCGTTGTCTGTTTTACTTTCTTCACTAGTTCTCTATTCGAGATATGCTATATTCTACTATGGCACCAAAGCCATGAGGTAATATCATCGTAGTTAAGATTATGTAATGAGTTTAAGTCCTCCCTTTCATATTAGTAGTTAAAGTGCTGACTTCAACCTTGAACAATGCTCTGCTACTTCTAATCTCTGTATTTGTCTGCTTGCCTTTGCAAAAGTCTTGAAAGCTTGATGGGTTGAATTGTGCACTCTGGAAGTTCAAGATTACTCCCATTATATACTCTTATGAGTTGATAGAAAGCCTTCTAGGACCCCAATGACAACACCAAGGTCATTTCACTAGATGTTGCTGATATAAGCATGGAAACGGCATGTGTAGTGTTGTGCCACTGTCACCAACATAAGTATTTGTGTTTTCACTTTGATTCAATGTACTATTAAAGTATGTGATGCTTGGTTGTTAGTAGGAGACAAGGAATTACATCAAGATCCAAAACCTGGAGAATAAGCTTTCTTTACTGAGTGGCTTATTGAAGGAGAGGCTCCCATGGAATTTATTAAGCAAATTAAAGATCTACAATACTAAATGGCTATTATTAAAGAAGCAAAGCTCCTCAAGGATTCAGTTTAGAGATGCATCTGAATTCTACCTCAAAAATACAATGTCCTTGTTATGGCACTAAACACTTAGGATCAAGTACCACCTCTTACTTTTGAAGAGTTTGGTGCTATGTTGTTTAAGAAGGAATCGTGGTTGAAGATATGCAAAAATTGCAAGTGACACTACGTTTACTTCCAGTGCTGGTGGTTGAGGGATTTTTTGATGCCAAGAAGAAGCCCAAGAAGAAGAAGTTTCAATGGATCTACTACTTCTGTGTGATGACAAGAAGTGTCAAATTATCAAAGGCAACACACTTACGACCTAAAGTCTTCATGCAATGTGAGGGAGAATCAATAATACTAAAGTAAAACTTGAACTCTTTGTTGTCATTGAAGAGGTATGCTCATTTTACCGAGGCTCAATGTCTTGATGATTCTTAGGTTTTGGACAGTGTTACACGAACAATGCTAAATGTCTAGCAAAAGGGTCTACAACCATCTCCTTTGTGACAAGTATAGGTGAAGAGAAGAAGCTGCAACATACCACTTATTTATCACACACTTAAGAGAAGACTTATTCTTACTAAGAGAGGAGAGACATAGATTGAAAGGAAATCTAAATAAATCATCTAATACATTTTCTATGAATTTGCAACAAACCAAAAATTTCTATCATTAGAATCCATTAAAATCCTAGATACAATAGATCTTCAATTGAGAGAGAGTTAACTATATCAAAGTCAAAATCAACATATCTATGGCATCACCCCAAAACCACCCAACCTCCACACTGTACGTCACGGTCTTCTTGGCCAATGTTGTTCTCATCCTTCTTCAGTTCTTCCTAGAGGGAATTAATAATTTACAGTCTGGTGTTCCCTATCAAAGGAAGGCTAGCCTTAATCTCATTCTCAAAATTGAATCAAAATATCTCTTTCTCTGTGCTTGTCTTCCAAGCCTGCCAAATATGCAAATCTACAAGAAGCTCTGAAATCATTAGTTTTAGCCACTTTTCAAGTTCTTCCAAAAAGCATGTGAAAAAACAACTAAAAATAAATTTTTGAAAACACTCACATACACATCTTCCAAGAATAGAAATTTTGACAAGACGAGCACATACGAGTCAAAATGTAAAGTCTTTTTTTATCCCAACAAAGTGGTGTCGGACTTGTTTTGCTTATATCTCACAAACTGCAAGGATTTGTGAAATCTAAGATCATCAAAGTTTCTAATCTTATTGTTTTTGAACATCGGTTTACACAAACTCCAAACTCTCCCATCTCTAAAGCCTCAAAATCATATGCAATAAAAATATTTTCCCAGAATGGCCCCAAACCCATCTTACGTATGTTAAGATATCGAGCTCAACTAGTGCTATGACGGACAATGATAATCCGCCTGGGTGATAGCTTCCACATCTACACCACTGGCATGGTTGGTGAGATTATGGGTGATATGTGGCCAGTGGGATGATAGGCTATGCGACAGCCATTTTGGATTACTAGAGACTGGCATAGTTATAGCGCCAGCTCATTTAGTCGGGTTCACATTATGGACCGATCCTTGTATGTTCTAGTACTAACCCATATAGTGTGTACTCTTATCTTTATGTTATGTTGGTTGAGTAGAGAAGAAGAAGATAGAAGAAAATTCAACCATCCATCTCTCTCTCTCTTGTGTCTTGCTCTCTCTTGTGTGTGTGTGTTTGCTTTCTAGGGTTTGAAGCTCTCCCTCTCCCCCACATTCTCTTTATGGTGTCAGAGCCTAGTTTGTGTGAGAGCTAAGGAGACAAGAAAGAGGCAAGAACAAGTAAGGAAGGAAGCGATACTACACAGGTAAGAGCACCATCATCTCTTTCTCCTTCTTGGTCCCCCTTAGTAGCTCTGGGAGCTACACATCTCCAATTGAGTTACAGGGCAAGTATACTGTCTTATTGGATGATGTTTTTTTAGCCAAATTCACGTTTCAGGCGCGTTACAGGCCTTGTTTTGTTTTGTCACTGCAAGGTATTTTTGACAGTTTTCTGGAAGTTTTGGTAGAGAACTATTTCTGCTCGAAATCTGGTTATTATTGCAGTGCAGCAGTGCATTTTGGAAGTGTAGATAGGGTTTGCACATGTATTGTTGATACTGGATGTGTATGTACATGTACTCTGGTCACATTTGGTGACACACAGGCTATGCTGAAGTACTGCCTTCTACTACAGTAGTTACAAGAGCTACTGTTGTATTACAGGTTGCATACAGAAGCTGTCTATTTGTAGGTTATTTGATTGCTGCAAGAAAACATGTCTGACAAAATTAATCAGATTGTTAGTGAGAATCTAGATAAGAATAACTTCCATGCTTGGAAGTTCAGAATGACCAATTTCCTAATGGGTAAAGGATTTTGGGATTATGTAGAAGGAGACAATGAGGAGCCTCTAGAGTTATCTGAGGAGAATGTCACTCTTATAGATATAAAGGCATTCAAGGATTGGAATCATGGTGCAAGAAAAGTCATGTACTGGCTTTCAATTAGTGTCATAGACACTATGATAGGACACATACATGATGCAAACACTCCAGCAATTGTATGGCAGAATCTGGTTCAGATGTTCCACACTAACACAAAGGCAAGGAAGTTGCAATTAAAGTAAGAGTTGAATACTGTGGAAAAGAAAAGCATGTCCATTAATGAATATGCCTTAAAGATCAAGGGCATTGTTGAATCCCTTGGGTCTATCAATGTATCAGTGGAGGATGATGATTTGGTGAGTGTCTATCTTCTGAACAGGCTTGGCATAGAGTACAAGCCATTCAAGATTTCCATTGCAGTTAGGGAGAATATTCCTAACTTTCGGGACTTGATATCTATGCTGATCATAAAAGAAAAGTCTTTAGGTGAGGATTCTTCTTCACAAAGCAAGAACACATCGGAATAGGCCTTCTACTCTAATTCAAGGTAGAGGCAGAGGTAGAGGTCATGGTCGAGGCCAAGGTGGTGGTGGCCGATAAGGAAATCAGAATTTTGGACAACAACAGTCCAATGTTTCACAAAACAGCAATCATACATAGGTGGAAGAGGCCAATCTAAAGGTATCGGGAACCAAAGAGGGCGAGGTGGTTGGCAAAGAAATGAAAATATAAATAGCATAAAGTGATATTACTATGGCAAACCAGGACACATGAAAAAGGACTGCATTAAAAGTGGGAAGTTGCAGTAAGGCAACTATGCATCATCTAGCAAACATCAAGATCTTAAGTTATATGGTATGTGGATTCTGGTGCCTCTAACGACATGACTAGTCATGCTGAGTGGTTTAGAGTTGTGAGACCCTCGCCCCCTCTAGGATGCACCCTCCAGGGTGCTTGCGACGGAAGCAGTGTCAGCCTCTCGCACAGGGAAGGGATTCACACTTAGGGCCTCACCCCACTGGTGTCTGGAGATAAGAGACTAGCCTGGCAATTCCTCTGAAACTGAGCCCGGAAAAACTTCCCTCGCCAGAAGGCACGGGCGATTCCACCAGGAAAATCATCTAACGGTAGATTTATCTAACGGGTCAAGGCCTTAACTAACCAAACTGATCTGATCGAACCCGTGGGTTGCATGGCCAGATCAAGGAAGAGACTTGCACTTGGTCCTTAGAAATCATCGCTTTTTTTCCCCTTAAGCCAGGCATAGCCGTTAATTCTTTCCAACACAACAAGGGTCTTCCTGGGACTTAATCCAACTAACGTAACTTAATCGTATCTATTTGTATCATAGGAATTCACCGATCTAGCCTAACCCCAACCGGCCCATGGGTTAGCCAACCGCCCAACCACTGTATTGGTGGGATCCCTTTATATAAAAATTTGGTTATGTTTTGTCCCGGGTACCAAGGAAAAGAGTTCCCAGGCCCTCTAATCGGCGCTTCAAGGAAAAATTCAAGGTAGTCACACCACTTACACACCCAATACAAAATTGCCTTTTTCATAGCTTTGGCTATCTTTAAAGCAATCTTTCAATGATGCCATAGTATTACTCATCATAAAATCCTCCAAAATATCCAGTCCATTGTTTTACAAAAATATCATCCGGACTCTCTGTTGAAGACCAGCTAGTCAACCAACGAGATCCAATATCCAAATCCAGTTCACAAAAATAATTCCTTTCTAGTCCATCCATATCTTCCTCAACATACGCATGGGTGTCCTAGCAATCGCGAGCTTGTGCATCCTTGGTCAGAACACCCCCTAGGATACTACTTAGGTGTCCTAGTACTTCACTCAGGGACCGCTTCGTCGGTCCTCGCCCATCGTACCGGAAGCGCACCATTTTAACGATACCAAGGAGGCTCGTCCTCAAGACCTCGGCAGGCTTTGCCTTGCGAGCGACGTCCTTTGACGACTCCCCGCCAGCTATTGCAACGAAACTTTCCTTAGTTTTAATTCACAAGACAAATGCTTTCTCCAGCATTCTGGCATAAAACAGTCCTTAAAAGAAAAACATAGTCTATGCAAGTAAGAATTTCCCGTTTTGAGTTTGATTCCAAAAAACCCTTTCTCTCACAATTTAGTTTTTCTTAATGAGAATCACTAGTTCACATCAGGGTAATCTACCCATCAATTTCACTGAATTTCTGACTTAATTCACGGTGATTTCGGTCAAGGGAAAACTTCTCTAATTCAGCCGGTAGTCTATTCTTCGTATATCAAAGATTTGGAATTGGTCAGGAGGTTTTGCTTGATTCAGATTCGAGAGATGGGCAAGTATCTTATTGGCCGACCATTGTCATGATCTAACCATAAATTACTCGGTTTAATCCTAACTTTGATTCCTAAGGATTTTTTTTCTAATTAATTGATAAATTAATGGGACTTTAAACCGTAAGGAAAAATCCAATTTTATGAAAATTCATTCTTTTTTGCCACAATAGATTTAAAATAACTCTACTTGAAATTAATGGATTTTATAAAAATAACTCTTCTTCCAATAATCCAATTTTGAGTATATATCATTTTGTTGATTTATCCACCTAGAAATAGCTAAAATATTATTTTCATCACTTTGATCCTCAACCTTAATATACCAAAATTTCCTACAAGAGATTATGGTGAAAACTTCTATTTTACATTTATGCATTTTTCTACTCAAAATATAATGAAATTTCCTCTTTTAAATAAATAAAAATATACATATTGCATCTAAATTTTTATGCATGAAAACAAATATATCAAAAATTTATCTTTTCTCTAATTAAATAAATATGCTTAAATACTATAAGAGTATTTTTCCATAAATACTATAAAAATCATTCTTTTAGCATAAAATATCTATACCTAGAATAGGTTGGGAATTCCTCTTTTTGTTTTGTTAAAATTATGCATAAAAATAAGATTTATCTTTTTTCTAGAAAATTTTACCATAGCTTCGTTGCAACAATTACTGAGAATATTTAATTTTCTATTTAAAATGAAAACTTGTAATGAAAATATGATAGAAACTCTTCTTTTAGACTAAAATTAAATTATGCATACATAGCATATTATAATCATAATTATAAACATAATTATGATTAATTCTCTTTATTAAACTAAAATAACCATTCCTCATTTTTTTAAAACGTTAGCATAACCCTCTTTCAATTTAGAATGAGTTAATATGATTTTTCTATACCATAAACAAGCTAAAACGAATTAACCATCATTTTTACTAGATTAAAAATCATGAAAATAACT
The DNA here is from genome assembly GCF_041138505.1 of Cibotium barometz. Taxonomy (NCBI): domain Eukaryota; kingdom Viridiplantae; phylum Streptophyta; class Polypodiopsida; order Cyatheales; family Cibotiaceae; genus Cibotium; species Cibotium barometz. Next base: position 44,058,493 of record NC_141087.1, read on the forward strand.
AATCTCTTTCTCTAGCTTGTCAAGCCTAGAGTTTGGAATTAAGATAAAGAGATTATCATTAAGAATCATCTTCTACTAAGGATTTAGCCATAAAGATGATTAATCTTTCCAAAATCATGAAAATAACTAATCTCTTTCTCTAGCTTGTCAAGCCTAGAGTTTGGAATTAAGATAAAGAGATTATCATTAAGAATCATCTTCTACTAAGGATTTAGCCATAAAGATGATTAATCTTTCCAAAAGAGAGATTTATTAACAAAAACACTATTATTAAGCAAAATGTGAAGTTGCGGGCTGATTTTGGTGAGGAGTTGGATGATCCATCTATGTACAGAAAGATGGTTGGTAGTCTCATTTACATGACTATCACACGCCCGGATTTGAGTTATGCTGTGGGGCTAGTAAGCCAGTTTATGCAGAGCCCCAGAAAACCTCATTTGGATGCAGTGAGACGCATTATGCGATATGTGAAGACCACTGCACATTATGGTCTTCTTTATGAGAGTGGTAAAGGTTGGATATACATGGCTACACAGATGCTGATTGGGCAGGTAGCTCATATGATAGGAGGTCTACTAGTGGTTTTTATGCCTTTACACTTGGAAGTGCCGTGGTGAGTTGGGAGTAGCAAAAAGCAACCTACTGTTGCTTTATCCAGTACAGAGGCTGAATACAGGGGTGCAGCCATTGCTACTTGTGAAGGAATATGGTTAAAGAATCTCTTGGCTAATTTGGGTGAGCCTATTGATGGCAAAGTTGTCATTCATTGTGACAACATGAGCAGTATACAGTTGGCCAAGAATCGAGTGTTTCATGCACAGACCAAACACATAGAGGTCCATTATCACTTTGTCAGAGAGAAAGTGCTGGATGGTACAGTGGATCTATAGTATGTGAAGACTGAAGAGCAGGTGGCAGACATCTTTACAAAGCCACTTAGCAGGGAGAAGTTTGAGTACTTCCGTACTATGTTGGGAGTACATGGGATGAGCTTGAGGGGGAGTGTTGAGAGCTTTGATATCCCAAGATCATCTACATCTTTATCTATGGCAGTACATCATGAGCTTGAGAGGGGTTGTTGAGATTCAAGCTCGATGTCAGTGTGTGCTATGTGCTGGCATATTAGGTAGGAGCATGTGTGAGACATAAATGACCGCGTCCAGCTGGTCATAGTGTGTGGACATTAGCTAGGGTTAGATGTGTGTGGACACAACTCATAGTGTGTTGTGTGTATTATGGATTATGGCTTTATGCATTGTGTGAGAATGGAGATGGCTTCTCTCTATGGTTAGGGCTTGCAATATACATTAGGGTTTGCTCCTGTGTGTGTGTCTCCTCTCCCTCTACCTGTTTTTCAACAAACAAAAATGGCAGGATGTTTACTTTGGATCTGCATATGCTTGAGATAAAGGCAGCCATGTTTGCGCATGAAATAGGTGTTATTGTAGATATTGACATATGGCACAAGCGCATTGGTCATGTGAATGTACAACGAGACTGAAGTCTATACAGGCCCAAAATATTATTGTAGGTTTGCCAAAGTTTAAGGTTGATGGTATGCATAAGGTATGTGAAGCATGCCAACTTGGTAAGTGGGCCAAACATGCTTTCCCACATGAAAAACATGTCAGGCAAGGCCATTGGATGTCATACATTCAGATGTATGGGGACCGACCAAGACTGCAACAATTGCAGGTTGTAGGTACTATGTTACATTCATTGATGACCACACTAGGAAAGTGTGGGTTTATTTCATGAAGGAGAAAAGTGAGGTGTTTGCTCACGTTCAGAGATTTAAAGCCTTGGTCGAGAAGGAAAAAGGCATGCAAATAAAATGCCTAAGATTAGATGGTGGGGGAGAATATTTCTCCAATGAGTTCAGTGATTTCTTGAGAAAGCAAGGAATCAAGCGGTAGTTTACGTGCAGGTACACTCCACAAAACAGAATGGTATTGCAAAAACGACAAACAAGCACATTGCAGAAGTGGCACGTGCTTAGCTGAAAAGAATATGCCACATTACTTTTGGACAGAAGCAAAGTAGCAACAACTGTGTACATTATGAACAGGACACTCATTGCAGTTGTTCATGGTATGACTCTTGAACAGAAGTTTCATTAGGACATTTTGGAGGTCATTCGTAGGGCCTTTTCGTAGAGAGAGAAAAAGGAGCGCATCCAATCATGAAGAAGGCAACGTTAGATTGAAAAAATTATAGGTTATTTCTTTTTCCTAAATCCAAAAATTCTTCTTTTACAGCTCAAAATATATTCTACTTACACTTGATAGTCACTTTTCACACCCGAATGCATTAAACACATCTACACTTTTGTAGAGAGGGAAACTTCTATTCCTATCCATATATTAAATACATGTATCTTCGTAGAGGAGGGAAAATTCCCTCCTTCTCAAACTTCCTCTTGGGATTAAACAATTTCTCATGCTCTTTTCATTTCCTCTACCTTCTGGCATCTGCACCCATTTCCCCAAGCTTCAACCTTCTGCACTCCATTTCCCCAAGCTTCAACCTTCTGCACTCCATTTCCTCTTGAAAAACGATGGGTAGCAAATCTCATTTTATATCATCCCAATTTTGCCCCACTAAAACCATCATAGATGATTCAATTCCTAGGGCAAGGAGACCAAGATCATCAGTGTTTGCCATGCTCTCTCAATGCACAAAATCAGTGGACTGAAGTGCTAATCACCAAGGGCACTTGGGTCCTTATGCAACCAAGGAAGAGAAGAAAGACAAGCAACAAGAATATCTTCAGGGCGTCATGGAAAGGAAGAGTGAAAGACTTCAAGATAGAGGCTGGAAGGACAACCATCAAGGAGGTCCTAGTGCAGCATGTATATATGTATAATGAGCTTGTGCGTGAGAGTCAAGATGACATATCTTTGCCCTAGCATAGACCAAACTGTAAGTTAATCTATCACTTGTCAATCTTCCATTTTCTTATAATGGTCTCATGAACTATGTAAACTCTCCATCTGTATGGTTGTAGATGTGTATCCCTCGGACAAATGTCAGTCTCTCTCTCTCTCTCTCTCTCACGCAATTTTGATACCTCACACGTGTGTGAATGGTCAACATCACACACGGACTCACACGTGTGAGTTATTTAAACCTCACACACTACTATTAATGGTTCTAATTTTTGAGAGAGAGAGAGAGAGAGAGAGAGAGAGAGAGAGAGAGAGAGAGAGAGAGAGAGAGAATCCACTCTCACATAAGCAGGTAGCAATGGCAATAGGTGAGTTCGCTTGCTCTCTCTCTCTCTCTCTCTCTCACACACACACACACACACACACACACAAACACACACTCAGACACACGGACATGCATGCACAGGTAGACACACATGATCTTTCACACACACACACACACATACACACAGAGAAACATATACAACACAGACATACACATACAATACACCCACAAAGAGAGAGAGAGAGAGTGGTTTGTGTAGTTTGGTGTGATATGGCGCTTCCAAGAGGGGTCGCTCAGGTTCTAATTCCCCCCATTGTTTTACTGATCAGAACAACAGAGAAGGATTAAGTGGGGAGCCACGATGCTCGATGCAGAATTTAGTGCTGCGAGGAGGAGTGATGTGCGGATGAAGGCTCCAAAGCTATTGAGGGCCACAAAGAAAAGGTCTATCGACTTCACTACTGTGACGACCCTAAGGAGGTTATGGCATGGATAGAGGAGTCACAGCTTGTGAGAGGCCAGATGGAGGAGCAAGGATTTCCAATTGTGGAACCGAGAGAATCCAATTCCCTTCTTTACTTTGTTAAGCAACATAATGATGAGGAACCCTATTTAGAAGACTAGGATATGGAGGCAGATGAAGATGAACAGGAGAAAGTCGGTGTTCTCAGTCTAGTGTCCCCTTCCAAATGACCTGCTACAGCCAGAGGCCCTCTATTAAGAGGGATTTCAATTTCTCAACGGAGGCTAAGGAGGAGAAAGGGCCAACTGGTGACACATAGATGCAGAAGAAGAAGAAGAAGAAGAAGCAACAAGTTCTTAGCATAGACATGAAGGACAAGAAGGAGGAAATTGTTGAGAGCAATGATCTTGTCTTAATTCATGAGATACTTTTCGATTTTGTTTGTAACATTGGAGCTGCTGATGACTTTCACATAATTGCTGAGATGTTTAACAAGCCTTTGCCAGTAGAGTCAATTTTGGACCAAGATGTAGAGTACCTGTCAAAAAAGAGGGACGCTTTTGAAAAAGCCGTATCCAAAGGAAGGCTAGGGATCAAGCTTATGTGCACTTGCTGGATTATGCACCAAGCAAGAAGGCAAACAATTGTTTATACAAGAAGTACCAGCAACTCCCATCTTCCTACAAGCCTACTTAGTGTACCACACACATGAGTTGCTATAGGCAGCTGTATGAGCCATTGGGATTGTTGGAATTAGGGTTGCAGGAATGCACACACAACTTCAAGAAGATGAGGAAGCTTGAGCACAACACAGTAGTGTATTATGAGTGCCAAAATGAAAGATAACAAGCCCTAGAAGATAATGGGCGTATATACAATGCACGGGGGAAAAAACCTCCTAGTGAGGGAAAAAGTGCCCCGGCGGTCCTAAGTGTGTTCACACACATCACTACTATAATATGGTAACAAATCCCCCCTGGAGTGATGCGGTGAACAAGAGCTAGCACTCATGTATAGGGAAGTGTCTAGCTATGTGGACGAATCCACAAAAGGGAGTAAGCCCAAAGCTTTGCGAAAAGCTTCGAACTTCTCACGAGACAGAGCCTTTGTGAAAAGGTCTGCAAGGTTATCCTGTGTTGGCACATAAGCCAAACTGATCTCTCCTGCAGAGAGTCTCTCCCTGACATAATGGTAGTGCACCTCAATGTGCTTCGTACGAGCATGGAACACTGGGTTCCGCGCAACTGCCAATGCGCTCTGACTGTCAGTGAAGATGGTGGTGGCAGATGGCTGCCCAACACCCAAATCAGCCATAAGGCGTCTGAGCCACACACACTCAACCGTAGCTGTGAAAGCTGCCCTGTACTCAGCTTCACAACTAGAAGTGGCCACAGTAGGCTGCTTCTTGCTCAACCATGATATGCATGAGCTTCCAAGCATGAAGCAAAAACCACTCGTGGACACGCGTGTGTCATAACAACCAGCCCAGTCAGAATCTAAAAAAGCATGTAAATCTGGCGGCAATGATCCCCCCTTGGGATAAAACAACCCAAGATGCCGAGTACCACTCAAATAGCGAAAGATACGCTTCACTGCCTGCCAATGCTTAATGCCTGGACTATGCATAAATCTGCTCACCTGTGAGACTGCAAACTGAATGTCTGGCCTCGTAATGCATACATAAATGAGGCAACCAACAGCTGTCTGATAGAGTGTGACATCAAAGTGATCTCCAGCATCATGAAGACTCAACTTCAAACCTGTCTCCATTGGAGTAGCAATAGGCTTGCAGTCTTCAAGGCCAAATCTCCGCAACAATGTTTCAATATACTTTGTCTGACACAAAGCAATACCTCCATCACACTGCTTAAATTGTATCCCCAAATAATGATGCAAATGCCCCAAATCTGACATCTCAAAAGAGGCATTCAAATCAGCCTTAAAATCAGCAATATGACTCTCATTTGGTCCTGTGAGCAGCATGTCATCGACATAGAGAGCAATGATTAGATGTACACCATCCACACGTTTAGCATACAAAGTGCTTTCTGTTGGACTATTCTGAAACCCATGTGCAGTCAAATATGCATGTATTTTTTCATACCAAGCTCGTGGAGCTTGCTTTAAACCATATAAAGCCTTTTTTAACCTGCACACTTTGTTTTCCTGCCCTCTTTGAACAAAACCACGAGGCTGCGATACATACACCTCCTCATGCAAATCTCCATTTAAGAACGCAGTCTTTATGTCCAGCTGATGTACATTCCAACCATTATGAGCTGCTAATGCACAGATGCTACGAACAGTGGTCATACGACATGTGGGAGCAAAAGTCTCATCAAAATCAATGCCCTTCTCTTGAGCATAACCTTTTGCAACAAGCCTAGCCTTATGGCGATCCACTGTGCCATCAGGCTTACGCTTCAATTTGTATACCCACTTAGTGCCAATGGCCTTCTTGCCAGGGGGCAAGTCACATAAAGACCATGTACCATTCTTCATAATAGCATCGTATTCTGCTTGCATAGCAGCCATCCAATTTTCTGAACTTTGTGCCTCATCAAATGAAACAGGCTCACTTTCATCGCACATACTAGAAACAGCCAATGCATAACAATCTGACGCATAAGAGGCACCATGAGAGCCAGAACGAGTGCGACTAGACAAAGGGGCATCCAACTTGCTGTCACGCAAAGTCTGCACCAGCCATCTAGGCATATTCCTAGAGCCCTCAATCTCTTGTCTCTCATCCTCAAGTGCATCATGCACATCTGCATCAGATATAGGCTGATCTGTGCCATCATTTAAAACCTGCATAGGCTGAAAAACTGCCTCATGAGGTATTGCACTTGACTGTGCACCACTGAAAAGAGGCAACAATGTATCATAGACATCACGTGAGCTGATATCTGTCTCCTTAGTACATGAAACCAAGGGCTGAACTGCATCTTCCACAAATACAACATCACGGCTAACCAAAATGCGCTTTGTCTGTGGATGATACAAACGATAGCCTTTGCTCTCAGCACTATATCCAACAAAAATACATTTGACAGCTTTGTCATCCAATTTTCTGCGATGTTGCACAGGCACTAATGCATATGCCAGGCAACCAAAAACACGTAAATGGCCAACAGATGGCTTGCGGCTATGCCAAGCCTCATATGGAGTGACAACCTGTAATGCTTTGGTGGGACACCTGTTTAGTACATAAGTGGCACACATGACAGCCTCAAGCCAAAAACCATGTGGTAGACTTTGACTCTTAACCATACATCTTGCCATTTCCATGAGAGACCTGTTTTTTCTCTCAGCCACACCATTTTGCTGTGGTGTATACGGCACTGTACATTGGTGTTTTATCCCACGCTCAGCCAGAAATGTATTAAATTCTGAAGACATATACTCCCCCCCTCGATCTGAACGGAGGGTGCCCATCTTACTTTCTGACACATTTTCAGCCATAACCAAAAACTGTTTGAAGCACAAAAACACTTCGGACTTTGCCTTCAAAGGATATACCCATGCATGCCTGGTAAAATCATCAATGAAAGTCACGAAGTAAAGGTAGTTTCCAAATGATGGAGTTTGCATGGGACCACAAACATCACTGTGAACAAGCTGCAATCTGCGTTCAGCTCTCACTGATCCATCTTTGGGAAAGGAAGCACGCTGCATTTTACCCAATATGCAGCCCTCACAAACATGCTTGACAGGTGCCTCAAGCTTAGGCAAAGAAGACACCATTTCAGATTTCTGCAGGCGCAGCAAACTTGCAAAATTCAGATGACCAAAACGTGCATGCCACAGTTTTGCATTTGAAATAGCCTGCGTATCCATAATAGCACATGCTGAATCCTCTACACATTTGCCATCCATATTGAGCTTATACAGCCCTCGACATAGTGAACCAGATGCTACAATGATGTCACCACAAGAGAGATCATGAACAGTACATCTGTCATCCACAAATTTTACAACCAAACCTGTTTTGGCAAATGCGGAGACTGACAGCAGATTCTTTTTGATCCCTGGCACATACAATGCATCAAAAAGTGTAAAGGTGTTGCCATTTGCAACATTCAGCACAATCTGTCCAACTCCTTTAACGGGATAAGAGGAGTTATTGGCACAAGTGACAGTATTCCCTGTGGGAGCAGACTCAAGGAAAGTGAATAAACTGTGCTGCGAGGTGATATGCTTAGTGGCACCACTGTCAAAGTACCATACATCTGAATCTACTGCAGACATACATGTGTCATGCAAAGATGGGTCATAACTGCACTGCGCATTGAATGCCCATTCTGTATCTAGCACAACATTAGCAGATTCATTGTTAGAAGGAGAGGCATCTGCAACAGCCATACCAGCCTCTTTCTTCTTAGCCTCTTTCGCAGCCAGCTTAGGACACGCTTTGATGACATGATCATTTCCCTTACAGTACTTGCAAAATGTCTTCTGTTTGTCACCCTTCTTCTCATCTTTGTCTTCCTTCTTTGGTTGCGCAGCATTTGCAGATTTCTGCTTACTAGAAGAAAAGCCAGCTTTACCTTTCCCGCTTCTCTGACTAGCAACGAAAGCTTGATCTGCGACACGCATATTATTCCTGTTTTGCCTTGACTGGTCTTCTTGCAGCAAAACAGAAACTAACTCCTCAAATGATAAGGCATTGGGATTGCCTTTCATCATCAAGCGAAGAGTGGAAGCAAAACCCTGATAAGAATCTGGTAGACCATTCAAAACAGTCTGCACAAGTGAACTGTCTGACAGGATTTCATCTGCAGAAATGAGCTGCTCTTTGAAATCCTTGATCTTTGTCAAAAAGCTATCCATAGAATCACCTTCGTTCATATGCTCATTCTCCAACTGTTTTCGGAGGTAAGCAACACGAGCCTCATTTCTTGCCTGATACAATGTGGCAAGTACATCCCAAGCATCCTTAGAAGTCCTGCAGGAGCAAATATGTGGGATAATGGTACGTTTGACAGACAGCGCAATCAAGGCATGAGCCTGCGCATCTCTACCATCCCAACGAATCTGCTCTGCTGAAAGTGGTGGTTCTCGAACAGCTGCTACAGCACTTGTGCCTGCACCATCATCAACAGTACCTGTTTCTGATGTGTTTGCAGCATTCGCAGCCACAATAGGACGTGCATCAATACCCTGCACAATGTTCCATAACCCCTTTGCTACCAATACATGTCGCATCATATATGCCCACAATGGATAGTTGGTGCCATCCAACTTATCCTCAGCAGCCAACATGCGGAATACATCATTGTTGTCAGCCATGGCCAATGACTGTACTACTAGATGTAAATGCTGTCTGCAAGAGGTAAACCTGTATAAAATCGACCTGTGCTATATAGCACAGCCCAAAACAGACGAGTGGGCACCTGTCCTGCAGATTTTAATCTTGACAGAAAATCTGCACAGTAGGACGATTTTGCCTGCGCAGTACTTGGAATGCAAAAACGGAGGGCGAAATGACTTCAGATCAAAATTCTGAAACGACCAAGCCCTACGGGCTTTCCCACGGCATATACTAACCTGCAGACGCTCGTGAAACCTCGTTGCAATCGGAGGAGATGAAGCGGCAGGTGCCGGTGATGCTGCCCGGGAGGAGGAAGCCGGCTCTGATACCAATTGTTGGAATTAGGGTTGCAGGAATGCACACACAACTTCAAGAAGATGAGGAAGCTTGAGCACAACACAGTAGTGTATTATGAGTGCCAAAATGAAAGATAACAAGCCCTAGAAGATAATGGGCGTATATACAATGCACGGGGGAAAAAACCTCCTAGTGAGGGAAAAAGTGCCCCGGCGGTCCTAAGTGTGTTCACACACATCACTACTATAATATGGTAACAGGGATTCCTCTGCTACTTGCACTGCCTCTATAAATAGCTTCCCTGAAAGGGGTGAAGAACTTCTCTATGAAGGTACTATTATTGAAGATGAGATTCCCTAAGAAGATAAACCTTCTCAAGAGAGAGAAGTTGAGGAAGAGATACAGTTTTAGTATAGGAGGAAGAGGAGGCCAAGTCTATGGATATTGTTGCTCTTAAGATGTGCATCATACAGAGACCTCTAGATGATGTAGATCTCTATAAAGTGGACTAGTGTGGTCTAATATTGCCAGTACTGCCAGAATTCATTGTGGATAACAAACATTACATACTCTTATCTGACATTCAGAATATTTTCAGTCTTAGGGAAGATTTTGCTCTATGTGCTATTGCCAAATTTCAGGAGGAAGAGAGCAGTGGTTTTGTCTCAGAAGAAGATGACAGTGATGAATTAGCATTGTGGAAGAGAATTACAATAGTAAAGAGTGTCTCAGCATATGTTTGAGCAAAGCATAGAAGTTCAAAGATGATGGCTTTGTGCGTCAGACGATAGGACCTTCATGGAGCTTCAGGCCAAATATGGTTATGATAAGTTGAATGACTCCACAAAGGAGTGGATGAACAGAGTAGGAGAAGATAGCAAAAGTTCTATTAACCTTTGGCAAGACCAACTGTTTGTGATAGATGAGACTCAGGTTCTCTCTCTCTCTCTCTCTATGTGTGTGTGTGTGTGTGTGTATGTCTGTGTGTGTGTGTGTGTATGTGTATGTCTGTGTGCGTGCGTGTGTATGTGTGTGTGTGTGTGTGAAGAAGTGATATGTAGATTTATGTTTCCTTAATTATTTTGTTTTGTAGAGTAAGTTTCAAGTCAATGACGAATTCTTGCAGCAGCAGCACAAAAGGGAGTACTGTGGCCAAGAGGTAGCTCTCTCTAACTACCTACCCAAAATTGTCCCTTTTTCTAGGTTGAACAATTATTCCTAAAAGTTATGAGAAGATTATTTTGATAGAGAAGTCCACTTCCTTAGAAATTTTTGGATGCTACCCTGGTTGTGCTAGCACTCGAAGGGGTTACTTTCATACCTATGCTGTATAGTAGCATTGTCTCTAGGCATAGAGAACCCATAGGAACTAGAAGAGTATGGCTAACACCATTTGCTAAGGTATAGCTAGAACCACACGAATTACAAAATTTATTAGAATGGAAAGATACATTGTAAAAGACTTATGTGTTACATCTATCTGTCCAACGATGATTAACAAAAATCTTTTGTTCTCTCCATTTGTTTTGTGCTTGTATGGCATCTGAGTTTTTAAATGTTCCGGAACGCTTCAATCTCTTCCTTTCCATATCTTTGAGTGTCTGCATTAGTTTGGATGACCTCAAGGTTTCTTTTTTGTGCAGTTGTTGCAGTATCCTTCTATAGAACCATTGGAACACTTCTTGTAGGCTGTTTGCCTTACTTTTTCCACCACCATGTTGTGTGTGCCTGAAATATGCATTTCGAGACATATAGTGTGATTTCTCAAACCCTTGTGTGTTCCAAATGCTAGGATCTCCATACTTCTTGTTGATAAAGTAAGGCATGTGGTTGTAGAGAATATGTTGCATAAGAAAACATTCAATGTAAGTTGTATCGAGGGCTAGGAAACAAGAGTAAGCTAGAAACATACCATGTAGTGTGTAATGTTGTTGTCAGTCCAAGCAGCTCTGAATGCTTTTTTCAATGCTTGTAAGTTGTCTTGAAAGCTCTTTTTGTCTTGCTGGGAGTAGTTGACTTTCTCACACGTTTAGAATAGAGTATCAATTGAATGCCAAACATCTGCTTTGATATTCCTTGAAGCACCTTCACAGTCTTTCACTACATTATGCAGCCTTTTCCAGTGTTGGTTTTCAATTCTACTTGTATAGATTGTTGTATATTGCTTTCCTAACTTTGTGGGTTTGTGTTGCTGATTATTTATTGGCTTTGGAAAGAAATCTTCTTGCCTTAAACTTCCAATAGAGGGCTTCATTGGAACTTCCTTTTCATTAGATAACTTTTTAGTGTCCTTCAGAATCTGGACATTACCTCCATGTAGTCCAATTTCAGATAGCACCTTCTCCAATGCATGGATAGTTAATTCTTTCCTCTCTGCTACATTCTTGATCTTCCAAGAAAAGCCAATGTAGAGATATACCAGTTTCTCTATGATACGACACAAAGCATGAAGCGTGCAAATATGCACATTGGAAAGAGGAATCTCAAACACTGGTTTAAAGTTCTCATCCAAAATTTGTCTGTTCGGTGCTCATCTCCACCACTTAGAGTCCATCACCCTTGCAGAGTCCGTAAAGTAAAGGCATGGAGACTTTGCATTGGACCCTTTGCTACAATTAAATAAGCACTTGAGAGTCTTCAAGTCACCCGCAAGATGCCATTAAACTTGAAATTCCCCCCTTTTCTCTACATGGAGCATCCTGGTTGCATTCATCTATTCTTTGATGAGATTGGGGATATGTGTATGATGAAATACCCAAAACAAGGATTCATGGTCCTCTTTCTTGACCTCAAATGAACCTAGCCACCAAATGTTTGTCTCAGACTACACGCTAAAATACTTTGGATCATCCCTACTACAATTAGAAAGAGCCCTATTCATAAGTGTTATTGTGACCCTTTCCATCTTTTTCTCCTTGATATTCTCACACTCATCAAGCTTTATGACAATTTCAAGTACACCTCTTGTCTCCTCAAATGTAATATCATAGAACGCCACCATTCTCTTTTGCAAGAGCTCTAGGTCTATGAATGTATTGTTGTGTTCATTGTAGAATATGCTGCCACCTTCTCCCTTAAACTCTCCTACAATGTGGTATGAGTGACCAACATAGTGAAGCTATTATGTGTTTAATTCCTCCCTATGTCTCCAAACTTTTGTATGTGTTGGAAGTAGCTTTGCTTTATTGCCTTTGGCCTCAAGGACTAATAACATTGACTTCTGGATGGCACTATAACCCTTACTATTGACTCCACTTGAATCCGAATATCTGTAGGCCGAAACTATATTATTGGTTACAAATTCATCCATGATATCTCATTGAACCACCTTGAACTTCTTCTCCTTTATCATTTCTCTTGCCATTCTTGATGTTACTAAAGATTTCAGTTGCTTTGCTGGATTAAGATTGGGATTGATATTCTCTTTATCAAGATGTATGACAACCCTACAAATACAACACTACTCATTACTAACATAGAGAACATGTAAATCACAAAGCAGCCCCACAAATAAAATAATATTAACTTGTGAACATAAAAGACATGTGAATGAGAACGCATTGAGTGCAATCTTACCGTATGGCTTGGATTCTCTTCTTCAGGCCTCTAGAACTGGGCCTCAAGTTCTCGATGTTTTTGAGCTTTCTTCCAATCTAACGTTCTATGTCTTGCATTTAGCAGACAAGCTAAGAAGCTCAATGCCCTAAATGTTGTGAATAATGCCTCTCTCTTTCTTGCATGTAAGGAATTGACTTACACTATCCTAGTAACATTTGGAGCCATCACCTACAAAATGCAAGAGTTACGGGATTTGAAAAGGGAGGATGTGAAGCAGTACAGGGGTCAATAGGATAGATGGAGCCATCACACCAAAGATCTATGTGTTGCTTCCGCGACAACCTCATATGATCTTTGACATTTGATGAGAGAAATAGTTGACTACTTTTGCGTTTTTTAATGGGTGCATACTCACTATCTAGATCAATGTGAAGATGGAACTTTCTCTTAATTCGTTCATGATTAGACTTTTCAATAGAATGAGTATGTACATGGTTGTTCTCCATTGAAGTGTTCTAGAAATGAGTAAGTTGGATAGGAGACATAGTGAAAGAATATGACTCGCTATGGTGAGAGAAGGCTTGTGTTTGTCTTTTGAAATTGGAGATGAAGGTTCTCATTCCCTCCAAACTATCTTCCGAGCAATAACATCCTCCTGAACTAACTTTATTCTTGTAGTTTTTGAATGTATCATTTCAAAGAAGGTACCACGAACTTTATGACAGTCGCTTAGGAGAAGATTTACCTCTCTAGCTCAGAGACTACACTTTTATGACTTTCACGTTTCCTTTATTTTAACATTTCAAGATTTTTTCAAAAGAGAGAAAATAAGAATCGATGATTTTCTTACGAGGCCCTACAAATGACCTCTAAAATGTCCTAATTGATAGGCATAAGACCGGATGTGTCACACTTGAAAGTGTTTGGGTGTATTGCATATGTACATGTTCCTGAGATGAAGTGAGAAAAAAGTTGGATCCAAAGGCATAGAAATGCATCTTCATTGGCTATGCTATGGAGCAAAAAGGTTATAGATGCTATAACCCTACCACTTGTGAGATGCCAGTAAGCAGAGATGTTGTCTTGAGATGAGTAGCTGGTATGCACCAGTAGTGAAGGCAACAGAAGATGCAAATGTAAGAAGTGTTGATGTTGCACCACGTGTAGAGCAGCAATTCACAGGTGATGAGTGGACCTGGGGAGTCCTTGAGCAGTGGACCCAATGTAAATCCATGGTCAGGCAGGTTGAGGAATGATGCAGGTACACATGTATCACGAAAAGGGAAGGAAAAGGTAGATCAACATTTTGTGCCTGATCTGTCAGCAGGTCACTCATATATGGATGGTGACTCTAGTGGCTCTGAGCAGAGCCTTGATGAGGAGCTTGGCATTCCGTTTGTGGTTACTCCCTCATGTAAGGAGTAGGACTGTTTTGAGGACACTTGGCAGTGATCCAGATGTACGCAGGTCTATGAGGGTTAGATACCCTATTGATAGGTTGAGATATGATGGATATACAACCCATCATTATGCTTACATTATTATAAAAGCAATACAAGAGGTTGAGCCCACTTGCTTTGAGCAGGAAATTGGAAATAAGAAATGGGAAGATGCCATGGATGAGGAGATAGCAGCATTGGATGAAAATGCAACATGGGAGTTAGTGCCTTTGCCTAAGAAAAAGAAGACAATTGGATGTAAGTGGGTGTATAAAGTCAAGCACAATGCTAATGGTTTAATAAGCAGGTGCAAGGCAAGATTGGTTGCCAAGGCGCTATGTGTAGACTTATGGCATAGACTATGAGGAGACATTCAACCAGGTTGCAAGAATGGAAACTGTGAGAGATGTCATTGCTATGGTTGTAGCGAAGAGTTGGTTTTTACATCAAATGGATGTAAAGAATGCTTTCTTGCATATGGTGATTTGCAAGAAGAAGTGTACATGATGCAGCCACCAGTTTATGAGAGTGATGCACATCTAGATTTTGTGTTGTGTGCAAGTTACGCCAATCCTTGTATGGCTTGAAGCAAGTACCCAGAGCATGGTCAAACAAGATCGAGGAGTATCTTGTTACCATTGGATTTCAGATATCCAATGCAGATTTTTCACTATATGTGAAAAAGAAAGATAGAGGGATCATGCTATTAGTCATCTTGGTGGATGACTTGATTATCATTGGTGAAAAAGAAAGGTAGAGGGATCATGCTATTAGTAATCTTGGTGGATGACTTGATTATCACTGGTGATTAGCGATGCAGACATACATGATGTCAGGATGCTTTTGAAGCAGAAGTTTGAGATGAAGGATTTGGGTGAGCTATAGTATTTCTTGGGCATAGAGGTGGTGAGATCACCTCATAGCATTTTGCTATTGCAGTGAGGGCAGTATGGCTTGGACATGTTGTCCAAGTATGGTATAACAGGCTGTAAGCCTATTTGAATGCCATTGGAGTAGAACACAAAGCTTTTCGTAGATACAGGTGAGATTTTGGAGGATCCCACTAACACAAAGCTTTTCGCAGATACAGTTTGATGGTGGTGAGCTTCCAGTACGGTGGATGAGGGACCAAGGAAGCGGCATATGAGTGAAGCGCTAGGTGACCTGCAAAGGATCCTAGAGGGTGCTGACCATACGGTGATCAGGCTCTGGGTCGTCGAAGATACCCACGCGTGCATCGAGGAAGAAAATGGAACAAGGTGTTAGAGTTGTTTTTTGAACTCGAGCATGGATCTGGTTGATTGACCTGGATGAGTCCAATGGCTCTTTTATATGGATCTGTTGGTTGATCTGGATGAGTCCATGGCTCTTTTATATGGATCTGTTGGTTGATCTTGCTGATCTTCAACAGAGAGTCCATTTGGATTTTTATAAGTGAATATATTTAGGGGTAATATGAGCTAGGAACTATTGAAAAGGCCCCTGAGTGGACAGGTGGTGAACATTCTGGTTGCCAATGATGCCATAGGTACATCGATGAAGGAATGATTGGAAATTAGAATTTAATCGGATATTTTGGAGGATTATGATCAGTGGTATTATGGTTTCATTAAAAGATTGTTTTAAAGACAGCTGAATCTATGGAAAAAGGTAATTTCATATTGGGTGTGTAAGTGGTGTGAATATCTTGAAGTTTGCATGAAGTGTCGGCTAGGGGGCCTGGGAACTCTTTTCCTCCCTGGTACCCGGGACAAAACCTAACCAAATTCCTAAATTGTTCCCATCACTACAGTGGTTGGGTGGTTGGCTAACCCATGGGATTGGATGGGGTTAGGCTGGACTGATGGATCCCTAAAATGAGACTCAATTCTGTTATGGTACGATAGATGAAGTAAATCCCGGATAGTCCTTGTTCTATGGAAAAGAATCAACGGCTGTGGTCTCTATAATCCAAGTGCAAGTCTCTTCCTTGATCTGACCATGTGACTTATGGGTTTGGTCGGATCAGTTTGGTTAGATAAGGCTCTTGACTACGTTAGAGTAAAAATATCCATGGAGGAATCGCTCGTGCTTTCTGGGAGAGGGAAGTTTTTCCGGGTTCGGTTTTGGAAGAACCAAGGGATTAGTCTCTTGTCTGGATATCCATGGGCAAGGCCCCAAGTGAGAGGCTATGCCCTGCGCAAGAAGTGCTACTTCTATTGCTAGCACCCCCAAATTCATTATGCGGAGTGGGCAAGGATCTTTCAGCTCTGCTGGTATTAGAGCAAATTGGCTAAAGTTGATCAATAACCAAGAAGCCAGAAATGTCAAAAATTCATGAAGTAGCAGTAAAAGGTTGTAATTGTGTGATGAAATTCATACAAATTGTTATTCAGAATGAAGATTCATGAATAGGTAATTGGGTCTTTAGATGGAAGTACCGCAATTGTATGGAATCCCTGACTTGCTTGAGGCCTAGACATGATGGTATTTACCTTATAATTCCAAGGACCATGATTACCCGTACATACTAAGGGTATAATGACAGCTCTTTACTAGCAGTATATACGAGTAAATCTAAGACCTTGAAATTATAAGCAAAAATGCTATCCAGATGATGAATTCGAATGCTGGTTGATATGATTTTAAAATTCTGGTTAGAATTAATGAGTTGATTTGGATTCTGATTGAAAGATGATGATTCCTGAATTCTAGTTGAAAGAAGATAAGTTGAACAAAACCACAATGAGGATGAATGGGACGAATCCCAGTAATGATGTTAATAACTGGAATGGCGATAATGACTTCAACAAATCACTATGAGATTAGTGGATTATGCTGATAGATTGCTGCTGTTAACACTTGACTCAGTGGATCAAGTTAAGGGATGAGAAATTAAAAACCTGCATAACTGAAATTCCCATGGAAGAATGTTCAGATGGAATTTTCGGTCTAATGGACCATTATTGTGTTAAGGATATGAATGATATATTCTGAATTTGATAATGAGTTCTATATGTTCTTCTTGTAGAAGGGATCTTTATCCCAGGATTCTGTTGGGTTGACCAGACTATAGGGAACCCAAGAATCAGTTGGATCTTAAGGGAAAGAGATGTCCCCTCCAGCTGCGAGATGAGGACATCTCACGTTTTTTAAGTGGGGTAGGATGTAAGATTCCTCCCTCTAGCTTTTGAGGTATAAAAGAGTAAGAACCTCCCCTTCTGTTCTTGCAATTTTTCCCCTCTCTAGAATAAAAGAAAGATCTTGTTTTACCCTATTTTGACCTAGAGAGAGAAAGTGTTTAGAGAGAGGTAATCTAAAATTGAGATATTTTTGGATATAAAAATCCTCCTAGTGTCTAAAATGGTTTTCCCTAAAATAGAATTTCAAAAAGAACTTTCCAATGTGCATTTGGAATTAATTGAAAATATGTATAAAGGACTTTAGCCTAAGGGTCAAGATTTTCAAAAATTTCTGGATTATGGTCCAATTAAGGTTCCTATGGACCAATTGGATTAATCTGTGAGATCCCACTGCCCCCTCCGCACACCGAATTCCCGATTGCTAGCAGCAAAAGCAGCTCCCACTTGCGCGGGTAGGGTTTCCCACTCGGGGCCTCACCCTCGAATGTCCGGGCAGGAGACTAAGCTGGTGGTCATTCCGAAAACCGAAATCGAGAAAATTTCTCATGCCCGAAAAACAGGGACGATTTCACCTTTTTGAATTTCTTAACAAATTTTCTAACGGGGTCAAGAGACTAAACTAACCTTCATTTGAATAAACCAGAAAGAAGGAAAACTATTATAGACTTAACTTGAAGAAATCAACGCTTTTTTCCTAATTGGATAAGGCACAGCCGTTGATCTATTCATTTGAGAAGTCTTGAGGCTTTTATTTAACTACTCGAGTTCTAAGTGTATTCCTATTAAACAATTTTATTATTAAAACTCACTGATTCCAGCCTAACCCTATTCGGCCCATGGGTTAGCCACCACCCAACCATTGGAATTGGTAGAACTAGACAAGTACTCACCCACCCATAATTGAATGCCTTTCTTAACTTTAGCTTTAGAAAACAAATACGTACACACTCCTCTTTAAAACTTGAACTCATAAAATGATCCATTGAACAAACAGTTATTGATTACGAATATCATAACTCAAAATTTCCATCTAGTTCCTTGTTTCTCAAAAACAGGTATCACTCTGGACTCTCCGTCGAGACTAGCTGGTTAGCAACAAGATCTAGTAACAGATTACAATAATTTTTTTCGTCATCATACATATATATCTTTCACGATATATGCATGGGTGTCGTAAGCACCACGAGCGCGTGCATCTCCTGGTCAGAAGCCTCCAGGATCCTTCTTAGGTGTCCTGGCACTTCACTCAGGGACCGCTTCGTCGGCCCCCTTGGCCATCGTACCGGAAGCACACCATTTTTCACCATACCGAGGCTGGTCAGACCTGGACAAGTTTTTGCTGCGTGAGCCGTCCTTTGAACACTCTCCCCCACCACCAACTGTTGCAACCGAACTTTCCTTAGAAAAACACATATAGCAAATGCTCCCTCCACAGCATTTTGGCGTAAGACAGTTCTTTAAGAAAACAGGGTTTCTATGCAAGTTTTCAATTTTGATTTTCTTTTGAATACAATGAGTATATCTTAAATCCGTATCCAAGACTTCTAGATCGCAAGTCTGAATTCCAAACAGAATTCCTCGAATTCTGTGACCTTGATCTTTAGATCAAAATCTAAGGGTCTCAACTTAGTTTCAGATTCGGTGGGTGATTTGAGTGTATTTTTTCTTAAACTGGCTACATCGTCTTTCCTTGAAACTGACGAAGGATTTTGGTTCTTCCTGAACTATCTTTCTCAAAAGGAGTGATATTTTAATTACTATTTTTTTGAATTTCATTCATTGAATATTTGCTTAACTGATTTCTAAACTAATCACGAATTCCTATGAAGAATAAATTAATCATTTATCTAAAATTCCAACTACAATAGTTTTCTCATTACCGTCCGAGTGAATATGAAACAATAGAATTTTTCTCTCACAGAGTATTTACTTATTCATTTATCAATTATTCATGGAAATTAAACATAGAATTAAAGAGAACCCTAATTTTGATATAAAAATCATTTATGCATAAAATCAATTTTGATGAAAGTAACACTTTTATAATAAAAATATTCTTTTATGCATCATTTTATGCATAAAAATTAAATCTAATGAAAATAACACTTTTAAAATAAAAATATTTTCCATATGCATCTTTCTATGCGTAGAATTTAAATCTAATGAAAATAACACTTTTATAATAAAAATATTTCCAATATGCATCTTTCTATGCATAGAATTTAAATCTAATGAAAATAACACTTTTATAATAAAAATATTTTCAATATGCATCTTTTTATGCATAGAAATTAAATCTAATGAAAATAACACTTTTATAAAAAAAATATTTCCAATATGCATCTTTCTATGCATAGAATTTATATCTAATGAAAATAACGCTTTTACAATAAAAGTGTTTCCAATATGCATCTTTCTATGCATAGAATGAAAATAACATTTTCAGAATACACAAACGGAGGGGATTACTCTTTTTGAATAACATAAAGATAAAACTTATTTCCACAAAATTTAAGAAAATTTTGCTATAACCTCCTTTGTATGGCTCACCATTTTTCAATTTTTACATTCTAAATCTACTTAGAAATTACCCCAAGATGAATTTAGCACTCTAATCTAATCCATTCTCATTTTTTGAAGAGTAAACAATATGAAAATTTAACTCTATTTATTTGATTACACATCTAGGATAAAGAAGGGCTAAATTCACAATGAAGAGAAGGGGGAAGCCTTTCCATCAAGGCAAAATATCCAATTTCAATTTATAAGAAGTAAGAAATCATAAAACCATAGAATAGAATTAGAAAAAAGCAGAATTTCTAACTTACATGGAGTTTTATGAGCTATCCTTTGGCTTGAGGGATTGAGGGTTCTACTCTTGCTTGGATCAAGAGTGGCCACCAATTCTTTGTAGAGGAAATAGTCAAAAACAAGTGAATTATCAAAGAATTCAATGTTTTTGGGGTGAGGAAATAGTCAAAAACAAGTGAATTATCAAAGAATTCAATGTTTTTGGCTCTCGGGAGGAGTAGAGTAACAGTTCATAAAACACTATTAAGCTTCTACAAAGGGGAAGGCTTCTATTTATAAGAAAAAGTGAGCCTCTAACCAAGCAAATTGATTCTAGAATTTTCTAGATCAGTTTGGTCAATTTTTGACCATTTTTGGGTCAGTTTAGCTTACTTTTTGGAACTAGACTTGAATTAGGAGAGAGGAGAGATGAAATATCTCATTATTTGAGGGTTTAAAACTCCACCACACATGTGAAATAGGCGCCTCCTTCATGAGGGGGAATCCCCACTCTGAGGTGTCAAAATTTCATTTTTTTAGTATTTCCTTTGGTCCTTAGTCCACTCTTCATCTTATGTGAGTATTTACTCATTTTTGGGGGGTTTTTCTTTATTTCTTCAATTTATCTCCTCCCTACATTTGGATTAATCTGATTGGTCCCTCAGAACCTTAATCTAAAATTTTCAGAAAATCTTGATCCTTAGGCTAAGGCCTTTTGAAGAGATTATAATTTATTTCTAATACACTTTCTGAAATTCTTTTTGAGCTTATGTTTCGGGGGAGTTTATTTTAATAAGAAGAGATATTTTTCCATCCAAAAATATCTAAAAACTGAATAACCTCTCTCTAGAATATTTTCTCTCTCTAAGCTAAAATAGGTAAAAACAAGATCTTTTATTATTCTGAAGAGGGGATTGATTATAGGTGAAGATACTGGACATCTTGAGGGCTGGGGAGGAATCTTACATTCTCTCCAACTTGAAAAACATGAGATGTCCTCATCTCGCAAACTGGGGATAATCCCACAACAGTTCGACTTCTTTCTCCCAGGTGGCATCTTCAAAAGGATAAAACTTCCATTTGACCAATAATTCTCTCAGAATTCTGTTCCTGAGAACCTTCCCTTGAACATCAAGGATTTCTTCAGGTTGGAGTTCCATCTGTCCTTAGGTTGAAGAAGTAAAGATTTCATCATCATCAAGCACATGATTCGGGCTTGATACATACTTTTTAAGTAGGCTGACATGAAATACATTATGTACTTTTTGAGATGAGGAGGCAGAAGAAGCTCGTAGGCTAAGTCACCTACTTTCTTTGTAATCAAATATGGCCCACAATACCTGGGGGATAACTTCTTGTACTTCCCAAGAGAGAGAGAACTTCTTTTGGGTCGGACCAAGTTAATGGAGTTAAGCAAATCTTGTCCATACAGAGCTTTGAAAGGGCTCATCTCAATACTTCGGTGATAAGAAGCATTGTAGGCAAACTCTACTAGGTGCAGATAGCTTAGCCATTTCTTGGGTTCCCTGCCACACAGCATGACCAAAGTATATCTTCGATTACTTGGTTTATCCTTTCTATTTAACCATCGGCCTCGGGGTGGTAAGCTATGCTGAGATCCAAGAAAGTTCCTACTGCTTTGAAAAATGCAGTCCAGAATCTTGACGTGAACTTGGGATCTCGATCACTTACTATTCTCCTGGGTAGGCCATGCAACTTGAAGATTTCCTTGAGGAACACTCTGGCCACATGCACTGCAGTGTAGGTTTCTTTTACTGGAATCAGATAGGTAACTTTGGTTAGTCTATTCACGAAGATGGAGTTGTAACCTAATTGCACTGAAGGTAATCTAGTAATAAAATCCATACTGATACATTCCCACTTCATGTGGGGGATGTCTAATGGATGTAACTTCCCAGGCATTTTTACTCTCTTGGCTTTGACTTTCTGACATGACAGACATTGACGTACATGATTAAGTATATCCTTTTTTAGACCTGGCCAAAAAAAGCTTTTCTTTACAGACATGTAGGTCTTGATGAAACCTGGATGTCCTGCAAAATAAGGCTGTCATGGGCTTCATTCAGAATTTGATCCTTAGTCCCCTCATCATTGGGAATGCATAGCCTGCGATTATAATACATAATTCCATCATCCAGGCTATACCCGTGAACTCAGTTCAACTCCTGAGGAGTTTTGCTTTCCTACATAAGTAGGGTAGCAATAGGGCCAAAGAATTTATCCTGCATGATCTTCTCTCTTGCTTCATTACTCAATGGATTTGACACCATTGTAATTGCAAGCAAGGAGGCTTTTCTACTGAGGGCATCTGCTACCACATTTTCTTTGCCTGGGTGGTACTTGATTTCAAAATCAAATTCCTACAGGGTCTGCATCCACCTTCTTTGGCGCATGTTGAGATCCTTCTGGGTGAAGATTCACTTTAAGCTCTGATGATCTGTCATCAAAGTGAATCTTTGACCCAGTAGGTAATGTCTCCACAACTTCAGGGCATAGACTACTGAAAGTAGTTCCAGGTCGTGGACAACATAATTCCTCTCATGCGTTCTGAGTTTTCGAGATTCATAGGCCACTGCATGACCTTCCTGCATGAGTGCACCTCCCAAGGCAAAACCACTGGCATCAGTTACTACCTCAAAGGGTAGGGAGAAATCTGGCAACTTCAGAATGGGATTGGTTACCAAGGCGGTCTTCAGCTTATCAAAAGCACTCTAGCACCTAGCAGACCATTGAAACGGGGTATTCTTCTTGAGAAGATTAGCCAGGGGGAAGCTATGAGAGCATACTTTGGTATAAAAAGTCTATACCAACCAGTCAATCCCAAGAATCCCCTGACTTCTTTCACTGTCTTTGGTTCAGGCCAATCTATGACTGCTTGGACTTTTGCAGAATTTGGAGAAATTCCATCTTTGGATACCAGAAAGCCCAAGTATTCAACATGGTCGGCAGAGAAAGTGCATTTTCTCTTTTTTGCAAAGAGTTGGTACTTCCTTAGAATCTCAAGAACTTTTCGGACATGAGCTTCATGGTCAGCTGCATTCTTTGAGTAAATCAGAATATCATCAAAGAAAACAAGAACAAAATCATCCAAGTATTCTCTGAGAATGTCCTGCATTAGGCGATTGAATATAGTTGAGGCATTTGTCAATCCAAACGGCATGACAGTGAATTCATAATGCCCATAGCGAGTATTGATGGCTATCTTTGGGATATCTTGATCATTAATCCTGATCTGGTAATACCCTGATTTGAGATATATCTTTGTGAAGATTTGGGCTCCATTTAGCCTGTCCAGAAGCTCATCAATTCTGGGGATAGGATATTTATTCTTAACTGTCAGCTGGTTGAGACCTCCGTAATCCACACAGAGTCTTAACGTTCCATCCTTCTTTTTCTGAAAGAGAACTGGTGATCCCCAAGGTGAAATACTGGGTCTTATAAACCCTTGTTCTAACAGCTGTCTTAGCTGTTCCTTGAGTTCGATGGCTTCAAGAACTGGCATTTTGTATGTGCGCTAGGCTACTGGCTGAGCGGGTGTCAATTCTATCACTTGATCTACTTCCAGAATCGAAGGCATCTCAGTTAGCTCTGCTGGGAATAAATCATCATATTCACTTAACCATTATGGTTCTAGACTTTAACTTTGTGTCTACCGAATTCATTTTGACAACGTAAATGAGCTACTTCTTTCTAAGTTGTTTTAGTAACTTAGAAGCTTTTACTAATTGCAAACTTGGGGATCCTGAAGTTTCGGTTCCTTGAACTTTGTTTTCGTGAAGGTCACGGAAGGAAATGGTTCCATTATGACAGTGAATGTCAGCTTGATTTTTGTGGAGCCAATCCATTCCAAGGATTCCGTCGAAAACTCCCAAAGGTATGAATCTGAACTGACAGTCAATTATTTTACCATCTAGATTGAATTGAATACGATTTGTCTCTCATGGTGAGTGAAAAGAATCTTCCCACTGGCCAATTCAACTTGCATAGGTTTCCTTGATTTTTGTTCTAAGACCAGCTTACGCAAGCATCCTGGGGAAATAAATGAATGAGTACTGCCTGAATCAATAAAAAGATTAAAAGGCTTACCCTGATACTCAACTGGAGTATGGATGATGGAGAATTGACGATTTGGCCCTTGGTTTTCAATCGCTGCATAAATCTGTCCTCTTTCCTATTCTACTACTTCTGTTATTGTTGTGACTGCTCTGGCTGCTACAAATTGGAGCGGAACTCTTTCTCTTTGGTTACCCTAGTTTTGGGAAGGAGTTCTAAGACTACTCTAAATAGAGACAGATGGCTGAGATGGAGTTCTCCTGGGATTGCCTTGATTTTGGCAAGGCGGACCCTGATTTGACTGATACGAAGGGGTTGGTCTTTGCACTCTCGATCCTTGACTTCCCTGTCCCCTTGACATAGCAGGAGTTGGGAAGTCTTTCAGCTGGTGACCAAAACCCTGACATCCAAAACACCGGTTCTCACTCTTGAGCTCATCCCTTTGGATCCTTGAAAGAGGTGGGGCTCCTAAGAAAGTGTTATGTGGGAAGGGTCTTCCTTCACTTTTGCATCTCGTAGTATCCTGATTCTTATTTGGACCTTGTTGCCTCTTTGGGGGTGGAAAGTTTGAAGTACTTCCCTGGGTTTGGAATATTTTAAAGTTAGAGGGTGCAGGCTTCGGCGGAATCTTAACAACAAAGGCTTTTGCAAAGTCCTTTGCCATTCTTATGGCTTCGGCCATTGAGACAGATTTGGCATTCTTCACTAAGGTGTCCAATGGTTCGTTCATTCCTCGAATGAATCTGGCCACCATCAGCTGCTCTTCATCCAATTGTGGGGAATATTTGAGGAGAAGGGCAAAGGCTTGATGGTACTCTTCAATTGTCCGGCTATCCTGCTTTAATTCTAAGAACTCATTCATTTTGGTTTCAAGGAAGCCTGGAGGGCAAAACCTCTTCCTGAGGTAAGCTTTAAGATCTGTCCAGGTCTGGGTATTTCGGTCGAGACGATTTGTCTCGCAATGATTCCTCCAAGCGACCCTGGCCGCTTCCACAATTTTTAACCTGGTGAGAGCCATCTTGCTTCTCTCGTTATAGCCAGTTACATCAAAGTATTCTTCCATTACCTCAATCCACTTTTCCACTACTTCACCAAACTGTTCCCCTTCACCCTTGAAGGGACCAGTTGGGATTTGTATAGGGCTTTACGAACATCCGGATCTAACTCTTCCTCATCAGTTAGAGGATTCAGTTGCCTTGCACATGCCACGCACCTCATGATTCTGACAAAACGAGATTTTTGTCAACTTAACAACAGATTTATGATTATTTAATTTTTATGATTTATTCTTTAAACAAATAATTATTTCATCATACTTCTTGAAACAAGATTTACTCTGATAATTTTATTAACCATATTCACAATCATGAAAATAATTTAGTTTTTTTTTGCAAAACATCGTTTATTATCAAAAGTTTGAGATATATACATAGAGCATCACGGCTCCAAAGTCACTGCCTCAATCGTGTACGCATAAAGAAGCAAAACTGCGAAGGAGACATACCATGATAAACACGATTCATCAAACTGAAAGAGGTGCTATAATTCTACTTCTAGGGATAAAGCAGCTAAGAAGCCTAAAAACTCGGCAAGAAATTCTAAAATTCCTAGGTGAATGATTAAAGAGTTGTACATAATGAACAACCCCTAGCCTTATCAAGATCATGGCTAAGGAAATATTTTGCCTGAGTCTCTGACGCTGACTCGTATTGATATTAATATATCTTCCTCCAGAGAACCACATATACCAACGTCGCTCTATAGGATCAGGGAAGTATAGATCCTCAAAGTGACGGGCCAGCCTCTCTGCTTACATAGGTTGTAGCGGAGTTGACGAGATGTTCGAAGGCAAAGGCGATCATATCCTGACTCTGGGAAAGTCCAGGAATGCTAGACAAATTTGGGATATCCATCTAAAAATCTAATTCAATTTATGAGTTTTCAATTTATGAATTCATTTCAAACATAATCTTAGCAACTGAAAACATTTTTTCACAGATTTACTTTAGAATTTTAGGCAGTTTTTGTGCTGTTTCATAAGTATACAACAGCGCTCTGATACCAGTTGTGAGATCCCACTGCCCCCTCCGTGCATCGGATTCTCGATTTGCTGGCAGTGAAAGCAGCTCCCACTTGCGCAGGCAGGGTTTCCCACTCGAGGCCTTGCCCTCGAATGTCCGGGCACGAGACTAAGCTGGTGGTCATTCCGAAAACCGAAATTGAGAAAATTTTCCATGCCCGAAAAACGGGGACGATTCCACCTTTTTGAATTTCTTAACAAATTTTCTAACGGGGTCAAGAGACTAAACTAACCTTCATCTGAATAAACCAGATAGAAGGAAAACTATTATAGACTTAACTTGAAGAAATCAACTCTTTTTTCCTAATTGAATTAGGCACAACCGTTGATCTATTCATTTGAGAAGTCTTCAAGCTTTTATTTAACTACTCGAGTTCTAAGCGTATTCCTATTAAACAATTTTATTATTAAAACTCTACTGATTCCAGTCTAACCCCATCCGGCCCATGGGTTAGCCACTACCCAACCACTGGAATTGGTAGAGCTAGACAAGTACTCACCCACCCATAATTGAATGCCTTTCTTAACTTTAGCTTTAGAAAACAGATACGCACACACTCCTCTTTAAAACTTGAACTTCTAAAATGATCCATTGAATAAACAGTTATTGATTACAGATATCATAACTCAAAATTTCCATCTAGTTCCTTGTTTCTCAAAAACAAGTATCACTCTGGACTCTCCGTCGAGACCAGCTGGTCAGCAAAACGAGATCCAGTAATAACAGATTACAATAAAATTTTTTTGTCATCATACATATATATCTTCCACAACATATGCATGGGTGTCCTAAGCACCGCGAGCCCGTGCATCGCCTGGTCAGAACCCTCCAGGATCCTCCTTAGGTGTCCTAACACTTCACTCAGGGACCACTTTGTTGGCCCTCGCCCATCGTATCGGAAGCACACCATTTTTCACCATACTGAGGCTGGTCAAGACCTGGGCAGGTTTTTGCCACATGAGCCGTCCTTTGAGCACTCCTCGCTAGCTCTTGCAACCGAACTTCCCTTAGCAAAACACATATACCAAATGCTCCCTCGAGCATTCTGGCATAAGAAAGTCTTTTAAGAAAATAGGGTTTCTATGCAAGTTTTTAATTTTGATTTTCTTTTGAATACAATGAGTATATCTTAAATCCGTATCCAAGACTTCTAGATCACAGGTCTGAATTCCAAACAGAATTCCTCAAATTCTGTAACCTTGATCCTTAGATCAAAATCAAAGGGTCTCAACTTAGTTTCAAATTCAGTGGGTGATTTGAGTGTATTTTTTCTTGAACTGGTCACATTGTCTTTCCTTGAAACTGACGAAGGAGTTTGGTCTTGGTCATAGCCTGATTCAAGATTTGAGTCTGGTAAGGTTCTTCCTGAACTATCTTTCTCAAAAGGGGTGATATTTTAATTACTATTTTTTTAAATTTTATTCATTAAATATTTGCTTAACTAATTTCTAAACTAATCACGAATTCCTATGAAGAATAAATTAATCATTTATCTAAAATTTTGACTTCAATAGTTTTATCATTACCGTCCGAGTGAATATGAAACGATAGAATTTTTCTCGCAGAGTATTTAATTATTCATTTATCAATTATTCATGAAAATTAAACATAGAATTAAAGAGAACCCTAATTTTGATATAAAAATCATTTATTCATCAATTTATGCATAAAATCAATTTTGATGAAAGTAAAATAATAAAAAAATTCTTTTAGGCATCATTTTGTGCATAAAAATTAAATCTAATGAAAATAACACTTTTATAATAAAAATATTTTCCATATGCATCTTTCTATGCATAGAATTTAAATCTAATGAAAATAACACTTTTATAATACAAATATTTCCAATATGTATCTTTCTATGCATAGAATTTAAATCTAATGAAAATAACACTTTTATAATAAAAATATTTCCAATATGCATCTTTCTATGCATAGAATTTAAATCTAATGAAAATAACACTTTTATAATAAAAATATTTCCAATATGTATCTTTCTATGCATAGAATTTAAATCTAATGAAAATAATGCTTTTACAATAAAAATATTTCCAAAATGCATCTTTCTATGCATAGAATGAAAATAACACTTTTAGAATACACAAAAACGGAGGGGATTACTCTTTTTGAATAACATAAAGATAAAACTTATTTCCACAAAATTTAAGAAAATTTTGCCATAACCTCCTTTGTATGGCTGACCATTTTTTAATTTTTACATTCTAAATCTACTTAGAGTTTACCCCAAGATGAATTTAGCACTCTAATCTAATCCATTCTTATTTTTTTAAGAGTAAACAATATAAAAAGTTTAACTCTATTTATTTGATTACACATCTAGGATAAAGAAGGGCTGAATTCACAATGAAGAGAAGGGGGAAGCCTTTCCATCAAGGCAAAATATCCAATTTCAATTTATAAGAAGCAAGAAATAATAATCAAAATATCCAATTCTTTGTAGAGGAAATAGTAAAAAACAAGTGAATTATCAAAGAATTCAATGTTTTTGGCGAGGAAATAGTCAAAAACAAGTGAATTATCAAAGAATTCAATGTTTTTGGCTCTCGGGAGGAGTAGAGTAACAGTGCATAAAACACTATTAAGCTTCTACAAAGGGGAATGCTTCTATTTATAAGAAAAAGTGAGCCTCTAACCAAGAAAAGTGATTCTAGAATTTTTTAGATCAGTTTGGTCAATTTTTGACCATTTTTGGGTCAGTTTAGCTTACTTTTTGGAACTAGACTTAAATTAGGAGAGAGGAGAGATGAAATATCTCATTATTTGAGGGTTTAAAACTCCACCACACATGTGAAATAGGCGCCTTCTTCATGAGGGGGAATCCCCACTCTGAGGTATCAAAATTTTATTTTTTTAGTATTTCCTTTGGTCCTTAGTCCACTTTTCATCTTATGTGAGTATTTACTCATTTTTGGGGGGTTTTTCTTTATTTCTTCAATTTATCTCCTCGGTCCTTAGTCCACTTTTCATCTTATGTGAGTATTTACTCATTTTTGGGGGGTTTTTCTTTATTTCTTCAATTTATCTTCTCCCTACATTTGGATTAATCTGATTGGCCCCTCAGAACCTTAATCTAAAATTTTCAAAAAATATGGACCCTTAAGCTAAGGCCTTTTGAAGAGATTATAATCTCTCTCTATAATATTTTCTCTCTCTAAGCCAAAATAGGTAGAAACAAGATCTTTTATTACTCTAAAGAGGGGATTGATTACAGGGAAAGATATTGGACATCTTGAGGGCTGGGGAGGAATCTTACATAATCCAAGTGTGGGCATGAGATAAATCCAATGAATAAAAGAAAATACTAAAAAATGAGTAAATGCCCACATAAGACGAAGAGTTGAATGAGTACAAGGTTTATTAGCAAAAAACTATGAGATATTAGTAAAAAAATGAGATTTTTTGGTATAATGATACATTTTGACACCTTGGTAAGGAGGGGGGGAGACTTCAAGAGGTGCCTATTTCACACTTGTGGTGGAGTTTTTAATTCAATAAAATTATGATATTTTTATCTCTCCTCTCTCCTGGATCAAACCAAATCAAAAGGGAGCCAAACTAGGTCCAAATCTTGTCCAAATTCAGCCAAACTGAACCTGGAAAATTCTAGAATCCAGTTGGACTTGGTTAGAGGCCTCCCTCACCTATAAATATATTCTTAGTCCTTTGTAAAAAAATCTGTGAACTATACCATGCCAGTATTACATTAAAATAATGATATTTTCTATTATCCTTTAAAAATCCTCTACATTTTGGAGAGATTGGAGTTTTTCTCTCTCTTCAACCTTCCTTAGAGCTTTCCTCTCAACACACTAACCAATTGATTGGTTGGGGGATTCTTCTAAGATAGAGAAGCAAGCAAAAACAAGAGGTAAAGTGTAATTTTATGGTTTTTCTCCACTATTCTCAATGTTTTCACTTCTCAACCCCTCTCAAACTTGAGAAGTTTCTAAATTAAATGTTTATAATGCAAGTCAAGCTTTTCTTAAGAGTTGTAATGAATAATTAAGAAAAATTTACATTTATGCTTAATTAGGATGCTTTTTATGTTTATCTCTCTCTCCCCAAAAGAATTGGTCATTCCTATGACCAATTCTCTATTCAAATGATGCTTCTCATTAATAAATTCTCAATTCACAAATCAAACTCTAGGCTTGTGAAGCTAGAGGTTAAGAAAGTGACTTTTTATACTTTTATGCTTCTAAAATTATGATAATCTTATGATTTAAATCCATAAATTGAATTTAAGTTTAGAAGATAGTTATACTATTATAATTGTATTACTAAGTTTATTCTTTTCAAAAATATTAAAAATTATCAGTAATAGCAGCGGAGCTATGGCAAAATTTTTAAGAAATTGATACATAATTCATTCTTATGCATAACGTGAAAAGAGGACTTCCTACCATATTTTAGGATTGCTCATCCTATTCTAAAAGAATGATTTTCATCACATTCAATGGAAAACTAAATTTTAAGGTTTATGCATAATTAAATAATTAAGAAAAGAGAAAATTATGGTAATTTTATTTAAATAATAAAAGAGAAATTCCCATGACATTTTGAATTCAATCATTTAAATGGAAAAAGTGAAATTCTTAGCATATTGGAATTAATGGATATTTTATTTTAGATTAATTTATTTTATGCATGAAGAAATTTAAATGAAAAAAGAGGAATTCCCATGACATTTGGAATTCAATCATTTAAATGGAAAAAGTGGAATTCTTAGTATATTGAATTAATGGATATTTTTATTAAAGAAAAGAGAAATTTTAGATAAATTTATTTGATGATAAAAGAGGAATTCCCATGACATTTAGAATTCAATCAATTAAATGTAAAAAGAGGAATTCCCATGATATTTGAGATCCAAGAAATTAAATGGGAAAAAGAGAAATTTTTAGCATAATTCAAATTATGAGTATTTATCAAAAGTAGAATTTTGAGCATTATTGGAAAATATGGGTAGAATTGATTTTTGTAAATCCCATGAATTCTTTTATTCAAAAGAAGAATATTGAACATATTTCATTTGAGAAATTTATCAAAAGTAGAATTTTGAGCATTATTGGAAAATATGGGTAGAATTGATTTTTGTAAATCCCATGAATTCTTTTATTCAAAAGAAGAATATTGAACATATTTCATTTGAGAAATTTATCAAAAGTAGAATTTTGAGCATTATTGGAAAATATGGGTAGAATTGATTTTTGTAAATCCCATGAATTCTTTTATTCAAAAAGAAGAATATTGAGCATATTTCACTTGAGAAATTTGAAAAAGAATATGAAAATAACCGTCTCAAGAAAAAGAACCTTTACCTAGGCAGAAAATTAGAAAAAGTCCCATCGTTGGTATCGAAGTAGAAAAAGCTACTAAATGGAAATTAGATGTGATAGGATATGAATGGATGTGAAAAGATGTGAATGGGATGTGATAGGATGTGGTGTGATGATGTAAATGAATGTGGATGAGATGTGAAGTAAATGGATGTGCATGTGAATGATGAGATGAGAATGAGATGTGAGGTTATGTGAAGGATGAGATGTAAAGTAAATGGATGTGGATGTGTATGTGAAAGAATGTGATGTAAATGAATGTGGATGTGAATGATGAGATGAGAATGAGATGTGAGGTTATGTGAAAGGATGATATGTAAAGTAAATGGATATGGAGTGAAAGAATGTGATGTAAATAAATGTAGATGTGAATGATGAGATGAGAATGAGATGTGAGGTTATGTGAAAGGATGTGATGTGATGTAAATGGACGTGGATGTGGATGTGATAGGATGTGATAGGATGTGATGTGATGTAAATAGATGTGGATGTGGATAGGATGTGATGTAAATGGATGTGGATGTGGGATGTGATAGGATGTGATGTGATGTAAATGGATGTGATGTGATGTAAATGGATGTGGATGTGGATGTGGATGTGATAGGATGTGATGTGATGTAAATGAATGTGGATGTGGATGTGGATGTGATAAGATGTGATGTGATGTAAATGGATGTGGATGTGGATGTGGATGTAGATGCGATAAGATGTGGATGTGGATGTAAATGGATGTGAATGCGGATGTGGAATGAGATGTGATGTGATGTAAAGGGATGTGGATGTGAATGTAAAGGGATGTGGATGTGGGTGTGATGTGATGTAAAGGGATGTGGATGTGAATGTGATGAGATGTGAAGTGATAGGTGTGAATGTGGAATGAAAGTCTCTCTTCTTAGAGCCTAAGTTTGAAAATAGAGCAAGCCAAAAATGATTACAGAAATGAGAGTCACAATTAGACATGATTATATGTGGCAAACCACGATGTGTAAAAACATATTTGATAAAAAGTTTTGTAACTGGAGGTGCAGTTAAAGTTTTTCTACATGTATTAAAATAAGATTTTTTGCTAAATCTATGAAGTATTGTCCATATTATATCATTACCAACAGCTAAAGTAGTAGGTAGACCAGTTATGAAGTCCATGGAAATTCTTCCCAAGGACCATTGGGATGGGGAGGGGCATGAGTAACCCATATGCTTTTCCATGATGTCTTTTAACACATTGGCAACAAACATTGCAAAAAGAAACAAATATTGTAACATTCTAGCCAAAAGAAATGTTCTTCACAAGCAATTAATGTGGGGAGAATGCCTTGATGACCTTTATAAGGGGGTTCATGCATTTCATGCAAAACTAGGTCCCTAGATGGTTGTGTCACACATAAACATTGCTTGAAAAATAAAAAGCCATCATTATATGAAAATTCATCAATAGGAAACCAATTATTATGTAGCAATTTAAACCAAATTTGAGAGAAATCAACATCATTTTCATATGTATTACGCATAATTAAAAGTATTAATCTAGACAATGGAAACATTATTCATAGATGGTTTTCAACTCAAAGAATTGGCTACAACATTAGTTTTACTTGGTTGATACTAGATCAGTGTATAAAAACTCTATATAAATGATGCCCATTTAATGTGCCTATTTGAGATGAGGGGTTGGGTAATCACATGTTGAACGCTCTACTAGTCGGCCTTGATTGAAAAATCTAATCCCATAAGATAGTGTTTCCACATCTTTAGAGCATGTACTACAACTAAAAGCTCCTTATCATAGATATGATATTTCAATCCTATAGGGGTGAGTTATCTACTCTCAAAGGCCAGGGAATGGGCATCTTGCATGAGAACTACGCTTATGCTTAAACCACTAGCATTGAATTTTTTTTGTTTTAAAAAAATTAAATTTATATATAATATTTGCTAGTTCCCATCTTGGGGTGTGTTTTAGCCTTCTCTTTCTACCTCTTTGCAAGCATATGTGTCTATGAGAGAGAGAGAGAGAGAGAGAGAGAGAGGGAGAGAGGGAGAGAGAGAGAGAGAGAGAGAGAGCGAGCGAGCGAGAGAGCTAGAGAGAGAGATGATCAAATAGAAAGAGAGAGAGAGAGAGAGAGAGAGAGAGAGAGAGAGAGCGGGGGTGAGGGAGAGAGGAGGGTATAACTTCCATCATGCTCTTTGAAGGAGAAAAAATGCTAGCTCGTCCTCCTCATCACTAAGGTGAAATTAAGAACGTGCTCTATTTTCAATGAAATTAAAGTTCATCATCAACTTGCTCGTCTTCAGCGAGATCCATGGCTCCAAATAAATCTATTTCTAGAAATACTCCATCATTGTTGTCAATTGGTGGAACCGGTTGTCTTTTAGTAGTAGAAAGTAATTCATCCATGTTGTCATCCTCTTCTAGCTCTAGCATGAGAGCTGTCGATGCATCATGATCATACTCAGCTTGAATCTCTTCTTCTTTTGGATTATCTCTAGTGTCTATTTCTCATTCAAGATGTATTTGCTCAATGAGTACACCTTCATCCGATCCTAATCCCGTGTGAGCCTCACCTACTTTCTCAACTAGTATGTCTTCTTCTTATTGTTCAATAGGTGTGGTAGTGGTGTATGCTCAACCATCACATGATCTAGGGGGAGTTCCTCAGCATCTGGCAAACAGTCTCAATTGCTATTTCACCTCTTTAAATATTTGTTTTCCACGTGGATTTATTTGGATCACAAACAACCATTTATGATTTGTCGGGTCTTCCACAAAGATGACTTGCTCACAGTGCTTCTGGTAGCACAAATGTGTCCCTTTGGTCATTCCATATCTTTGTGCAATCTACTTGAAGAAATCCACACTTGTCTTTGCGTACAGTTACTTGCACCCCTTGAGTTACCAACTTGAACCATTTCACATCAAAAATGAACATATCAAACTTTCTGAATCCAACCTTGATAATATATTGGATTTTTCCACAATAATCTAGCATGCCTACTTTAGTATTGCCATTTGCATAAAATTAGCCTTCACACCACAATCAAATGTTGTTCTCTTTTTATCTATTCCTTCTACTTCAAAAGTGAGGTCCGCATGACCAAATTGCTCCAAACTTACGATACTGCAAGCACAATGAATAAGTACTTTTATTGTATAACTTCATGAAAGCACAACATAAAAGACAATACATAGATATCTCTAACTTACATACATGGAAATCACAACCATATGCAAGCTCCTCCTCCTCATCACTTATTGATTTGCCATTGCGTTTAGCTTGTAGTATGGTTTGATTGAGCCATTTATTAGAAGGAATGTCTAGAAGAAGTGCAAGTTCTATTGGGTATGGTAGTGTGCGGGTTGTTCGACTCCTTCTAAAACTCAAACGATCTTGGTCCCTTTCAGCCTTCACCAAGTTATATCTCTCAATCCATTTCTCCATAGCATGTGAGTTTAAGTCTCCTTGCTTCCTGGTGGCAAGGGCAAGGCAACTGGTTTCACCCTTTTTGCAACCGTTTTATACTTTGTATCAACATGAGCATCCATCTCACAATTCATGTTTTTACATTCCATCCCCTCAAATTCCCGGATTATATCATATATCCCCACAGATGACACCTCTATCATCTCATTTCCACCCTGTAAGCATGCTCTTTCCATAGCAAAAAGCACACCCGTAGTATCCACAAATGACACCTTATCAAGCACCCCTGAAATAAACTCATTCTTCCAATTTTATTCTCTAAATCATTGGAATACATGGATTTCCAATGTCTTGGGAATTTCTCTTTTAACATAAAAATAAATTATCAAAATTTTCTCTTTTTTCTAATTTACTAATTATGCATAATCATAAAAATAATATATCACTGATATTAACTATTAAAATTGATTTTATGCATAGAAAGATGCATAAAGAATTTTTTTTTCTTTTTTAAAAAAGTGTTATTCTTATTAACTTTGATTTTATGCATAGAAAGATGCATAAAGAAATTTTTTTATTACAAAAGTGTTATTCTTATTAAAGTTGATTTTTATGCATAGAAAGATTCATAAAGGAATTTTTTTATTATAAAAGGGTTATTCTTATAAAATTTGATTTTTATGCATAAATAGATGAATAAAGAAATTCTTTTTATTTTAAAAGTGTTATTCGTATTAAATTTGAATTTATGCATAAATAGATACATAAAAGGATTTTTTTATAAAAGTGTTATTCCCATTGAAGTTGATTTTTATGCATAAATAGATGCATAAAGAATTTTTATATCAAAATTAGAATTCTCTTAAATTCTATGTTTAAATTCTATGAGTATTTGATAAACGAATAATTAAATACTCTAAGAGAGAAATTTCTATTGTTTTATACTCACATGGATTGTAAAAAGAAAATTCAAGAAATCTATTGAGATCGAAATATTTAGATAAATGATTAATTTATTCCTCATTGGAATTCATAACCAATTTAGAAATCAGTTAAGTGAATATTCAAAGAAAGAAATTTAGTAAAATAGTAACTGAATTATGAAACCTTTTCGAGAAAGATAGTTCAGGAAAAATCTTATCCGACTCGAACCTTGAATTAGACTATGACCAAGACCAAACTCTTTCGTCAGTTTCGAGGAAAGAATGTGTGACCAGCTTAGAAAAATACACTTAAAACTCCCGCCAAATCTGAAACTAAGTTTGAGACCCTTCGAATTGATCTGTGGATCAAGGTTATAGAATTTGAGGAATTCAGGTATGAAATTCAGAATTTTGATCAAGGAGTTTTAGGGATACTGATTCAAGAAATGACGGAGAGTCAACGGAGGATGTCTCGAATAGCAACGTCGACCGAGGTCTTGACCAGCCTCGGTTCGATTTAAATGGTGAGCTTCTGGTACGGTGGATTAGGGACCAAGGAAGCGGCCTATGAGTGAAGCGCTAGGTGACCTGCGAAGGATCCTAGAGGGTGCTGACCATACGGTGCTCGGGCTCTGGGTCGTCGAAGATACCCACATGTGCATTGGGGAAGATATTGGAACCAGGAGTAAGAGTTGTTTTCTGAATTCGGGCATGGATCTGGTTGGTTGACCTTGCTGGTCCTCATCAACAAAACGGATGAGTCCATGGCTTTTTTATATGGATTTGTTGGTTGATCTTGTTGATCTTCAACGGAGATTCCATTTTGATTTTTATAAGTGAATATATTGCCGGGTACTATGAGCTAGGAACTATTGAAAAGGCCCCTAAGTGGACAGGTGGTGAGCGTTCTGGTTGCCAATGATGCTATAGGTGCACCGATGAAGGAAAAATTAGAAATTAGGATTCAATCGAATATTTTGGAGGATTATGATCAGTGATACTATAGTTTCATTATTAAAAGATTGTTTTAAAGACAACTGAATCTGTGAAAAAGGCAATTTCATATTTGGTGTGTGTGGTGTGACTAGTTTTAAGTTTGCATGAATATCCGGCTAGGGGGCTTCGGAACTCTTTTCCCTGGTACCTGGGATAAAATCTAACCAAATTCTTAAATGGATCCCATCACTATAGTGGTTGGCTAACCCACGGGACTCGATGGGGTTAGGCTGGACTGATGGATCCCTAAAATGAGACTCAATTCTGTTATCGTACGATGAAGTAAATCTTGGATAACAATTGTTCTATGGAAAAGAATCAATGGCTGTGTCTCTCAATGAGGAAAAAAGCATTGGTCTCTATGATCCAAGTGCAAGACTTTTCCTTAATCTGACTATGGGACTTACGGGTTCGGTCAGATCAATTCAGCTAGTTAAGGCTCATTGACTACGTTAGAGTAAATTTATCCTGGAGGAATCGCCCGTGCTTTTCGGGCAAGGGAAGTTTTTTCGAGTTTGGTTTTGGAAGAACTGAGGGATTAGTCTCTTGTTCGGATATCCATGGGCGAGGCCCCAAGTGAGGGACCCTGACCTGCACAAGAAGTGCTACTTCCGCTGCGCTAGCACCCCAGAATTTGTTGCATGGAGGGGACAGGGATCTTTCACTACATGACTCTTATCCACCTTCAGAACTCCTATGAGTCATGTCAAAGTGTAGCCAAATAGCCTATTTATTCGAACAGACACTACAAGAGGCGGACCATTATCCATAATTTTTTTGATGCTTTAGAACTAAGCTTAAAATCCCCGAAACGTCAAAATACGCGTCGACGAACAAAGCGTCAAAATGGAAACGTTAAAATAAGCGCCGATATAATCGTCAAAATAAGAGTCAAAAAAAGTAAGTTTACCAGGCTTTTTTTGACGTTCTTTTCAACGCTGATTTCGACCGATATTCCGACTCCGATTTTGACTGACATTTTGACCCTGATTTCGACTAACATTTTGACGCTATTTTCTACAGATGAAGGAAACTTTCAACGCTATTTTTGGGATGGATGGAGGAAACGTTTGACACTATTTTCGAATGGATGTAGGAAACTTTTGACGTTATTTTTGACATATGCAAGAAACTTTCGACACTTATTTTGACGCATGTAGGTATTAGATTTTTTTGGCATAATGGTGCATCCACTGGTGCATCCACCAGCTTGCTGCAGTCTTGTATAGCTGGATGCACCATTATGCCAAATTTATAGAGTACCAAAGGCAACTGTACTCTAATGTGAAGAACAAAGCGAATTTGTTGAAAAAGTTAGAGTGCCAAAACGTTTTCAACATTACAAAGTAGGTACACAATTCACACAAGTGCAAACAATGGCCAAATTATATCGCAAGATGTGAAATTTACATATCAAGCTCTGACGAGATAAGCCAAAATTTGCATACAAGCTATAGAAGCTTAAACAAAGATGTGAGCTGACCAAAATATGTATGTATAAGAGGAAAGACATGGGCAAGGCCACTCTATGCAGAGCCCTCACTCAGGGTCAGGCATTGGTCCCTGCAAAAACCATACAAGACGCTTTTTTTGGTATACAAAACAAAGATCTAACATGACATGGTAAAGCAAGTATACAAATCATAAGGTTAAGGCTTTCCACACTTACCATATCTACAATGCGCCCCCCATTGAGGTTGGTGCGTTCTCACTCAAGCTTCTCCAAAAGAAAGTATGTGTTATGGTGGCGAGCAATGTCCTCCTCTTCTCCTGTCGGCGGCTGACCAACCACTTGATTCTAAAAGTACCAAAACAACAAGATAAGCATTGATAAAGTAGACATAACATCAAATGAAAAATACAAGATAAGAATTGATACTTACAAAGTAGACATGGAATGCGTACCAACCATCGCTTCCAAGGTGAGAGCTTCCTACGCTCTCCATTCGAACTTTGGTCGCATCCACTTGTTGCTTGTAGCGTTGGGGATTTTTTGCATGCTTTTGCTTCTCCTCATTCCAATCCTCGGTGCTCATGTACCAAGGCTTCTCACCCCCTGCCTTCACTCTCCTAGTCACATCTCCCTGCCAATATTTCATGACGTCCACCATGTGGTCCTTTATCCACCTTATGGGGACGACATCACTATCGACGGCTAGCTTGTACTCATCCTTGATTTGATTTATGACTCTATCTTTAAGTCATAAAGTCATTTGCAAAGACAATGTGGCAAAGCTCGCGGATGCGGCTCTTCATCTCTTACCCGACATTTTCCAAAACCACATTGCCATGAATAATTGTGTAATATTTTTCCCCATCGTGTGGACTGTGTCAAAATGTCGCGATGATCGCGAGCATGGAGTGCTTCTGGCGCTAGATGGGGAAGAACACTCATGTGGGGGCGTAGACCCATCCGTGTCCCCACTTGGACAACAACCGTCTCCACCTCCACTACTCAAACGTTGTCCTCTGTGAGTGGACAAGCGACCTGAGGGAGGGGTTCTGGCAGTTCTTTGTGGGGTTTCTACAGGTGAACTAGGGTTAGCGGTGGTGATGCCCGATGGTGTGGCTAAAGTGCTTGCCCCTCTTCTAAAATATTGTAGTGCCATCGCTCTTTGCTTGGGCGTGGCTTGTGCTAAAAAACCCATAAACTAGTTAGGTGACATGGCATATGGAGAGAAGGATGGAGAGTAGGCTGGTGTCTCATCTGGAGTGCGAGACATGTTTCTACACACACATAACAAAGCCTACATGGACACTTTAATAAGAGCATACACATGAATTATCCCTCTACATTCATTCATTTATGCATGAGGCCTTATGCATAAAGCCTATGCATAAAGCTATGCA
Source organism: Cibotium barometz (assembly GCF_041138505.1). NCBI lineage: Eukaryota > Viridiplantae > Streptophyta > Polypodiopsida > Cyatheales > Cibotiaceae > Cibotium > Cibotium barometz. Next base: position 44,098,392 of record NC_141087.1, read on the forward strand.
TGAGGCCTTATGCATAAAGCATTATGCATAGGGCTTATGCATAAAGCACTATGCATAAGGCCTTAAGCATGAGGCCTTAAGCATAGAACAGAAGATCGAGGTTTGGAACACGAAAGGGTAGAAGAAAACACACCATGTGTGGAATATGCTTCCCAAGAAGAGAAATAGCTACGTAGGCTTGCACGTCTTCCACTATATCGTGGAGCACATGTGTCTATTTTATGTGCTTGCCTATCCATATTGAACTTGGATGGTCTGATACGAGCGTATCAAACTTTTTGCGTAAGTGATAATATCATATGCAATTGGTGAGTTATGTACCTTTATATGCATTTTCTTAGCCTAACTATTTTGTGTAACAGCTTATTGAAACATCAAATATTGTCAGAAGATAATGAGATACCATTGGACCGTAGTCAAGCAAAAGCAATGTTGCACTCGATTGGCATGGACTACAACACACACCATGCTTGTCCAAATGATTGTATTCTTTATCGACAAGAATATAACAATGCAGTACAATGTCGGCATTATGGTACATCGAGATATAGATAAGATGTGCAATGTGGGATCCCACTGCCCCCTTTGCGCACCGGATTCCCGGTTGGTAGCAACGGAAGTAGCTTCCTCTTGCTGTGCGGGGCAGGGTTTCCCACTCGGGGCCTCGCCCTCAAATGTCCGGGTGGCACGAGACTAATCGGGTGATCGTTTCGAAACCAAAACTGGGAAAATTTCCCTTGCCCAAAAAACGGGGACAATTTCACCTTTTTGAATTTCTTAACGAATTTTCTACTAACAGGGTCAAGAGACTAAACTAACCTTAATCTGATTAAACCAGATAGAAGAAAATTTTATTATAGACTTAACTTGAAGAAATCAACGCTTTTTTCCTAATTGAATCAGGCACAGCTGTTGATCTATTCATTTGAGAAGTCTTCAGGCTTTTATTTAACTACTCGAGTTCTAAGCGTATTCCTATTAATCAATTTTATGATTAAACTCTACTGATTCCAGCCTAACCCCATCCGGCCCATGGGTTAGCGACCACCCAACCACTGGAATTGGTAGAACCAAACAAGTACTCACCCACCCATAATTGAATGCCTTTCTTAAATTTTGCTTTAGAATACAGATACGCACACACTCCTCTTTAAAATTTAATTTATAAAACAATATAGATATCATAGCTCAAAATTTCCATCCAATCTTTGTTTCTCACAAAAAACAGTATCACTCTGGATTCTCCGTTTGTTGAGACCAGCTGGTTAGCAAAACGAGATCCAGTTAATAGATTATAATAAACATTGATCCATCATACAATATCTTCCACGACATATGCATGGGTGTCCTCGGCACCGTGAGCCCGTGCATCGCCTGGTCAGAACCCTCCAGGATCCTCCTTAGGTGTCCTGGCACTTCACTCAGGGACCGCTTCGTTGGCCCTCACCCATCGTACTAGAAGTGCACCATTTTAACCATACCAAGGCTGGTTAAGACCTGGGCAGGCTTTGCCACGTGAGCTGTCCTTTGAACACTCCCCGCCAACTGTTGCAACCGAACTTCCCTTAGAAAAACACATATACCAAATGCTCTCTCCAGCATTCTGGCGTAAGACATTCCTTTAAGAAAACAGGGTTTCTATGCAAGTTTTCAGTTTTGATTTTCTTTGAATATAATGAGTATATCTTAAATCCGTATCCCAAGACTTCTTGAGATTGCAGGTCTGAATTCCAAACAAAATTTCTCGAATTCTATAACCTTGATCCTCAGATCAAAATCAAAGGGTCTCAACTTAGTTTCAGATTCTGTGGGTGATTTGAGTGTATTTTCCTAAACTGGTCACATTGTCTTTCCTTAATACTGACGAAGAGTTTGGTCTTGGTCAAAGTCTGATTCTGGGTTTGAGTCTGGTAAGGTTCTTCTTCCTGAACTACCTTTATCGAAAGGGGGTGATATTTCAATCACTATTTTACTGAATTTCAATAATTGAATATTCACTTAACTAATTTCTAAACTAATCACGAATTCCTAAGAGGAATAAATTAATCAATTTATCTAAATTTTCGACTTCAATAGATTTTCTGAATTTTCTCATTACCGTCCGAGTGAATATGAAACGATAGAATTTTCTCTCAGAGTGTATTAACTTATTCATTTATTGATTATTCATGAAAATTAAACATAGAATCAAAGAGAACTCTAATTTTGATAGAAAAATTCTTTATACCTCTTTTTATGCATAAAATCCAACTTCAATGGAAATAACACTTTTATATAAAAGAGTATCCTTTTATGCATCTATTTATGCATAAAAATTAAATCTAATGAAAATCACACTTTTATAATAATAAAAATATCCAATATGTATCTTTCTATGCATAGAATTTAAATCTAATGAAAATCACTCTTTTATAATAAAAATTATCCAATATGCATCTTTCTATGCATATACTTTAAATCTAATGAAAATCACTCTTTTATAATAAAAATTATCCAATATGCATCTTTCTATGCATAGAATTCAAATCTAATGAAAATCATACTTTTATAATAAAAAAAATATCCAATATGCATCTTTCTATGCATAGAATTTAAATCTAATGAAAATCACACTTTTATAATAAAAAAATATCCAATATGCATCTTTCTATGCATAGAATTTAAATCTAATGAAAATCACTCTTTTATAATAAAAATTATCCAATATGCATCTTTCTATGCATAGAATTTAAATCTAATGAAAATCACTCTTTTATGATAAAAATTATCCAATATGCATCTTTCTATGCATAGAATTTAAATCTAATGAAAATCAAACTTTTATAATAAAAAATATCCAATATGCATCTTTCTATGCATAGAATTTAAATCTAATCAAAATCACTCTTTTATAATAAAAAATATCCAATATGCATCTTTCTATGCATAGAATTTAAATCTAATTTTTTGTATAGATAAACTTTTATGATGAAAGAGGAATTCCCACCATATTCAAATTCAAATATTTAAATAAGGAAAGTATAATTCCTAGTGCAAAGGAATTAATGAAGATTTTTATTTAAATTTTAAGAGAAAAATTTAATTAAATTTATCTTTTTGCATAGATAAGTTTAAATGATAAAAGAGGAATTCCTACTATATTGGAATTCAAATGTTTAGATGAGAAAAGTGGAATTTTTAGCTTAAAGGAATTAATGGTTATTTTTATGTAATTTTTCAAAAGAATTTTAATAGATTTAATTTAGGGAAAAGAGGAATTCCCATGATAATTGGATTGCACTCATTAAAATGAGAAAAAGAAAGATTTCAAGTTTATTCAAAAAAATAGGTATTGATATTTTAGTTAAAAGATGAATTTCCATGATAATTGAGAAAAGATGGATTTGAATTAAATTCTAATGTCAAAAGATGAATTTCCATCATAATTCTACCTAATGAATTAAGGCTGAGAATTTATGTGGGAAAAAGAAAATCTTGCATAATTGAATTGAAAAAATCACTAAATGGATATTTACCCAAAAACTAGATGTTTAGTTGAAAGGAATCCTGGTAGAACTAAACTAAATGAATTTAGTTAGACTACGTGAGATTGGACAGTAAACCTAATTGTCCTTCTCTCGAACTGAATCAGGCAAAAACTTCGTGACCAATTCCAGTTACTAAATCCAAAGAATAGACTAGCAGAACTAATCTAGCTTTTTCCTGACCAATCTCACCAAGAATCTAGTTGGATAAATGGATAAATTGACAGGTAGATTACCCTCATCAGAGATCAAGGATCCTCATTATTAAAACTGGGAATTATTGGAAAAAGGGTCTTTGGAACCAATCTCAAACTGGAATCTCACTTGCATTGGAAACTCTGTTTTTCATTCAAAGGACTGTTTTATGCCAGAATGCTGGAGGAAGCATTTGGCTTATGTTTTCCTAAAGGAGGTTCGTTGGAACAGCTGGCGGGGAGTCGTCAAGGAACGTCGCCCACGCGGGCGGCAAAACCTGCAAAGGTCTTGACCAGCCTTGGTACGGTTAAAATGGTACGTTTTTGGTACGATGGGCGAGGACCGACGAAGCGATCCCTGAGTGAAGTACTAGGACACCTAAGGAGAATCCTAGAGGGTTCTGACCAAGCAATGCACAGGCTCGTGGTTGCTAGGACACCTAGGCGTACATTGAGGAAGATATCTGATGGGACAAAAAGGAAAGGTTTTTGGGAACAAAGATTTGATACTGGATCTCGTTTGGTTGGCCAGCTGGTCTTCAACGGAGAGTTCAAATGATGCATTTTTGTAATACAATGGACTTGGAATTTTGGAAAATGATAATCGAAAATATTATGATTTTATTCAAAGATTGTCTTAAAGCCAATTGAATTTGTTATAAATGGCAATTTCATATTGGGTGTGTATGTGGTGTGCCTATTTGATTTTTGTATGGATCGTTGGCTAGGGGACCTGGGAACTCTTTTCCTCAGTACCCGGGCAAAAACCTAATCAAATCTTTATAAAGGAATCCCACCAATTCAGTGGTCAGCAGGTGGTTGGCTAACCCATCGGCCAGATGGGGTAGGCTAGATCGGAGGATTCCTGAGAAACAACTAGATACAATTAGTTACGTTAATCAGTTTAAATCCTAAGAAGACCTTGTTCTGTGGGAAGGGATCATCGGTTGTGCCTCAAAAATGAGAAAAAAAGCGGTTATTCCATGGACCAAGTGCAAGTCTCTTCTTGATCTGACCATGTGACTTCAGCCTTGGTCAGATCAGTTTAATTTAGTCAAGACTTGACTAAAAGACTTTAATTTAATCAAGACCTGACTCGTTAGAGTAATCTCCTAGTTAAAAGATTTTTCACCTTCCTAGCGAAATCGCTTGTGCCTTCCGGGTGAGGGAAGTCTTCCACGCCCGGTCTCTCGGAGGGACCGGACGCCCCTAGGCTAGCCCCTCATCCCAGACATCCGCGGGGCGAGGCCTTGAGTGTACAAGACCCCTACCTCGCGCGGGAGGCCAATGCCGCTTCTGCCCGCCGGGAGCCTCGAAGCGGGCAGGCGGGCGGGGACCTCACAGCTGGTATCAGAGCATTGTTGAAAGCCAATAAGGATAAACAAATTCTTACCAGAAATTGATAATAAGAACTCAGAAAAAGCATTTTTCATAATGTATTTTCATTTCGTAAGCTTCTTTAATGAAGAATTTTTAATCAAAAAAATTGTTTTTATAGATGGAAGTTCCCTATTTATCTGGTATTCCCGACCTCACCCAGTCTCAAGATATGACTGCGTTCACCTTCGAGCATCTCATCTCTTCCGCTTCAACTCAAACAAGCCGAGCAAGACTCGCATGCCATTTTGAGGATTTATATTTTCCTGACGACCCACTGGAGAGATGACATCATAAGTGGTTTGCAGGGGGCAGTATGTCCACGCCTCTTGTTTGTGATCGGCGTGCAATCCGAGGCAGAACCTTTCATTGGCAATAATTCTGTTAAAGCTAAAAATGGTGCGTGGTGTCATTCTATATCATTCAACGCCTTGGAATTTCAGACTTCCATGCCAAGTCTATAGACTCCTTAGTTGCTTTATTCCTAATTAAGGAGAAGATAATAGCTCCCTTTTCAGTAAGTGAATGTTTGTATCAGGGCAGCATGGCTATGGTCCCAGTACCGTCGTCTTATGCGTCTCCCGAGGAGATTTTGAATTTTGGAGCCAAGTTGCTCTATGTACATATTACAACTTTAATATAAATAAAGAAATATTTTCCAAATAAAAATTCCATGTTGTATAAGTGATTGTTTATGGACAAACTGTTAAAGAAAAATCTGTTATCAGACATATGTCATAGATCTCCAATAAGATCATTGTCTTGTTTAAGAAATTATTTTCTGAACCTCTTAAGTCTTAGGATCTCGTGGATGATATCAAAATAAAAATTTAATAATATATAATTTTTGACAAAATCATGAGACGAGGAAACCGTGGCTGTCAGCCAGACCCTCTCTTTGAAGATGATGAGCTTGACCCTGATGTTTACAAGGCTCTTCATAGGACTCAGCCCCAGGACCCTTCAAAGGAGAAGGGGAGAACCTGGGCGAGGCTATGGAGAAATGGGTGGAAGCCATGGAAGAATATTTTGACGTCACATGCTACAATGAGCGGAGCAAAATGGCTCTCGCCAGGCTGAAAATAGTGGAAACAGCTAGGGTGGCATGGAGGAACCACTGTGACACCAACCGTCTGGATAGAAATACTCAGTCCTGGACCGACCTTAAAACCTATTTGAGAAAGAGATTTTGTGTCCCTGGATTTTTGAAAACCAAAATGAACGAAGTCTTAGAGCTAAAGCAGGGGAGCAAAACCATCGAGGAATATCACCAGGCCTTTGCTCTTCTACTCAAATATTAACCACCTCTAGATGAAGAGCAACTTATGGGTGGCCAGGTTCATTCGGGGAATGAATGAACCCTTGGATACACTGGTCAAAAATGCCAAGCCAGTGTCCATGGCAGAAGCTGTTAGAATGGCGGACTTTGCCAAAGCCTTTATCGTAAAAGTCCCGCCAAAGCCAGCTCCCTCATCCTTCAAGAGATTTCAGACACCGGGAAGTTCTTCCAACTTTCCACCTCCAAAGAGACACCAAGGTCCTAACTAGAATGTGGAGACGGGAAGCTTTAGAAATGAAGGAAGACCTTTCCCCCGAAGTACATTCTCAGGAACTCCGGCTCTCTCCAGAATGCAAAGGGAAGACCTTCGAAGCGAGAACAGATGCTTCGGATGTCAAGGACTTGGGCACCAGCTCAAGGATTGTCCATCTCCTTCTGTGGACCAAGGAAGCTAGGGTCCCAGAGTTCCGAGATAGACTCCTTCATATCAGTCCAATCAGGGTCCCCAGTGCCAAAATCAAGGTAACCCCAGAAGAGTGCCAGCTCAGCCTGCAGCCACCATATGCAAAGCAGTCTCCGAACTCTTTCCCAAAATTGAAATAACCAAAGAGAGAGAGTTCCACCTCAGACTGCAGAGCAGCCAAAGCAGTCACCATAGCTGAGGATCTAGAGGAAGAGAAAGGACAGATCTATGCAACAATTGAGCATCAAGGGAATAACCATCAATTCTCAGTCCTCCAAACTCCAGCAGAGTACCAGGGTAAGAAAGTCAAGCTTTTGATTGATTCAGGCAGTAGTCATTCTTTTATTTCCCCAGGATGTCTACGTAAATTGGTCCTAAATCAAAAATTAGGGAAACCTATGCAAGTGGAACTAGCTAGTGGGAAGACTCTTTTCACTCACCTTGAGACTGACCTTATGCAGTCTAGCTTAGATGGGAATGTAACAGAGTGCCACTTCAGAGTCCTACCCCTGGGAATATATGACAAAATCCTTGGAATGGATTGGCTCCAAAAGAATCAGGCTGACATTCATTGTCACAAAGGAACCATCTCTTTCCTAGACCTTCACGGGAATAAAGTTCAAGGAATTGGAATTTTCGGATCCCTAGTGCTACAATTAGTCAAGGCTTCCAAATTATTAAAAGGGCTCAGAAAAAGGCAAGCTGTGTATGTCATTAAAATGAATCTAGTAGACATAAAATGCAAGGCTAAAGAACCAGAGTAGTTAAGTGAGTATGCAGATGTATTTCCTGAAGAGCTGACTGAGATGCCTCCGTCTTGTGAAGTAGATCATGAGATCGAATTAACTCCCAGAGCTCAGCCGGTAGCCTAGCGTGCATACAAAATGCCAGTCCCTGAAGCCATAGAACTTGAGCAGTTAAGACAACTGTTAGAGCAGGGATTCATCAAGCCCAGTGTCTCACCTTGGGGTGCACCCGTTCTCTTTCAAAAGAAGAAAGATGAAACGTTAAGACTCTGTATTGACTACAGAGGATTGAATCAATTAACAATTAAGAATAAGTATCCTATTCCTAGGATTGATGAACTTCTGGATCGGTTAAGTGGTACCCAAATGTTTACAAAGATAGATCTCAAATCCGGGTACTACTAGATCAGAATCAAGGAGCAAGACATCCCAAAGACAACATTCAATACTCGCTATGGGCATTATGAGTTCACAGTTATGCCGTTTGGATTACCTAATGCCCCGGCGACATTCAATCGTCTTATGCAAGATATTCTCAGAGAATACTTGGATGATTTTGTTCTTGTCTTCTTTGATGATATCTTAGTATACTCGAAGAATGTTGCAGACCCACGTAAAGTCCTGGAAATCCTAAGGAAACACCAACTCTTTGCAAAGAAGAGCAAGTGTTCCTTCTCTGTTGACCAGGTGGAATACTTGGGATTCATAGTGTCAAAGGATGGGATTTTTCCTGACCCCGCAAAGATCCAAGCAGTAGTTAAATGGCCAGAACCCAAGTCAGTAAAGGAAGTCAGAGGATTCCTAGGGTTACCCGGATGGTATAGGATATTTATACCTAGGTATGCTCAGATAGCATCCCCTTTAACTAACCTTCTCAAGAAAAGTACACTTTTTCAGTGGACTGCAATGTGTCAGAGTGCCTTTGACAAGCTGAAGATAGCCTTAGTAACCAATCCTATCCTTAAATTGCCAGATTTCACCAAACCCTTTGAGGTAGTTACTGATGCCAGTGGATTTGCCTTAGGTGGTGCTCTAATGCAGGAAGGTCATGCAGTGGCCTATGAATCTAGAAAACTCAGAACACATGTGCCATCCATGACTTGGAGTTACTCTCAGTAGTGTACGCTCTGTAGTTGTGGAGACATTATCTTTTGGGACAAAGATTCACCTTGATGATCATCAAAGTCTGAAGTGGATCTTCACCCAAAGGGATCTCAACATGCGTCAAAGGAAAAGGATGTAGAACCTGCAGGAATTTGATTTTGAAATAAAGTATCAACCGGGGAAAGAAAATGTGGTTGCAGATGCACTCAGTAGAAAAGCCTCCTTGCTTGCAATTACAGTGGTGTCAAATCCATTGATCAATGAAGCAAAGGAGAAAATCATGCAGGACAAATTCTTTGCCCCTATTGCTACCCTTCTAATGCAGGAAAGAAAGACTCCTAAGGAAATGAGTCGAGTTCTTGGCGAACTGGATGAAGGATGCATGTATTATGATAATCGGCTATGTATCCCCAATGATGCGGGAATAAAGGGAAGAATTCTGAGAGAAGCCCATGATAGCCTGATAGCTAGACATCCAGGGTTTATAAAAACCTATATGTCTATGAAGAAAAGCTTCTTCTGGCTAGGACTCAGAAAGGATGTACTTGATCATGTAAGGAAATGCTTAATGTGCCAAAGAGTCAAGGCAGAGAGAGTCAAGATGCCAGGGAAACTGCAGCCTCTAGACATTCCACAGATGAAGTGGGAATGCATCATTATGGACTTTGTCACTGGATTACCTTCAGTACAATCAGGTTACAACTCCATTTTTATGGTAGTTGACAGGCTAACCAAAGTTGCCCATCTGATTCCAGTGAAAGAAACATACTCTGCACAGTGGATGTTGCCAGAGTTTTCCTTAAGGAGATCTTCAGATTGCATGGTTTACCCAAGAGGATAGTAAGTGACCGAGATCCCAAATTCACATCGAAATTTTGGACTGCATTCTTTGAAGCAGTAGGAACTTTCTTGGATCTCAGCACAGCCTACCACCAAATGGAAAGAGGGTGAATCAAGTAATTGAAGATATCCTGCGGTCATGCTGCAGGGAACCCAAGAAGTGGTTAAGTAGGAACTTTCTTGGATCTCAGCACAGCCTACCACCCTGAAAAAGATGGCCAGACATAAAGGGTGAATCAAGTAATTGAAGATATCCTTTGGTCATGCTGCAACAACAGGGAACCCAAGAAGTGGTTAAGTCATTTGCATCTGGTCGAATTTGCTTACAATGCTTCTTATCATTTTGCCAGACACACAAATTTACCAGAAACAGCACTTTGGTTTGTCCTGCACAAACTGCTGTATTTTCTGCAGCAGTATTGTACTACACTCAAATGTTACCAGTGACCTCAATGTGCATACATACACCCAATGTCAATTGTTTGACCTCCTTGCAGCATACACAATGTCTGCACAACCAATCTGTCTTCTTGTAGTTCTTAAAACAGAACCCATCGAAATCGCCTACTTTCTGAAAAATGGAGGTCGTAATGCGCCCGAAACACGTTTTCAGCGGCCTAAAAAATGTTGTCCGATAGGACTATATAGTTGCCCTATAGCTTTACTCCCACGAAGAAAGCTCCTCAATCAGAGATTGTTTGCCGATGCCTCCCGTAGAGCTCCCGACACAAGGGTGTAGTCGCCAACACAAATAGGGAAGAGTAGATGAAGCTCTTACCCTCGTACCGCTTCCTGTGCTTCTTTTGCTTGCAGCTGAGCCCTTAGCATGAACCAGGCTCTGATACCATGAAAAGATGCAGGGGAGAAGAGAGCTTGAGCTCTTCCAAGCACACACACACTCACAAAACCCTACAAGAGAGCACACAAGGTGAGAGGCTGAAAATCTTCTTCTTCTTCACACAACATTTAACACACCATATACAAAGATAAGAGTACACACAATATAAAAAGGTACTCAACCAAATACATACTAGGGTTCTCTATAACTATGCCAGTCTCTAGAATGGCTGTCACACAGCTTGTTATCCCACTGGCCGCATATCACCCATGATCTCACCAACCATGCCAGTGGTGTAAGTGTGGGGCCTATCCCCCAGGTGGGTCATTAGTTTCCATTGCCTCACTAGATGAGCTCAATATCTCAACAAACGTACAGGTCGCAATCCAGTTTGATGAGATTGACGCTATTGCACTGTCTTTCTAAGGGGAAATCTTCTACTTCTGCTTTTGGAAATCTTAGGCAATCTTCTACTTCTGCTTTTGGAAATATTAGGGGGCTCAATGGCTAGAGTAGCTCAGCTCGGAGGTGATTTTTTTAAATTAACGAGATATTTATAGGCACATGCGGCCACGTGGCCATGCTGTGCATTCACACGTGCGATGGCTCGCACATGTGAAATCACCCACATGTGGAAATCCACATGTTGATGTGCGGTCGCACATGTGTGGCTATTGCACATGTGCATTTACACTTGCATGTGTGGATATATGTGTCATCGTACGTTTCTGTTGTTTGTACGCCACGTGGCTTACCTAGAATATGGTAGGAAGTCCTCTTTTCATATTATAAATGAAAATGTTTTATGTGTTTATTTTACAGAAATTTTGCCATAGCTCCACTGCTATTATTGATAATTCTCAATTTAATTGAGAGAATGAAGTTTAATATGATTAGAATGACCACCAATTGGATCTTTATCCAATTATGGATTGATTCATAATTTCTCTATAAGATAAATATCATAAAAGCATTAAAAAGCCATAATTTTGGCCTCCAATTAGACAAGCATAAAAATTACTTTTGGATTAGAGAAATGCTTCATGAGAAGCTCCACAAAAATCAAGCTGACATACACTGTCACAATGGAACCATTTCCTTCCATGACCTTCACGAGAACAAAGTTCAAGGAATTGGAGTTTTCGGATACCCATACCTTTAGTTAGTAAAATCTTCTAGGTTGCTGAAAGGACTTAAAAAGAAGCAACAAATTTATGTTGTCAAAATGAACCTAGTAGACTCAAAGCTTAAGACTAAAGAACCAAAATGGTTAAATGAATTTGGTGAACTATTCCCAGCAGAGCTAACTGAAATGCCTCCAATTCGAGAAGTAGATCATGTTATTGAATTGACCCCCGGAGCTCAGTCAGTAGCCCTACGCACGTACAAAATGCCAGTTCCTAAAGCCATCAAACTCAAGGAACAGCTTAGACAGCTATTAGAACAAGGGTTTGTAAGACCCAGTGTTTCACCTTGGGGTGCGCCAGTTCTCTTTCAAAAAAAGAAAGATGGAACGCTTAGACTCTATGTGGACTACAGAGGTCTAAATCAGCACAGTTAAGAATAAGTATCCTATCCCAAGAATTGATAAGCTTCTAGACAGGCTAAATGGAGCCCACATCTTCACAAAGATAGATCTCAAATCTGGGTATTACCAGATTAGGATCAATGATCAAGATATACCAAAAACAGCCCATCAATACTCGCTATGGGCATTATGAATTTACTGTCATGCCGTTCGGATTAACTAATGCCCGAGCTGTACATTTAATCACCTAATGCAAGACATCCTCAGAGAACACTTAGATGATTTTGGGTTAGAAGAAAGAAACATTTAGAAATTATACAGAAAAAAACCATAATCCACTCGTTACCTCCTAAAATGCTTGATTCTTTAGTCAGTGTAGAGACCCCCAACCAATCAATTGGTTTGGTATGTCGTAGGAGTCACCAAGGAAGATTGAAGAGAGAGAGAAGCTCCAATCTCTTCAATTTTGTAGAGGTTTTTAGAGGATAATAGAAATTAAGCTTAGTTTAGAGTAATACCAACATAGTTTAATTCACAGATAATAATACAAAGGAATGAGGGTTTATTTATAGGAGAGAGAGACCACTAACTGAGTCCAACTGAGTTCTAGAATTTTCCAGCTTCAGTTTGGCTGGATTTGGACAAGTTTTGGACCAGTTTGGCTCCCTTTTTGATTTGGTTTGATTTAGGAGAGAGGAGAGACAAAAATATCCAATTATTTTTGAGTTTTTAACTCATCCAAGCATGTGAAATAGGTGCCTCCTTAAAGGTCTCCCTTTTCCTTACACATGTGTCAAAAATGCATGATTACTCCAAAATATCTCATTTTTTTATTAATACACCATAATTTTGAACTAATAAACCTAGTACTTGGTCAACTCTTCATCTTATGTGGACATTTACTCATTTTTGGGTATTTTCTTTTGTTCTTTGGATTTATCTTGTCCCAACACTTGGTTTAATCTTATTGGTCCATAAGAACCTTAATTGGACCATAATAATTTTTTTTTGAAAATGTGGACCCTTAGGCTGCTAAGGTCTTCTGAATCAATTTTAATTAATTCCAATTGTACCTTGGAAAATCTATTTTGATTTTCTATTTCAGGGAAACATTTTTTTTGATATTTGAAGAATTTATTTATCCAAAAATATCCTAATTTTGATTTGCCACTCTCTAGAGTTTTTTTATCTCACGAGGCAAAACAAGGAAAATTGATATTTTCTTGTATTCAAAAACATAGAATGATTACAAGGGATTGAAGTAGAGGCTTATTTGATATTCAGGCTGAGGAAGAATCTTATATCCTCTCCCACTTGAAAAACGTGAGATGTCCTCATCTAGTGAGGGTAATCCTTCGCCAACTCTTCTTCTTTCTCCCAGGTGGCGTCTTCTAGAGAGAAGAACTTCCACTTTACTAAGAATTCTTTGAGGACTTTTCTCCTGAGAATCTTCTCCCGAACGTTAAGGATTTCCTCAGGTTGGAGTACCATCTGGCCTTGAGTCGGAGAGATCAATTGCTCATCATCCAGCACGTGATTTACAGCATACGGCCCATAGTATCTAGGAGAGAGATTCTTGTACTTCCCTAAGGATAAGGAACTTCTTTTTGGTCGTACTCGAATGAAGACCATATCTGATTCTTCAAACTCTCGCTCAGATCTGTTTTTATATGCATACTGCTTTTGCCTATCTTGGGCTGCCTTTATATCTTTACGGATTGATTGCATCTGTTGGTCCATATCATCAAGCATTTGTCTGGACATTTTGACTCTGATCAATGGGTCAGACCAAGTCAACGGTGTAAGGCAATCTTGTCCATACAAAGCTTTGAAAGGACTCATCCTGATGGCATAAACCAGATTGTTGCTAAGAAGCTTGATAAGAACAACTTCCATGCTTGGAGGTTTAGGTTGATAAATGTCCTGATGGGAAAGGGTTACTGGGACTACATAGAAGGTGAGCATGAAGAGGCACCAGAGATCAATCTGACTGCTGCAGATGTGAAAGAGTTCAAGGATTAGAACCAAGGATCCAGAAAATTTATGTATTAGCTCTCTATCAGTATACAGGACACCATGATTAGGCACATACAGGATGCCAAGTCCCCCAAGGAGGCATGGGACACCTTGGTAAAACTCTATGAAATGAATACCAAGGCACGAAAGATACAGTTGAAGAATGAACTTCATACTGTGGAGAAAAAGAGTATGTCTGTGAATGACTATGCATTGAAGATCAAGGGTATTGTGGAATCCCTTGCATCTATTGGTGTTTCAGTAGATGATGATGATAAGGTGGAAGTCTGTCTACATGGTCTCGGGCCACAATACAAGGTATTCAAGATGTCTATTCAGACTCGAAAAAAGATTCCCAATTTCACAGATTTGGTGTCTATATTGATTATAGAAGAGAAGAGCTTGGGTGAAGACCAACAACCTTCACAAAACAAAAACAGTTCAGAGCAACAGGCCTTCTACACAAGTTTAGGAAGAGGACGAGGTAGAGGAGGCCATGGATGTGGCCAAGGAGGTGGCCGAACAGGTAATCAGAATTATGGCCACCAACAACAACAACAACAGTCCCAGAATTCACAACAACAACAACACGCAGGTGGAAGAGGCCAATTCAGAGGTAGGGGGAGTCAAAGAGGTCGTGGAAATTGGCAAAGGCAATATAATGATACACGTGGATGCTTTTATTGTGGTAAGCCTGAACATGTGTAGGCAAATTGTTATAAGAAGCAAGCTGACATGCAAAATGGAAAATTATAGCAAAACAACTATGCATTCTCGAGCAAAAACAATGAGGATAATGAAAGGTTGTTTGTTATGCAGCATGTCATCTCGTTAATGCCATGTTTGAAAATGTTGAAGCAGCACATAAAGATGATGTATGGTACATTGATTCAGGTGCTTCAAAGCACATGATAAGTCATGGGGAGTGGTTCAAGGAGATGAAAAACCTTGAAAGACCAGGTTTTGTGGAAACAGGGGATGACACTGCTCATCCAATTGCCCATGTTGGAGATGTGCCATTGTCTATGCAGGATGGCAAAATGAAGTACCTTGCAGATGTACTTCATGTTCCGAACATAACAAAGCATCTGGTTTCAATTGGCCAGATGATTGAGCAGGGTTTGTAGGTTCGGCTTAACCACCCTGATGGTTGTTATGTTGAAGACTTTAAAGACAAGGTTGGTTGCAAAAGGCAACAGAGTGGGCAGAATGTTTACATTGAATGTAAACATGCCTGAAGTGAGTGCTACAATGTTTGCAAATAGTTTAGGAATTGTTGCAGACACAGACATTTGGCATAAAAGAATTAGACATGTGAATGTGCAGGGAATGAAGTCTATGCAGACTAAAGGAATTGTGATAGGGCTGCCAAAGTTTAAAGTTGAAGGTATGCAGAAAATATGTGAAGCATGCCAATTTGGAAAGCAAACAAAGCATGCATTTCCACACGTGACAGAAATGTGAGCAGAAATACACTAGATGTTGTGCATTCAGATGTATGGGGTCTTACGAAGACCATGTCTATGGGAGGCTGCAGGTATTATGTGACATTTATTGATGATCACACAAGGAAAGTGTGGGTATTGCATTCTTGCATGGGGATTTGCAGGAAGAGGTGTATATGTTGTAGCCACCTGGTTATTATGAGGATGTGAGTCACCTCGAGCAGGTTGAAGAAAGCCTTGTATGGCTTAAAACAAGCACCAAGAGCATGGTCTAACAAGTTTTTTAAATATCTTGTCACTATTGGCTTTCATGTAGCCAATGCAGATTTCTCACTATATGTGAGACACAATGATAGAGCGGTTGTGCTTGTTGTCATCTATGTAGATGACCTGATCATTACGAGGGACCATGATGCAGAGATCTTTGATGTAAAGATCTTGCTTAGATAGAAGTTTAAGATGAAGGATCTGGGGGAGCTCAGATATTTCTTGGGCATTGAGGTGATCAAAATGGCAAGTTGAGTGCAGATTCAAGAGAGATTTTGGAGGATCCTACTATGTATAGGTGCATAGTAGGAAGCTTGATCTACATGATGATCACCGGGCCAGATTTGAGCTATGCTGTTGGGTTGGTGAGTCAGTTTATGCAAGTTCCTCGAAAGCCGCAGTTGGATGCATTGAGATGCATACTGAGGTATGTGAGGTCTACTTTGCATTGTGGACTATTTTATGAAACTGGGACAAAGATATGTGTACATGGGTACACAAGATGCTGATTGGGGACTGGTAGTATCTCAGATAGAAGATCTACTAGTGGCTTCATGTTTTCTTTGGGGAGTACTGCTGTGACTTGGAGCAGCAAGAAGCAGCCTACGGTTGCTCTATCCAGTACAGAGGTCAAGTACAAAGGTGCTACTATGGCAGCATGTGAGGTAGCTTGGTTGAGAAAGCTAGGTCCACTACCATTTTGTCAAAGAGAAGGTTTTGGCAGGAGACGTTGACCTTGTCAGCACACAGGATCAGGTCGCTGACATCTTTACCAAGGCATTGGGTACAGAGAAGCTCTGTAGATTCACGGCTTCGCTTGGTGTACATGAGATGGAGTTGAGCTCGAGGGGGGGAGTGTTGAGATATCGATCTCATCTAGTGAGGTGATGGACACTGATGACCCGCCTGGGGGATAGGCCCCATACTTACACCACTAGCATGGTTGGTGAGATCATGGGTGATATGCGGCCAGTGGGATGACAGGCTGTGTGACAGCCATTCTAGAGATTGGCATGGTTATAGCGCCAGCTCATTTAGTTGGGTTCACACTATAGAGAACCCTAGTATGTATTTGGTTGAGTACCTTTTCATATTGTGTGTACTCTTATATTTTTATATGGTGTGTTGAATGTTGTGTGAAGAAGAAGAAGATTTTCAACCTCTCACCTTGTGTGTTCTCTTTTAGGATTTTGTGAGTATGTGTGTGCTTGCAAGAGCTCAAGCTCTCTTCTCCCCTGCATCTTTTCAACGTTGTCTTTCCAAAGTGCTCTTTGCCTTTGATCTACCCTATGCCATTGAGCTACCCCTGAGTCCCCTTAGCTACCCCATCCCTCTAAGATTTCCAAAGAAAAAGTAGAAGATTGCCCCATCTTCCCGCCTTAGAAAGACAGCGTGATAGCATCAATCTCATCAGATTGGGTTGTGACCTTCGTGGTCTTTCCAAAGTGCTCTTTTCCCCTGATATGCCCTATGCCCGTGAGCTTCCCTTGAGCCCCCTGAGCTACCTAGCCCCCTAAAATTTCCAAAGAAAAAGTAGAAGATTGTCCCACCATAGAAGATTGCCCCAGCTGCCCACTGTGGAAAGACCTCGCGATTCCATCAATCCATCCAAAAGTGAATTGCCCATCTCGCATTGTCTTTCCAACCTACAGTCTATGCTCCAGACCTCAAAATTTCTTGTTGGATAACCCACCTTCCCCCAACTACCTGCCATAGAAAGACAACGTGATACCACCAATTTGTTCATAGTGGATTGCTTATTTTGCATTGTGTTTCTTACCTACACTGTCTTCCCCCAAACCTTACAATTTCTTTTTGGTTATACAATCCTTAGCTACCAAAAGGTTAGCTTCTATTTTGTGCTCCTAAGCTACACCCTTCTAGGGTTATTTACTGTAAAGAGATGGGTTCAAGTGATGAAGGTGATCATGTGACAAGGGAAACATCAAAACGAAGAGACTTTTTGACTTCCTATAGCTTGCAGGTGCACAAATTTTTTTTGATTGCTATAGGGAATCTTTCAATGTAGGATTTGAAGTGAGTTTAGTGATTGATCACTTCAAGGAGTATTATGAAGAGGAAATGCAAGCTTTCTTTACATTGACAGATGATAGTGCAATTCTTATTGAAGGTGTGAGTTTTGATCATCTTAGCATGTTGTCACAGACATCTTCAAAAAAGGAAAGATTGTAGAAAAAGTATGACCTACTTCTTGACCATGTGAAAGTCACTATGGAGCATTGAAATTTGTTAAAATTATAGCAATGTGATGAGCTATGGTGGATCAAATGCTAGAATCAACATCATTAACAAAGAGATTAGATGATAATTAAGATGTGATTAGTGAGTAATTAACTGATAGTTTAATGTAGGCATGGATAATAAAAAACTAGCAAGTTCTCATTAGGCCAATGCCTCAATTTATAGAGTTTACATCCAAGCATCTAATCCCACTGATTTCTCCTTGATTCACTCCACCTCTTTTGCTTGATTCTCTCCACCTCTCCCACAATATCTCCACACCTCCTAAACCTCCTCATGCTACCCTTTATTCTCTCCCAGTAGATTCTTCTCACCTTTTCACAGGTTCTCTCACATTTACAGATTCTCTTTTACAGCCTCTAGCCCCAAGGGCTTATTCCCGCACACACCCTATTCACTTATATATTTCAACACCTCCCCTCAAGTGAATACTCCTAGCACACCTGGACCCTATACCAATTTTCCCTCTTACTTGATAGTCTGTGACCAGTGCCTCAAGTCCCTAAACTCATAGTCGTTGACACACTCTCTCTCCCCATGTGTCCAAGGCTACTATAAGTGCCCGTGACCTTGACTAAAGTGCTCACACATACATCTACCACATGGCCTACATCATCGGTGGCTCAGAGGTGGTTTTACTTTGTTGGGGTAGGTTACATTGGGTTGTGGGGTTTCTCTCTCCCTCTCTCTCTCTCTCTCAGAAAAGATAATCCGACTCCACTTCCTTAGGAGCCTCCATGAAGTTTGCCAATGTCGTTCCTTCTCCACTGGGTTTGCTGTAGTAGTCTCTTGCCATGTGTCTTGGCTTTCCACAATTGTGGGGCAAGTGAAGGTCCTTCCTCCTACTCTGCCTCTTCCTCGTCCTCATCCTCGAGAGAATCCTCCTCGGGTGAAGAATGTTTTTTCTTCTCCTACTGTTGAGTCGAGCCATTTCTTCTCTTTTCCTCTGCTCTCTTGCTCTAGTAGAGCTCCTTCTATCTCGTGTAGCTTCAATTCAGGTACATTTTTTAGTGTTGCTACAATGTTTTCATATTCACCTTTGTCCACACTCTTCAGAAGCACTGCTAGTGCCTCATCATCTTCTACCTTTTTGCCAATAGCTACTAGTTGTTGCTTAATACTTTTATATCTGTGTTTAAGTGTGTGATTAAAGGTTCACTTTCCTTCATATCCAATTTGTAGAATTGCATTAACATATTTATCTTTGAATTTTTAGCTTGTGTGCCAAATATTTATTGAGTTCATCCCATGCATCTTTTGCCCATTATATCCCTATGATGTGATGAATGATTTCATCATTTAGACTTAGTGTGATAAGTCCCAATGCTTTTTCATTCTTGCTCTTCCACTCATTTTTCCCTCTCACCTTTGGGCATTCATCTCTTCCCTCAACTAGCCCCCACACATTTTTCCTCATGATGAGCAGATACATGGTTTTTGTCTGCCATGTGTAAAACTGCTCCCCGTTAAATTTGGCTATCTCTTGTGCCGTACTCATGATAATGTGAAGGGGGTCTTACCTCTTGATCCAATTTCAAGATTCAAGGGCAGTGTCTACCCTTTTACAACTCAATCTGGTGTTTAGGAGATGATTACAAGGACAGATTTATCAGCATAAAATCACCAGAAATTACATTAAATCAAGGGTAACCAATTTGTACGGAATGGTTGGAGTATCAAACCATCTCCGAATTGTAATATAAAGTTATAGGGATCTATATCAGATACTAATGGTTAATCTGAACCCTCAATTGTACCAAAAAATAGTGATTAGCACTGATTAATCATTGATTAGCAAATTAATTCTCTATTTTATGTGCAAAAAATAGAGTATGCGGGGAGTCCAAATCTGAGGCCTTAGAGTTCAAATGAGTTCAAATCCTTTCAAGGCCATCAATAGCAATTAGTCTAGTAGAGGATTAAGCCAAGAAACACAAGATTTGACCAAACATTGAATGCTTAATCTCTATTTTACCAAAGTTACCTGCAGATTTGATGAAGAGCTTGGATCTCATTGTAGACTTGATCAAATCAAATTCTGACTTCACCAGCTTGTAGAGAACCCTTGAAAACCCCTCGGGCTAAGAGGAATTAGACCCATTGCATATGTGGAAGACAAGATCTCCATTTTTTGCAGAAAAAGAAGCGCTGGAAAATTCATGATTTTCTCCTGATTGCGTCGGCGGTTTGATAAAATTCTTGAATGGGCTGGAGCCCAAGGCTGGAGTCCAATGGGTATGGCTAGCTATGGCTAAAAGCTTTTGAGCTAATGTTGAGCCTACAGGGAGAGGGAGCTCCTCCACTGGCTAGGGGTACAGTGGGCTAGTTGAAAAAAACTTAAAAATTTTGATTATTTCTTAATTATCTATTAATCCTAATTAGTTAGATAATAGGCTCATAAACTTGATGGATTTTAGTCTAGGCTCTGATACCATGTTAAAATTATAGCAATGTGATGAGCTATGGTGGATCAAATGCTATAATCAACATCATTAACAAAGAGATTAGATGATATTAGTGAGCAATTAACTGATAGCTTAATGTAGGCATGGATAATCAAAAACCAACAAGTTCTCATTAGGCCAATGCCTCAATTTATAGAGTTTACATCCAAGCATCTAATCCCATTGATTTCTCTTTGATTCACTCCACCTCTTTTGCTTGATTCTCTCCACCTCTCCCACAATATCTCCACACCTCCTAAATCTCCTCATGCTACCCTTTATTCTCTCTCCCAGTAGATTCTTCTCACCTTTTCACAGGTTCTCTCACATTTACAGATTCTCTTTTATAGCCTCTAGCCAAGGGCTTGTTCCCGCACACACCCTATTCACTTGTATATTTCAACAAAAATTACATAGTAGGAAATGCAAGCTTCTTCAGCATCATGTGGCTTTCCTTTTCTATCTACATGTAAAATGAGTAATTGAGGATGCCAAAAAGAGAAATCTTGACAGTTCTAGTGTCCAGCCCATAGCATTTCTAGGGGACATTCAAAATCAAGAAGAAATTCATGATGTAGAAATGGTTGTGGATATAGAGCAAGAAGAAATAATGAGAGCAAGGATTTTAATGGTATAGATTTTAAAGTAAGTTTAATTCTTCTACAGGAAAAGGATGTTTCTATAGAGGATTCAGAGAAGGAGATCCTTCTCGCATGCCTACCATCCTTCCCACTAAAGGACAACAAGAGTTTTATACTACTAATAGATATCCAGAAGCTGTTGAATATAAGGGAGGAATATTATATTGGTTTAGTTGCAGATGGATGCTAAGTTGCATTAGATTTTTTAGATCCAAATGCCACTGATGAATTTTCAGTGCTTGATACAAAAGCAACAGGTGACAATTTCATCGGTGCACCTAAGGCTATAGAAATGTGCATAAGAAAGTTTGAAGAACAAGAAGACACTCTTTCCACACAGGAAGAATTTTCAGCTATTCAAGAGAGCATGATAATCTCTAATATGGGAAGGGAGCAACCAATGATTCCATGCTTAGAAGAAGAGATTCCTCCACACAAGGTTCATTTGACTTATGGGAGGATAGGTGACTTGTTGATGATGAGAACAAAAATGTTTTTATAAGAATAAATACATAACATTTGTTTTAAGATTTTATTATTGTAAAATAAACTTTTTCTTTGTTTTACGGCTTGAGATAGGAGATGGAGATGGATTCCTCAGTCGAGGTGGAGGTAAAAAAAAAATTGTTTGCAAAGACTCAGCCCTATATTTCAAGGATACCTCCAAGCATGCTGATCATTTACCACTCAAAATATTCAGATAATCCACGCATTCCATTGATGGCCTTAAAGGTTCTGTCAGCATACTCAGGATATGGAAGGATACAGCACAATGTAGAAAAGATTATGCTAATAGACAAGGAGGAAGCTATACGTATTTTTGGATATGCAACAAGGCTATGGGAATTAAGGGCAGGGTATTTTTTGTGTTATGTAGCATATGCAAAGGTAGTTCGTGATTTGAATACCCATGCTCTTGGAGGCTATCAATGCCAAAAGCTATTACGGTATAGAGACAAGCTACCCAAAGAAGACGAGGCTAAAGAGTTATCAAAGACGAGGGAAAACAGCTACCCAAAGAAATCCCCGAAAAGGAGGGGAGTCTCTTTGAAGAGGAAGACAAACAGTTGAAGCAAAAAAGAATACTTTTTAAAAAGTCTTTTCCTACTTGTATTGAGAATAATTTTTATTACAATTTGTGTCACTTTGACTTTTTCTCCTTCTCTCAATCACCATCATGCATAATGATGCACTTTATTTAGCATGATGAGTGTTTATAATATATTGATGTTAATAACAATGTCCATTCATTTGTTGTATAAACTAACCTGATTTTTAAGAATTTCATTGTATCGTTCCATTTTCCTTCGGTAGAATGTGTTGAAAAGATCTCATAGTGCATTTGTTTTTATTTTTCCACCACCATGTCGAGTTGTACGAAAATAGTTAATACATGTGGCATAGTGTGATTTTTCCATGCCTTGAGTATTCCATGTAGCAAGAGGCCCTTGGTTCCCAAAGTATGGGCCATGTGCAAACAAAATATGTTTCACATAATAATTGTTTTATATCATATTAATTAGTCAATGTATGAATTACATGAAGCAAAAACTCTTACTAGGTAGAAGGTTATGTCCTTGTTTGCTCAGGCACATCTACAATTGTTTCCACAAGCGTCTTGATTGATGTTTCAAACTGACTTAAGTAATCGCCTTCAATCGTTTTCTTACGTAAGAGGTTTATAAAATTATCAAGTTCTATCTAGACCCTCATACGAAGCTTTGTCATCCTTGGATCACTAGCTTGTTTAGTTGTGTACTTGCATAAAGATTTCCAACATTCCCATACTGTTGTGACTTGTTTGTTTTCATAGTTTGACAAGGACCTCCTAGCTTTGGCTCCTCCCATTCACACATCTGCTAGAACATCACCAGTGGTACCTAATTTCTTGACATCCTTTTTAAGTTGCACATGTCCACCTTGAAAGCCCATGTTAGAGAGTAAAATCTCACATTGCACTAGACATGCATCCGATACTCTGATGGCAAAATGGAATGAGCATAGTCAAGATGAAGCTTTAATAGCTTATCTAGTATTCTAATTTCTACATGTAAAGTACAAATGTGAACTCTCTCTAGCTTTATAGGACGTATGGCATCCCAATTGGGATCCTGAAGCACAATACATGGTTCACCCTTGAATTCGACTATTTTTATTGACTTTCCCTTTCTCTTGGTCTTTGATTTCCCTTTAGCCTTGGTTTGGTCTTTATCACCAGTTACTTGCTTTGTCTTGTCTCTAGATGGAGGCTTCGTACAATCCATTGTAGGGTTGTACCAATTCGGACTGTTCATTCTTGCCATACAATAGATGCATGGGTTTGCACATCTAGGACCACCACACACCCCATACATGCACTTCAATGCTTTCAAGTCGGCACCCATGTGCCTTTCAACTGTAAAGTTTCCTACCCCATCCACCACAAGCATGTCTCCTTTATTCTAAGCATCAATGGTGCTGGAATTTATGTGTGCCAAAACAACTGTTTGAGAGTATCAGGACTCTCATCTGGCACTGGAGCTGCCCTTATGTACCATAGTTCCATCTTTGACTGTGCGCTATGTAATGGCTGGTCTTCCTTACCTTGGGCATAATTTAAAGCCTTGTTCATCAATCCTACAATTATTCTTTCCATTTTTTTATGTTTGAGAATTTATGCCTCATCCAGCTTGATAACAAAATTAAGATTACCCTGACAGTCCTCTATTGTGCACTAATAGAACTTCAACATGGCTAGTTGGAACCTTCTAGCATCTTTAAATATGTTATTATACATGTCGTACTTGAATATTGAATTTTTTGGCTTCTCTATAATCATTAAACCATCAATGTGTTTGTATTCACCTATGAACCCTATAATAGCCAAATTTTTTTGGTGTCATGCCATTGCTACTATGGTATGTGGTCGGGGTAATTTGAACACATGAAGACGATGAGGCTTCATACCTTGGATGAGTAGCTTTGTATGGCTCTATATCCCTTTTTGCTTATTGAAACTTTGTCACATGCCTCCACTACCTCATCAAGCTTGACCAAGTCATGAAAGTCATTGAAAACTTCCTTAACTACCTTCCTTTGAAGCCCTGCACACTTCAAGAGCTTGAGCATTTCAATCATATCATTGTTTTTGATAGAATACTTGATCATATAAATTCTATCTAGAGGATTTCCAAGCAGAAACCTCCCACACTAATCATGTAGCTTCAAGAAGCAAGACTCATCTGTTTCTTCTTAGCACCCCCATGTGTGGTTTAGGAATGTAACACTTTTAAAATGTCTAGATCTCACTCTTAAACCCAAATTAGTGCTTTTGAGTTGGGTTTTTTGGAGTGCATGTTCCTCCAATTTTTGGTTAGTTTGTCTAAACTTTGTTACCTCTTCCTGAGAGGACTGAAGTAGCCTTTCCAACTCATTTACACGTTGAGTTTGTGAGACCATGATGTCTTCTAGTCCTTTGACAGATTGATTGTACACACCAAGCATAGTTTCAGTCATATTTGTGTGTTGATAATGGAAAATAGTAGCTTGATTATTCAATCTTGAGAAATATCCAAATAAGCCTTCTCTACCATCCCCAATGAATCGAACAAGATCATGCAAGGTGCTAAATGATAGAGGCTTACCAATTGATGGGTCCAGTGGGTATAGACCTCCTTGAACCCACAAATCTACATGCTTCTTTCCCTCTATACATAGCCTTTGAGCTTCAGCCTCATCATGTAGAGCTTTGTGATGAATACTTCTCTACATGCAATATTCTTTGTCAAGTACCAGGTTGATATGGTGTCTTTTCTTTAAGTATGGATCAACCCTTGGAGTTTCCATAGCAATACAAATGATCCAAAGAGAAAGCAAGAGATGGCGGGGAGAGAAAAAAGACAGTAGAAAGAAAAGAGAGGGAAAAACTCACGTCTTGCTCTATGGAAGAGAGAAGTATGTTATGTATTCAAATATTTGAAATTAGCTTATTTTAGAAAACGTGTACTAAAGTAGATAAGAGAGCCGCCCAAAAGGATAGGTGAATTAAAGACTATAGATACGTGATGGATGGCATATTGAAGACACTCTCCTCTAAATATAGGCAAAAGAGACGCATTTAATATAGCTATTTGTCTCTACTATCATTAGTTAAATCACTTTGATTAAGAAATTTAATCCAATCCTTACCGTATGGCCCTTTTTTTTCATTTTTGGCCCTTATGAAATACATTGTAGATTGGAGACAAGATTTGAGAGAAAGGTGGTTCCCTCCATAAGGAAGACTAGTGTGCTCACAAATGCTAAGCCCAAATCTAGCCAAAGTGGGGCTAGTGGTGACTACCAAGACTCTCATAATTCCTTTAGAATGCTTACTTGATCAATGCAAACCCCAAGTATGATTGCTATAGTGGTGATGATTTAGCCTAGTCTTTACACTCTTGTGTTATGCTATAGCTCACAATCCCTCTTAGATAGCTAAGTGCTTTGCCATCACACTACTAGTGTAAGATCCCTGTCCCCACCGTGCAACAAATTCAGGGGTGCTAGCAACCGAAGTGGCACTTCTTGTGCGGGACAGGGTCCCACACTCGGGGCCTCGCCCATGGATATCCGGACAAGAGACTAATCCATCGGTTTTTCCAAAACTGAACCCGGAAAAAACTTCCTTTGTCTGAAAAGCACGGGCGATTCCACCAGGATAACTTTTTCCTAACATAGTCAAAAGCCTTAACTAACTGAGCTCATCTGACCAAACCCGTAAGTCCCATATTCAGATCAGGGAAAAAGACTGTACTTGGATCATAGAGACCAACGCTTTTTTCCTCATTGAGAGGCACAGTCGTTGATTCTTTTCCATAGAATAATTTTTGTCCAGAATTTACTTCATCTATCGAACTAAACAGAAATTGAGTCTCGATTTACAGATCCATCAGTCCAGCCTAACCCCATCCAGTCCCATGGGTTAGCCAACCGCCCAACCATTGTAGTGATAGGATCCAATTAGGAATTTGGTTAGGTTTTGTTCCCGGTACCAGGGAAAAGAGTTCCCAGGCCCCCTAGCCGGAAGTTCATGCAAACATAAAACTAGTCACACCACTTACACACCCAATATGAAATTGTCTTTTTTTCTCAGCATCATCAGCTATCTTTAAAACAATCCTTTAATGAAACCATTGTGTCACTGATCACAATCCTCAAAATCTCTGATTGAATCCTTATTTCCAATCATTCCTTCATCGGTGTACTTATGGTATCATTGGCAACCAGAACGCTCACCACCTATTCACTTATTAGGGGCCATAGTTCCTAGCTCATAGTAACCGGCAATATATTCACATAACAAAATAGAATCTCCATGGAAGATCAACAAGATCAACCAACAGATCCATATAAAAGAGTCATGGACTCATCCGTTGAGGACTAGCAAGGTCAATCAACCAGATCCACACCTGAATTCAGAAAACAACTCTTACTCCTTGTTCCAATATCTTCCTCGACATACTTGTGGATATCTTCGGCAACCCAGAGTTCGAGCACCGTATGGTTAGCACCCTCTAGGATCCTTCGCAGGTCACCTAGCTCTTCACTCATAGGCCACTTCCTTGGTCCCTCATCCACTGTACCGAAAGCTCACCATTTTAATCAAACCGAGGCTTGTCAAGTCCTCGGCCGACCTTGCTATGCGAGACGTCCTCCATTGACTCTCCGTTCAGCAGTTGCAACTTTAACAGCCACAACCTCATTCACCACAGGATGGTCAAAATGCTACCCCAGTATTCTTGACATAAAACAGTCATTTAAAAATAGATTTCACATACAATTACAGTCCCAACAATATTTCCATCTTTTCTCAATCACTCCACATCCTTACATATTAGTCCCCATCTTTTCTCATCTTACCATAATTTTACTTCATCGATCCCTATCACATCACATCATTCCCACATCAATTCACATCCTATCACATCATCCACATGTCAATCCATATCATCCACACATCAGCCTACATCATCCACATTCATAAGCATTCTCCATTTTTATCTAATCGTATCTTTTTCTATTTCATCACTTATTTCTTCATTTATCCTCATCAGATCTCATCCACTTGCATCTACCCATACATCTCATCACTTCTCATACATTAACATATATTTAGTTTACATTGTATCTTATCACATCCACTTCACATCACATTTCATTCATTCACATCTCGATTCACATGCTAACACATTCATTCACGTTCCTTATCGTTTATTCACATCCCGATTCACATCACATCACATCCATTCACATCCCTTATCATTCATTCACATCTTGATTTATGTGTTATTATATTCATTCACATCTTATATCATTCATTCACATCTCGATTCACGTGCTAACACATTCATTCACGTTCCTTATCGTTCATTCATATCCTGATTCACATCACATCACATCCATTCACATCCCTTATCATTTATTCACATCCTGATTCATGTGTTATCATATTTATTCACATCTTATATCATTCATTCATATCTCGATTCACATGCTAACACATCCATTCACGTTTTTTATCGTTCATTCACATCCCGATTCACATCACATCACATCCACTCACATCCCTTATCATTCATTCACATCCCTTATCATTCATATCTATCCAATTTACATCACATCTCATCGCCTCTCGTATCCATCACATTCACATCCACATATATTCTTCCACATGCATCCACATCCATACTTATCACATACACATACATCTTTCCTTTCACATACATCCTTCACATACATCCACATCCATTCTTCACATGCATCCACATCCATTCTTCACATGCATTCACATCCATCCTTCACATGCACACATCTAGATCCATTCTTTCACATACATATATCTACATCCATTCTTTCACATCCATCCTTCACATGCATACATCTAGATCCATTCTTTCACATACATATATCTACATCCATTCTTTCACATACATACATCTCCATCCACTCTTCGTTCATTTTCATCTATCTGATTCATTTCACATCATCATATCTATTTATAGAATACAAGAGAATTCTTATTTTTGATATAAGATTTCTTTACGCATCTATTTATGCATAAATTTTATTTTAAGGAGAATAACACTTTCAAATAAAAATCAATCTTTTATGCATCTTCCATAAATTCATTTTAAATGAGAATGACACTTTTGAATTAAAAATCAATCTTTTATGCATCTTCCTATGCATAAAATAAAAATTGATGAAAATAACTCTTTTGAACTAAAAATAGATATCTTTATGCATCATTCTATGCATAAAATCAAAATTGATGAAAATAACTCTTTTGAGCTAAAAATAGATTTCTTTATGCATCATTCTATGCATAAAATCAAAATTGATGAAAATAACTCTTTTGAGCTAAAAATAGATTTCTTTATGCATCATTCTATGCATAAAATCAAAATTGATGAAAATAACTCTTTTGAACTAAAAATAGATTTCTTTATGCATCATTCTATGCATAAAATCAAAATTGATGAAAATAACTCTTTTGTAATAAAATAGATTTCTTTATGCATCTTTCTATGTATAAAATCAAAATTGATCAGAATAACACTTTTGGATTAAATAAATTCTTTATGCATCTTTCCATGCATAAATCCAATTTAGTAGGAGTTACACTTTTAGAATAAAAGAATTTCTCTTATGCATCTAATTTATGCATAAAATCCATTTATGATGAAAATCACTCTTTTAATATATAAAAAATCTTTTATGCATACAAATCATTTATTGATGAAAATCACTCTTTTAATATAAAAGAATTTCTTTTATGCATCCATTTATGCATAAAAATCATTTATGATGAAAATCACACTTTTAATATAAAAGAATTTCTTTTATGCATAAAAATCATTTATGATGAAAATCACACTTTTAATATAAAAAATATCTTTTATGCATATGTTTATGCATACAAATCATTTATGATGAAAATCACTTTAAATATAAAAGAATTTCTTTTATGCATCCATTTATGCTGCATAAAAATCATTTATGATGAAAATAACACTTTTATAATCAAAATAACAATTTCAATATGCTTCCTTCTATGCATAGAATTTAATTCTAAAGAAAGAAATACTTTTTTAATAAAATATTTTTAGAATGCATTTTTCTATACCTAGGATGAAAAATAACACTTTAAGAATACATATACGATGGGAATTATTCTTTTTGAATTAAAAAAAGTAAAACTTTTTTTACACAATTTTAGAAAATTTTGCCATAACCTTCTTTGTATGGCGGCAGACCATTTTTCAAATTTTAACTCTCTAAAATTAATTAGAATTTCACCAAGAGTATTTAAATCATTCTAATGTAAACATTTTCTACTTATTTAAGAGAAACTTGATGAAAAACTTGATTTTATCCATTAATCATTCATCTAGGATAAAGAATGGTTGGATTTACTAAAGAAGAGAGGGGAATGTCTTTTTCAATGAGGCATAACATCGTATTCATTTTAGAGAAGACAAAAATCATAAAAACCATAAAATGAACAGAAAAAAGAGAGAATTTCCAACTTACGAAGGAATTTGAGAGCTTTCCTTTGGCTTGATGGTTTGAGGGATCTACTCTTGTTTGAAACAAGAGTGGCCACCAATCTTTAGAAGAGGGAAGGTCAAAAAGTAATGAATTATGAGTAAATTCACAGTTTTTGGCTCTTGGGAGAAGCAGTGTAACAGTGCAAAAAAACACTATTAAGCTTCAACAAAGGGGGAGGCTTCTATTTATAGGAAAAAGTGAGCCTCTAACCAAGCAAACTGATTCTAGAATTTTCCAGATCAGTTTGGTCAATTTTTGACCATTTTTAGGTCAGTTTAGCTTACTTTTTGGAACTAGACTTGAATTTGGAGAGAGGAGAGATGAAATATCTCAATTTTTGATAATTTTAAACTCCACCACACATGTGAAGTAGGTGCCTCCTTCATGAGGGGGAATCCCCATCTTGAGGTGTCAAAAATTCATTATTTTACTAAATATCTCTTCTTTTTTAACTAATATCCTTGTCCTTAGTCAACTCTTCATCTTATATGAGTATTTACTCATTTTTGGGAGGATTTTCTTTATTTCTTCCATTTATCTCCTCCACACATTTGGATGAATCTGATTGGTTCCTCAAAACCTTAATTTAAAATTTTCAGAAAATCTGGACCCCCAAGATAAGGCCTTTTGAACAAATTATAATGCACCTTCTGAAAATCTTTTTGAACTTCTGTTTCGGGGTAACTTATTTAAATATGAAGAGATATTTTTCCATCCAAAAATATCCAAAATCTGAATAATCTCTCTCTAGAATATTTTCTCTCTCTAGGCCAAAATAGGTAGAAACAAGATCTTTTATATTTCTGAAGAGGGATTTGACTACAGGGGAAGATACTGGACATCCTGCAAGGCATGGGAGGAATCTTACAACTAGTGTGTGCATACGTGCATATGAGAGCACATGTGCAACACATAAAATGGAGAGGTTGCTTTCGTGTGCCCTTATTGTTTCTTGAGAAGAGAAATGGGAGATATTATAGAAGTTTTTCAGCCATGGATGGTGCTTGGGTTGGGATCCCAAGCATGGTTAGGAGGGACTATATGAGGGCCAGGGAGGGTGGCCTTTGAGTAAGGATGTTTCTATAGAGAATTTAAAGAAGGAGATCCCTCTCCCATGCCTACCATCCTTCCCACTAAAGGATAATAAGAGTTTTGTACTACTACAAGATATCCAAAAGCTGTTGAATGTAAGGGAGGACTATTATATTGATTTAATTACAGATGTTAAGTTGCATCAGATTTTTTAGATCCAAATGCCACTGATGAATTTTTAGTGCTTTTGATACAAAAGCAATAGGTGACAATTTCATTGGTGTATCTAAGGCTATAGAAATGTACATAAGAAAGTTTGAAGAACAAGAAGACACTCTTCCCACACATGAAGAATTTTCAGCTATTCAAGAGAGCATGGGAATCTCTAATATATGGGAAGGGAGCAACCAAGGATTCCATGCTCAAAAGAAGAGATGCCTCCACAAGGTTCAATTAACTTGTGGGAGAATAGTTGACTTGTTGATGATGAGAACAAAATGATATTTATAAGAATAAATACACAACATTTTTTTTAAGATTTTTATTGTTGTTAAGTAAATTTTTTCTTTATTTACAGCTTGAGATAGGAGATGCTAATGGATTCCTCAGTTGAGGTGGAGGTAAACAAATTTTTGTTTGGCAGAGACTCAGCCCCCTCAGCCACTATATTTCAAGGATACCTCCAGGCGTGCTGATCATTTACCACTCAAAATATTCATATGATCCACGCATTCCATTGATGGACTTAGAGGTTCTCTCAGCATACTTAGGATATGGAAAGAAAAAGCACAACATAGAAAAGATAATGCTAATAGAGAAGGAGGAAGCTATACGTATTTTTGAATATGCACCAGGGCTATGGGCATCAAGGGTAGGGTATTTTTTGTGTTATGCGGCATATGTGAAGGCAATTCTTGATTTGAATACCCATGCTCTTGGAGGCTATCAACACCAAAAGCTATTAAGGTATAGAGGCAAACTACCCAAAGAAGATGAGGCTAAAGAGTTATCCGAAGACAAGGGCAAACAACATGCTCTTGGAGGCTATCAACACCAAAAGCTATTAAGGTATAGAGGCAAACTACCCAAAGAAGATGAGGCTAAAGAGTTATCTGAAGACAAGGGAAAACAACTACCCAAAGAAATCCTTGAAAAGAAGGGGAGTCTCTTTGAGGAAGACAAATAGTTGAAGCGAAAAAGAAGACTTTTTTAAAAGTCTTTTCTCACTTGTATTGAGAATATTTTTTATTACAATTTGCGTCACTTTGACTTTTTCTCCTTCTCAATCACCATCCTACATGAAGATGCACTTTATTTAGCATGATGAGTGTTTATAATATCTCCAAATATATGACCGGCACAACGTTGCATCAACAATATCCTCATGTGATCCCTTTGCCACAACGGGTAAGATTTGCTTGAAGTCACCACCAAAGAGCATAAGTTTCCCACCAAACACTATATCACTTTGCATAATGTCTTTTAATGTCCTATCCAATGCTTCATATATACCGATGCATCATTGGATATGGGCTTTGTATCTCATATAGAGAAAAGGGTTATATGGCACAACCTATTGACTATCCACCAGGGATTTCACTGACGTAAACATGTTAATAACATATGTTAATAACACAAAAAATCTTGTGATCACATGTTATATTCACAAAGCTTTCACAAGGGCCTAAAAAAATTATCTTTGTCGGGCATAAAAATCTTCTTAGGTGGCCACTGACCTGCTATTATGTGAAGATGGTAACATGAGAACATGTGAATAGCTTATTCCCATGTGTAGCCAAGCTTTTAAGGGGTTCCCAAATGGCAAGTGACTTGTTATTTTGTGAACGGTAACATGAGAACATGTGAATAACTTGTTCACATGTGTTATTATCACAAAAAATCTTGTGATCACGTGAATATTAAATCCCTGCTATCCAATCTATGATCCTTTACTTGGATGAAACTACCATCGACTCGCTGTATGTAAGTTAGATACCCATTCTCATCAACGATATTAGTCTCAGAAAACTTTCAAGGACAACGATGTTTGCAACTCCCATTAACTATGAAAGGAGAGAGCATATTTAGTTCCCCACATAGTCCAGGGACATTACAATGATTATGTTGTGCAACTCAAGAAACATAACCTTATTAGGAAGTTTAGTATATACCAACATATCATAGTGAGAAATCTTAGTCGGTTTACATCCACTTTTCAATATCAATAATATATGTTCATGTGCTAAGCCTCTTTTTAAAATTCAATAACAAAAACAAATCCCACTACCCTTCCAAATAATGCTTTTTTCACCAATAACTTCATCATATTCTTATGCTTCTCATAGAAGACCCATACTATTGTTATCGCTCACCCTAACCCTCCTTGAAACACATCCAAAAAGAGATTATCTGGTGAACCACAAGTGTTGTGAGGATCTTTCCAATGGCCGAGCTCATAACCCTTGAGGTCTCCAAGCTCTACAACTCCTTGAGAAGCAATTCCACCGCGTCTCCCGTGAGCATTGTCACACCGTCGCATTACACTACAGGTCCTCGTCCCTCCTCTCACCTCACTTCACACACACACACTAGCATAGAGAGATCAGCAAGAGGATTAGTAAGATCAAGACTCAATTGCACAATGGGAGAGTCTCTTGTATTATGACAGATATTCACTTATATACATAGCCACAAGTGTTCACACTCACTTAAACTATGTCCGGTCGGACACTTTAGGCTCATAAGAGGCCTAATGCTATTACAATGGCTACTCTCATAATATATCCATGAAGTACATCACTTAGGACTTCATCCTATCTTACTACCACACGCTCTTGAAGCGAGAGTCACCATAAATACTCCGTCACACCATTACGGGCACCCGTCCAAGTTGTAGCTTTGGACACTATTGCTTCATCTCTTGAATGTATGACCCTTTGGTGTATCTACCATGACTCCTTGATGTAAAATAATTGTGATAGCTCTTGTTAATCATAGAATTGGATTAACATCCCCCCTTCCTGATGTGGCAGTCGTGTCCTCGAGTCGTGTGATCGCGTTGAAGACCTTTGTGTGGGGAGAATGAACAAGATTTGTCGATGGCGTTGATGTTGAGTGATGTTCAGCCCCTTTTTTTGGCTCAATTTGCTTTTGGCAATCATCGCGGCAAGGTTACATGTGATTTTTGTTAATGGGGACACTAAGAGATTTTAATAATGGGAGAGAAGAGAGGGATGGATCCGGAGAAACGTAGACATCAGAACGAGATGGTGATTCTCAGTTCCTGATTTGATTCATTGAAGCGACATTCATCATTTGAAGAATTTGGCCGTTGATGATGTCCCTTTGTGTGGCAAGATTCTTGTCAAATGTTGTTGAGAAGGACCTATTCCTGTCTTCTTCTACCCATGTGCTTTATATGTTTTTATGTATATTTAAGTGCTCTTATGAAGCAGATTTACATGAAGTAAAATAATTGAGTCATATAGACTCTTATTGAACTGCTCTATGTTGAAGTAGCCACTTGTTGGTGAGGATTGAAAGAATTATGTCGACTGCGAGGCTAATATAGATATCTTCAGTAAGAATTGAAGATCATTGATTTGTGAAGATGGTGGCATCTTTTGGAGAGGTTTGTAATTTGAAGGAAAATGCCAAGCGATGGGTTGTACCATTGACCAAGCTTTCGCTCACCATGGCCCCCCATGCAGAGATGTACCTGGAAGTTGTCAATGGTGAGGCTTTAGTGCAAATGTTCTCTAGTGTATGAGTATGGATATGTACTCATGGAGCAGCTGCTACATTAATTTAGCCAAAAGAATAGTAAACAATAAGCTTAACAAATATATAGTGGCTATTGTGTGATATGGCTTAATCCATGATAGGGCTTAAATTGTGAAAGTGCAGGGTCTTAAGCCGTGAGACTATAATTCATGAGAAATTGGCCGTAAAGGGTTATTTCGTGAAATGGCCTAATTTGGTGAATTTGTAGGTTTTGCCTCGAGTTTTTTTTAAATGGGTCATCTAGGTCATGACTTGCAAGCAATAGCATCTTATGCACTTATTTCTCACATCTAGAGGGGTGACAAGAGCATTGTTTTTTGTTCTTGATGCGCTCATATGTCTCCGTTTTGCAGACGTGGGTATTGATTCTTAAATTTGTTGCTCAAATGTTGTCGAGGTAGTAAGGAATACTGCTAATTGTTTGCTTGAATAGACAAGCTCTTGTGTTGGGTGCTGAATGTGGTTGAGTGATTTTCTTATCATTGCTTGGGCCTACATTCTTGTCAAAATTTAGGTGAAGTTGTTGGCATTGAACTTGGTGGTGAGGTTTTCTTCACATTGTTTGATTGAATTACCATCATAGTATCCTTGTTTGTTGAAGCACAGGCACGCATCTTTGATGAACACTATAAACTGGCGCGCGGTCAATGTGCTTGGTGCTGAGGCTTTCTTCTTTGTGCAAGCTTAGGGGTCTTTGTGATGCACTTGGGGACCTAAGCTTTGGTATTTCTTTGGTAGTACCCTTGTGCCTGTAGTAGTGTTTTTGGTACCCACACTTGTTGCATTGGTGGAGTTCTTTAAGGAACTCGCATAGGCTTTTGTGGATGGTGTTGTGGAGTACTCTTCTTCTTCCTTGGCCTCCGAGTGCTGCATTGAGGAAGAGGTTTAGGGTGTCGAGGCACCCAAATTTGATTGGCACCTTCATAGTAGCCTTGAGCTACAAGTAGCTGCTTCTCCATCCACATTTTGATACTATTAAGATATCGTGATTGTGGTAGTCTTGGTGGAGTTTTCTTTTGGGTTGGTGTGGAAGGTTTGGGGCCCTCCTTGACTTTGGTTGGCACTGAGGCTGCAAGTTTTAGACTCATGGGCATTGTTGAGATGATGATGAGGGCTTTGGGCATGGCACTCCCCTATACATGAGTGCCAGCTCTCGTTCACACCATCACTCCCAGGGGGGATTTGTTGCTATATATATAGGCAGTGATGTGTGTGAACACACTTAGGACCGCCGGGGCACTTTTCCCCTCTTTAGGAGGTTTTTTTCCCTGGCTTGTATATACGCCCATCATTCTAGGACTAACTTATCTTTTGTACATTGACACAATCTAATACACTTTGTGTTGTGTACATTCTTGCTTCTTCTTCTCCAAGCTTTGTGTGCTTTCCTGCAACCCTAATTCCAACACATGGCTGGTGGCAAAGAAGGTGTGGAATTTCCTTTCTTGCATGTGGATTCCATTGACAGGTAGGCCCATAAACATTAGGACCTCAATGGAAGGCTTCTTGGGCCCTTTTATTTGGCAGTTTAAGGAGTCAAACCTTTTCTCTTAAGAAGAAACGTTTTCTAATTAGAAGCTTCAAAACGGCTACTTTATTTGAATTTGAATTTTGGAGGGAAAATAGAATTTAAAATCTAGCGGACAAAACCATATCATGTAACATATCTATGGAAAGCTCTTGATGCATAGATCACGGATCTATAATCTCCGCTCAAATCGGAGCTTGTATGTAGAAGTTATGGAGGTCCGAAAATTGTAAAATTACCTCCCCCCCTTTTTGGGGAGAAAAGTGCACCCTTTGACCACTCTTACACCTCTCTTACAAACCCAACATTTCAGTCCACATGGCAACCCTCCATTTGGCTATTCCTTAATCACCTTGATTAGGCTTGGACAAATTAAAGGGCCCAAGAAGAACCCATTCACTTCCTAATGGGTTAAAGACTGAATTTTTGGCAAGATTCCAAATGGGCCAGATAACCCAGAACATTCAATTTTCTTTCATTTTTTCAAGTGAACAGGTTTATGGCATATCTCGTTGGTTAACTAGGAATGCCTTCATATTTGATGCAAAAGTTGATATTACAGCTGGTTATATAAAAGGGCTACAATTGTAGCAAGTCTCTTCCTTTTGGTCAACTAATTTGGTGGAGAATGACACAGCTATATATTGGATGAGGGTACTCCAAGCTACACCTGTGGTTCAAAGTAATAGTGAGGGAAAGCTAGTACATTAGATGGCAGCCATGTGGCCATTTGTAAAGTAATTTTTGGTAATATATCTTCTATTATGAAAAAAAGAGAGAGCGAGAGCAAGAAAGACATGAAACTATAAAATATGTTAAGAGACAGAGAATGAAGAGCAAGAGAATAAAATAAAAAGAGAGATATAAGTACTTTGAGAAAATAGAGAATTCGTAAATATCACCACACGGAGAGCCAAATCTGGAAAGTTGCAATACAATTTGTCCCTTGAATAAAAACATCATTACCCTTATCAAATCTCTAGACAACTACCCTGGTTTCCAACACATGGCTCATTTTTTCATAATAGTCTTTAGTCATGCTAAAAGTAACACTTTTATAATAAAATAATCATCTTTTATGCATGCCTCTATGCATGAAATTCAATTATACTAAAAGTAACTCTTTTATAATAATAAAAAATAAATTTTCTTTTACTAATTTCTAAAAATTTTGCCATAACCTCCTTTGTATGGCTGACCATTTTTCAATTTTCTACATCTTTAAAACTAATTAAAAGTACACCAATATTGAAATTATCCTAAAGTAAATATTTTTTTCACTTAATTGAGATAAACATTATAAAAATTTGACATTAATCACTTAACCATTCACCTAGGATAGAGAATGGTTGGTTTTGTTAGAGAAGAGAGGGGAATGCCTTTTGTAATGAGGCCTAACATTATAGAGAAGGCATAAAGCGTAAAAACCATTTTAAAACCATAAAAATCCATAAAATAATTGAAAGAAAGAAGAACCACCAACTTACTAATGACTTTGATAGCTTTCCTTTGGCTTGATGGTTTGAGGGTTCAACTCTTGTTTGAACAAGAGTGGCCACCAGTCTTTGGAAGAGGGAAATGTCAAAAACTAATGAATTATTAACAAATTCATAGTTCTTGGCTTGGGTGGAGTAGAGTAACAATGCATTAGACATTGTTGAGTTTCAACAAAGGGAAAGGTCTCTATTTATAGGAAAAAGTGAGCTCCTAACCAAACAAACTGATTCTAGAATTTTCCAACTCAGTTTGGTCAATTTAAGACCATTTTTAGGTCAGTTGAGCTAACTTTTTGCAACTAGACTTGAATTAGGAGAGAGGAGAGATAAAATATCACATTATTTATGAGTTTAAAACTCATTCAAGCACGTGAAATATGCACCTCCTTTAATGGACTCCCCTTCCTTACATATGTGTCAAAATGAAATCATTATATCCAAAATATCTCATATTTTTAATATTGCTCATAGTTTTTTACTAATAAACCTTGTATATTTTCAGCTCTTCATCTTATGTGAGCATTTACTCATTTTTGGATACCCAAAATATCTCATATTTTAAATATTGCTCATACTTTTTTTCTAATAAACCTTGTACATTTTCAACTCTTCATCTTATGTGAGCATTTACTCATTTTTGGATACCCAAAATATCTCATATTTTTAATATTGCTCATAGTTTTTTACTAGTAAACCTTGTACATTTTCAACTCTTCATCTTATGTGAGCATTTACTCAATTTTGGATACCCAAAATATCTCATATTTTTAATATTGCTCATAGTTTTTTACTAATAAATCTTGTACATTTTCAACTCTTCATCTTATGTGAGCATTTACTCATTTTTGGATACTCAATTTATCTCATTTTTTTGATATTACTCACAGTTTTTTTACTAATAAACCTTGTACATATTCAACTCTTCATCTTATGTGAGCATTTACTCATTTTTGGGTATCTTCTTTTACAAATTGGATTTATCTCCTCCCTACACATGGATTGATGCTATTGGCCCATAGGAACCTTAATTGGACCATAATTCAAAAATTTCTGAAAATCTAGACCCTTAGGTTAAGGTCCTTTATACCCATTTCCAATTAATTCCAATTGCACATTGGAAAGTTCTTTTTGAATTTCTGTTTCAGGGGAACATATTTTAATAAGATGAGATAATTTTTCTATCTAAAATATTCAGAATATGAATATTCTCTCTCTAGAATATTTTCTCTCTCTAAGTCAAAACAGGTAGAGACGAGATCTCTTATATTTCTGAAGAGGGAATTGATTACAGGGGAAGATACTAGACATCAAAAAGGGGTTGGGGGAGGAATCTTACATTCTACCCCACTTAAAAAATGCGAGATATCCTCATCTCGCAGGTGGAATATGATCTCTTTTATCTTTTTCTTCTTCTTCAATCACTTCCAACGTTATGCCTTGGAAGTGGACGGTCGATTTTTCCCTGGTATTCTGCTGGAGTATGGATGATTTGAGAACTGTCGGTTAAGCCCTTGGTTTTCAGTTGCAGTATAGATCTGCCCTTTTTTCCTCTTCTACTTCTTCTAAAATTGTGACTGCTCTAGCTGCTGCTGCAGTTTGAGGTGGAATTCTTTCTCTTTGGTTGCCCCTATTCTGGAAAGGAGTTCTGAGATTACTCTGGACAGAGGCAAATGGTTGAGTTGGAGTTCTTTTGGGGTTATCCTAGCTTGGGCGAGACGGACCCTGATTAGACTGGTATGAAGGGATTGGTCTCTGAATTCGGGGTTCTAGACTTCCCTGTCCCCTTGACATGGCAGGAGTTGGACAGTCTTTTAACTGATGAACAAAACCTTGGCATCCAAAACACCGGTTCTCACTTCTGAGCTTATCGTTCTAAATCCTTAGAATAGGTGGGCCTCCTGAGAAAGTATTCTGGGGGAAGGGTCTTCCTTCATTTTGGAATCTTCCTGTATCCTGATTCTGAATTGGCCCTTGCTACCTCTTTGGGGGTGGAAAGTTTGAAGTACTTTCCTGGGCTTGGAATCTTTTAAAGTTAGAGGGTGCAGGCTTTGGCGAGATCTTTACTACAAAGTCTTTGGCAAAATCCTTTGCCATTTTTACTGCTTCAGCCATGGACACTGGTTTGGCATTTTTGACCAGTGTGTCCAAGGGTTCGTTCATTGCCTGAATGAACCTAGCCATGAGCTGTTCTTCATCTAGAGGTGGTGAGTATTTGAGTAGAATAGCAAAGGCCTGGTGATATTCTTCAATGGTTTTATTCTCCTGCTTTAGCTCTAAAAATTCGTTCATTTTGGTTTCCAAAAATCCAGGGGGACAAAATCTCTTTCTCAAATAGGTTTTTAGGTCATTCCAGGATTGAGACCATATTACCCACTTATTTGTGTCAATCAATCATCCAGAGATTATCCCCAAAACAGAGATACACTATAAAATTAAAATACCAATATGCATGTGAGAGTGTGTATGTGTGTGTGTGGGAGGGGGAATGAAGAGAGAGAAGTAACCATTTTTTAGTAGGTGAGATTACTAAAGAGCCATCATATGCAAAGTCCCGAAATGTAGGGTCATATGTGTCAATCAATTTATTAATGCTAAGGGGTGCATCTAAACAAAGATGTGAAAGAGAGTGTTTGTGTGTATTGTTGGGAGATAGAGATATAAAGTATGTTTTAGTGAGTTGTATATATATATATTGTGAAAAACATATGTATGTTTTGTGTGTGTGTGTGTGTGTGTGTGTGTGTGTGTGTGAGTGTGAGTGTGTGTGAGTGTGAGAGAGAGAGAGAGCGAGCGAGAGTTGTATATATATTGTGAAAAACATATGTATGTTTGTGTGTGTGTGTGTGTGTGTGTGTGTGTGTGTGTGTGTGTGTGTGAGAGAGAGAGAGAGAGAGAGAGAGAGAGAGAGTGCACTACATGCTTGGAAATATGTCCACATCTTTTCATTTCATGTCCGATGGCAAAGAAGGTGTGGGATTTCCAGCATGTATGGATTCCACATTGACAGATAGGTCTATAAAGGTTAGAGACTGAATTTTTAGCAAGATTCTGAATGAGCTTGATAACTCCAAACATGCAGTTTTCTTTCTTTTTTTAGGTGGACAGGTTTGTGGCATATCTGGTTAACTAAGAATTCCTTCGTGTTTGATGCAAAATTTGGTATTGGATCTTACATAAGTCGTATAAAAGGGCTACTATTGTGGCAAGTCTCTTCCTTGAAGTCAGCTCATTTGGTGGAGAATAACACGGCTATATATATTGGATGAGGATGCTCCAAGCTACACCTGTGGTTTGGAGTAATTAGTGAGGGAAATCTAATACATCACCTAGTAGCCATGTGGCCATTTGTAAAGTAATTTTTGATAATATATCTTTTACGACAGGGTTCATACAAAGCACACAACAACATCCAATACTGCAAACAGAAATTTACCTAGATTTTTGCTTTTGCTAAACAATGACCAGAGTAGCATTTTTTTGTTACATAATAGTAAAAATATGCTACCTAGCAGCGGCCTACAAAACTAACACTCCTGCCTAAATTACCAC
The DNA here is from genome assembly GCF_041138505.1 of Cibotium barometz. NCBI lineage: Eukaryota > Viridiplantae > Streptophyta > Polypodiopsida > Cyatheales > Cibotiaceae > Cibotium > Cibotium barometz. The sequence goes on from NC_141087.1 coordinate 44,139,319, forward strand.
CGACAGGTGTCAATACCTACCTACTTTCCTATTGCTGCACATGCATAGCTATGTTTGCAACCTGAGTTTTCCTCCCACCTCAACGTATCTCTCAAAGGTCTTGAATCAATCAAGTCTCCCTCTCCAAGAAGGTAAACACTTCTTGCTTTCTTCCCTCTTTCATGGTTTCATGTCTTCTTCCAAGCTTTCATAGAAAGCTTGGAAATAGTTATATGTGAGCTTCTCTCCCTTCTAGGCTATGCATAGCCCTCTTATGCAATAGGGCTTATGCATAGGCCTTATTCAATAGGGCTTATGCATAGCCCTCTTTATGCATAGGTCGTATGCAAAGGGCTTATGCATAGGGCTTAATGCATAGCCTTGTGCATAGGCCGTTGCATAGGCCTTATACATAGGCTATGCATAGCCCTCTTATGCAATAGCCCTCTTTATGCAATATCCCTCTTATGCCATATCCCTCTTTATGCATAGCCCGCTTATGCATAGGGATTATGCATAACCTTATGCATAGCCTTATTATGCATAAGGAACTAATATTTTGATTTATTATGATAATCTTTTGTAAGTCTATTCAAGCGAATAACCTCCAAGGGCATAGGCCATGCATACGGTTCATAAACGGATTCGGCTAGTAGTAGAGGTAAGCCCTCTTTGTTTATGCTTCTTCTCTTTGTGTTTTTGCACCCTTGGGTACCGGGGATTAGGTTTAGGTCAAGAGCCGTATGCATAGGCCTTTGCATACAGCCTATGCATACGACTTATGCATAGGCCTTATGCATAGGCCGTATGCCGTATGCATAGGGCTTATGCATATAGGCTATGCATAAGGCCTATGCATACAACTTATGCATACAACCTATACATAAGGCCTATCCATAAGCCGTATGCATACGGCTTATGCATATGGCTTATGTATAGGCCATAGGCCATATGCATATGGCATATGGCCTATGCATACGGCTTATGCATAGACCTTATGCATAGGCCGTAAACATACGGCCTATGCATATGGCCGAGGTATATGGCTTATGCATACGGACTATGCATAAGGCCTTATACATAGGCCATATGCATACGGCCTTATGCATAGGCCTTATGCATAGGCCGTATGCCGTATGCCGTATGCATAGGCCATATGCATACGGCCTATGCATACGGCCTTATGCATAGGCCCTAGTCATATGCATAGGTTGTATGCATACGGCTTATGCATATGGCCTATACATAGAGATATGGGGCATTCTTATATGCCATCTATAATGTTGCTTATGTTAGGTTAGGAGTGGTTATCCGCGAGTAAGTGATTATAGTGGAGGGGGAGTCCTCGATCTTCTCACTATCCTTCTTTTACAAAAGAGGAGTTGCCTTTGGCTTTAATAGTGGGGAGCATGTGGAAAGTCCTCAGAAGCTATCATCTGAAAGGGGCACTGCCCATCCTGCTTGTCGAAGCAGTATTGTAGAAGGTCGTAACAATCTCCTAATATCACAGGTTGTATTTTTTGTCTAAGCTTGTGTTGTTGTTTTCTCTTGGATGGCTTGACATATGCAAGGTAAGTGGCCTTATTCATTCAACCTCGTGTTTATTGCACCCTTGGGTGTGTCGGGTTTAGAAAATGAACTTATGCATAGAGATATGGGGCATTGTTATATGCCATCTAGAATGCTGCTTATGTTAGGTTAGGAGTGGTTATCTTCTTTGCAAGTAGGTGGTTATAGTGGAGGGGGATCCCTCAATCTTCTCACTATCCTTCTCTTGCAAAAGAGGAGTTGCCTTTGGCTTTAATAGTGGAGAGTGTGTGGAAAGTCCTTAGAAGCTATCATCCGAAAGGAGCACTGTCCACCCTACTTGTTTAAGCAGTATTGAAGGAGGTCTTAACAATGTTATAATATCACATGTTGTATTCTTTGTCTAATCTTTAAGTATGGCTTGGGTTAGAGCAATCGTGTTTTGTTGCCTATGCATGTATGTAGCAGCAATGTTGATCGACCCGTCACTCACAAGATCCCGATGTGCCCAATTTGCTATCCATTATAAATGAACAATATGGGCAACAAGCTTGGTCGTAGTTTACATAAACACAGATATGGTTCCATCAAACCTTTTCACATACACAAGTTAATCTTTTATATGCATTCTATTTGTCTTATATTTTAATCTTATATGCAGATGGTCTTGCAGTCGGGCCAATCGACGCCATGGGGGAAGACTACCCCACTTGGCCACTAGTTAATGCCGTGGGGGAAATCTACCTCACTTGCTTAGTTGAGGCAGACCACCCCTTTGATAGACGTGGGGTCGAGTGGTGCAGGCCCATCACGATATGGTTGTGATGAGCCTACAACACCTTCCTCTACTAGACCCACCCCCGCTCCCTCACGTCCGTCTTCACCACCACCACCACCAGTAGTAGGGAGTCTGGGGGGATAGTAAACGTGCTAACGGCGGGGGGGAGCCAGCTGCTTTTGCTTTGGCAAAAGCAGCACTAGGTCTCCCGATGCGTCTCCCCAATAGGGGGGCTCATCATATACACATTATGAGACAGTCCTACCCCAGGAGACCCATTCCACCATTCGATCCACGCCTCCTACCATACACCGTGGATGCAGTGAAAAGATGTAGGGGAGAAGAGAGCTTGAGCTCTTGCAAGCACACACACACTCACAAAACCCTAATAGTGAACACACAAGGTGAGAGGCTAAAAATCTTCTTCTCCTTCTCTCAACACTCAACACACCTTCGCTCAGCAACTCCATTTTGCTACAGAGTGTATCTGCATGTAAACTGTCTCCGAATACCATTTTTCTTCAAAAATTCAGAGAACTCATTGGAGAAGTACTCTCCCCCTCCATCTGACCTCAGGCACTTTACATATTTCCCTGTTTGCTTTTCAACCATAACTTTGAAATTCTGAAAGTGAGTGAACACCTCACTCTTCTCCTTCATGAATTATACCCACACTTTCCTTGTGTGGTCACATCAATAAATGTCACATAATACCTACAGCCTCCCATAGACATGGTCTTTGTAGGACCCCATACATCTCAATGCACAACATCTAGTGCATTTCTGCTCACATATCTGTTACCTGGAAATACATGCTTTGTTTGCTTTCCAAATTGGCATGCTTCCATATTCTCTACATACCTTCAACTTTAAACTTTGGCACCCTTGTCACGATTCCTTTAATCTGCATAGACTTCATTCTCTGCACATTCACATGTCCAATTCTTTTATGGCAAATGTCTGTCTGCAACAATTCCTGAACCATTTGTAAACATCGCAGCACTCACTTCAGGCATGTTTACATTCAATGTAAACATTCTGCCCACTTTGTTGCCTTTTGCAACCAACCTCACTTGTCTTTAAAGTCTTCAACATAACAACCATCAGGATTAAACCGAACCTGCAAACCCTGCTCAATCATCTGGCCAACTGAAACCAGATTCTTTGTTATGTTCGGAACATGAAGTACATCTGCAAGGTACTTCACTTTGCCATCCTGCATAGACAATGGCACATCTCCAACATGGGCAATTGGATGAGCAGTGTCATCCCTTGTAAAACCTGGTCTTTCAAGGTTTTTCATCTCCTTGAATCACTCCCCACCATGACTTGTCATGTGGTTCAAAGCACCTGAATCAACGTACCATACATCATCTTTATGTGCTGCTTCAATATTTTCAGACATGGCATTAACGACATGCTACATAACAAACAACCTTTCATTATCCTCATTGTTTCTACTCGAGGATGCATAGTTGTTTTGTTGCAATTTTCCATTTTGCATGTCAGCCTGCTTCTTATAATAATCTGCCTGCACATGTCCAGGCTTACCCCACAATAAAAGCATCCATGTGTATCATTATACTGCCTTTGCCAATTTCCATGACCTCTTTGACTCCCCCTATCTCTGAATTGGCCTCTTCCACCTGCGTGTTGTTGTTGTTGTTGTTGTGAATTCTGGGACTGTTGTTGTTGCTGCTGGCCATAATTCTAGGACTGTTGTTGCTTCTCTACTGACCATAATTCTGATTACCTATTCGGCCATCTCCTTGACTACGTCCACGGCCTCCTCTCCCTCGTCCTCTTCCTGAACTTGTGTAGAAGGCTTGTTGCTCAGAACTGTTTTTGTTTTGTGAAGACTGTTGGTCTTCACCCAAGCTCTTCTCTTCTATTATCAACATAGATACCAAATTTGTAAAATTGGGAATGTTTTCCCGAGTCTGAATAGATGTCTTGAATGCCTTGTATTGTGGCCCGAGACCACGTAGACAATCTTTCACCTTATCATCATCATCTACTGAAACACCAATAGATGCAAGGGATTCCACAATACCCTTCATCTTCAATGCATAGTCATTCACAGACATACTCTTTTTCTCCACTGTATGAAGTTCATTCTTCAACTGTATCTTGCATGCCTTGGTATTTGTTTCATAGAGTTTTACCAAGGTGTCCCACGCCTCCTTGGGGGACTTGGCATCCTATATGTGCCTAATCATGGTGTCCTATATACTGATAGAGAGCCAATACATAACTTTTCTAGCTCCTTGGTTCCAATCCTTGAAGTCTTTCACATCTGCAACAGCCGGATTGATGTCCGGTATCTCCAGTGCCTCTTCATGCTCACCTTCTATATAGTCCCAGTAGCCCTTTCCCATCAAGAAATTTGTCAGCCTGAACCTCCAAGCATGGAATTTGTTCTTATCAAGCTTCTTAGCAACAATCTAGGTTATGCCATCATTTGACATCTTACCAGACACACAAATTTACCAGAAACATCACTCTGGTTTGTCCTGCACAAACTGTTGTATTTTTTGCACAGTGGTACTGTAGTACACTGCTGTAGTACACTCAAATGTCACAACCAGTGACCTCAATGTGCATACATACACCCAATGGCAACTGTTGACCTCCTTGCAGCACACACAGTGTCTGCACAGCCAATCTATCTTCCTGCAGTTCTTAAAACAGAGTTCTGCATAGAATCGATGACTTGCCCACAGTGCTCGAAATTGCCTGCTTTCTAAAAAACTGAGGTCTTGACGCGCATGAAACGCGTTTTCGGCCCAAAATTTTGTCCGATTGGACAATATAGTTGCCCTATAGCTTTACCCCCACGAAAAAAGCTCCTCAATCAGAGATCGTTTGCCGGTGCCTCCCTAGAGCTCCCGACAAGGGTGTAGTCGCCAACACAAATAGGGAAGAGTAGTTGAAGCTCTTACCCTCGTACCGCTTCCTGTGCTTCTCTTGCTTGTAGCTTAGCCCTTAGCATGAACCAGGCTCTGATACCATGAAAAGATGCAGGGGAGAAGAGATCTTGAGCTCTTGCAAGCACACACACACTCACAAAACCCTAATAGAGAACACACAAGGTGAGAGGCTGAAAATCTTCTTCTCCTTCTCTCAACACTCAACACACCATCATATACAAAGATAAGAGTATACCCATATGAAAAGGTACTCAACCAAATACATACTAGGGTTCTCTATAGTGTGAACCCAACTAAATGAGCTGGCGCTATAACTATGCCAGTCTCTAGAATGGCTGTCACATCCCACTGGCCGCATATCACCCATGATCTCACCAACCATGCCAGTGGTGTAAGTGTGGGGCCTATCCCCCAAACGGGTCATCAGTGTCCACCACCTCACTAGATAAGCTCGATATCTCAACATGCAGAAGGTGCCCTCATGATGGATGCACGAGGAAAGCAAGTCATGAACCATATTGCGTGTACTTACAAACCTGGAGTTCGTGAAGTCCTTCAAAAAGTGGAAAGCACAAGATGAACTTTCTAAGCAATATGTCATCCATGTGCTTAAGTCGGAGTTCCCCAAACCACATGTAGGTATGTGCTTCTCTATGAAGTGGATGACGCGGCGCATCAAGCTTTGCTCTCTAATAGGAGAGCAAATATCAAGAGGGCAACGAAAATAATTTGGGGAAGCCTAGCGTGTGTACGGCCAAGGAGTGGAGGCATGCATGCAATTTTGTGAGAAAGCACCTAGGTGCTTTTTAACAATAAGCAGGCGAGTGCTTCCCGACTATGGAAGTAAGGGGCTTCGCACTTCGGCTCTAGTAGGAAATCCTGCTTTCTTAATCTTTTCGTAAGTATCATTTCGTCTCTCCTTTCATTTTGTTTTGTACTATATTATTTTTTTAAAAATAATTGTATATTTTCTTAATTGTTTTTTGTCGAGGGAGGTTGTTGGGCGTGACCCAACAAAGGAGGAATATGACTATGGGCATAGAGCCCCTCGTTCGCAATTGTGGGCATGGATGCGTACGCTAGGTGTACGCTTGGATGAGTCCATTTTGGGGACTCAAGCTAATGAGGTAATGTGTTGCCTAAACCATTGTCTTTTCTACATCTAATTGTATTTTAATGCTCTTTCTTACCTTGGCATGTATGCAGGATGAAGGGGAAGAAGAAGAGGAGGATCCAGATTATCAGCGTGAAGCACGTAAAGAGGACGAGGAATCGGATGATGAAGATCACTCGGAATTCGATGAGGATTCCAGTTAGACACCCACCTCTTCATTGTCAAAACTTTATGTATATATAGCCAAAGGCCCAACAATTTCTAAAATATAATAACTTTTTGGGCTCAATTACATTCTCCATAATATATGTATTTCCTATATTTGTGTTTGTGTTGCAAATATGAAACTATGACTCTGTTTTAATTTTTTTTAAAGATCTAGGGCAGACTGGGGAGTCCTGTGCAGACTTCCCAGTCTGCCCTAGCTCTTTTTTTGTTGTGCAGAGCGTTCGCTGCTCAGCAGAGCGAAAATATAAGTCGTTGCTGCGAGCAACAAACCCGTTGCAAAACGAAAATAGCAGTGTTTCTAGCAGCGAAAATGGCCCGACACCTAGCTGCCCTTCTAGTCATAAAAACATAGCTATTTTCATTTGCTAGACCCTCATTCTATTGTAGTTTTAGCCTAAGGTTAGAATACGCAAAACCAAATCAAAGGAAAGCTAAAATAGAATGCCTCCATCCTAAGCTCTGTCGGGAAGTCGCTAGTGAACGTACAGAACTGACGAGCCAGTGACCAGAACTCTGTTGTCCGGTACTTCGACATGGAATGGTACATGCTCAGTATTGCCATGGTAGCTTGGCCTCCCTTATAAGTCACACGGGATGGGAGGCATAGGATCAAGGGTCCCTATGAAAAGGCGGCCCCGTCGGCTAATCGGGATCGTTGATCCGAAAAATTAATCTCGGGATAAAAAATTAATCTTGGGATCCCGAGATTAATTTTTTATCTCGAGATTAATCTTTGACAACGTGGAATAGCGGGGAGAGAATGTGGTTGTCATCATTAAAAGTTCAGATTATTTGTAAGATATTATTCTCTTAAGAGAATATTCACATTAAATTTAGTACCTTCATTGAGTAAATGATGCCAACTACCAAATTAATCTCGGGGAAAATCGTTAATCTCGGGATCCCGAGATTAATATTTACAGTCAAAAAACAAAATCTTTTTTGATGACTTCCTTCTCCATTCCTTTGCTTTCATGTTTCATCAATCTCCATGGGGTTAATGTGAATCACAACAATGGAGCCTTTTATCTCCATTTGCTCTTAAGGTACTTCACTTCATGTTATATCTTTTTGTATTAGGTTCATAGAGGACATGGATGATCTATTTTGTGAGGAAGCTAGTGATATGTCCCTTCCCTATTCTACTGATGACTCAAGCGATGATTTAAGTGGTGATGAGTTACATAAACCCCCCACTCATAGCTTTGATGGTAGTTCAAATGGTCATAGAGTTATTGTTGATGCATTTGCTTATGTATCAAGTGTTTATTTCTACTTCAATAGAGATACATACAACTTAATGATAAGAGTATTGCAAGAAGATTTATCAATATCATTGGATCATCTCAAAAAGTGTAGCCCATCCCTTGATTTAAAAAAGATAAGAAGTCTAGATGTATTACGGCCTTTTAGAAGACCCTATAAAAAGTTTGGATGTAAACCCTATCCATGTTTCATACACATTTGGATAGGGTCTAAATGTAAACCCTATCTAGGTTTCACACACACTTGGATAGGGTGTAGTTGTAGACCCTATCCATGTTTCACGCTCTCTCTCTCTCTCTCTCTCTCTCTCTCTCTCTTACTTTTTAAAATAAGGCAAGCCTTTCTTACAAGCTTATTCTTTGATTTTTCTCTAGTGTTACTTTAATTTTTTTTCTCTTTTCACAATGTTTTTGTAAATATCAAACATGATGTATTATTTTGCTTATATGTGACCTATGTTATGTTAAACTTTTTTTAGGTTGACTCGACTAAGTGTTTGTTTGTTTTCTTTTTTAAGGACCTATAATTAAAAGAGGAGACTTTTGTATAAAAACTATTTTGACACTTTTTTCCTTGAAATTTGACACCTTTTTGTGCACTAGTTGGGGTTCTCTTAGAGGGTTTTTTGTTAAAGGAGACTTCCTATTAAGTGAGGGTGGGTGGATTGGGTTAGTCAAGGTGGTTTTGTCAAATGTATCATCGGGGCTACGAAATCTTAGGTGCCTTTTTAAAGATATTTATAGTCTTACCTTATGAAAGATATTGTGAGCGGCGCAAAGCTCTTAAAAAAACCCAAGTTCAATGTAATTCAACCTTTAAAACTTGAAAAAAAAATACGCTCAAGTTTTGAGACTAGAGGTTCAAAAATTTGTGGTTTTCAAGAGGTTTTACTGATAATACCTTTATAATTCATAAAATAATGAAAAGTTACTTGCAATTTTGTGAGATGAAAACTTTTCATCTATAAATTAAATAGTTGAAAGGAAAACAAATTGTTTTTACAACCATGTCAAGGCTTATGAAAAGATCAAATTGGAATATGAATTATAGTAATCTCTTTGCAACTAACTAATAGATACAACCGTATACGTTTACACCTAAGAAATTACATGCAATCAGGGCAAGCTCATTGTGACTTCTTCACTTGTTTTCTTTTGAATTTTGACCAAGCTTGCTTTGGATTGCAACTATAGCATCTATTATTTTTGGCACCAAAAGTCATATTTTGTAAAGGGTAAGCACACAACATGGAAGAGGTCAAGGGACACGTGGCCTTAGAATGACTCTAAATATGACCATGACTTCTAAGGTCCCATGATAGCCTATTCATTATAGTTTCTTTTCTAAGGGTAAGTAAGTGCTATATCCTCTTGAATTTATTGTGAAAGTGCCAAATTCAAAGCATATCATTCACTAATGAGAGAGCTACCACTCAAAATAATACTCATATATGGTGGGTTTGCTTGATGGTCATATGGTACCTTTGCTTGAACTCCAATCAAAGCTTATAGGTGATAGGTTGGTAAATATGATTACTAAGCTAAACCAATTAAGTTTCATGGTTGGTATTGAGATCATTTTCCTAACTACCTACTCCCTAGCAAGGTTGCATTTCATTGTTGGTATTGAGAGCTTACCCACTCAGTTGGTTTCATTCCAACTTCAATTGCTAAAAATACCGACCTATCTTCGGTAGCTTAGTCTCTCCAACCATCCTATCTTCTTGTGATTGAATTATCCAACAACCCACTAACTAGTTTTATATATATTCTTTGGGTAGTTAATAAAATGGAGTGAATCATTGTGGTGGAGTTGTCCTGATCGTGGGACCACACAAGGTTTCCCTTTGTGACACTAACCTAAATATGGGTTCCTTTAGGTTTAGCATCTTCATTAGTGTAGACTTACAAAAATTTGTTAGGGATTTCACAATTTTAGGTCTAATTGGGCATCTTTCGAAGCACAAGAAATTTGTAGAACTTTGGGTTCATGTGTTACATGGGTAATAGCAAGATTTCACAAAAGTGATAAAACTTGAACACCAAAAAAAGAATCACAGATTCACAATAGTGTTTTAGCACATTCTTGCATCATCATGCTTGTGTTATCAGCACTGAAGAAAAATTAAAATCAACATAGGGTTTTTGCAATCTCACATCATTAAGCTTAGATCATTACAACATCACTACATTATAATCACCATGGCATCATGGGGAAGGCCAAAATTACCTAAGACCAAACACAGAAATGAACACCATGGAGGTCTTCTGCAATCTTTTGACCAAAAAAAGGAACATCAGCCCAAACTAATAAAAAGTGAAAAGTTAGTGTTTTACTATGCCACGAGGAAAGCTCAAAGAGCATTTACACATCGAGCTTGGGGGCCGTCAGGTATTGGTGAGCACTGAGGCTATGTTGACATGTGTGTGTGTGTGCGTGTGTGTGTGTGTGTGTGAGAGAGAGAGAGAGAGAGAGAGAGAGAGAGAGAGCTGGTGGTGATTCCAGTAAAAGCTCTTTGTCCTAGATCACAAGTACAATCACAAAGATGGGACATGCTGACAAGAGAAAGAAAAACAGGTACACAAGAAATTAATATTGCACATAATGCTAAAGCTCATTATATAAAAGCTCCTCTTAAGACTTGCAACCAAGCCTTCACTAATACACAACACAATGCTAAATAACGCAGGATAGGCGTCAATACTTTATTACTTTGTAACAATAAATTTATGTTGTACATGGAAGTAGCAGCATAGCAACTCATGACTCTAGGTATCCCAAATCATTACCACTGCTATGACTCCAATCCCAAGTGTGACTGCAAGAAATTTGTAGAAAGGAGTGTCCACTGTAACTTTACATTGTGGGATGTACCCTTTGGCAAGCAAATGATTGATGGCCACATATACAAAGACCCCACAAGCCAGGCCCATTGCAATGGCATACATCCAGTCAGCAACAGCACCCTCCGTTGTGGCATCAATGATAATGCCAATGGCAACACCAACAGGGCTAGAAATACCAAAAGCAAAGGAGTAAACTGCACATTGGAGAAGCGGGCGGTCAGGTAGCATTCAAAGTAACGCAATGCCCATGGCTATGGCCGCAAAAATCTTGTGAAGTGAGATAGTCCACAATGCTTTCCATGCATCGCCAGCAGTCTCTGTAACAAACGCACTCTTAGTTGAACCAATTCTCCATAGATTTCTGGGAACGTGTGAGAGAAATGAGAGCCATAATGATTATCCTTAGGTTGCTGTACACATACCCGCCACACCAATAGCGATCCCCTCAAAAACGGAGTGGAAGCAAAGGGCCAAGATAAGGAGTATGGTATCAGTAAATGATGTTGACTTCACTAGAGTTGCCGCCACGAAATTCTTGGCCTCAGGATTGATGACATCATCATCACACTGTATGAAAGGCTAAAAGTTAGCAAACTTTGTCTTACATAGACTTGCATTTCTCAAACATGATTAACTTGGATTTCCCTGTGTATCATGAAATGATAAGATTGGCAAGAACACCATGGCATAGCCTCCCTCAGTGGACATGACTAAACACCAAACCATGTGAAGGCTAGCACCATGAAGGAGAGAGCCAATGCAATAAAGCATTTTTCTTTGAAACACATAAATCTGGACCATTTCAGCTGGAGGTGTAGCACCTACCCTAGATATTAAAAGTGGGCATGAGCATACATTTGTTCATACCTTGCACGCAGCATCGTCTGAAACTTGAACTGCATTGTCGGAGGGCGGAGGCACTGAAAATGGTGACACACATGCCAACATGAAGGCAAAAGGGTACGCTTTGTCTGTTCTGGCCTCAAAAGTGCTGTTGGAATCACTGAGGAAGTGCATCATAGCAGTGCCCAAAAACACCCCACCTGCAAATTGGGTGCCCAGGACCAAAAAACTGTGGTCCCATCTGCAGAAGTAAGGGGATACCCTGCCTAAAAACGTAGCAAAAAACACTATGATTAGGCAGTATATCTTAGGTTAGGATGATCTGAAGCAGAATCTCTTGCTCCCCCATGTGCTAATGCGAGAGGCAGGGCATTGCAAATGAGCACCAAAGAGAAGAAAAGGGCAAATCTTTTCTCTTTGTATTGCTGTTGGGGAGGCATGGCGAAGATAATAGCAGGAATCGAGCGAGAGACGCTTGTTCTGATGCCACGAAGAGGGGCTGCAGGTAGGTTTAAATGAGGAGGAGGGCGGAAAGAGGATAATTTCACAGGCGACGGAGACAACGTTAAGGTCGAGGGCAACGCAAGCACGTCCCGAGATTAATTTTTCGGATCAACGATCCCGATTAGCCGACGGGGCCGTCTTTTCATAGAGACCCTTGATCCCATGCCTCCCATCCCGTGTGACTTATAGGGGAGGGTAGGTTGGGGGATGACCGACAGCGGTGCCTGGCTGATAGAGTACGGGGATCACAGCGTCCAGCCTCCCCAACAAAAGTTTCACGCATTCGCCCGTAGAGCGCACCACTGCGAGCAACCCCTCGCCCTCACACTGCCAAAATATGCCTCCCCTCGGCCTTTCACACTTGCGTTTGGTCGCTAGCAAGACCCGCGTATAACGCCTCCTTAGAGAGAGAGAGAGAGAGAGAGAGAGAGAGAGAGAGAGAGAGATTGGTCTTCGCGCAGGTGTGCGTCCAAACCCACCAGTACACATGCAAGAACAAAAAGGCTTAGGGGAGATGCTGCCGGTGCCCGCCCCCCTGACGCTTCCATTCCCCTTGAACACCCATGTCGTACGATAGCCAATGATGATGCCACTGCCCGTAGAGTAAGCACTCTGCACACGCGTGGAGTGGAAGCTAGGAAACCACCAGAGTAAGTGTGGTGTCCTCGCAGTGGAGGCCCTCATCGCCCCACCATCACCCTCGGCACCCTATTGACTTTCCAAGCCCGCAGCCACCGTACACCCTCCTCGGCCTCCCAGGACCAGTAGCAGTGGAATCCCTCATTGCCACACCATCACCCTCGTCACCGTATTGACTGTCCTAGGACCGTAGCCATCGTATGCGCTCATTAACCTCCCAGCAACAGCCTCTCTCATCAGGCTCTGCCCGCCATCCAAGAAGCTTGCAACACATAGCATGACGCATGTTGAGAAGCGTAGAAGTTGTGCAGAGAGTTCGTCGGAGGCCTCGTGTAAAGCATACATCCACCTCAGCGGGCGCTTCTTCCCTCTCATACGACGTTGCTTCCCTCCTCGCTGCTAAACATCAGGTTTCCGACCACTCCGGCTGGTTTGACCCCCTCTCTGCCTATACACAATTGCACGGCCCATCCCGCCTCCCCTCGCCCAACTTCTTGTCTGGCCCTATCTCGTCCTCTATTGGCCAACCTCTCCGCCCACTTGTCCGAACCGCTGCTGCCCGACCACCTCAACCTCCTCTCCATGCTCACAGTCCTCTGCACTCATGGGTTTCGTAGAGCAAGTGAGGTGGCAAGCTCTGGCACGAGGCATCTCACTGGAGCTAACCTAGCAAGCTCTCTACTGTGTGAGACTGTCTATGCAGAAAGCTCGTCATAAAAATAGGCCTCGTAAAAGAAAGTGCAAATCCTGCTTCTTCATCTTGCAAACGGCTCCCTCTCTCAAAACGACATTTCAAAGTAGAAATTTGAATGAGAAAAAAGGTGCATTCATATTTGAAAATTGTTGTTTGGTTTACTGCTCCTGAGTCCTGATGAACACTACTCTGACTACTACTGCCCTGACTACAGACCTAAAAAGCTTGCCACCTGGCAACTCCAAATTTGCCCTATAATATATATGTATATAAAAGAGTCAAGACCCTTGAATTTTCTTGTAAATTAAATTTTTCTTTGAATTTTGAATTGCCTCCTTAATTCTCCTATTTTTCTTAATGAACTTTTAATTCCCCTAGTCAATCCTTAATCCCAAAAAACCAAAGTTTTGATTTTTTAATATCTTAAGCGAGTGTCTCTAGGTAGATTAATGGTCGTTAGTCACCCGATTTGGATGATTAAGGGGTCAAAATAGGGGTTTAGCAAGGATGTTGAGTGCAATGAGTGCTGTTCATTTTACTAATCGAGGTCTTTAAGGGGGTGCTATTAGAAAAAATAAAGAGCTACGAGAGGGAGTTTTTAATGGGAATTTTTTTTTGTGTGTTTTCTTTTCGTAATGGCATAGATTAAATGGCAAGATGAAATTAACAAAATGAAATTGCAATGATGAAATAACTTTTTAAAAAAAAGAAATGACGGTGGGGGGAGGGGGATTTATGCAATGATGAAATAACCATAAACAAAAGAACTAATTAAAACCATCAATCCTTTCCTATTTGCGTAAGGTAAATCATCAATCTTTACAAACAGCAAAAGTAAAATAGGTGTTTGTGTGACCATTCCTCGTGTGCTTAGGAGTTAGCATGGGATAAACCAAGATGACGCTCCTTGGCAATGGTGCCACTTGTAGGGCTACCAACAGGGTAGTCCTTTGTCGTGGGGGGAAGGTCAATCTAGGCCAAGGGGAGAATAGTAGTTCGATCCTCTTAACAACCCGATGGAAGCAAACCTATCCTAGGTGACAATCAAAGCATTGTCACTTTTACCTCGCGGAATGGTGATCCATATGAGTCCTTTGGGAAGAGGACCGGGGGGGATTGCCAAATCCCTCAAGCTTCACCAACACCTGTCGTTCCACACCACCACTTCACCACTTAACTCTCAATCACTCAAGCAAATCATGATACATACCTCATACATACTAACATAATATTATCAAGCAAACATACCATAGTGCAACTTAAGCAAGAGAGATTTAATGGAAAGAAGAAGATGAAACAATAGACTCTCAACCCTTCTTGATTAGTCATCAAAATGATGATTATAAAGATTAAGAGCTTTAGCTGAATAGAGCGGATCAAAGCATTGTCACTTATTTACATATGAGGCCTTTGGGAAGAGGAAAGGGGGGATTGCCAAATCCCTCAAGCTTCACCAACACCTGTTGTTCCCCACCACCACTTCACCACTTAACTCTTAATCACTTAAGCAAATCATGATACATACCTCATACATATTAACATAAGATTATTAAGCAAACATACCATAGTGCAACTTAAACAAGAGAGATTTAATGGAAAGAAGAAGATGAAACAATAGACTCCCAATCCTTCTTGATTAGTCCTCAAAATGATGATTACAAAGATTAAGAGCTTTAGCTCAATAGAGAGGAGGAGGTGTGTATGCTTACGAGCTCTCTCTCTATAGGAGGCAAGAAAATACAAGCGAGCAAAAGATGCCTTCTTCTCAAAAAGTTGGACTTTATACTTAAGGCTTTCCTTTCACATTGGATGACATTTCTTCAAATAAGGCTAAATACAAGTGAATATAAAAAAACCTATCAAACGACATGAAATATTCAATCAAGTGCTGAACAACTTTGATTTAAATGTGAACATGTTTAAATATGACTCAGAACTGTGCAATACGAACATCACAAAAAGTAAGATTAGAGAAAGAGGGGGGAAATAAGGGGGAGGGATAGAGAGAGAGAGAGAGAGAGAGAGAGAGAGAGAGAGAGAGAGAGAGAGAGAGAGAGAGAGAGAGAGAGAGAAAGTGACTAAATTTAAATAAGGGGGAAATAAGGGGGAGGGATAGAGAGAGAGAGAGAGAGAGAGAGAGAGAGAGAGAGAGAAAGTGACTAAATTTAAATAAGGGGGAAATAAGGGGAGAGAGAGAGAGAGAGAGAGAGAGAGAGAGAGAGAGAGAGAGAGAGAGAGAGAGAGAGAGAGAAAGTGACAAAATTTAAAATCACCTAAGATTTAAATTTTAAAAAAAATGTGAATAAAAAAACACAGTTGTAAGACCCAATATTACGATGAAGTGTGGAACAACTTAGATTAAAATTGAAAACATTTATATATGATACACGGAACCCAACAATACAACCAAGTCCCATATATTGTATATTTAAAAAATCAGCCGCCGTGACACACAATTGAATAGTATAACCAAGTGTCGAATGAATAAAACGTCGAGATTTTAAATTTAGTGGCTTCATGAATGGACACATGGTCGAATAATGCAACTAAGCGCCCAAACATTTTTGGGTGGAAGGTGTCACACTCAGTATGACACACATAGCCAAAAAAATATGACCAAGTGCTGAACCAAGGGACAATAAAAAAAGATAACATATTTTGAGAATAGAGATGGTGTGAAAACCATCTCTCATCCTTGGTTGATAAAAACTAAAAACGCATCACAACACAACTATATCAATTTTGGAATAAATTTGCCCCTTGTAGTGTTTTAGGTATCCATAAGCACACCATTAAGTATTAAGGCTTGACATTACTCTTCCACAGTAGGAAGGGTGGGAGGATGGTGAAGGAAAACACCATATGGGGGAAACTTGTTGTTTGGAAACAAAATGGCATCCACCTCACCACTTGTCCAAACAATTTCTAGCTTCCCCAACAATGTTTGTATCCAATGAGATTTCTCCTTTAATGCATCTACATATCATGGTACAATGCAGTAAAGTAAAAAATAATTTTTGATGACACGTGAAAAAATGTGACTTTATGAAACAAGATAAGAAATCTTTGATAAGCTTAGTGGAAAGGTTTTCTCATTACAAAACAATGCACAATGGTACAAATCAAAAGAAGGGCAAAAAATGCCTTAAAAAGGTCTTAATGCAAGTTTTAACAAGAGATGATAAGATAATAAAATACCCCATTAGGGTGGGGCATCACACAAGAATAAAGAGAAAAGTTTTACTTCCTTTTTCTTACTTGTGTCTTTTGGCTTGCATTAGGCTCCTTGGCAAGGGAGCCAAGCTTCAAGTTAAGAGAAAGAAACTTCTTGCTCTGCGAAAAGTGCATAACAAGCATAGGCTTTCTAGATTTAAGACCAAAAGGATTATTTTTTGTAGCCTTTGTAGCCCTATGATTCTTCATCTCTAGCCTCTATATCTTTGCAATTGTGAGCCTTGAACTTGGACTCTCTTCCACATACACATTAGTAGATGCCAACTCCTTTGCTTTATTTTGCAACTTTGCCTACTCTAGCACTATTGCTTTAGTTATAATAACCATTGCTTCTCTGCTAGTAGCCACTACCTCCATCCCATCTACCACCATGATTGTATCAATAGACATCCTCTCTGCACCCTTCTCTACCTCTTTTGGCATAGTTGCACTCATTGGCTTTAGTGGTGTTGACACATCAGCTGATGGCATCATTTGTGCAACCTGCTCTTCCTCCTTTGCCACAATTACACTCATGAACAAGCTTTTGGTGTTGACACATCAACAACATTGGCAATCCTCTTAGCCTCATTATCCACAACCTCCTTTGCTACCTTATCAGCAAGCTCTACTCTACTTTTTCCACTATGGAGAATTTTATCTTGCACATACATGTTCATGTCCAAACCATTAGGCACGTTTTCCCCCTCCTTTGCCATTCCATAAATCCCCCCTTGATTGTTATCTATGTCCAAAGCCAGAGTGACCAAAAGCACTTGTGCCCCCTCCTCCATCACTACAGTTGCATAATTTTGTTCCTCTTTGTGTCAATGTCATGCTGAGGCATGTTCACATGTGCTCCTCCTAGATTTTTTTCTCCAACTTTATTAGGGCCCTCTAAAGGTTGATGCAATGAGACCATCTCGACCTTTTTTTGCCTCTCTAGGTGTCTGATTTAAGTGATTCAAAAGTTGTTCATGGGGTTCTTGCCCACTCTGGACATAATAGTGATGTCAAAAATAACAAATTCTATACCAAAATACCACTAACAAAGGGTTTAATCTTAATACAGCATCAATGTTTTGGAAAAGGTACCATATGATAACGTCAGTGCCATTTATGAACCGAAAAAGTTAAGAGCGACGTGTAGCTAGTACACATATTTCAATACCTTGTCAGATCCACGTTTTGTAGCTTTTAACCATTTTTTGTTAAATACACATTTAATGAGGGTATCTTTTGAACATTTTTTCTAGAGAGAGAAAATCAAGAATTCATGAATTTCTTACAAGGCCCAAAAATGACTCTGAAATTTCCTAATGTGTAGGCACATAGGTCAAGTTAATCTCTCCTACATGAAGCCTTTCCTGACATAATTATAATGCACCTGAATGTGTTGTGTCTACATAACTGCATATGTGCTCTGATTGTTAGTGAAAAAATGGTGGTAGAAGACAATTGTCTAATACCAAGATGCATGTCCAACCTAACATACTATCAGCATGAGATCACAATGGTTGCATCCTCTTCAATGAAAGCATCACCCATGACATTAGAGCAATATGGAAAAGTTGGGCTGCTAAATTTGATTGAATGGCAGCAGCTAGACAGAGGACTGAGCCAAAATAGGCTCAACTGAGTCAGCAAGAAGCAGATAATGTGAGCACTGTAAAAACAACAACAAGAGATAAACTGCCAAGGTTGTCCACTGAATGCCAATACATCTGAAAAATAACCTTTGTGAATGGACAAGCCAACAAGGTGAAATCAACAATGGAGTGGGATGATATAACAAATCTGACAAAGTGGGAGAAGCAAGGCATACATTTAACTAGACCATAAGAGTATAAGACAACCTCTTAGCATGGCAATGCAAAAAGGATGTGTAATCCCACATAGATTGATGTAAAGAAACCCTGAATTATGCATAGTGACAAGGAAACCACTTAGTGGAGAAGAAGGCCCTGACATGATGCCATCGGGTGTCTAAGCAGAGATTCCCACCAGAGTCATGTACACCCATGGTGGCTACTCCTCATAATGGGGTTCATACCAAAGTATAACGTATACGAATGGTAGATACATGCTGCGATGCACACATTGGCTGTATATTAACAAAAGGTATGGCATGTAGATACTTTACAAGGCTTATTTTTGGAATCATATTTGAAAGTAGAGAGCCTAAAAGCTTTTATCGTTAGACGCAACCCGTGTCCCATTTGATTGGTGCTGGAATTTTTATGGGAGATGCCAAGCATTGTTTATACTATGTACAAGATTTAGCTTTTGATGGGACACATGGTGTTGAGGTAAGAGGCCACCTTCAATTGGATTTGACATAGTGGGTGCTCTCATTATGAGCTAATGCTAAAGTAGCTTCCTTTGAGGAGAGCTTGAGCCCAAAGAAGAGGATTTTTCTTTTTGCAGTTGAGTATTCTAGGTAGCTAACAAAAAGAACCTCACAAAATCTCATTTGTAACATCTCTAAAGTTATTTTCTTCTTGACTGTTTGGTGTTTGCTAGGAGCAAATCATAGTACCTGACACCTGACATGCACATGTCAAGGTCTACATGTATAAAATCTTGTAGAATAATCCAAAAGGCCAAAATAGCTATTTTAGCTTCGCCCGGGCTCGAACCGGAGACCTTCAGTGTGTTGGTAATATATTATCTATTATGAAGAGAGAGAGAGAGAGAGAGAGAGAGAGAGAGAGAGAGAGAGTAGAAGTAATGATCAGAGCACAACCACTTAAATTTGTAGTGAGTCCATAAAAGTGAGAGCAATGTTATTCAACAGTTGAACGACCTTATCTGCTAAAGAGAATAAGTGGTGCTAAAATTCGTACCACATGGGTGGGCATCAGGTGCCAACACTTTGGCTTTATTTAAAACTAGCAAAAAGTCAAATTTTTATGATTTATTAACTTCAAAATTTTGTATTTGTCAATAATACCCCAAAAAAACCAATGAACTCAAAAATTGCTACAACCTCTAATTAAAGTACAAGTTCTCATCCATTGTTATACTTTATGACCAAGGTGTCAAACAGTTACTTTCTCAAGCCTCCAAAAGGTGTCAAAATAGTCACTTTCTAACCAAGGTTTCTAACCAAGGTGTCAAAAATAGTCACTTCCTCAAGCCTCCAAAAGACCTCGACCAAAATTGCAGGACACCCATGCAAGTAGGCCATGTATGCATAGATTATGTATCACCTTTACAACAAATTCGACTACCATTTCCATATATCAAAAATAAAAGGAATGGGATTTATCCATTAATGATTTTTTTAATCCAACGTTAAGATTTTTAATGTAAAAGATTATATTTAAGTTTAACAATATGTTTTCAAATAGCCACATTTTAAATAATGTATATGAAAATAAAAAATATGGTTTATTTCCAAACAGTCTCATCATGCAAGCCTTCTAATTGAAAAATAAGGCTATATCTTGCACCCATTTCAAAGAAGTAAAAAAAAGCAAGCATGCATGCATGTTTCCATATTTGGAGTAGAAAATGCACATAAGTATATGTCCAAGAAAGAACCAGAACAATCGTAGTAATTAATATTTAGGGTTGAAAATAACATTTTAAGTGCTATTGCAGCAAGCTTCTAATCAACAAACCATTCATATTAGTTAGGTCAAAAAACCTATTTTTTTATACAAGTTAAGACATTCATGTCATCGAAAATCATGTATAACTTAAGCTCTTCTCATAATAAAATAGAACCAAGAAACAAGAAGAGTAGCATACCATTTGCAGCATGAAAGCCATATCCCAACTATTATTTTCATCCAATCAAGCCCAAAAAAGGACGAATGCATTCAAAACACATAGTTATCTTTTATTGTTGATATGATTAGGATCAGAATCAACCAAAAATAGACAAAGTCGGGTCATTTACGACCTCATAGTACTAGATGCATAAAAAGCTTGATGTATAAAAAACAGTCAACCCAAAAAGGACAAATGCATACTTATTTGTTATTGCTCATCTAATTAGGATCAGAATCAACCAAAAATAGACAAAGTCGGGTCATTTACATCCTCATAGTACTAGATGCATAAAAAACTTGATGTATAAAAAACACTATATCAAGTGAACCTTGTCAAAGCATAAAGCAAATTTAAAATCTTAAGCAGACTTTTTATGGACAACCAACAAATATAACATCAAGTCCTAAGTAGAGGCAATGCACTCTACCTGAACCTTAGTGGAGAAGAAGGCCCTAACATGATGCCATCGGGCGTCTAAGCGGAGATTCCCACTAGAGTCACATGTGCTACTCCTCGTAATGGGGTCCATACAAAATTGCAACGTATAAGAATGGTAGATACATGCTGAGATGCACGCATTGAGTGTATATTAACAAAGCGTATGGCATGTAGATACTTTACAAGGCTTATTTATGGATTCGGATTTGAAAGTAGACAGCCTAAAAGCTTTTATCGGTAGATGCAGCCCGTGTCCCAGTTTATTGATGCCGGAAATTTTTATGGAGATGCCAAGCATTGTTTGTACCATGTACAAGATTTAACTTTTGATGGACACATGGTGTTGAGCTTTAATTTGCATGGTGGGTGCTCTCATTTTATGAGCTAATCCTAAAGTATCTTGAAGCGAGCTCGAGCTCAAAGAAGGGGATTTTTTTGTAGTTGAGTATTCAAGGTAGCTTAAAAAAAGAACCTCACAAAATCTCATTTAGTATTGAACTTTTGGGGAGGTATTTTACTTTAGTCTTTAGTATAGGACTTTAAGAAGCGTATTTAGTATGGCAAATTTGTATTCATACTAGCTATCCTAGCAACGTCTCTAAGGTTATTTTCTTGAATGCACGTGTCATGTATAAAAGTCAAGCTTGGCAAGCGAAAAAAAAAAATTGGTCTGGCTTCGCCCGGGCTCGAACCGGAGACCTTCAGTGTGTTAGACTGATGTGATAACCAACTACACCACGAAACCACTCTGACGAAGAACCCGGCTTTAAAATATATATTACATTAAAATTGTAGTTAGCAGTGCGTGCAAAGTCTCGTATGAGCACATCTAGACCCCTTCTCTCCATAGCCTCATACCTCATCGATTTCCTTTGCATTTTCGAAGCCGTCTCTCGCTTCTCTACATCCTGCCCTTCAATCCTCAAACACTCCAAGTTATACCTTTAGAAATAGTGTACGTACATACATACACTCTTTTGCTATATGTTGTTATTTGATAGGGTATAGTAGTATGATGAAAAACGCCACAATTGTCAAAACATTTGGTTATCAAATGAACAAACATTTGATAAAAGAGGAAAAGAGAGAGACAAGAATGCTTGCATCTCACCTCCAATGCCCAAGCCACCACATGTTTAATGCACGCTAGCATATCCAGGATTTTTTAGCGCTTGTGCTCTAGTCTTGAGTGGAATAGAGATCATTTCTATCATTTTCATTCTTCGCAATCCCACTTTCATTGAGCTTTATCACAAGCTCCACTACCCTCTCTTCTTCTAGCTATTCTTGATAGAAACTTGAGTGTTCTTCTTGCTTACTCATCCTTTATTTATTTGTTTTGTTCTTCTCTGGATGAAGAAGTGATCTGTCTATGAAAAGAAAAAATTGTTTCATGATTAATAAGCGGGTGAGAAGACATTGTTTGCTTGATTGCTTGAATCCATCCATTAGATAAAATGGGGAAAATCTTGTACTTTGGGGATTTTAAGGTTGACGAGTTTCGTGAATTTTGGGAAATTCCCTTTTTTTTGTATGGTCAAGGAGTTAAAAAGTAACAATGTCATTACACAATGGTTGTGGTGCTAGTGGTGCCAAAAGACACTTGGTCAGTCAAGATGTGTCCCTAGAGCTATTTTTGCCAAAGGA
The DNA here is from genome assembly GCF_041138505.1 of Cibotium barometz. Classification (NCBI taxonomy): domain Eukaryota; kingdom Viridiplantae; phylum Streptophyta; class Polypodiopsida; order Cyatheales; family Cibotiaceae; genus Cibotium; species Cibotium barometz. Next base: position 44,161,745 of record NC_141087.1, read on the forward strand.
GGTTGATAAATCATACAAAAGGGTGGTGTCAATAAACATCGTTTATAAGATGTCAAAGAAGTAACAATATTAGTGCACAAAGGTTGCACTGTTAAAGATATTTGAGTAGTCAAGATGTGGCCCTAGAATTGATTGTCAAAACTTAATACATCATACAAAAGGGTGGCATTAAGAAACACTGTTTAAAGAATTTTATCTTTGGACTTCACATTTCTCCTACATTAAGAAATATAGATGTTGACAAAACGAACTTGTATGGATGAAAATACTAATTAAAAATTACAACTTAAAGAAAAATATTGATTGATCATATGTGTGTTAATAGCAAGAAATCTTACCTTCAAATTTGCCTAATTGTCTTTTGCCACTAGTAAGCCTTCTTGTGCTATCATATCCAAATCCTTTCATGTGCTTTTGTGGTTTTGAGTCCCATGACCACACAAATGATTCAATTGATTCCCATTCTCGTGGACCTAACTTTTTCTTCACCCAATACTTATTCCAATGGTCAACATATGCATCTGCATCACTCATGCCTTTTTTCTTTACACAAGGTGTCCAATATTAGATCAAGGTGAAAGCACATTAACATGATATACCTCTTTATGTTAGTAAGCATGCAAAAGTAGCATGCCTTATTAACATCTTCCAATGTATATTCTATAAATACTTTTGTATATTTTGGATGGATTTGTTTGAGATTGTGTGAGGTGTCACGTCACATGAAAGGAATAGGCTACACACTCTGCTTTAACTCAATTGAACATGATTCAATTGACTAGTCTTTGTGTGTGTGTGTGTGTGTGCATGCATGTCAATTAAATGTGCTGCATGTCAATTAAATGTGCCCATAGGCGCTCGTGTTGTTTTAGGTTGGGCTAAAGCAATTGTGAGTGCAATGTGTAAGTTAGCAACAAAAGTTGCAGATGCTTGTAAGCTGTAGTTGTTGCTAGAGTTGGCACTCAAAGCTGCACATGGTAGTTTTTTGTTAGAGTTATCAAGATCTTGTCAAGGATATTTATGCCATTAACGTAGATTTAAATGCTACTTAACTTTGATTTTAGAGGTCATTCCCTATTTAGCACTAATTAAATAGTTTTTTTTAAGCTTTACATGCTAATAGGACAGTTGTAAATGCTAAGCAGCTTTGATTGCACAAGTTTTTCATTTTGCTATAGCATTTGTATTTTATTCCTGTGTGTAGGACATTGGGTAGCATCGAAGATAAAATGCCCAACACAAAGGAAGTTCTGCATGGATATCAAAGTCAAAATGACATCTTGTATTTCTATTATGCACACTGAAATGGTGGTGAAATCCAACCATGTACATGTATCTCAAGGCAATTATGAGCTTTTGCTAGAGATGCTTCATGGAGTGATAAACTAAAAATGAGGTGAGAACAAGCATTTACTATGCCGACACCTCCAAAGGTAGCAGTGTGCTACACTGGCCAACTTTCAATTGAGGGCAGATGCAGTGGATGTTGCTTGTCTCTTCATAACAAAGAAGCATTAATGCTAGTTATCTTGCCTTTCCTAGTATTGACAATGATTAATTTGCATTTTGGCTAATGTTGACAAATGTTGATAAGTACATATGGGTGTTAGTTAGCATACAAATGTTGACTACTATAAATGGATGCTAGGTAGCACATTACCTAGTGTTAATAGGTGTCATTCAGCCCACTTTGAGATGCTAATTAGTAGGCATTGTTGTTAATTAGTATAAATAGGTGTTCTTGCCTACTACCATTAGGTGTTAGTTAGCAATTTAGCACATCTCAAAAGGTGCTAGCTAGTTGGCAACAATTTTTTACTAGTGTTAGTAGGTGATAGTTAATATCAACTGTTAACATGTGTTAGCTAGAAGTTTAGCTAATCACAAATGGTGCTAGTTAATATTAGAAATTGTTTACTAGTGCTAGAAGGTGATAGCTAATATCAATAGTTAATATCAATAGTTGACATGCATTTGGCTACTATGACTAGTGCTAGGTAGAATAAATGGGTGTTAGTCAGTTGTGAGCATGTTAGTCAGCTATGAGCATGTATTGATTAGCACCTTGTATGATAGTTTTAGGTGTTAGCTTGCACTTGCCTAGTGTTAGTGAGTGTTAACTACTAACAATCAGCCTAATGTTACTAGTTGTTAGCTAGCAATCTGCCTTGTTAACATGTGTTTCAACTAGCAACCGGTTATTGATAGTTGTTAACAAGGAGTCTACCTGCTGATTAATAGGTGTCAGATAGCAATTAGCTATCAACATATATTAATTAGCACTCTACATGATGTGACCAGGTGCTAACTGTTGAAATTTGAGCTAAATGATGAGCTATGGTGGATCAAACACTAGAATCAGCATAATTAACAAAGTGATTAGCAAGTGATTAAGACGTAATTAGTGAATAATTAGCACATAGATTAATGTAGGCATGGATACTCAAAAACCAGCAAATTTTCATTAGGGCTATGCCTCAATTTATAGTGTTTACATCAAGCATCAAATCCCCTTGATTTCTCCATGATTCACTCCCTGAATATCTCCACCTCTTGCCTGATTCTCTCCACCTCTTCTCTTTTCCCTGATTATCTCCCAGAATAACTCCACACTCCTAAATTCCCTCATGCTACCCATTATTCTCTCCCAGTAGATTCTCCTAACCTTTTCACAGGTTCTTTCACAATTACATCTCCTCTTTTACAGCCTCTATCCAAGAGCTTGTTCCCACACACACCCTTTTCACTTGTATATTTCAACACCTCCCCTCAAGTGAATAATCCTAACACACCTGGACCCTGTATCAAGTTTCCCTCTTACTTGATAGCCCGCGACCAGTGCCTCAAGTCCCTAAACTCCATAGTCCTTGACACTCTCTCTCTCTATGTGTCCAAGGCTACTATAAGTGCCCGCGACCTTGACTAAAGTGCTCACACATACATCTACCACTTGGCCTACATCATCGGTGGCTCAGAGGTGGTTTTACTTTATTGGGGCAGGTTACATTGGGTTGTGGGTTCTCTCTCTCTCTCTCTCTCAGAAAAGATGATCCGACTCCACTTCTCTTGGAGCCTCCATGAAGTTTGCCGATGTCGTTCCTTCTTCACTGGGTTTGCTGTAGCAGTCTCTCGCCATGTGTCCTGGCTTTCCACATTTGTGGCAAGTAAAGGTCCTCCCTCCTACTCTGCCTCTTCCTCGTCCTCGTCCTCGAGAGAATCCTCCTCGGGTGAAGAATGCTTTTTCCTCTCCTGCTGTTGAGTCGAGCTCTTTCTTCTCTTTGCCTCTGCTCTCTTGCTCCAGTAGAGCTGCTTCTATCTCGTGTATCTTCAGTTCAGGCACATTCTTTAGTGTTGCTACAATGTTTTCATAATCTCCTTTGTCCACACTCTTCAAAAGTACAGCTAATGCTTCATCATCTTCTACCTTTTTGCCAATAGCTGCCAGCTGTTGCTTAATGCTTTTATATTTGTTCAAGTGTGTGATTAAGGGTTCACTTTCCTTCATGTCCAATTTGTAAAATTGCATTAATAGATTTATCTTGGAATTTTTTGCTTGTGTACCAAATAATTTATTGAGTTCATCCCATGCATCTTTTGCCCACTGTATCCCTGTGATATGATGAATGATCTCATCATTTAAACTGAGTGCAATAAGCCCCAATGCTTTTTCATTCCTACTCTTCCACTCATTTTCCCCTCTCTCTGGGCATTCATCTCTCCCTTCAACTAATCCCCACAGATTTTTCCTCATCAGCAAATACATGGTTTTTGTTTGCCATGTATAAAACTGTTCTCCATTAAATTTGGCTATTTCCTGTGCTGAATTCATGGTGATGTGAAGGGGGTCTTACCTCTTGATCCAAATTCAAGATTCAAGGGCAGTGTCTACCCTTTTACAACTCAATCTGGTGTTTAATAGATGATTACAACAATTTTATCAGCATAAAATCACCAGAAATTACATTAAATTGAGAGTAACCAATTTGTACGGGATGGTTGGAGTATCAAACCAACTCCGATTTGCAATCTGAAGCTTTAGGGATCTGTATCAGATACCTAATGGTTAATTTGAACCCTCAATTGTACCAAAGTACAGTGATTAGCACTGATTAATCACTGATTAGCAAATTAATGCTCTAGTTTGTGTGCAGAAAACAGAGTATGCGGGGAGCCCAGATCTGATGCCTTCCACTTCAAATGAGCTCAAATGCTTTCAAAGGCATCAATAGCAATGAGTCTAGTAGAGGATTAAGCCAAGAAACACAAGATTTGACCAAATAATGAAAGCTTAATCTCTGTTTTACCAAAGTCACCTGCAGATTTGATGAAGAGCTTTGATCTCTCTGTAGACTTGATGAAATTGATTTCTGTCTTCACCAGCTTGTAGAGCATGCTTGAAAACCCTTTGTGCTAAGAGGAATTGAAGACATTTGAACTGAGCAAGTAGGGATCTTAATTCTTCTGCAGAAAAACGGCGCCCAGCAATTAGCAAAATTCAGCGCATCCTGACGGCGGTTTGCTGCATGGAGTAGATGGGCTTGAGGCTAATGAGGTTAGCTATCTTGTGTATAAAGCTTGTGCCCTAATTTTATGTGTGCAAGGTGCTAGAGACCCTCCACTGGCTGGGGGTGAAGGGGAAGAGTGAAAGCTTACTAAAAACTGATTTTTTTGCTAATTATTTTACTAATCCTAATTAATTCACTAATGGGCTCATAAATCTGGTTGATTCTAGGCATGGCTCTGATACCATGTTGAAATTTGAGCTAAATGATGAGCTATGGTGGATCAAACACTAGAATCAGCATAATTAACAAAGTGATTAGCAAGTGATTAAGACGTAATTAGTGAATAATTAGCACATAGATTAATGTAGGCATGGATACTCAAAAACCAGCAAATTCTCATTAGGGCTATGCCTCAATTTATAGTGTTTACATCAAGCATCAAATCCCCTTGATTTCTCCATGATTCACTCCCTGAATATCTCCACCTCTTGCCTGATTCTCTCCACCTCTTCTCTTTTCCCTGATTATCTCCCAGAATAACTCCACACTCCTAAATTCCCTCATGCTACCCATTATTCTCTCCCAGTAGATTCTCCTAACCTTTTCACAGGTTCTTTCACAATTACATCTCCTCTTTTACAGCCTCTATCCAAGAGCTTGTTCCCACACACACCCTTTTCACTTGTATATTTCAACACTAACAAGCCCTTACCTAGTGTTAGCAAATGTTCACTAGCAATCTATCTACTGTCAAATAGGTGTCAGCTAGCAGTTTGCCTTCGTATAACCAAACAATTATTATGCTTTTGTATTGCACGCATGCATGAGAAATGGAAAAAATGTGCAACCTTGGGATTATCACACCTTAGTGCCCTTAAGTGATGCAATTAATGCTATTAATGATGAAAATGTGCATGATGGAGTGACTTATGAAGGTCATCAAGTGCACATTCATGTGTTGGGAAAATTTTTGTGATAATTACTCAGGCCAACCATGAGGAAGGTGTTGATTTTTCTACTTAGTCAAATGCACTACAATAGAAGAGTAAAGCAGTAGAGACCTATGTTGATGAATGGAAAAATGAAATCACAAAGTGGTCTTATACTGTTAAGGGTTTGTTCTATAAACAGATAGATGCCTTATACTTTGAACTCCTAAGTAAAGTCCCTGTAACTATAATAGTTTCTCATCTTATGCAATGTATCAAGATATCAATGATGCATATTCCAAGATAAAAGGAAAATGTTTACTATTACTTCAAAAACCTATGAATCAATCTACAATAGTATGCCATTTGGTATTTGACAGGCAAAAGGATTTAGTGAAAATACTACTTTATATTAGGTTTGGTGTACTATTTTGGTGATGTACTAACTTTGACTTTGTTAACGTGTTTTTACAATTATCAAACTATTAATAACAGTTGAAAATTTCTAATTGACACCTATTGATATAAGGCAGACTATTAATTAGCACCTTTCAACCTTGACTAATCATACACCAAATTGATTATAGATATTTTGTTAAAGACTAAAAGGGCACGTGTAAATTCTAATTATCTTTGATTATAGAGGTCATATGCTTAATTTTAGAGCTCCTCTGCTAATAGGATAACTGTAATTGCATTGATTACAAAGATGACATGCTGGTAAGAACTTATATATAAAGGTTTGATTGTAGAAGTTTCATGCTAATTAGCACTAAATTTAGGACTCCTATTAATAAGGAATGCAATTAGGGCAATTGTAAATGTTATTTAGCACTTATTGTGAAGGTCATAGTTAGTATTGATTTTGGAGCTGGTAGTAAGGCTTTATATGCTAAATTTAAAGCAGCTGTAAATGGTAGTTAGTATTGATTATAGAGGTCTTATTCTAGTTACCATAGAGTTTAGAGCACTACAAGGTTGTCTATGTTAATAGGATAAATGTAAATGCTAGTTAGCAATCCCAACAAATGAACATGTGTTATTTAGCAATGGTAGTTGTTGGTGCTTGTAGCAATAGATTTTAGTTTTAGGAATCAGAGATGCATGTGGTAGTTTACGCGAGCACATGCTAGTTAATAGAGTGCATACAAGTGCAAAATAATTGATTCCTATGAGTAATAAGGGCTAGTAAGCACTTGTAGTGGACACCATTAAACCATGTAAGAGATACTATTGAGTAAAGCACTTGTAGTGGACAACATTAAACCATGTAAGAGATACTATTGTGAGTAAAGCTATATCTTAGCTATAGATAGAGCTCTATGTACATGCAATTTTATCTGAGGTCATAAATTGAGGCTCATCAAGAAGATGCATTGGGTTCTTGATGTAGCTTTTTATTCCAACTCTCATATGGCAAACATCCTTCTTGTTGGGAAACACACGTGTCTTTGATTCCTAAAAAGAGTAATTTTTTTATTTATTTCTCTAATGATTTGACTAATACAGTGTTGCTTCCAACACACAGCCAATGAGAACATTGCATTACCATCATTACGATGTGATATTGCCAAGTATAGGGTGTGCTTATTAACTTGAAGATCTCTTGAAACTTTTGAAACACGTACGTCTTAAGTTAAGCTCATCAAAATTGATAATATACTTTGCCTAAAAAATAACTCTTCCTTAGTAGTGGGCTGCATGACATTACTCAATGTGTTATAACATTGCCTAAACTTCAACTCCTCTTGTGATGTTTGCTCTTTAAATCCTTTCACACCAGAGGATGTTGAATGACTACATTGAAAATGTCATGCTTGATAAATCTTTCTTTAATCTAGGCTAACTAACTTATTACCTATATAATCAATGCTAACTATCATTTTTAGTTACCTAGGATTAGAAACACAAATCCTCTACTTTATGTCTTCATCAATTGGCAACAACATGCATGCCTTCAGCCTCTCCCTTACACTTGTTTCATGCCTGTTGTTCTCTCTTCCTTTTGCAGTATCATACTACCTGATGATGGCAAAATTGTGTAGCTCCATAGGCCCTTGACTGGTCTTGCTAACCTACTACAAGGATTGCAAACTTACACAGAGCGGGGGTACTCCAAATTCAAATTCAATGAAAAAACATATTTAATACCCAATGAGTCCATAAAATACATCCTCAAAGACTACTGCCTTGCTTGGAGAAAAGAGTCAAAGCAAGAGAGTTTGAATCTCTAGTCCCCAATGGACTAGGGATTCAAAGCAAAATGAGTCCATAGAATACATCCTCAAAGACTACTGCCTTGATTGGAGAAAAGAGTGAAAGCAAGAGAGTTTGAATCCCTAGTCCCCAATGGAACTGTTCTACTATCCATGACTATTTGCATACCTGCTAATAAAGAGGAACACATGCATTAAAACCAACTCAACCACACTCTAGAAAAATATGTGTAAATTTTGGAAAAAAAATGCATGATAACTCCTTCGAAATACTTTATCTTCTTTACACATCCACCTCTTTTTCCCTCCATGTTGTTGCAACAAATGAAGAGAGAGAGAGAGAGAGAGAGAGAGAGAGAACCAAAAATTGTCCAAGGGAGTGGGAAGGGAGGGAGAATATTCAAGAAGTGCATTCATCATGTTAATTACTTTTGATCATAGTCAAATTGAGTACATTGGAGAGGTCTTAAAATTACTATAAACAAAACATATGAAAATTTTAAGGCCTTCTACCAATCTAAGCTCATTTTCTAACCAAGATCCAAAACCATCTTTAGAACTATTATAATGGTAATTTGATCGTCTAGGAAAATTCTACTCACTTTGAACTAGTTTTGATTGTTGAACCTTCCATATTGAGCTTAAGGAACCTAAGAGCTTGCACATAAAAATGCATCACTTTAAGAAAGCCTTTCAAGGAAAATTAACTTTAGATAATAGCATAACACTCAATAGAATTCTCAATCAATCAAGTTAAGCTCTATGAATTTTATTCTTAATTCCATGTACAATGTGGGAAGAAAGTTGGCACTATTATGATGAAAAAGATATGAGCATAGAAAATAGGCACAATAGTACATGGAAGGACTACAAAAATGACCTACCACTTGCATCTTTGTGCAAAAAATTTGTGACCTAGAACACATTAAATTATGCACTCCATTGTACTATTTGGTATCCCGTGTGTGCCATGTACCACCTTTGTATCCCATCCAAGCATAGTGCAACACTTCTTTGCTCACTATTGCCATTGTAAAGCTTCATGCTATTATAAAAGGTGATCTTGCCAACAAGCTCTCTCTCTCCTTCTTGTCTATGCTTCTGCCTATGCATACTTCAACAATATGTAATCCCATCCATAGGGGGAGGGCCGCCCTATTATTCTTTGGAATGCCTTGGTTCATTACCATGAAAGCTGACCAAAAGTGGGGTGCCAGTCTCCTTGTGTTGAAACTAGAAGCGAAGGGGAGTTCTAATTGCAATAAACATGTCACTTATGACCTTTGGAAGGGTAAAACCATGGACATAAGGTACAACAGTAGTGCGGATGAGACTTTTAGTGAGTATTATTCGACTTTAGAATCGGAGTCGAGTGCCAGTGATGTGGAATCCTTAGTAGATGTCATGGGACTTTGTGTTCCAATAGCATGGAACTAGTGAGAAGAGAGACCCCATTAGTGAGGAACAAATGAAAAAAATGTTATCTAAAGATTTGACACTAAAAGAAGAGGCCTCATATATTTCCATGTTGAAAAAATACCCTCAACTATCATCACTAACTACATATAAGTGAGAGGGGTAAGTGTCACACAACACCACATCGAGCTAAAACCAAATGCCAAGCCTGTTACACAAAAACTTAGAAGGCTAGGGGTAGTTTAGAGGGATGCCTTGGTAGTCGAGGTGAACAAAAACCACAGACACATACATGTCTCACTTGCTCATTTTGTCTCTCTCTTGGACCGGCATCACAAGCACCACACATATGCGCGTAGCGCTAACTCTCTCTCTCTCTCTCTCTCTCTCTCTCTCTCTCTCTCTCTCTCTCTCTCTCTCTCTCTCTATCTATCTATCTATTTCACCCCCTTTTTCTTTCTCCCTCTCGTCGTGTAACACAAGGAAGCGTGCACCCACACACCCTCTCACACACACACACACACACACACATACACTCATTCGAATGCACACACATACAAAAAAACTCTCATCTTTGAAGTCACCATCTACACACCCTCTCACAGATACCTTCATGATTTTTATTTGTTTTTCACTTTTCTGATAGACCTTTGCTAGCTTGAATTTTTAGAAAAACCTTTCAATAAGGGCCTGAGTCCCCTAAAGGGGACTCACATGGAAAAGCAAAGGCTAAGTGATAGGTATTTTTTTCCCCCACATTAGGAGAAATTTGAGCATAAAAAGGTTCTTGTAAAGATCCCTAATTTTAAGGAGTTTAGACTAATTTTATTGAGGCTTAAGGAGACAAAGCCTACTTTTGGGCCTTAAAGTAGGGGATCTCACTCATTTTCTCTCTAGGATTTTTTTTATAGCTATTAAAACCCCTACTAGCATAATCATTGATATCTACGCTTTTTAATCTTATTTACTCTACTTTAATAGTCTTATTTAAAATTCCCCCCACATTCCACATCATCATACAAGGTGTTTCATTTAGGGTCAAAAATGAAAGAAAAAGGACCGTATAAGGATTGGATTAACTTTCTTAATCAAAGTTATTTCACTAAAATAGTAGAGACAAATACCTATATTAAATGCGTCTCTTTTACCTATATTTAGAGGAGAGTGTCTTTAATATGCCATCCATCACGTATCTATAGTCTTTAATTCACCTATCCTTTTAGCGTCCCTACTGAGTACACGTCTTTTAAAATAAGTTAATTTAAAATATTCGAATACATAACATACTTCTCTCTTCCATATGGCATGACGCGAGTTTTTCCCTCTCTTTTCTTTCTACTATCTTTTTTCTCTCCCGACCATCTCTTGCTTTCTCTTTGGATAATTTTTATTGCTATGGTGACTCCAAGGGTTGATCCACACTTAAATAAAAGACACCATATCAACTTGGTACTTCAGAAAGAATATTGCACGTGGAGAAGTATTCGTCGCAAAGCTCTACATGATGAGGCTGAAGCTCAAAGGCTACCTGCAGAAAGAAAGAAGCATGTAGATTTGTGGTAGAAGGAGGTATATACCCGCTTGACCCATCAACAAATAAGCCTCCATCATTTAGCACCTTGCATGATCTTATTCGATTCATTGGGGATGGTAGAGAAGGCTTATTTGGATATTGCTCAAGATTTAATAATCAAGCTACTATTTTCCATTATCAACACACAAATATGACTGAAACTATGCTTGGTGTGTACAAGAAATTTCTTAAAGGACTAGAAGAGATTGTGGTCTCAAAAACTCAACGTGTAAATGAGTTGAAAAGGCTACTTCATAAAGAGAATTCATAAAGAGAATGTGTGGGAGAGGGAGAGCTTCAAACCCTAGCAAGAAAACACACACACAAGAGAGAGCAAGACACAAGAGAGAGGTGGAGAGTTGAATTTTTTTTCTATCTTCTTCTTCTCTACTTAACGAACATAACATAAAGATAAGAGTACACACTATATGGGTTAGTACTCAACTACTACAACATACAAGGGTCGATCCATAATGTGAACTCGACTAAATGAGATGGCACTATAACTATGCCCGTCTCTAGTAATCCAAAATGGCTATCACACAGCCTGTCATCCCACTGGCCGCATATCACCCATAATCTCACCAACCATGCCAGTGGTGTAGATGCGGAAGCTATCAATCGGGTGGGTCATCAATGTCCGCCGTAGCACTAGTTGAGCTCGATATCTCAACACTCCCCCTCGAGCTCAACTCCACACATTACACTGTGAGTGTCATGTTTATAATGTACACAGGAGTTGCTACTGCTTCTATCCAAAAGTAATGTGGCATATTCTTTTCAACCATCAAGGCACATGCCACTTCTGCAATGTGCCTGTTTTTCCTTTCTGCAACACTATTCTATTGCGGAGTGTACCTGCGCGTAAACTGCCTCTTGATTCCTTGCTTTCTTAGGAAATTTTTGAACTCATTGGAGAAATATTCTCCCCCACCATCTGATCTTAGGCATTTTATTTGCATGCCTTTTTCCTTCTCAACCAAGGCTTTAAATCTCTGAAAGTGAGAAAACACCACACTTTTCTCCTTCATGAAATAAACCCACACTTTCCTAGTGTGGTCATTGTTGAGAATTGTGGTGCCAAAGTGCACTAGACAAGAGGTATGGAGTGAGAAATGCCATATAGCAAGTAGACATTTATCCCATATGCAAGGGAAGTCCCATGAGATTGTACCTCCACCCTATAAAAGGGGGTGGCAAGACTGGCATTGAGGATGGGTGGGGGTTTAGCGGCGAGATCTCTCCTTCTTTGAGGTTCTAGGTGAGGGGTTGGCCACACATTCCTCAACCTATTGCTAAGCTACACATCCAAGAATTTGGCCAACTTTATCCTCTATCTCTCGATTTTTGTGTTGCAAACCGGCGAGCTGCTATTCATGTTTTTTGATTCATTCTTTCTCTCTACTCACAGTTGGTGTGAGCTTTTGCCGCACAGGTCATAGCTGGGGACTTGCCGAACACCGTATGCGAGCCACGAATGGCTGCAAGCATACAACAAGGAAAGCAAGCTCAAACAGAATGCCAAAGGGTGTGTCACTCACCGCTCAACCGCCGCCTTGAAGGATTCCCGTGTCGCAGTGAAGAAGGAGCCGCCGTCGCCGCTCTACCGCCGTGCCGCTACACAGTGCTCGATCGCTCTCTCACTCTCTCTCTCTCTCTCTCTCTCTTTCTCTCTCTCTCTCTTTCTCTCACACGCAGGATAAGGAGACCAAAGAGACAAGGCAAGAGCACTCTTGTATTCACAACACATGAGAATGAGGATTTTAGGGTTACATTTGACTCTTATAGGTGACTTGGCCGTTCACACTTGGGCGTCCATACATGGCCGTTCACACTTGGGCGCCCATACATGGCCGGCCGATATCCTAACCCTTACCCTGCTAATATTCAAGGTGCGCCTCTCATCGGCGATCACCCAATCCCTTTATCCTTAACATATGGTGTCGACAAGCCCGGCCCATGACTCAGAATATCTAAATTAATGACGTAAAACATAGTACGTCTCAATGTCCGTCATGGGTTAACATGCCCCCTTCCTGATGTAGATTCCGTCCTCGGAAGCTATGGTATGGTAAGCTCGATAGGGTTGTTGTGGTGGACCGTCTGCAAAACAGGGAAGAAGAGTGAAAGTATGCTGGAATTCAAAAGATATAAAGTGTATAAATTCAAGCATGTTAGACCACAATGGATATTGCTATGAGAACTTAGTTTAAGGGTCATATGAATGAGCTAGTGTAGCAAATTAACAGGAGTTTAAAATTATTGAAAGTAAATCAAGAGTTAGCAATTGTCAAAGGATAATCAAGGTTTATAACTAGCCTAAGTCAAGGAGAATAACCAAGCTTAATAAATAAACAGATGACCACACTGTGTCTACTCTAAGAACAAGTTAATACCACGAGCCTAGGGACACAAGAAACATCAGAGTTACAGGAGCCTTTTGCCTTTATTTCTTTACGCACGTGACAATTTTTATACACAATGGCGACCTTCCTAAGGCAAAACTAACATCGATCCTGGTACCATGTTTAACACAAGGCATCATCCAGGAATCTATTAGCTCACTTTAGGCAAGGCTACCCCTTATCAATCAAGGCATCGGTGTGGAGTAGAATACTCCTCGCCTACCAAGTATCAATAAGGCGATAGGCCAACATTAAAGCACATCATAGACTTGTATTTCCATTTATTGTAGGCTCTTTTTTTTATAAATAATTTCTTTTGTAGGTATGGAAGAATTACACCTGTATTTTGGAGATCTCCTTGATGCGATGAGAGAAATGCCCGCGATTTGATGAGATATTTATGTATGAGCGTTGCGGCTATCTCAGGACTTGAAAGCAAACCCACCTCAAACTTTTCAACCTGTAAAATCAACTAACAAGCACTATACCTCGAGAGGCACATCAGTGTGAAAAATTAAAGACTCGTTTAAGGAATCCAAACTAGAAAAAACTTGAAAACACTAACCTACCTACCAGTCACCACACTACTACTGAGGATACGGTAAGAGGATGTTGTAGAGTCCTGGCTCTAGCCCTAAGGCTAAGCCTCTATCCGCATCATCCAAATAAATAAAGTCAACCTCAGTAGTGCCATGAGTTTCATCCGTCCATTCATCATTGTCAGATATTTCCTTTTCATTTTCCCATCCGCATAAACTCATCAAGAATGTAACCATGCGAGGATAGTCATCTTGTGGAAAAGGAAAGCATTGGGCTATCGGGGATATTTCCTCTACGGAGTAGGGGTCAGTTATGGTCAATAGGTGAATTAGCCATTCTAATTCCTTAACATTTTCCTCTCTGGCTAGTACATCTATATGATCCCATTCAGTTTCAATTACAGGATAGCACATGTGAAATATCTGAGAAAGGTACAGATGATACCTCTCATCAAAGGTGGGAGTGGATGAAGTGTATGATGATCGTGCATCTACCATATCTGCAAACACAGATATAGCATCAGTAGGTTTGTGAGACAGGTCAATCTAGTTCTTGATTGTATACGGATATTTCTTCTCTTTTTGTGCTCTTCCTCTTTTTACTATTTTTTGTTTTGTTTTTTTTTTGTTTTTTTTAATGTATGAAGCTATATATATACATCCCCTTGAATTTGGCAATTACATGGTCAGGGGAGAAGGTTAAGGAGGAAGCATTAGAATGTCGAGCGTGAGTACATGCTCCCCCTTTCCTTGGGTAGATCATATTATTTGCAATGATGTTGCAGCCTCTTGGAACCAATTTGTCCAGCGGGTCATAGGTTGTGATGTGGGCAGATAGCTTTTTATGACCCTTGTGGCCACATCCAATTGCAAAGATGGTAGTGTACGCTCCCATTGACGAATGGAGGAAATGGTTTCCAACGATACTATTACAAGGGGAGACGTAGACTCATCGGTTTTTTGTTGGGTGTTGACAAGAGTAGGTGTAGAGCATGTAGAAACTTCTATATGAGTGTGTGCCTGGCATGAGGAGCTAGAAGCTTCATGTGGCTCCCCCCTTCCTGAGCTAGGTGGTAATGATCGATATCGTTTGGGAATCCAAACTAACTCTGTTACCTTTCCCTTACCACGGTCTTGAATTGTCATTGGGGTGGCAACAATTGGTTTGCAAGGTTTTACAGGTGATGTAAAGGGATTCAGCTGATGTTTAGGGACCCAAATCTGGTCATTCCCCTCGTAGTACCCTTGGGCTACTAATAATTTTTTAGGGATCCATCGCGATGTTACATTGCCCTTTTTCTCGAGTGGGTAGCTGCTTTCCTCCTATGAGGCTTCGTGTCTGAACGAGATTGAGCAGGGGAAGTAGCTGTTAAAGAAGCTTTTGGGACCCATTTGTATGTATTTTTTGGCATAGTAAGCGGAGCTTTAGAGACCACCTTGCCTGTTTCCACTCTTGGCGTTGAAGCGTTAGAGGGATGGCAAACAATCAAAGATGGTTTTGTGACTGGACTTTGTGATTTTTCATTATCTAATATTTGAGTGGATGACTTAGGTGCGGGATTTTGAGCGGTCATACTGAGTGTTGGTTCTTGCGTTGTGACTCGTCTGGTTGCCCAATCGATATTGCACTTGGTGGCCAACATCCATTTGCGCCCTAAGTTTATAGTGCCTTTCATGGTCCCCGCAGGCATAACCAAAAAGCGTTGAATTACGGTCCCCTTGTCATAGGCAACCGGAGTGTGCAGAACTCCTGAGACAGGGGTTTTATTCTTGTTGATTCCTTGAACTTGGATAGCACTCTTGGATAAAGGTGGTTTTCCAAGTTGACACCACACGCCATATGATAGCAAATTGTGTTGAGCTCCTGTATCCAATAATGCATTATACAGCACCTCCCCGTAAGGACACTCTGTAACTCAATTGGGTATCTTAGAGGCGGGTCAGATTCCAGTGAATCCTCCTCTGCTTCCTCGAAAAATACTTGCGTAATTCCCAAGTTGGCTTCTCGTTGGCACCTAGCACGCTATTGACGTTCTTTGGCTTCGACTCTCGCTTGTATCTTTTTAAGCTCAGCTTGTTCTTTAGCTGCCTTCTTTTGATGGATTGCATGTAACTCCTCTTGGCTCAAGGGGTCATAGTATCTTTTGAATTTACTCCCATTAAGGAATCCAATGGTTTCAACTCCGTCGAGAGTCTCCACTCTAATGGTACCTTGCGGGGTAATTTCACATACTCTATACGGTCCCTTACTAGCATATTTGAGCTTCTTCTTTTCGTTACGCACTCCATACATCAGGACTTTATCCCCAACCTTGATGTCCTTGTCCTTCAAGTGGCGATCAAACCATTTTTTCCTTCTATCCTTCTCCACAAAGGCATTGTATACAGCCAATTGTCTCTCTTCATTTAGCCGCTCAAGGATATACAGTCGCTCTACTAAGGGATTACCATCCCAACCCTCTTGAGTAGCAACAGGAAGACTAGGAATGACAAATTCCCACGGCATGACTGCTTCTTGGCCATATACCATTAGCCACTTTGTACGCAGTACGATACGCCCATAAAGCTGTCGTAAGCTTTAGATCCCAATCCGTGCGATGAGCTTCAACTGTCTTTGTCAAAACAGAGATTAATGTCTTGTTTGTACTCTCGGCTTGGCCATTCGCTTGTGGATAATAAGGAGTAGATTTATGATGGGATATTATGAAATTTGTTGTGAGCTCCTTAATCACGTCATTTATAAAATGCGTCCCATTGTCGCTCACAAGTTCAAAAGGACAACCGAAGCGTGTGATTATATTTTCAAAGAGGAACTTGGCTGTTGTCCTCGCATCTGCCTTACGTGTCGCCTTCGCTTCAGCCCATTTGGTCATATAGTCAGTGGCCACAATAATATAGCGAGATTGTGTGTTTCGGGCCGCTGGGCTAATCGGACCTACAAAGTCTAAACCCCACTTTTCAAATGGTTGGTTTACTTTGATTGGATGTAGGGGCATCTGATCTTTCCTCTGGGGTTTCTTGTATCGTTGGCATTCATCGCAACCCTTCACAAAGAGTGATGCATCTTGGAACATAGTGGGCCACCAATACCCTGATTGTAAGATCTTTCGCGCAGTTAAGTCTCCTGAGAAGTGACCACCGGCTATGCCCATATGTGCCTCTTGCAAAATGTATAGATACTCATCCTCTCGGGCACAATGCCTAAGAACGTCATCCTTTCCTCTTTTATAAAGAGTCCCGGCTATCAGGCAATAGGGTTCGCATTCTTTGATTAGCTTTCGAGCTAGATCTTTACGAAGCTCCTTGGGTGGAAAGCCATCAACCAAAAAGTTAACAATCTTCTCACTCCATTCAGGCATTGTCTCCACCATGAACAGGGAAGTGTCAGGTAAGTCATTATCAACCCCCGTAGGAGCCTCACCATTAGGTATGCGAGACAAATGATCAGCCATAACATGTTTTTTGCCAAGTCTCACAACAACAGTGAAATCAAACTCAAGAAGAATCAATAGCCATCGTGTGATTCTTCCTGTGGAGCATGGTTTGTTTACCAGATACAACAATGCTTGATGATCCACATAGAAAACAAACTTGGTGGCAAGGAGGTAATAACGAAATTTCTTTACTGCATATATCATTGCCAACCCTTCTCGCTCCGTAGTGGTGAAGTTCATCTCAGCATCATTCAACTGGTGACTGACAAAGCTAATGGGGTAGTCTAGCTTGTGTTCTCCAGGTTGAGTTAGCACACACCCAATAGCAAAGTTTGATGCATCAATATGCACATGGAAGAGTAAATCCCAGTTAGGCATTCTCAAGATTGGAGCACTCATCAAGGCCTTCTTTAATAGCTCATAGGCACGGTCACATTCTTCGGTCCAAATAAACTCGATGAGAAGCTTATACAATGGTCGAGCTATCTCGGCGAAGAAGAGAATAAACCTTCGATAATAACCAACGTGGCCCATAAAGCGTTGGACTCCCTTGTAGTTGGTGGGTGGTGGCAATTCCAGAATGACCTTGATTTTACTCTCGTCAGTGAAAATCCCATTTTTGGACACTATATGCCCTAAGATAACTCCATGTTTAACCCAGAATTGGCATTTGAGAGAATTCAATGAGATGCGATATAATCTACACCTTTCAAATATTTTTCGTAAACACATCAAGTGCTCATCCCAAGAGGAATGAACACAAAGATCATCCCGCCTTCTTGCAGTACGACTTAGTTTCGGCTTCTCTTCAATTTCTAATTGGGCGACATCATGAGGTTGCGGAATACACCACATGACACTTTGGAGGTATTGTCCCCAATTATCCGCTAACTTCCGCCGATGAGCATCAATGGCTCCTACATAACTAAGCCATTCTGCAATGGATCTTTCCTTGTTTATTGCAGTGCGTACATTAGCTCGATAGCGTTGGCGCTTATGTCTCGTTTTCTTCTTACCAAGTTTTTGATTTTTGTTTCTATCAGATTCGGACTCACTTGGTCGATCTTCACTTTCGGATGAACTGCAGGAGGTCACTGTCCTAGGCCTTGAGCACCTTGCTTCCACATTTGGGTGAATATTTGATTCTTTCCCCCCATCAAGCTCAGGGTCAGTTTCTTCTTGAGATTCAGACTCAGAGTTGCATTGGTCAGAGTCTTCGCTACTTTCAGTGTCAGTGGAGTTTGCCACTTTCTCGCCATCAGGAGTCAAGTGCATAACACCTATCATGTTTATTGGCACTAACGGTGGCATATCTTGCCCCTCAGGTGTTACCCAACTTGTGCCTCTATTTCCCCATGTGTCTATGGTTGCCGCTAGGTGTACCCAATCCACGTTATCCGACTCAGTCATACCCGGTAAGACATCCATATAAGGAGAATCTTTTCCATCATCAGTCTCTTTTTTGCATGTATAGCAATGGGGCGGAGTGAATAGTGGTATCCGAACGATTATCAATGATAACCTTGCTTCCTAAAGGATGTGCACGACCATTCTCAAGATCAACTCGAATGACAGAGTCCTGGAATTGTAGATAGACATGGTTTTTTGACCAGTCATGCACCATTTGTGCTTCCCTCATGAAAGGACGTCCTAAGATCATTTGATATGACATAGGATGCTTGGAGAAATCCATTACAATGAAGGTATGTTATACCTTGTATCCCAGAACCTTGATCTTAAGGTCCCTTAACATTCCAATAGGTTTAGCAATAGTTCCGTTTGCCATCTTAACCACTATGTTTGTGACTTCGAGGTGAGGTCTTCCCATAGATTCCCAACAGTTTTTAGTCACAATGCTCACTCCAGCACCACCATCAAGGATTCCCTTTAGAGTTAATCCCTTGGTAGTAATGCTGAGGGTTGCATTAGATTCGTCACCTTCAAAGTACTGTCCCAACTTGTTCACAGGTATTTCAACGACCGAATCTTTATCTAAGTTGGGTTGTAGATCCCAATGCTCCCCTTCATCTTGAAGCGTGTCGGGTCTATCCATATTTGCAAATTGTGGTAGCCCCGCCTTTACCACATGCATTGCAATTCCCATTGAATTTGACTCTGAATGTGGGACATTCACTCGTGCTATGTGGTCCTAAGCAAACCGAACACCATTGTTGCTCTCTCCTTGGGTACATATGGCTATTCTAAGGAGCTCGATAACCCCTAAAGTATTCTTGGAGAGCCTTAGTAAGGTCGGTCACAGACATTTCAGATATCTTGGGATCCTTGGCAATAGGTTTCATCGTCATTGGCTCGTGCCCAGATACTTGTGAACTAACGGATTTTGTCTCCGAAGACACCTTTTTACCTGCAATCATCAAGTTGTCTTCTAACTGGATTGCATTGGCAGTGACTGCTTCCCACATTGTAAGACCTCTAATGACTAGGCCATTGTATATGTCCTCGTGGCGCAATCCTCGGATGAATCTATCGAGCAGTTGGTTATTATTGAAGCGCTCGTCGGGAGTGCAGCGAGAATTTAGATGCTTCAATCGACTTATAAAGTCTCTCACTGACTCCCCTTCCTCGCGTTCAGCTTTTTGGAGTTGAGATGCTACTCCCCAAAGCACACCCTCACGTATGTATTCTTTCAAGAACAATCTCTTGAGAGTGGGGTAGTGAGTGCGCTCTTCAACCCTTAAGGTTCGATACCAATCTCCGGCCTTCCCACTCAAGGTTAAGCCTAAGGCTTTACACTTATGCAGCTCATTGTTCTCTTCCAAGGAATCACACACGTGTTCAAAGACTTCAATGTGCTTCCTAACATCCTCGTTACCATTGAAGTTTTGAGTGAGCTTAGCCACTTGTACTGCCTTGCTTCTAGGTTCTCTCTCAGGCATACCCCATATGTTTTCCGCCAATAGATCGTTCGATCGTCTGAGCAAACGCTGCGAGATCACCTAGGTGAGCAGGCATAGCTGGTGGAGGCACTTCTGGGATAGCTTGGCTGATAGGAGTTGGCGTTGGTCTGAGTATGTTGGCAAATGACGTAGGATATGATATGTGGCTAGGCCTAGCTCCTCTTGGATAAGGGTTGTGATAAGGCGGTCGTGGAGCATACGCCATTGGCATACTAAGAGGCGTAGGAGCTACATGAGCATAAGTAGCGATAGGTACATATGGTTGATAGGCACTGGCACGAACTATTGTAGGTACTGTTCCACTAGGTAGCGGCGTCGTACTAACTACAGCGGTAATAGGTGCACCTTCCGTCATGCTCATCATTGGGGTAGGCATTGTGGATTCCTTAATGGAAAGTTGAGCCAAGGTTGGAAAGCTAAAGTTACTGCTCGTGGGCTCAACCTGCATTGAGACTCCAGGCGAAACAACATACGAAGGGTCTATGGGACTCACCCAATTGTGATAGGGTTGGTTGTTTGGCCTTGCCTGTATCCAAAAATCTCATAGGGCCAGTGGAACCTAAGTTCACTCCCCTATTTTGCCTCTCAAATTGGATAATTCTATGAATAACCTCACATATCATTTGTTGTTGCTTTAGTGGCGCTAGATGTAGATCGTAAGACTTCTAACCAACCTACATGGTATGTGTAACCTGTGTATAGGTCAGTTAGAGTCTCTGTGTATAGATCATATTCCCAATTTTCCCATCTAGACTTGGTGTGCCAAACGGTTCTCTTGAAGTGGACGCAATGTCACTTCTTATGGATTGGCTTCTAGGGACCTCTACTTTAGGAAAAGCATTGGAATGTGGTAGCTCAGTAGGGCCGTCATTAAACGAAGTGGGTAGAATATCCACATGGACACTCTTTGGGAGGGTAGGGTCCACATAAGATGTGAATGGCGAATCTACTACCCCTCCTTCCTCATTTACTTCGCTTGTCGCATGTTCAGAGCGTGTAGCTCTACTAAAGGTCTCTATTAGACGACTAAACATGCTAGATCTGGGTTGTGGGACCCAAACTGGCATGTTTTGGCTTGTCTCCTCAGGGTTCTTGGTAGGGTGCCCTTCCATGGATTCTGAGTCAGAGGACGAGTCACTATCCACTATTCGTGGATCTTGGGTTGCACTCCCTTGGGTTCCCGCCCTCGCCGCTCTACCGCCTCTCCGTCGCATTGCCGCTACACAGTGCTCGATCGCTCTCTCTCTCTCTCTCTCTCTCTCTCTCTCACACACACACGCAGGATAAGGAGACCAAAGAGACAAGGCAAGAGCACTCTTGTATTCACAACACATGAGAATGAGGATTTTAGGGTTACATTTGACTCTTATAGGTGACTTGGCCGTTCACACTTGGGCGCCCATACATGGCCGGTCGATCCTAATCCTTACCCTACTAATATTCAAGGTGCGCCTCTCATCGGCGATCACCCAATCCCTTTATCCTTAACATATGGTGCCGACAAGCCCGGCCCATGACTCAGAATATCTAAATTAATGACATAAAACATAGTACGTCTCAATGTCCGTCATGGGTTAACAGTTGGGCTGATTCCTCTTAGGTTAACTTTAGCAATGTTATGAGCTACCCACGGCCCAAATCTCATGCCATTTGGTCCATTGGGGGAGTTGGAGCAAGCAAAAAAAAAACCAAATGCCAATAAGGAGGCTGCAGTTGCTGCAAACTGCCTGAAATTTGGACTTTAGTAAAGTACACCCCAGCAGCATCTGAGAGATGATTTTGGAAATCCCAACGGTGAAAATGTAGATCATGAGGTAAAAATAAACTTTAATTTTTACATGAAGTCAATCCAACGATTGGATCTTCTTAGATCTTCTCTGCAATGTAGGCATGTCAAAACTGTCCAGTTTTTCTATTCAGGTTTACAACATTTTCAAGTTTTTGCAAAGCTTGCGTTAACCTTGAATTAACACCAAAAGCACTCATATTGCATCGGGGATTCTCTCAAGACCTCTCCGAAATCAAAAATCAAAAGTGCGAAGTGAAAATTTCTTATTTGTGTTGCACCAACTCTTTGCATTAATCTTCCTTGTATTGTTGCACATGCCCAACTTGTAATCAAGAGGTAGACACTACTGAGTAGTACTCAGTAAGACCCCTCAAACATGGAACAAGAGATTAATAAATTCAATGGTGATGGATTTTATACATGGCAAATGAAGACCATGTACATGCTTATGCGAAAGGGTCTTTGTTGGGAGCTCATTGACAGTGAAGAAGAAGAAGCAACCTCTACATCAACGAATCCTCAAAACAATCATAAGGCGTTGGATATAATCGCTCAAAATCTTGGCAATGAAGTGATTCATCACATTATAGGCATCAAAGAAGCAAAGGCAGCATGGGAGGAGCTGAACAAGATCTTCGGCACCAAATCAAAGCACTCCAAAATCAACTTGCTTATGCAATTTTACAAGCTCGACAAAGCAAACAATGAAAGCATGGCCTCACACATCAACAAATTCAAGATGGTAAAACAACAACTCCATGCAATTAAGAAGAAAATTGATGAAGATGAAGCTATTGCTGTATTGCTTAATAGTGTGGATGAAGAGCCATATGACACCATTGTTTCAACACTTCAAAATGTGAATAAATCTCTATCAGAAGTAGAGTCTTCTTTGTTAGAGTATGAAGCAAAACACAAGCCACCCACTTCACACTCTAGCTGCACTCTTGACCAAAGAAGGAATATTCAAGAACAACAAAGCAACTACCTCAAGCACAAAGTTACCAAGGTGTTTTCATTGTGGAAAACTTGGTCATGTTATCAATGAGTGTCGTACAAGGACAAGCCTAAACTTGTATGTGATCATTGTGGTAAAATTGGCCACCTAGAAGAAAACTGATGGGAAAAAGAATCAAGCCAACTTCACTCGAAGCCATAGATGCTTCAGAAACACTCTTTCAAAGAAAAAGGAAAACATGTATGCTTCACCCCTTCTCTCTACAAAAAGTGCTTAAGATTTTGTAAACCAGCCTCTAAGACCGCTCATGCGCTAAGAAATGGCCAAAGTAGCCTTTCACCCTTGCCTGTGATTTGCCAACAATGAGATCGAGTGATGAAAGATTACAATAACATTGGTCTGTCATACAATATCTTCCTCGACATACGCATGAATGTCCTCGGCACTGCGAGCCCGTGCCTCTCCTGGTCAGAACTCTCCAGGATCCTCCTTAGGTGTCCTGGCACTTCACTTAGGGACCGCTTCGTCGGCCCTCGTCCATCGTACCGGAAGCGCACCATTTTAACCATACCGTTGTCCTTTCCCAGAGTATAGGATATCTCAAAGTCATATCCTTGAAGCGTAGCCAACCATCTCTTTTGCTTGGGAGAAAGATTGGGTTGAGAGAGAAAAAATTTCAGCACCCTATGATCACTTCTCACCTTGAAATGAGCACCATAAAGATAGTGATGCCATTTCTTGATTGCGTGAAGTATAGCCAACATCTCTTGTTCATATACATGCAATTCCATTTCCTTCTCGGAAAGCTTCCTACTCTCAAATGCAATGACACCATGCTCTTGATACAAAATTGCCCCAAGACCTCTTCCACTTGCATCTGCTCTCACATAGAATGTCTTTGAAAAATCCGGACAAACAAGAATAGGAGTTGATGTAAGTAAAGCCTTGAGCTCATTGAAACTCTTGTCGGCAATGGCATCCCAAAAGAAAGCTTCCCTCTTAAGTAGATCGGTAAGAGGTGCCGCAATTGATGCATAGTGTTCCATAAATCTTCTATAGAAAGAAGATAGACCCAAAAATCCTCTCAATTTAGTTGCATTAGTAGGGGTTGGCCATTCTTTGACACATGCCACCTTCTTTGGATCAGCCCTAATGCCATTTTCTCCCACCAAGTGTCCAAGGTATTCAACCTCATTCACCATGAAAGTGCACTTGGTCTCCTTTGCAAACAATCTATGCTCCCTCATGACCTCAAAAACTTGCTTCACATGTACCAAATGCTCTTCTTTGCTCTTGCTATAGACCAATATGTCATCAAAGAACACAAGTACAAATTTGAACAAGAAAGAAGCCAACACCCTATTCATGAGTGCTTGGAAGGTGGCCGGGGCATTCGTGAGACCAAAAGGCATAACCATGAAATGAAACAATCCTCTTTCGGTCCTAAATGCCATCTTCTCTTCATCACCCTCATTCATCCTTATTTGATGGTATCCCGATCTCAAGTCAATCTTGGTGAAGAGCTTTGCCCCTTTTAGCTCATCAAGAAGATCATCGATGCGAGGTATGGGGTATCTATTCTTGATGGGGTTACCTTATTCAAATCATGGTAATCTATGCACATACGAAAGGAACCATCCTTCTTCTTCACCAATAGAATGGGAGATGCAAATGGAGATTGTGAGGGTTGAATGAGACCCATGGAAAGCAATTCTTGCACTTGCTTTGCCACTTCTTTCCTTTCCACCTTTGACAACCGGTAAGGAGGTTTGTTCACAACCTTTGTATTCGGCTCAAGTACAATGGCATGGTCGATTTCCCTCTTTGGTGGCAAACTCTTTGGCACTTGGAAAATGTCCTCATAATCCTTGAGAAGAGCTGCCATATCCTTGTCTATGTGATGTCCATTGCTATCCATCCCTTCTTGAGTGACATGCAACACATAGACTGTACCAAGAGTTTTGAGTTCCTTCTTGAGTCTCTTTGGAGTGATTAAAGAAAGCTCTTTTGGTGTATTTCCAGCCAATACCACAAGTTGTCCAACATGTGAAAAGCTCATAACACCTTGTTGAAGGTTCATGTGAAAATCACCAAGAGAAGCCAACCAATCATATCCCATAATCACATCAATGGGCCCCATGTCCAATACTACCAAGTCACCTTCCCAAGCATATGAAGAGGATAAACTCACTCTTGTTTAAGGCAAAACAATTTGGCTTTTTCATTCTCTCCATTTGCTACTTGTACTTGGAAGGTTATGGGTAGCTCCGTCGGAGATAGTTTGAGAGAGTTGAGGGATTTGGAGTTAACAAAACTATGAGTACTCCCTGAATCCACCAAGATGTGTGCAACTCTCCCATTAATGGTGCCCACCAACCTCAAGGTGTTCGGACTCTTGCAACCCGCAAAAAGCTCTTGTGAAATGGAACATACATGGGCTGCATTTTCTGCATTTCCTGCATCTTTTAGCATATTGTCCCTCAAAATTCATGCATGATCCCTTCCACCACGGTCGAAAGGAAACTCATCCTCTTCTTTGACAAAAGAATGACCCTCCAAGTCTTCTTCATGTGTCTCCTCGCTGCAATCTTCAAACTCTTCCACATCATGAGATGACTTGGAATCGTCATCCTCATCCATAATGATCATAGTAGCCACCACTTTCTTTGATTTGCAAATGTGCCTGGGTGACCACTTCTCTTTGCATTTAAAACATAGGCCTTTGCTCGTCAATTCCTCAATCTTAGGATCATCCATCCGTTGAGTCTTCTTGAATGAGGAGGCTTCTTGAGTGACAAACCCATTGCTCTTCTTAGCATCATTATGAACTTCACTTGTGGACTGTCCACTTCCAAAAGATGTATGGAATTTGGAAGTGTAAGTGGATGTAGAAGAAGGTAGACTTTTCCCCACATTTGAAGAAGTGTGAAATGGCTTATGAAAAGGTACATTGGGCTGAACCCTCTTATACTTTGGCTCATATAGCTCCGCCAACCTCATAGCCTCTTTGATAGTGCTTGGTCTTTGTGCCGAGACATCCGCTTTGATGTATGAATCTAGACCATGCACAAACTTCTTCAATCGCATGCCTTCATTGAGTCCATCCACAAACATAGAGAGATTCATGAACCTCTTGATGTACTCCCTAACCGACATGCCCTTTTGTGTGAGTTCATACCATTCTTCATGGTATCGGTCAAGAACCAAAGGCGACACAAATGTCATATTCATTTCATGCTTGAGTTCTTCCCAAGTATGTGGCATAACTCCTTCCTTGAGCATATGTCTCCACCATTGATGTGCATAGTCTTCCAAATGCAAGGATGCAAAATGCACTTTGCCCCTTTCATTCTTCGGATAGAGCTGAAAGTATGTATCCAACTTATTCATCCATTCTTCCAACTCATGTGGGGCTGAACCATTACCCTTGAACTTAGAGAGTGAAATCTTGTCCTTTACATCCTTTGACATGGTTGATGATGCATTCTCATGATGGTGCAAGGGCTTGTGCTTTTGCATTTGCACAAAAGATCCAAGGAATTGTGCAAAATCCTTGTACTCCCTCTTGAGGAAATTTGGCATTTCCATCCACCTATCATGAGCTTCTCTTTGTCTCTCAATGAATGACATATGTTCCCAATCAAGCTTAACCACATCATCCATATCATACACCTCCTCTTCAAGCATGGAGAACTGATTTGCTTTGGGATGCAAAGGTACTCTCCTCGAATCCCTAAAATTTGACTCCTCATGTCTGAATGTAGGTGCATGTTGCTTTCCATCCAATTGAGAAGAACCCGCTTAGAATGTAGTAGGCTTCATCTCCCGCATAGAAGGCCTCCTAGCATCCGCCATGAATCTGAAAGTGACATTCTTGGTGGAATGCTCATGTGTTACCTTGGGAGAAACCTCTTGTACCATGGGTAGCTTGCCTTCCCTACGGCCTTCAAAAGCTGTCCCAAATTGCTTGCCTTCATGTAAAGCACCATGACCACTATCATAGGAAGGTTGGCTCATTGGTCGAGCGACCCTCTCTTCCAAAACTTCCATCCTTGTAGCCATAGTGTCAAGCCTACCATTGACTTCCACCCTTGTAGCCATCGTGTCCATCTTAGCATTCATTTCCATCAGCATTTGCATGATCGAATCGATGGGGATGGTATGCGAAGATTGTGGGGTGTGCTTATGGGCACTTCTGACATTCAACTCCTCATTCCCTTCTTTTGAAGTTTGCCCAAAAGTATCCCCTTCTCTTGAAGTGTGCCCAAGAGTATCCTCCGGAGCATCCAAAATTCCTTGTTCCATCATTGCCTCTTCACCCTCTACCTCGTCGGAAGCCAAAGTGTTGCGCCTCGGTCACCCTTTTGGCTTTGGCCCCATGGAAACCTTCGGTTTCAGAAATTTGGCTCTAAATTGAGGTAGGGATGTTCGATTGAAGTGATCTAAAGCTTGTTGGAGAGATAATGAAGTATACTAGACCACTATGCAAAGACTCGTAAGAGATGAGGTGTGCTACTATTCTCTGTTTTAGGGTTTACAGGGTTATAGGCTGAAACGGTATTTCGAGTACAACTTGAGCTAGAGATATCCAAATGCAAAAAATTTTAGCTCAAATGGAAGCCTTCGATGAGTACTACAAGCCTATGTAATTGGATCTAGAAGAGCTTCAAACCCCTGTGAATGACTGAATTAGGGTTTACTGTTTTTGCAAAAACCCTAAATTCTACCCTAAAGAGATATCGAAATGCGGAGGTTAAGGGCTCGTTGGGTAGCTCTAAGGAAGCACTAAGAGCTCATATGGTCCCTTTTAATTTAGTCCAAAAGGGTTGGGACTGAATTAGGGTTTTTGTGAATCTGTAGATTCTTGCCAAAGTGACCCTTTTTGTGCCCAATTGATCTTTGTTTGCTCCCAAACCAATGTCAACACCTTTCGCACCTCATTGGCATCCCAAGGTCTGTAAATTATGCTCCATAAGCTTCAATTGTCCATGTATGACTAGAAATTTGAGAAAATTTTGACATAGTCTCCTTTGTTTTAGAAGCTAAATCTCAATTTTTCTCAAGTAACAATGCAAAAATCCATAATCCTCTTATCAATTATCAACCATTACATAGCATGTGCCTCAACTTGCATCACCAAAAGGCATACAAATTCCTTGCAATTCCAAACATTCACCATACGTTTCCCATGGCATAATGCAAGATCAATTCCCATGAGATGTCCATATTAAGGTGCCATTGCCATGTACATAAACCATGAGGATGATTGTGTAAAGAAGATCGTCGGTGTAGCGCGTTGAAGCTTGCCGATCTCTCGGCCAAGCTCTTCTCACCCTCGTACCTAGTCCGAACCAAGGCACGGGTTGAGGCCAAGTCTTTACCTCCACACCTAATCCTCCACCGTACCGCTTTACCACGGCACTCACGGCACGGTGGATTCAAGCCATGCTCCCCCCCTGGGCCTCTCCGCCAACACCCGGGGTACCCTCACCAACATATCTAGTTTCTAGAAATTGAAGTGAGTGCAAATAATTGTGAGGTGCATATAGCTTGAATATGAAAATGAGGCGGATCACTTACAAGGATGTGGCATGACTCATGCCCATTACAATATACTCATTCATTACAACCAAAGAACATGGACTTATGCTTTTCAATCAAATCCCAAGAATCTTCCCTCCATCCAACAAAACCACTCAACTCCAATCACCACAACAATAGCATGTGAGGATAAGCAAGATCAATAGCTCAATCCACAATCTCATATGCATGCCCACACTCCATGTGACTCCTCATAGCATTAAGATGGCTATAAGTGGCTCAATGGCATCCAATACCCTTTGCAATGCTCAAAGATATGAGAATATGTGTCATATCAATGCAAAATTAGAGCCAATAGCTGATTCATGGGTTCCATAACTCTTCCAATGCATAGAATCACATCCATCATAACCATCAAGAGCATGTGAGTCAATCTCTACATCATCTTATATGCATGTCCCATAGCATGGATAAGACCAACATAACTCCAATGACCTCAATGAAATTGATGGAAAATTGGAAGGGCCTCTTACCAGCTCTCGGAAGAAATGAAGAAAACTGTGGGTAAGGCAGTAAGGGATGCTGTCAAAGAGCCCAGTTTGGCTGCAAAACTGGCTATGTCTACTCCGATGGCTGACGGTTGTCAAACCAGCCAAGATGCTTCAAAATTGTCCACCAAACTGGCCAAATCTCCTCCAAAAGCACCCAAATTGATTGGCAAACTAGTCAAGTATGCTTCCAAATTAGCTCCAAAGCCGGCCAAATCAGCTCGGAAGCCTACTCATTCATCAAGAGAACCAAATTTCACCTGTGCTCCCCTTACGAGACCGTGTTGTCCATGTCGTGCACATGGCCAGAGCTTCTCGGCCTTACCCGCGTTATCTCGCCTATGAGCAGCCCTTAGTTTACAAAAACGGTGATTCGAGCAGCCTCCAGTTGTCGAATCGCTGCTGAATGAGCTTGAAATGGCCGATTCGAATTGAATGATATGTCTGAAATGGCCGACTTGGATCGTTGCTAGATGTGCTTGAAGTAGTCGATTCTAATCGCTGCTTGTTGATTCAGGAGCTCCACCATTAGCCCGTTAATTCGTCCATCTTTGCCCCTCTCAGCCCTTCCATGACATAGAGTTTAGCAAACCCTAAGCACCAAAATTAGCTCCAAGAATGCCAAGAAAGCTCCAAAGGAGATCTAATGGTTGCCCTTCCTAGGGTTTTCATGAAAATGAGGAAGAAGAAAAGAAATGTGCAGAAATTTTTAGAAATCCTCACATAAAGTGGTGCTCATCTTAATCCTCTCATCAAGATCAACAAAAGCCCTAGCAAATGGGAGCAAAACAGGGGAAAGATGAGAAGTAATGGCTATGGAAAGCTTGGAGTAGAAACACAAAAAGATAAACATGATTAACAGGTGATTAATTCAATTTTTTCCCAATTTTGTATCACCGCCTCAAATAATTGGTCCAAGGTACCCAAATTAGGTCCAATTGAGCTAAATCTCCATGAAATGATACCCAATTGAGCTAAATCTCCATGAAATGATACCTCTCCTCAACTAATCTCAAAAGATTAAGTAGAAATTAAGCAAGATTAAGCCAAAACTCCAAGAAATCAAGAGAAAATTCAGAAAATTATCAAGAAAATGACTAATCTCATGCCCAAAACCTTGATAATGGATCAAAATCAAGGCTCTGATACCAAATGAAATGGATCTAGAGTAAAATATTGAATCAAACACATCAAAGCAAGAATCTAGTATCCATTAATCATGAGATTAGTTATCAAATGGCTCATCACATGAATATACAAGAGAGAGAAAATCTATAAGCGCATGTAGCAAGAGAAGATGCACAAATAGCCTAAGTGTGTTTAACCTCTCACCAAGAGGATGGCTTTCAAGTTAGCCATGAACTTGACCATGGAAGGCCAAACCTCCATTGATGGAGCCCAAAGGTACAAGATGACCAAAATTAGTAAAAGTGTCAAAAGATCCTACCAATGTACCCCAAGCCCTATTTATAGTCACTTTCTCCTTTTGCCCATGGGCCCCTATGTACATGTGGAAATCAAGCTCTATGGCTTCATGACAGACTATGGCACTATCTCTATGGTCACCGGCCCCCTATGACACACTCTATGAGTTGTCTAGAGTGAGTTGGTTGAAGGCATACCCCACCTCAAACTAACCAAGGATGTCTGTGAGCTATGTCAAATGGGTAAGCAACATTGTACACCATTCCCATAGCATGCTATCCATCGTGCTCATGGTATCCTCAAGTTGATTCACTTCAACTTGAGCGGGAAATGCCCAACCCCCTCCTTGAATAGGTCACTCTACTACATGCTGATTGTACGCTGATTGTAGATGACTATTTGAGGTACATGTGGGTGTATTTCTTGAAGCATAAATCAGATGCTTTCCAATACTTTACCACCTGGGTTCTATTAGTCACTAACCAAATGGGTGTCTCGATTGGGATTGCTCACAGTGACAATTGTGGCGAGTTTATCTCCCATCAATTTTCTGAGTTCTTGTCAGAGCAGGGCATTCAACGCTAGCTCACCTCCACCAACTCCCCCTCACAAAAATGGAGTGGTTGAGCGCAAGAACCATACCGTGATGGATATAGCACACTCCATGCTCTTTACATGAGAGCTACCTAAAATGCCTTTGGTCAAAAGCAGTGCACCTTTTGAAACGCCTTTGTTCTAAAGCAATCAACATCGCAGTGTACCTTTTGAACCGTTGCCCTATGGTTACTGTCCCTCATCATAGGACCCCATTTAAGGCATTTTATGGTGGAGAAACCGACTATTTCCCATCTCCGTGTCTTTGGGTGTCTTGCTTACACACACACTCCGAATGACACAAGGGGAAAGCTTGAGACAAGGAGTGAGTTGCTCATTTTTATGGGCTACTCTTCAAAATCAAAGGCTTATAAAATTTTTGATCCAAGATCGAACAAAGTCTTCGTTCATTGAGACATTATCTTTGATGAGGGGGACTTACTTCGCCTTCCACTGCCCATACCACCTAAACAAGAATCTCCGACTGTGCCACATGAACCCAATCAGCCAACTATTACTTTGGAACTTGAGGAATCTTCCTCCTCGCTCGACAGCCACCCAGGGACTCTTTACCCCGCTGGTACTGAGACCTACCATGCGGGATTCATGCATGCTTCCAAGCAAGACCCCCTTGGACGGTCCGTCGGTCCACCACGCTCAATCCTCGTGCCTCATTTGCCTCTGTGTTTTCAACAAACTATGTGTGATGTCACATGACCTTAAAATACTTTTTGAAGAATAATACAAAACTCACATATACAACAAAGACTAAACCATAGAATTGAATTTAAATTAACAAGATGAGCATAAAATAACATAACTTCAAGAGATAGAGTAGACATCACCTTCAACATAGTATTGGGTACATCCCCCCAAGAAGTATCAGTATCCTCCCACTTCTTGGGTATTTATGTCTTTATTCATAAAAGTAGCCCACATGCCAAAAATAGTTGCATGCTTATGCATGGGCTTGTCCTTTACAAAAATAGGAGTTGCTTTTACCAAAAGCTTAGATAGATTCTTCCTATCTAAACGACTAAAGGAAAAATACATAAAGAATCCCAAGGTCTAATTCCTGTGTAACATAAATAGGTCCATGCCCGCCCAAGTATAAAAAAAAGTGGGTGGCCAACAATAATATAAAACATCTCGTAGTAGATACTATGGCCAAAATACCAAAAAAAGAACCTTCCCGGTAATTGCTCACACTAAATCACTGCCATCATGTCCCAGCCATACCAGCTTACGAGCACAAGGCTCATCAATCTCACCAACCTACAGGTTGTCCATTCAAACATATTTCATATTAGCTTCGTACAAGTTTAAAGGTAGTTTCTAATAGGTTTTCTCTTAGGGTCCCATGATGGAAGATTCTACTAATTGTTTCACCATCTCTAGATTTTAGAAAGTCATGGCTCATGCTTTCGCAAAGGAAATAAGGGTGTACATATACATAAGCTATTTAACTCCCTCGCATAAGAAAAAAATTATGTTTAAGGTCTTGGGCCACTTATAGTTTTACTCCACAAAATTTAAATTCGAGCAAGAATAATAGATTTTGAAATGGTTTAAATAAACAAGTCTTTTAAAATTAGTAACTCTAAAGTATAGATTTAATAGCTAGGAATAGCTATATTATTAGCCCTCAGCTAATATAGCTTGCTTTGGTCAAAATTTAAATGCGTTTGAAAACATCAAAAGAAGACAAAAGTAAAGAAGAGATAAAACCCGGAGGCTGCCAGTTTTAAAACTTAGGACAAGGCTTACTTACCTCTTTTTTCTTTTTTAAACTAAAGCTTTCACTAAAGCTTGAAGCTAAGCTTAAAGTAAGGTTAGTGTTGAAGCTTTTAGAGGAAAACTTTTAAATTAAGTTTTCTCCATGGGTTGCTACGGCCCGGTCCATAGGGCATAAAAGAAATATAAAGTTAATAATTTTTAGGGTCTTCGTATCTAAACCAATAAAGGAAAAATACATAAAGAACCCCAAGGGCTAATTCACGTGCAACAAAATAAATAAGTCCACGCCCAAGTATAACAAAACTCGGCGGTCAACAATATACAAAATATTATGTAGTAGGTGTACTACGGCCAAAATACCAAAAATGAGAATCTTCGGTAATGGCTCATCCACCATCATGTCCCAGCCATACCGGCTTACAAAGCACAAGACTCGTTAATCTCAGCAACCTACAGGTTGTCCATTCAAACACGTTTCATATTAGCAACATCCACTAAAATTACACAACAGCACATAAGCATTAAATCCAATACTTAGTTCTAGCCATCCCTAATTTCATATCTCCTACACATGGAATATTCAGAATCACCCAAGTGCCATGCTACAAACATAGTGGTAATTAGGCATCCCCAATTAACCATACAGGGAAGGACGAACAATCCATAACAATGTGGTGCATGATGAGCCAACATCATGGAAAGAGGCAATCAAACAACCAACCTAGAAACAGGCTATAGAATAAGAACTTGACAGCATTGACCGTAATGGTATGTGATCCCTTGTGGACAGCCCTTGTCATAAGAAGGTGATTGGAACCAAATAGATTTTCAACAGCAAATTTAAAGCCAATGGTACCTTGGACAAGTAAAAAGCCCGGCTTGTAGTGCAAGTCTTTCACCAAAAAGAAGGCATTGACTTCAACGAGACCTTCACACCTATAGCTCGAATGATGACCATCTGTCTCTTAATCTAGCCGTACACCAAAAATGGCCAGTCTACTAGATGGATGTCAAGAGTGCCTTTCTAAATGGCATTCTTGAGGAGGAAGTCTATGTTGACCAACCTCCGGGCTTCCCGCTCCCTAGGCATGAGGGCAAAGACTTCTGCCTGCATAAAGATCTCTATGAGCTTAAGCAAGCCCTCTGAGTGTGGTATCATCACATTAACAAATTTCTATGTAGCCAAGGTTTTCAGCCATCCCACTGTGATCCCAATATCTATATCCACACAGATCAAGGGATGGTGTGCTACCTAGTGTTGTATGTCGATGATCTTATCATCTGTGATCCAAATCAAGCCAAAGTCGCTAATATCATGGCACAGCTGAGACGAACGTTTAAGATGATTGATCTCGGTCTTCTCTCATATTGACTTGGCATGGAGGTGATCCAAAATCTTGATGGTATCTTTGTGTCACAAAAAAAGTATTGTCTTCAACTCATTACTTCCTATTTTCCTGATGGTGCTATCCTTGTGGCCACCCCACTGGATCCAACCATCAAACTTACAAAGAAAGAGGACTCACCACCACATGAAGAGAGAGCCTACCGACAAGTGGTTGGGAAACTTATATGGCTCACTAACTCTAGACCTGACATTTCCTATTGCATGACCATCTTAAGTTAGTATTTCAATGCTCCGAAGGAGCCACATTAGAGTTCAACGATGAGGGTTGTTTGCTATCTAGCGGGTACCTATATGTTTAGACTTCACTTCCGTCGTGGGTTCACCTTACATGGTTACACGGACTCCGACTGGGCCGGTGTTATCGATTCCCAGCATTCCCATGGTGATTATTTGTACTCACTTGGATCTGGCCCTTTCTCTTGTTCTAGCAAGAAGTAAGACGTGTACCCGTTGCAAGTTCTTCCACTGAGGCCAAGTACCGGGCCCTCTATGACGCCACCACCACTGAGGCTATATATCTTTGTCAGCTTCTTGAGGAGATGCACGTTCCTATGGACACCACTACCATCTTTGTCCGATAGGCAGAGTGCGATTTCCCTTGCCAGCAATCCTATTTTTTCTAATCGTACCAAGCACACTGGTGTTTATTTTCATTTTACCAGCAGGGAACATGTTGAGCTTGGTACCATCAAGCTCTAGTACATTCCTACAACGGACAACCATGCTGATATTCTTATAAATTTTATCACCGGCCTATCCTCGAGCATCTTCACACGAGCGGATCGGCATCGGTCCTCCACCATCACCCTCAACATCTTGAGAGGGGGACCATCCTCACCATTTGGATTATTTATCATTGTTGTAAAGGGCATATGAGTAAATGAAAATCCCTTGAGGTCACTACTCATGTGAAAACCCACTACATAGCATTTACCATTTAGATTATTTATCATTGTTATAAAGGGCATATGAGTAAGTGAAAACCCCTTGAGAGCACTACTCATGTGAAAACCCACTACATAGCATTTACCATCTTGCATACCCTTTGCATCCAATTCTATTTTTTGTGTTTGGAGGGTATGGTATGAATGAAAACCAGAAAGAGCATCCATGCATGTGAAAACCTCTTGCATTGTGACATTGATCCAATACAACCCAAACTCAAAAGACTCTACACCTTCTTCATCTTCTCTCATGGTGCCCTTTTGGCATTATCGTGATTCGTTACCCAACACCATTGTGGTCACCGTATCATCGTCAACGAACACGTCACTGAACAACAGTAGCCGGCCGGAGCTTCTCACCACCTGCGCATCCACAAGTCGGTGCTCTATCTCCTGTGCATCCTACATCAACAATCGTGATCATGATCAAACGTGCCAGCCAGCTCTGCCCACACAGCATCCAACTACAGCGTTTCACCGTCTACACCAACTCAACGTCAATCAACGCAAGGCCTCCACCACACTACTACAACAATCGGGATCAGCGTGGCGATTTGCTCCCACAGCAGTTCGCTCTTGCCCCTCTTTCCGCAACATCTAGTACTCAACGTGGCACTTTGCTTCAACATCGACAGCCACCAGTCTGCCTTATGCGCAGCACCTAAGCAGCCCTGCTCCAGTCAGCACGCATACTCGCGTTTTGCAGGCCTTGCTCTGCACACTGATCTTGTGTATCCCTGCATTTACATCCTTCGACTTCGATATCTTCACGGAGTGCCACCGCTGTCCCCGACGCGAGCCTTCGTCATCGACTGAGCCTCTTGCTTCGACTTCCTCTTTGCTTCCCCGCCTGTCTACTACTAAGAGTCACCTCACATGAGGGCCGGCCTCTTGTACACTGGATTACTTCATCATTTTACATACACTCATTCATCCATTTCACGATGTGTTGATTTGCTCTGATCTCTTGCACATTTGGTCCTTTCGCCCTTTTGCCCTCAGAGGTTCAAACATAGATTCATCCATTTCATGCTGTGTTGGTTTGCTTTGATCTCTCGCACATCTGGTCCTTTCGTCCTTTTGCCCTCACAGGTTTAAACATAAATTTGATCTATGATTTGCAACAGGTTCAAACATAGATTTGGTCCATGATTTGTCAAAAGAACCAACGGATTGCTAAGTGTATGCTTATTATATTAGACTTTGGGGTATGAATTCAAATAATACTTAAAATTTCAAAGATATATTTGACTCTGGATTTTGGCCTTACCATGAGTAATATGCATGCTACAATAGCTACCCTCAACAATACCAAGGGTACATTAACCCTACCAACCAGGCCATCTAACAATAACCTAAGCTAGGCAGTTTTCATGGAAACTGACCAAAATAGCATAGTTGACTTATCCTTGATAGTAACTATTCTTGTACCTAGCCTAGGAATTTTCCCTTACGATTGTAATTGAGGAGTGCCAATTGCACATCTTGGGAATACTTTTATTTTCATCTTTGAATCTAGTATTAGGATCCCATGATGTAGCAATGTGATTCTAATTTTGTTCACAACTAGTCATATTTAGTCTAATTTGTAAATTTTGGGCATCTAATGTGAAATCACCAACATGAGTATTGAAGGTAAATATGATTCACATTCTATTGAATCAATTGCTATACTCTCTCTCTCTCTCTCTCTCTCTCTCTCTCTCTCTCTCTCTCAATAAGTAACTCTCAACATGTTCTCTCTCTACCTCTCTCTCTGTCTCTCTCTATTGTAATTGTTGAAGAAGTCTCTAAATCTCTCTCTCTCTCTCTCTCTCTCTCTCTCTCTCTCTCTCTCTCTCTCTCTCTCTCTCTCTCTCTCTCTCTCTCCCCTTTATCTCTCTCCCCCCCTTTATCTCTCTCTGCATGGGTTTGTTTGTGTGCTCCCTCCCTTTCCCTCTATTTCCCTCTTTATCTATATGTGTGCGTGTTTTGTTTTTTCTCTGAATGCTATTTCTCTCTCTTTTTCTATCCAAGATGGGCAAGGGAAATTAGTGAGAATCAAAGGCTCGATTGGATAGTAACATTGACCCTACACATTTCTCATTCACTAAGCTAAGTAGAGGTGTCTAATGAAATGTTTGGATTGGCTAAAAGTTAAAATTTTAATTATTTAAACCTTATACTGAGATGTCTTAATGACATGTTGAAATTGATACTTAAGGTTTCTAGATATAGATACTATTGATACTCTTTAATGGCATGTTCACTCCTAAATTTGGTAGTGGAGGTTTTTGGATATATATACTAGGCTAACTCTTGAATGGCATGTTTAAGGGCATGTGTTTTACTCACATGAAATACAATGCAAACTCTGAAGATTTTAAAACACAACATTAAGCACCAGCCATGAGGATTTTAAAACAAATGACCCCCCAAGTAAGGATGTCTTTGCCTAAAAAGACACATGTAAAGACGCCTTTGCCCAAAAAGACCCAAGTAAAGACACCTGCAAAAAATATTGCCAAAATTGAACCAGTGATTAGTAATTTATTTTTTGTTATAACATATGTAGTTATTTTTTAGATGTGAAGCAATTGTTGAGTAATTATTTGAGTTATATGCATGATTGTGTATATATATCGATGTGGATAAATTATTGTTCATGTATGTGTGTGTTGAAGTTAGTGTATGTAAGTTATGGTTGCCTATATATACATACATGTGTGCATAAGTTAGTGTGCATCTATGTGTAAGTGTATGTCTTAGTTAGAGTGTAAGTATTAATGTGTGTCTATTTATCTATATATGTGTCTTAAAGTTAGTGCATATCTATGTCTAAGTACCTTAAAAAGTTAGTGTATGTAAGTTTTGTGTGTCTATGTGTGGGATCCCACTGCCCCCGGATTTCCGGTAGTAGCTGGTAGAGCGAAAGCAGTTCCCTCATACGTAAGGCAGGGTTTCCCAGTCGGGGCCTCGCCTTTGAATGTCCGGGAACGAGACTAAGCTGGTGGTCATTCTGAAAACCGAAACCGAGAAAATTTCTCATGCCCAAAAAACGGGGACGATTCTACCATTTATTTACTTAACGAATTTTTCTAACGAGGTCAAGATACTGAACTAACCTTCATCTAATTAAGCCAGATAGAAGAGAAACTATTACAGACTTAACTTGAAGGAATCAGCGCTTTTTTCCTAATTAAATCAGGCACAGCCGTTGATCTATTCATTAGAGAAGTCTTCAGGATTTTATTTAACTACTCGAGTTCTAAGCGTATTCCTATTAATCAATTTTATTATTAAAACTCTACTGATTCCAGCCTACTAACCCCATCCGGCCCATGGGTTAGCCACCGCCCAACCACTGGAATTGGTAGAACCAGACAAGTACTCACCTACCCATAATTGAATGCCTTTCTTAACTTTTGCTTTAGAGTACATATACGCACACACTCCTCTTTAAACTTTAACTTTTAAAACAATCCATTGACAAACAATTATTGGTTACAGATGTCATAACTCAAAATTTCCATTCAATCCTTGTTTCTCACAAAATAGTATCACTGTAGACTCTCCGTTGAGACCAGTAGGTCAGTAAACGAGATTCAGTAATAACAGATTATAATAATTTTCTCGTCATTATACACATATATATCTTCCACGACATACGCATGGATGTCCTAAGCACACCGCGAGCCCATGCATCGCCTGGTCAGAACCCTCCAAGATCCTCCTTAGGTGTCCTGACACTTCACTCAGGGAGGACCGCTTCGTCGGCCCTCAACCATCGTACCGGAAGCACACCATTTTTCACCATAGCCAGGCTGGTCATCAAGACCTGGGCAAGTTTTTATCGCGTGAGCCGTCCTTTGAACACTCCCCGCCAGCTATTGCAACCGAACTTCCCTTAGAAAAACATATATACCAAATGCTCCCTCCAGCATTCTGGCGTAAGACAATCCTTTAAGAAAACAAGGTTTCTATGCAAGTTTTCAGTTTTGATTTTCTTTTAAATACAATGGGTATATCTTAAATCCGTATCCCAATACTTCTAGATCACAGGTCTAAAATTCTAACAGAATTTCCTGAATTCTGTAATCTTGATCCTCAGATCAGAATCAAGGGTCTTAACTTGATTTCAGATTCAGTGGTGGGTGATTTGAGTGAAATTTTCCTGAACTGGTCACATCATCTTTTCTTGAAACTGACGAAGGAGATTAAGTTTTGGTTATAGTCTGATTCAGGGTTTGAGTCTGGAAAGGTTCTCCCTGAACTATCTCTATCGAAGGGTAATATTTTAATTACTACTTTATTGAATTTCATTCATTGAGTATTTTGCTTAATTGAGTATTTCATTCATT
Source organism: Cibotium barometz (assembly GCF_041138505.1). NCBI lineage: Eukaryota > Viridiplantae > Streptophyta > Polypodiopsida > Cyatheales > Cibotiaceae > Cibotium > Cibotium barometz. Next base: position 44,200,964 of record NC_141087.1, read on the forward strand.
GAGTATTTTGCTTAATTGAGTATTTCATTCATTGAGTATTTTGCTTAATTGAATTCAAAACTAATCACGAATTCCTATGAAGAATATTTTAATTACTACTTTATTGAATTTCATTCATTGAGTATTTTGCTTAATTGAATTGAAAACTAATCACGAATTCCTATAAGGAATAAATTAATCATTTATCTAAAATTTCGACTTCGATAGTTTTTTTGAATTTTCTCATTACCATTCTAGAGAATATGAAATGGTAGAATTTTCCTTCACAGAGTATTTACTTATTCATTTGACAATATTCATGGGATTTAAACAAGGATTAAAGAGAACTCTTGTTTTGATATAAAAATTCTGTATGTATCTATTTATGCATAATATCAAAAAGTAACACTTTTATAATAATACAAATTCTTTTATGCATCTATTCATGCATAAAAATCAATATTGGTGAAAGTAACACTTTTATAATAAAAAAATTCTTTTATGCATAAAATCAATATTGACGAAAGAAACACTTTTATAATAATAAAAAATCTTTTATGCATCATTTTATGCATAAAAATCAAGATTGGTGAAAGTAACACTTTTATAATTAAAAAAATTCTTTTATGCATCATTTTATGCATAAAAATCAAGATTGGTGAAAGTAACACTTTTATAATAAAAAAACTATTTAAGCATAAAAATCAATTTTGATGAAAGTAACACTTTTATAATAAAAATTTCTTTTATGCATCATTTTAAACATAAAAATCAATATTGGTGAAATTAGCACTTTTATTAAAAAAATTATTTCCAATATGTATCTTTCTATGCATAGAATTTAATTCTAATGAAAATCACTCTTTAATATTAAAAAAATAACCAATATACATCTTTCTATGCATAGAATTTAAATCTAATAAAAATCAAATTTTTATATAAAAAAAACCAATATACATCTTTCTATGCATAGAATTTAAATCTAATGAAAATCACTCTTTTATAAAAAAAAATAACCAATATACATCTTTCTATGCATAGAATTTCAATCTAATGAAAATCACTCTTTTATAATAAAAAAATAACTAATATGCATCTTTCTATGCATAGAATTTAAATCTAATGAAAATCACTCTTTTATAATTAAAAAATAACCAATATGTATCTTTCTATGCATAGAATTTAAATCTAATGAAAATCACTCTTTTATAATAAAAAAATAACCAATATGCATCTTTCTATGCAGAGAATTTAAATCTAATGAAAATCACTCTTTTATAATTAAAAAAATAACCAATATGCATCTTTCTATGCATAGAATTTAATTTTAATGGAAATAACACTTTTATAATAAAAATATTTCTACTATGCATTTTTTAATGCCTAGAATAAAAATGACACTTTTAGAATACACAAATGGTGGGGATTACTCTTTTTAAATGATAAAAGATAAAACTCATTTCACAAAATTTAAGAAAATTTTGCCATAACCTCCTTTGTATGGGTGACCATTTTTCAAATTTTTCTATCCTTAAGTTACTTAAAAATTATCCCCAATTGATTTAAAGCATTCTAAACTAATCAAATTTCACTTTTAAAAGAAAAACAATATGAAAAGTTTAATTCTAACAATTTGATTACTTATCTAGGATAAAGAAAGACTGATTTTAAGAGAGAAGAGAGGGGGAAAGCCTTTCCAACAAGGCATAGCATCAATTTACATTTTAAAAACAAAAATTAGAAAACCATTAAAAGGAATAAGAAAAAGTAGGAATTCTAACTTACATGAATTTCTGGGAGCTTTCCTTTGGCTTGATGGTTTGAGGGATCTACTCTTGTTTGCAACAAGAGTGGCCACCAATTCTTTAGAAGAGGGAATGGTCAAAAACTAATGAATTATTAATAAATTCACAGTTTTTGGCTCTAGGGAGGAGTAGAGTAACAATGCATAAAACACTATTAAGCTTCAACAAAGGGGGAGGCTTCTATTCATAGGAAAAAGTGAGCTTCTAACCAAGCAAACTGATTCTAGAATTTTCCAGATTAGTTTGGTCAATTTTTGACCATTTTTGAGTCAGTTTAGCTTACTTTTTGGAACTAGACTTGAATTAGGAGAGAGGAGAGATTAAATATATAAATATTTAAGAATTTAAAACTCCACCACACATGTGAAATAGGCGCCTCCTTCATGAGGGGAAATCCCCACTCCGAGGTGTCAAAAATTCATTTTTTTAGTATTTCCTTTGGTCCTTAGTCCACTCTTCATCTTATGTGAGTATTTACTCATTTTTGGGGGGATTTTCTTTATTTCTTCTATTTATCTCCTCCCTACATTTGGATGAATATGATTGGCCTCTCAGAACCTTAATTTAAATTTTTTAGAAAATCTGGACCCTTAGGATAAGGCCTTTTGAACCTTCTGATGCACCTTCTGAAAATCTTTTTGAACTTCTATTTCAGGAGAATTTATTTTAATAAGAAGATATATTTTTCCATCCAAAATATCTAAAATCTAAATAATCTCTCTCTAGAATATTTTCTCTCTCTAAGCCAAAATAGGTAGAAACAAGATCTTTTATTAATCTGAAAGAGGGAATTGATTACAAGGGAAGATACTGGACATCTTGAGGGGCTGGTGGGGAGGAATCTTACATTCTCTCCCTTCCACTTGAAAAATGCGAGATGTCCTCATCTCACAAACTGGGGGGGTAATCTTGCAACAGTTCGGCTTCTTTCTCCCAGGTGGCATCTTCAAAAGGATAGAACTTCCATTTAACCAATAATTCTCTCAGAATTCTGTTGCTGAGAATCTTTTCTCGAATATCAAGGATTTCTTCAGGTTGGAGTTCTATCTGCCCTTGGGTTGAAGAAGTTAAGATTTCATCATCAAGCACATGATTCGGGCTTGGTATATACTTTTTAAGAAGGCTGACATGAAATACATTATGTACTTTGAGATGAGGAGGCAGAAGAAGCTCGTAAGCATTGTCACCTACTTTCTTTGTAATCAGATATAGCCCACAATATCTAGGAGATAACTTCTTGTACTTCCTAAGGGATAGAGAACTTCTTTTGGGGCGTACTCGAATGAAGACCATATCTGCTTCTTCAAATTTTCTGTCTGTCCTCTTCTTATCTGTATACTACTTCTGTCTATCCTGGGGGGGTGGCTTTTATATCTTTGTGAATTGACTGCATCTGCTGCTCCATGTCGTCAAAGCATCTGTCTGGATATCTGGACCCTAATCAATAGGTCGAACCAAGTTAATGGAGTTAAGCAATCTTGTCCATACAGAGCTTTGAAAGGGCTCATCCCAATACTTTGGTGATAAGAAGCATTGTAGGCGAACTCAGCTAGGTGCAGATAGCTTAGCCACTTCTTGGGTTCCCTACCATAGCATGATCGAAGTATATCTTCGATTACTTGGTTCACCCTTTGAGTTTGACCACCATCGGGTCTCAGGGTGGTAAGCTGTGCTGAGATCCAAGAAAGTTCCTACTGCTTCAAAAAATACAGTCCAAAATCTTGACGTGAATTTGGGATCTCAATCACTTACTATTCTTCTGGGTAGGCCATGCAATTTGAAGATTTCCTTGAGGAACACTCTGGCCACATCCACTGCAGCAGTGTAGGTTTCTTTTACTGGAATCAGATGGGAAACTTTGGTTAGTCTATCAACTACCACGAAGATGGAGTTGTAACCTGATTGCACTGAAGATAATCCAGTAATAAAATCCATACTGATGCATTCCAGTAATAAAATCCATACTGATGCATTCCCACTTCATCTGGGGGATGTCTAATGGATGTAACTTCCCAGGCATTTTTACTCTCTTGGCCTTGACTTTCTGAAGTACATCCTTTTTTAGTCCAGGCCAAAAGAAACTTTTTTTCACAGACATGTAGGTTTTGATGAAACCTAGATGTCTTGCAAATAAGGCTGTCATGGGCTTCATTCAGAATTTGACCCTTAGTTCCCTCATCATTGGGAATGTATAGCCTGCGATTATAATACATAATTCCATCATCGAGGCTGTACCCTTGAACTCGGTTCAACTCCTGTGGAGTTTTTGCTTTCTTGCATAAGTAGGGTAGCAATAGGGCCAAAGAATCTATCCTGCATGATCTTCTCTCTTACTTCAATAATCAAAGGATTTGACACTACAGTAATTGCAAGCAAGGAGGCTTTTTTGCTGAGGGCATCTGCTACCACATTTTCTTTGCCTCGGCGATACTTGATTTCAAAATCAAATTCCTGCAGGGTCTGCATCCACCTTCTTTGGTGCATGTTGAGATCCGTCTGAGTGAAGATCCACTTTAAGCTCTGATGATCTGTCTATCAAAGTGAATCTTTGACCCACCAGTAGGTAATGTCTCCACAACTTCAAGACATATACTACTGAAAGTAGTTCCAGGTTGTGGATAGCATAATTCCTCTCATACGTTCTGAGTTTTCAGGATTCATAGGCCACTGCATGACCTTCCTGCATGAGTGCACCTCCCACAGTAAAACCACTGGCATTAGTTTTACTACCTCAAAGGGTAGAGAGAAATCTGGCAACTTCAGAACGGGATTGGTTACCAAGATAGTCTTCAGCTTATCAAAAGCACTCTGGCACCTGGCAGACCATTGAAACAGGATATTCTTCTATGAGAAGATTAGTCAGGGGGAAAGCTATGAGAGCATACTTTGGTATAAAAATTCTATACCATCCAGTAAATCCCAAGAATCCTCTAACTTCTTTCATTGTCTAGATTCAGGCCAATCTATGACTGCTTGGGCTTTTACAGAAATTCCATCTTTTGATACCAAAAAGCCCAAGTATTTAACATGGTCGGCAGAGAAAGTGCATTTGCTCTTTTTTGCAAAGAGTTGGTGCTTCCTTAGAATCTCAAGAACTTTTCTGACATGAGCTTCATGGGGCAGCTGCATTCTTTAAGTAAATCAAAATATCATCAAAGAAAACAAGAACAAAATCATCCAAGTATTCTCTGAGAATGTCTTGCATTAAGCGATTGAATGTAGCTGGGGCATTTGTCAATCCAAACGGCATGACAGTGAATTCATAATGCCCATACCGAGTATTGACTGTCTTTGGGATATCTTGCTCATTAATCCTGATCTGATAATACCCTAATTTGAGATCTATCTTTGTGAAGATCTGGGGCTGCTCCACTTAGCCTGTCTAGAAGCTCATCAATTCTAGGGATAGGATACTTATTCTTACATCTTTCTTTTTCTGAAAGAGAACTGGTGCATCCCAAGGTGAAACACTGGGTCTTACAAACCCTTGTTCTAACAGCTATCTAAGCTGTTCCTTGAGCTTGATGGCTTCAAGAATTGGCATTTTGTACGTGCGCAAGGCTACTGGCTGAGCTCTGGGGGTCAATTCTATCACATGATCTACTTCCTGAATTGGACTGTTAGCTTTGCTGGGAATAAATCATCATATTCACTTAACCATTCAGGTTCTTTAGCTTTTAACTTTGTATCTACTAGATTAATTTTGACAACATAAATGAGCTGCTTCTTTCTAAGTCCTTTTAGTAGCTTAGAAGCTTTTACTAATTGCAGACTTGGGGATCCTGAAATTTCTGTTCCTTGAACTTTATTTCCGTGAAGGTCACGGAAGGAAATGGTTCCATTATGATAGTGAATGTCAGTTTGATTTTTGTGGAGCCAATCCATTCCAAGGATCTCGTCGAAAACTCCCAAAGGTATAACTCTCAACTGATGACAGTCAGTTAAATTCCCATCTAGATTGAACTAAATACGATCTGTCTCAAGGTGAGTGAAAAGAATCTTCCCACTGGCCAATTCAACTTGCATAGGTTTCCCTGATTTCTGTTCTAAGACTAGCTTACACAAGCATCCAGGGGAAATGAAAGAATGAGTACTGCTTGAATCAATCAAAAGCTTAAAAGGCTTACCTTGATACTCAGCTAGAGTATGGATGACGAAGAATTGACATTTTGGCCCTTGGTTTTCAATTGCTGCATGAATCTATCCTCTTTCTTCTTCCACTACTTTTGATATTGTGACTGCTCTGGCTGCTACAGTCTGAGGCGGAACTCTTTCTCTTTGGTTGCCCCAGTTCTGGGAAGGAGTTTTGAGGCTACTCTAGACAGAGGCAGACGGCTGAGATGGAGTTCTCCTGGGATTGCCCTGATTTTAATGAGATGGACCCTGATTTATAGGAAGGGGCTGGTCTCTGCACTCTCGGTCCTTGACTTCCCTGTCCCCTTGACATGGTAGGAGTCAGGCAGTCTTTCAATTGGTGACCAAAACCCTGACATCCAAAACACCGGTTCTCACTTCTGAGCTTATCCCTCTGAATTGTTGAAAGAGGTGGGGCTCCTGAGAAAGTGTTCTAGGGGAAGGGTCTTCCTTCACTTTTGAATCTTCCCGCATCTTGATCCTGAATTGGGCCTTGCTGTCTCTTTGGGGGAGGAAAGTTTGAAGTACTTCTCGGGGTTTGGAATCTTTTAAAATTTGAGGGTGTAGGCTTCGACGGGACCTTAATTATAAAGGCTTTGGCAAAGTCCTTTACCATCCTTAATTCAGCCATTGAGACAGGTTTGGCATTCTTCCACCACTAAGGTAACCAATGGCTCGTTCATTCCTCGAATGAATTTAGCCATCAGCTGCTCTTCTTCATCCAATTGCGGGGAATATTTAAGGAGAAGGGCAAAAGCTTGATGGTACTCTTCAATTGTCCGGCTATCCTGCTTTAGTTCCAAGAACTCATTCATTTTAGTTTCAAGGAAGCACGGAGGACAAAACCTCTTTTTGAGATAAGCTTTAAGATCGATCCAGGTTTGAGTATTCTGGTCAAGACAGTTAGTCTCACACTGATTCCTCCAAGCGACCCTAGTCGTTTCCAGAATCTTTACCTGGCGAGAGCCATCTTGCTTCTCTCATTGTAGCCAATTACATCAAAGTATTCTTCCATAGCCTCAATCCACTTTTCCACTCCACCTAACTGCTCCCCTTCACCCTTGAAGGGACGAGGTTGGGATCTGTGCAGCAGGGCTTTTCGAACATCCGGATCTAACTCTTCGTCTCATCGGTTAGAGGATCCGGTTGCCTTGTGCACGGGCCACATGCCTCATGATTCTCACAAAACGAGATTTTCGTCAACTTAACTTTGACGAAAGATTTATGATTATTTAGTTTTTACAATTTATTCTTTTAACAGATAATAATTTCATCATACTTCATGAAACAAGATTTACTCTGATAATTTTATTAGCCATATTCATAATCATGAAAATAATTTAGATTTTTTTTGCAAAACATCGTTTATTATCAAAAGTTTTTGATATATACATAGAGCATCACGGCTCCCAAAATCACTGCCTCAATCGCGTATGCATAAAGAAGCGAAACTGCGAAGGAGACATACCATGGTACACACGATTCATTACAGAAAGAGGTGTTGTAATTCTACTTCCAGGGATAAAGCGGCTAAGAAGCCTAACTCAGCATGCCCATGAGCCCTATACCTAATATAGCAGCCTCTGACGCTGACTGGTATTGACATTAATACATCGTCCTCCAAAGAACCACATATACCACACACTCCTCTTTAAACTTTAACTTTTGAAACAATCCATTGATAAACAATTATTGGTTACAGATATCATAACTCAAAATTTCCATTCAATCCTTGTTTCTCATAAAACTGTATCACTCTAGACTCTCCGTTGAGACCAGCAAGTCAGCAACGAGATCTAGTAACAGATTACAATAATTTTCTCGTCATCATACATATATATATCTTTCACGACATACGCATGGGTGTCCTAAGCACCGCGAGCCTGTGCATCGCCTGGTCAAAACCCTCCAGGATCCTCCTTTGGTGTCGTGGCACTTCACTCAAGAACCGTTTCGTCGGCCCTCGTCCCCATCGTATACCGGAAGCACACCATTTTTCACCATACCCAGGCTGGTCAAGACCTGGGTAGGTTTTTGCTGCGTGAGCCATCCTTTGAACACTCCCCGCCACAGCTGTTGGCAAACGAACTTCCCTTAGAAAAACACGTATACCAAATGCTCCCTCCAGCATTCTGGCGTAAAACAATCCTTTAAGAAAACAGGGTTTCTATGCAAGTTTTCAGTTTTGATTTTCTTTTGAATACGATGGGTATATCTTAAATCCGTATCCCAATATTTCTAGATCACAGGTCTAAAATTCCAATAGAATTTCCTGAATTCTGTAACCTTGATTCTCGGATCAGAATCAAGGATCTTAACTTGATTTCAGATTCGGTGGGTGATTTTAGTGAAATTTTTCTGAACTAGTCACATCAACTAGTCACATCGTCTTTTCTTGAAACTTACGAAGGAGATAAAGTCTTGGTCATAGTCTGATTCAGGGTTTGAGTCCGGAAAGGTTCTCCCTGAACTATCTCTATCGAAGGATAATATTTTAATTACTACTTTACTGAATTTTAGTCATTGAGTATTTTGCTTAATTGAATTCAAAACTAATCATGAATTCCTATGAGGAATAAATTAATCATTTATCTAAAATTCTGACTTCGATAGTTTTTCTGAATTTTGTCATCACCATCCTAGAGAATATGAAACGGTAGAATTTTCCTTCACAGAGTATTTACTTATTCATTTACCAATATTCATGGGATTTAAACAAGGATTAAAGAGAACTCTTGTTTTAATATAAAAATTTTGTATGCATCTATTTATGCATAATATCAAAAAGTAACATTTTTATAATAAAAAAATTTCTTTTATGCATCTATTCATGCATAAAAATTAATATTGGTGAGAGTAACACTTTTATAATAAAAAATTTCTTTTATGCATAAAAATCAATATTGATGAAAGTAACAGTTTTATAAAATAGTAAAAAATTCTTTTATGCATCATTTTATGCATAAAAATCAAGATTGGTGAAAGTAACACTTTTATAATAAAAATTTCTTTTATGCATTATTTTATGCATAAAAATCAAGATTGGTGAAAGTAACACTTATATAATTTAAAAAAATTCTTTTATGCATCATTTTATGCATAAAAATCAAGATTGGCGAAAGTAACACTTTTATAATTTAAAAAAATTCTTTTATGCATCATTTTATGCATAAAAATCAATTTTGATGAAAGTAACACTTTTATATATAAAAATTTTCTTTTATGTATCTATTTATGCATAAAAATCAATTTTGATGAAAGTAACACTTTTATAATAAAAAATTCTTTTATGCATCATTTTATACATAAAAATCAATATTGGTGAAAGTAATAATTTTATAATAAAAAATTCTTTTATGCATCATTTTATACATAAAAATCAATATTGGTGAAAGTAACACTTTTATTGAAAAAAATATTTTCAATATGCATCTTTCTATGCATAGAATTTAATTCTAATGAAAATCACTCTTTTATAATTAAAAAAAAACAATATGCATCGAATTTAAATCTAATGAAAATTACTCTTTTATAAAAAAAATAACCAATATACATCTTTCTATGCATAGAATTTAAATCTAATGAAAATCACTCTTTTATAATAATAAAATAACCAATATGCATCTTTCTATGCATAGAATTTAAATCTAATGAAAATCACTCTTTTATAATTAAAAAAATAACCAATATGTATCTTTCTATGCATAGAATTTAAATCTGATGAAAATCACTCTTTTATAATTAAAAAAATAACCAATATGTATCTTTCTATGCATAGAATTTAAATCTGATGAAAATCACTCTTTTATAATAAAAAAAATAACCAATATGTATCTTTTTATGCATAGAATTTAAATCTAATAAAAATCACTCTTTTATAATTAAAAAAATAACCAATATGCATCTTTCTATATGCATAGAATTGAATTTTAATGAAAATAACACTTTTATAATAAAAATATTTCTACTATGCATTTTTCTATGCCTAGAATGAAAATAACACTTTTAGAATACACAAATGGTGGGGATTACTCTTTTTGAATGATAAAAGATAAAACTTATTTTATAAAATTTAAGAAAATTTTACCATAACCTCTTTTGTATGGCTGACCATTTTGTAAATTTTTTCTATCCTTAAGCTAATTAAAAATTATCCCCAATTGGTAAGCTAATCAAATTCCACTTTTAAAAGAGAAACAATATGAAAAGTTTAATTCTAACAATTTGATTACTTATCTAGGATAAAGAAAGGTTGATTTTAAGAGATAAGAGAGGGGGAAAGCCTTTCCAACAAGGCATAGCATCAATTTACATTTTAAACAAAACAAAAATTAGAAAACCATTAAAAGGAATAAGAAAAAGTAGGAATTCTAACTTACATGAATTTCTGGGAGCTTTCCTTTGGCTTGATGGTTTGAGGAATCTACTCTTGTTTGCAACAAGAGTGGCCACCAATTCTTTAGAAGAGGGAATGGTCAAAAACTAATGAATTATTAATAAATTCACAGTTTTTGGCTCTGGGGAGGAGTAGAGTAACGGTGCATAAAACACTATTAAGCTTCAACAAAGAGGGAGGCTTCTATTTATAGAAGAAAGTGAGCTTCTAACCAAGTAAACTGATTCTAGAATTTTCCAGATCAGTTTGGTCAATTTTTGACCATTTTTGGGTCAGTTTAGCTTACTTTTTGAAACTAGACTTGAATAAGGAGAGAGGAGAGATTACATATTTCAATATTTGAGAATTTAAAACTCCACCACACATGTGAAATAGGTGCCTCCTTCATGAGGGGGAATGCCCACTCTGAGGTGTCAAAATTTTATTTTTTTAGTATTTCCTTTGGTCCTTAGTCCACTCTTCATCTTATGTGAGTATTTACTCATTTTTGGGGGGATTTTCTTTATTTCTTCTATTTATCTCCTCCCTACATTTGGATGAATCTGATTGGCCTCTCAGAACCTTAATTTAAAATTTTCAAAAAATCTGGACCCTTAAGATAAGGCCTTTTGAACAGATTATAATTTATTTCTAATGCACCTTCTGAAAATCTTTTTAAACTTCTGTTTCGGGAGAATTTATTTTAATAAGAAGAGATATTTTTCCATCCAAAAATATCTAAAATCTGAATAATCTCTCTCTAGAATATTTTCTCTCTCTAAGCTAAAATAGGTAGAAACAAGATCTTTTATTAATATGAAGAGGGGATTGATTACAAGGGAAGATACTGGACATCTTGAGGGGCTGGGGAGGAATCTTACACTATGTAAGTGTATACATGTGTATAAGTTAGTGTACATATCTTTATGAAAGTGTGTGTATAAGTTATTTGCATAACTGTATGTGATTATATGTGCCTATTATAGCTAAAACAATTCGCACGATGGGCCGAATGTAGAATACCCCATTCTCACTTGCTTTTGTGTAACCAAGGAGGACTTCCATGAGAAGTATAGCCTCATTTTGGAAGGGGTCAATCTACATAATATGACATATGACAACATTTTCGAGAAGCAATGGCTTTTAGTGTTCTCACATAGCTACTCCATGTTTGTAAAGTTCACTTGAAGTCTCTTTGGCCAGATTTGTTTGCAAAGGCTATGCTCTTGCACCTACAAGTGTATCAAGAAGTTGCAAATTATGAGGTCAGTCTTGCTTTTACACACGGATTTGCTTTCAAGAACTGTACTATGGCACAGAGTCCAACAAAGAAGGTCACAAAGTTGCATGGATAATTTTTGCAGAGAGTGTTTTACACACTATGGCCAAGCAGGCTTGTAGATGGTTTCAGGTTTTCATATGGAGTTCTCAACGTCGTGTGAACCTTCTGCGACGTTTCAAGATCTGCTTCCCAAACTTGGTCAAAACTATTAGTGGTTTTTTGGGGCAAAATGATTGTCAAAGGGCCAGCTTTCACTTTGATGGGGGAAAGCTAGTCTTCCTAAAAGACATGTCAATGTTTTGGTAGAAGTATACAAATTTCAGCCCAACAAACACATTGCTGATGGTGGATGAGAGTTACTACAAAGTAGCATGTAATAAAAAGGGTGTCTATATTGTATTGCCCAAGTTTGAAAGCATGTCATTGTTAGAGCATGAAAGTTTTTTATTACAGCATGTGGGTCCTTTTCTTATGGAATGGGTATGTTCACCCAATCATCACATGAAGTTGTAATTGGCGATGTGTTTAATTCCTAGAAGGACGACGAGAGTTCCTTTGTATGTCAGAGATTGTTTGCTAAATAGACAAGTTGGAAACCTGCTCATATGGCCATGGATATCTTGGTCTTATATTGATGTAATACTTTCAAATAACTTATAATACAATCATGGGGACATGTTTTGTCATTATCATCCATTGGTTTGTGCTAGTTATTAGCATTAATGGTTAATAGTGCTAATTAATGCTTAACAGTTATTATTATTAATGGTTAACAGTGCTAATTACCATTGATGAAATTGCTAGTAGTTAACAGTGTGAACACTACTAATAACAGTGCTACCAGTTAACAGTTAATAGTTCTTAACAGTTATGGTTAATAGTGCTAATTACCATTGATGAAATTGCTAGTAGTTAACAGTGTGAACACTACTAATAACAGTGCTACCAGTTAACAGTTAATAGTTCTTAACAATTAATAGACCATATTCCCCTATTTGAGAGTGATCAACTACTATCAAAGTACTCCACGACACAACATCCCGCTCCTTCCTTACATCAAATATTGCTTGGGTATCTTCCATGCTTGCATAGCTCCCATGACCGTAACCCCGCGAAACACGTTTCGGTCCCTTTTTTGACATGAAACGTTTCAGCCCTTCAAGGCTTCCGCTTCTGCTGTGCATGCCTACAACACACATACAAGGAAGGCATCATCAAGACATACATTTCTAGTTAACTATGTGAAATGGTTAGCAGTCCTTAAAAGTTATTAGACAAAAAACAACAATGCTATCAGTACAAGAAAAATAAGCAAAATGTATGCCCATCTGAGTTGAGCCCATTCTTAAAATTCATATGGCATACTCTTGTAGATTGCCTCGTACACGTCCAAACCAATGGTGTACATTCTAGGCTTTCCTACAATGGGCTCCATAGGTATCTTAATACAATGCACAAGATGCGAGAGTAAAATGACCTCTAAAGCATTTTTTCTTGGAATCCTGTAGCAATAGCTACTGGTCTGTTCATACTAGTTTCCCTTAACAAAATAAGACCCCTTACCAATTTCATTTCCCCATGCATCAACATGATTCACTTCTGCCATTTCTTTTTCAGCAGTGCACTTAAGAACATAGAAGTCCACACCTTCAACATTACCAAACTCAACATTCACTCTGCAAAGTTGTCTCTTCAATGCACAGAGCATCACTCCGCACATCATGGTGACCTTCATAGATAGCTTCATCATAGGCATCTTCTTCCTCAGATGGGCTGATGTAACATGTGCTTTATTAGCACATCTTTTCCAAAGTCCTTGCATGCATGCATCACAAAAGCAAGACAATGTTCTACTTGCAAGTCAAGTTGTATCATGTGGGTTATGACCACGAATAGCATGTAACAAGCGTGTATTGGGAATACTAGAACAATTCCATTGATTCATTCTATCCACATCTTTTACCTTCACCTCCCAGAACGCTCGTGCTACATCTCTTTACTTAGATGGGTAGCAAAGCTTTAGCTCCATGAGATAAGTTGGCGTTCTGCAAGAAAGACACCACATCTGCTGCACACTTTAAAATTGTTCCATCTGTCTTCAGTTGTTCATGTGTCAATGCCCTCTTTACAATAGCACCAACTCCAGCATGTTCTCCCTTGCCATGCCCATTACCAAAGAAGTTCCAAGTCATCTCCATACCCATCATTGATGCATACCTTGCAACAAAGTAGAAGGATCTAGCAGCCTTGAATTGGGAAGCAGCCCCATCTGACCAAACCCAATGCCGCTTTGGTGTGAGCCCCCAATCCTTCAACCAATTGGCATGTAAGCTGAAACAATGTTGCACAAAAAGTGTGTCATGCACTCTAAAATGAAGAAGTGAATTGTTTTCAATACATCCCTCTCCTTTCGGTAGTAAGTGATGTGAACAAATATTGTCACTTGGGTGGAATGCCAATGCATATACTGGATCTCATTTTGCATCTTAAAAGAGTAATTTTCAGCAAAATCCACAACTGACACAACTACATCATCAGGGAATCTCTCAATGCACTCCTTAAATTGTGAGGCTTGCCACCCAGTGACACACATAGTTGTGTTTGATGAAGAATTATAGCCGACTCTTTAAGAATTTGACAAATTCATTGCATTTCATCTCTGTGCATACAAGATCTTTTCTTTTTTTCTTACTCCCCTGCTACCTCCACATTTTTGAATACCTTCACATAAATGATATGTTCTTGATCAGCCATCTCTGCCGGACAACACGGTAATTTCGAAGCTGAATTTTGCAGTACTACATATGTTGTGCCTTGAATCGTTGAAATAACTCCACCTGCATAAAACCAAACAAGAAAATCATTAGCAACTTCATATAGTAATGTTAATAGTAACTAATTATATAGTGCTAGTTAGTAGCATGTGTTAGTGCTGCTTACTCGTACAAGTTAGCAGTACTAGTTACCAGTGTATGTTAGCAATTTTAATTAACAGTGCTATTGCGCAGTTTCTATTAATAGTGCTAGTTAGCAGTTATGTTAGCAATGCTATTAGTAGTGCTAATAGATAGCAATACTATTAGTAGTGCTAATAGATAATAATACTATTAGCACAGTGCCAATACTATTATCTTCTGACGCGTTTATACACGCAAACAGAGAGCAAAAAAAAAAACCCAGAGAGTGCTATTTGGTACATGAATGCTGTTCCAGCATTCCAGCACCCAATAACACTCTCTGGATTTTTTTTTTCGTGCATTGGACCATCCACAAGGAAGATTAAGACAAGAACGACATGAATGCATACATTGTCAATACACGATTCAAGACAGACATGAATGCAATACTATCGATTCACGATTCAATATTACTATCAAAATTTCACACATATATATAAGGAAGTCCATATGTCGAAGTAGCCCATGGCTTCAGTTTACAAAAAAATATATACAATCACATCCTCAATATGGAATGTGATACTATAAGTCTGAGTACTACTCAGACCCAGATGATGACTCGGTGCTCCCTCCATGCTCAGATGAGCTCACATCGGTCGGAATGTCCGATGAGTAGTGCTCAAGTCCACCCTCTGCAGTGGCGGCGGGTGGATCATCAGCAGCTTGTGCCTGTTCAAGTAATATATAGTATATAAGTATATATATATGTAATTCAATAAACCAAAATCATTCGTTTAGAGTTTTCAAGTACCTGTCGACCGTATGGTCTCATGGCCATCTCAAACTGTGCGTCCGTAATACGTCCCTCGGCTCTGAAGATGGCCCACGTGTCAAGTCTGCTATGCCGGCGAGCATACCCAATATCGTGGGCTATGGGCTTCCTCCCCGTAACCCGTCGCTGTATCATAATCAACATAATTTGTAAGATTAAAACAATCATAGAATCAATGAATTAAGTAAACAATCAAATAAAGTGGCAAGATACTTACGAACTCTGCCTCCCATGACTCGACGCCGCTAGATCCGAAATGCAAAGATCCAATGGTCTCCATCTGGATCCGTCGTGCCTCCACATGCTGCCTGCTCTTCACGCCACCCTCTGCTCGTTTCTTTGCCTCCTTCCACTCGTGTTTGTGCGCAGTGGCAGGTTTCTCGGCAGGATAGCCACCCGCAGCTACATTTAGCCCATCATCGTACGCGAGTTTTTTAAGGTGAGATCTTTTATTACTTAAGATCTCCCTTATTCGCGTCCTTCCCCATACATCCGAGAATGTAGCATGTGGGGGATTGGGGTACCGACTATGTACAGCCTCTATCACCTCCCCAACTAATCGGCTATTTTGATCTTTAAATTTAATAAAACAATTTCTATACAAGTTTGATACTACCCCACGCATGTACTCCATTACCTCTTTTCCCCTCGCATCCATCACTATCCCGCCCCTATCTGTCACATCATAGCAGATCACTCCCTCCACCTCTCTCATCTCCTCCTCTTCCGAACTGTCTCCTCTAACTCTTCTCTCTCTATCTCCTCTCTCACCGCGTGCCCTACTACCTCCCCCACCAAAGCACCCGCCGCATCCTCCACTCCCACTCTTCCTACTGCTGCGGGTGGAGTCACGACTGGGAGATTGTCTACGTGATGGTGGCTGTGAGCCCTGACGTGACGGTGGCTCTGAGGGAGTACGTGATGGTGGTTGTGAGCCCTGACGTGATGGTGGCTGTGAGCCCTGACGTGACGGTGCTTGGGAGGGTGTGCGTGAGTGTGTCTGGGACGAGGTATGTCTCCTCAGTGGGCGTGGAAGAGGAGAAGCTGCATGCCGTCTCGTCAGACTCGTAGGCATAGACGGCTGTGGAGTGCCCCGGATACTCGCGGCGGTAGGGGTATAGACACCAAGCATGGAAGGAGGGGGATGGACATACATGTACTCTGTAAGCTCAACTGGACCAGGATGGCACCCAAAATGATTTAGCATCTCCATCAGCCAATTGCTGTACGCAAATGGATCAGATGAAGAACCTGGAATATCCATAAAGAATCTGTAAAAATAATCCTCATGTACATCATGGGCTGTCTCTTGACTCACACAAATATCATCATCCAAGCCACCTATCAGCCTGCAAACCATGGAAACAGGAAACACAGTCTCGTGTATACACCCGTCCAGAAACGCGTATATACACCCGTCCAAAAACGCGTGTATATCCGCATGAACAGTCTCTGCAGACAGGATACACGCAGACATACACGCATTTTTACACGCGACCTGCGCAAAAAAAAAAATTTTTGAAAGCGACCGACCTCCGACAATGTGTCCTTATAAAAGGCCCACTGTCGCCCCTGTCAGAATCGTTCACCAGATGGCAACTAGTGAAAGAGAAGGACGGAGACAAACCCAAAAAGCAAAGAGAAAATAGCATAAACAAATCTGAGGACAAATCTGAGCAAAGAGACAAGGCAAAGGACAAACTAACTCACCTCTGAAAAAGTGAGTTCTTTTTTGGTCGATTTCTTTCACCCGTGTGTGCTCCTTGTCTGCTCCTTGCACTTAGGCTTAGTGTCTGTTGGAAGAGGCGAAAACGAAAGAGAGTAGATATGTTAGTTCAAAATGTTTATTTGGGGAAGGCGAGTTATTTTTAGTTTAAACAAGTCGTCGCATGTAGAAACGCGTGTATTTTTGCGTGTATGATAAATTAGCCGCGTTTATACACGTGATTTTAAGTATCTAGCCGCGTTTATACACGCGATTTTAAGTATCTAGCCACGTTTATACACGCGATTTTCATGAAGTAGCCGCGTTAATACACGCGATTTTTAGGATATAGCTGCGTTAATACACGCAATTTTTAAGATGTAGCCGCGTTAATACACGCGATTTTTATACTTTCATTAAAAACAGATTATGATTTTGTGTTTTCTGGTTTGTACATAGGATGTCATCAACCTCCTCAAGCAGTTCTGGTGAAGATGAGACAATGCGTCATCGTAATCGTGATGTGTGGTTGGGACAAAGGATCAAGTGTATGTGTAATCGATGTCAAGGATGCATTGTACGAGCACGTCAAATTACCTTGAATCACATCTCCATGTATGGAGAATGGAATCAAATAGGTTTAGAGGTGAGTAGATGTAAATTGATGGTATTCAAATGACTCATGGTATCCAAATTAAATTAATGGAGTGTTGATGTGGACAATGCATGACTTTCCAGGATACAGCGATTGTTCTGGTAAGAATTCTAATTACCTCCCTACTCTAATACTATTGGCTATATTAATTATAAATATTGACTTTATTATTCTAACTTTTATTTATATTTTAGCAGGTTTGAAAACATCGGGTAAACATGCATGTCCTGTTTGTGGCCCTTCGTTAGTACATGAGTATGCTGACGGTTTGTGTAAGACCATATTCGATAATCATCATCGATTTCTCCCCTCAGATCATCCTAAATATGTTGCTAGTAAGAGTAACATTCCTCCACAAACACTTCGTGCAAAAGATTAGAAGCGTATTTGGGAGTCTACAAATATTCTTCCTCCAGATGGCATGAACAGGTATAGTAATGTTTTTCAATCTTGTTTTGTGTAGTCTCTAATTGGATTAAAGGTCACATAGAGCAATCCCTTGTGTAGGTACTCCATTTTTTTCGGCTACCATATTGGACCCATCTTAAGATCAACCATCTTCTTGATCCCATGCACATCTTCAAGAATGTGGGATCTGGTATTTGGAAACATGTTATTGGTAAACGAGACAATGTTAGCGTACGTGAGGACTTGCGGGTCGCAGGACGTATGCGTCAAGCTTGGCCGCACGAGAGGAGGGTGGGCACGTTCGTCTTCCACCTGCACCATGGATTATATCAAAGAAAGAGGAGAAGCAGGTAAAGCAGGCCATCACCACTTTGCGTACTCCCACTGGATGCATGAGATCATTGAAGGGAGCCTTTACAACCACTAAGAAAAGAGGCGTTGAGCAACTATATGGGTTGAAGTCCCACGATTGGCACAAGATGCTCCAAGTAAGTGTTTTCCAAGTCTTGTACGTTGAAATTAAATTTTGTAATGCCATAAACCATACATACATGTGCTCTTATGTGCGCAGTTCATACTACCTACTAGCATCGACCATTGTGCAAATAAGAGTTTGAAAAAATGTATTTATAAGATGGGCGAGCTTGTGAGGTATGTAAAACCCATGTCAGATCACCCTTCATTATATCTTGCAAAATGAACGTGCATGAGGTATAACATACTATTTATTTATTTTTTAGATATGTTAGTTCCAAAGCAATTGATCCAGCCACGTTGGATGATGCGCGTGTTATAGCAGTGGAGGTGGTTTGTTTGGTAGAGGAGAATTTTTCGCGAACCATTCTCACAAGTCAACTACATCTCATTGTGCATTTAGTGGACGAAATCGCTTTATGTGGCACTATGCATGCACGTTGGATGTTCTTCCTAGAGCGCTTCATGAAGACCATAAAAGACTTTGTGAGGCAAAGTGCAAGGCCTGAAGGAAGCATGGCCGAGGGTTGGTTGATACAAGAGTCTCTTGTATATATTTCAGAATTTCTTGGTCAAGTGGACAGCTCTTTGCCACCACTATGGAGCAATGAAGAGGACTTGAGGATGACCTCTATTGTGCCTCAAGGAAAAGGACAGAGTAAAGTAATTGACAGAACATTGATTGATGATCTCAATTTCACTTGCATCCTTAATAGTGATGTGATGAGCAGATGGGTTACAAGATATGAGGATGCAAAGACAAAAAGGCAAGCAAAAAGAGCTCTTTCGGAGGCAACATGGCTCTCGTAAGGCGTACCCTAAGCATCTAGCAACACTTCCGAATGATACCCATGTTGATTGGTTGCATGAGGAAATGGAGAAAGCAGAGAGCGACGAGGGGCTGCATATCACGGCGGAAGAATGGGAGTATGCACGAGGATGCATGTTAAAGGTACATAGAACTAATGTTTTGCATTAGTTGTAAGTGATTTGCTTTTAATATTTATTCACATTGCTTACATAAATATTGCTTCTATTTTGGTCCAGTGCACTATGTTCAATGCTATATGGTGTGAAGGCAAGCATTTTTGAACACAAAGAATTGATGAAAAGAGGAATACACAAGATTGCGGTGTCATTAGTAGCTTTGAGGGAGCTAATGGAAAAATGGATGATTATTGTGGCACAATCCAAGACATATTTAGGCTTGACTTTCGTCGCTTCTTTGTGTATGTTTTGGATATCAAATGGCAAATGAACGTGGTGGAAAAAGGGCCTAATGCAACGATAAAACGCCATGCAAGTGGCTATGTAACTATTGACTCTACAAAGTTTTGGCAAACAAAGAAAGATAAGCTCGTATTGCCACAACAATGTGAGCAGGTATGCATTTTTTTACTAATGTGTTTCATGTACATATATATCTAAGCTCGCGTACCCCTTGACTTTTGATATGCTAATTAATTACTGCAGTATGTGTATTTGAGTAGGTTATCTATCTGCCAATGGTGCATGACATTAAATGGTGGTACGTCATCCCTATCGCACTACGTTCCAAAGTGATGTATAATACATTCACTGATATGGAGCATATGGAGGATGTAACAAGCCGCAATGAAGATGATGTCGAACATGCCAATGAAGATGTTGTGATCGATGTTCAAGAAATAAGAGATGATCATGATAATGAGGATGAGCGTGCCATTTCTCATGATCATGAGAATGACCCTACCATTGAGGATGATGGTGATGTTGATGAGGATGATTAGGACATCGATACCATTATCAATGAACAGAATATCGATAGTGGAATAAATTTAATCGTAGCCTTACAAATTGATCAAATGAATATTGATGTTGATCGTTTGGCAAGGATGGATCTTATTGAAGATGAGATCGAACCCTAACTAATCCGTCACTGTATCGTTCTAAATTGATGACATTTCTATTGTATGTGTTGTCTTTTAATTATCATCTCATGATTTATTTTTGAATATATTTCATTGTTGTAAATGCATGTAGTGGGATTGTGTAATGATATATATTGTAATGTACTATGAGATGGTTTAAAGAAAATAGTTTTTAATTTTGTAAAGGAATTCAGTTTTTCTTAATAAAGCGTGTATTGATGGTGTAGTAATGCGTGTATTGATCCATGTATTATTGCGTGTATATACACGCGCTTATACACGCGCTGATAGATGCCAATATACCGTAAATTTAAATGCTAAAATACACGTGCTCGATACTATTCAAATGCATGCGTGACCATACACGCGCCCGTAATTTATCGCATGTATGAAACGCGTGTATGGCAGCATTGTCTTGTAGTGACATGCATATTTTGTACTGTCTCCGATTGCTCAAGAGACTTCACCTGTTCAAACCTGGAGGTATGCGGTGCAGAGAGGAAGCATGGAAAATAGACCATCGGTGCTTCTTTACTTGTAACTTCTTTGCATCCATAGCCGCTATCATGCTCTCAGAAAATAAAGTCCAATCGACAGGCCCTTTTGTACACTCATGCAGAAAACCTCTTGCAAATGCCTTGGTCACCTCCATCCCATAGTTGCTGGGAGGTTCCTGATATACCGAAGTAAAAAGGGTGTAGAACTTGGGCCACAACTCTAGCTTCAAAGTCCTACATTTTACTTTACTGCCCCTTCTTGACACCTCATCAAAACATGATAGCCAATCTATATCTGTAAAATTAGCCTCACCCAATGTTCACACATCCACTCCAGAATTTGAAAGACCGTAGACTTCATGTGCTTGGGCTTTGGTCATATAGAAAACTGACTTTCTTTCAAACTAGACATATGGAGGGTACCAACGCGATTTGCCCTGCAACATTCCATAGCACAACCAGAATCAGTCCAACACATTTATACTAACATATTTTCATGTATGATCTGCTTGCTTTAGACATGCACCTTCCATATATATGCATGAGGCTACAAGTATGCTTATGTTAACAATGCTTGTGCGCATGTATAGAAAGTGTGGGAGTATCAAAGGTGTAGAAAATGTGTTCTCTAGTGTGTTGTCAGCATGCAATATGCAATGTAGTGTCACTAAAACTCAATAAAGCACTATTGCCCACAACTTGAATTTTTCAAGGGATGTTTTGGTATGCAACACACTTATTACAATACACGACAAGTGAGGAGTCATCATTGAAGCAAAAAAATTATTTTGTAAGGTATTCAATAGGGACATTGTTTCATGGATGACATTGTGTGCACACTCACTCCATTACCCCCTGGAACATCATGGTAATACCCTAGCATGCATGTGCAACACACCTCTAGAAAAATTCACACAAGCAAGGCACCTAAACAAAAATTGGCTGCACAACAACATGTGTAAAGATGCTCACCTCTATGCTTGGAGTGGCATCTGAGCCCAACTGCATGTTGAACTTCTTGCTTGGTGTAGTAGGTGATTTGGGTGTAAGAGGATAATGCCCCTTTCTTATAGCTCCTTTGGCCTTTGTTGCAGCTGAGGAAGGAGAGGAGGAAGCTAGCACCCTGCGAGATTTCCTGGCTGGGGATGGCTCTGGAGAAGATTCAAAGCCTGAGGGAGCAGGAGAAGAAGTGGGAGAGGAAGTTGTACTGCCTGTAGCATTTCCCCTGTGTGTCCTGGTGTCTGACCTCCCTCTCGGCTGCTTTCTTGTTGCTCTCAAGCTTCTAGCATTTCCACACTGGCAAGCTTCCCCCCCTAGACAAGGGCACCTGCTACTGCAACCGACGGGCACTCCTCAAATTTCCATGCTGGCAAGCTTCCCTCCCAGATGAGGGCCCCTGCTACTGCAACCGAGGACGGGCACTCCTCATGATGGTTGTAAGACATGCAAAGGTAGTGCCCCCACTCCTTTGATTTTGCCGCACCCTGAATTGAATAAATTAAAAAACTTATTGAAGTCTTTTAAAATTCCCAACATTCCTATGGCTACCAACTGAGCTACTCTCCTAGCTCCCAACCCTGAAATCCGGTAGCTAGTGTACCACCTATTCATGCATATACCCATTAATCAATTTTATTATTAAAACTCTACTGATTCCAGCCTATGAGCTACTCTCCCAGCTCCCAACCCTGAAATCTGGTAGCTAGTGTACCACCTATTCATGCATATACCCATTAATCAATTTTATTATTAAAACCCCATCCGGCCCATGGGTTAGCCACCACCCAACCACTAGAATTGGTAAAACCAGACAAGTACTCACCCACCCATAATTGAATGCCTTTCTTAACTTTTGTTTTAGAATACAGATATGCACACACTCCTCTTTAAACTTTAACTTATAAAATAATCCATTGACAAACAATTATTGGTTACAGATGTCATAACTCAAAATTTCCATCCAATCCTTGTCAGTATCACTCTAGACTCTCTGTTGAGACTAGCTGGTCAGCAACGAGATCCAGTAACAGATTACAATAAACATTGGTTCTTCATCATATAATATATATCTTTCACGACATACGTATGGGTGTCCTAAGCACCGCGAGCCCGTGCATTGCCTGGTCAGAACCCTCCAGGATCCTCCTTAGGTGTCTTGGCACTTCACTCAGGGACCGCTTCGTCGGCCCTTGCCATTTTTTACACCATTTTTTACCATATCAAGGCTAGTCAAGACCTGGGCAAGTTTTTGTCGCGTTCGTGAGCCGTCCTTTGAACACTCCCTGCCAGCTTGCAATCGAACTTCCCTTAGAAAAACACATATACCAAATGCTCTCTCCAGCATTTTGGCGTAAGACAGTCCTTTAAGAAAACATGGTTTCTATGCAAGTTTTTATTTTTGATTTTCTTTTAAATATAATGAGTATATCTTAAATCCGTATCCCAATACTTCTACATCGTAGGTCTAAATTCCAACAAAATTTCATGAATTCCGTAACCTTGATCCTCAGATCCGAATCAAAGGGTCTTACCTTGATTTCAAATTCGGTGGGTGATTTGAGTGAATTTTCTTCTTGAACTGGTCACATCGTCTTTTCTTGAAACTAACAAAGGAGTTATGTCTTGGTCATAGTCTGATTCAAGGTTTGAGTCTAGAAAGGTTCTTCGTGAACTATCTTTCTCGAAGGGTAATATTTCAATTACTACTTTACTGAATTTCATTCATTGAGTATTTGCTTAACTGAATTCAAAACTAATCACGAATTCCTATGAGAAATAAATTCATCATTTATCTAAAATTTTGACTTCGATAGTTTTTCTGAGTTTTCTCATTACCATCCTAGAGAATATGAAACGATAGCATTAGGAAATCTTTGAGCTCATTTTGGGGCCCTGTAAGGAAGTTTGACCGGAATATTCCCTCCAAAAAGGGGCACTGGATAAAATTTTTACAAACGAACTCCAAATTTGTCGAATCTTTCCTAGGCAAAAAGGAATCTTCTAGGTATCTATCTTGTCCCTTCTCCGAACCCTATCGTGTTATATATCAATGGATAGCTTTTGAAGAGTAGAATCTAAATATGTGAGGTCCGACAAATTTGGAGTTTGTTTGCAAAAATTTTATCCAGTGCCCCTTTTTGGAGGGAATATTCCGGTCAAACTTCCTTACAGGGCCCCGAAATGAGCTCAAAAATTTTCTAATGAATTTTCTCTCACAGAGTATTTACTTATTCATTTACCAATAATCATGAGATTTAAACATAGGATTAAAGAGAACTCTTATTTTGATATGAAAATTTTGTATGCATCTATTTATGCATAAAACCCAACTTCTATGGAAATAACACTTTTATATAAAAGAAAATCCTTTTATGTATCTATTTATGCATAAAAATCAATTTTGATGAAAGTAACACTTTTATATAAAAAAAATATGCATCTATTTATGCATAAAAAATCAACTTTGATGAAAGTAACACTTTTATAATTAAAAAAATCTTTTATGCATCTATTTATGCATTAAAATCAATTTTGATGAAAGTAATATTTTTATAATAAAAAATTTCTTTTATGCATCTATTTATGCATAAAAATCAATTTTGATGAAAGTAATACTTTTATAATAAAAAAATTCTTTTATGCATCTATTTATGCTTAAAATGAAATTTAGATAAAGTAACACTTTTATAATTAAAAAAATTCTTTTATGCATCTATTTATGCATAAAAATCAATTTTGATGAAAGTAACACTTTTATAATAAAAAGATCATTTTATGCATCTATTTATGCATAAAAATCAATTTTGATAAAAGTAACACTTTTATAATAAAAATTTTCTTTTATGCATCTATTTATGCATAAAAATTAATTTTGATGAAAGTAACACTTTTATAATAAACAAGAGGTAGCATTGCTATATAGTGCAGAATAATAGTGCTAGCTAATATTTTAACAATCCTACATAAGTTAGCATTACAAGAGTGGTAGTTCTCAATATAACACAGCTAGCTAGTGCTAGTTATTAGTATAGTAATATTAGCTAGCTCTAGACCATTAGTAGATATTGCTTCTTAACAACAAAACTGTGATAGGCACCAGTGTGCACAATGGTACCAATGGTGCTTGTAGCACTACAAGCACATTGCTAAATCAAATTAGTAGATGAGCGACACCTTACCAATGTTATTGGCAGTGCTATGAAGCATATAAAATTTGAAGTAATTAGAATGACTAGCAACATACCAATGCTACATGTGTAACTAATCAGCAAAACATTATTAATGAGACAAGCATGACCAACAATATTCCAATGCTATTTTTAATGCCAATAGTGTGAGTAATGCAGCATTCAAGTGCAGACAAGAATACTATTTGAGTCAATACCTGTGTCTTGTCCAGAAAGTGTACTGGATGCTTGATAAATGTCTTTCTCCCAATCCTCTTTTGGCACACATCCCTCTTATTCGGGGACACTTGTGTCATTTTCCCGAAAGGGGTACACAAGCTCCTTGATTTCTTGGGTATCATCAAGAGATTCACTATGTGAATGAGATCTTGATGAATATAAGGTGCTCCTTGGAACCTTAATGACCCTTGAGATCTTGGAAACTTGTAGATCACGAGATATAGACCCATCAGATTTCATCAACATAGACAACGTGCTTCTCCTGAGAAATAGCTCCTCCTTAGATTTTGGATGTTTAACACTAGCCAATGTGTTGCAAACATTAGCCACAATGGCTGCTTGGACTTGAGCCTCCTCTCGATGATTTTTCTTGCAGTGCCAAGATCATTGGATGTTGAACCATCTGATTGAATATGTCCCACTTGGTCTCGCATTCCATTCCTGCTATTTGATCCATGAAGCATTTCATTATTTCACTGCATATCGTGCGTTTTCTTTGCTCATCAACAACTGCACCACTATTCACTTCTTCAGCTTGTCTCTTTAGTTTGTTTCGTGCCTGTTGCTCTCTTTTTCTTTTAGCTTCATACTATCTAATTACTGCATGGGAATTTTTCTGTAACAATCCAACTGTATTGTTGATCATGATTTGAAATGTGGGAAGCCTGCAAAGAAGAGGGCAAGAGAGAGGGAGAAAAATAGAGAAATGCACTATCTAGCAATTGAAAAAAAAAAAGAATAGAAGCATAGAGAGAGAGAGAGAGAGAGAGAGAGAGAGAGAGAGAGATGCTATGACAAGAAAACACAGACAGAGACACACAAGCTAGAGTTGCACGAGTACAGAGATAGCATGTAAGAGCTTCAATGAGAGAGAGAGAGAGAGAGAGAGAGAGAGAGAGAGAGAGACCAGGTTTCCAAGCAAAGAGAGAGAGAGAGAGAGAGAGAGAGAGAGGGGCACATTGGATGGGCCACTTCACCCCATGTAACTACCGTAACGGCCCAAAAGAAAACAAAAAAACAATTCTTCATATAACCATTTAAAAAGAGGAGGTAATGTTGCCAAACAAAAATTAGAGGAGGTAATGCTAAAAAATTGTGCTAGTTAGCAATGTCCATGGACATGTTATTTTGTAACAAGTTAACATGCTTCAACCCAGGAGTATGACATGCAACACTTTGATCATTGCTATCTACATGATCAAAGCATTGCATGTTATACTCTGATCAAAGTGTTGCATGTCATACTCCTTTTTTGAAGCAGATATGGATGCAGTGTTGCATGGCGTATAATGCAACAAACTCCTTTGAAGCAGCGAGATGATGGATGCTATCAGACAGAGAATCTGCACGCAGGTCTCGCTATCAAACTTTAGAGAGTGAACGGAACGTAACCCTGCATACCTCTGGGAGTCCATCACGTTACAGGCAGGCGATTCGGTAGGAGTCTTTGGGCATCGCCTGTTAGACAGCGATGACGAAGGCTTTCTACGTCCATGCAAATGTCAAAGGTAAACCGACCGGAGACCGTCGTGCGATTGTTGGTGTTGCTTACCTTTACTATCGGTCGGGTGATGATCATGCAGCAGAGGCAGGTCATCCAGCCCTAGAGCACAGGTCGTCCAGCCCTAGAGTAGTGGTTGCGGGTGTAGACTTTGTCCGTCTCTGTGGTGTCGGCAAGAAAATTGATGGAGACGCATCCTGCAACTGTCTTCATATTCATTAGAAGCAAACACACACATACAGAGAGAGAGAGAGAGAGAGAGAGAGAGAGAGAGGTGAATTAGCAGCTGCGATGGGGCGGAGGAGGTGCTACGATGAAGAAGCAGCAGGCAGCACGACAACAGCGTTGGAAGAGAGTTAAAGGCAGAACTCGCAGGGGTAAATGCAGATATCAGAATGCTGGAGGCCGAGATGCACCCGGTTCAAGCAGGTTTGAACATCTCTTTGTAGCATGATAACGAGGTTGTGATCTATGTTTGTTTATGGAGATGTCCGCATTGCTTTTCATGCAGATACGAGGGATGATTACTTTGCGAAAGTTAGACGGCTTGGCGCACCCTCCTCTCTGTGCAAGTCTGAGAAATGGAGGAAAGCACAAAAAAACCATGTATATTTGTGTCCGCGTTTGTAAATTTTGTTGACAAACCTATAAGCAGCTAGTCCTTTGTTTCACTGGTTAATCTTACAAATTTCACTTATTTAAGCTTCAATCTCTGCCCCTTTATAGGTATTACTTTTGAAGAATAGAATCTCCTAGCCTAGCCTGTCCTTCGTAAACATTCTATAGTACTTACAAAGCTTAAGGGATATGCCTGGTTGTGTGAAAAAGCTCCAGGGACGTAACTCAGTTGTGTCTGCAACCATAAGAGTTTTTAAACCTTGGGCTTTGAAGCGAGGAAAGTAGAGGCGACAATTGATCCCATACCAGGCCCCCTTGATACGTAGAAGGAACAAGTCATGTGAAAACAAGTTTATGCATGCAAACATAAATGCATGTGCACATAAAATGGACGAAATCTTCCTTTCATGAAACTTGTACAAGGATTTCTTGTCGGGCACAAAACTAGCGTGATAGAAAAGTGAAGTCCTGGTTTTCCTATGAAGTGACAGTTCAATAGACAAAGCACACATCCTAGCACGGGCCTTCCTATGGAGTGACAATCCCATAGACAAGGTCGGCACAAATATTAGACCTACCAGGGAGTGACAATCCCATGGATAAAATGCAATCCTGGTCATACACAGGTGGCAGCACAAGTAGGTTCCCATCCATATGGCACAATACTGGTCTCACACGGGTGGCACAAAACTGGTTCTCGTCCATGCAACACCAAATGATTGATGTTTTCATATGGGACACTGGCCCAGCCACATGTGAACATGGTACAAATCTGGCCGCTCTATAGAGTGCTAATCCCATATAGAAGTGACTCCAAAAATGGAGATGGACCAAATGGTGACAGTTGTCCCGTGTTTCTCTGCATGCCTGCAATGAGTTCTTTTTTTTTTGTCCCATTGTTCCACCTGTTCACGCTTTGTGGGTAAAAATTTTTCATCTGCAAATATTTTTTTATTGATGGTCTTGTGTACATCTGTGACAATGTTTGCAATATGGCTACATTTTCTTTTCTACTGCATAGACCTTTATTAGTCTCATGTAGCTTTGAAGTTTGAAAAGGCTTGCGCTTGCAAGCTGCACATCTCAAGTGAAGTAGAGCTACAAGCTTGTGTTGTATATGTGTGGTTCAATGTAATCCATAATATTCTATGTATCCAGGGGGCTTGGTATAGGATCAATTGTTGCCTCTACTTTCCTCACTTGAAAGCCCAAGGATTCAAAAGTCTTATAGTTGTAGACACAACTAGTTATGTCCCTGGAGCTTTTTGGCACAACTAGTCATGTCTCTTGAGATTTATAAGTACTATAGAATGTTTACAAAGAATAGGCTAAGAGATTCTATTCTTGAAAAGTAGCACTTGTAGAGGGGAAGATATTGAAGCTTAAATAAGGAAAATTTGTAAGATTAACCAGTGAAACAAAGGACTAGATGCTTTGTAGATTGCTTGGTGTACATGTTTAGGCCAACGTATTTTGACCTTGTGTTAGTTTCATTACAAAGCTAGCTAAATATCTTGGAATTTTGAGCATTTATGAAAGAGGAAGAAGAGATACATTAGTTTAAAAGCTAGTTGAGCAGGAGGGAATTTCTATAGATGATTGCAACTACGTAAAGAAATCCAAAATGAGATTAACATCCCCCCTACCTGATGTAGGTTTTGTCCTCCAGAACCTTTACCTAGGTCAAAATACCTGGTCATCACCAAACTTATGTCGATAGAAGTTGCGACGTGATTGAAGATACTTGAGAGTTCTTTGGAATGCTGAGTGTGATGTCCAGAACTTGGTGTCTACCATGTCTTTAAATATGACATGCATGTATCATGGTAGACACCTAAGGCGATGATAACAAAGCATCATTCCTCATTCATTCGGGCCTCTATTTTCATATGCATCCCGCACTTGGATGCCACATGGACATATCTGAACGAGTAGATACAGGACCTGGAGTGAAAAATTGGTCCCATGTGAGCCCAATCCGAGACGAGTCAACCAGGGTTCTACTCCATGTGTCCGAGGTCAAGTGTGCATTATCCTCTGCACATGAAGCAGTGCCAATCTACACTGTGAATCTCCTTGTGGAATGATGTCAGTGGTTTTGTGTATCTGGTATGATACTGGATGCCATACCTCTGTGTAGAACTTAGGTTGCATATAGAAGAGGGGGAAACCCTTTTGGCTCCCCCCAGAAAAGGAGGTAAAACTCCTTGCACTGTGCATGGAAAGGCCTTTGAGGCTACCCTAAGAAGGCCATGAGGATCAAGAAGAGCCCAATGTGTTGTCGGCCAAACACCCCAAGGGGAGCCTGGTGGACAGCAAGGCGGCCAACCTTAGGGCCTGGCCAACCTGTCGGCTAGTGTTGTAGGCATGGGCAGCCCAGTCGACCAGTCTCAAGGCTTGGCCAGACTATTATGGGCTAGCCCATGGTGGGTAGCTAGCCAATCTAGCTGGACAACCCACACACACAAGCTAGCATAGGACTGCCTAGCATTCCAATCATTCCAATCAATGGGCAGCCTGGCCAGCAATTAGTGAAAGTGTGAAAAGACCATTTTAATGAGCATTAAATGCTACTTATTCAAGTCATGGAGGAAATATAAAGCTGGCCGAATGGTTGCATGAGGGGGTATATAAACCCAAGCCATAAATTTAGTCATTCTATCTCATATTTCACCAGTTCTGAAGCTACTCAAGGGGCCAGGATAGCCAAGGAGGAGTTAATGCAAGGGTGGAATTTTGAAGGTCAAGTGCAGAGGATCGTCCTCAGTTAAGAAGGCTCAGGTTCAGTCTTTTATTTTCAAATTTTACATCATTCTAATAAAAGCAAATACACCATTTGTGGGTGGGGGCCCTACAGAGGGTATTCAGGACCCAATATTGTGTCCTCTTCTCCTCCCCTCTCTCTCTCTATTTTCTGCACATCTATTTTCAGTTTTGTGTGTTATTCTCATCATCGTCGTGAAACGATTGTTGATTTTTTGAGCATTGAAGTTACCAATCTTCCCAAAGCTTCCGCATGTTACAATGGTATTAGAGCCAACTTCAAGTGTAAAGATTCAGCAAAGAAACCTGAAACTTTTTCTCGCTCGTGTGGTTGGTTTTCAGGCTCCGATGGACCACCCCTTTCGAAGTGAGTCGTGAGAAAGTCTTGCAACTTTTGCAAGATAATGGGCTCTACGTAAACGCCAAAAAGTCTATCTTCAACATTAAAGAGCTTCAATACTTGGGCTATATCATCGGTTGTTCCGATGGGATTCGTGAGTGGACCCTTTAAAGGTTCAAGAGATCTTGGATTGGGACATCCCTCAGACCGCCCAAGAGATCCGTTCTTTTGTAGGTCTCTGTCAAGCCTATAGCACCCATGTTCACCAGTTTTCCAACCTTGCAGCACCTCTCACCGACTTGCTCAAGGGGGTGAAGACTCATAGACAAAAGTCTCAGTCACATGTAAGGTGCTTGTTGATGCATTCCGCGCACTCCAGAAAGCTACCTTTGAGAAGCGCTTGTTTTGAAGTTAGCATCTTGTGATGAACCTTTTCAGGTCATTACCGATGCAAGCAATGTAGCTATGAGATCCCTGCCCTCTCTGCACATTCAACTCTAGAGTGCTGGCAGAGGAAGTAGCAACCTCATGCGCAAGAAGGCAGAGCTTCCCACTCGGGGCCTCGCCCATGAATGTTCGGGCAAGGGACTAGTCCAGCGGCTCTTCCAACTCGGGGCCTCGCCCATGAATGTTCGGGCAAGGGACTAGTCCAGCGACTCTTCCAAAACCGAATTTGGAAAAAACTTTCCTCACCCATAAAACATAGGCGATTCCTCGAGGAAAATCTTCTAACGTAGTCAAGAGCCTTAATATTCCTTTGTATTCTGACCAAACCTGTGAGACCCCCTCCCCCCTCTCCACGTAATGCCCCCTCCGGGGGGCACTGGCGACGAAAGCAGCGTCAGCCTCTCGTGCGGGATAAGGATCCACACTCGGGGCCTCGCCCATGGATGTCCGGACAAGAGACTAGCCTGGTGGTTCCTACGAAACAGC
Source organism: Cibotium barometz (assembly GCF_041138505.1). Lineage (NCBI taxonomy): Eukaryota > Viridiplantae > Streptophyta > Polypodiopsida > Cyatheales > Cibotiaceae > Cibotium > Cibotium barometz. The sequence goes on from NC_141087.1 coordinate 44,232,478, forward strand.
CGAACCAAAAAAACTTCCCTCGCCCGGAAGGCACGGGCGATTCCACCAACTTAGAAAATCATCTAACGGGAGAATTAATCTATCAAGTCAAAGTCTTAACTAACCAAATTGATCCAAACGAACCCGGTAGTCACATGGCCAGATCAAGGAAGAGACTTGCACTTGGTCCATATAATCACCGCTTTTTTTCTCCTTTTACGAGGCACATCCGCCGCCCGCTGATTCCCTCCCACAGAAGAAGGTCTTCCTAGGACTTAATCTCACTAACGTAACTTAATCATAACTATTTGTATCGCAGGAATCCCTCGATCCAATCTAGCCCCAACTATAGCCCATGGGTTAACCAACCGCCCACCCACTGTATTGGTGCGATTCCTCTAAAAAATTTTGGTTATGTTTTGCCCGAGTATCGAGAGGAAAAGAGTTCCCAGGTCCCCTAGCCGACGCTTCAAGTAAAATTCAAGTAGTCACACCACTTACACACCTGATATAAAATTCCTATTTTAACAGATTTGGTTGTCTTTAAAACAATCTTTCAATGAAATCATAGTATTACTGATAATCCTCTAAAATATTGAGTCCATTGTTTTACAAAAATATATCATCCAAACTCTCCGTTGAAGACCAACTGGTCTGTAAGATTCCTCCCCATCCCCTCAAGATGTCCAGTTTCTTCCTCTATAATCAATCCTCTTTTCAGAATAATAAAAGTTCTTGTTTCTACCTATTTTGGCCTAGAGAGAGAAAATGTTCTAAAGAGAGGTAATTCAGTTTAGATATCTTTAGATGGAAAAATATCCTTTCTTATTAAATAAATTCCTCGGAAACAAAAGTTTAAAAAGAAATTCCTAAGGTGCATTAGAAATAAATTATAATCTGCTCAACAGACCTTAGCCTAAGGGTCCAGATTTTTCAAAAATTATGGATTAAGATTCTGAGGGACCAATAAAATTAATCTAAATTGAGGGAGGAGATAAATTAAAGAAATAAAGAAAAACTCCCCAAAAATGAGTAAATGCTCACATAAGATGAAGAGTGGACTAAGGACCAAAGGAAACATTTAAAAATTTGACACCTCAGAGTGGGGATTCCCCCTCATGAAGGAGGCACCTTTTTTCTCATCATCACCCCCCAATTTTAAATCAATTAAGTGAGATATTTCATCTCTCCTCTCTCTTATTTCAAGTCTAGTTCCAAAAAGTAATCTGAACTGACCCAAAAATGGTCAAAAATTGACCAAACTGATCTGGAAAATTTTAGAATCAGTTTTCTTGGTTTGAGGCTCACTTTTTCCTATAAATAGAAGCCTCCCCCTTTGTAAAAGCTTAATAGTGTTTATGCACTGTTACTCTACTCCCTCCTACCTCCCAGAGCTAATTACATTGAATTTTCTTAATAATTCAATTATTTTTTACTTAATCCTCTCCAAAGAAATTGGTGGCCACTCTTGATCCAAACAAGAGTAGAACCCTCAATCCCTCAAGCCAAAGGAAAGCTTACAAACTCCATGAAAGCTAAAATTTTTACTTATTAATTTCAAATCTATGGTTTTCTAATTTTCTTATTTTTTATAGTTGGTTAAAGTAAATTCTGATGCTATGCTTTGATGAAAAGGCTATCCCCTTCTCTTCTTTACAATTCAGCCTTTCTTTATCCTAAAATGATTAACAAATAGATTGATTAAACTTTTCTTATTGTTTACTCTCTTAGAAATTAAAAATTATTTAGATTAGAGTCCTTTATATCTATTTGGAGTTAATTTAAATTAAAAATAGGATGTTACAAATTGAGAAATGGTCAGCCATACAAAGGAGGTTATGGCAAAAAAAATGAATTTTGTAAAAAAGAAAGTTTATTTTTATGTTATTCTAAAAGAGTAATTCCCACCAATTGTGCATTCTAAAAGAAATATTCTAATTCACTCCATGTACATATTCACCTATGAATATGTATTCTAAAAGAAATATTCTAATTTACTCCATGTACATATTCACCTATGAATATGCATGGATATCACCGATATTAATTATTAAAATTAATTTCTATGCATAGAAAGATACATAATGAAAATTTTATTATAAAAGTGTTATTTTCATTGAATTTAATTTCTATGCATAGAAAGATGCAGAATGAAAAAAAAATTATTATAAAAGTGTTATTTTCATTGAATTTAATTTCTATGCATAGAAAGATGCATAATAAAAATTTTTTAATTATAAAAGTGTTATTTTCATTGAATTTAATTTCTATGCATAGAAAGATGCATAATGGAAATTTTTTATTATAAAAGTGTTATTTTCATTGAATTTAATTTCTATGATAGTAAGATGCATAATGGAAATTTTTTATTATAAAAGTGTTATTTTCATTGAATTTAATCTCTATGCCTAGAAAGATGCATAATGAAAATTTTTTTATTATAAAAGTGTTATTTTCATTGAATTTAATTTCTATGCATAAAAAGATGCATAATGAAAAAATTTTTATTATAAAAGTGTTATTTTCATTAAAATTGATTTTCCTTTATGCATAGAAAGATGCATAAAGAATTTTTTTAATTTAAAAGTGTTATTCTTATTAAATTTAATTTTATGCATAAAAGGATTTTCTTTTATATAAAAGTGTTATTCCCATTGACGTTGATTTTTATGCATAAATAGGTGCATAAAGAGTTTTTATATCAAAATTAGAATTCTTTTCAATTCTATGTTTAATTTCTATGAGTATTTGATAAATGAATAAGTAAATACTCTAAGAGAGAAATTTCTATCGTTTTATATTCACTTGGACTGTAAAGAGAAAATTCAAGAAATCTATCGAAGTCGAAATATTCAGATAAATGATTAATTTATTCCTCATCGAAATTCATGATTAATTTATAAATCAGTTAAGTGAATATTCAATGAATGAAATTCAGTAAAATAGTAACTGAAATATCACTCCCTTTTCAAGAAAGATAGTTCAGAAAAAATCCTATCAGACTCGAACCCTGAATCAGACTATGACCAAGACCAAACTCTTCGTCAGTTTCGAGGAAAGAAGATGTGACCAGTTCAAGAAAATACACTCAAATCTCCCGCTAAACCTAAAACTAAGTTTGAGACCCTTTTGAATTGATCCGTGGATCAAGTTACAGAATTTGAGAAATTCTTTTGTGAAATTCAGAAATTCAATTAAGAAGTTTTGGGATACTGATTTGAGATATACTCATTATATTCAAAAGAAAATCAAACTGAAAACTTGCATAGAAACCCTGTTTTCTTAAAGGACTATCTTATGCCAGAATGCTGGAGGGAGCATTTGGTATGTGTTTTTCTAAGGGAAGTTTGGTTGCAACAGCTGGCAAGGAGTGTTCAAAGGACAGCTCACACGGCAAAGCCTATCTTGACCAGTCTCAGTACGGTTAAAATGGTGCGCTTCCGGTACGATGGACGAGGGTCGATGAAGCGGTCCCTGAGTGAAGTCCCAGGACACCTAAGGAGGATACTGGAGGGTTCTGATTAGGCGATGCACGGGCTCGCAGTGCCTAGGACACCCATGCATATATCGTGGAAGATTTGTATGATGGACAAATGATTATTGTAATTTGTTACTACTGGATCTCGTGCTGCTGACCAGCTAGTCTCAACGGAGAGTCTAGAGTGATACTATTTTTTTTTTTTTGAGAAACAAGGACTGGATAAAATTTTTGAGTTATGACATCTGTAATAACCAATAACTGTTTGTCAATGGATTGTTTTATAAGTTAAAGTTTTAAAGAGGAGTGTGTGCGTATCTGTATTCGAAAGCAAAAGTTAAAAAAGGGCATTCAATTATGGGTGGGTGAGTAATTGTTTGGTTCTACCAATTCCAGTGGTTGGTAACCCATGGGCTGGAATCACTAGAGTTTTAATAATGAAATTGAAATAACAAGAATACGCTTAGAACTCGAGTAGTTAAATAAAAACCTGAAGTCTTTCTCAAATGATTAGATCAACGCGGTTGTGCCTGATTCAATTAGGAAAAAAGCGTTGATTTCTTCAAGTTAAGTCTGTGATAGTTTTTCTTCTATCTGGTTTAATCAGGTGAAGGATAGTTTAGTTCTCTTGACCCCATTAGAAAATTCGTTAAGAAATTCAAAAAGGTGGAATCATTCCTGTTTTTCAAGCAAGGGAAATTTTCTCGGTTTTGATTTCGAAATGACCACCAGATTAGTCTCGTGCTCGGACATTCAAGGGCGAGGCCTCGAGTGGGAAACCCTTCCCCGCACAAGAGGAAGCTACTTCTGCTGCTCTAACAACAAAAAATCGGTGTGCGAAGGGGGCAGAGGAGTCTCACATAGTCAATCAACGAGATCTAATATCAAAATTGAGTTCACAAAAGTAATTCCTCTCCAGTTCATCCATATCTTCCTCGATGTATGCATGGGTGTCCTAGCAACCGCGAGCCCATGCATCACCTGGTCAGAACCCTCTAGGATCCTACTTAGGTGTCCTAGCACTTCACTCAGGGAACCGCTTTGTCAGTCCCCCCCATCGTACCAGAAGCGCACCATTTTAACCATACCGAGGCTGGTCAAGACCTCAGCAGGCTTTGCCGCGAGCCACGTCCCTCGACGACTCCCAACCAACTGTTGCAACGAATCTCTCCTTAGTTAAAAATTACAAGCCAAATGCTTCCTCCAGCATTCTAGGATAAAACAGTCCTTTAAAAAAAACAGAGGTTCTATGCAAGTAGAATTCCCAATTTGAGTTTCACGAAACCCTTTTCTCCACAATCTAAAAAGCTAAAGGTATGAAAATGGCCAAATTGAACAAAATACCCAAAAATTGATATGTACAAGCATAAAATAAGTAATACATGTTCTTAAAAATTATTGATTATGCCAAATTATGTAATTAAACAACCAAATGATTCTAATTCCAATCACAAATTATGCCAAATTATGTAATTAAACAACCAAATGATTCTAATTCCAATCACAAATTAGTCAAAATTCATCTTAGCTACCTAGTGAATCAGAATCAAATGATCATCAATGTGTGGGTTTACAAATTAAAACAACCAAATTAAGACCAGTGAAGGCTAGCCAATTCCCTAGCAAACGCTGCCAAATGTGTTAGCTTATCCACCACTCCCCTCTCAAAAAGAGTGGACAACCCAACATGTCATGTCAGGGCGGAGTTGTCTTTTGTGCAAGAGCACCATTGCTCCAATTGCAACAACCTTGCAAGTTGCAACACGAGTCAAAGTAAGAAGGGTGTGTGTGTCACTCACCTTGTGGCCTTTCCAAGTTGTAAACCAATCCTCTATAGTCTTATAATGTAGAGCATCATCACCACCACCTTTTGCAAACTACTTACCTCTCTCATGTTTTTCTCTCACACACATTTCTTCTCACACTCTCATACTCACTCAATCAGGCTCATAACCTCTTTTATGCACAATTAGAATGAAGAGTACAACAAGAGTAGAAAAAAAGGAAGAATCTCTTTGTTTGCATAGATCAGAGATTACTTAAAGACCTCTACACTTTGGTTTTATACTCAACGTCAAGTTTTCACTTATGAATCCCAAAAGGCCTAAAATGTTCATTTTAATTGTAGAGCTTAAATCCTTTATTTTACAATGACATTTCCGAATATATATAAGTTGCAATTCTAAGTTTATTACATATAGTGGCCCAGTTTAAAAATAATAAAAACATGTGAGTGAAGACAAAATTGGAAATGACAGTGTTAGAGCAAGATGGTGGTGGATGTCATTAAAACACATCATATTGCATTTCCATTATGTTCAAACTTCCTACTCCCATATTAGCATGTGCAAAATGTTGCTACATTCCATCTCACATCACGGCCGTATTTGAAAGCGGGGGCTTGAGTAAAGAAAGAGGGTGGAAATTTTGGTAACACCGCCTCTCATTACTCCTCATAGTTTTTGTCCTTGGCAAAAGCTTCTAAATCATATTTCTAGTGTTATAGATATGGATGAAGCTGCTAATTTGGAGTCCACGTTTTAGCTATGGAACTAAATAGAGCCACAAAGGCACTTACTAAATAGAGCCACAAAGGCACTTACTAAATGAAAGGATCTAGGTTGGGGTGGATTTATTGTGAATTTCTTTTTTAAATTTTGGATTTTGTTTGAAGACCATTTTTTCTTATGATCAATGAGGCTTATAATTTGAGCATTATGCCTTCTATTTGGCAAGAGAGATGGGTAAGGCTCATTCCAAAAAAGGGTTTGTGTCAAGATCTTTTTAATTGGTGCCCTATTACCTAGATTCCAATTACTCACTAAGATGATTGGTAAATGCCTTAAGAAGGTCTTGAATATAAATCTACATCCAATGTAATTATGATTTTGCACCTTACAAACAAATAGCATTGCTAGTGTTTGCATTGGCATACAATATGCAAAATATACCTTGCATGATGGGCTCTTATTGCATGTTGATACTACTAATGCCTTTGATACAATCCAATGGGATTACACTATAGAAGTCATGTAAAAATTATGATGACTTACCTACAGTGCTCGAAATCGCCTGCTTTTTCCAAAAAACAGAGGTCCTAATGCGCTCGAAACGCGTTTTCGGCCTAAATTTTTTTTTCGATAGGACCATATAGTTGCCCTATAGCTTTACTCCCACAAAAAAACTCCTCAATCAGAGATTGTTTGTCGGTGCCTCCCGTAGAGCTCCCAACAAGGGTGTAGTCGCCAACACAAATAGGGAAGAGTAGATGAAGCTCTTACCCTCGTACCGCTTCCTGTGCTTCTCTTGCTTGCAGCTCATCAGCCCTTAGCATGAACCAGGCTCTGATACTATGAAAAGATGCAGAGGAGAAGAGAGCTTGAGCTCTTGCAAGCACACACACACTCACAAAACTCTAAAAGAGAACACACAAGGTGAGAGGCTAAAAATCTTCTTCTTCTTCACACAACACTCAACACACCATATACAAAGATAAGAGTACACACAATATGAAAAGGTACTCAACCAAATACATACTAGGGTTCTCTATAGTGTGAACCAAACTAAATGAGCTGGCGCTATAACTATGCCAGTCTCTAGAATGGCTGTCACACAGCCTATCATCCCACTAGCCGCATATCACCCATGATCGTACCAACCATGCTAGTAGTGTAAGTGTGGGGCCTATCCCCCAAACGAACATCAGTGTGTCCACCGCCTCACTAGATGAGCTCGATATCTCAACACTTCCTACCGTTGAATCTGGGTATTCCACATAGAGTTTGAGTATATTGTTAGGAGGTTCTTCTATGATAGGTGATAGGCTTAGTCTCGACTAGCCTCATAGGAGTTGCTCCTACCAATGGCTAGTTGAGGTGATAACCCTGGAGATGGAATTTCTATGTCCCTATAAGGTTTCTTAAAAAATATTGGGTTTCTATTGACTTAAGTAGCATCGGTACCACTCAGAGGTACCACTAGGAGGTGGTGCTGGTAAGGCTAGTGGTTGAAGAGGTAAAGCTGGCAATCCTGCCATTCTCATCACTCTATTGGGCATGATAGAAGTTATATGATTCATGAATTCCATTCATGATACAGTATCCACACCATTAGTTTTCTCTATCTCTCGTGACTAGACATTCATGAGCAATGTGGTTGCTTCTACTACAATATCCACACCATTGGTTTCCTCTAGCTCTTAGAACTGCACATTCATGAGCAATGTGGTTGCTTCTAGAAACAACACACCATGTCATTTCAATTAGAGCGGCTTGGAATACCCCTTCAAGTCATTTGATTGAATCATGGGCTATGTCTTCCACCCTCTTGGGCTCTTTGGCCTTTGAATCATAGCTTTTGACACTAGGGTCAGTTTTGGCCAATGGGTTTGGCCTTAGGCTTTCTTTGAATGGGTGCCCATAAAATAAGCCTCAAAGTATATGGCATCTATGCCACACTCTTCTAGAGTTCTATGTCTTTTGGCATATGTGCATCATGCACCAGCCTCCAGCCCTTCCAAGAATATAGAGATCAACCTAGGTTGGCTCGGTTTCTCCTCAGCATGACACCTACTATTCTGTTCTTGAGAAGATTGATGCAATCTCTCATAGTCTCATGTTAAAGCTACTTGAATTGGAAAGTCAATTGGTACTTGAGAAGATTGATGCAATCTCTCGTAGTCTCATGTCAAAGCTACTTGAATTGGAAAGTCAATTGGTACAATTGAGTTACTGAGCTATGCTTTGACACTTGTCGTGGAGGATCCCATTGTAAACGCTAGCTGTGAGTCTTCCATGGTTTCTTTCTATGAATCCTCTAGCATTTGAAACCAAACCAAAGCATTGTTTTCTAAGGTCAAGCCGAAAGCATCTATCTTTGTCCTAGGATTGGTCACTCTTTTGATTGTGCATACTTTTTTGAAATAAACCAAATGGCTATAGGGATCTCCAAAATTAGAAATTAGCTTGGTTGTAAGGGTCTTATCTTGGGATGGCTATGTTTCACTTCCTCTCTTGTTCCTCTTATGGGTCTAACTATCGCAACAAAGGCATCTATGATTCTCCTTATCTCAGTAGATAAATGAGCTTGGTTTTGCTATTTGCTCAGGAGCCATTACAACCGTGTATCTTAGTTCAAATCTCGGAGATACATGTGTATAGGATGGTCACACATAACCATAGGATGATGCCCCAAAGAATCTTCTCTTAGCCCTTCAGGAGGTATGAAGCATGCATGTGTCATTGGGTATATGTATATCGGTACTCCATGTCAAGTTATTGGTATACTTGAGGCTCTATGTTCATGGCTCTCAACTCGTGTGGTTCCTTATCCTAAATGGATTGGTATGATTGGATTGACTGGGGTTACCATTTTGTTTCTTTCTAAAGGCACAATTTCTTGCATAATGGTTCTTGTTCCTGTTGAGAAACATGGATCAAGGCTATGCTAGGCTAAGGTGGATTGAAGTAAATGTTAAACGTGATTAAAAGAGCATGAACAACAATAAAAAATAACCAAAAAAGATAACCAATATATGCAACAAAATGGACTTACTTGATATTGCTTGAGATGAGTGGATTGATTTACATTTCTTGGAAGTGCCCATTTTATATGAGGTGGCTACTAAGTTGCTTGAGAGCTCATGTGGGATAAGTTAGCCTTCATGATGTGGCAACTTGCTAGATGGCCTTGTACCTTACTCACTCCCAATCTTCTAGAGTGATCCAATGGCACCATATTTATCAACACCCCCCCTTGGTGCCATTTTCTTAGGTTATTGCAAGGTGGTCAAATGTGAGGTTTACAAATACTTCAGCCCCCTTAATGTAGTTGGTAGGTGGATTGACATTTGGACTTGGACATGGAATATCTCCCCTCCCCCTAGCGCTTGATTAGCTACTCTCACGTGGTCAGAAATCTTTCACATTTGTATCACTTCCCCTAGGTTCTCTCTAGCTACTCTTAGTAGGTGGTTAAGTGTGCTCAAAACATATCGATTTTTCTACTCATTTGGTGGCTTTTACAACATATGATCTAGTTTAGAGTAGTGGTTGGTAGCTCCTTTAGTGTTGTTGTTTGCTCAAGATCTCCTTGCTCTCGATAAAGATCCTTTGTTGCTTCCTTCTTGCTTCATGCTGAAGTGTGTATTATTGATGTCGATTCAAGGAGTGTGAATGGCCAAGAATACATTGTATATGGAAGCATGTGAGCAAGGCCTTAGGGAAGTTTGGGTGTAAATATACCGTAAGGATCTGATCCTATCAAGCAAAAAATCACAGGTGGCTGCGCACCGCTCAGCAGGCTTTGAATCCGTCGTCGTCATCTTGCTGGTGCCTCTGCCTCTAGGAACCATCGCCCTCCACTGCAAAGTGGCGCTAGTTGATGTGCCAACCAATAGTTGTTGTTAACATGAGAACTGCCAGCTGCTGGTGTGTGCGGAGGAGAGCTTGAAGTCATTGGAACTCAAGCGTTTGCTAATTGGGCAGCAGCCAGGGGGAGAAAAAACTCTCAGCATACCGAACAACGAGTCTTGTCTACTCTACTATATGTGGATGCCGTTTTGAGATGATGCGTTGTTGATCACTGACAGGAGGCTGCATTTTTCTTTGCTTGGCTGCTGGAGCAACTCAACACGTCACACTACTGCAAATCTGAGCCGTTGCTTTTCCCTTCTTTGAACCCATGTTACCATCTTGATTTACATTTGTAGTTTAATCAATGTTAGATTATAACACTTGCTGACTAAGTGTGCATCTAGAAATTGACGTTTCCATCCACATCCCTTTCATAATTGCGATAATGTAGAGGTTTCAAAATCAACCTCATAATGACCTATGTCACCTTGATTAGCTTGACTCTCCTCAAAAAGAATATATCCACTACATAGACTCTATATGAACTCTTGATTTTTCATGTGGACTCTATGAGATCCTTCTACTCTAGTTAGTCCTCTCAAAATGACCTGATACTGGAGGAGTTTTGTGTGGGGATATGCATGCTTCCTTCTAGATCTATGTAGAATTTATGACCATTATGTGTAGCACCAATGACTTTTGGGTTCTCAACAAGGATCTCTATTTCATAGCCTAGCAATGCCAGAAGTGACCATTATGTGTAGCACCAGTGACTTTTGGGTTCTCAACAAGGATCTCTATTTCATAGCCTAGCAAGGCCAGAAGTGACCATTGCAAGAGTACCCCATTATGTTTAATGTATATTGGAACTTTAGCAGTCTCATGGTGATAACCGTAGCATTGAAACACATAGGTTTCACCAATTGTTTGAATTTATGCTTATTCCCCTTCATTATCACTTACTCATCTTTCTCCAGTTTGGTGAGCTACTTGAGCCATTTAAGCCCTTCTTGATGATTCATCAACAAATACTTGATGCTCATTCAATTCCATTCCTACTAGTGGAAGCCCTATAGGGTTTATACCCCACAGTACTAATCTAATCTCTTCTATTTTGAATGACAATGTCACCATTTGACTCCCAGAACAACAAGGTATCCTTAAATAAATGAAAACATTGATTCTCACTGGATCTTTCTATGCATTTGGACACCACTTTGACTGGTGAATCATCCTCAGGATGTCTAGTGTTTGGGCTTTGATGATATGATCAATAGCTCTTCTCGCAATGCTAGTGTGACTAGTATGCCTGGAGGTGTGACCAATATGACTGGGAACACTAGTGCTCGGGGTCATCTAGTATGACTAGATTCTTGGTTGAGATACATGGCTTGATAACGGGGAACTTCCGATGTATATTTGCATATGCATTTCATTTTGTGTATGTGTGGAGATAAAAGATTTATTAGATGCATAACCTGTTTTCGTGTCCTGCATGCTCGCTTATGTCCGGTCTCACAGCGTTGGGGATGCCCAAAACTACTGGCTACGAGGTTGTGTGGTGCCTTTTCTTGTTGATTAGTGATTGCCTTTTTGGAGGTGCCAAAACTGGCCATTGAATGTCCGAAAATCCATGTTTAGGACTTAGTTAAATTTTATAAGGTGGAGTGTTCACACCCACATTAAAAATGGGTTTGTGTGCTCACACCCAATTTTATAAGGTGGAGTGTTCACACCCACATTAATAAAATACTTCGAGCCATCTTTGGCCACGTGGGCAGCTCTAGCAAATTCTATTTAAGAGAAGGACTTTAATTATTAAAGAATCCCAAAGCACCTTAATAAAATACTTCGAGCCATCTTTGGCCACGTGGGCAGCTCTAGCAAATGTTGGTACCTTCACATGCAGGACAACGAAGGCGGTCGACGCGTTGGGATTGGTTCTCTCTCTCTCACCAGGCTGAATGAAGGCCCTTAACTCTTTCTTTCTCATATTGCAGACTCAATGAAACCCATCGTTTCTCTCTCCCTCTCCCTCTCTGTAGGTTGAATGAAGGACATCGACTTGCGCCCTCGCTGGACTGAACCATAAGCATCACTTCTTCCCTTCTCTTGGAAGTAAACCAGTGGTAGACCCCATCACTCCCTTCTTGGCTTCTTCCAAGGCTGTGCACAAAGAGGAGAAGGGGGATAGCTTGCCAAAACTCTTTCTCTCCTCCCCACCACTACTGCATGATGCCTATGTTGCGACGATGTTTTTTGATGCCTGTCGCAACGTCGGAAAAGCGCCTATATAAGTGTCTTTATTAACGTCGGAATTAACGTCAACCTATAAACATTGGAAATAACGTCACTATACACGCTGCAATAAAAGTCAAAAATTTATTTTTTTTTCCCTTGTTTGTATCATTACCAATATATATGTTTATTAAAATACTTGTAAAATTAAATGAAACTAATAAATACATTACCATCAAATCATAACACGTGAGATTATTTGCATGATTACAAAATCAAAGTTGATCATCATTATTAACCCTCTCATCTTCAAAAAGATCATTAGCTTCAAAAATATCTATTTCAAGGAAAATTCCTCCATCTTCAAATCGTTTGGGAATAGACGATGCATCTATGTTGGCCTCTAAATCTTCTAGCTCTGGCTCTGGTTCCTCATTTGTTGCTGGCTCTTTGTCAAGATCACCATCTATTATGTCTGAAACATTTCTTGTGTCTAATTATTCGATCTCTATACCTTCGTCTAGCCCTTGCTCTTGTTGTACTTCGACATGTAGTGGAACTTGATCTTGTTGGCCCACACCAATCTCAGCTTCATCTTCGTCTATTTTCATGTTTTCATATATTTGTTTATTATACGGTGCCACTTGGATTACAAACCACCATCTTAGATCTCTTGGGTCCTCCTTAAAGATTATTTGCTCACAATGCTCTGGTAGTACAAATGTGTCTTTTTGGTATGTCCATATCCTTGTGGAGTCCACTTGAACTGATCTAAATTTGTCTCTTCGTACGGTTGTATGTGCTCCTGTTGTGACTACCTTGAACCACTTAGCATCAAAAATAAACATATGAAACTTTCTAAAACCAACCTTGATGATATCTTGGATGGTCCAAAGTAATCGAGCATCCGTATTTGAATCACTTGCACTAGTCCTGCTTTCCTGCATGAAATTTTCTTTAATACCACAATTGAATATTGTTCTCTTCTTATCGATCCGCTCCACTTGAAAATGGCCACATCCATGCTTCTCTCAATCCCTTGTCCTTGTGGCTGTTCTCCAACTACCCTATCATCCTCTTCCATTGACCACAATTTAGGCATTGCAAGGTCTACAGTACTAAGAAACTATGTGATGTACATGAGGGATTCTTGCACAAGTCATCCCATTGCCATACTTTCCTCTGGGCGAGCTCTTTGACAAACAAACCCTTTTAGTGTCTTCATGAACCTCTCCAAAAAGAACATCCAATGTGAATGGATGACCCCTACCACAGCCACCTCATCCACAACATGAACTAGGAGATGCATTTGTATGGTTAAGATGTTGGTCGGGAGAAACTTCTCCACTAATATAATTGCTTCTATGGCATTTATGCGGGCTACTTCTAAAGTGTCTTTTCTTATCTCCTTCAATGAAATCCAATGGACCACGATGCCAATCTTGTATATTGTATCCCTTATGTTGTCATGAGGCAACCTTTTATGGCCACAGGCAAAACAAATTACAAGAACTTGTGCCAATCATGTGATTTTAAGCTGGAGATCTCGTTAGCCTTTGTAAACGCCCCCTTTAGGCAGTGCATACATCCAATCAAAGTATGAAACTCCAAAATTCACTTCTTAACTTGATCTTTATCTTCTTTTATCAATACCCAAGGAGCTTTAGGTAATAGCAACTTACCATCACTTCTGGTTCATCAGCAGGCTTTGAATCCGTCGTCATCAAGGGGCTTGCCATCTTGCTGGTGCCTCTGCCTCTAGGAACCATCGCCCTCCACTGCAAGGTGGCGCTAGTTGATGTGCCAACCAATAGTTGTGGTCAACATGAGAACTGCCAACTGTTGCTACTGGTGTGTGCGGAGGTGAGCTTGAAGTCATTGGAACTCAAGTGTTTGCTAATTGGGCAGCAGCCAGGGGAGAAAAAACTCTCAACATACCGAACAACGAGTCTTGTCTACTCTACTATGTGGATGCCATTTTGAGATGATGCGTTGTTGATCACTGAGGAGGCTGCATTTTTCTTTGAGCAACTCAACACTTCACACTACTGCAAATCTAAGCCGTTGCCTTTCCCTTCTTTGAACTGTTGAGGATGAGGAGCAAGATCCTCTACTTGTCTCTACTTTCCCTTCTTTGAACTTTGAGGATGAGGAGCAAGATCCTCTGCAAATATGAGCCGTTGCCTTTCCCTTATTTGAACTCTTGAGGAAGAGGAGCAAGATCCTCTACTTGTCTCTCTCTCTCTCTCTCTTCCCTTGATTCCCTCAATGCTTAAAATGCAGGTGCAAGACCTATCATGCTTTCATGACCATCCATCTCCTTCCTTGTGTAGCAGACCTTCTTTTTGACCCACTTAGCAAGTGTAGGAGAGAGATCTAATGCAACCAATCAACCTAGACTAATGCAAGTCTAACCTATTCACTTTGCCACAAGTCTAGCCAACCTGCCTGCTGACTCTGATACCTTGTTGAGAAATATGGATCAAGGCTAGGCTAGGCTAAGGTGGATTAAAGCAAATGCTAAACATAATTAAAAGATCATGAACAAGAATGAAAAAATAACTAAAAAGAATAACCAACATATGCAACCAAATGGAATTACTTAATATTGCTTGAGATAAGTGGAGGTGGCTACTAAGTTGCTTCTTCAGAGCTCATGTGGGATAAGTTAGCCTTGATGATGTGGCAACTTGCTAGATGGCCTTGTATCTTACTCACTCCCAACCTTCTAGTGTGCTCCAATGGCACCATATTTCTCAATAGTTCCAAGCTAGATGTTCTCCTTTCTTATCGGATCTAACATGAAGGAAAGCTTGACTTCGGCTTTAGGTCTATGGGTAGTTTCCCTTGCATAATAGAATGAGAATTATCCTCTTGTCGCGCAAAGAGCTTCCTAGTCTACTTCTATAGAAGTCCTCTCCTCTCTCGGCCTCAAAGTCCTATGTTCTAAGTCAGTATTAGATGGATGGGATGACTCTCCCCACCCAGACCTTTTCGTACTGTATTTTTTGGTTTTTTTTACAGGTTGAATATCACTACTATTTATCCCTAATCTCTCAGAGGTAAGCCCCTTTTTTCTCTCCTTAATCTCTTCATATTATTTTGATTTTGTGGTTTTAAAATGAAGTTCATTAGTGTGCTAATTAGTGTGTTGATTAGTCCTAATCATAACTTGCATATCCACCATATGCATGCACATATGCAGATGGAGGACCATACATATAGCCCAAAAATCACCCCCGGCATTACCCCCCAACCAACTGTCCCACCTACTCCGTGTGTCATAAGCCCTAACCAATTTCGGGCTTTCATTGCACAAGCCACCTCCAAGCAAGCAGCCATGGCTAGAGCCTATTTCAACCATGGTGAGCCGGGTGCAGGCCCATCGTCAACCACCACCACCACCATCACACCTACACCCATATCATCCCCTACTCAAACCCCCCCATTCTCGGGCCATTCCTCCAACCCATTAGAAAAATTTTGGACTCAAAAGAGGGCTGTTTCAACAATAATATAATAATAGACACATAGATTGAGTGACATGTAATCTACGAACGAGATTCACCGATGGTGGGACCTCTGTACAAACCCACCCAAAACGTGGAGAAACTCTTATCTTCATGAAATATTAAAAAAAACCATCACCTTGTCTTAAAATATTTAAAACCGTTTTTTTGTCAGAACCTAACACAATAAAAGAATGTCTTCCACATTCCTGTGTTAGACGTGGAGCACTAAAAAATTCTTTCCACCACCCCTAGAACTAATGAAGCTTGAATGCTTGGAATAGATAGATACACATTCTCTTGGTTCCACTTTTGAATCTCGAAACATCTTTGGTTCCACTTTTGAATCTCGAAACATCTTTGGCGCCCAAAAGAACACACCGTCCACTTTTGAATCTCGAAACATCTTTGGCGCCCAAAAGAACACACCGTCCCTCATTTCTTCTTCCCTCCTTGATCCACAAAAGCGGTTAGCTCAGTCATCCACTTTCTGCTACTTCTTCTTTCTCATACGTCTGTTAATCTATCATGGCACCCGAAAGTGGATTGAAACGAGCAAGGAGCACTATCTCATCTGTTGTGTTGTATAACATAAAATACGAGAACAAAGAATGGATTCCCCAAGTATACAGGAAGTACTCTTAGGTCACTATGCAGCCAGGAAAACAAGGCCACTACCGAGTGAAGGGAAAGGCATCTGAAGACTTGGCCAAACATTGGAAAGGAAGGATCCTTGACTTTAAGATGGCACTAGGAGGGAAAACTGTCAAAGAAGTGTTGATCCAGCATGCATTCATGCAAAAAGAGATCAACGTGGGACCATTGGAAGGACTTTCAAGACACAGACCACATTGTAAGTGCTTGTGTTTTGTATTTCAATGTTGCAAATAAGGTGATTGATATACATTTTTCTGCCTTGCACAGATTTGTACCCATCCAATCTTCAGGAGTGGGAGCCTGCACAATGCTTGACGGGATGCTTGAATGTCGTACATGGTGAGGTGGGGGAACTTCAATATGAAGGTCGTGCACCAAGTGATCTCGCAAGAAGTAGAACATATTTCTATGACTCATTTTACACCTTGCCCACTCAATCGAGTCGACATGGAAAGTTGGAACGTATTCCGTTGCACGCACTTGATAGTCCTGAGTGGCCATTGCTTGACACAGAAGTGATAGAGTCATACAGGACCAAAATGTTTAATGATATTAAATGTGCTATGAAGCCTAGCATTGGTGCAAGAAATGTCCACTTAAGTTTGTTTGTTCCAATTTCATGCATTGTTCATTTATTTTCTGATTGTAAACAATTGAGAAAAACTAGAACAACTTTTGTGTGCAAAGATATAGATGAAGCCTAGCTTTGATCATTTGTTTGACAAAGGTTGGAGAGTGAAATCATCAAAGGGAGATGATTTGATCAAATGTCGATTGAACACCTCCGACATTGCATTTCGGTGAGTGTTATGACATTATAATGTATTTTTGTGAAACAGTTACAACGCTTATTTGATTATACTCGAAAAATTATCCTAATGATGTTTTGGAATCAGATACTATATTGCCAGGCAACATCTGTGCATGTCATTTACTTATAGAAGGTGGCGATGGATCAACAACAACTGGGAAAGCATGGACCAAGATACAAGAGATGGCAGCCACTCTTGCTTGATAGATATAGTTATGATTCGACAGGGTCACCCATCTTTGACATTGGAAGTGGAAGAGAATTGGACTCTCAAATATGTTAGGAAGGAATTAGAAGTAGCTATTCAGAATCCTCCAGATCAATTTTACTTCAAGCTCGATGGTCGGAAGCTAAGTAAAAGAAGAGAGCATCAGATCATTTGTAAAGATGTTGCAGCCCCACATGAATTGGAGGCACTAGAAGATATATGATGTGACCATGTATACGGTGACAATGTATTTTCCATATGCAATAAACTTATCTATTCAGAACATTGCTTTTGTAATGCTTTATTGTTTAACACAATGTAATGAAGGCAAAAATTCCCCAATTGAATTTTTATGTACACAAAAAAGGCTTAAAGTAAGAAAACAAGCAGTGAAGGAACACAGTAGCAAATTTGATCCTCTGATTTTCAAATTAAAAGAGCATTTACAATTGATGTTCTCTCTCCAATAACACTAGATATGTGCAAAAAAAATATAAATGTACATGTATAGCTGCATATTTACAAACGTACATTTGTTGGAAGAAGGAAAAAACTATTTATTACTGGAACCCATAGGTATCGGCTTCAGGATGGAGCCATGGCTCTTCTCCCAAGTATGGAGCCCATGTAAGAGGCTCAGGGGGGCCTATCCCCCCTCGTGGATTGGGCGGGATGAAATCCACTGGGCCGTGTGGAGGCATAACTTCAGCGACCTCGATCAATTTCGCAATCGTTTCCTCCCTAAACGTTTGGACGTCTAGGTCCACGTAGCGAGACATTGATGGAAACTGCCATCACAATTCATCAAGGCATAAATAAGATCAACATGACAATATACAAGAAGATAAACAAGAGTACTCATGCGTATGGGAGCTGAAAAATGCTTACATCCTCTGAAGGGAGCTGAAAAATGCTTCGTAGCAGCAACATTGCATTAAGTGCAACCCTCCACCCACAGCTGTAGCCATCTTCTTGTTTGGGGACACTAACCCTTCGGATGGTCGATCGATCTCCAGGGTGTCGATGTCCATGCTGAGGCTCTCGTAAGCCACCATTAGTTTCCTGACACCACTGTAAACAAAGACCAATCATTATCCTGATCAATCCGGACTTCTAACTCAAACAATAATATGTATCTTAATGATTTTTACTTACAGCAAAACATTTCCATGGACACCAGATGTCGAATTTGCAAGGTAAATGACATTTTCTTGCACGTCGACTAGTAGAAGACTCCAATGGGAACTGCACAATAGATTTCTATTAGTTTCAATCTAAAGGAAGCACTATATAACTCGTGTACGGTGATTCCTATAAACATCATGCAAGAGAGATAGAGAGACAAACTCACTTTTCATGATATGCCAAAAAAAATACTCGGGCATCATCCAGCTGGATCTCCCGAAACCAGTTCAGCACATCGAGGTACGGAACTGACTCTACTAGCAACAGTGTTGAGACCAGTGAATCAATCTGGAACACTCGTTGCTGTACGTCCTCGGGCAATTGCGAAATAACAAAACTTTACAAGGAAACATATCAAGAGTGAGGCATAAACTTTAAGAGCCAAGAATGAAAAATTGTGGGAGGACAGAGAAAAGAGTATACCTCAAAACACATCTGAGCACTTTGTCGTTCGCTTCAGTTTTAGGATCAAACAAAATGTTGATTTCTTCAGCATGAATCGGGAAATAACATCTATGCCCTCTAATATTGAAGGGTACATAGAACTCCGGCAACAAAAATTGCAGCGCCTCCCGATTCATGGCGTGGAGTGCGCGAACATTTTCCCTTTTTGTTTGCAATGCAAGCATTGCAGCTTGATGTTCCCTTTGAGCGCTTGTCATTAAATTTGCCCGAGTCTGATGTTCATGATCTGGACCTCCCTCGGTCACCTCTTCAATTCTCACTTTTTGTACAGGACGGACATCCAAAATTTGTCATCAGTAAACGTAACTGGTCTAAGTAACTTATCGTATCTAAAACGAAGGGCTACTAGGCTGAAAAAATCTTTATTCATTATTGTCACCCTGTGTGCATGAGCAGCAAGAACGTAACTATCCAAAAAAAATTCGATCATCCAATCTTCTGTGGCCTCCTGCAAGCAGAACAGGGCCGATGCCTTCCACCTAAACAAAATTCCATTCTACTCACAAATTCTCCTGGCAAGCCTCTGGAAAGGCAATCTGGGAATAGCAGCTGTCGGGTGCTTCATAAACTTTGTGATTTCTCGCAGAGCTGACAAATGCTCTGCGAAACGCCTTAGTCTAGGCTGCGTTTTGGACAATCGGGAAGGACTGCTTGATTTCCTAGATCTTGAGGCTTTCAGAACGCCCATCTTCTTCCCAGTAGATGAGGGAGCTGCATTGTCAATGGGTCTAGCTGTATGCCTTACATGAGCCATCTGAAAACAAGAAAAAGCAGAAAACTTAGCTATTCAGTAGTACACTATTAACAATTCACCATAAAGCGAGAGAGGGTGGCCAAGAAAGCAATATGCACTTCCTCGCGTTATGGTGAATCCATTCACCATAACGCGAGATGAAGGCCCACAGAAACACAATAATCCTCCTCGCATTATGGTGAATTAATTGACACCAATAAGAGGCGGATTATCGTGCATCCTTTGAGCTTTGATCTTGCGTTATAGTGATTTGATTCACCATAACGCGAGACTAAGAGCCAGTCAAAGCAAAACAATCCTCCTCGCGTTATAGTGAATCGATTTACTACAACGGGAGGAGGATTCTCCCGAATCTCTTACCATTCCGTCTTGCATTTTGGTGATTCAATTCACCATAACACAACGGGAGGAGGATTCTAATGACTCGTCGTCTGCTTTACGGTGAATCGAATCACCATGACAGAGGGCAAACAGTCGAAGGAAAAACAAAACAATCAAGGATTATACAAGAAACTCACAAAACAATCAAGTAATACACTTTCATCACATTCTATGAGTGGGAATGGATGGAGACTGTCGTGTAGGAGGTGAATTAATTGACACCAATAAGAGGTGAATTATCGTGAATCCTTTGCCCTTTGGTCTTGCGTTATGGTGAATCGATTCACCATAACGTGAGAGTAAGGGCCAGTCAAAGCAAAACAATCCTCCTCGCGTTATAGTGAATCGATTTACTACAATGGGAGGAGGATTATCGCGAATCTCTTACGTTTGCCTTCTGCCATGGTGATTCGATTCACCATAAGACATGGAGCGTATTGAGATTCTAATGGCTTGTCGTGTGTTTTAAGGCGAATCGAATCACCATGGCAGAAGGCAAACAGTCAAAGAAAAAACAATGGCATAGGGCAAACAGTCGAAGAAAAAACAAAACAAACAAAACCAAGCAATATACAAGAAACTTACAAAACAATCAAGTAATATACTAAAACTTACATTTCTTTCGTGAGAATGGATGGAGACTGTCGTGCAGGAGGTGGAATATCGGTTCAGTACTGTGGCGGTAGTCGGAAGTCACATGGAGGCAAGCAGGAGGACGGACAAGGCAAAATCGATAAGAGGACGAAAAGGTGGCGTGATTAACGGCTTTGATTAGTCTTTAGAGCGAACACACGTGCTGGCGGGCTGCCAGGGTGACTAGGCGGCGCTGACGTGTTGCATAGCATTAAAAAGGGCTTTGATTGAACTTTATAGCTTGTACACATGCTAGGTACACGGCGGGCTGCCACGTGACATTCATGGAATGGCGGGTGAAAACGCGGCGCTGACGTGTCGCATTGCATTAAAAACGGATTTTCTAGGATACTCATCTCATTTATTGCCTCTCTTGGAGTTCGTATTCTCATTTATCTCACCACCAACGGCCTTCATCTCCATCAACGACAACTGACTATCTCCTCCAACCCTCCTTCATCAATCATCCTCCTTCATCCTCCTGTATCCAACGTCAAAGACAAACCTCCAACCTCCTTCATCTCCATCTCCTGCGACGTTTGTATACAATTCGTTTTCCTGGTATTTTTATCTCTTTTGTGCTTCTTTCTTCTTTTGTTATTTCGTTCTTTTGGTTTCATTCGTGGAGAACTCCTTGCTTTGTCTTTTCATCGCGTTAAGGTGAATTGAAAACCTATGACTCCTCGCCTTATGGTGAATTGACTGCGAAGAAGAGTATTTTAATTCATTTGACACCTCCTCTCTCAGTATGGGTACTTGAGAACTATCTTTATTTGTAATTCACCATAACGTAAGAGGCGTTGCCAAAGGATGATAAAGTCATCATGTTGCGGTGAATCAATTCACCATAACGCGAGCGAAGGTCCTATAGGAAGCACAATATTCCTCCTCGCATTATGGTGAATCGATTCACCATAACGCGAGAAGAGGTCCTTGACTAAGCTGCAATTTTATTTGCGTTAGGGAAAATAGATTCACTACAACGCGAGGAGGAATACCTGGATTCCTCTGGCATCTCCTCTCGCGTTATGTTGAATCCATTCACACCACACAGAGATTTGTTGTTTAAGATGGACTGTCTCTTGATTCATTGCTTGAACTAATATTTTCCATGTCTTATCTACACCCTTGAATTCAGCCATAGCGCAAGTTCAAGTCGAGTTTGATGTGGACGAAGAGATTAAAGAAACACTCTGTTGTATGACTTCCTCTACAAATGTCGACATCATGATTTGCACCCTGCAATTTCGTTGATGTTCAATTGCGATTTTTCTCTGGAGGATACATTTTCTAGCCATCATGGATACTTTGAAGAGGCAAAGCAAGAGTTTGACGAGCTCACAAATGAAGAACCAATGATGATTGATGGGAAAAATCACATTCATTTTAATCTCAAGGTGTCGCCGGAGAAGAAGCAGAGGTTAAACAGGGATTGGCACAAGGTACCATGTGATAAGAAGAGAGCTTTGCTATGCCCTTTTCACAAAAGAAAATGCCGCTTGATGGAATACTCTTATGCCTTCTTATGCTTCTTGCACATGAATGTGCAATTAACAGATGAAGAATGTACAGAGCCGCATGCAACAAATGAAAGTGAAGACACGATTTCTCGTCAGGCTAGTCCCACCGTTGAGGATGTTGCTGAAGAGGAGGACACTCCTCATGTGATTGAGGAGTTCAATGTTGAAGAAGAGAGGAAGCTCAGTTCGGCGGTTGATATTGAGGCAGTTAGAGAACAAAACAATGATATAGGACAGCTTGTGATTGAATCAGATGACTCCTCCCCCATTCCAACGCCATTACTCCCCTCCTACCAAGTAGGAGATTCAGAGTATATATTGCTGACAGACATACAACATGTATTTAACTTAAGGGAGGACCATTGCATAGCTTTCATAGCCCAAAATCTAGAGGTCGATGACAATTTTATAGATGATGATAGGATAGATAAGTACTTACTAGTGGATAGCCATGTGAAAGACACCGAGTTCCTATCTGCTGCAGCAACACTAAAGATGATCTATGCTGATGCCCTTAAATATGAAGGAAAAGATGCCACAGAGGAAGAGCTACAAGAAGCAAGGGCGAAAGCAAGGGATGGTGGTACAAAATTGGTTGTCCTTGACACCACTTAGGCTTGGTAGAACGAGAGTAAAGAAAAAGAGGGCAAAAAGGAAATAAAGGAGAAATATTAAGCTGTGAAAATTCCCTGAGGTGTTATACTTTAGTCTTTTTTTTGAAACGTCCCATAACAGATAGACGTGGGTGCAGACGTGGGTGCAGACGCAAGGAAGCAGATTTCTCTCTCTCCCTCTCTCTCTCTCTCTCAGACCTCCCCTCTCTGTCTCTCTCTCTCTCTCTCTCTCTCAGACCTCTCTCCTGCACATCCTCTATCCCCTGCGGAACACCATAGCCCTCTCTCTCTCTCTATAAACATGGCAGCTCAGGCCATCAGCATATTTACAGAGACGATGCTGGAGGTTGAGTGTGATTCCTTCACTAACCTTGAGTCAGGGATACCTGCATTTACAGAGGATACTATCAATGAAACCCAAGCTGCTCACGAACCTGTCGGCAACCAAGAATTTCTTCGAGGCTATTGGGCGCAAAAGAAGCGTGAGCAACGATGCAAGGAGCGCAACCCTGCTAGGGAAGGTAGCCTTTCAAGAACCAGGTCAAGGAACAATATATGCAAAGCCATGGCTAGATGTTGGCGTCGACAGACCCAAGGACTAACAACAGTAGAACAACAGGAAATTCTAGAGCAGCTCATGCATCATCAGCCGTTTTCCAAGTTGAGGAGTTCGGATGTGCAATCGAGTCTTCTTTCCAACGTTCGCAACACATTGACTCAATTGAAAGTACATCACTCTGCAAGTGAGCTGTTTGTAAAGAGAGCCTCTTTGATGATGATACTGAACAATGGTGATCAGAGAACAATGTCAGTGAACCAGTCCAAAATTGTTGCTGTCTTGGGTGTTCATCGACGGAATATAGCGGCAGCAAGCAGTCGACTGGAAACGAAAGATGAGAATGAAGTGTTGCCACTTAGTGCTTGTCACAGACAATTGCCTTTGTATACAAGTATCACAAGTGAAACTAGAGATTTGGTGACCGCTTTTTGGAAATCTGAGACGAGAGTTTCACCAAACAAAAAGGATATTTGTAAGCAGAGGATCGAGGCAAAATGTGTCATCAAACATCCAATTCATCTTCTAGATGACTCTCAGGTAATATGTTTTTACTACAATGCAATCCATGGTGGCCTTGATTTCTGTTGGAATAGTTCAAAATTTGTAGTCTTTGGGCAGCACTGAAAGCTTGGCTGTTCAGTACCAAACTGGTAGTTTTTTACCAGCAATCACTCTAGGCCATAAGTATCAATTTGGTACTGCAATCATTGTAGGTACCAATTCCCATATCCAAGTACTTACCATTGTTTGAATTCCCAGCTCCATAATAGTATCATTGTAGGTACCAATTCCACCTCCATAGGATTAAATTTGGCACGTCTCTGAATTTTGCATTGTACCCAACAGGATTCACGGTACAACTTTTGGTTGCAATGTCCAAGAGTAAGGAAGCACAGTCTCAATTTGGCACTTTTGAGAAGCACTCACACTTGGTAGTGTAATACCAAATTAGGTTTTGGAGACAGATTTGGTGCTTTCAATGTATCTTGCAAAGTACCAAATGGATGCATAGTACCAATTTTGGAGCGTTTTATATCCAGAAAAGTATCCAATTTTGTACTAAGCATCCAGTTATGGTACTGTAAAGTATGCAGAGAAATAGCCAATTTGGTACTATGGATCAAGTTCGGTACTATGCAGGGTGCTTTAAGTGTGCCTGGTTAGTACCTAAGGTGTGCCACAGCTCCAATTTGGTTTTTTTGGGCACCACTTACACTTGGTAGTATAATACCAAAATGGGTTTTGGAAACAGATTTGGTGCTTTTAGAGGATACTGAAAAGTACCAAACTAGATGCATAGTACCAATTATGACGCTCTTTGTATCCAAAAAAGTATCCAATTTTGTACTAAGCTTCCAATTATGGTACTGTGAAGTATACAGAGAAATAGCCAATTTGGTACTATGGATCAATTTTGGTACTATGCAGGGTGCTTTAAGTGTGCCTGCATAGTACCTAAGGGGTTCCACAAATCCAATTTGGTGTTTTTGGGCACCACTCACACTTGGTACTATTATACCAAATTGTGTTTTGGAAACAGATTGGGTGCTTTTAGTGAATACAGAAAAGTACCAAACTGGATGCATAGTACCAATTTTAAAGCTTTTCTGTATCCAAAAAAGTACCCAATTTGCCACTATGGATCCATTTTGGTAATATGCAGTATGTCAAACAGTACCAAATTGGGTACTATGGTTCCAGCTTGGTACATAGAACCAAATTTGGTGCTTTTTTGTATTCACAAAAGCACCCAATTTGTTACTATGATCCAATTTGGTACCATGCTTAATGTAGAAAAGTATCCAATTGGGTACTATGGTCCGCCTGGTAATAAATAGAGCCTAATATGGTGCTTTTCTGAATCAAATTTGGCACTATAGTCTGTTATCTGGCACTACAGTTCCAAATTTGGTACTTTAGAATGAGTTGGTGGTTTACAGTACCAAATTTTGTACTGTAAATAGCTTTGGTGCTTTACTCTTATTTGATAGTATTCTGAGCTCTAACGTGGTTCATTTTTCGTTTAAAGGTGGAGCTCTACAAAAGATTCAAGAGCATGTATCCTGCGGTGAAGTTGTCACTTAGGTCCTTTGAGACACTCAAGCCTTTTTTTGTCCGAAGATTGAAAGAGTGCTATACTTGCTGCTGTATTTACCATATCCAGATGGTATACTTCAAGGATGCTTTCAATCAAATGCGCCAAAACAAGTTTGGGCATCACGGCAAAGAACATCCATGTACATGCTCCATTTGTGGTACACGTAGTGAGGCAGGCCAATGTTCTGCAAACCAGGCTGTTTTTCAACACATAAGTAACTTGCTGGATTTTATATTGTGCCCTCGCCCTAAGGAGGGTGAATATCATGCAAAGAGATGCTTTCTTGGAGAGTGCCCCAAATACGGTGTACGAAAGTTGTCATTCTGCCCAGCCGAGATTGCAACATATAGCAAGGAGGTGACTATTAAGATATTCGAGGATGTGGGCACTGGACAGGTTAATGGTGATGGAAAAGAGAAGAAGCGAAAGGACTTGGTCGTGGAAAGGATGAAAAGTGCAACTTTCATTCATCTCTTTTCAAATCATCTGAAAAGCTTCGTTAAGCACAACTTTATGTTTAGGTGG
The DNA here is from genome assembly GCF_041138505.1 of Cibotium barometz. Taxonomy (NCBI): domain Eukaryota; kingdom Viridiplantae; phylum Streptophyta; class Polypodiopsida; order Cyatheales; family Cibotiaceae; genus Cibotium; species Cibotium barometz. The sequence goes on from NC_141087.1 coordinate 44,258,445, forward strand.
CAGGCCCAACAATTCAAAGACTGCTTGCTTAAGTTTCCCAGAGATGTTGTGGTATCTGTTGTTGATTTTGCAGAGAATTACAGCTTTAAAGTGCAAAATGAGATCCAGTCCATGCATTGGTGGTCAACACAGGTAACAATACTAGTACACATCTCTTATATCAAAAATTCAGTAGGAGCTATTGAGAAGACTGTGCATTTTTACATATCAGATGATAAGCTCCACGACACGCTCTTTGTTCAGCATTGTTTTATGCTGCATGACAACTGGATGAAACAGCAAGGACACTGTTTGCGTTATCATTGGGTATGGTCAGATGGTGCCGCTTCACAGTTCAAGGCACGAAGACCACACTATTTCGTAGCCAGGTATTATCAGTTGACAGGATTGCTTATGATGCATAACTTCTTTGCTTCAGGGCATGAAAAAGGAGAGCATGATGGTGCAGGTGCTATTATCAAGAGAACCCTGACGCACGAAGAGCTAAAACCCGATGGCTGGCCCATGAAGTGTGCGGCTGATGTGGTCAATTTTTTGAACGCGAGGTTTCAACCGACAACGGAAGGTGGAAGTGCCAGCACAAGGAGGGTGTCTGGTTGGTTTCACCGAATGATGTGCTGCGTTTTCCGTTGTGGGACTGTAAACCAATTGCAGGCTCTCGCTCATCATTGTGTTGACGGCTACTCAACGCACAATCCATGTGATGTGCGTTTTCGTACGCTGTCATGCTTCTGCGATCCATGTGTGAATGGGCAGTGGAGGAGATGCAATAATAAACAGCACATTGAAGAATGGAAATATGTCTCCATCGAGCCATTGACAGAGTCAGTACAACCTACAAATAGTGATGAGGACGACGATGATGAGGAGAACTACAATGATTTGTTTTCCTCCCATGTGAGTGAGGATTTAAGCATGCCTATGTATGAAGGAGACCCTGAGGTGTTGAGCCAATTATTGTCCATTGGGGATAACTTTGCAGTGAACGCAGCCGAGGAGAAGGAGGACTTCTACCTTCTTAAGTGCACAAAAACTGTTTATGTAGCACCAAGAGTACTGAAGGACCTTTGGCATAACAAGATCGTAAGAGGTGGATTGCTAGTTGAGGGCTTGTACTATGCCCAGGTTGAGGGCAAAGTTGATACCTATACCCTATTAGATCAAACACCACCGGTGATGATCTACTCGCATCTTGTTAGAGCCATACGGTTCCCCATGGAGGCTATCCCTGGCCTCCATCACCACTTTAAACTATCCTCAGAGATATATGAAAATATCTACAACAGTATGCCATATGAAGACGGAAGTGACCAGGACGGGAGCCATACAGTGTTTACCCCAACTACAATTCTAACCACTGGCAACAGTTGTAATTCTCTTGAATAGAATCTTGCTTGTGATCAGTACTGTCTAATTCTCTTGATTAGAATCTTACTTGTGATCAGTATTGTCTAATGCTATTGCTGTGTTATCAATTTGGTACTGTGCTTTATTGTTTTTAGCTCTGCTGTGTTTTTGCAGTACCAAATTTTGGTACTGTTCCTTTTTGTTTTCACCAAGTAGTAACAGAAAAGTACAAAAGCAGTAGCCAAAAAAAGTACATGTACAAAAAGATAATTATCATTAAATGCCAAAGGCAATGTACAAGCATACAGAATCTTTTACACATCAGGGGGGTCAAAGCGGTACGAATACCCCTCCATAGATACAAAGTAGTTGACAACGAACGAGGAAATGTTATCCTCAACATCAAACAAGGGATTCCGGTGGCTGTAAGCAGTGGGGAACTTATCAGCTAGCCACCCGGAGATCCACGGGAAAATGACATGCATAAGATACTTTCTTGTCGGGGTCATAATACTTAGGCTCATATGACCGGATGCAGCAGCACGAGTCGTAATCATTCTTCAAGGACTTGTATCTCGTGTCGTCCACAAGGAGGGTGTTCGTTTCATTGAATTGCGGATACTTGCGCCACACTGTTCTTAGGAGCTTCAGAAAAATAGGCTTGTTACCGAACTCCTTCGCAAGGACTGGCACATCTCTGAGTTTGGTAGCCCACCTCTCACAATGAGACTGGTCAAAAATATCTGTAAAACAGGTAAACCAAGCAATTAGAATAGCAGCACAAATAAGAGTACCAAAGCTAACAAACAGTACATAACAGCGAAAAGGTACCAAACTTGGTACAACACAGTACCAAAGTACCAAATAACCAAAGTACCAAACATTATAAAATTGAGTACACAAATGTTACCAAGCACAGAACCAAGTACCATAGTATCAAAGCACCAAACAGTACCAAATTGTGTACAAAATAAAAAACACAATTTCAAACTACCATAGCATCAGAGTACCAAAGTACCAAAGATAACCAAAGAGTACCAAATTATGTACAAAACAGTGCCAAATTGTGTACACATGAACAAACATAGTCCAAAGCAACATAGCACCAGAGTACCAAAGTTCCAAAAAGTACCAAATTGTGTTAGCAGTGCCAAAAGTACCAAACTACCAAATAGTACCAGATTGTGTACAGAACAGTAGCAAAGCTAGTCAAACACTATCAAAATCAATAAAACCAGTTGTGAAAGTTTAGGGATAAATACCTAAAAAGAGGCCTTTCATCTTCATCAACCGAGGGAAGCAAGCATTCATTATGGCCATTAGGTTCTTCCTTTGGCTACATGACCAGAGCATCACGTCGCATCGCTTCCTCAAGTTGATGATGAAGTCCTCCGCATCAGGTCTGACGACACAATATTTGTATTGAGACACTTGCACACCTCGGGGCCTAACTCCATCTGGGAACGGGAGCTGCCACAAATCCTTGGGTGCTTCAACATAATCCTTCAGTAGCACTCCATTGACATCCCAAAACAACAAGGCGCCTATTGCTTGCCATTACATGTATCGGCATTGATGTATCCGGTGGTTGTTCATGTAGCCACCAATGGTCCCCTGTTGTAGTACCACTAAACTATATGAGTAGAAGAACACAGCCTTTTCGCAAAAGCAAAGTTAGACATTGGGCACCAATAAAAGGTTACAAAACAGTGACAGTAGGACATGACAGTTTACAAACACATTGACACCTTTCAAGAGTAGAGCGGCATGACACAAAACGCATCGACAAAAGCAAAATGGGCTGGTATTTCAAATTAGTCCAGAAGCAAGTACAAAATGCTATAACATCAGCTAATTTTTGCAGCCTTGCGGCTTGAGACCACCACCAACGGGGCGCTTTCTACATTTCATAGCGAAGAGCTCGAAGAGGGTGGCTGAATCATTGCTATCACCTGTTTCTAAGGGCGTTGCATCATGTGTCTCCTCCGTAGCTCTGTCCTTCCCCACACCTTTTGTATCCTCCGTGCCTTTAGGCAACTCTACACCTTCACCCTCCTCTGCACCTTTAACCTGCTCTGCACTTTCAGTAGCTTCCCCCGCCTCTTTGGCCTCCTTCGCGCTTTTAGCCTCCTCTACACCTTTAGCCCCCTCTGCACCTTTAGCCTCCTCAGCACTTTCAATAGCTTCCCCCGCCGCTCTGGCCTCCTCATTGCTTTTAGCCTCCTCAGTGTCTTTGGGCTCCTCTGCACCTGCAGCCTCTTGTGCACTTTGAGTAGCTTCCGCTGCCCTATTTCTATTCTTCCTCCTCTTTCTACCTGCCTTGTCCTTTGCAGATGTTGATGCCGTAGCCAAAACCTCTGCCTCTGAGAGAACTTCAACTGTCACCTCCTCAACAGCCGGCATCTCTTCATTGTTCTTCTCGCCTTGGTCAGTCTCTTGCTCAGCAACCTCCTCAATCAGATCACTTCCCCCCTGTTCTTTCTCCTCCGGTCCCTTTTCGTCTTTGTCTCTCTCCTGCACTTCCGCTTTTAGTCGATCTTCCCCCATGCTTGAGTCTACAGCAGGCTCAGCCCCTTTCCCTTCCCTTGTGTTGGCATCAAGGTCTTGCAGTAATTTCTGCATTGACTTGTAAGGATCTTCTTTAAACATGTAAGTGGCATCTGACTTACTGTGACTAGGGAGATCCTTCCTATCCTTTGGAGTGGTGTCATGGGTGTCCGCACCGAAAGATTCTCTACCTACATATGCACAAAGATGAAAGACAAGATTAGATCATCAGTTCAAACAATATAAACATACAGTGTCCAACACAAACACCCCACTTACTCTTCAATAATGACCTCCCTGACACCCAGGCCTTTGCCTCCGAAGGGATTGCGGTGTTGCAACGTGCCTTCACGCACATATCTCTTGTTCTCAACACAGCTGCAAAACACAATGGATGGTACTGATGCCTGCAGGGAAGCATGAAGGTAACAACCACGTAAGAAGCCTCCAAAGCCTCCCCATAGGCAACACAAGTACCAAACACATGAATTGTGTTGGAAGGGTCCACAACATGAGGCCTTGGAGTCAATGTATATTTCATCCCCCTCTTCACATCAGCACACAACTTATGTACAAATTCTTGATGGTCTTGGGTCTCCAAGCATTCATTGTGGAGCTTCACATTCTCCATCTGCAAAACAGACATACTCTATCTACTTATCCACCAAAACAAACAATTAGCAAGGAAGTACACAAGCAGTACAAAAACTGAACCAAAATAGGTACCAAAACAGGTAAATTGTACCATAACAGTTCTAAACGGGTACAATGAAGTTTCAACAACTCCCAAGCCAAACCCAAGCAGAATAAAAACAGTACTAAAAAGGGTCGGATTGTACCAAAATAGTTTTAAACAACACTAAATTGGTACATGAAGTACCAAAAACTACCAGAACAGTACTAAAAAGGTTGGATTGTACCAAAATAGTTTTAAACAACACAAAATTGGTACATGAAGTACCAAAAACTACCAAAACAATACCAAAAATGTAGCAAAGCAGTACCAAAATAATATCAAATAGTAGCAGAATAGTACCAAATACTACTAAAATAGTACCAAATAGGTTACAGACAGTGCTAAAAAGGTAGCAAATCAGTACCAAAATAGTAGCAAACAGTAGCAAAATAGCACCAAATAGGAAACAAAACCAAAAAGTAGCAAAATAGTACCAAAATAGGTAACAAAACAGTACCAAGACAAACCAATGACAAAACAAAACAGTACCAAAAGGTTAACAAATCAGTCTCAAAAAGTACCAAAAGGTAACTAAACAATACCAAAACATGTAAATTATGCCAAAACAGTTGTAAACAGCAATAATTTGGTACAATTAAGTACCAAAAACACACAAGACTCCCAAAAATACCCAAAAGACCCAAAAACTTGCCACAGTGAAATTCCAAACTAGTACCAAAATAGTGCAAAAAGTACCAAACGAATCAAAGAAAACAAAAAATACCAAAGATAATACCTAGATAGCACCCAAGACATATTTAGCACTGCCATATAAGACCAAATAAAAGCTCAACTTCAGTACCAAAACACTTCAAAAGAGTACCACATGAAGCAAAGAAGCACAAAAAGTACCAAAGTTAGTGCCAACATTGAACCCAAAATGTAACTGCAATACCTTAAAGACTCTAAAACTTGTAGCTAGAAAGTACCAAAGCAGTATCATAATAGGTCAGAAGAGTTTCAAATGAACAGCAAAGCACTAATAAAAGTACCAGTCATGGGTGCAACCAATTATCCAGGACAACCAAAGGTGCCCTATTAGACTAAACTCAGTAACCTGAAAGTACCAAAACAGCACAAAAATAGTTCAATAGAGTACCAAATGAAATAAAGAAGCACCATTAAGTACCAAGAAAGGCAGTAGCACAACACCAAGTGTTATAAAAAATACCAAAACAAGTAAAGAAAGTACCAAAACAGTTAAAGAAGTTCCAAAACCACCAAAAATGTCAGCAGATAAACCAATCAAGAAGTGAAACATGCAAAATTGCCAAACCATGTGCAAATTAAACACTATCAACAGTCAAACACAATGCAATAGGCCAGAAATACAATACCTCCTGCTGTTCAACCTCCGCTTGGAGCTTTTGGATATTTTCGAAAACCCCATGTCGTCGCAACAAGCGCCGACTTGCTCCCAGCTCAGCCTCCACCTCTCTGATCTCTTCATCCGGAACAGGGATTTGTTGCTGAAGCTGAACAATGCGTGCTTCCAGGGTATCGATGTCTTCCATCAAACTCTTCACCATGTCCTTTCTACCTTCATATACCAGTAGTGGTCCTTGTTTGCTTGAATAGAGGCCTTCAGGCTTCTGAGGTTTGACCATCCTGGATGTGACACTGGGTCTGCCAGTCTTTGTAGCAATGCCTCTAAATCAGGTAGGTAGTCAGCAATTACCCCTCTGCAAGCATTATCTAGTTCTGTGCAGATATTACTACCACTTTGAGTCATCCGGGCCTTCTTATCTAAATGCAGGACACTGCCAAGAGAGGAAGCATTTTGCCTCCTCCATGCCTCAATTTTACGCTCAAGCCCGCCACTCCTAGATGATATCATCTGCAACACTCCTTCCCCAAACCGGGCCCATGCTACTTTATGCCCTGCTGGGTCTTTTTTCACTGCATGGCATTTCTCAAAAGCATAGCACGTAGCAAATTTGTTGGTCAATTCACCACATGAAGGGGGCCCCTGATAAACTTTGGAGAATAGAAGTCTGTAGTCTTCCACCAGTTGTGGCTGCAAATGGTTTAAATAGATCTTGCTGTTCTTTTGGTACTTGAACTTGAATACAGTTAACCATTGGTCGGGTGGCATGTCCTCATCAGTCAAGTCCTTGAAGAGTTTGCCCTCAAGACTGAGACCGTACTCTTCATGCAGGTCCTGTGCCGTGTAACAGAACCTGGTTTGTTGAGGGTACTCCTCCATTTTGTTCTTACCTAAAATGTGTTCAAAACAAATCAGAGAATTGCTGACTCCTATAGATTAAATGTGGTGCTCGAAATTATGTCTAATGTAAGGTGATGCCCTACAGAACCAATTGTGGTACTCAAAGAGTACCAAATTTGCTACTGCAAAGTACCAAATATAGTACTGTTCATTTAACTTCAAATGTCAGTGCAGGGAGTGAACATGCACCATTTACTTAGCACATGCATATGCCAATGAATAGCGTACCACGTCTTGACTTGCTGTGGTAGATTTTGATTCGTCGTCGTCGAAGAGGAGTGAGGTCCGTTCGGAGTCGACCTTGCACTGTTTTGCACTTGCCCTTGTGTTGGTACTGGCTATGTGCTCCGGCTTTGTTTGTTGGGGGGGTGTGGTGGAAGCACCCTTCTTGTTGCTGTTGCCAGGAGGCACCATGCCCTCCTTTGCCTTCGCTTTCGGTTTGCATGTTGAAGGTGACGCTCCCAAATATAGTACTGTTCATTTAGCTTCAAATGTCAGTGCAGGGAGTTAACATGCACCATTTACTTAGCACATGCATATGCCAATGAATAGCGTACCACGTCTTGACTTGCTGGTAGATTTTGATTCATCGTTGTCAAAGAGGAGTGAGGTCCGTTCGAAGTCGACCTTGCACTGTTTTGCACTTGCCCTTGTGTTGGGACTGGCTATGTGCTCCGGCTTTGTTTGTTGGGGGGGTGTGGTGGAAGCACCCTTCTTGTTGCTGCTGCCAGGAGGCACCATGCCCTCCTTTGCCTTCGCTTTCAGTTTGCATGTTGAAGGTGACGCTCTGCTGGCAGCAGCTCCCTTGGCCTTTGGGGTCCTCATGGCTAGACGACTGCTCTAGAGCAGAGCAGCTCTGCTACAATCGAATGCGGGGGGAGAGAGAGAGAGAGAGAGAGAGAGAGAGAGAGACCAGACGACGCCCGCTTAGTTCAAACAGAAATGAGCAAAAACAATAAAAATTTGAAACCATAAAAAATTGAAACCACTACCACCACTAATGACACCACTACTCTCACGGGGTGGTACTGCACAAAAGATTCTCAAAGGTCTTAAAAATAGTTCCTAAATACAAACCTTTTACCCTCAAATTCCCCCCCCCCCCAAAGTACCAAAAAGGTGGAAAAAAAATTGGCCCTTTTCTTGTACCACCAACCCTTGCTTTCACCCGCAAGGGAAAGACTGAATATTACCAACATGGGAGGGTTTAGGGATGTGCCAAATAAGTCAGCGGAAACCGTTCCTAGTTCGAGCACTAATTTATGGCAAGACGCCTTGCTTGAAGCAGATGAGAACCAAGAGGTTAGTTTTTTTTTTGTTGTGGATTTGGCTTTATCAACTTTGTCCAGAAATGTTTGGTGATGTTGTTTTTGGCTAATGCTCCTTTATTTTTTCAGTTGGAAATATATGAAGACACATTCCTCAAACGTGCTTCAGGCAAGCGTATGGCGGGATTGGGCCACGATTCGACACTAGGAACATATATACATCGCCTAAAATTCCCTCAAATTGTGATATTTCACACTAGCTTCTCCAAGGACAATGCAAGTTTTCCTCTGATGGCGATAAAGACTCTATCCAAGTATTTAGGTGGCTATCACTTAAGGCTGAATGCAAACAAGGCAATACTTCTGGAGCGGCAAGCAGTTGTTCGAATCTTTGGAGAGGGACCTGGAGTATATTCGTTGAGATGTAAATATTATTTAACATATGCTGCTTACGGGTTGGCATGTGGAATCACAGATCCTAATCTGTTGAGTGATTGCGGGAAGAAGCATCTTCTTAGAACAGCAAGGCCAAAGGTCCCTGTTGTGCCATTGATAGAGGATGAAGAAGATGATGCAGAAACTTCATCAAAAAAGGCTCGGCTGGGGGAAGTCTCTGCTCCAGATTAACAGATTTAGATTGTTCCAGTTGCTAAGAAGTTTCTTCATATTTCTCAATACTCTTCTTACTTACCATTGAAAACTATGAAATGTATATATATTGAAAACATGTATATGGGACATAGATGAAAGCTCTTGTTCTTTTAAAATCTTTCATAGTTACATCATTGTTTTACAATATGTATTTCAATGATCAATTTTCTTCCACACTCTGCCCTGTCTTTGTCGTTGTCTTAGCCATTCAGCATGATTCTGCTTTCCCTGTGAGGAGACATATATTGAACGTCTCCGTTCAGCCTGAACCTTTCTTATTGCACATGACGCAGCTGATTCAGACTGTTTTACCTTCACACGAGCCCTCACTTAAATCCGCCTATACCACCACTGACATAGTTGCTTCATGGGATTACTTTTCTTCATTCCTCCTCCATGTTGAGTGGCCCTTTGATAGGCACAACATGCTTGCCAATGAGATCTTTCCATGCCTTGGGTAGACCAAATCCCAAGGCTTCCAAACTCTTCCGCAAAAAAGGTTCCATGTGCATGCAAAATGTGCTACAAATGCTCAACAACAACAAGACATTTAGTATCGTACAATATTTTTTGAACAACAAAAAAAACTCAAAGCTATAGGTTTTCAAGTAATAACCATGTATTGTGTCAAGTTTGTCGCACCCCATGCCTTTTCATAGCTAGTGTAGAACTCTATCACAACTGCCTCAAATTTCTCAACATCCCCATCTTCAAACCTTGCTTTTTGCAACAAAGGTGCTAGGCGATCAAGTGCCAACCACGCTTTGGCCTTTGCCACCCTTGCTTGTCCTGAAGAGCCTCGATCAGGTACAGCTGCATGAAGTTTCCTCCACACCTCAAAATCTGTACCCAGATGACCTCTCTGGGTATGATTAGATAAGAACTTTCTGGCTTTTGCACCTCCAAAACATGGTTTGCTAGGAACATTTCCGGTCTTCCCTGATCTTCTCAAGTCCTTCTCAATCTTCACTTGACCACAATGTAAACCTGCATCTGAAAGCACTTGCTCTATTTTTTTAATAGTTCTTTCACTCTCTACTGCTGGTTTCATATTCCATGAAAATTCTATGTACATGTAGACTAGTTTCTCAATTATTCTAACCAGCGCATGCAAAACACAAATATGAACTCTGATCAAAGGGATAGGAAGAATTGGATCCCAATTAGGATCCACTCCTGGAGCATCACAGTTTGGGGCTTCACGCCTATTACTGATTGCATTTAGGCATTTCCATTCTCTCTCTTTTCCTCCTTTGGAGACACCTCGTTTGGTCATGCAATACAGGCAAGGATACTTGGCCATTGCTCCTTGGGAAATACCAAACATGCATTTCAAGGTTTTAAGATCTGTAGCCAGGTGCCATTCAACCTCATATTCACCATATCCTTCTACATGAAGCTCTTCGCCATTCGACTGCTGCTGGATAGTGGAAGGAAGCTCAGTCTGGTTGAAGTACCACTTTAAAATTTCATGGGTCTCTGTTGAAACCTGTTAACAACAACAGTTAGATTGTCTACAACATCACAACAAGAGGATAGCAACATAATATTCTTTTTTTAAAAATGGATAGCACGTCACCTCAAATGCAGCCAGCCACCAAATCTCATTTTCGGATTGTACACTGAAGTGCTTCTCATCAGCATTACTGATACTTGCATCCAAAGCTCTATTCATTAAAGTAATGCTAACCCTTTCCAGCTTCTCTCCTTTGATCACCTCACTCTCATCAAGTTTTAAAACAAATTTCAGCCTTCCATTGCACTCATCTACACTGATGTCATAAAATTTCACCATAGCCATTTGTAATTTCCGAACATCCATGATGAAATTGTTGAACTCTGTAAGCTCTATGATTTTCTGTTCCCCGCTCTTTTTAGTCCTCACTGTCAATGTACTAGACACGTGACAAGGCTCTCCAACAAGTTCGACCATTCCCAAGTTGAGAATATTTCGAGCTTTGTTCACGTGAAATGGTTTTGGAATGGGAATTACTATTTTTTTTTCAAGCTTACAATTGAAACCCTCTTTAACTTTGTTAAACAACATCCTGTAAGACTTTGTGCTTATACCAGCCATGTCACATATACCTTGTGCATCTGCAGGCGTGAATGCTTCACTCACCTCCTGCAAGGATTGCTTTGCTATGTCTGATCAAAGTCTTGCAAACTTAGGATGCTGTATTGCTGACTCCACGATGTCTTTTGTCAGAACTTTGCCAAATATATCAGAACCTTACTCTTTTGGACCCACAACATCTGTGACCATCCTGAAGCAACAACGATAGCTATTTCAGTCCATCATTCATCTAACTATACCACCCCCACACCTAATCCCCCATCTCCAAAAAAGGAACTAAAGATGAAAATGAAAAGTGAGTGCTCATAGAAATTTAAGCTCAAAGAAATTATAGATCCCAATACCTGCAAGCTTTTACACGACGCTTCCATTGGCCACCTCCAACATTGAGTTCTTCCAATGGTTTGATCTGTCTCTTGCGTAATCGAGCACCCAATGGCGTGTCTTTCAAATATTGCAATTTTCTGTTGAACTTTTCAAGTTGTTTTCAAAGGTGTGCATTCTCACTCTCCAATGTGAAATTGTTGATTTCTCGAACTGCCAAAATTTCATTCTTCTCCTTAATAGTGTCCTGCATCTTACAAATAGTCTGCTGCAAATGATCAAACTCTTTTTGTAACCCAGCACAAACTTTTGCTTTGTCCTCGTTTGAAGCTTGCAAAGCTGTTGTGATCGATGCCAAGTAAAAATTCGCACCTTCAAGCATTTTTATTCTGGCATCTCTATCACTCAAATGTCTTTCAAAGATACTTTGACATTGGCCAAACAGTCTTTTGCAATATCCAAGCAATCCATTTTCACCCTCACACACAAACTTGAAGAAACTTGTCAACCCAAAGAATGATGGAGATTGAGAGGAGGTTGGATCTGGTGGGTAAATACTACCATCCAACCATAGGTCCATATTTTTCTTTCCTTCATTTCGAAGCTCAGTAATGTGGGCTTCGCATGCTGGCCTAGACCAATTTCTCTTACAGCAGGGAGCATAATCGGGTTCTACTTGGATGTCCACCTTTTTCTTCTTTTGCTTCACAGGTTCCATTGCATTGTTCTGTGCTTTAACAACACCAAAAAGCATCATGAACTCACACTTTAACAAAAAAAAACCAAAGATATTACACTTATCTCCCGTGAAGAAGATTGCTTCATTAAAACCAAAAGACAACATCACTAAATAATACCTCCTTGTCCATCAAACAAACTTGTTGGTATCCTGGATGAACCAAAATATACAGAGTACTTGTAAGCACAACCCTCACTTGAAAAAGGTAAGAAATGGGATTGTTATTCATGCACAAGCAGGTATGGCGCATGAAGAACAAATACTTTTCCATCCTTTTTCAAAACTTGCCGCCTTGAGAAGAAGAGAAAATCAAAAACCTCCCGCTCAAAACAATTCGGATTTGGAGTGGTTGTGGTTGTGGAGTCGGGAAGACAATGAGGGAGACAATGCAAGATGATGGGTTACAAGGACGAAGTTCGGTTCAAGTTTGGTTAGCAAAGTTGGCTTCGTTACATTCAAAAGTGTAATGAAGAAAGAGAGTGGTGCCTTTTTCAATAAAATAAGGCACCATAGTGGGAATAAAAAACTATACTTAAGAGGCATTGTTTTGAATTAAAAAACACCCTACATGTCAGTTAATGGAATAAAGAACTCAAAAATGACGCACGTACCATCCAATATTATATGTGGGTTTATTGGCTTGCTTTGTCCACATCACCATCCCAAGGGATCTCTTACAAGGCCCCTTTTTGAGTCCAAATTTTCCCTAATGGTAGTCACGGTACACGTCATAGGGGTAGTGGTGATTGTTGTGGTGGTTGTTGTGGCGGCGGTAGTGCCATAGATGCATTTGCCCCTCCACGAGAGCATCCACCTATGCAGAGTGTGGCCAACACTCCCATCTAATTGCATCGATCTAGTCAATGTTTTGGTAGTAGCCCTCTCCCTAATGCATATCAACATCTTTACACGGTGCAGGAAGGGAAGGTGGTATTTGATGTTGGTCAGGAAATGCAGAGTCGTGTAAGGGAACTATGCAAAATAGTATTTACCCACGACACAGTCGTGTAAGGGAACTATACCCACGACACTTGATGCACAGTCGTGTAAGGGAACTATGCAAAATAGTATTTACCCACGACACTTTAACCAAATTCCTCCACCAGCTTCCATCAGAGAAGAAAACAAGGATTTGCAATCAACTCAAGAGCAAGTTCCAGTCTGCCCTAGGTAGCGAGGAAGTACCCAACAAGTGGATCTCCATATGCCAGTTTCAGGTTTTTGGTAAGTTTGTATATACTAATTCGTGGTATTGCATTGTTTTTGCAAAGAGCAGTACTTGAGCCTCCTCGTTTGACGGGAGCTTGTAGATTGGACACCTTTTAGCAAGCATAGCTTTAGTATTGTATAGATCTTTTTGGTTTTAGAATTGTACAAATATTTCTTGCACCCCTTTTGGGCATATATAGGTCGCTCGTATGCAGTGATTTTTTTCTATATACATATATCTGGACATATATAAGTATACATATCATACAGTTGGTATCAATGTCTCATTGTCGTTGACACCAAGTAATGCATTTAGATGCTCAACTTGATTTTGTACATCTTTGCTTGTGGTGATAACTTAAGTGTGTCAAATTTTAGTTGAATCCATCTTTTTCTTTAAATCTTTAGCAAATGGTGTATTCAGGTGTATCCAGGTATACAATTATACTTGTATGATCCATTATTTCAAAAAAAAAATTACCTGCATTCGTCGGTAAAAGCGTCAGTATCAACGTCGGTAATGCTCTGCGTCTGTCGGTAAAAGCGTCGGTAATACTTTACGTCTGTCGATAAAAGCGTCAGTATCTGTGTCAGTAAAAGCGTCGAAATATGTGTGGAAACACATTGTTTTTGGGATAGAAGTAGATACGCTTATTTAGACGCATACCAACGTTGTTATAAACATAGGTTCCCACGTATATACCGACTTCTATAATGACATCTATTCCAATGTTTTTACCGACGTTTTCTTAGCGACACTTTTTCCAACACAAGTATAGACGCTCGTGGGTTTTAAAGTGCAAGTGTTTTATGTCGAAAAAAACATCGGTATTTTATTGTGTTGTAATAGTGCATTGGGCAGTTTACTGCATACAGAGCTACGTACAATCTCTCTCTCTCTCTCTCTCTCTCTCTCTCTCTCTCTCTCTCTCTCTCTCTCTCTCTCTCTCTCTCTCTCTCTCTCTCTCTCTCTCTCTCTGTGTGCATAGGGTTGCATACGCAGTGGTACAAGTTACTATCTTCCTCCACTCCTACTCATATACCAGGGCTGCATACAAGGAAGGATAGTTGATCGTCAACATAAATTTATCACGCACACATAATTGGGTGGAGAACCATTCATAAAATTCAAGTGTAGAATCTGTTGAAATCTCTTCATCGAATACCTCTCTCTTTATACAAGTACCTTGAAGGAGGATTCAAAAGGAAGGTATGTGTTGGAAAGAGATGTTGCACACATATGTTTCAATTTATGATTGAAGACTAGATTAGCACGACTCTCTAGGTGCATCCAGCCTAGTTTGAGACTCGGATGGTTTGTGAGAGCCACATAGATGGCTATGTGAGACTAGGACCTTCCTACGAGATCCACACCAAACCGGTGTGAAGCTGGAAACACCCCTTGCCTTGGGAAGAGAACCTTCTACATGTATCTATAAATACTCCCTGTAATAAAGTCTTTATAAGGGGGATCGGCCCATTCTGGACACATCATGTTGTCACATTTTCCAAGTGTGGGTGAGTGTGGTTGTAATTGGTAAAGCTATCTATACTTAGTGTCTTTAATGTGAGGTTTAATATTCCTGGGAATTTGGATTATATCACAGTTTTAGACTCTTGTTCTAATTCCAAGCTAGTGTCTTCATAACTAGGGAGGTTAATTCTCCACGTGGTCCACAGTACCACTCCCTAGTGTCAGAGCATGAAATGAAGTTTCGTATTCAAAGGTGGGCTAAGGAATGATTCCTCCTGACTGTAAATGCATAAGTGCTTGATCCATCACTAGAATCACTTATTGAGATTTTGTTTATGAGCTTTTTTCAATTTTTTTGTTTTTTCTATTGCTTTCTCAATGTTATTGACTTTTTGAGTTCTCCATTTGTTGCAAGTTCCTCCATTTTTGTGATTTTTTTGAGTTTTTGAAGTTTTATGGGTCTTTATGTTTTTTTATTTTTTTTTAAGATCTTTCAACAACAAATATGTAAAGAAACAGATAGATCAAGATGAATGAAAAAGTACAGGGTGCGTATGAACAATGCAAATATAAACTTTTTTGTATTGATAGATTTCTCTACTTTCTAAAAGTCCAATCGATCTGGGTCAAGAGTTTTTGGATTGATGATCAGAATCTCAGATCGCTGATTTGAATCACGGGCGGCTTGAAAATTGGGGCGATCCCAAGATGATGGAACGATCCAAATCAGGAACGATCTGAAAATGGGACGATCCTAATTTCTTAAAGGTAGTCTTTCTCATGCATCCATGTGGCTACACAATTCTCATGGCTATCAACAATAGAGAGACAGTTGACATTCCTAAAACAAAGAATCAACTTTGCGGTTACTCATCATAATGACTTAATATGTTACTCTATAAATCAAAGCCACATGTCCTTATTGTTCACACTTTCCGTACACTTGAAATCCCCTCCTCTAGCTTAGTATTGATTCATATTATGTATGGCCATGGACCCTAGTGATGTAGCAAATGCCTAGCCATATAAGGCTTGTATATACTAGTAGAGAGAGACTAGGCAATTGAGTCATCCAGATAGCTGGCACATGAGGGATAGCAAATCTTGATATCCCCACAACACTAGATGGTCCAACTCATATGGCCTTTAGATGGATCACCTCTCCCCCCTTCCCCCTTCTGATGAGTACAACCTAAATTCTTCCATTCTAAATATCTTATCATAGTAGTGTGGCAGGAGACCAACCGTGGTATCTGCCTAGACTTGACTTGGCTCCAAATAGATCACACATGGTTGTCCCTAACAAAGCTTTTTACAAAGCTCCAGCTCTACAAAGAGAATTTTCTGAGAGTCACTTAGGACGGGTTCATTAAGAAGCCTAGCTATCTCTATAGACCTTTGTAAGCAATTCACAAAACATCTTATAATGTCAGTAAACCCATATAACTTCAAACAATTCTTGGAAGTAGATGCCCAAACATTTGGCACCCTTTATAATGAGCACCTTACAACATGATCACTCTTCATAATGAGGAACTTACAAATATGACCTAGGCATCTCTATATATGTCTGGTTTTGAATGCATGGGCAATACCTGGTTCAAAAGCATGTGATGTCTAGAGGATGGGAATGCTAGTTGGGTGGCTAGGTAAAGCCCATGTATATATACAACTTTTGATCATGTGAATGGAGAGAATAGCTATTCTCACCTGTGAAAGCTTGCTTCTTCTTCTGTTCTGCTCTAACCCTCTTGCTTGCTTGATGATTGCATGTTTGTGTGAGTGCTTGTGGTGTGTTGAGTGTGCATGCTAGATATTGAGGTAGAGTAGAGTGGAAAGTGGTTCAAACTTGCTAGCTTAACCATTTCCATGGGGAAGGGTTATCGTACAAGAAACGTTCTTGTGGTGATGCATCTTTGGATGCAGGTTCTTGTGGTTTCACTTGCATAAGAGGTGGTGAGGTTTTGTTGAAGATAGATACTCCACTTTTAGGAGTAGATGGTAGATCTAGTTTTGACTTGCCCTTATCTTGTGCATTATTGCAAGTAGGTTCTTGTGTCTTCCTCAATTGCAATGCAAGTAGAGGCTCTTCTGGCTTGCTCCTTCGTATCCCACCACACCATTTGAATTGATAAAGCAGATTTCTGTAAGATTGGTGATGGCTTTGGAGCTTTTTGCTTGGGAACCAAATAATTGAGTTCCTTTCATAGAAGCATTGAGCTTCCAAGAGACTTTTTGGCAACTATTGTTAATGTGTGTTAACTCGGTCAACGCCTTGAAGGTGTGAAAAGTTCAAAACTTTTACAAAGAGATAAGCTCATGGAGGCCTCTAACTCATGGTGTGGACGAGTGGTAAAGATGGGTCCGTGTGGTAAAAAGCGCAAATATGAAGGTCAAATTGTTGTTTAGAGCTGAATTGATGGTCTACATCATCGACTAAAGATGGGTTTCCAATGCCCAATGAATCGAAACTGAAGAGCATGACAGAAAGCCATTTTCGGATCTGGAGCTTCATGGAAGAGGTAAATGTATTGTTAACTTCTTGTGATGGCAATAGGACATGCCCAAGGATGTTCTTAGCTCCTTACTCATTGAATTTGAAGCTTAGGGAATAAAGGGTTTGAAGCTAGACTAGTTAATAAGTGAGTTGTGATCGGCATAGAAATGTGTAACACCGCGATACACATGCTAATTACACTTTTACATGCTTATGGCACTCAATACACTTTTACATTTTTATTACACTCAATATAGTTTTATATGCTTATTTTAACTTTTGGATATCTTGTGCCTCTTGTGGTGGATGCTTCTCACTACTCTCCTTGTGATGCTGCTCTCTTGGAATTTCTGTGTCAGGACCTTTAAGACCCGTGGAGAAGGAATTCTAATTTCTCAACATAAAAATTAGAGCATAACATAGACTTTAAGAGCATAAACCTTAATAAACCAGATTAAATAAACAATAGAACTTGAAAAATAGAAAGAGATCACCGTCAACACAAGAGATCACATGTGCAATGATAATGATTGGAAAGCATAAGATTATGGTGACCTTGGAGTCTCTTCACTATCAAGTGTCAAAGAATGATCTTCCACATCCACCACTTGTAGTTGTAGAGAGTGACCATAAGATTGGGTAACACAATCCTAAGATATGGAGTTCTTCCTTTCTTTTAGCTGAGCAATATTTCTCACATGTTTCAACTACTTAGAATGAGTGTCATCCTCCTAGTCCACGCTATCCAGGATGGCTATTTTGGTCCCTGTTAGCAAAAAATTCATCAATGTCTCCACTTTTGGAGTCCATTGTATCCAGATCATGGAGGGCTCACACAATGAGGGTGTTTCCTCCATTCAAATTGTAATGGGTTACAGGGGTATCCAGATCATGGAGAGCTCACACAATGAGGGTGTTTCCTCCATTCAAATTGTAATGGGTTACAAGGGTAGCCTACAACAAACAAAAAAGAAAAGATTGTGACTAATGCATCAACAAAAGAGAAAAAAAAAGCAGGCCAATGTCAATGATTGCAATTATATATATATATATATATATATATATATATATATATATATATATATATATATATATATATATATATAAAAGCTTTGTTTAAGCTTGGGAAACTTATGAAGAAAGAGCAACTAGTATTGGACCCGTGCGTTGCTGAGGCAACCAAGCTCCCAAAAAATAATTGGTTCCCTCTCTACAACCATCTCTCTCTCTTTCTCTCTCTCTCTCTCTCTCTCTCTCTCTCTCTCTCTCTCTCACACACACACACACACACCTACACTCCTAGGCCTCCCCCCCTCTCTCTGTCCCCCCCCCTCTAGGCATGCCCCCATCTCACTCTCTCTCTCTCTCACACACACACACACATACATGCACATGACCCTCTCCCTCTCTTTCTCTCTCTCCTCTCTCTCTCTCTCTCTCTCACACACACACACACACACACACACATGTAAATATAAGTATATACAATATTATGTTTTGGATACTAGACACATATACTTATACATACATATATATGTATAAGTACCACACATACACACACACTCTCTCTCTTTCTCTCTCACGTACACACACACACACACACATGCACTAATGTAAATACACACTCTCTCCTCCCACACAAACTATTTCACACACAGAAATTCTTTGTCTCTCTCTCTCTCTCTCTCTCTCTCTCTCTCATTTTCACTCATGCACAAACACACTCCCTCTCTCTTCACACACACACTCTCTCTAGAAACTTTTTCTCTCTCCCTTTCTCTCTTAGCCACACATACACACATAATTTTAATTAATTAATTTTTAATGGTGGGGATGAGTGGTGAGGTGTGCTCACTCTCAAATAAATACATCTTACATATAATCTCTCTCTCTCTCTCTCTCTCTCTCTCTCTCTCTCTCTCTCTCTCCACTCACACACACACAATCTCTCTCTCTCTCTCTCTCTCTCTCTCTCTCTCTCTCACACACACACACACACACACACATATGTAAATATATATTATCTATAATATTATGTTTTATTATATTTAAAGACATATACCTATATATACATGTGCATTTATAAAATAAATAAACATATATACACATATATTTTTAATTAATATTAAATTTTAATAGTGGGGATGCATAGTGAGGTGCGCTCACTCTTAGAGAAGTGTGTCTTACATACAATGTCTTTTGTCTTTTCTTTTGCACGCTAATGTGTGTGATTGTGTGTGCATATACACAAGTATGTGTGATTATGTAATGTCAACTCCATGTGTCATACATCGTACAAGTGTCTTGATTGTGCGTATATGCTAGTGTTTGTATGGTGTGAGTGTGTGTACATGGTGTGTATGTTTGTGTTTGTGTGCATCTATGTGTGAGTGTGTGCATGTACACGTGTGTGAGCATGTGAATGTATCTGTGTGTACATCTTATTTTATCTATATGTGTGCACGTGCACGTGCAAATGTGTGTGTGTGTGTACCGTGTAAATGTGTATGTGTTTACGTCTATATATACATGTGTGCACATGTACTTGTGTATGTGAGTGTATGTATGTGTGTATATGTATGTACTTGTGTGCATAAATGTATGTGCAAGCTTGAGTGTGTGTGTGCATATCTATGTGTACACGTGTGTCCATGTGTGTGAGTGTGTGTGTATGTATGTGTTTGTGTGTATGTGTGCATGTGTCTATGTGTTGTGTGTATGTGTGCATGCACATACATGTCTATGCATCGACATACCTATAGATCTATTTATATATACATGCTTACATACCCATAGACACCTACACATATACATACATACATACATAATATATACATGTGTGTGTGTGTGTGTGTGTGTGTGTGTGTGTGTGTGTGTGTGTGTGTATTTATCTATGTATGTATAGGTATGTATATTCTCCCTCTTACACATACACATAATATAATATTAGAAGATATATCTGTGTGTGGAGGAGGGGGGAGAGGTGGGAGCTTTGCTTTCTAATGTATTTTATATATATATATATATATATATATATATATATATATATATATATATATGAGAGCAAATGACTTGATGGTGACAGTTAATTGTGAACCCTAATGCATCTAGGCGTGTGGGAGAAAGAAACCCCCAAAGATTGTCTTCTTTTCTCCTTTTCAAAAGTTCTCCCTCTCCTTTCTCCACGTAAAGGCTAGGTTTATAGGGTAGGCAACCTTGTTTTATCTTGTATAGATATAGATGTGTGTCCATGTGTACGTGCATATGTGTGTGAGAGTGTGTGCATGTACACGTGTAAATGTGTATGCGTGTGCATTGATGTATACATGTGTGCATGTGTACTTGTGTATGTGTGCATGTGTACTTGTGTATGTGTGTGTGTATGTGTATATGTTTGTGCTTATGTGTGTGCATATGCATGTATGTGTATGTGCAAGCTTGAGTGTGTGTGTGTGTGTGTGTGTGTGTGTGTGTGTGTGTGTGTGTAACAGTACATATCTCTATGTGTGTACGTGTGTCCGTGCATGCGAGTGTGTGTGTTTTTGTGTAGGTGAGTGTACATGTGCGTGAATGCATATACAAACATGCAACTATGTGCAAATATTTTTGTAGGTGAGTGTATGTGTATACATGTGTGTACATATGAGCGAGTGTGTATACATGTCTATACATATGAGCAAGTGTGTGCATGTAATATGTGGTTTGCATGCCATGTGTATGCATGTGTTTATATGTGCAAGGGTGTATGTGTGTGTTCATGTGCATGCATGCATATGTGCATGTGTACATGTGTGTGTGTCTCTCACATAGACACTGTGAGAGACACACAATCTCCCACGCACGTGCATACAAACATCCTCACATACACACATATACACATTCACTCCCTCTCCCTCTCCCTCTCTCTCTCTCTCCCTCTCTCTCTCTCTCTCTCATGTATACACATGCACATGCACTCTCACTTCTCACACCCCCTCACACACACACACATAGAAACTCTCTCTCTCCCCACACACACACACACTTGCACGATCATCTGTGTGGCTGTGTGTACATACACACGTGTCTATGATTATGTAATGTTGACTTCATGCATGCATGCGTCGTGCAAGTGTCTTGATTGTGCGCATGTGCTAGTGTGTGTATGTGCACATGTATGTGTGTATGGTGTGTGTGTGTGTGTGTGTGTGTTTATTTGTGTCCATGTGCAAGTGTGTGTGCATGTATGTGTGTGCAAGCATGCCAATGTGTCTCTGTGTACATCTTTGTGTCTATGTGTTTGCATGTGCACGTACATGTGTGTGTGTGCATGCACACGTGTAAATGTGTGTGCGTGTGCATCTATGTGTACACATGTGCATGTCCATGTGTGCACGTTTACTTATGTACATGAGTGTGTATGTGTGTATATGTATGTGCTTATGTGCATGCATATGCATGTATGTGTGTGTGTGTGTCTTCATGTGTGTACATGTATACATATATGTTCATGTGTGTGCATGTGTGCATATGTGTGTGTGTGTGTGTGTGTCTCTCTTTCTCTCTCTCAGAGACAATCTCTCATGCATGCACACACAAACATCCTCTCTCTTCTCACATGCACGCAATGGTATACCCTCTCTCTCTCTCTCTCTCTCTCTCTCTCTCTTGGTCGTATATGCCCTCGTGTTGCATTCTACCGACATGAATACCTCTCTCTCTCTCTCTCTCTCTCTCTCTCTCACACACACACACACACCTCATGCATACACATGCACATGCACTCTCTCTTCTCACACACCCTCACACATGCATAGAAACACACACTCTCTCTCTACCCCCACACACATACATACATGCACACACACACACTTGCATGCATATGTGTGATTATGTGTGCAGATACATACGTGTGTGTGATTGTGTAATGTCGACTTCATGCATGCATGCATCATGCAAGTCTCTTGATTATGCGTATGTGCTAGTGTGTGTATGGTGTGAGTGTGTGTACATGGTGTGTATCCATGTGTGTGTTTGTGTGTATCCATGTGCAAGTGTGTGCATGTACGTGTGTGTGAGCACGTGAATATGTCCGTGTGTACATCTTTATGTCTATATGTGTGCATGTGCACGTGCATGTTTGTGTGTGTGAGTGTGTGCATGTGCACGTGCATGTTTGTGTGTGTGAGTATGTGCATGTACCACCTGTAAATGTGTATGCGTTTACGTCTATGTATTCACTTGTGCATTAATGTACTTGTGTATGTGTGTATATGTGTGTCCTTGTGTGCTTGTATACGCATGTATGTGTATGTGCAAGCTTGCATGTGTGTGTGTGCGCGTGTAAGTGTGCACGGGTGCATATCTTTATGTGTGTGCACACGTGTAAGTGTGTAAATCTCTATGTGTGTGCGTGGGTGTCCATGCATGCAAGCATGTGTATGTGTGTGTGCGTCTATGGGCGTATATGTGCATGTGTGTTTGTGTATGTGTGTTTGTGTGCGTGTATGGGCGTATCATGTGCATGTGTTTGTGTGCGTGTACATGTGCATGTGTATAGATCTATTTATATATACATGATTACATACCTATAGATACATACATATATACATAATATATATGCGTGTGTATGTATGTATTTATCTATGTATGCATAGGTATGCATATTCTTTCTCTTACACATGCACATAATATAATACTAGAAGATATATATGTATGTGTGTGTGTATGTGGAGGGGTGAACAATTTTCTTTCTAATGTATTATATATATATATATATATATATATATATATATATATATATATATATATATATATAAAAGAAACACATTCAATGAGCAAATGACTTGGTGGTGACAATTAATTGTGAGCCCCAATGCATGGGAAAGAAAACCCCAAAGACTATCTTCTCTTCTCCTTTCTTCTTTTCAAAAATTTTTCCTCTACTTTTTTCACGTGTTAGCTTCTCATCCACTTGGAACCTTCATTCAATAGATGGAATAGATCAATGAGGATAGGGAGTAAAAAGGCAAAAGCGAAGGTAGTGAAAAAGAAAGAGAGAAATAAGAAAGGGGGGAGAAATAAGGCATAGCGCACATAGACAGAACAATTGGGAAGCAAAGAAACTTTTAATAAAAGCTTATTTCTCAACACAAAATTAGAGCATAACATCGACTTTACATAAGTTAAGAGCATAAACCTTAATAAACCAAATTAAATAAATAAGAGAAGTTGAAAAATAGAAAGATATGATCGTCAACACAAGATTAGGTTGAATCTCCCTTGGAGTGAGTGCGGCCCTTGTACCCCCATATTTACATGCATTAGAAAAAGCTTGCTTTTTAGAAAGATAACTTTTTTTTTTAAAGCATAAGAGCTTTTGAGTTTTTGAGCATAAAAGCTCTACAAAAATATAGCAAGCTATAATTAAAAGGTCTTGGACCTACCAAAAGTATAAAATACTAATTAGTATGTAGAAAGGCTTGAGGCCTTAGCCTTACAAAAATATTAATGCCTAATTATGAAACCACAAAAGGTATTCACATGTCTTCCAAAATATCCCATAGTAGTCCAACACATGTTCCACCCACGATTAACACATAATCCGCCACTCAATCTTCACCTGCATCCAAAATAATATTTGCTAGTGCACACAGTTGATTAAACACATTAATCTTAACTATGTCATACCAATGTACACAACTGACTAAACACATTAATCCTGGTAGACATCATACCAACGCCACATAACTGATTAAACACATTAATCTTGGTAGATGATATAAATAAAAGATGCAGCCAATAATAAAATATCTTGAAATAAAATAATGGGCATCTCCATAGAGGTTATGACTAACATTCTAGCTTCCATGGGACTCCTTATTATAAGTGTTCTAGCTTACATGTGAGCTCTAATCTTTTTGTGTTTTTGCTTAAATTGTGAATTCATTGAAGATGTATAAGTAAGAGCTTGCATTAACTTTTGTTGTAAGTGAAGAAACAAGACTTGGGCTAAAATTGCAAGATTAGGGTGGAGTGAAGCATAGAAATGGAAAGGGAGTGGACAGTTAGAGAGATGAAAAGGAGATGTATATAGGAGAGGAAAAGGAGATAGGAAGAGAAAGTGTGGGTATGAAGATTGGGGTTATGGATAGGGCTGTGAGAGTCCAATGGTAGAGAAATCTCCATTGTATCTTGACTTATGCATCTTGGATGAGTAGACACAAGGGAGCATTGCCCTCAAGGGAGGAGCGTTGGGCTCTCAAAATCCCATTTATCCAATTAGACAAATATCTTCATAGTTGTGAATTTCCTTATTGTGAAATTCTATTTAAGGCTTCACAAGCCCCCTCCAAATATCTTTAAAGCCCTTCAATGCAAAGGAAGTGGAGTGGCTTGTCTTGCATCTCCACAAACTTGAGTGGATTCAAAATATTCATACTTACACATCATACATCGCACGCCACATCATCCAACTGCACATTGCACTCCGCACGTTGCACATTGCATATCGTACTCTCCACATCATGCTCTGCACTCCACACTCCGTAGGTTGCACTTTGCACGTTATAGCATCACCCTCAAGGGAGGACGGATAAGCATGGAGTGGCTTGCATCTCCACAAAATTATGTGGATTCACCATTCTCTTCACTATTTTAAATTTTGCGGCGGCCACCCTCTCTTGCCCAATGATGGATCTCCTCCATGGACCCCTCCCCTCCATAGATTCGGGATAGAGTGCATTATGATCATTCTTGTATACTTTATAGCATGCTCCCCTGTTTGTTCCGTTCATTTACATAACACTTAGCTTCCGTTACTAGGTTTCTAGTATCAGTTTCAATGTTGTTTTACTCTTCCATGATGATGACATTCCATGGATACTTGCAATCATCTTTTGTCTCACAGGCCCATCGGCCCTTTTGTAAGCCAAAAATATAACTTTCTTTATTCTTTCTTTCTTTCTCACTTGCACATCGTACATCGCACACCATGCCATCAATCATGCACATCGCATGTCACACTCCACACCATGTCATCAATCCTACACATCGCATGTCACACTCCACACATCGCACTTTTCACTCTGCACCTCGCATGCCATACTCCACTTATCAGATGTTGCACACTACACATTGCACTCAGAACGTTCCACATCGCACGCTACACTCCACTTTCCACATGTCACCCTGATATAATCCATATTCCTAATTCACCCTAGTTGAAGCAAGAAGCTAGCAATTCTACAGAATTCAAATCTTGGAGTTTCTTGAAGATTGGATACTTATGCCGAAAGACCCCAAGTAGAAGTAGTCGTCGTCAAGTAGAGTAGATTCAAATGGGACAGAAAGTGAAACCATGAGAGTAAGGTAAGTATAATCTTAGTGTTGGTACCCCTTAGGATCTGGTGCTAACTCTTTTAGGTGAGAGCTAGAAGAGTAACACAAAGAGATCCAACGGACTATTTTAGGCCTTATCCAACCTACCTCAACAGAGAACCCACGCACCCACATAGCTAGTGATTACAAACCTCGAGAGAGACATTTGTGGACCCATAAAGATCGAGTTAACAAATTTTTGGCACTATTGCCAGGGACTATGTGTACAATATGTGGTGTATATAAGAGAACACTCACAAGAAGTAGAATCTTTCACACCACAAAACTTTAAATCTCAAATTGCACAACAGCAGAGATGAATATTGTGTTACTAAAGTGATACAATAGATAGCAAATCCCCCACCCATGTGCTTCTATAAAGGGAGCTTCGATGGATGTTGTATGCCAGTAGAAGCTAGGAAGTAAACTCACAGTGATCACTAATGAACTATGTGGAGAAGGCACTGGCTGTGAAATTATATAGACCTTTGCATGCGAATGACCCTAACATAACCACGTAGGTCCATAATCATAGTCAATGCTAGTAGAAGCTAGGAAGTAAACTCACAGTGATCACTAATGAACTATGTGGAGAGGGCACTGGCTGTGAAATTATATAGACCTTTGCATGCGAATGACCCTGACATAACCACGTAGGTCCATAATCATAGTCAATGCCACCGTTCAACTGTGTAGACTCAGCCGATAAAGACATATTAGTAATTGCGCAGTAGATACCCCACCTTCCACGGCCATCTGGGCTCATCTTGGACCCCGTTCAAGCCCCACAATGTCAACACAGGGTGTCCAAGAGTAAAGTCTACCTACTCCATGTGTGGACCATGTTATTAGAAGTCATCTCCTGTCTTAATAAGACACCAAGGCCTCTGTTGTTGGTGTGCCCGCCCTCCTGTATAGGTGTTTTATTATTTTTCCTCATTCCCCGTATTTTTTCCCCATTTTTCCATGGTGTGGATGGATGCCAGATGTTGGCAGGAGCCCATGGTGCTGGCCGACTGCACCTCATGTGCTCCTCGTGGCTGGCCGACTGCCTATGCTGCAGTCGTGGAGGTGCTGATGCTGGCCGACCTGCTTTCTTCAGTCATGGAGACATTTGCTGCTGGCCGACTGCTTTATGCAGTCGAGGAGAGCCATCATGCGCTGGCCGACTGCATCTATGGGGCATATAAATAGGCCCCATGCTCCTCACCATTTATTCATTCAGTCTTGTACGGGATCTTGTGTATAGAGAAGAGTTTACACGCCTATCTCTCAGTGTCTCTTGTGATGTCTATTTTCTGCACTCTACTTGCTCTTGTGGACCCAAGTTTGGTTATCATTTCCGCTGCGTATTTGACATGGTATCAGAGCCCTAGGCTCTTGATAGATCTTGGGAGTTTTCTGAGCAAAAGGGGGATAGTTAGGTTGTTGATTGGTGGACTGTTTTGGACTGTTCGGGAAGAGAAAATGCAAGAGCAAGGCGGGCTAAGGTGCTGGACAACCACTTGCAGGTTTTAGGTTTTTTTTCCCCACCTACCCACCCTTTTCAATTACATCCCCGCGATGGCAGATTTGTTAGAGATGGCTGAGAAGCACGTGAAGATCCCGACTCTCCCCATGTTCCCAGTGGACCGTCAGTTGGACGGGAACAATTACGGCATCTGGAAGGTTATGATGGAGTCTGTGCTGGAGTCATATGACCTTGCTGATTTCATCGTCATCGAGGTTCCACGGTCGGAAGCAGAGGAAGGGGAGTTACTGTCGATGAAGAAGGACCGAGAGGCACAAGCACACATGTGGGATCGTGTCAACGCCAAGGTGCGGTCATTTATTTTCCTCAACTGCACACCACAAGTGATCAATCATGTAAACCACATGACGCTGGCCAGAGGCATATGGCAGCACTTGGCTTCTCTTTATAACAGGGTATCACCCATGAAAAGGATCTCCTTGGAAGTGCAGATGTGGGATATGAACCCTGCAAAGTCCTCTCGACGATGCGGGAACACATTAACAAGCTGCAGGCCCATCAGCAGGAAGTCCTCCAAGCTAGGAGGAGATATCATCTGAAGACATGGCCATCACTTTGCTGTCCCACTTGCCGCTCAGTATTCTGTTTTCTACTCCTCGTTGATTACGAGTGGCAGGCTCAGCACCATTACCTGGGAGGAGCTTGTGCCAATGGTCTTGGACCAGGAGGAACGTTTCACGAACCCTCCTCACAGCGGCGGTTCGGAGGCCTTAACTGGCCAACGGTCGA
Organism: Cibotium barometz; assembly: GCF_041138505.1. Taxonomy (NCBI): domain Eukaryota; kingdom Viridiplantae; phylum Streptophyta; class Polypodiopsida; order Cyatheales; family Cibotiaceae; genus Cibotium; species Cibotium barometz. Next base: position 44,286,159 of record NC_141087.1, read on the forward strand.
AAGGCCGGAATAACAAGAAGGACAAAGGGAAGGCTTCACCGGAGTCTTCTGAGAAGAAGCCTGACTCAGAACGAGAGAAACTGAAGGCCGAAAGATCCTGCAATGATTGTGGCGAGAAAGGCCACTACTGGAGGAAGTGTCCTAAGTGGACTGGGAAGAGTGCTGATTCCTCAGCACTCTTCCCAGTGACTCCTGCATTTGTGCACTTAGAGATGATGGACTCCGACGCTTCATCGTCTTCAAGCGAGGAGGCAGTTGGCTTCATCGCGAAGAAGGATCCCCGGGAATGGATTCTTGACAGTGGTGCTTTCAGGCATATGACTCCATCCCGTGACTTCTTTTTGGATCTGAAACGGCAATCAGGTCGCATCTTTATTGGCGACAACTCCACTATTCCGATACATAGTGAGGACCGGATGGAGATTATTCCCGACGGCAAGGGGGGCAAGCATGCTTCCCGTGTTCTTTATGTCCGTGCTCTGGGTTTTCATCTTCTGTCAGTGCATGAAGTATGCAAGACTGGCTTTCGGGTGGAATTTGAGGAGCATTCAGTTGCTCTACAGGACCGTGAGACTGGCCAGGTTGTTTGGGAAGGCAGTGTGAAGAATGGTATCTACAAGCTCTCTGCACTCTCCTCATTGACAGGTTCTCAAGTCGGAGATTTGTGGCACTTTCGTTTTGGCCACTTAAATGTGGATGCGTTGCGGCGAGCTTTCCGAGACCAGATGGTGGTTGGCTTGCCAGATGTTGGCAGTAGGCAAGGGCGTTGCAGTTCTTGCATACGTGGTAAGGAGCACAGGGAATCCTTTCCGAAGCAGACTTCCCAGCGGGCTTCGAAACCATTGGAGTTGATTCACACTGACTTGTGTGGACCTCAGCAGACACCATCTTTGGGAGAATCTCTCTACGTTATGCTGCTTGTTGATGATTGTACCAGATTCACGTGGGTCTACTTTCTTTCCCAGAAGGACCAAGCTTTTGCACGGTTCAAGGATTGGTGGAGAAAGAGTCTGGATTTCAGGTAAAAACTCTCAAGGCTGACAAAGGAGGTGAATTCTCCTCAACTGTATTTCTCAAATTTTGTGCAGATCATGGCATGAAAAGGGAACTGGCCAATACAGGATCGCCTTCGGAGAATGGAGTTGTAGAACGCAAGAACAGGACTGTGGTGGAGATGGCAAGGACCATGCTGGAGCATCGTGATCTTCCTCGTCCACTTTGGGGAGAGGCTGTGGCAACGGCTGTCCATACCCTCAACCGATCCCCGACGACTTCAGTACCCCATATGACTCCATTTGAGGCATACTTTGGCAGGAAACCTGATGTCTCGCACTTCCGTGTTTTTGGGAGTGATGCGTATGTACATATTCCGAAGAAGCAGAGGGGGAAGCTTGACTCCAAGTCCCGCAAGCTTGTATTTGTGGGGTATAATTCTCTTTCCAAGGGATACAGATTGTATGATCCAGACAGGAACGAGATTGTTGTCAGCCGGGATGTGGTCTTTGACGAGCATGTTCCAGTATCCACTGCCGAGGAGCCGCCACTTCTTGGAGATCCAGAGTCTGATGATGATTCCCAGACCATTATTCCAGTTGATCAACCTCAGTCAATACAGGAGGTTGAGCCCGCAGCTGGAGTTAAGCCCCCGCGACCATTGGAGGCTCCACGATTTGTTCGAGTACCTAGGTGGTTGTTAGACACCCTTCGGGAGTCAGGTGTCACGGAGCTACCCTCCGAGTGGACCATAGAGGACAGCCCTCGAAGATCACACAGAGTCCGAGATAAAAGCAATACAGGATACTTGGAGGAAAGCCATGCAGGTGGAACATGATGCCATCGAGAAGAACACATGGGAGTTGGTACCGAGGTCGTCGAAACGGTCAGTCATTGGTGTCAAATGGGTCTTTAAGACCAAATATGCGTCTGATGGGTCGGTGGACAAACACAAAGCCAGACTTGTGGCTAAAGGTTATGCTCAGCGGCGGCCAGGTATCGACTACGAGGATACCTTTGCACCGACAGCACGGATGTCCACGATTCGGACCGTTCTTGCCCTTGCTTCTTCTCAAAGGTGGCCCGTGTATCAAATGGATGTAAAATCTGCGTTCCTTAATGGTGACCTGCAAGAGGAGGTGTATGTTGAGCAGCCAGGCTTTATTGTTCCAGGATCAGAAGGGATGGTTTACAGGTTACGTAAGGCCTTGTATGGTCTTAAGCAGGCTCCCAGGGCTTGGAATCAGAAGATTGATTCCTTCTTTGTTCGGACTGGATTTCAGAGATCGGTTGCAGATCCTAACCTGTATCTCTTTCGAGAACACGGCATGGTCACGATTATCATCCTTTATGTGGATGATCTCATTCTCACCGGCGGTCATGTGGAGCACATTGGTGTGACGAAGGCTACCTTGTCAAAGGAGTTTGAGATGACCGACTTAGGCTTACTCCACTTCTTTTTGGGATTGGAGATCTAGCAGACCCAGAGGGGGTTTTTTGTCTCTCAGCAATGTCTCTCAGCAACGGTATGTTCATGAGTTGCTTGAGGCCTTTGGGATGGAGAACTGCAAGCCTATTACTTCGCCAATGGACCCAAACACAAAGTTAACCGTTACTGATCCTTGTGAGCCAGTTGATGCCTCGTAGTACTAGAAGTTGGTTGGTTCATTGATCTGGTTGCTGAACACCAGATTGGACTTGAGCTCCTCCGTGGGACTGTTGAGCTCTTTTATGCAAACGCCATTGAAGTCTCATTGGGACGCAGGATTGCGGATCTTGCGGTATCTGCAGAGTATGAAGGATCTAGGACTCTTTTACACAGGAGGGGATGGAGTCAGACTCCAAGGTTGGAGTGACTCAGATTGGGGAGGAGATCCAGACACGAGGAGATCTACTTCAGGGGATACAGTTTTACCCTCGGCTCAGGAGCAGTTTCTTGGAGCAGCAAGAGGCAGCCAACTATTGCCCTCTCTTCGAGAGAGGCAAGGTACTGGGCTGCTTGTGGTGCTGCTTGCGAGGTTGTGTGGCTGCGGAGGCTGCTAGGCGAGATTGGGTTTCCACAGAAGGAGCCCACAGTCATCCAGTGCGATAACCAAAGTTGTATAGCTATTGCTCGGAACCCGGTCTTCCATGCCCGGACCAAGCACATAGAGATACAGTATCACTTTGTACGTGAGAAGATCTTGGCTGGTGACATCTTGCTACTTTATTGTTCGACGGAGGACCATGCGACGAACCTCTTCACGAAGTCTCTACCTCAGGCTACGCTCAGGTGGCACTCCAGCTCCCTTGGGTTGATTGCACAGCCAAGAGCTGAGAGGGGGTGTTAGAAGTCATCTCCTGTCTTAATCAGACACCAGGGCCTCTGTTGTGGGTGTATAGGTGTTTTATCATTTTTCCTCACTCCCCATATTTTTTCCCCATTTTTCCATGGTGTGGATGGATGCCAGATGTTGGCAAGAGCCCATGGTGCTGGCCAACTGCACCTCCTGTGCTCCTGGTGGCTGGCCGACTGCCTATGCTGCAGTCATGGAAGTGCTGATGCTGGCCGACCTGCTTTCTTCAATCGGGTGGAGACATTTGCTACTGGCCGACTGCTTTATGCAGTCATGGAGAGCCATCATGCATTGGCCGACTGCATCCATGGGGCATATAAATAGGCCCCATGCTCCTCACCATTTATTCATTCAATCTTGTACAAGATCTTGTGTATAGAGAAGAGTTTACACGCCTCTCTCTCAATGTCTCTTGTACTATCTATTTTCTGCACTCTACTTGCTCTCGTGGACCCAAGTTTGGTTATCATTTCCGCTGCGTATTTTGACAGACCATTATGAGATAACAGTCCAATGTAGCATGTAGCCTATTTGGCATTGTGCCAAATCTAATCTAAGCCGTCTCTAAACCATATAGCCTCATAGGCCACCTTCTCGTGAATACGGGGATGCCGAGCGCTCGGGTTGCTGAACTATGGGGCCGTACAAACATGAGCTAGCCGGTGCCAAATCTAATCTAAGCCGTCTCTAAACCATTTGGCCTCATAGCCACCTTCCCATGTGAATATGAGGATGCCGAACGCTCGAGCTGCTCAACTATGGCTACTCCTCATAATGTAGGCCGTACAAACATGAGCTAGCTAGTGCCTAACAAAATGAGGGTGGAGCATTGATATCCAACACTACGCCCCATTGTGCAGCTAAGGCTGCTCGAGTACCACATTCTTCGTACAAGGAGGGATTCGACCTATCAAGAGACACCCACCCTCAAACTGCAATTGAAGTTATGCATCAAATTTAAGGTTCGGTGTAATACTTATAGCAATGGAGAATACAAAAGTCAACCTGGATGGATCGGCAAGCACCTGACAATGCGAACTGGAACTTCAAGTCCAATTGAGACCAGCATTGGAAGGTTCACATGATCAACCTCTCGTGGGACCTTTTAGAGGTCTTTTCTTTGACAAAAAAATTGATCGCAAACCAATTTAGGAGCAAGTAAAGAAGGCCTCATCCATTGCAATGCAGCCAGTTCTCCAACTGTGGGAACTCAAAGGAAAGATAAAGCGTGAGACTACATCGATCACCAACGTCCATAGTCTCATTGCACAATGCCCAAGACCAAGAAACCAAATCCCTGCTCAAACTATTACTCTGGTTCCTTAAGGTCTTTATAATGTGTGGGCATCCTTGTGTACTCTTAGCATCTTGTCACGTCTACCAGAACAACCTGATTTAGCATGTGCTCCATGTTATAGAATGTTTTCTTGCACCCAATGGCCTTCAGAACCCAAACTAGGATCCTAAGACCCATCAAATGAAACTCTTTCTTCCAATCATACCTGCATGCTACACCTTGGCTCCAACACTGTGGTCTATGGAAAAAAGATAGCCCTAGCCCAGTTCATCATCTTTCTTGCAATCACTTGCAAGCTTTACCTTAGGTCTGTTCCTGTAGTCTGTGTACAGGGGGGACACTTAAAAGTGTGCACCCATCCCTCTAGTACTCATTGAAACGCAATGGGCAACCCGCCTCCCAAGAGACAATATTTTCAATTTCGTAACAGAGAAGCTTTGCACACAATGGGAAAACATCAAGCAAAAAAATTGATGGTCATAGGACCAAACTCAGTCAGGGACCTTATTTTTTCTCTAATTATCTCACCATTTTTTTTGTTCTCTTGTCACCATAGCAGCAAAGCCTTAAAGAATCGGATGTATAAACTCTGCCTATAGTATCAATTAATCATCAACTTGACCCCAGCGTCAGGCCCCCAACTCAATGAAGAATACCATTAGCTCTGCTACATTTTTGGCCTTCATTACCCAATGAAGAATACTGTTAAGTCAATAAAGAACACCATTGGCTGCTACTTTCGGCTGTTTCATATCATAAGAGCGTCGATAAAGCGAATCAACTCCAACCAGAAAAAATGTTCCAGGCCGTAAGTCGGTCATTTCAGAAACAGGTTTGAAATCGTTCGCTCCGTAACGAGTCTCCATTAGCTTCATTGTTTTATCAAACTCTTCAGGAGAAACCTGCATAGAAAAATCATATGTATATATAATTCAATCCAGTAGCATTTTAAGCATAAACTTAGTTTATTCCAGTCCCATTAATCCACATGAAAACAATACCGTGATTAAAGAGCTGAGCTTGCTCTCAATGTCAAGGGCGGATGTGATTCTCGACAGTGTGAAATGTCCTTCACCCTCTCTAAACCAGATAGAAAAAAGAGTGGAGGCAAGCCCACTTCCATACGAGAACATCAACGTTCGTTTTCCATCCTGTTATGTCAAGCCACAAGTGCATGACTTTAAAAAAAGCACTACATCAGCATGCATTGTGCACAAGCGACTCAGACTAGGAGCTATACCAGGACACCAGCTTTTTGATGGATGAGAGATGCCAACCCTGCGTAAAGGGATGCACAATACATGTTGCCAGTTTGTTTCGGCAGTAGAGTGGCAGGCTCCACCTTCAAATTGTAAAGAGGCTTGGCCACTTGCTGTGAAGCCTGAGAAAGACAAAAGTTGCAACATCAGAACAATGGTAAATCTTAGAATGGAATTGAATGGTTCAATGGTCTTGCAAGGTCCCAGTTGCAAAGACCTACAACAGAGCTAGCTAGCTTTGATTTTTAAAAAAAGCCCCTTAAAACATCAAATTCTTGATAAGAGTTAAGGACTAAAACCTTCTCTAGATCACGATTGCTGTAGCTTTCCTCTGCAGACAATGTCCTGAAAGGCTCCAAAGTTGCAGCAGCAGGACCCTCTAAATAACTATGACACAAACCAAAACAGAACACGTCACCATCTTAACCTCATATAAACTGCACACGCAAAATAACTAGCAGCTGATATCACACGCACATTATATGGCAAGATAGCAAGAATTACAAACTCAGGGAGTTTGGGCACATAATAACTCCACATGAGGAAGTTATGAGTCATTCATTAATAGCAAATTGATATCCAATCAATCTCTAAACACCATAATTGATTTCTCTTCTCAGATCAATTATTCATTACATGCTCTGCCAATTTTTCACATGGAAGCGTGCAAGTAAGAGATGGCATACCTAGCTTGCCTCAAGAAATCATTGTAAACTAGGCGCCCAAAGCTTTTCTGCACGAGCTGCACACACTCAGAAGGTATAGGGATGAAAGTTTCATTAGTAGAGACAAACAAACAATGATCATTATAAAAAAAAGAGACCTGGTCCTAATGTGTTTTAAAGACTTGTTGCAACCCCTTAGATTAGAATACCTTGTTATAGGGAGAGTGACAAACTACATAGTCTGCATCTGACAAAGAAAACGGTACGCCTTTCGCTTTCTCAAACCTGTTCATCTCACAAAACATCCTTGTGATAACCTTGCAACTTTTAAACACAAGAAATACTCAAGATCTGTTGCACGGGATCCATCCTGCTAGAAAACATGGCATACTTTTCGCATAGACGCCCATAGCATAAGTCTAGTGCCTTAAGATAGCACGTCTGTGATAATTTCCCATCAACCACCTACAGACAAGACGATTACAAAAACATTAGGGGGGGAGCAACTTGAACCTTCCAAGGACATAACAACAACCACACTATCTTTTTAAGGCCTATTTTTTTAAGGAACAAACCGGATACTCGCTGGCCAGCTTGGGCTTGTAGAAGTCATAGACATGGGCCATGTGAGTTCCAGTGTACTTGCGCTCCATCACTAATGGTGCATTAGGTCCAATCAGCATGGCAACAGCCCCTGCCCCTCCAGTTGGCCGTGCAGGTCCTTCTGCATAAACCTACAACAATACGCAAGAACCACAGACCTCTAAGCTTCCATAATTAAAGCCCGGCCAGCCAATACCTTTTGCTCATATTAGTGCATAAATCAAAGGCTATCTTTAGATATAAATCCTTCACTTTTGAGACAAATCCAATTCAGACACGACGAAGAGGATAATAACAAGTTGAAATCCTGCAAGACTCTCACCGCACTGTCCGCCGCAACCACTAGTCCAAACCGACCATCCCATGCACTGCTTTCAACCCAATTCATGCAATTCAGCAAGGCAGCAGTTCCACCATAGCATGCATTTGTCGAATCCACTCCTTCAATATCACTATTCCCAGACTTCTGCATGAGGGAACCCATAATCCACTACTTTAAGCCCATCTCCAGAGCATGTATGGAAAACTTCAAGATGAGTACACGCGGCACTACAACATGACTTGCACAAAAGCTACCTCAAAAAGCTGCATAATCCATGTTTTTATGGACTTGCTTTTGTCAACTACAGTCTCGCTTCCAACTTCAAGCCTTCCAATTTGATCAGGGGAAACCTTATACTTGTCAAGAAGAGATTGCACAACTGTCAAGCTGTTAAAATAGCAGTAAACTGGTTTGGTTTAGCACGTCAAACCTGCCATGAAGTAAAGCATTTTTACTCAAGTAAAAACTCTCCATACTCATGTATGCATGGAAGATACCATGCTCTGTAAAGCCATAGCCAACGACATATGATTGCACAGAAGTGCAGGGAATGGGACTTGAACCCAAGGTTTCTCAACACGAGGAGCCCGAAGCTCAAACCAATATGCGGGCATCACACACACACACACACACCGGAAGATTTATATTTACAAAAAAGTATGCACACACATTTGTATATATGCATGGCAATCTATGCAGTGGAAAAACATGAAAAGTCTCTAATTAGCAAACTAGCATTTTGATGGCATGGAAAAACTATCTGTAACTTTTTCCATACTTGTTCATACATCATTGCCGTGTTGATACCTCTGCTGGAAGGAAAGCAAAAAGCAATAAAATATTCATCCAATATTTGTGCCCCTATTACCTCATCGAAATCACGTCCTCAAGATCTGTGCAGAAAGCCAATCGATCTTGTCCCAGTCCAATTGTGTACTTTCCTTTGCTAGCCCCATCAAACGTTTCCAGTGCATCCTGTTTTCAGAAAAGGCCCAACTATAGGAATCAATCACTACAAGGTTGCATTGACACCACTGAATCACCCAGTAGATTTGAGCTTGTCATAACAGGGCAATGGGCAAGCCCTTCAACACCCCCCCACCCACCTCCAAAAAAAAAAAAAAAAAGATTATTGTAGAGGGCCTATCCTAAAGGCAAATCAGCGTAAAGTCCATGAGAGGATATAGCCCAAATCTTTTTTCAAACACAGAAAAATGTACCCAAACATTTCTGGCTCATGTAAAAAATCACATGATTTGAAATAGAAAATAAACGCAGCCAATTATACACCGAATCTGTTGGAATCCAACTCTGTCTGTCTCTCTCCCGCAACCAGAAAAACGTCCAAAAATGATGGGCTACAAAGGGAAAGGATGGTACCTGAAGAACTGAAGTGGCAGGAAAGTGGACTTCCATGGCAAGGATGCCAACGTTCTGGGGCCTCTTTGCCATTGCCTAAAACTTCTACAGATTTTTATTTTTTTTTTTAAAGAAAGAAGCTGTACAGCACTCTGTTCTGCAGACTCTCTTCTGATTTTTGCAACAAGAGAAAATAAGGGGGTGCGCTGAAAGGCTGAACAGTAATGCAAAAGCACAGAGCGAAAATAAGGTTTGCGCTAAAGCCCACAGTAATACACACACACACACACACACACACACACACACACACACACACAGGTGTTTGCAACTGCTCCCTTCCACTTTTATAAAGAAACGCAACGCAGCTTCTCTGTGTCTTTCTTTCCTTTTACTGTATGTGCAAATCACTGTTGCAATTGCCTTTTCTATGAACGTGACACGCAGAGAAATTCTCGCTTTCTTGCAAGAGCCCTGTCTTGGCAAATAATAAGAAATTATCGCGCCTCTGACACACACGGGAAAACTTTTCAAAAAGCTCGCTAGTCCGTAAATAAAAAAGAAAACAGTGTCAGAAATAAACTTTTTTTCCCGGCCAGTGAAAAAAAAACGACAATCGATTTTTATTGAAAAAATGCTTAAGTTAATTGGTTTTATAACTAAAACTTCAAAAATTAAATCTTATAAACCCATCATTAACGTTTATACCTTCTTATGCACCCTATACTCAAGAGGAGTTGAACCCATAACCTTCCAATTGCAAGTCCAAAGTCTTATCCACTGGGCTAGCATCTTGGGAACACCTTATACTACGGGTGTGTTTGTGTGTAGGTGGGCACGTACGCTACCATCCGCACACCTTAGGCTGTCATTGTTCGATCGCCATGGCGCTTGCTTCCACCCTCTTCTTCGTCGATCCTGCGGGGTGCCTTTCAAGCTCACGCTTTGGATCAAGGGCGATGGTTATTATGGACATCAAAGATCGTGACTCAACTTGCGACGCCCAATTCTATCAAACCTGTGCAGCGTGTTCACTCCAATCGACTGAGCGACTAACTTGTGGGGTTCGTCCTCCTGCGGCTTATCCATTGCCTACAAAGTGGCCCCCTTGTAATACTTGGGTGTGTGTGTGGTGAGTAGTATGGGGTGTGTGTATGTGTGTGTAGCCGGGTGAAATTCCTGTGTGCGACTAGGAATGGAATACGACCTCATGAAAAAAACAACATTGCATTTCCTTCTCTTCAAGTTCAAGGGCTCCCTCCTTTGATGTTGTATCTATTACCCCACACCTTGCCCCCACCTTGTTGCCCATTTTTGGGCCAATAAGAAGGTGGGTCCCCTATTTTATGGATTAAAGCCATGGAGCTTAAGACCATGTATCCATCAGCTCTATGTATGTATTGTATGTACACATATGCATAAAGTTATAGGATCTAAGCATACATAGGGATCTATGTAAGCGCTCTTTGCTTGAGTTCTATGTATGCTTAAGCTCTCTCTACTCTATTTAGCTAAAACTTACAAAGTATACACAATGGACCTACAACTCAAAAAAAAAATCTCAATTTGAAAAAAAAAGTTAAAAATGTAAGGCATTTTAGTTAAATTTAGCTCAAAACTTTCTGTAATCTTGTAGTTAAGTTTTATATTAACTGAGTATGAACACTGCCTCATTCCTCCTTAAGTATTGAGCTTTTCCCCACAACCTAGTTAACCGAGCCATGTAGCATTAATTTCATCACATGCCCATATTTCCTCGTGTTCCAGAGATGTTTGGAACCATAGTTATGTTGGTGGCAAACGTGTAACTATGTTGATTTTGGCACCATAGTTGGTGGCAAACTTGTAACTATGTTTGGTTTGCACCATAGTTATGTTGGTGGCAAACTTGTAACTGTGTTGATTTTGGCACATTTATACTATGTTGATTTTGGCACATTTATACTATGTTGATTTTGGTACATTTACAAAAGTGGGTCTTACAAAGATTCACAATTTATGAGGTTGTGGGAAAGCCACATTTATCTTAAACTTTATTTGCCAACACACCACCCCCCGCCCCCCAAAAAAAGAAACCCCTCTCTCCCCCCCTTCTTCCCCCCTTCCTTCCTGTAGTCGTAGATACACACACACAATTATGGCCAAATGTGTTTTTCCACTCAAACATGAATTTGATAATAATTAACCCCTTCATGCAAACATTTTTGCTCATTGTAATGCTAGCCCATTCACATGAAGATATATGTAAGAGTTGCAAAAACATAAAATCACAAAAACCTTCAAGAGCGTGTTTCAAATTAAGCAAAATGAGCACTTCTATGCATATCCTCAACACATGAGGCTTGCTTCTCATGAGGTAACGTTAAAGATTAAGCAACTTCTAGGCAAGGCTAGATCTATCATTTCTCTAACCCTTATGTGAAGTTAGCTCATTGCTCTCATCATCATAAACATAGCAAAAACAATGAGAAGCAAAAACAATGAGAATTTCATCGTGTGTCATATAAGTGTTTCCCATTCTCTTTGTGTTCTACTATAAGGCCCATTTTGTATACCTTCATAGATTCTCTTCTTTCTAGTGGAATTAGTTATGCAAAAGGTCATAAAGCTAACTTTAAAGGCATCTAGGTTATTCTTATGGCCAATAAATGAAGGCCATCCATTGTTCAAGTAAAAAAGGAATTTTTGAGCAAGTTGTTCATACACAACATTGCTTCTCTTTGAGCATGACTCTTCATGTTTTATTAACAAGTCATAAAACCTAATAAATTAAAACTCAAAACAAGTCTTAGCATGTAACTTTTACATGCCCCTTAACCACACCACATGGTGAACCTCCAATATAAAATTCAAAGGTTCAATTGTGGTGGGCCTCTAATATAAAATTCAAAGGTTCAATTGTGGTGGGCCTCTAATATAAAATTCAAAGGTTTAATTGTGGTGTAAAATCTTAAGTGTGGTTTGTACTTCATGTAAGAATGATGATACAAAGACAAAGTAGAGAGAGAGAGGTTGTTTTATACGAATGCACTCTCTATAAGTGTGTGTGTGTGTGTGCGCGTGCGTGCATGCGCGCACATACGCGCATACGTGCATGCTCTTGCACATACATATGCCGTGCTCGTATGTTATGTGCATATTCACATTGTTATACATGCACGAGTATGTATAATTCACATTGTTATACATGCACGAGTATGTGCCAAACACTCACACACAGAGGGTAAATTGTTCAAGCTTCTTTGTATTTGCAAATTAGCTTGTTCTAAAGGAGAGGAAGGGTGGGGAGGTTTGTATATGCACATGTGGTACCGTGCATGTGCATATGTATGTGTGTGTGCAGCCATGTGCACGTGTATGTGTGCATGTGTTCATGTGTGTATGCATGTGCATGTCTATATACATGTGCATGTAACACACATACGTGCACATGGACACACACACTCCCATGCACATGCACACATGCATGCACGTGCACATTTGTACATGCACACACACCACACATAGATCCTCTTTGTAACCATTGGATTCATGTTTGTAGGGAAACAAAACTTTATATAGTTTTGATAAAAGAAGACTTTATATAGTTTTGATCAAAGAAGCAAACAATCACAATCAAATAATCCCGGTTCATCAAGCATATCTAACCACTTAAGAACTTAAGCTTTCTAGTGGGAATAACTAAAAGATAATTATTTATGTACGTTTATAAAATCATACTTGATCTTAAAGGAACCTCAAGTAATTAACTAAAGATGATCAAATTCAACCCAATAGTGGCATCAATTGAATTAGCAAGGGCCCTAACATGTATGCATTAAAACTTCCTTATCAATATTGAAACAAAGTGGGTGCTTGTGACACTCCACAAGTACTCTACATTTAACATCATGTATGGCTCCACCTAAGCATGTTATAGAAAAAAGGTGGAATAAGACACAATGCCATTTTTTAGCTTTCACTTCAAAACTTGTAACATGGCTTATATTTTGACTCTTTGTACCCACTCCATATGGTACTGGAGGTCAACATCTCAAACACTTGATAAAAGGTATTCACCAAACTTTTATACTTCTTGTTGCTTTTATAATGTAAATCCAAACATGTCATTGTTCATGAAGACGTTGTGAGAAAGAAATTTAGAGTACTTTACTCAATACAAGGAAAACAATTTGACTTCTCAACATTTTGCATTGAATTCAATGATTCTTCTTTAGCATGTTGAATACGTATATGAGAAAGAAATTTAGAGTACTTTAATCAATACAAGGAAAACAATTTGACTTCTCAACATTTTGCATTGAATTCAATGATTCTTCTTTAGCATGCTGAATACGTTTAGTTGGTATTACTTTTCTCTTGCCACACGCAAAAGAATAAAGTTATACCAAACACAACCTTTTTATGCAACATACCTACACACAGTTACATGCATGCCCACACTTCACCACCCCCTCCCCAACACACCTAAACAAAAGTTGTAAGTATTATTAGCCTCAGTAAGTTAATTATCTATATGAGACTTCAATATTTTATTATTATTTCCCTTAAACAAAAGCTATAAGTATTATGAGCTTTAGTAAGTTAATTATACAAGAAATAGCCTAGTAGGATTGCATGCATTATTACCTTTCATAAGTTATATATAAGTAGGCTAGGATTGCATGTATAAAGCACATTTCTCTCTCAATCTCAATGATTTTGATCTTAAAGTTTAGGAGTCTAGGCGTGTCAACGATCATGTTCATGTGAGCAAAGCCCTTCCCTAATGTGGTCACAATTTTGGGTCAAAGCAATTATTGACTAAAAAAAGTAGTTAGCTTGACAATGTATAAGGGACAGATAAGATCCATCAATCCAATCATTGAATTGGTTGGATCTAGAGCACTTACAAAAAAAACAATTTTCATCAATCGTAAGTTGGCCCAAGGTAGGTCACACAAGTGTATGGGATGCTAAGAGGAGCACATGGTTAGGATTGGCAAGGTAATTAAGTTCATGGGTGCTATCGCACCATGGAGGGGCACAACAAAGATGGGCTCACATCGGAAATTAAACACAATTAGGGTTGATCAAGCGTTTACATCAACTAAAGACAAGGTGCTAATGTCAAATGTGTGAAATTGAACTGCATGGCAGAAAGCCATTTTGGCTTGGTCCCATCAATTAGGGTAATATGTAGCATACAAGTCGGTATGTCTGGAAGATTATTGGGTACTAGGGTATTATGCAACATAGAAGATTATTGGACACTAGGGTATGCACAATAATCTTTAGGCGTATTTATTTTGTAAAACTTAGAGTAGAGAAATAGATTAAGGTAAAAGTGAGTTTGTGGATAATGGGACCCACCCCCTCTTAGAGTAGAGAATTAGGTTTAGATATAAGTGACTTACATTCCATAACTTGGCACTAGTTTTTCTAGGTGACACACCTAGAAGAGGGAGAAATGAGTCATCGTCCTAGCACTTTTTGAGACACCTTAGGCCTTGTCCAACCGCACCACCACAACAATGTAGCCACCTAGCTAATGAAGACAGTGAATCCTAGGAAAGAAATTTGTTGTATTTGCAGAGTTGGAGTTAATGAAAATTAATTAAATAAGCCCAAGGCACATTATTGGGCATACTCTAGTGTCATTCACACCCTTCTATGCTACACATTATCCATTGATGGATAAACCAACATTGACCTTTGACTCGGTTAGTTGACTAAGTTAATATCACCCCACATCTTAGCTCACATCTAGTCCCTTGGATGTGTAGATGCATTCCCATTGGTTAGTTGATTGGGTTAATATCACCCCCTTCCTAGCTCGCATCTTAATTGGCATCTAAAGAGAATGCAGGGGATTGGGAGAGCTTAAGTTCCACACATACACATAAGAGAGAGTAAGACACGAGAGAGGTATGGATGGCTGAATTTTCTTCTATCTTCTTCTCTTCTCTACAATCATAAACTAAAGAGATAAGAGTACATACCATAAGGGAAAGTACTCTCCTACCATAGCATACAATGGTCGATCCATAGTGTGAACCCAACTATATGAGCTGGCACTATAACAATGCCATACTCTAGTAATCCAAATGTGTTTGTCACATAGCTTGTCATCCATTGGCAACATATCAACTATAATCTCACCAACTGTGCCAGTGGCATAAGTGCGAAAGCTATCACCAAGGCAGATCATCAATTTCCATAGCACTAGTTAAGCTCGATATCTCAACACTCCCCTAGTAGGTAAGCTCCTAAATCTATGGAGCTTCTTTGTACCCAATGCCTTCGTAAAGATGTTAGCCACTTGCTGTGACATATACTAGATCTACATCACCTGTTAGAACTTCTCCTTCACAAAGTGTGTTATATGTACATTATGTGTGCTATGTTATATACACATTATGTGTGTATATACTAGGAGGCTAACCCACATTAGGCTTGTGAGCATGGGAGCATGGGAACAAGCTCTAGTGGAGCATGGGTTAGGACTAACCTTAAGGGTTAAGGTTAGGGTCAGGCATCCAAGGGTCACACATGGGGAATGGAAAGTCAAGAGTCACTTGAGGGCCCTCCTATATAATAGGGGCATGGGGCACACTCAAGGGGGCTTGGGGGCTTGGAGGTTTATGCTATGGTCTCTTGTGTAGAGGTCCATATCTACTCATCTACCATTTCACACTATAGCTACATGCTATTGGATTGGAGTTATACCTCTTGATGGTATGGGACATCAAGGTAGAGGTATGATGATGTATTTTATTTATGATTCATGTGTGCATCCCTTGGGCTCAGGGGTGGTTGGGTGGTTGAGTTTATGCCTGATTTATGCATGTTTATGCATAACAATTATCTAGAGAGATCTTTGGGTTTTAACAGTGGTTTCAGAGCAATCTCTAGTTAATTGTTGTTGATTTTTTAGAAGTAAATTTTAATATTTACTAATAAAAATGTTATTTTGTTGATTTGTGTTGGTGATTTTACACGTGGATCATCGATATGGTGATTGGAACACGTGTTACTACTACTCAATGGACGAATCGGTTTTCTCGTGCTGACATTAGATAGATGCGGGTTATTCGCATATTATTAATACGATTATACCTCGTATTAATGGATATTTATGTTTGGATTAATTCTAAGCGATGTATTCATGATTTTTTACCATTGTTTAGCCATTCTTTTTGGACTTGTTCCTTAATTGCTTTTGATGGCTATAATTTGCGTTCAAAGTGTGTTTCACCTTTGACACTTTTCCATGATAATTTATTTTGCACTTATTTAAGTGTGGATTGTGCTTAATTTCTTAAGCCTAAGACAAATTCTATCATGGGTTAGTTGATCAGTTTATTTTGGTGGATTTTTATTGGATGTTTTTCAAGTTTTATATGGACTCATCAGGTTCTGCCTAGATCACTTGTGTCTAGGGGTTTTTTATTGAGTGCTACACACATGTGTTTCACTTACTTACTTTGGAGTTTTGCTTGAACGACACAATGTTCATATACTTCGGATTGATGAGTTGGCCACCAATTTTAATGCTTCTTTTGGCATGATTAATGTCCATTAGATGGTATGCATTGATTTTTATGATCAACTATGGTCTTTATGGATTCGAGGAGCTTCTATGCTTTTATCCATGGTTTTATAAGGATCTTTTGATCTTTTGGATAATTTCACGTGCCTTGAAGGTAGCATTTGCCTTTATTTTTTGCACGTAATTTTGGACTATGTTCTTTGTACTCTTGTACTATATTCCTTGTACTCTTGTACATATTCCAACTCGGATACCTAGTTGCTTATATATCTAGGTGAGTTATTTTTTAAACCCTAACTTTATTGTGTTTTGGGTAGTTATCATTAGAAAGGTGCTAATAATTCAATTTCTTTTCTAATGATGTACTCAAAAGGAGTTATTCCTTGATGTAGTCTTAAGTATATAGAGACAGGTTTAGTATGTGAAAGTCTGGATAAGACCATCTTATTCCTTTTATACAGGATTTTATTCATATTTCCTAGACGACATACGAGGGAGTTTCAAATTGTTAAGGTATGTATGGGTGGTATCATGGTGGTATGGGACGCTAGTGATCCCTCACATATATTATCTTATGGGATAATTTGGGCTCAATATTGTTGCTTTGCTTACATCACTTAGCATGTTGTCCTCAACATTCAAAGACAATCTCATTTTCTAAATTCATTAGAAGTTATAGTGTGGGCATTCTTCTAGATAAACTTCTTTTATCTATAGCCTGCATGTGATGAGGGTAATCTCATCGGCATTTTCACTTGTTGAAATCTCTTTCTTTAGAGTTCAAACAAGTTTATCTTGTTGTGTTCGGATAAGGAAATTTGGATTCTTCCTTTGTTGGCATTTCTTTCTCTAGTTTCGTACTTTAGGTGATTTGTACAATCAACCTGATTGTTTATAGATGGACATATGTGACTCATCGAGACGCTAATGACTCTCTATGTTGATATGGGTAACTCGGGACGTCGATTATTCCATATGCAGATGTGGGTATGTCGGGGCATCGATGAATCCCTGGTTTCTGCTGTTATAATGCCATGTTTTCCTACTTTATTCCGAATGGTTTACAACGAGGAAGTTACTTTGAATGTGAATTTCTCTGATCATCCGTAGTCTGATGGGCAAACAGAGCGTATGAATCAGATTATAGTGTATATGCTTTGTGCATATGTCTCTAGAAAATCATCATATTGGAAAAAATATCTTCCAATGATGGAATTTACCTATAACAATTTTAAATATACGGCTATTGGTTTTAGTCCGTGCATACTTATGTATGGGTATCAACCCATACATAACAATGATGGAATTTGCCTATAACAATTTTAAATATACGGCTATTGGTTTTAGTCCGTGCATACTTATGTATGGGTATCAACCCAGGGCACCTATTGATGTCGGTCTTAAGGACATCGAGCTTGATGCATCACGGGATTTCTTGCGAGATATGTAGGAAATGTTGACCGAAGCTCGGGATTCTATCAGAAGTGCTCAAGATAGGGCACGGTTTTATGCTGATAGGGGACGCTCATCTCGGTCTTTTGAACCAGGAGTGTTGGTTTATTTTAATGTTCCTAAAGATTTTTAAACTTTATCAATGGAAAAATGCTCGAATTTATATCCTAGATATTGTGGTCCATTTTCGAATTATACATCAGATTGGCACAGTTGCGTTTGAACTTAAAACTACCTCCACATGTTAGAGTTCATCCAGTCTTTTATATCAATAGATTAAAAGGAAAACTGGGAGGTGAGGATAACACAGTTACTCCTCAAGAACTCGTTGAAGTCGATTATTTATCCTATGTTTCACATGAACCTGATAAGGTTCTTGAATTCAGGGAAAGGAAACTTTCTAGTTGACTAATCCCCCTGAGGTTAAAATTAGGTGGAAAGATAGGGAAATAGAGGATTCGACTTGGGAGTCGGTTGAGATTGTTCAGTGCAGTTCTCCTTCTTTTCATTTGCAAGAGTGCAATGTTTTAAGAGAGGGGAAGTATGTTATATGTACATTATGTGTGCTATGTTATATACACATTATGTGTGCATATACTAGGAGGCTAACCCACATTAGGCTTGTGAGCATGGGAGCATGGGAACAAGCTCTAGTGGAGCATGGGTTAGGACTAACCTTAAGGGTTAAGGTTAGGGTCAGGCATCCAAGGGTCACACATGGGGAATGGAAAGTCAAGAGTCACTTGAGGGCCCTCCTATATAATAGGGGCATGGGGCCCACTCAAGGGGGCTTGGGGGCTTGGAGGTTTATGCTATGGTCTCTTGTGTAGAGGTCCATATCTACTCATCTACCATTTCACACTATAGCTACATGCTATTGGATTGGAGTTATACCTCTTGATGGTATGGGACATCAAGGTAGAGGTATGATGTATTTCATTTATGATTCATGTGTGCATCCCTTGGGCTCGGGGGTGGTTGGGTGGTTGAGTTTATGCCTGATTTATGCATGTTTATCCATAACAATTATCTAGAGAGATCTTCGGGTTTTAACAAAGTGATAATACACCTGAGGGAGCTTTTGCTAGCAAACCTTCTCTCTTAAAGATGTGAACATTCTCTCTCTAGTCCCTCCGCCACCACTGTCTCCTTCTATCTCCTCCCACTACCTTCACTACCACCTCTTAGCCCATCCCACTTTGTCCCCTCCAACTGAGTTTGCTCCTCCCTTCCCGCTCTCTTCCTCAATTAGTTGGATTCACTCCCATGATAAAATATTCTGAAAAATCTCACTCCTGTGACAGTCCTCCCGTTTGGGGAAGCAATTGTCCTCAATTGCGTCAAATGATCAACAATCTAACAAGGTTAACTCAAATAATTAAACATAGTTCAATCACCATTTCTTGGCAATACTACATACATCAATAACACTAGATGATTAGTATTTATTGTGGAGTCACCCACGATACGCAATCACTAGTATGGTATGACTTGTGAGGACCCATACGACACCTCATTCAGTACCCTCGTATGGTGTGACACCTCCGTCGCTGACCCTCGGCATAGTGTGATACCTCGTTTGGTGACCTTCACACTAGTCCTCACCTGTGCGACACCTCATTCGGTATCCTAGCACATATCTCTCTTGTGTGACACCTCGTTCAGTACCCTCACACAATCTTTCATTGGTGTGACACCTCATTTGGTACCCTCGCACGCATCTCTCTCATGTGACACCTCGTTCGGTACCCTCACACAATCTTTCACTGGTGCGACACCTCATTTAGTACCCTCGCACGTATCTCTCTCGTGTGACACCTCGTTCGGTACCCTCACACAATCTTTCACTGGTGCGACACCTCATTTGGTACCCTCGCACTTGCCATCTTATTCCAATGATGATTTCAATAAGCATGTGCTCAAGGTAGGAATCTCGGTTTCCTGTTCGGTCTTAAAGATGGTGTCGTGTGAAAGCCACCTGGGTCAACAGATTATTTCTAACTTGTCTGTAAGAAAAAGATGACAGTTTAATAATTATTACTGATATTGGTATGATACTGTATTAAACTTAGATTTTCTCCACATGACATACTAAACTCCTCGGTCTAATATAGTTTTCAGGGATTTTAAATCTTGAAAGAGGTCTTGTTTACAATTGATGTTTGTAGACTTGAGCAAATCTCTGTTTTTGAATAAGAAATCTGTAATCTTTAGGAATCTTGTACTTGATTAAAGTTTTGGTTTGAATGTCTCTTGTACTAAAATGAAACTTCCTCTTGAGCTTGAATAGATCTTGTACTTGTATCTTGTGAAAAATTTAGACTATACTCTCTTGTGATTGATACTTTGATTCGTTATCTTGACTTGATGGTTACTTTTAATCTTACCTTAACATCCATGATACGATCGAGAGATACAAAACTTGATTTTTAGAGTACCTTTCTAACAACTTAATGGAGAACTTGATTTTTAGAGAGATACAAAACTTGATTTTTAGAGTACTTTTCTAACAACTTAATGGAGAACTTGTCTTTATCTACTACTAGCAATTACTCGTCACTTGAACTAATACTTGCTAGAGACCAACTAGCTATGTCATTAAATCTAGCATATCTTCTCTTAGTTAATGATCAATCCAAGTGATCTACTAGTACAAGTTTTCCTTATTCTTGATATTATGAATTGAGTGTTTTCTTGTCATCTGGAATCGGTTTCTAGAAACTAGGGTGCTCTAAAGTTTTCTTCCTAGGTCTCAATGAATGGCTTATAATACAGAAGGAAATGAATACTTAATTTTTAAAATTTTAGAATAAAAAATGAAATAAATAATTAATTCGACTTTAAAAATGATTAATGATTAATTCTTAAAACTTAAACATATAAAAGATAGTAAAATAAATGCTTACAAATTTTCTTAACCTCGAAAATGAAATTTCAATCATTTATAATGAAACTTGAATAAAATAATTAATTTAAAATAGTAAAAATTAATCAACAATAAATTTTAAAATTAAAGAGGATTAAAGAGATCAAAATTATAACTTAAATGATTTTTTTGTAATTTCCTAGCAGTAAAAATGAATTTTCATACAATTCTAAAGAAAAATCACTAAATAATTAATTTAAATAACTAAATTTATAGAAATTATTTTCTAAATTTTATAAAAATATTAAAACATATTTCCTTGGAAATTTTCTACTATTTTTACTAATTTTATTATAATTTTAATCTACTAATGCATTATACAATGAAACAAAGTATAAAAATTAATTGAAAAATACCTTTAAAATCTAAAAATTAATCAAGAATATTTAGAAACTAAAATTTTATTTTTATGAATTTTTCTAGCATGCAACTATAATTTTTTAAATAAATTTTAATTAAAAACTAGGGAATAAAAGTTGAGATAATTAATTTTGCACATGCAAATGAATTAATCATCCAAAGAAAAAGTGATAATCTAAACAATGACTAATGAAATTTATTTGGATTTAAAAGGATATGATCTAATAATTTTTAACAAATTAATAATTTGAAGAAACAATAAATTGAGATTTAATTATTATGATCATCAAATTAAATACTTGAAATTATAAAGATAAATAGAGAGAGTAGTGAAGGACTTAGCTTGCATGAATTTGATTTGCGAAGCTGTAAAAATAATTGATTTGGATGACACAAAATATGCATGCCATAATTTAATTAATCTAGAATGTGGATATTAAAAGTTAATTCAAAACTTGTCGGAGTCAAGTTGCAAAAAAACAAAATGTTTGGAAAATATAGAAAATTATTTTATAAACTCTTCAAGGTATGAGAAAAGACTTATCTCATAATTTGTTAGGTTGAAAAAGAGGATATTAACTGATCAAACAGAAAATTTTATTAGTTAGTAAGTATAGGTATCATTCTCTGGTTGAAAGCCTTTACACAAAATTTACGATGGGGTAGAAAGAGACTGAGTAGATTACATTTTTGAATAAAATCATACAGAGTGAAATCATAATTCAGAGGATGGTGAGTTGGTCTAATAAAAAGATAGTAATCTACTACCCCTAATTTTTTCAAAAACATGATTAGTTTAATATTATTCTGAAAGAAATTAACTGAAGTTTCAATAATGACGAAGCAATGTTTTTCGTCGTCGTTCCAGCATACCGGCCATTTAAAAATTTGTTCAATAGGGTTATTAAAAATTTGTTGAGCCAAATATGCATAAAATTTTTGTGGGTTGGTCGCCATGTGCTCGTAGACAATCTCCAATATGTCTTCCATAAGCTTGATCCCCGTAGTCTTGAAAAATTCGAATCTACTAAAATTTTCAAAACTAAAAATAAACCTTTAATGAGAAAGCTATGGAGACTTGAACATGGAATACCATAAGGCTTGGTAGAAGTCTTGAAGTTAAACAATTGAAAATTTGTGCCAAATATTACCCTAGAATACAATTGAATTTTGGCAAAAATTTTAAAATTGAAAATTGGGCATTGATATCTATCACCATATAATATTAAATAATTTTTCAAACTTTGGCCATAGTTTAGGCAAAGTTGGGATGGGTTTGCAGATAAAGTTGGGATGGATGGGTTTGGAGATCGTGAATATATATATATTTATATTAAGCTTTAATCAAAGCTTAAGGCTTAAATTATATTGAGCTTAAATAAGCCTTATTAAAAAGCTTATCAAAGCTTTGCTACTAAGCTTCAACCCAGCCGGCCAGCGAAGAGCGCTGCTGCGCGATTGGAAAGGAAATCTGCCGAGAATTTTCATCACTGCCAGTTCAATTGGAGAGAGAGAGGATAAAAGAAAAATACCAATTGAAATTATATATATATATATATATATGGATTTTTGATTTGAGTCTGCAGGCTTCGTGCTTTTAATAATTGAAAGCAAATAAGAAAAATTAATAACCTCCACCCTTGATTATGGAATTCAGACACTCTTGCTGCTCTTGTTGATTTCATCCGTATGGTTGGATTAGGGAAAGGATTTGAGTTTAGAAAGGTGGTTTTGGGAGAAGAAGGGTGGTTTTGTGAAAAGAAGAGTGGTTTTTCTATTAAAAAAGGTGGCTTTCTTGGTAGCCTTGATCCAAATTTTGATCTAATGGTTCACAAAATTCACATAAACATAGCTTCTTTTCCCCAAAGGTTTTCCACACCTTCTCTTCATTACCTCTTGGATTTTTGCATAAATTGTATCAAAATTCACATAAACATAGCTTCTTTTCCCCAAAGGTTTTCCATACCTTCTCTTCTTTACCTCTTGGATTTTTGGATGAATTGTATCCTTGTCCAAAGCCTTCTACTCTTGCTGTAGATTCTACTCTTCTTTCTACTCTTCTGGTGCAAGTGTATTTGAATTGGGTGCAAGTATATTTGAATTTGTTGAAAAGCCTTCAAATCACTCCAAGCAAATAACCTTTGAGTAAAAATCAATTTTTTGATTTTTCTTCAACTCTCCATGACCCAAATTCAAATCTTGAATTTGGAGTGCTCTCATACCACTATTACAGGACCATGGTACATGGATAAACCTTGCCCAATATATGTACAATGGGCCAAACCATACAAAATTAAATATTTAGCACACATGTGCTTGACTAGATAATCTCGTCCAATGTCCACCTTGGTCGTCTCGAACTCATGATCTATACTCAACATAATCCACAATGTTAGATCACAATTACTTTGGAATCACTCACAAAAATAATTATAACAAATGAAAATCATTCATTACCATGCTTCACACATGAACCATGCATCACACATAATTAACTGGATTCACTCCCAACATAATCCAAAATGTTAGATCACAATTACTTTGGAATCACTCACAAAAATAATTATAACAAATGAAAATCATTCATTACCATGCTTCACACATGAACCATGCATCACACATAATTAACTGGATTCACTCCCATGATAAAATGTTTTAAAAAATCTCACTCCCATGACAGTAAGGTTGACACATTACAGTATGTGAGTTACTCAAATGGACATGACCTCTTACAAAAGAATGGATTGGTATGCTTATTTTATGAATCAGGAGATCCAAAATGGTTTCCCATGTGATTGGCAAATGAATTGGATCAAACCAATTTACAAAGAAGGGGATGCTAATCAACTTTCCAATTATCATGCTCAGTGATGGCAAAAATGTTTGGTACTATTATGGAGCAAAAAATAAGTTCATGGGAAGAGTTTCATATGAAAAGGGCACTTGGGCAAGATGGCTTTTGACCCAAGCATAGTACTACAGACCATCTTGTTACATTAAGAGTTATTATGGAGCAAAGTAGACTAAAAGGCCACACACTATATTGTTGTTTTAAAGCTTTTGACACAGTGCCTCGTAAAGGACTTGGGGAGAGAATGGAGCAATTAAGAGTTGTTAAGATATCGAGCTCAACTAGTGCTACGGTGAACATTGATGACCCATCTACACCACTAGCATGGTTGGTAAGATTATGGGTGATATGCGGCCAGTGGGATGACAGGCTGTGTGACAACCATTTTGGAGAGACTGGCATAGTTATAGCGCTAGCTCATTTAGTCGGGTTCACATTATGGACCGACCCTTGTATATTGTAGTAGTTGAGTACTAACCCATATAGTGTGTACTCTTATCTTTATGTTATGTTGGTTGAGTGTAGAGAAGAAGAAGATAGAAGAAAATTCCGCTATCCATCTCTCTCTTGTGTCTTGCTCTCTCTTGTGTGGTGTGTGGGTTTGCTTGTTAGGGTTTAAAGCTCTCCCTCTCCCCCACATTCTCTTTATGGCATCAGAGCCTAGTTTGTCTCTGAGAGATAAGCAGGCAAGCAAGAGGCAAGAACAAACAAGGAAGGAAGGAGGAGGTACTATACTGGGTAAGAGCACCATCATCTCTTTTCCCTTCTTGGTTTAGGTATAGCACCCCCTCAGTAGCTTTGGGAGCTACACATCTCTGATTGAGGAGCTATCTTTGCGGGAGCGGAGCTACTGGGCACGTATATCGCCCTATTGGATAACATTTTTTAGGCTGGATTCGCGTTTCAAGCGCGTTACGGGCCTCGTTTCGTCACTGCAGGATATTTTTGGATAGTTTTTTGGAAGTTTTGGTAGAGAACTATTTCTGCTCGAAATCTGGATATTGCAGTGCACAACAGTGCATTTTGGAAGTGCAGATAGGGTTTGCACATGTATTGTTGATACTTAGATTTTGTGTGTAGGTTACACAAAGCCTTGTATAGCTTGAAGCAGCACCTAGAGAATGGTCAAACAAGATCGGGGAGTACCTTGTTACCATTGGATTTCAGATATCCAATGCAGATTTTTCACTTTATGTGAAAAAGACAGATAGAGGGATCATGCTATTAGTCATCTATGTGGATGACTTGATTATCACTAATGATAGTGATGCAGACATACATGATGTCAGGATGCTTTTGAAGTAGAAGTTTCAGATGAAGGATTTGGGTGAGCTGTGGTATTTCTTGGGCATAGAGGTGGTGAGATCACCTCATGGCCTTTTGTTGCAGAGGCAATATGGCTTGGACATGTTGTCCAAGTATGGTATGATAGGCTATAAGCCTATTTTAGTGCCATTGGAGCAGAACACGAAGCTTTCCGCAGATACATGTGAGCTTTTGAAGGACCCCACTACATACAGGTGCATAGTGGGTAGTTTGATCTACATGACCATTACAAGGCCAGACTTGAGCTATGTTGTTGGACTTGTGATTCAGTTTATGCAAGCCCCTAGGAAGTCACACTTGGATGCGGCTAGACGGATCCTTAGGTACATAAAGTCCACAGTTGATTATGGACTTTTCTATGAGACTGGTACAGAGATACAATTGCATGGGTACACATATGCTGATTGGGCTGGTAGTATTGCAGACAAGAGATCTACCACTGGTTTTATGTTCTCATTTGGGAGTACTGCTATGAGTTGTAGTAAGAAGCAGCCAACAGTTGCCTTGTCGAGTATAGAGGTAGAGTACAGGGGTGCTGCTATGGCAGCTTGTGAGGTAGCTTGGTTTTAGAAGCTACTTGGTGACATGGGAGAGCCCGTTGGTGGATAGGGCATTTGTCATATATTGTGACAACATGAGAAGCATACAGTTGGCCAGTAACTCAGTATATCATGCTAGAACGAAGCACATTGAAGTGCATTATCACCTTGTGAGGGAGAAGGTTCAAGCAGGAGATGTAGATCTAGTATATGTTAGCACAGAGGATCAGGTGGCTGACATCTTCATGAAGGTATTGGGCATAGAGAAGCTCCACAGGTTTAGGAGCTTACTTGGAGTGCAGTGTGTGGAGTTGAGCTTGAGGGGGAGTGTTGAGATATCGAGGTTAACTAGTGCTACCGTGGACATTGATGACCCGCCTGGGTGATAGCTGCTGCATCTACACCACTAGTATCTACACCACTAGTATGGTTGGTAAGATTATGGGGTGATATGCAACCAGTAGGATGACAAGCTGTGTGAGCCATTTTGGATTACTAGAGGCTGGCATAGTTATAGCGCCAGCTCATTTAGTCGGGTTCACATTTATTAAAAGACTAAGTTGATGTAAAAGGGCAGGAGAAGGGTGTGTGTGTGAAGGGACTTAAGGTCCACTAGCTCACCTATTTAAAGGTGAAGCTAGGAGGCATTTTGTATTGAGCAAGGCCTAGTTGTATTCATAAACAACTTAATAAGCAAGAATCTATCTTTCTTGTATTTTGTGAGTCCGTCTCCTCCACACACTTAATCTATCATGAGCAGCAAGGCCTAGTTGTATTCATAAACAACTTAATAAGCAAGATATCTTTCTTGTATTTTGTGAGTCCCTCTCCTCCACACACTTGATCTATCTCATGAGCAGCACGTTTTCTTAACATGTTATCTAGAGCCTTGGTTGATTAGGCCCTTTTGTGGTGTAGAATAGGTCAAAATCTTCATTTTTCCTTATCTTCTCTTGTGTGGAGCTCACCCCCTGCTGGTGGAGGACTTCTAGCCATTTGTAGAGGCCATATCTTCTTGAGGAGTTTTCAACTAGGGAAGTGAAGTAGAGGCGTAGACGCACATATTCGTACGACCGATTGGTGGATTTAGCTGCTCCTCGTCGCGGCATTGCCGCCTGTGCAGGCCGGCGCATATCCTAGCTGTAGGCGTGGTCGTACAAAAATACGCCGCCTATAGTTGATCACAAGCTCCATAGCTTTAGGGCTTTTGAAGCCCAATGTCTCATGAGTCTACAACTCGATTTTCAGTTGCAATAGAGGCGTGAATCGGCCGTGGGAAGCAATAAACCAGGCGGCTGCAGTTTTCTCCATGGAAGCTCTCCATTAAAGCTCCAAAATCTCTTTTTTTTCTTGCTCTAATCCTCCCCTCTTTGCTCTAATCACCCAAGTGATGTTGTGAGAGCTTGTTGTTGCTGATCTTACTCTTGATTTTGAAGCGATGGCCAACCACATGAGGCATTCATAAGTCTCATTCATCGTCATCAAGCTTCCTCATCATCTTTAAGTTCACAAAGCTTTTAAAGTGTGCTTATGAGCACTAATAGTGTAGATTAACACTAATGAGGCTTTTAATCCAACAAAGAGGAGTTATTCCAAAGTGTTTTTAAACACTAAGAGTGTTATTAAACACTAATGGTGAATCTAATCACCACTACAAGTGTCATTAGATGCTAGAAATGTGCTGTTAAGCACTAATTGTGTTTTTAAACACTAATGGTGATCTTAATCATCAAACAAAGTGTTGCTTAACACTAATGTGGTCTTAACCATCAAAGGAGGAGGTCTTTTACACTAAGGAGGCTCTTCTTCATCAACATTGGAGGCCGGGCACACACCATAAGTGTCACACTATAAATCTTCATCGTCAACCCGCTTCTATGCTTACCTTGGCAAGCTTCCAAGGAGAAATGGTGCAACCATGAACCATTGTCTTCATCCCATAAGCCAAAGAGGTTGAAGTTTTCTGGTTTTTGCGTCAACAAACTCAGTTTTTGAGTGGTTTTAAAGTTGGGCACATGTACACTAAGTGCTCATCTTCAATGTTTATGTGTATCACCCTTGAGGCTCTTGTTTGTAAGAGGCATAGGCATGTCATAAGCCATATGCTCTCATTTCCCAAGCCCAAGGCATGTTATTCCGCTGCATATTCAACATTTTCATCTTCTAAGATGAGTTGTAAGGTTGAGCATAGCATCACTAAGTGCTCTACCTTGTTGTTTGTCATGATTTTAAACATCTCTTGGCATTGTCTTTGTAAGAGGCATTGGCAACATTATGAGCCATGCCCTCTCCTTCTTGATGATGTACCTTATTTGTTTGAGCATTTACCTCAACCACTTACTCACTTTCATTAAGCTTGTACCTTCAAACCCTAATGGGTATCATGTAACCAACATGCACAAAAGCTTTTGTTGTAATTGTGGAGTAGACACTGCCCTTGACCAATCCATAAGGCAAGTGGTAAGACCCTCCCTTTCCCTTTCCCATATAAATCTACCTCATAACCATTACTCTAAGAAGGAAGTCCCTCATTGCCCATGGAGGAGGTATGATATTCAAGGAAGCATCAAGCATGTTGAAGGAACATTTATAAGCATGAAAAGATGCAGGGGGGAAGAGAGCTTGAGCTCTTGCAAGCACACACACACACTCACAAAACCCTAATAGAGAACACACAAGGTGAGAGGCTGAAAATCTCCTTCTTCTCTACTCAACACTCAACACAACACATATACAAAGATAAGAGTACACAATAATATGAAAGGTACTCAACCAATACATACACGGGTTCTCTATAGTGTGAACCCGACTAAATGAGCTGGCGCTATAACTATGCCAGTCTCTAGAATGGCTGTCACACAGCCTGTCATCCCACTGGCCGCATATCACCCAAGATCTCACCAACCATGCCAGTGGTGTAAGTGTGGGGCCTATCCCCCAGGCGGGTCATCAGTGTCCACCGCCTCACTAGAGCTCGATATCTCAACACTCCCCCTCGAGCTCAACTCCATCTCATGTACACCAAGCGAAGCCCTGAATCTGCGGAGCTTCTCTGTACCCAATGCTTTGGTGAAGATGTCAGCTACCTGATCCTCTGTGCTGACATAAACAAGGTCAAGATCTCCTGCCAAGACCTTCTCTCTGACGAAGTGGTAGTGGACCTCTATGTGCTTCGTACGAGCATGAAAGACTGGGTTCCTGGCCAACTGTATACTACTAATGTTGTCACAGAAAATGACAACTTGTCTATCCACTGATAGACCCAAATCTCCAAGTAGCTTTCTCAACCAAGCTACCTCACATGCTGCCATAGCAGCTCCTCTGTACTCGGTCTCTGTACTCGATAGAGCAACCGTAGGCTGCTTCTTGCTGCTCCAAGTCACAGCAGCACTCCCCAAAGAAAACATGAATCCACTGGTAGATCTTCTGTCTATGATACTACCAGCCCAATCAGCATCTGTGTACCCATGTACACATATCTCTGTCCCAGTCTCATAGAATAGTCCACAATGCAAAGTAGACCTCACATACCTCAGTATGCGTCTCACTGCATCTAAATGCGGTTTCCGTGGAACCTGCATAAACTGACTCACCAACCCAACAGCATAGCTCAAATCTGGTCTGGTGATCGTCATGTAGATCAAACTTCCTACTATGCTCCTGTACATAGTAGGATCCTCCAAGATCTCTCCTGAATCTGCACTCAACTTGCCATTCTGATCCAATGGCACAGAAATAGGCTTACAGCCTGTCATACCATACTTGGACAACATGTCCAAGCCATACTGTCTCTGCAGTAATCCAATGCCATGTGGTGACCTAATCACCTCAATGCCCAAGAAATATCTGAGCTCCCCCAGATCCTTCATCTCGAACTTCTGTCTAAGCAAGATCTTTACATCAAAGATCTCTGCATCATGGTCCCCCGTAATGATCAAGTCATCTACATAGATGACAACAAGCACAACTCCTCTATCACCATGTCTCACATACAATGAGAAATCTGCATTGGCTACATGAAAGCCAATAGTGACAAGATATTCAGAAATCTTGTCAGACCATGCTCTTGGTGCTTGCTTTAAGCCATACAAGGCTTTCTTCAACCTGCAAACATGCTCGGGGTGACCCACATCCTCATAACCAGGTGGCTGCAACATATACACCTCTTCTTGCAAATCCCCATGCAAGAATGCATTCTTTACATCCATCTGATGTAAAGACCATTGCTTTGATGCAGCCACAGCTATCACAACTCTCACCGTTGCCATCTTGGCAACTGGGCTGAAAGTTTCCTCATAATCAATCCCATATGTCTGTGCATATCCTTTGGCTACCAATCTAGCCTTGTACCTATTTATGCTTCCATCACTGTTATGTTTAAGTTTGTACACCCACTTGCATCCAATGGCTTTCTTGCCATCAGGCAATTTCACTAAGTCCCAAGTTTCATTTCCATATAGTGCATCCATCTCCTCATCCATAGCTTTCTCCCAACACACATTTCCAATAGCCTCATCAATGCATGTGGGCTCAACAACCTGCACAACCTTTGCCATATATGCATAGTGATGTGCCACATAACCATCATATGTAAATCTCTGCACAGGGTTCTTCACTCTCCCTGATCTTTGCAGCTTTTCATTCATGGCTTCCATA
This sequence comes from Cibotium barometz, assembly GCF_041138505.1. Lineage (NCBI taxonomy): Eukaryota > Viridiplantae > Streptophyta > Polypodiopsida > Cyatheales > Cibotiaceae > Cibotium > Cibotium barometz. The sequence goes on from NC_141087.1 coordinate 44,316,631, forward strand.
GCCTTCTTTACACCAGGTGTTCTCATAGCTGGGATCCCAAGCTCCTCATCAAGGCTCATATCTGAGCCACTAGACTCTCCATCAACATGAGAATGCCCTGCAGAAATGTCAGGCATACCAAGGGGCTCAACCACTTTCTCTTTTCCTTTACGTGATGTACTAATCACATTTGCAGGGCTGGTATTATGACGTAGCCTGCCACTCCATGGTCTATCAACAGACCCACTAGATGAGGACTCTCCTGGTCCACTCAAAGACTGTGATTGCTGACCTGCATTCTGTGCAACCACACTTCCACTCACATCAGCCCCGACAGCTTCTTTTTCAGCAGCATACCAGCTGCTCATCTCATCAAAGACAACATCCCTGCTTACCCTCAACTCGCGTGTAGCAGGGTTATAACACCTGTATCCCTTTTGCTCAAGGGAATATCCAATAAACACACATTTTTCAGCTTTCGGATCCAGCTTAGTTCTCAGCTCATCTGGCACATGCACATATGCAATGCATCCAAAGACTTTCAGATGAGACAAATCTGGTTTTCTGCCAGTAAACCTCTCCTCTGGAGTTACATCATGTATGGCTGCAGTTGGAGTCCTGTTCATGATGTATACTGCTGTAGAAACAGCTTCAGCCCAATAGCAATGCGGCATATTCTTCTCTTCCATCAATGCTCGCGCAATCTCAGCAATGTGCCTGTTTTTCCGCTCAGCAACTCCATTTTGCTGCGGAGTGTATCTGCATGTGAACTGTCTCCGAATACCATTCTTCTTCAAAAATTCAGAGAACTCATTGGAGAAGTATTCTCCCCCTCCATCCGACCTTAGGCACTTGACATATTTCCCTGTTTGCTTTTCAACCAAAACTCTGAAATTCTGAAAGTGAGTGAACACCTCACTCTTCTCTTTCATGAAATATACCCACACTTTCCTTGTGTGGTCATCAATGAAAGTCACATAATACCTGCAGCCTCCCATAGATATGGTCTTTGAAGGACCCCATACATCTGAATGCACAAGATCTAGTGCATTTCTGCTCACATATCTGTTACGTGGAAACACATGCTTTGTTTGCTTCCCAAATTGGCATGCTTCACATATTTTCTGCATACCTTCCACTTTAAATTTTGGCAGCCCTGTCACAATTCCTTTTGTTTGCATAGACTTCAATCTCTGCACATTTACATGTCCAATTCTTTTATGCCATATGTCTGTGTCTGCAACAACTCCTGAACCATTTGCAAACATTGTAGCACTCATTTCAGGCATGTCTACATTCAACGTAAACATTCTGCCCACTCTGTTGCCTTTTGCAACCATTGTCTTTGAAATCTTCAACATAACACCCATCAGGGTTAAACCGAACCTGCAAACCCTGCTCAATCATCTGGCCAACTGAAACCGGATTCTTTGTTATGTTCGGTACATGAAGTACATCTGCAAGGTACTTCACTTTGCCATCCTGCATAGACAATGGCACATCTCCAATGTGGGCAATTGGATGAGCAGTGTCATCCCCTGTTTCCACAAAACCTGGTCTTTCCGGGTTTTTCATCTCCTTGAACCACTCCCCATGACTCGTCATGTGGTTCGAAGCGCCTGAATCCACATACCATACATTATCTTTTTGTGCTGCATCAACATTTTCAGACATGGCATTCACGACATGCTGCATAACAAACAACCTTTCATTATCCTCATTATTTCTGCTTGAGGATGCATAGTTGTTTTGCTGCACTTTCCCATTTTGCATGTCAGCCTGCTTCTTATAACATTCTGACTGCACATGTCCAGGCTTACCACAATAATAGCATTCACGTGCATCATTATATTGCCTTTGCCAATTTCCACGGCCTCTTTGGCTCCCCCTGCCTCTGAATTTGCCTCTTCCACCTGCGTGTTGTTGTTGTTGTTGATTTTGGGACTGTTGTTGTTGTTGCTGCTGTGCTGGCCATAATTCTGATTACCTGTTCGGCCACCTCCTTGACCGCGTCCACGGCCTCCTCTACCTCGTCCTCTTCCTGAACTCGTGTAGAAGGCCTATTGCTCTGAACTGTTTTTGCTTTGTGAAGTCTGTTGGTCTTCACCCAAGCTCTTCTCTTCGATAATCAGCATAGACACCAAATCTGTAAAGTTGGGAATGTTTTCCCGAGTCTGAATGGACGTCTTGAACGCCTTGTATTGTGGCCCGAGACCACGTAGACAGACTTTCACCTTGTCATCATCATCTACTGACACACCAATAGATGCAAGGGATTCCACAATACCCTTTATCTTCAACGCATAGTCATTCACAGACATGCTCTTTTTCTCCACAGTATGAAGTTCATTCTTCAACTGTATCTTACGAGCCTTGGTATTTGTTTCATAAAGCTTTACCAAGGTGTCCCACGCCTCCTTGGGGGACTTGGCATCCTGAATGTGCCCAATCATGGTGTCCTGTATACTAATGGAGAGCCAATACATAACCTTCCTGGCTCCTTGGTTCCAGTCTTTAAACTCTTTCACATCTGCAGCAGTCGGATTTATATCCGGTATCTCCGGTGCCTCTTCATGCTCACCTTCTATGTAGTCCCAATAGCCTTTTCCCATCAGGAAATTCGTCAACCTGAACCTCCAAGCATGGAAGTTATTCTTGTCTAGCTTCTCAGCCACAATCTATGTTATGCCATCATTAGACATCTTGCCAAACACACAATTTTACCAGAAACTGCACTCTGGTTTTTCTGCACAACTGCTGTATTTTCTGCACAGCGGTACTGTAGTACTCTCAAATGTCACCAACAGTGACTTCAATGTGCATACATACACCCAATGGCAACTGTAGACCTCTTTGCAGCACCCACAGTGTCTGCACAGTCAATCTGTCTTCCTGTAGTTCGTAAAACAGAGTTCTGCAGAGAATCAATGACTTACCCGCAGTGCTCGAAATCGCCTGCTTTCTGAAAAACGGAGGTCCAGACGCGCCCGAAACGCGTTTTCGGCCCGAAAATTGTAGTCCGTAGGACTGTATAGTTGCCCTATAGCTTTACTCCCGCGAAGAAAGCTCCTCAATCAGAGACCGTTTGCCGGTGCCTCCCGTAGAGCTCCCGACAAGGGTGTAGTCACCAACACAATAGGGAAGAGTAGTTGAAGCTCTTACCCTCGTACCGCTTCCTGTAGTTCTCTTGCTTGCAACTCAGCCCTTAGCACGAACCAGGCTCTGATACCATGAAAAGATGCAGGGGGGAAGAGAGCTTGAGCTCTTGCAAGCACACACACACACTCACAAAACCCTAATAGAGAACACACAAGGTGAGAGGCTGAAAATCTCCTTCTTCTCTACTCAACACTCAACACAACACATATACAAAGATAAGAGTACACAATAATATGAAAGGTACTCAACCAATACATACACGGGTTCTCTATAGTGTGAACCCGACTAAATGAGCTGGCGCTATAACTATGCCAGTCTCTAGAATGGCTATCACACAGCCTGTCATCCCACTGGCCGCATATCACCCAAGATCTCACCAACCATGCCAGTGGTGTAAGTGTGGGGCCTATCCCCCAGGTGGGTCATCAGTGTCCACCGCCTCACTAGAGCTCGATATCTCAACAAAGCAAACCACTTAAGCAAGGGTGGCAGCCTTGTTTTGATCATTGTGTGAGAATAGTCAAGGTGGAAAGCATGTGGAAGCAATGGCATGTATGTCTAAAGCATGTCAACTTTCTACAAGAAGTCAAGCAAGCACAAAGAGTGGGGTGCACCATCATTAAGGTGTACATCTTCATCGACATCAAATAAAGACTTAGATGGCATCATTGTATTAGCCTCTAAGGCTCTAGGAACGTAGTTGTAAATCCTAGATAACCACACCACCATGACATCCTTGTATGCCTAATGTTATAAAGGCAACCTATGTCCAATACCACCTATTCCAATTCTTTCATAGTTGGTATTTGAGGGAGGGTATTAAAATACTACGGTCATGTAAAAGGGTAGGAGAAGGGTGTGTGTGAAGGGACTTAAGGTCCACTAGCTCACCTATTTAAAGGTGAAGCTAGGAAGCATTTTGTATTGAGCAAGGCCTAGTTGTATTCATAAACAACTTAATAAGCAAGATATCTTTCTTGTATTTTGTGAGTCCCTCTCCTCCACACACTTGATCTATCATTAGCAGCATGTTTTCTTGACAACATTATGGACCGACCCTTGTATGTTGTAGTAGTTGAGTACTAACCCATATAGTGTGTACTCTTATCTTTATGTTATGTTGGTTGAGTAGAGAAGAAGAAGATAGAAGAAAATTCAGCTATCCATCTCTTTCTTGTGTCTTGCTCTCTCTTCTGTGTGTGTGTTTGCTTGCTAGGGCGGCTTGAAGCTCTCCCTCTCCCCCACATTCTCTTTAAGAGTACCATTAGAATACAAAGCGGTAGTAGCATAACTATATGAGTGTGTCCAATGCCAACTAGAGACAAATTTGGGATTCTCAACTCCTTTTCTTAGTACTATGGGAGTCAAACAAGGATGTCCATTGTCTCCAACACTTTTTGGATTATGTATTAACAAATTGGAGGAGATGATATCAAGCATTGCAAAAGCTGAAGGCCTTGATGGGCCATGCCTTGGGCAACACCTCATCATGCTTCTTATGTATACCGATGATGTTGTCTTGTTGGCATATGATCCTACCACCATGCAGCGCCTTCTTGAGGCTCTTGAGGTCTTTTGCAAAGAAAGTGGGCTCTTGGGTGTTCTTGTGACTTATTATTATGTGGAAAAACATTTTTCACCTCTGTTTCCAATAGAGAATGGAGAGATTGTGTATCTTCATGATACAATGAAAAGCTTTATCATTTGGACTATAAAGCTTTTCATTGTATCTTCATGATACAATGAAAAGCTTTATCATTTGGACTATAAAATATCCCATAAGATTTCATTATTCACTTCAATAATTTATTATTTATTTTGCAAAATTGTGAAAAGGTGACATTTTATGAATTGTGCTTAGGTATTAATCACAGGAAATTCTTCAAATGTTGAAGGATGGGAGAAAGAAAATCTGAATGCACCTATTGCCCCTCAAGAAAAAGTCAAATCAAAGACACCCAAACTAGCATAAAGTATCAAGTAAGTAGACAAGTAAGCAGACACATAGAAAGCACAAGGCCAATAATAAAGATAAAGAACAAGTACCTTCGTTAACAACTTCAACAAAGAAGGCCTTAAAAATAAACTACCCACACGAAGAAGAGGACGAGGAAGATGAAATTATGTGGAGGCCAAGAAAGAAGACCTCAAAGGAGGTGGTATAAGAAGACAAAGATGAGTTGGATGCAGAGGAAGATAGCGAGACGAGGTTGACCTAAACAAAAATTTCATGATAAACTACTTGACATGTCTTCAACTTGATCTTATATAAAACACCATTAATCCTCTGACAATAAGAAAACACATTTATGTATGACAAATCTAAGTTAAAATAAGGGTGTTGATGATTAGTTATAATAAGTGTATACCACTCTTTTAAACTGATGAAGAAATTGACTCCCCTAACTCCACATTTACATATAACAAATCTAAGTTAAAGTAAGGGTGTTGATGATCAATTATAATAAGTGTAGACCACTCTTTTAAACTAATGAAGAAATTGACTCCCCTAACTTTGGTTCCACTTTGTCACCTAGTTAGTAACCTTGCAAAATAAGAAGGGTTCACTCTAGGCACCAAAGGTTACATGTGGATTATTTCACGAGTGGATATGTTAGGGGTAGGGAAATTTTTATTTGCTCTCTCAAATCAGTCGAGTATCCTATTAGAGAGGTCCTTAATGCAAATTAGATATGTTGGGGTAGGGAAAATTTTATTTACTCAATTAAATCATCCAAGTATCGAGGTGCTTAATATAGACAAGGATAGCCGCAATGAGATATGGAAAGCAAATAATAAATAATTTGAAGATTAAATACAAGAATCCGAGTGGGCTTTCCTATCTGAGAAGATGCTATACATTTGGGATGGCAATCATAATCTTGTAGCCTAGATGGAGGAAATAAATAGAGGTAAGTTCTTGGAATGCTCATACTCTATTGAGATTGACTAATTAATTAAGTTACATAATAAATCAAGATTGTGCCCCAGTCAGCAATAGAAAGTAGAGTACCACCCTTGTGTGGATACGGTTCTCTTGGACATAGAGAAAGAGAATGAGGGAGATGTTCTCTAACTTATAGCTAGATTGAATCAGTATATGCCATTTTTTATTCATAATCTATATTGTTGCTATTGTTATTTGTTATTTTATTTTTTATAACTCAAGCAATTCCACTTTTATAGGGTGAACAAGGTGGGCTACATTCCCTCAACACCCATTGACAAGATCTGTCTTATTCGAGCACTAGGGACATCAAATAAGGAACCTTATTTTTACATGCTCGGAGTTTAAATAATCAATAGATGCAGAGGCTTTTACAAAAGCAAAAATGAAGGAGGCGACCTTCTTAGTATAATTGTCCTCTTTCGATCATGGCATAAATCGTATTCCAAGTAATAGTATGATGGTAATTTTTAATGTATAAAGCTATATAAAAATGCAATATAAACATACATATTGCTCAATATATCGGATGAGTCACTAGAGAGATATAAAAATTAAAGGATGAGGAAAGCATACTACATAAATGATTTAACCTTGAAGATGCATACAGGAAACTGGCTATGGTAGCAAACCTAGAGAAGGAAACCCAGAGATAGCGAAAGATTGGTTTAGGTAAAGTCTCTCGTTTTATGTGATATATATACATTAATTTTTACCTTTAAACTCGTATTAATGTAATATTTTCATGGTGATGTAGTCTAGTAGCTTAAATTAATTGAGTTGAGAAGGAAAATTGCATCAATGATTATACCCTGAAAAACAAAAAAAAACATACAGCACATGGCAGGATTAGCAGGACCTTGATCATGAAAACACCATGTACATAGCGGCTCAAAAGTAAGACATGTGGGATATAACTACATATTTCACTTCTCCCCTATTCATCGACTACCCCAAGGACGAGTATCCAAAAGATGAGAGAAAAAGATATCTATAGGCATGGCCAAAAAAAACAGGCAGGAGTGATAAGTTATATTTTAATGGTTTGCTAGATTGGTAAAACAACATAGAATTGCTAAATATGGGGTTTATATTCTTATATGAAAACAAGCATTAGTTTTGTATATTAAATTGAAGAATGTTATTTTACGTGAAGGGAAAAATGGTAACGAGTCAGTCTATAGCTCTTGGAGACAAAGGCAAAGACAAGCTACCTTTGAGTAAGGAGGAAGAGGAAGAAGATAAGGAAGATGCCAAGGATAAAGACAAAGATGAGGAAGATGAAGAGGATTAAGAAGATGAGAAAGAAGTCAAAGTATAATTTAGATGAAGATGGTCGACGGTAACCCTCATAGATTTCTATTTAGGTAAGGGAAAAAATTCCACATTTATTGCTCATAGTCACCATCACATGATTGTAAGTAAGAATGATAATTAATAATAATGTTTTGTATATAGAGAAGTAATGTAGTAGGTGCGTAAAGGGGTAAATCTCCTATGGCTTTCGAGTGAAGCTACTTTTATCATCGAAGCCTTTGACACCAATTAACTTCAAAATCCCAAGTATTCACATGCAAACTTTAGTAGTCGGTCTCTAATCTAAAAGAACATTTTCTTAATAGTTTTTTACAAGATGAATGTCGATAGGAGAGGAACAAATGAGTTAAATCGGGGAATTAATAATTCTTGATGTTGTAGAAGGCTAATCTCAAAACAAGTAATATCTTGATATTTTTTGTCCAAATTTTGTGTATGATATCTAATAGATACTATACATTTTAGGTGCCGAAGACTCTCATCTACAAAATATAACCATCGACATAGAGGTAGGTGTAAGCATGTTGAACCAACAAGGTATAGTTGAGAATGTTTATAGATGTATAATGGATTCATATAACGTATAGGAAATCCACCAAAAGTTAATTATTTATAGAGGATGGCCATCATACACTATACATTGATAGTGAAGTTGTTGCTAGGATGGACCATTTTGAGAAATAAACCATAAGATTTTTCTTCTAAATACATAATAATATCTATTTTAATAACAATTGAGTTTTCAGTAAATCAATTTTTACAAAGTGGGTTTTCTATACTTTAGGACTATGTATACAAGGAAAAACAAAGACATTGGCTAGCAATCTTGTGAAAATAGGACATGCCATTAGAAATATTGAAGTAAATGAAGAATATATTAACCTCTGTGCTATCACAAACAACTTCATAATTCGAGGAATTGATTTGAACATAGGCTGCCCTTCAAGGTAAAGCTACTATCACAAACAACTTCATAATTCGAAGAACTGATTTGAACATAGGCTGCCAGACGATGATCATGAAGCTAACCATTGGTGGGCTTGTGTTTGGTATTGATATAGATGTAATCCCTAGATGGAATTTAATTTTTTAGGAAATGGAACTAGGTCCCCCATAGTCTCACTTTCTCAAACTTAGCTAAACACCACCCTAATGCTATATTACATCAGAAGAGTATTTCAACATACTTAGTATTACAAGTGTTTACAAACTACATTGCAAAGGGTGATGAGCAGTATTTAATTGACCTTGCATCCACTATACTTGATGGAAATGGCACACTTGCTATCATTGGGTCAATGTATCAAGTGAAAAACATGTGCTCCAAGGTAGATGCAAAAGGATACAAAGTAGGGTGCCTCCTCAGTGTACGTTGCAATACTGAAGTGGGGAGTATTTGTGGATATATGGTGAGCCATAATATTTTCTTGTTGCTTTCATGCTTTAATAATATATGCTTAATTACATTTGTAATCACTATAACCATGTCACTTGAGCAGGACTATAACCATGTCACTATAACCATGTCACTATAACCATGTCACTTGAGCAAGACTACAGTCTCATGTGTGTCCATTTTACAAGCCTCCTAGAAGAGCACAAATTTAAGCATCCCAAGCTAGATTTTGTGTATGATTCTAGTTGTTCTACCTTTTTGAAGAAATCAATAGATGGAAGGGAATTACAAGGTACGACTTGAAGGAATTTAAGAGTGACATTAGGGAATGGGGATGTATCATTTTATAGCACATGTATCATTTCATGGCACTACATTCACACTAACATGATTGTTGAAATTATACACCAAAATATCATACATGTGACATTGGGGACATGTGGATATGGTTCATAGGTCTTATAGCCATCATACATTTGGTAGATTATGGTCAAAGATGGATTTAAATGAAGGAGTATTCTACTAGTGGAGGAGGATCTCACTTTCCCTCAAAACTAGGCAATGGGTGCTCACGTCAAGGGTTTCTTAGGGTTTTGCATCATGCCCTAATCACTTGTACTCCAGCCTATATAAGAGGCTCACATCTAATGGAAGAGTATAATACTCTCATTCTCTTTCTCATCATTATGCCGCCATTATGTTGCCATTAATCTTAATCCCATGAGATTAGTCTTAACCCTTCTTTTTCTTAGCTTAATGTTGCCTTCATCATGAGCTTCATCATCATGTTTGATCCAAAATGAAAGCGAACATGGTATCAGAGCTCACATCTACTCTCTTTCAGCTTCAGCTTATTATTCACACTAATTATAATTAGTGGTTAATCTTTTTTCCACCTTTTTCACATTTAGGTCGTCTCCTCTTCTACCCACAGTCAGTGGAGCTTTGATTGTTCCTTATAGGAGCAACCAAAGCTCAAGCCAAGCATTGGAGGTTCTTCCCAGCTCCTAGGCGGCCATCTCTAGTAGCTTAATGGTCACTTGAATCGCACATGACGGTCGCCATCAAATGAAATTGCAGACACTTACATTTTGGGGGAAAACTCAGATCAAGATCAAGAAGGAAGCATCTTCGAGTAAGGAAGAGGAAGCCTCATTTGGGGCTGTTAATCCTAAATCCTAAATGCCAAATCAATCAAACAGAATTGCATTGTACCCGCACACTCCCATAGATCAAGCTTAAGGTTTAGATTTACAACAATTACTATGTCGTGGGGTTTTAGGTCGTACCCGTATTCAACTTCCCAAGGGAGGCCTTCCAGCCACCACTATGTGTAGTAGCTAGCTCGAATGGTAGCTTTCATTGCTTGTCACCGAACAATGTTGATGGCTTGACCAAGGACATGACCAAGGACAAGTCCCTTTTAGAGCAAGAAGCTATGGACGTAGAGAAGAAATCCCTCAAATTCACACTCACTCTCTCACTCACACACAAGAGATAGAGGAAAGAAGAAGAAGCAAGGGCTCTCAATTCTCACACAAGGGAATTGTCCATTCTCATTAGATGAGTTATCCTTTTTATACAAACATATTAAGTGGCCGACACCCGGGTGGCACGGCGTGGCTATTGAGTAAATCTATCATCTAGTATGTGTTAGACTACTAGTATACATGTGAACTCGATGTTGGCATTACACTTAGCTCGGTCATCCCTTGTTTACATTGTGTAGAGCTCCTTAGAGCGAAAAAATCATAAGTTATGCATTAAGTGCAAAAATTGCTCGGGCGGACAAAATTACAAAGTGATCCAAGTTAATAAAACCTTTGATGCCAATCACTTGTAATGACTCCGAATGCCAATCACTTGTAATGACTCCGAATGCCAATCACTTGTAATGACTACGAATGCTTTGAAGAAAATCCTATAGGGCCCGTTTTGAAGCCGTTCGCCTAGTTACCACTCCACATATTTATCAATACCTTAAAAAGCTGACATTTACAAAGCAACCAATCTAGTTGCATCAAAGGTTTGTAAACACTTCATCGACACATGGAAAAACTTTCAAGTCAAAATTCCATGTCCATAGCTTCTTCTACACATGACCAACCCCTTGACTTGCAATTAATTGCATAGGTCTGAGGAGGATGGATCTACAAAAATGCCAAAGCAATCAAACAGAAATGCATTATACCCACACACTCCCATAGATCAAGCTTAGGATTTAGATTTACCAATTAATATGTCAAGCTTAGGGTTTAGATTTACCAATTAATATGTCAAGCTTAAGGTTTAGATTATACCCACATACTCCCATAGATCGAGCTTATGGTTTAGATTGTACCCAAACACTTTCATAGATCAAGCTTAGGGTTTAGATTTACCAATTAATATGTCATGGGTTTTTAGGTTATACATGTATTCAGCTTCCCAAGGGAGGTCTTCCAACCACCACTATGTGTAGTCGCTAGCTCGAATGGTAGCTTCCATTGCTTGTCACCGAACAATGTTGATGGCTAGAGACCAAGGACAAGTCCCTCTCCATAGCAAGAAGCTATGGAGGTGGAGAAGACAGCCCTCAAACTCACACTCACTCTCTCACTCACACACGAGAGATAGAGGAAAGAAGAAGAAGCAAGAGCTCTCAATTCTCACACAAGGGAAGTTTCCATTCTCATTAGATGAGTTATCTTTTATACAAACTTATTAAGTGGCCAGGCACCCGGGCACGGGCGACCATTGAGTAAATCTATCATCTAGTGTGTGCTAGACTACTAGTATACAAGTGAACTCGATGTGTGCTACACTACTAGTATACAAGTGAACTCGATGTGTGCTACACTACTAGTATACAAGTGAACTCGATGTCAGCATTACACTTAGCTCGGTCATCCCTTGTTTACATCGTGGTGTAGCTCATTATCAAACCTTAATTTGCATGGGGAGTGGAAGTAAGTAGATGCATATTGTTCTACTTTGTGAGTACTATTGTCACCATATTGTTCTACTTTTTGTAAGTACTATTGTTGCCATTCAGGCTGTTCACCCTCCCATCCTTGATTCTTTTCATTGTATTTTGGCAGTAAAGCATATCCACCTCTTCCGTCTATTGGATGATCTTTCTTCCATCTATGAAATTCATGCTCTATAAGCAATGCCACTATTTGCACATCCAATAGGGCAACTAGATAAGGGTTCTTGAACTATGTTTGGCTATAGTAGGCACCCATAAATTAGTAGCCTTCCATCTATGCTTTTCTATGTGTTCTTTCATATTACCCACAAGTGGATAAACTAAGTATGGACTTTTTTCAATCATTTTGGCTGCTGTGGGAGTTTGTACTCCAAGAGAGGGATCATAAGGACAAGTAGGGTCAACGTGGTTACCTGCATTACCTCTTGGCACATAAGGCACAATTTCTAAGCCACATGTACATTGTGAAAGAGTTAGAGCTTCTAAGTGATTTGAATCTATAAAGCAAGGATAGGTTAATTTTTGTTACCTTTGTTCATTTTCTTATAGGCTACTTTTGCAAGGATAGGTTAATTTTTGTTACCTTTGTTCATTTTCTTATAGGCTACTTTTGCAAGATCCTAGAGGCCATGATATTTATTTTACAACTCGTGGATTTATTGTGTGTCTACTTTTGGATAATTGACCAAATTGACATAGACTCCTACATCAGCATGTGAAAGCATATTCTTTAAATAGTTGTGTATGTTGTATAGCAGTTTGATAAACCCCAAGGGATAGTAAAAAGGATTATTTTTGCCTAGCACGTGTTGGTATAAAGTTCTCACTTCTTACACTCCATACACTTCTAACCACCACATACTATCTTCAATCCAAGTAGCTTAGCAGCATTTTAATTGTTGTCTCGGCATTGACCGCTACCCTGATCAACCTACTGGGGGGGTGTCTTTGGTTATGTACGCAGAAACACACTAGTCTAAAATGGAACATGCATAAGACGACACAGAAATAGCTTATCAGTTACAAGTGACTGCACAAGTGAAAATGATTACTTAAGACTGATCGACTTATGCGTAAAATCTGGATTACAACAGAAGATTCAAAAGACTTAACATATAGATTCACAAGAAATAATAGACAAGACGAATATACAGAAAAGACAAACAGACATGACGAATATATAGAGATAATATAGAACGATCTTCTTTGATTCACAAAGAGAAATATTATAGTAATTAGCCTTAATACAAAGTTCTGATTACATCTTTTATACTGCTTAATGTGCAGTTATAGAGTGGTGCAAAGATACCCTCGTTCTTTGAGCCGCATGGTTGATTTATTTGTAAGATTCCTCCCTCTAGCTTTTGAGGTGTAAAGGTGTAAGAACCTCCCCTTCTAATTTTGTAATTATTCCCCTCTCTGAAATAGAAGAGAGATCTTGTTTTATCTTGTTTTGGCCTAGAGAGAGAAAATGTTTAGAGAGAGATAATCCTAAATTGAGATATCTTTGGATATAAAAATCCTCCTAGTGTCTAAAATGGATTCCCATGAATCAGAAGTTCAAAATGAACTTTCCAATATGCATTAGGAAATAATTAAAAATGGTATAAGGGACCTTAGCCTAAGGGTCTACATTTTCAGAAATTTTTGGATTATGGTCCAATTAAGGTTCCAATAGACCAATTGGATTAATCCAAGTGTTGGGATGAGATAAATCCAAAAGAATAAAAGAAAATACCAAAAAAATGAGTAAATGCTCACATAAGATGAAGAGTTGATTGAGTACAAGGTTTATTAGTTAAAAAATGAGATATTTTGGAATAATGATGCATTTTTGACACCTTGGTAAGGAAAGGGGGACTCTTGAGGTAGGCGCCTCTTTCACATGTGTGGAAGGGTTTTTAATTCAAAAACAATTGTGATATTTTTATCTCTCCTCTCTCCTCGATCAAACCAAATAAAAAGGGACCCAAACTGGTCCAAATCTTGTCCAAATTGAGTCAAACTAAACCTAGAAAATTCTAGAACCCAATTCGACTTAGTTAGTGGCCTCCCTCATCTATAAATAGACCCTCAGTCATTTGTAATTGAATATTGGAGCTATACTATGCCAGTATTACATTAAAATAATCATATTTTCTATTATCCCTTAAATTTTTCTCTCTCTTGGCTTGGAGCTCTCTCTCTCTACAACAACTCTTGGAGTTGGTCTTCTCCTCTTGGTGGACCAACAATTGATTGGTCGGGGGCTTTACTGCAATTAGAGAATCAAGCCAAACTTGGAGATAAAATCAAATTTTATGGTTTTTTTTTTAATTTTCTCAATAACTTTCTTCTTCTCAACCCCTCTCAAGCTTGAGAAGCTTTCTAAATGATTGTTTTAATTCAAAGCAGGCTTTCCCTTAAAGTCAATGCTTAATTAAGAGAAAGTTAATCTTTATGCTTATTTGTAATGCTTTCTTATCTCTCTCTCTCTCTCTAAAAGAATAGCCATCTTTATGGTAAATCCCTTGAAAAAGGATGCTTCTCAATGATAGTCTCTTAATTCAAAGCTAAACTCTAGGCTTGATAAGCTAGAGATTAAGAAAATGGTATTTTTATGATTTTGTGTTAGCAAATTAATGGTTATTCTTTTAGATTATTTATAAGTAGTTAAAAACTACTTTGATTGATTCTAAATGAGAAATAGATTATCCTATCAATTTGGGAAAAGAGAAATAATGGAATTAGCTTAATCTAGTGGGATAATCATAATTAACTTTATGATTATGGTTAAAATTAACTTTGATTGATTCTAAATGAGAAATAGATTATCCTATCAATTTGGGAAAAGAGAAATAATGGAATTAGCTTAATCTAGTGGGAGAATCATAATTAACTTTATAATTATGGTTAAAATTATGATTTAAATTCATAGTTTGATTTTAATTATCATAAAAGAGGAACTACTATCATATTTTCATTACAAGCTTTTATTCTTTAGAAAAAAATTAAGAATTATCAATAAATAGCAGCGAAGCTATGGCAAACTTTTTCAAAAAATAATACATATCTTATTTTTATGCATAATGCTAAAAGAGGACTTCCTAGCATATTCTAGGATTGGACATCCTATACAAAAAGAATGATTTTCATCATATTCATGAGAAATATTTTTTTTGTAATTATGCATAATTAATTGATTATGAGAAAAGAGTAAATTTATTTTTATGCAAAAAGAGGAATTCCCATGATATTTGAGATCCAAGTAATCAAATGGTAAAAGAGGAATTTTTGGCATAATTCAAATTATGAGTATTTATCAAAAGTGGAATTTTGAGCATTATTAATTTTATTGGAAAATATGGGTAAATTTGATTTTTGTAAATTCTATGAATCTTTTACTCAAAAAGAAGAATATTGAATATATTTCACTTGAGAAATTTGAGAAAGAATAAGAAAATATCCATCGAGAAAAAGTACCTTTAACTAGGCCAAGCAATTGGCAGAAACTTAGAAAAGTCCCATCGGTATCGAAAGTAGAAAACGGTACTAAATGTGAATGCGATGTGATAAGATGTGAATGTGATGTGAGTGGATGTGATGAGATGTAAATGGATGTGGATGTGGATGTGGATGTGATGAGATATGGATGGGATGTGATGTGATGTAAATGGATGTGGATGTGAATGTGATGAGCTGTGAATAAGATGTGATGATATGTGAAAGGATGTGATGTGATGTAAATGGATGAGAATGAGATGTGATGATATGTGAAAGGATGTGATGTGATGTAAATGGATGAGAATGAGATGTGATGTGATAGATATGCATGTGAATGAATGAATGGATGTGGATAGATGTGAATATAAATGAACGAATGTATGTGGATGAATGTGATGAGCTGTGAATGGATGTGTTGTGATATGGATAGATGTGGATGTGATGTAATGTGGACGGAATGAATGAGATGTGATGTGGATGGACGTGAACGAGATGTGATAAGATGAGGATAGATGTGATAAGATGAGGATGGATGTGACGAGATGTGAATGAATGTGGGATGTGAATGAGAGTGATGGATGTGATGAGATGTGAGTGGATGTGGTGAGATGTGAATGTGATGTAATGAGATGTGAATGGATGTGATGTGATGTGGATCTGGTTAGATATGAATGGATGAGATATGATGTGGATAGATGAGATGTGATGTGGATAGATGAGATGTGATGCGATGTGGACTTGGGTAAATGTAAATGGATGTGAAGTGATGTAAATAGATGTGAACGTGATGTGATGATATGTGGATATGATGTGGATCTGAACGAATGTAGATGGATGTGGACTTGGGTAAATGTAAATGGATGTGAAGTGATGTAAATAGATGTGAACGTGATGTGATGATATGTGGATATGATGTGGATCTGAACGAATGTAGATGGATGTGATGTGATATGAATGGATGAGATGTGATGTGGATATGTTGTGATGTGATGTGATGAGGATAGATGTGGATAGATGTGATGAGGATAGATGAGGATAGATGTGGATATGATGTGATTGGATGAAGGACGATGGGAATACATATGATTGGATGTGGAATAAGCAATGTGAATTGATGTAGAAAAATGTGGAATAATGAGAAATGATGTGGAACAATGTGAAAAGATGAGAGTTTGTTAGAAACTGTATTTATTAAACCTGTTTTTAAATGAATGTTTTATGTCAAGAATGTTGGGGAAGCATTTTGACCATCTTGTGAATGAGATCGTGGAGAACTAAGTGTTAAAGTTGCAATAGCTGACGGAGAGTCAATGGAGGATGTCTCGCGTAGCAAGGTCGACTGAGGTCTTAACCAGCCTCGGTCCGATTTAAATGGTGAGCTTCCGGTACGGTGGATGAGGGACCAAAGAAGCGGCCTATGAGTGAAGCGCTAGGTGACCTGCGAGCACAAGGTGTTAGAATTGTTTTCTGAACTCGGGCATGGATCTGGTTGATTGGCCTTGCTGGTCCTCAACGGATGAGTCTATGACTCTTTTATATGGATCTGTTGGTTGATCTTGCTGATCTTCAATGTAGAGTCCATCTGGATTTTCTTAAGTTAATATATTTCCGGGTATTATGAGCTAGGAACTATTGAAAAGACCCCTGAGTGGACAGGTGGTGAGTGTTCTAGTTACCCATGATGCCATAGGTACACCGATGAAGGAATGATTGCAAATTGGAACTCAAGCTAGATAGTTTGGAGGATTATGATCAGTGATACTATGGTTTCATTAAAAAATTGTTTTAAAGATAGTTGAAACTGTGAAACAGGCAATTTCATATTGGGTGTGTAAGTGGTGTGACTATCTTGAAGTTTTCTTGAAGCACCGGCTAGGGGGCCTCGGAACTCTTTTCCCTGGTACCCGGAGCAAAACATAACCAAATTTCTGAATGGATCCTATCACTACAGTGGTTGGGCGGTTGGCTAACCCATGGGATTGGATGGTGGACTGATGGATCCCTAATATGAGACTCAATTTTGTTAAGTTACGATAGGTGAAGTAAATCTCGGATAGTCCTTGTTCTATGGAAAAGAATCAACGGTTGTGCCTCTTAATAAGGAAAAAAGGCGTTGGTCTCTATGATCCAAGTGCAAGTATCTTCCCTTGATTATGAAAGATCCCTGTCCCCTCCTCACAACGAATTCGGGGGTGCTAGTAGAGTAGCACTTCTTGCGCAGGGCAGGACTCATCCGTTTTGATGAGGACCAGCAAGGTCAATCAACCAGATCCATGCCCGGTTTCAGAAAAAAACTCTTACTTCTTGTTCCAATATCTTCCACGATGCACGTGTGGGTATCTTCAGCGACCCAGAGCCCGAGCACCGTATGGTCAGCACCCTCTAGGATCCTTCCTAGTGCTTCACTCATAGGCCGCTTCCTTGGTCCCTCATCCATCGTACCGGAAGTTCACCATTTAAATCGAACTGAGTGGTCAAGACCTCAGTTGACCTTGTTATGCGAGACGTCCTCCATTGACTCTCCGTCAGCTGTTGCAACTTTATCAGTTAGGTCTCCACAACCTCATTCACAAGACAGTCAAAATGCTTTCCCAGCATTCTTGACATAAAACAGTCATTTAAAAACAGGTCATAAATATAGTTTCTATAACGAACTTTCCTCTTTCCACATTGTTCCACATCAATCCACATTACTTAATCCACATCCATTTCATATGTATTCCCATTCTCATCCAATCACATCATTTTCCATCTCATCACATCTCATCATTTTCCATCTCATCACATCTTTTCTCATTTATCCTCATCACATCTCATCCACTCGTATCTACCCATATCCACATCTCATCACATCACATTCATTCACATCTCATCCATTCATATCTACCCCGATCCACATCACATCGATTTCACCTCACATCTCATTCATTCACATCTATCTCGATTCACATCCCATCACATCTCATCCATTCACATCACATCTCATTCATTCACATCTATCTCATTTCACATGACATCACATCTCATTCATTCACATCCCGATTCACATCACATCTCATTCACTTACATCTATCCATTTCACATCACATCACCTCCATCCATTCACATCCATCACATCACATTCATTCATATCCATCACATTCATTCTCATCACCATCCCATCACATACACATTCTATCCACATTACATCACATCACATCTATCCACATCATATCTCATTCATCCCATCCACGTTACATCACATCCACATCATGTCTCATTTATACACATCTCATCTCATTCATCTACATCCATCCAATCGTTCACATGTACGAATATCCACATCTATCCATACATTCATATCTATCACTTCACATCCACATATATTCATGTCACATCACATCACATTATTTCACATACACATCCACATCCATTCTTTCACATACACATCCACATCCATTCTTCACATACACATTCACATCCATTTTCATCACATACTTATCCACATCCATTTACTTCCCATCTCACCCTTTCACATATCCTCTCTTCTCATTCTCATCTCATCATTCACATTCACATCCATTTACTTTACATCACATCTTATCACATCCCATTTACATCTTATCACATCCATTCACATCCTATCACATCCCATTTACATCTTATCACATCCATTCACATCCTATCCCATTTACATCTTATCACATCCTATTGCATCCCATTTACATCTTATCACATCCATTCACATCCTATCGCATCCCATTTACATCTTATCACATCGCATTTACATCTTATCACATCCCATTTACATCTTATCACATCCGTTCCACATTCTCTTTCCATTTAGTAGTTTTTACTACCCTGATACCGATAATGGGACTTTTTCTAAATTTCTGCCAATTGCTTGGCCTAGATAAAGGTTCTTTTTCTCGACGACTATTTCCATATTCCTTCTCAATTCCTCAATTGAATTATATTCCTCTTTTGAAATAGAAGAATTCATGGGATTTACAAAAATCAATTCTACCCATATTTTCACTTTTGATAAATAATCATAAATTGAATTATACTAATTTTTTTTTCTTTTTCTCATTTAATTTCTTGGACCTCAATTATCATGGGAGTTCCTCTTTCATCATCAAATATTTCTTATAAAATAGATTCATCTAAAATAAATTACCTATTAATTTAATATGCTAGGAATTTCTCTTTTCCCATCTAAATGATTGAATTCCACATGTCATAGGAATTCCACTTTTACCATTTAAATATTTCTCATAGATAAAATAAATTTATCTAAAATTCATCTTTGAATTTAAATAAAATATCCAATAATTCCAATATGCTAGGAATTTCTCTTTTCCCATCTAAATGATTGAATTCCAATTGTCATAGGAATTCCTCTTTTACCATTTAAATATTTCTCATAGATAAAATAAATTTATCTAAAATTCATCTTTAAATTTAAATAAAATATCCAATAATTCCAATATGCTAGGAATTTCTCTTTTCCCATCTAAATGATTGAATTCCAAATGTCATAGGAATTCCTCTTTTATCATTAAATATAATTACCATAATTTTCTCATTTCTTAATTATTTAATTACACATAAACTTAAAAATTAGTTTTCCATTGAATGTGACAAAAACCATTCTATTAACCTAGGATATTAAATCCTAGAATATGATAGGAAGTCCTCTTTTCACGTTATGCATAAGAATGAATTATGCATCAATTTCTTAAAAATTTTACCATAGCTCCGCTTGCTATTACTGTAATTTTTAATTTTTATGAAAAGAATAAGACGTAGTAAAATAATTATGATAGTATAACTATCTTTTAGCATTAAATCCAATTTATGGATTTATCCCATAATATTGCCATATTTTTCAAGCATATAAGTATAAAAACCATTTTCTTAAACCTCTAGCTTCACAAGCCTAGAGTTTGATTTGTGAATAGAGAATTTATCCATGAGAAGCATTAATTGAATTGAGAATTGGTCATAGGAATAACCATTCTTTGGGGGAGAGAGAGATATGCTAAAAAAAACATCTTAATTTAAGCATAAATGAAAACCATATGTATTTAATCACTAAAATCCATTAGAGAGCTTCAATTGCATTAAAGAGCCATTCAATTGAATACTTCTCAAGCTTGAGAGGGGTTGAGAAGTGAGAAACATTTAGAGATTAAGAACAATACCATAAATCACACTTTACCTCTCTTATTTTGCTTGATTCTTTAGTCCAAGAAGGGTCCCAACCAATCAATTGGTTTAGTATTTGATGAAGTCTCCAAAGAAGGTTGAAGAGAGAGAGAAACTCCATTCTCTCCAAATTGTAGAGGATTTTTAGAGGATAATAAAAAATATCATTATTTCAGTATAATACTGGCATGGTATAGTTCACATATTTTTTTCACAAAGGGCTAATGGTCTATTTATAGGTGAGGGAGGCCTCTAACCAAGTCCAACTAGTCTCTAGAATTTTTCAGGTTCAGTTTGGCTGAATTTGGACAAGATTTGAACCAGTTTTGGCTCCCTTTTGGTTTGATCTAGGAGAGAGGAGAGATAAAAATATCTTATTATTTTTTAGTTTAAAACTTCTCCACACATGTGAAATAGGTGCCTCCTTGAAGAGCCCCCTTCTCCTTACCAACAAGGTGTTAAAAATGTATCATTATACCCAAAATATCTCATTTTTTTAGTAATATTCATAACCCTTGTACTCAGTCAACTCTTCATCTTGTGTGGGCATTTACTCATTTTTGGGTATTTTTCTTTTATAAATTATATTTATCTCCTCCCCACACTTGGATTGATCCTATTGGCCCCCCCATAAGAACCTTAATTGGACCATAATCCAAAAATTTCTGAAAATCTAGACCCTTAGGCTAAGGTCCTTTATACCTATTTTCAATTAATTCCAATTGCACATTGGAAAGTTTTTTTAGATTTTTGTTTCAGGGGAAACCATTTTAGACACTAGGAGGATTTTTGTATCCAAAAATATCTCAATTTTGGATTACCTCCCTCTAGACATTTTCTCTCTCCAGGCCAAAATAGGGTAAAACAAGATCTTTCTTTTATTTCAGAAAGGGGAATAATTATAAGATCAGAAGGGGAGGTCCTTACACCTGTACACCTCAAAAGCTAGAGGGAGGAATCTTATAGATCGGACCATGTGACTTATAGGTTCGGTCGGATCAGTTTGGTTAGTTAAGGCTCTTGACTGCGTTAGTATAGATTTTCTTGGAGGAATCGCCCATGCTTTCTGGGTGAGGGAAGCTTTTTCGGGTTCGGTTTTGGAAGAACCAAGGGAAAGTCTCTTGTCCGGATATCCGTGGGCAAGGCCCCAAGTGAGAGGCTCTGCCCTACGCAAGAAGTGCTACTTCCGCTGCTAGCACCCCCGAATTCATTGCGCGGAGGGGACAGGGATCTTTTAGCTGGTATCAAAGCAAATTGGCTAAAGTGGATCAACCGAGAAGCAATAAATATCAAAAATTTATGATTTACAGAGTAAAAGATTGTAATTGTGTGATGAAATTCATACAAATTGATATTCAGAATAAAGATTCATAAATTGAAAATTGGGTCTTTAGATGGAAGTACCGCAATTGTATGGAGTCCTTGACTTGCTTGAGGCCTGGATATGATGGTATTTACCTTATAACTCCAAGGACCGTGATGACTACCTGTAGCTCTTTTACTGACAATATATACGAGTAAATCTAAGACCTTGAAATTATAAGCAAAAATGCTATCCAGATGATGAATTCGAATGCTGGTTTATATGATTTTAGAATTCTGGTTGAGAATTGATGAGTTTATTTGGATTTTGATTGAAAGATGATGATTCCTGAATTTTGATTGAAAGAAGATAAGTTGAACAAAGCCACAATGAGGATGAATGGGACAAATCCCAATAGTAACTAGAATGACGATTATGACTTTAGCAAATCACTATGAGATTAGTGGATTGTGCTGACAGATTGCTGCTGTTAACCATTGACCCAGTGGATCTAATTAAGGAATGACAAATTGAGAACCTGTGCATAACTGAAATTCCTGTGAAGGAATGTTCAAATGGAATTAAGTCTGGTGGACCATTATTGTGTTAAGAATATGAATGAATTGTTCTCTAATAATGAGTTATGTATGATTTTCTTGTAGAAGGGATCTTTATCCTGGGATTATGTGGGGGGCTGACCAAATTATAAAGAACCCCAGAATTAGTTGGATTTAAAGTCAAATTTGAATTATAAATAAAGTGGTCTTTTCACCTGAGCGGCTTGGTTAATATGGAAAAAAAGAGACTTAACAAGAATTTTCGTATTGATAGGATCATGGATCGAGGTCGTCATGGTAGGAATGTTAACCCCCAACTCAATGAGGAAGAGCTCGACTCGGATGTTCGTAAAACTCTTCATAGATCGCAGCCTGGACCTTTCAAGGGTGAAGGGAAAAACTTAGGTGAGGCTGTGGAAAAGTGGATCGAAGTAATGGAAGAATACTTCGATGTCACCGAGTGGTACAATGAGAAAAGTAAAATGGCTCTTGCAAGGCTGAAGATAGTAGAAACAGCCAGAGTGGCATGGAGAAACCACTGTGAGACAAACCGTTTTGATCGGAACACTTAGACATGGAATGATCTCAAGATTTACCTAAGGAAGAGATTATGTCCTCCCAGCTTTTTGGAAACCAAGATGAATGAATTCTTAGAATTAACCTAGGGGAGTAGAACTAATGAAGTGTATCACCAAGTGTTTGCTCTCCTCCTCAAGTACTCACCACCGCTGGATGAAGAACAGCTGATGGCCAAGTTCATTCGGGGATTGAACGAACCTTTGAATATCCTAGTGAAGAATACCAAGCCAGTTTCCATGGCCGAAGCAGTGTGGATGGCAAAGGATTTCGCCAAGGCCTTTGATGTCAAGGTCCCGCCAAAGCCAGCACCATCATCTTTCAAAAGATTTCTAGCTCCAGAAGGTGATTCCAACTTTCCACCACCTAAGAGACAACAAGGTCAAACTCAGGATATGGGCAATTCCAAAATGGAAGAAAGGTCTTTTTCCCAGAACGCAATCCCCTAGAATTCAACTTTAGAAGTTCCACCCTTGAACAAAGAAGTGAAAATGCTATAACTGTCAAGGATTTGGACATCGCAATATGGATTTCCCAACTCCTTTTGGATCAAGGTTTTCGGGGTAGGGAAGTCAAGCACCAAGATTCCAAACTCCAGCTCCTTCCTTCCAGAGTAATCAAGTTCCTTTCCGTCAAAATCAGGGAAATCCTAGAGGTCAGTTTCAATCCAAAGTAATGCAAAGTAATCTAAGATTCCAAACTCCAGCTCCTTCCTTCCAGAGTAATCAAGTTCCTTTCCGTCAAAATTAGGGAAATCCTAGAGGTCAATTTCAATCCAAAGTAATGCAAGATCTCTGCCTCCAGAATAGGGGAAGTTAAAGAGAGATGTTCCCAAATCGGCCATCCACTTCCAAGGCAGTAACGCTGGAAGTGATTGAAGAAGAAGATGAAAGAGATTATACTTCACCTGTGAGATGAGAACATCTCGCATTTTTTAAGTGGGGTAGGATGTAAGATTCCTCCCTCTAGATTTTGAGGTGTAAAGGTGTAAGAACCTCCCCTTCTATTCTTGTAATTATTCCCCTCTCTAAAATAGAAGAAAGATCTTGTTTTATCTTGTTTTGGCCTAGAGAGAGAAAATATCTAGAGAAAGATAATCCTAAATTAAGATATCTTTGGATATAAAAATCCTCCTAGTGTCTAAAATGGATTCCCCTGAATCAAAAGTTCAAAATGAACTTTCCAATGTGCATTTGGAATAAACTGAAAATGGTATAAGGGACCTTAGCCTAAGGGACTACATTTTCAAAAAAATTTAGATTATGGTCCAATTAAGGTTCCAATGGGCCAATCGGATAAATCCAAGTGTTGGGATGAGATAAATCCAAAAGAATAAAAGAAAATACCCAAAAATGAGTAAATGCTCACATAAGATGAAGAGTTGACTGAGTACAAGGTTTATTAGTTAAAAATTATGAGATATTACTAAAAAAAATGAGATAGTTTAGAATAATGATGCATTTTTGACACCTTGGTAAGGAAAGGGGGACTCTTGAGGTAGGCGCCTCTTTCACATGTGTGGAAGGTTTTTTAATTCAAAAATAATTGTGATATTTTTATCTCTCCTCTCTCCTGGATCATACCAAATAAAAAAGGGAGCCAAACTGGTCCAAATCTTGTCCAAATTGAGTTAGACTGAACCTAGAAAATTCTAGAACCCAGTTGGACTTGGTTAGTGGCCTCCCTCACCTATAAATAGACCCTCAATCATTTGTAATTGAATATTAGAGCTATACTATGCCAGTATTATATTAAAATAATCATATTTTCTATTATCCCTTAAATTTTACTCTCTTGGGAGCTTGGAGCTCTCTCTCTCTCTCTCTCTCTACAACAACTCTTGGAGTTGCTCTTCTCCTCTTGGTGGACCAATTGATTGGTCGGGGGTTTCACTGTAATTAGAGAATCAAGCCAAACTTGGAGGTAAAATCAAATTTTATGGTTTTTTTTCAATTTTCTCAATAAGTTTCTTCTTCTCAACCCCTCTCAAGCTTGAGAAGCTTTCTAAATGATTGTTTTAATTCAAATCAAGCTTTCCCTTAAAGTCTTAATGCTTAATAAAAAAAAAGTTAATCTTTATGCTTTCTTTAGTAAATATCTCTCTCTAAAAGAATAGCCATCTTTATGGCTAAATCCCTTGAAAAAGGATGCTTCTCAATGATAGTCTCTTAATTCAAAGCTAAACTCTAGGCTTGCTAAGCTAGAGATTAAGAAAATGATATTTTTATGATTTTGTGTTAACATAATAATGGTTATTCTTTTAGATTATTTATAAGTAGTTAAAAACTACTTTTGATTGATTCTAATTGAGAAATAGATTATCCTATCAATTTGGGAAAAGAGAAATAATGGAATTAGCTTAATCTAGTGGGATAATCATAGTTAAGTTTATGATTATGATTAAAATTATGATTTAAATTCATAGTTTGATTTTAAGCATAAAAGAGGAACTACTATCATATTTTCATTACAAGCTTTTATTCTTTAGAAAAAATTTGAGAATTATCAATAGCAGCAAAGCTATGGCAAAATTTTTTAAAAAATAATACATATCTTATTTTTATGCATAATTCTAAAAGAGGACTTCCTAGCATATTCTAGGATTGGACATCCTATGCAAAAAGAATAATTTTCATCATATTCATGAGAAATAATTTTATTGTAATTATGCATAATTAATTGATTATGAGAAAAGTGTAAACTTTGATAAATTTATTTTTATGCAAAAAGAGGAATTCCCATGATATTTGAGATCCAAGTAATTAAATGGTAAAAGAGAAATTTTTGGCATAATTCAAATTTTGAGTATTTATCAAAAGTGAAATTTTGAGCATTATTAATTTTATTGGAAAATATGGGTAGAATTGATTTTAGTAAATCCCATGAATCTTTTACTCAAAAAGAAGAATATTGAATATATTTCACTTGAGAAATTTGAGAAAGAATATGAAAATATCCATCGAGAAAAAGTACCTTTAACTAGGCCAAGCAATTGGCAGAAACTTAGAAAAGTCCCATCAGTATCGAAAGTAGAAAACGGTACTAAATGTGAATGCGATGTGAATAGATGTGAATGCGATGTGAATAGATGTGAATGCGATGTGAATGTGATGTGAATGCAATGTGATAAGATGTGAATGCGATGTGATAAGATGTGAATGCAATGTGAGTGGATGTGATGAGATGCGATGTGATGTAAATGGATGTGGATGTGGATGTGATGAGATGTGGATGGGATGTGATGTGATGTAAATGTATATGGATGTGAATGTGATGAGATGTGAAAAAGATGTGATGATATGTGAAAGGATGTGATATGATGTAAATGGATGAGAATGGATGTGATATGATGTAAATGGATGAGAATGAGATGTGATGATATGTGAAAGGATATGATGTGATGTAAATGGATAAGAATGAGATGTGATGTGATAGATATGCATGTGAATGAATGAATGGATGTGGATAGATGTGAATGTAAATGAACGAATGGATGTAGATGAATGTGATGAGCTGTGAATGGATGTGTTATGATATGGATAGATGTGGATGGAATGAATGAGATGTGATGTGGATGGACGTGAACGAGATGTGATAAGATGAGGATGGATGTGACGAGATGTGAATGAATGTGGGATGTGAACGAGTATGATGGATGTGATGAGATGTGAGTGGATGTGGTAAGATGTGATGAGATGTGAGTGGATGTGGTAAGATGTGGTGAGAGGTGAATGTGATGTAATGAGATGTGAATGGATGTGATGTGATGTGGATCTGGTTAGATATGAATGGATGAGATATGATGTGGATAGATGAGATGTGAAGTGATGTAAATAGATGTGAACGTGATGTGATGATATGTGGATGTAATGTGGATCTGAACGAATGTAGATGGATGTGATGTGATATGAATGGATGAGATGTGATGTGGATATGTTGTGATGTGATGTGATGAGGATAGATGTGATGAGATGTAATATGATGTGATTGGATGAGAATGGATGAAGGACGATGGGAATACATATGATTGGATGTGGAATAAGCAATGTGAATTGATGTAGAAGAATGTGGAATAACAAGAAATGATGTGGAACAATGTGGAAAGATGAGAGTTCGTTAGAAACTATATTTATGAAACCTATTTTTAAATGACTGTTTTATGTCAAGAATGCTAGGGAAGCATTTTGACCATCTTGTGAATGAGATCGTGGAGACCCAAGTGCTAAAGTTGCAATAGCTGACAGAGAGTCAATGGAGGGACATCTCTCGCGTAGCAAGGTCGGTCGAGGTCTTGACGAGCCTCGGCTCGATTTAAATGATGAGCTTCCAGTACGGTGGATGAGGGACTAAAGAAACAGCCTATGAGTGAAGCGCTAGGTGACCTATGAAGGAGCCTAGAAGGTGCTGGCCATACGGTGCTCGGGCTTTGGGTCGTCGAAGATACCCATGCATGCATCGAAAATGGAACAAGGTGTTAGAATTATTTTCTGAACTCAGGCATGAATCTGGTTGATTGGCCTTGCTGGTCCTCAATGGATGAGTCCATGGCTCTTTTATATGGATCTGTTGGTTGATCTTCCTGATCTTCAAGGGAGAGTCCATCTGGATTTTCTTAAGTGAATATATTTTTGGATACTATGAGCTAGGAACTAGGAACTATGAGCTAGGAACTATTGAAAAGGTCCTTGAGTGGACAGGTGGTGAGTGTTCTGGTTACCAATGATGCCATTGCAAATTGGAACTCAAGCTAGATATTTTGGAGGATTATGATCAGTGATACTATTGTTTCATTAAAAAATTGTTTTAAAGATAGCTGAATCTGCGAGACAGGCAATTCATATTGGGTGTGTAAGTGGTGTGACTATCTTGAAGTTTTCTTGAAGCACCGGCTAGGGGGCCTGGGAACACTTTTTCCTAGTACCCAGGGCAAAACATAACCAAATTTTTAAATGCATCCTATCACTACAGTGGTTGGGCGGTTGGCTAACCCATGGGATTGGATGGGGTTAGGCTGGACTGATGGATCCCTAAAATGAGACTCAATTCTGTTAAGTTACGATAGTTGAAGTAAATCCCGGACAGTCCTTGTTCTATGGAAAAGAATCAACGGATGTGCCTCTTGACAAGGAAAAAAGCACTGGTCTCTATGATCCAAGTGCAAGTCTCTTCTCTTGATTGGACCATGTGACTTACAGGTTCGGTCGGATCAGTTTGGTTAGTTAAGGCTCTTGACTATGTTAGTATAGATTTTCCTGGAGGAATCGCCCGTGATTTCTGGGCAAGAGAAGTTTTTTTGGGTTTGGTTTTGGAAGAAGCAAGGTATTAGTCTCTTGTCCGGATATCCGTGGGTTGGTTTAGATTGTTTGGGTTCAGATTGTTTGGGTTGGTTCAGATTGTTTGGGTTCAGGGCATGCTGCTGCAACAAAAAGGTGTCCATCCTTCTCTAGGCATGGGGTTCAAGTAGATTGGCTGTCACAATGGCCACTGTGAGAATCTGCATGTAGTAAAATAGGCCTTGCAAATTATTGGGGTGGAGTTACCCTGTTGCCTGATTGCTTCTCGCCTGCAGGTCCGTGATCTGCGTTCAAGTAGAGGCAAGTTTGGCATGGAGGGTCACATTCTTAGCCTCTTCGATGCTGGCAATGGCCAACTAGATATCTTTGTGGGTCTTGTTGGGCTTCCTTTGCCAAGTGACAGGTCTCTTCATGGCAACCTTGGTTTTGAGATCATTGATGCATCTTCCCCCTGTCTTCTCTGTACCGCTGGTTCTAGTATAGTCGTGTAGATTGTCGTAGTTGTTTTGGAGGGCCACTGCATGGTCTTTCCGGAGGGCCATGGCCAAATATTCTTTAGATGTGGCTCCCTCGTGTAGGGCACCATTGCTAGTCGTTTTGCAGGTTCTCCATGTCAATCGGCTTCTCTTGGTTTGGCTCGGGCTCCTGGATCGACGTCTTGCCCAGGACAATGAGTTTGGCGTTTTGTGCTTTGCATCAGGCAAGCTCTTGTTCTAGCTAGTCCATCTTCATGAGAGAAGGTCATCATGGGTGGTGAAGATTGATGCTTTTGGGGGTGGGGACTGGGTTGGAGCTGTCGGAGCTCTCAGTATAGTTGACTGCTATGGGACGGGCATTTGGCTTGGCGCTTCGGATTGAGTGCTGCCTTCATCATCCAAGTTAGGATCCTCCTTTCATTGGATGGTCGACTGCTTGCATTGGCTGGTGATAAGTAGGCAGAGCTTGTCCATGAGCTGGGTCAGGTCATCTTGCAGAGTGTCAAGGATCTCGGCCAAGACTTCAGTGTCGATCTGGATAGTATTGGGGAAGGGGTTTGAGACTATAAGGCCATTTAGCTTCTTGTAATCCACACAGACCCTAAGCTTTTGATTCTTCTTGGTAATGATCAAGATCAAGGACAGCCATGTCACCCAATCAATCAAATATATAAATCCGACGTGCAGCAGTTTATCCAGTTCCTCCTTGACCCTTTTTGCAAAGTTGGGATTCATCCGATATCTTTGTTGCAAGATGGGGAATGCATCTTCCCTCATAGATTGATCCGATGCTGGTACAATCAAGGGTCAATCCCTTTCATTTCAGTGTAGCTCCATGCAAAAACATCCTTGAAAGTAGGTGAGTAGCACTCGAATCTCTTACTAGAATGAGGCGTCTATTTTGGCAGTGACTCTGACCATCTTCGAGTTGGCATATGTACCCAGATTCATCTCCATTAGTTCATCCTCTCTTACCCGTTTGGATTGCTTTAGGTCTCTTTCAAAGGCTTTCTCTACCGTAATGATTTTCTATATACTCAGTGTACTACCATCATTGGCTAAGGCTTCATAAAAATCTTCGACCTCATCAAAAAATTGCCCTTCACTCAGCAGATCGAGTTGATCCTCCTCCCTAGTGGCTTCATTCTTGTGATAAAGGGTTGGTTGGTATTTCTCCATGACCTAGATCACATCAACCTTGAACAGGCTAATCAGATTTGCATTTTGCTATGCTAGAGATATTTCTCCTCTTCAATCGATGTCCAATTTTTCCAGCATGTTTACTCCTTTGGCTACTTTCGATCCGAGAAGGATTCTCCACTTTCCTTGGACTAGCTATGGAAATCCTGACTTTCTTCTTTCCTCTTCAAATAGTTATCCTATACGCATCCCTGTCTTGCTTAATCCTTGCCTGCCTGAGCCATGGTTTGCCCAGTAACATCGGCGGGTGGGCACCTTCTATGTCCTCCATGCGGAGCACCACTACTATAATCTAGAAGGTGAATCCAGAGACTTCAAGTGTGAGCTCGCGGATTAATCCAAGAGGTTGAATTCAGCACCGATCTACCATTTTTATGACGAATGGGGCTGGATCCCATCTACTCAACCCGAGCATTCTTCATGTCATATCCGATAAAATGTTGACTCTTGATCCACCATCCAGTTTTGCTTCTACTATGTCTACTCCGGCCAACTTGACCTAGATCATCGGGATAGCATCATCATAAATCGGAGTTTCTATCCTCTCTATGTGCATGGCTTCGAGAGGCTACGAGGGTGCCATCTCCTCTTGGGGCATCAGGCAATGGAAGTTCAGCACTAATGTGAGGAGCTGTTCCACTGACATATGGATTGGCTGCCACTTCAGATTTTCCCATAGATTGTACGGTTGCATTTTGCCTTCTATGAGCCTACTTTGGCTTTCCTCCTACTTTGGTGCCTCTTCACCTTTCTCCGGTCGTGGTGTCGTTACACCTTTCTCTGGTCGCGGTGTCTCCGCACCTTTCTCTGTCGTGGTGTCTCCTGTACCTTCCTTCTGGTTCCTTTCTGGTTGTGAGACAAGGGCACTTTGCCTCCCTGATCTGGGTTCATTGACTGTATATGATGACTTCGGCTTCTTACCAACAACAGATTGGTCTGGGCCTTTCTGGATCCTTTTTCTACAGTGCCTTCTTGGCCTGCTGCTTTTCACCCAATCGGACATCTTCATCCATACCCTGTTCTGCTCCTGCCAGGTGACAACTTTTTGCTTCCCCCTCTTATCCACCAAGGTCGGTTCTTTCCTTGCCTCTGAAGTCTCAGGTTGCATGGATCTTGTCACTGCTGGTGGGGCTGATGATTCCACCACCTCTGTGTCAGCATGATTACTTCTTGCTCATCTCTAGATCGTGGATTTCCACATCATTTATTGTCGATAGGCCTGATATTGAGGCCTAGGCTCCTTCTACCTCTGCCCTATGCTTCCTCCAGATCTCAGAGTCAGATTTGCGGTGACCTGGGCCATGGCAATAGAAGTGTGTGAAAGTGGGTCATTGGGTACCAGGCACAAAATTCCCACGTGGGCAAAATGGTGGCCTTTGGTATGGATCCTACAGAGCCATTGGCGGGGTGGGTTGAACTACCACCACCACTGGGGCTGGGATTGCAGGTTGTTAAGGCATTCTCCTTCCATTGTATCTACATTGTATCTACATGCCTCTGTGGTGTGTGTAGCAGTTCTGAAAATGGCACACCAAAGCTCATTTAAGCCACATTATTCAGCTCCGTGACCATGATTCTGACACCTCGAACACCAAGTTCCTGTGATGAGCAGACTTTAGGAGGGGACTTCGCTCCTTCATTGTTCAACTGAGCCATGGTTGCAGCCAATTCCTTGGCTGTTTTTCCTGCTTTCTTGTTCTTCGACCGTGTCTTGCAATCTTTCTCCTCATCCTCCGATCCCTCACTTGTAGTTAAGTGATCAGAATCATCCTCCTCCTTCTCCAAAGAGTCAGAAGTGGACCTTTTGGACTTTCTCTTGCTCTTTCTCTTGCTCTTGGTCTTGGTCTTACTCTTGACAAACCCTACCAACACGCACTCTGCCGCCTGAGAGCTAATTCAACCAGTTGCTCTAGAGTCATTGTTGCGAGATCAGAACCAACTACTGCCCTTTTCAATTGCTTTCTTGATGCCTTCATGAAATAAGAATTGAGGATCTCCTCCACTGGCCGATTGGCTGCATCTAATCTTCGAAGAAGCTTTCAAAACTTAGTAGCATAGTCTTTGATCATGAGGCTTTTTTGGTTCATCCAGTAGAGCTTATCAAGAACATGCACGGATGTCTTATCTTCCTTGAATCTTTGAAGAAAGCATCTTTGATTGTATCGTATGTCGAGAAGTGAGCATACTCCCACTAAGCAAACCCAGAGAGCAGCACTTTTTTGCAAAGTCGGGACAAAAGTGGTTTTCTTAAGGTTCTGATCCACCAAGCCAGGGACGTTCACGTGCCACACACTATCAAAGAGAAGGATGTGGGCATCCACATCCTCTCTGAGGATTTCCCAGAGAATACTTCACCCTGTGTGACAGCTAGTCACTAAAGCATGTTGTAATGAAGAAGGCAAGGAGGTGGAAGTGGGGGTCATGGCACTTCTATAGCATTGCTCAAAGGAGGTGTGTCCACAAGCATGAGGGAGTTATGTAAGGCCACATCTTCAAGTCCCTCTAAGAATCGACCGATTAGTCTTTCGTGTCTCAGAGAACTTATCCCTATCATTATAGCAAGAATGAAGATATCTTACCTGGTCGATATAGTCCCAGATGGATTCTCCTTCCTTTTGCCTCATGTTATGCAACTATTTGATAGGACTCCATCGGGTTCCGTGTCTCGAATACCCTAATTTGAAGGACTCTTTCAAGGCATCAAAGGTGACCTTGTCTAGCGATCCAACCACTGACATTATTTACCATCAATGATGGGGTTGAGGAAGAGGTGGCTATAGACCCAGCAGAGGAGAGGGCAGAGGCCGAAAAGGAAACCTTTGAGGCTAATGCATCCCTTATCCCCTTGATGTAGCACCTTTTGTGATGAGAATGAATAGGGGGAGTTGTCACTACCTTCCTTGCCTAGCTTTACTATGGCAGCCCAAGCTGATTATGTATTATTAACAAACATTATGCAACATTTCAATATTCGTGAAGACTATTGCTTGGCTGCCTTAGCAAATTTTAGTGAAGCAGACATGGGATGGATAGAGGAAGGAGTTGACAATTATCTAATAGCTGATTCTGCAGTCCAGGACTCCGAGTACCTGCCTAGCAAGGAGATATTAAAGAAGATGTTTGATGAAGCTAGGACATATGAAACCCAATTTCCTTCCGAGGAGGAGGCTGTAGCAATTGCCGACCGTCTTGGTTTGGCAGATATGGACAAATTTTTGGCACCTACTGTGCATGAAGACAGTAAGTCCACGATCCCTTTGTGGACAAGATCCATGCTTGAGAGTGATGAAAATCAACAGGTAATCGAGCCGAAGATTTTTCAAACTAAAAGAATTTTATTTACGTAGACTTTGTTGATTGTGTCAATTAAACATATAACATTGGTACCAGGTTTTTGTATATGATGATGATTTCCTAAAGAGAGTAGGAGGCTCAAGATCATCCGGAGCTTCCACTTCAAAGTCAACATGTCATCGAAAGGATGTTGCTCTCTGCTCAATATATAAGACATTTGAATCATCAAAAGGTACGTGGTGAAATTTACGACACTTGCTTAAAATTGACAATAGCAAGCAGTGGCATGATGATTACAATTTTAATACGCAGATCATTATATTTCACAAGGAGTTCTCATTATATTTCACAAGGAGTTCTCAAGCAGTGGCATGAGTCATGATGATTACAATTTTAATACGCAGATCATTATATTTCACAAGGAGTTCTCAAAAGACAATGCTAAATTTCCTTTATTCGCATTCAAAGTACTATCCACGTTTTGTGGTGGACACAAAGTGCCTTTAAATGCTGAGAAGGTGGTGCTTGTCAAGAAACAGTTTGCACTGCGGGTGTTTGGTCAGGGGTATGGTTGCCAAGCACTAAGATGCCCCTACTACCTGTTATATACAACGCATGCTATTGTAGCGGGAATTACAGACCCAGACACATTGCATCCATATGGAAAAAGATATCTAATAACGATAAGAAAAAGGCGGTCGGAACTGTTGCCTCCAAACGGTGCAGATGCCAAAAATAGATCTCCTAGCAGATGAAGAGGAAGAAGAGGAAAAAGAAGATGAAGAAGGAAGACCACTAAAGAAGATCAAGCCCACCTCATCTAGACCACCTTCTCCCAACCCTAACTCTTGAGCGACGCCACAACTGATGGCACTCTCTTGCAGTTGACTGATTCCAAGCGCATTGTTGCTTTTCTTTATTAATCAATTGTATTGCACATGTCAATGATGAGGACTTGAATGTGTCTTTTTGTTTTGCTTTGTGAATCAATTTCCTGTAAGTCCATTGATGTAACTCTAAAAGACTATTGGCTCGATTCTTGCCTCCACCATGTCTAGTGTGCTTAAAGTAACCTATTCTTGCTATGTAATGTGACTTCTCCATGCCTTAAGTTGACCATGACAATGAACCGTATGTCTTTGTGAAATATGGTGTATAATTATATAGTATATGCTTCAATCAATGACAACAGAAAAAAAATCAGATGTATGTATTAGTTGGTCTCACAGTATTGAGATTGCGTTAGTTTTTAAAGTTCTTACCATGTAATAAGTTACATGTTGATCACTCCATCCTGCAATGAATGCCTTCCTCCAAGTCTCTAATATGTTTTCAAATAATTTTATCTCACTATTGCTCCAACTCTTTTTCTCCATGAATGCAAAGATCTTGTCAAGTGAAATCCACACATCTACCTTCCGATTTTAGATTGTCTTAAAATGTATCAAGGAATAAACTCAATTTCACAATTTCCAGCTTAATTCACCTGAGCTATTTCTCACTTATATACCTATATGTACAAGGGTTTATCGATATATGTTCAAATTCGCGGGAACTAAAGTTAACTCTCAATTTTAAATATCTTTCTTGAACAGTCAAGAAGCCTCCAACTCTGACCATGCGTCATCTTCACGATTTCTTTGCCCCTAAGGTCCCATCACTTCCCCCTTCTAAACTAATTCATTAATCCCCAAACAATATTGGGGACCCATATTCACCAAAAATTATCATGGGTGCCTAATTTTGGGTGTCTATTCACCCAAAATTATCATGGGCATTATTAAAATCTTTGCTATAGTGGACATTAATTAATGCTCCTAGGGTTTTTAAAGCTTGTCTAGCTACCGAACAAAATAGCACATCCCAACCCCTAGCCCTTGAAGAGAGACATAATATCAGTGATTGACGCTCGAAACAAAGAGAGTGCATAGCCTAACCTTCAGCGAGAGAGAGAGAGAGAGAGAGAGAGAGAGAGAGAGAGAGAGAGAATCTATGATAATTTCTGATGATGATGCTATGAATGAAGCATGTAAAAAATCCCAACAAAAAAATTAATCTTGGTATACTATTTATTTATGGGAGATTTCGAATCCACATTCCAAAGGCTAAAACAACCTTCATTACCTATGACAACCTTACTATCAGCTAAGTTCAAACAAGATTCACGCATTTTTTTAATTAATAGACACAAGCAAAGCATTTCCTTTCATTTTGTGTTAAAAAAAGGGCTTAAAAAAAGAGAAACATTTTGGTGCGTTATTTGACAATCAGACAGTGTGTAGCCATGGCAGACGAGGCAGAAGAGGAGGTTGAGGCAGCGATGGCAGTCTATGGAGGTGACTGCACCGTGATTCAACGTTCTCCCCCACACCTACTTGTGCGTCTTCAGCCTCGAACTGCCGACGACATCTCCCAGCAGGTTCATTCTGCTTCCTCTCGATCTCAAACTCTTAGGTATGAACGTTCTGCCATCAACACACACACACAAAAATGCCAGTTGAAACACATAAAACGATCTCAACTTATTACAGTTGTTACATGTATAAGCTTTCTGGAGAAACCGGGAACGGTACCCATCTCTCTCTATCGACCATAGGCAACGATCCCACGAACTTTGGTATCCATCAAACTTTTTATTTGGTCCCGTCCGGTGGACAATGAAGCCTTTATGTCTCCATGTTGCTTTTGTTCGGTGGTCTTATTTTTCCTTGCTGCTTTTTGCTTCTTGCTTGATAGAGTCTACCCATTCACCTCAAATAACTAGCATAAAAAAACCACTCTGTGAGGAAGACTAAATCGTTGTGATGTGAACAAGAAGATTTAGCACACCAACCACTATCTTGAACTACACTCATCACTTGCATACTAGAGATAAGAGGAGCCTATGGACAGTATACTAGTTTCACCTTTGATGATGACCAGCCTAGGAACTGCTAGTTTCACTTTTCATGATGACCAGCCTACGAACCCTCGTGGTGATACACAAGAAATTGATGTTCCTGTCAATTGTGGGTAAACCACTACATGCTCACGGCATATGGAAGGTGATGATGGAATCCGTTTTGGAGTCCTACGACCTCGCCGATTTCGTCGTTGTTGGTGTTCCACGGCCGGAAGTAGAGGAAGGGGAGTTACCGTCGATCCAAAAGGACCGGGAGGCCCAGACACAGATGTGGGATCGTGTCAATGCCAGGGTCCGTTCGTTTATTTTCCTCAACTGCACACCACAGGTAATCAATCATGTAAAGCACATGACGCTGGCCAGAGGTATATGGTAGCATTTGGCCTCACTTTACAACAGGGTATCGCCCATGAAGAGTATTTCCTTGGAAGTACAGATGCGGGTTATGAGCCGTGCAAAGTCGTCGACGATGCGTGAGCATATTAACAAGCTGCAGGCTCTTCAGCAGGAAGTTCTTCAGGCTGGGAAGGAGATATCGTCAGAGGACATGGCCATAATGTTGCTGTCGCACTTGCCCTCTTCGTACTCAGCATTTTACTCCTCTTTGATTACCAGTGGCAGGCTCAGCACCATCACGTGGGAGGAGCTTGTGTCCATGGTCCTGGACCAGGAGGAACGATTCACGAACCCTCCTCAGGGTGGAGGTTCGGAGGCCTTTACTGGCCAACGGTCGAAAGGCCGTAACTCGGGCAAAGGGAAGACTTCATCGGAGAAGTCTTCTGAGAAGAAGTCCGACGCTGACCGCGAGAAACTGAAGGCAGAGAGGACCTGTAATGATTGTGGCGAGAAAGGCCACTATTGGAGGCAGTGTCCCAAGCGGAAGACCGAGAAGGGTGAAGACTCCTCAGCAGCAATCATGAAGACTCCGGCTTTTGTGCACCTGGAGGTGATGGACACCGATGCTTCATTTTCTTCAGGCAGGGAGGAGATTGGAGGACTCTCCGCAACGGATACTCGGGAGTGGATTCTCGATAGTGGTGCTTCCAGGCACATGACTCCTTTCCGTTCCGGTTTACAGGATCTCTGCTGTTAAAAGTAGTATCTCATGTGGAAACGAGTCGTGACAAAGGGCATAAGTTATTATGCTACATGAGTCGGCCATTTCCATAGTGAGGGTATAAATACCCATGCCCACCCATTGTAATTACCATCTATTCATTGCTAACGTTCAAGCTGTTCGTCAACTTTTCTCTCTCTCTCTCTCTCTCTCTCTCTCTCTCTCTCTCTCTCTCTGCGTCAACTTCTCTCTCTCGCTCACTGCCTGTGTAAAGCTTTCGCTGCACCAACTCTGACATGGTATCAGAGCTTGAAGGCTTCTGATCCTTGGACACACACAAGGCACGAGGGAGGAGACGCGCGGCAGACTGCGTCTGCATCAAGGCTAGAGCAAACCTGCGTTTCTTCTTGAAGCAGCCAAAGCACCCAAGGCCAGCAAAAGCTACGGAAAGTTGCTGTGCAAGGGGCAGCGAGGGGAGCTCAGAATCGAAGGCACCGGAGCAAGGCGAGCTGGTGGCGTTGGACAAGGGATTTTCATTCGAGCTGGACGAGCTGCTGCGGGCGTCCGCCTACGTTCTTGGCAAGGGCGGCCTGGGAATCGTGTACAAGGTAGTGCTGGGCAGTGGGCTGCCGGTGGTCGTTCGACGGCTGGGCGAAGGCGGTGCCCAGCGCTTCAAGGAGTTCGAGACGGAAGTTCAAGCAATCGCCCGCGTCCGGCACCCTAACGTCGTCAGGTTGCGAGCTTACTACTGGGCGGACGACGAAAAGCTACGTTTTCTTGCATACGACAGAGCAACATCGTGAGTGCATTTTCTTGCAGGCGGCAGAGCAAGAGGAGGCCAGTGGCACCGCTCGTGCAGCAGGAGTGCAGCCGCAAGAGAACCGCCGGCTGGGAGAAGAGAAGGCGAAGGGAGGAGACGTGCGTTATCGAAGACCGGGTCGACTGAGAAGAGGTGGACGGAGTTTTCGAGATGGGACTCCCGTGTTCGAGCAAGGATGACAAACTGAATGGTGACAATTATGCGCATTGGAACTTGATCATGAGGCTATGGTTTAGCAAAAAAGGCTTATGGGACATTGTTGATGGCTCGGAGGAACGTCCCCGAAGGGATAGCAATCGTTTCACACGTCTTCATCAGGAGGAGGAGTTTCTCAAATCTCTTGTGGATTGGGAAGCTCACAATGCGAAGGCGATGTCGGCGATTGCAGAATCTCTCACCAAGGAAATTTCCCCTGCCATTCAGACTTTAAAGACTGCCAAGGAAATGTGGTCAAAGCTTGCAGGAATGTTTGATCGAGACTCAACAATGCGAGCAGTAACCCTTCTCGGCCAGTTGTTTTCCATCAAGTTTGAAACCGGGACCTCTATGCAGTCACTTCTAATGAAGGCAAAGGTTATCCATGATTAGTTATCGGCTATGAATAGTGCATTAACTAGTACCCAGTTAGTTGCCTTGGTTCTTACGAAGTTGCCTGAGGAGTACGAGATGGTCTCGAGGGCATTACGCTTACAAGTCACGAAGGAAAAGCTGGAATTTGATGATCTCAGCTCTTTTCTCATTGAGGAGGAAGCAGTGCTCATTTCCCAAGGCAAGATTCGGGTTCCGAAGGATGTAGAATCGGCACATGCTGCATCGGAATCCAATAAGAAGTCTAGGAGCCGTTGTTATAAGTGCGGAAAGCGAGGGCATTTGGCTCGGGATTGCAAATCCAAAGCTAAAGCTCAAGGCTCGACAAATGACAAAGGCAAAGGCAAAGCTGACGAGGATGACAGTGACAGTGATTCTACTAGGGATGCTACGGCGTCTGCCGGTGTGGCGAGGACTACACTGGCACATGCTCCAGCATTCTAGCTTGGTGGATGGATGCTACCACGTGCTTCAGCCAGAGAGAGGCATGTGAGTGGCAGAGAGGGGCAGTCTGTGCTCCCGTTTTGGTGATTTGGACCCGTGTGTCGGAGATCAAGGCACATGCATCTGGCATGGAACAGCTTAACAAATCTATGGACGTGATGTGTTCGTAGTTCATTGGTAGCAGACTATGGATGGGATGAGTTCCTGGTTCATTGTGTAGCAGAATTTTGGGCGTTGTGTGACGACAGTTCAAGGTTCAGAGGATTTTTTGAACGTGATGTGTTCGCAGTTCAACGAATGGGGGATCATGAATGTGGAGTTGTCTGCAATTCATTATTCTATGTGGCAGCTAAAGCTCAAGATGGCATTCCTTGAGGAGACAGGTTGTTTGGTGCATTTTCCGAGGTGTACTTGGTATCCAGCCAGTACTGAGGTGTCCATGGTTGCATCTACATCGACTTGGTTTCCTCATCTATGCAAACTATGAGCTACAGAGAGGGTGTTAAAAGTAGTATCTCATGTGGAAACGAGTCGTAACAAAGGGCATAAGTTATTATGCTACATGAGTCGGCCATTTCCATAGTGAGGGTATAAATACCCATGCCCACCCATTGTAATTACCATCTATTCATTGCTAACGTTCAAGCTGTTCGTCAACTTTTCTCTCTCTCTCTCTCTCTCTGCGTCAACTTCTCTCTCTCGCTCACTGCCTGTGTAAAGCTTTCGCTGCACCAACGCTGACACTCTGCAGGTGTTCTGGTCATATTCTTACTGGGAATACGTCCACTATCCTAGTTCACAGTGAGGGCAGGATGGAGATAGTTCCCGATGGCAGAGGGGGGAAGCATTCCTCCCAGGTGTTGTATGTTTCGGCACTTGGTTTTCATCTGTTGTCAGTGCATCAGGTTTGCAAGACTGGCGTACGGGTGGAGTTTGATGAGCATTTTGTTGCTCTCCGGGACAAAGCAACAAGCCAAGTGGTTTGGGAAGGCGGAGTGGAGAATGGAGTTTACAGGCTTTCAGCACTCTCTCTCCCAGGTCCTCAGGATTGTGATGAGTGGCAGTCTGGTAATGGCCACTCAAGTGTGGATACGCTGCAGGTGCGGGCTTTCCGAGACCAGATGGTGGATAGCTTGCCAGTAGATGGCAGCAGTTGGCAGGAACTTTCCAGTACTGATGTTGGTAGTTCTTGTGTTCATGAGTCAGAGGAAGTTGAACAGGTCACTTATGCTCTGATGTCTCGTAGTGTTCGGGACAAAGAACCTCCAGTAGATGAGGATGTTCTTTCCACGGGGACCTTTTGGAAAGCCAGGCAGGTGGCAGGTGCTTACTTGCAGAAGGAGGTGGTTTCTCCAGGCTTTGTGGTTCCGGATTCAGAGGGGGTGGTTGACAGGTTTCATCAGGTTTCCAGGACTTGGGTTGATGGACACCGGATTGGACGGGAGCTTCCTGATGAGGCAGTTGAGCTCTTGGTTGCAGATGTCTCTTTGGGAGGCAGGATTGCGTTTCCTGTGGTTTCTGCGGCATGCGAAGGATCATGGACTCTTGTACACAGGAGGGGGATTGTTGGATGGAGTCCGACTCCACGGTTGGAGTGACTTGGTTTGGGGAGGAGATCCGGACACGAGGAGATCTACTTATGGCCCAGGAGCAGTTTTACGGAGTAGCAGGAGGTTACATTGCAGGTTTGGGCTTTCACTGGAGGAACCCATGGTCATCCAGAGGCACTTTGTTCGTGAACAGATCGTTGCTGATGACATCTTGCTGGAGTTCTGTTCGACGGAGGACAGTACGGTGGACCTCTTCACGAAGTCGCTCTCAGGATTTGCTCAGGCGGCACCCCAGCTCCCAGTGGTTGGTTTCACAGCCAGGAGCTGAGAGGGGGTGTTAGAAGTCATCTCCTGTCTAGATTTATACACCAGGGCCTTTGTTGTGGGTGTGCCCGCCCTTATGAGGTGTTTTATCATTTTTCCTCACTCCCCGCATTTTTCCCCTATTTTTTCCCATTTTTCCGTAGTGTGGATGGATGCCAGATGGTTGGCAGGAGCCCATGGGGCTGGCCGACTGCACCCCATGGCTGGCCGACCTGTTTTACACAGTCGTGTAGGTGCTGGTGGCTGGCTGAC
This sequence comes from Cibotium barometz, assembly GCF_041138505.1. Classification (NCBI taxonomy): domain Eukaryota; kingdom Viridiplantae; phylum Streptophyta; class Polypodiopsida; order Cyatheales; family Cibotiaceae; genus Cibotium; species Cibotium barometz. The sequence goes on from NC_141087.1 coordinate 44,357,710, forward strand.
TTGGTCCTTCAGTCGTGGAGGCTACTACTGCTGGCCGACTGCATTATTCAGTCATGGAGAGTCTCTAGCACAGGCCGACTGCATCTATGGGGCATATAAATATGCCCCATGCTCCCCACTACTTCATGTATCATATTTCGGGATCTTCTTGTGTATATCAGAGCAGAGTTACACGCCTATATCTCTCTCTCTCTTGTGCTGTTTTCTGCCTGCTTTTTTTGCTCGTGTTCCCAGATTTGGTCATCATCTCCGTTGCGTATTCTGACACCCTCCTGCTTGTCTTCTAGCTCCCTCATGGAAGGCCCCTCCTGCTTGTCTTCTAGCTCCCTCATGGAAGTCCCCTCTTGCTTACCCTATGAAGAATAGTGCCAACAACTAGGGATGGTGGTAGAGGATTCATTGCGGTGGGTTGGGTGAAAATCATGGTTGGGGAAGCGGTGGAGTCACAGCTGGGTGGATGTTGCTTGGGCATACTTGTTTGCTATGTTTGATTGCGTGGTAGAAAAAAACATCGATTGCCCTGACGGTATATCTACAGTTTATGTGCAGACAAGTGGCCCTCTATCACTTTTTCTATGCCTTATGGTGTGGGGTCAGTTTGGTTGGGCTTGGAGCTAGAAGCTCGTGAAGCTTGTGCTAGGGCGAACCCCCGAGGTGTGCACTTTGTTGCCAGTTAGTTGTGGCTTAGGCACAATGGACTAGGAATTTATGGCCTTTGGTTTCCCATGATCATGCTTCAGCTCCATGTTTTGGGCTAGCTATATTGCACCCTAAAAGATTGCCCATTGAATCTATGGGTCCAATCCATAAAGGAAGGCCCCACACTTATTTGCATCCGACTTGCACAACCAAAGGGCCAACAGAGTGATCTTGTTGGCAAATTGGAGTGTTGGTTGCAAATTCTGTTGCAAGCGGTGGGACTCGTTTAGACGTTCTAATTGTGGTGGCAAGAACTGGTGTTTGAGATCTGCTCTATGAATAGGTCCCAACGGTAAAAGGCTATACGATCTTAGTTGGTATTGGCCCGAGACCAATCTTGTTGTTATGTACCAAGAGCTAATCCTTAGATTAGTAGGCCTAATCCAATAGGGTTAGGGAAACCTGGGATTAGGAGATAGTGAGCAAATACAAAGGGCTAAGGTTCAGAATTAATAAAACTATTCTACTTGATCTATTTTACTTAGTAGTGGAAGCAGAGGAGAGACTTAGAGCAGCCAGCAATGATCCAACACTCGAGCAAAAATGATGAAGGAATTAAATGGCAAAAAGCTTGTTCTTATATGCAGCACAAATAGCCAAGTTGGCCAGTAGAAGAAACCCACGATTGGTGAAAATACTAAGGACTAGGGAAAAGTGCCTAAAAATGTGGAAAAAATACTTGATGCCTTCAACCATTCTCTCACTTGGCACTCTCGATTCTTATGCTCAAAGAATTCTTTCTTAAAATCTTTAAATGAACTTATAACTAGAAAATTTTACTTGATGTACCTTTCATTATGTTGCACTGAAGCTGCTTCTAAGTTGATTAATTGAAAATTGGGTGAAATTCTGTTAAAGAACTAAATTAACATTCAAGATGTGTTGTTTATTTGCAGTTTGTTGAAGCTGTTCTTGTGGTCAAAGCGAGTGCTCAGGTATCATAAAACTAAAAGGTGATAGAAAGATCAAAACTGAAAGCATTTGAATCTCAAAGCAATCTTGAAGGAAAAATATACAATGCCATTGATTTTAAAGTGGGTTTTCTCTTTTTAAATTGAAAATGCAACCTACACATGGTTTACATCCCGGAACAGGGGCAGTGGATGGAGCAGCACATCTAGCATGAGAATGACAAGGTACCAAGGAGTAGATGGCAGAACTGATCAATAAAAATTGAGAGATCCTTTTTGCAGGCAAGCTATCAAGTCAACTAGTTAGGCTGTAAAAGTGGCAGTGGATTACTTTCAATACCTCTTGACATCATGCTAATTTTTAGCCGTTCCTGTTAGACCAGTCTTCCCTCTTCAAATCTGGCCACTGAAATTGCTCCCATATATAGGAGCATAGTGTCTCGAGTCCAAAAAAGAAAAAAGAGGTCCAGTGTCCAGACATCCTTTGGTCTACTACTATATGAGTTGGTCTAGGGCTGTGGTATTTGTGCAAGTTGAGCACCACCCATGTCTGGTGCTTATAGTCAGTGGCTTCGTGTAGTGGTTTGAATTTCTTCCTGAAAAAGGAGCTTGTGTCCTTGAATGTATGTTGGTATCAACCAATTACAGCATGCTCCTCTATCCCCACCACTGGTAATACATATTTAAAGTTCTATATGCTCCCTTCCTACCTCTTGGCAGCTGTCTGGAAACCATGGACTTTTGCATGGTCAATCTGGTTGCCTCTATGGTTACTGATTGGGATGTCAAGCATACTAGTTATACGTGTCGTTTTGAGCTGCTCATTATCTAGCAGATAGTAAGCTGAGTAAAGGAGGTCTAAGCTTGCCCTTCGCTGTATTTCCTATGTGATGTTTTGTGTATAATCAGCTGAAAAGAAGCATCATTGTGAGTGGCAACTTTGGTAGGATAATGTGGGGTTAGGTGAAAAATTTTCTCTGGACCACATGACTTCTTCATAACATGTAGTCTTCCTATCTGGGCTCACTGTGGCTCTGGGTCATATATACATATGCTAAACATGCATATGTATGATGCATTCATGCGTATGCCTGGGTTTGTGGATTTGTGATACATTTATGCATAAGGATGTGCGTGTGTGGGTGTGAACATGTGTGTCTGTGCATCTACTATTTGGACTGGGGAAAGAAATTACAACGAGAGATACTAACAACCTTAATCAAACCCAAAAACTACCTATCCTATAAATGTATATAGTGCTGAAATAAATCAATATAACCAGCTCTGCAGCAAATTATTGATGTCTTATAATGCACACACTATCGGTGATTCAAGTAGAGATGCTCGATTCTGTGGATGTATTATTAATCCCAGAGCCCCACTCACAGGATATAGACCCTGCCAGCTGCTCTAGTTATAGAGCTTTTACAATCACTAATATGGGAGATGACAGCTCGTAGCCTTCTCATATTTTATGTATTGAAGCATTGGCCAGCATCCTCAGGTCCCATGTGTCACCTGCACACAGGTGCAAACAGTGGCACGTGCACCATCGCTTGGCGTCCTTGGTCATCGTGGGGCCTCCACTTGGCCTCTCCTTGGTTATACTCAAAATTGGGCACAAGCCCCAAACCTTTTGTTACTCATGGTTGCAGAGAAAAGGAAGAAGTGAAACCAAAGTTTTTAACCAAATGATGGGCTTGTAAGCCCCAATTTATAGGTCTCCTGAAGAATGAGAACGGGGAGTTCTGCAAGCATTCAAGTACTTAAATCACCATTATTTTTTACCTTAATGCCAGTGCTCCCCCAGCAAGCTAAGTCTACTCCACCCATTATTTTTCTTATTCTTCAAAGACTTAAAACTTCCTAGGAGCTGTTCCCGTGCTAAGTGTGCTAGAGTCCATAACACTCCAAGATGAGCTCCAAATTGAGTGCCGTTTGTGCTGTTGGATTCATCATCGCAAGGTGCATGCAGCCCACTTAATATGGGCCCTCAACTAAGCTATGCCACCTGCTAATCAAATTTACTTCATGTAAAAATTTCCGCCACAATGTGACTGTTGTTGTACTGAAAGTGGAGGTCACCAATGGGTTCACGTTGGCTTCTTACTGCATGTGAGGTTGCGCCAGAGGGAAACGAGCTGCTGTCGGGTTTTTCTGGAGAGAAGCCACCCGTGATGGAGTGAATACGCTGCTTGAGCCACCCACACTGGTCTTGCAGATTTGCATTGTGTACTATGGTTGATGAGCTCTGGAGGCTAATGGACTGAACTAGACTGGTCAAATGCCCCAAAGGGGCATCAGAGCATCGCAGGTTGAGCTTGTGCTTGCAAGGGGACCGGGACTCTTGACAGTCGCCTTCTTTTGCTGTGAGCAAGATTCTGCAGCTTCTATGGCTCCTTGATTAAAAGAGGCAGCTGGGGAATGCAGGTGCAGTCACTGGTCACTGCAGCAAATGGTCATGGCTGCTGGAAGATGATGACAATGCAGCAAGTGCCAGTTCAGTGATGAAGATCATCACACACTTTTCTCTCTTTCTAAACTTCCTGTTTCAAGAAGAGAGAGAGAGGAGGCATAAACTAGCTAATCAAGTCCAAATGGATCTTAACCAAGCTAATCTTTTTTCAAGTTATTGGTTACCGTCTAAATCCACGAATAATCTCCTTTAGCCCAAGATAATAGAAAACTAATACCAATGGTTAACTCAAAGCATAAAGGTTAAATGCATTGCTAACTCTCACTCTTCAATGAGAGCTACAAGTACATCCATATATATAGCTCTAAAGAGAAATTGTGCACTACAAGATATGCCACCCATGTGCCCTCTCAAGTGTCCATATCTCCTCCTCACCTTTTACAAATCACTATACATTTTTAACAACCTTAAGGAAGCTAATACAATTCAAACTAAACAACCACAAGCATGCATCCCACGTGCTCTCTGAAGTGTCCACATCTACACACCTTCCTCATTACTTTTTGTCTCTTTCGAGAGTCTTCCTCACCTTGTACAATTCACCATACATTTTTGCACACAACCACCTTAAGGAAGCTAATAAAATTCAAGCCAAGCCAATTGTCCCAAACACACCTAGATTGTTAACAATCTGTGCCTTGGAAAAGACCACATAGTGCATCTAAACAGCTGTATATCTGCATTTCATGGTTTTTAAATCTAGGATCTGTATTTCGTGGTTGTGAATAGTTCTTTTGTTTCTATGTGTGTGTAGTATCCACGTGAGCCACCTGTGTTGGAGCTTAAGGACACAAAAGGCTTGGAAGAAGAAAAGGTAGCTCATTTGCTGGCAGAATTGCAAGCTCTTGCAGAGGAGCTCACTTTCAATCCAATGTTGGTGGCCATTTGTGAGGTAAGCTGTATTTTTTTTCTCCTGACTTCTCTCCTTTACCAATCTTTACAATTAGTGACAGATAAAAATGAAAAGCATGAAACTATGTTGAGCCTTTAAGAAGGGGGCCTATTGTCGTCAAAATACACTGCACTTGCTCCCCAAACTCTGGCAACAGCAAACATCTTTTGGGCTATGTGCCTCTGCGTTCCCTGGGTTGGATAGTATCACTTCTCTTGCTGACCCCTGTACCACCCCATCAACCCTTGTCTCTCCTTCAAAGACTTGCACCATGCACCGTAGGTAGGTCTATCGGCAAGCTTCAGTGTGACTTGGCGTAGAACTCTCTACCTCCACATGAGGTCTTTTCAAGGCTTCTTAATTTTTGACCAAAAGGTAACATTACTACTCCTCATTTGTCACATGCACTCTGCACTGTAGTGCATGGTGACAAGATGGCTCATCATCAGTGCAACTTTGTACAACAGTAAGACCCTTTAGGATTTGATAATTGTCGTACGCCGTGACCCCATTGTAATCCTCAGTCCAGGATATGTCAGGCACAAGCTACGTAGGTCATTCCTCAACCTTAGAGAGTTAGTCAGTCAGTCAAGTCCCTTAACCCACTTGGAGAGAATCATTCATGCATAGAGTCAGGAGAAGCCTTAGGGTTTGCATCAGATCATGGTTGCATTTTGCATATCATTCATCCCATATGCACATAGACCACATAGATGACTGTAGAAGCCTTGGAATATCATCTAATATTTTACCATATTTTCCAACATTTATTATGGCATTTTTACCATTTATTTCAGCATTATACCATTATTTCTAGTCGTGTAGCTTTATTTCTGCAGTCGGCTAGTTCCCCAGCCAGCCGACCAGTAGTATAGTGCATATAAATAGCATAGCTTCACTTCATATCATATCATTCATCATCATTCAAGCAAGCGATTCAGTCCCTCGGAGCATGAACGCTTGAGCACATAAGCATACTTCAGCAAAACGCTTCATCCTCAACATTCAGCCAAGGAAGGTGCTTTTGTACCTTGCGTTTTCAGCATACAACAGAATTCAACAGTCCTTCACATCATTGTTTTGCTACAGCCACTTCGGTGAAGGTAAAACGCATCATATTCATTCATTCATAGTGCATAACACAGCCTAGAACAGTCCCAATCAGCACCTTCTCTCAGTCTCCTACACTCCATTTTGGAAGAGTGCATAGGCATTCAGATCGGTCAATCATTGGTGCTTCTATATTCGTGTACAGCTCAGCCCGACTCTTGGTCTTTCAAAGGTCTTGCGTTTGGCTTATCTACAGTCCCAAGTCAGTCTTTCATTCATTCTCTTCAAAGATAATAAAGCAAATACTCCTAGCAATAGGAGAGGGCCCTTCAGCGGGTAATTTGGGACCCAATAAGGTGTACAGTTCTCTCTCTCTCTCTCTCTCTCTCTCTCATAAAGTTTGAAGTGTTAAAGTGGATTGCTAAAGCCTCGCGGACGAAACTTAGGATAAAGAAGGCGGTGTGAGACTTTGTGTGACAGGATCCTTCATTACGCATAATTCTGCTGCATGTTACGTCATTGCTAGCTTAAGTAATATCACTGTCTCACATATTGCATATTCTTAAGGTCTCTTTTGTATTTGGAGCTAGAGTCCTCTTCTCTTGTATAATAAGCTTAATGTCTTGTTATATTGTACACTTTCTGCAGAGTCAGGCTACCCTTTTCTCGTCATTTTCTGTTTATATCTCTGTTTGTTTTCTTTATCTAAAGTGTTGTGAATGACCTGTGATGGCTGACCACATGGACATTGCAGCCGTTTTGAAAGCTTGGGCCTGAATCTTCTTGTCAATGTGTTTTTGACCTTTGTTCCTACATAATATGCTCTTGAGAATTTTCCATTTTCTCTATGAGAGAGCCTCAATACAAAATCCCCCCCCCCGTTTTCTTTTTTTTTGAGCGAGTTTTTCACCAGGGGTTATTTAGTCCGTCACTTTATTCAACACGTCGCTCCCAGCTGCAGCAAGCGGGAGTCGAACCCACGACCGAGAGAGAGAGAGAGAGAGAGAGAGAGAGAGAGAGAGAGAGATTAACGTCTACGAGAGGCCAAAGTCGGACTATGAGACAAAAAATAATACAACTGTGTTCTTCCGGTCATCGGAAGAAAAGAAAGAAAAGAAAAAGTGTGCGTGTGTCTAGATACAACTGTGAATCATCATGGAGCGGTGGAGCCCATATACAAACAATATAAAAGGGGGTGGGGATGTGGATGGAGTGCTAAGGCAAGATGCATCTCTATATGCTAAAGGGGTAGTACAAGCATGCTATGCAGATCTATGTCTAACGCCATCCAGTGCCATAAGAGGGATATAAGATATCATACATCGCCGATGCTGAGGCTGTGAATGGCGTGAACATGTACCCTGAGTCTGAATGAAAGCGAGCTAGCCTCTCCTGTGGAGATCACACACGGGTGGCACTGATCTGGCTCCTGTCCATGTGACACCAAAAGACTGGCCCTTTCACATGGAACATTGGCCTGGCCCTGTCACGACCCTATCACGACCCTGTGTTTTTTCTCTGGACAATATGCAGGTGGGCACGGGGACCTGGTGGACAATGTGAATGGCATCAGTTTGGAGTTGAAAAGGAAACCCATGTGTGGACAACCCCAAGTGTGAAGGGGACAAAGAGATTTTAATTAAAAGGTTTTATAACCTTTGGTGGCCCGAAAGGCTATTTTGGGGAGGTTACTCTACTCTTGCAGGATGCGCCTATTTCTCTCTCTTGCTTTTTGGAAAAGGCTGCTGGCGGGCTGTGCTGGAACTCATGCAGGCGCTGCTGAATAGCAGCCGCTGGTTTGCTTTTTGGAGAGAGAAGCTAGTTGGCTGCTGTACTCCCGAACATATGCGCAGGCGGCCAAGGGCTGGTTGCTCTGGACACACAGGCAGCCAAGGGAGCTGGTTTCTCTGGACACATAGGCAGCACAGTGCTGAATTGTGTGCCTACTTTGGCTGGCTAGGAATCGGGCAGCATAAACATGTGCGTTTTCTCTCTTAGAAAAGGGGGCTGGACAACAGGTTGGAAGGAGACACAGGGCTGTAGGCGGCTGCAGGAAGTGCACAGCCGTGTGGGTTTCTCTCTTTCCCCTACATACTTGTGGGGCATCAACTTGGTGTTTGGTGGTTCCGAACACATGAGCACAGACATCATGTCGATGGCGTTCAATGGATCGAACTTTCAGCTTTTCTTTGCTTTGGTTCGCGACTGTTTTGGAAAGGGTTTATGGACTGTTTGGTGGCAGTGCATGTGGCTACGAACATGAGCAATTCCAGGACTGTTTTGAGATCAGTTTGAGGACTTTTTATGGGCTGTTTTTGGTTGGCTGCAAATTCAGCTATGTGCTTGGGTTATTGGCTGCAAGTACAGGTCACTTGAATGTGTTTCTTGGCATGGGAGTGATGCAAGCCTGCATGGCTGCATGCTCATGGAGCAGATTGTTTCTTCCTGCTAGAAAGGAACAGAGGGACCTACAGTTATGGGCATCTCTATGTTTCCAGATGTTCATGAGGGAACAGGTAACTAGATGTATGCCGTTGTTGACACTGTTGTTGAATGGTGTTGTGAATGGTTTTGTATGAAAACAGGACAAAAGTTTCAAAGGGAAACAGGCCTAAGGGTTTCATGTGGAAACAAGTCGTAGGTTTCTTGAGGATAAAAATTAGCATTAATCTAATTAATTATTATGAATCATTGGAGAGCTTGATTTCAAGAGAAAACCATTCCATTTAAATCGGTCACATGCAGGCAGAAGGTACCTGAATGGACACATGTTTGGTACAGCCTTGCTAATGATTGGACATGGAACAGGGAATCCATGATAGAGATGGATAGTACCCTTGGAAGGTAGAGAGGGTTGGTACAGGTGTGTCCACTGTATGGTATGCTGTGTTGTGATGCGAGTTCTCTTTTGAGAGACAGTTTGGGAGTCTTTGTTGTGATGCAGAAGCACTAGATGTGTCAGGGTGTGATGCTGTTCATAGGGTGAGAGGCTATGGATGGTTGCGGCAGTCCTGATCATGGGAGAAAGCTTCTATATGCAGACTCAATGTGTGAGAGTCTTTTGATGTGAACAATGGCTGGACTTGTTTGTGGATGTCGAGTGGATATGAAGCCATGATGCAGGGTCTTTGCAGGCTTCAGGAGTTCTACTGTGACGGTTGAGTTTCGAGCCTTATTGTAATCAAAGCTCTCTTATAATCAATTAAAGAAATACCGCAAGGGGCGCCACTGCGTTTTGGGGCCAATCGGTGTCCGTGTACTGTTTGCAGGAGCACTCTAGCTCCCCTTGTTTGTTTTCCTTTTCATAGTCCTCAAAGGTGTTGAAGTGTTTTGTGTGCAAGTTTGTTTTTGTACCGCCCTTTGGTTTCGTCTGAAGGCTGGAGGCCGGTTTACAAGGTTCCGTTGCCGGGACATCGTCGACTTTCTCAAGTGGGTGAGCCCATTGTTGCTCTGGTCGGGACAATCACCAACTTTCCCAAGGGGGTGAGCTTGTGGTTGTCTCATGAGAGTCACATCGAAAGCTTCAACATGTGGAAAGTGAAAAGGAAGTGCAAGATTGTGTGTCTTTGCCTATATGAGGTGAAGAGCAAGAGCTGAGGATGAAGCTCAAGAGAAAAGACACCAAGGACAAGAAGTAGTCAGCTAGGAACAAGAAGTAGTTGAAGTGTTATGGTGCAAAAGATGGGTTGAAGGCTATGGCTGCAATCGAGGACGCTTGCTATTTTTCAAGAGGGGGGTAAGCCCCATGTGAATATGGCACAAATCTGGCGGCTCTATGGAGTGACAGTCCCATAGAAGTGGATCTAGAAATGGAGATGGATCAAATGGTGACACTACCAGTTTTTTCCAGTCGAGAAGGGTGGAAAGGAAGGCGCACTAGGGCCCATCACAATGGATACATGCAGAACATCATGTAAGGTGGCAAAGGAACCCAAAGAAACATTACCAACACCGGTGACACAAAGCGAAGAGTTGTTGTCGATACGAAATGAAGAAGAGATAGTCTGGTAGTCCTCCAAGATATGGGCCTGATTGGTCATGTGGGTAGAAGCACCACTATCACCAACCCATTCCACCGCTTCAGGTGTGACACTAACCTTTTCAGGAGAAGTCATATTTGTGATCACGAGAAATGAATCCTTTGAAGAAGTGGATGAATCTGTGACTGCCATGTATGCAACTTTGGCAGATCCCTTCTACCATCCTCAAGATGTGGCTACGCCATCGTATTTATACGTACGGTTAAGAGTCTAGGGAGCGAAATGGCTGGAGCACGGGAAAATAACGATCTCCGCCAGAGCTTTTGGGAATTTCCTCAAGGCTCCGGGATCTTTTGCAAAAAGCTTTCACTGAAGGGTAGAGATTCGATGGGTTAAGAATGAGCCAGGGGAACATACAAACCTTTGTCGCATTGTGAGTGACCCTAATGTCGTTCGGGCGGCTTATGAGCGCCCCAGGTCAACCCCTGAGAATTTGGCTCCAAGGAAGGGAACACAGAGTTTCTCTAAAACTTTGCCTTTATCTTTGGTGTTGTCCTTGTCAGATGCTTTAGAAGCATCCTAGGCTTTATACTTGGCTTTTGCTTCCCGAGAATCATCACGACGAGCAAAGCAGCGAGCCTCAGTATGACCTGTCCTGCCACAATAATCACATTCATTGCTTTTGTCCTTGGATTTCTTAGAATCCTGTTTACCCTTGCCTGTGTCTTTGTTTTTGTTGTTGTTGGAGTTCCCTTTTCCGCCTTTGCCTTTGCCTTTGTCAGAGGGAACAAAAGCAGATTCCGACTTGTCTTTTCCGTGAAGCATACACTTGTCGTGGACATAGTTGTCATGATACGAAAATACGATACTGTATGGGAATTTTCGGTGCGATATGAAAATTTGGGATACCGTACGATAAAATATGGTTTTTTTATTAAAGAACACGTACAAACATAGACATTTTCTATTTGGAAGGGTAGAGTCTAGAGAAGTTGTTTCAAACCAAAATTTCATTAAAAACAAGTTTGAAGTGGCAAACAAAAGTACATAAAGCATAGAGGTGTGATGGGATCATGCGCGCTAGGCACGAGTACAAAAAGAGAGCCAAGGCCCAAGGAGAGACTAGACAAAGGCATCACTATCAGAGCTCTCGTTGAAATCATCCTCATGAGAAGAGGACACATCAGTGGCCTTGCCGAAGTTGCCATCGCTAAGAAGGTTGCCCTCATCATCGAACTCGGGCTCTCTAAGGTCATGTGAGAAGCCAAAGGGAGCATCCTCATCTGCAAGAGTGAGTGTGGAGCTACCCGAACCATGCCGCACATAGGTATGCACTATGTCTCTGGAAGCACCACAAATCGTGCATCCACGGCTTCCTACTTGCACTCCTCTGCCACTATCTCCACGCCCACGACGAGTGCGAGTAGGTCGTCGATCAAATGACTCGAGCTCTCGATAGATCTCTGCATAGATCCTCTCCTCCTCCTCATCTTGCACTTTGTTAACACTCTCAAGAGTGCCCCCTGTGAGCTTGAATGCATCCACATTCACCTACATTGTACAATGATCAAGTGACCAGCAATGTATTAGAATTTAGTTTCAAATTTCAATAAACATTGAAGTTTGAAATTATAATTTGTAACTTATACCTGTCTCGCCGATTCCATCTTTTGCATTGTGCGCACCATGCGCAAGTTAGCGCAGCAATACACTAGCCGCTCTAATTGTTGCGTGCTCAAACGATTGCGTAACTTCGTGTGTACAAGTGAGTAGGAACTCCAGTTCCTCTTACATGCACCCGAAGAGCAATCTTGAGCTAGGATTCTCAAAGCCACCTTTTGGAGGCTTGAGAGCGCATACCCAAATGTCTCCCACCAAAAGAGGGGCTTCACAAGGGATTCCCTCTTCCAATAGGTAGTAGATGCAAACGCGGCTCCTCCCCTTTGGTCATTGTAGCTTAAGAGCTCCTCAAGGAACTTACCATGGTGATCCTCCGGCAATGCTTTGGGCAAGTAAGCATCTCGGGCTTTAAGTAGCTCCACGTTGGTGAAGAGGGCCGGTGATTTGTAAGCCGGATGCAATAATGCGGCAAGACCATGGATAGGTCTTCGTATCCACTTTCATCTCTTCTCCACAATGGCCAACATACCATCATGCTTCTCCTCGTCGATGGAAGGAGAAGCGCGCAACTCTGCAATGGCCTCTCTCATGAAGTGAACGAGAAGGCCCATGGTGGCTCCCTCCATGTCGGTCATCCGCAATACCCTATAGAAGGGCGTGACCGCAATGACAATAGTGCGGACCGATTGCCAAAACTCCTCCTTTAGGCAAAGCCGTTGCATGGCTTTGGCCTCTGCCGATTCTCGCTCATCCCACTCATTCCACATTGTGGAGACCACTATTTGGCGAAGGGAAAATTTCACATCGTGGAGGCGCTCCAAGAGGAGCGACATGTAGGCGAAGCGTGTAGATGAAGGCTTCTTCAATTCCAACTTGTTATGTTCGCGGAACATGGCAAGCACCTTCACCTTTGTGGTGAAGAAGGTGACAATACTCCCAATAATATATTATATATTGAGGGGGGGGTCGGCCCGTTCCGGCCCCAGTGCTGGTGTCCATCTATCTCATTTCATTTCATTTCAATTTCAAGTTGTTATTAAGTTGTCCATTTCAAATTGTGATATTAAGTTGTGCTATTACGCGTGTGAGTGTCCAACGGAGTCTATTCCCACTTGACGGGATCGGTTTGAGAAATGAAATGAAATGTTATATTAACGTCTTCAAAAGGCCATAATGACCTATGAGACCAAAAAGTTACATCATGGTGGATCTGATACAATGTCTGGATAAAAACCAGAAAATGAAAAAAATAAAAATAAAAAATAAAGATGATACTACTGGCACCTAGAAAATGAAACTGGAACTGGAAGGTAAACAGAAACCATAGTTACCACGGAATGGGAACGTTCCGGGAACGTCGGATGCTAGAGCGGGAGCGGGAGCGGGAACGGGAGCGGATTGGGAACGTCGCGGAACGCCACGTCATATGACATGTCAGCATATGACACAAAAAAATGTAACTTTTTGTATACGGATAGCCAAATATGCTTCATAATATTTGCTCCCCCAAGACATGAACATACATTTCTGCAAGCAAAACTTATTATTATTATTATTATTATTATTTTCGGAACGTTCCGGGACGTTCCGGGAACGTGCCTTCGCCCGGCGGAACGACGTTCCGTGGTAACTATGACAGAAACCCTTATAGGGTGTGAATATAGTGAGGGGGGGGGGTACACTATGGAGGTGAGTGGAGTACAGTGAGGGGATACAATATCATGCGGGACGGGGGGGGTACACTATGGAGGTGCCTCCATCTCATAATATGTGCCGCATCGAACGCTGGCGGATCTCCTTAATATCCTCTGTGGTCAGCACCCTGAGAGAGAGAGAGAGAGAGAGAGAGAGAGAGCTGGAAATTCAGTATATTCATATGGTACAAAAAGGTACCCTAAGTCTACAGTCTATGGCTGCCTTCTTGAAAAGGTGGAAAACACCAAAACAGTCCTACACTTAGGACCCACTCCATAAGGGAGTGAATGAGTCCAACAATGAGCATACTTGCCTATTTATAGGCCTCTTGGATCATTGGAGTGCTGGCCGACGGCTGGTCGGCCAGCCGATTGGTCATAAATCCTATATATGGATGCGCCTGCATTCCTTCTGGTACAGCCAACAGCCTCTGTGTGCAGCCAACAGTCCCATTCACGCAGCCGACATCATCTTCCATGTCTTCCATGCCTTGCTCCAAGTCCAACACAGGCCAAAACTGCTCTTCATGCTCCAAAACCTGGTTCTAATCGTCTTTTTCTGGCTGCCCCTTCTGGACTAGCTCCAGAGAATGTCCATGGCAATGCTTGCACATGACATCCCCCTCTGCTAAACTTGATGACGGGATTCCAACCTGTTCTTGGATGAGTATCATCATCCTATTCTATTCCTGAAGTCCCTCTGTCATCCATCCATCTATGGCAACCCTTTTCACTAAAAACCCGGCCCAGTCTCCAAAACCACTCTGACTCTGAATAAAATCTATGCATGTGTTCCATCCAGTCCCCAATCCGTTCCTGCCCTGACTCTGAACACCGTCTTCGTCTTCGCTCCTGAGAAATGAGTCTGGCGCTCTCACTTCACCCCTTGGAGGATAATCCTCCCTTGGGACCGTTGCCCGAGAACCTATCTGGTTCATAGGACTGCCATCCCCTCTGGCTTTGTGGAACACCACCAACAAACCTCCTGGGAGCTCTTCTCGATCTTGTGTTCCTTGCCTTGGGCTTCGCATCCGTGCACTTTCCTGTACCTTGGACCTGTACACCATTATATGGGACTGAAACAGCGTTTAGCCTTGCTGAGCTTGATGCTCTGATACCAATGTAACACGCGGAAGCTCTGGGAGTCTTCTTTCAGCCCTAAACACTACTGGCAACATGCTGATGCAAAACATAGATATATAGAGAGAGTAGAGAGAGAGAGATGTGCTGGAAAATTCAGTATATTACTATAGTACAAAAAGGTACTCTTACACACAGCCCTAGGCTGCCTTGAACAAAAGGTGATTAACACCCAAAACTGTCCCCCTATGGGACTCCTACTGACCCAAACCCGTAGAGGGTTGAATGGTTACAATAACAAGCCTTGGGTGCCTTTTATAGGCCCTTGGGAAATATGAAGCGCTGGCCGACTAGCAGTCGGCTAGGCGACTGGACCAAATAAAACCAACGCTGAAGCGCCTGCCCTCCACCATGCAGCCGACAGGTCCTGTAGTCAGCCGACAGCATCCTCTGGTCCTCTCCAAGTCTGCCCTAGCCAATCTGCACCCTGTGCTCCATAATCCAAGCTCTAATGGTCTTTTTCTGGTTACCTCTGCTGGAGAATCTCTGAGAAATGTTCATGGCACATTCATGCACATGACATTGAAGCGTTGTCGATGATGACTTGCACCACGTTCTCCAATCTGACCTACATTTCACAATGCACATGAATGGATGCAATGAGCGTATGCGGTATGAGACTTGAGTCATGACATAGCCACATATCACATATACTAAAGCCTAAACTTTAAACTTTAAAGACTTGAGTGCAATTTGAAACTTACCTCCATGATGGCTTGCTTAATATGGCGATATATGAATGCACCCGATGTTTTCCTCCCCACCTTTCCGGAATCCACGCCCCGCACAAAGTATGTGCCAAGAGGGCAAGAGACAAGTATGTTGATGATGCCTCTCATCTTCCGGTCACTCCATCCGTTGGAGAGGATGCTACACCCATACTTGGACCATGCCGCCCGCACCGGATTGAGAGATCTATTGATTCTCTCCCTCTCATCCACAAGCCTCTTTGTGCGCATGTCATGATAGGAGACGCCGGTCCATCCTTCACATGGGCCCACATTTGCAATGGCTTTCACCATTGACTTCCATTGATCTACCTTGAGCACATGGAATGAGAGATTGCACTCAATAATGGTGCGTGCAATCTCTATATCTGCTAACCGTTGCCGTTCTCAGAGATGTGATAGAGAAGAAGAGAACCCCCTGGTGGCTTGCCTCATGGGAGACTCAAGCCTTTGTCTCTTTGAGGAGGCGGAGGCGGAGGCGGCACTGGCGGAAGCGGCACCGATGGAGGCGGTGGGGGAGGATGTATCACAAGGCAGGGAAATGACCTCATCATCCGTCCTTGAGCTTCTACCACTATCACGGTGAGCACCCAATCCACCCTTAATCTTGTTGAAGATCTCATCGGATATAGCAAGGGGGAGTTCCTTGCATGGCGCAACTTGCCCCCCCCCACCTTTTCGAGATGTTGGAGAAGCCTAGTAACTCCACTTGTGTATTGTTTGCCACAATACTTACAAGTCCACCTATATGACTTGGACTTTCCATCGGCTTTCTCTACATGGATAGCATGCACATTGAAGGCTTCATTCTTCTCCCTCATCATTGTAATAGAGAGAGAAGTTAGAAGATTCAAGAGATGGATAGGCTTGAGAGAGAGAGAGAGAGAGAGAGAGAGAGAGAGAGAGAGAGAGGCGTGAGAAAATGAGAGAGTGAGGCTTGAGTCCTTGAGGCTTGACTCTTGCGAGAGAGAGCGCCTAAAGGCTTGAGAGAGAGAGAGGCTTGAGAGACGGCCCACGGGGGAGAGAGTGGTTTGAAAGTTGAGAGTTGAGAGAGAGAGAGAGAGAGAGAGAGAGAGAGAGAGGGGGGGCTTGATAGTCACTTGAGCAATGAGAGCCTTGAGGGAAGCTTAGGGAGTGGGCATTTTATAAGTATGGGCCATGGCCCATGGCATAGCAAAACACATGTCACAAGGGCCAAGGCAAGCAACACATGTCATAAGGCAAGCAAAAAACGGCCACAAAAACGGCTAGAAAACGGTCGCAAACGGGCAGCTCCAACGGCTAGAAACGGGCATATCGTACCGTACGAACTCGTTTGTACCGGTACGAGAAACAACTATGGTCGTGGAGATAACTCACGACTTCCTCAAAAGGGGGGAGAGGATCATGGAAATAAATATTATCCCTGAAAGAATCAAAGGAAGCAGGCAACTTACCAAGAAGTTTATGGATGGGATTGTTGATGGTGCTCCCGTACTCCTCAAGTTGTAGCTTGATACGGGAAAACTCTCCAATCTTCTCAATCAGGTTATCTGACTCAGTGATGGTACGCTTCTCCAGATCTAACTCCAATTTGGCAATCTTCACTGTCGAAACTCTCCCATACCTCCTCTGGATCTTTGTCCACATCTGATGAGCATTACTCCGGGAGGAGACAAACTGTGCCTGTATGGATGGAGTCATGCAATGGATGATGATAATAAGACGAGCCCGAGCATCCAATATGCTTCTCAAAGCAGGGGGTGTGGAGATAGCCATCCACGCACCGGCTTCTTCCAGCAACAACTGAGTGTAGAAAGACCAAGTATAATAGTTGGTTGTGGTAAGCTTCATGGAGTCACTGACTTGGGGAGGATTGTAGGATGGTATGTGGGTAGGGGTAGGAGCAAGACGTGGATGAGAGAAACTCAGAGAGGAAAGATTGGGAATAGGAACCACTTGTGGAGCAGTGGGAGCAGGGGATCCAGGCTGTGATGGTGCTGGAGTATCAACAGGAGGAGGAGCAGCAATAGAGAAATCTCGTGAAGCTATGCCCTCTGACAAGAAACCTTCTCTGAAGAAAGGGGCTGAAAAAAAAATCAGCAAGTCCTCTTAGGCTGTGCACAGCAAGAAGAAAGGGAGGGAGGGTGGGAAACTGAAAGGAGAGGAAGAAGATCTCTCCAAGATGTAGTTCCTTGTCCTCAACACCTAGAAGAGGGCTTTAGCAATCAGAAAAATCAGCAATCTTTGCTGAAAATTCAGAAATACAACAGTCCCAAGTGTCAGGCGAAGAAAACGCAGCACTCTTGAGGAAGCCTCTGCTCCCGGAAGAAAACCCAGCACCCTTCTACGCTGAAATCTGCAGAAAACGCAGCAAAGCCT
Organism: Cibotium barometz; assembly: GCF_041138505.1. NCBI lineage: Eukaryota > Viridiplantae > Streptophyta > Polypodiopsida > Cyatheales > Cibotiaceae > Cibotium > Cibotium barometz. Next base: position 44,375,261 of record NC_141087.1, read on the forward strand.
TTGCTCCAAAACAGAAAACGCAGCTTTCTTCTGCTCACAGGTCAGCGTTTTTCTTTGATACCATGAAAGAAAGTGAAGCAAATATAAAACACAGATGTAGGCCGAGGTACAAGACCTGTAAATGCTGGAAACTGATGTTTATTGCTGAAATATGAGCACGAGGGAAGCCCGTAGGTGCTGTACAATGATGAGAAGCAGTAGTAGTTGCTAATGACCTCAACTAAATGCTGAAAAATGAGATGAACTGAGGGAAAGGGAGCCAACCCTTATATACTACCTCAGTATGTTGGTCGGCCAGCTGTAGCAGGCCGATAACATGGTTGTAGCAGAAAATGCTACATAAAATGCCAAAAAATACCAGAGAAATGGTAGAAAAATGCTAAATAATCGCTAAGATATGCTAATGCAGGGCCTCATAAATGGTCAATACAACCATGAAAAAGGTGATGTAGACCCTCTGGAGATGATATAATCCAACAACCAACCTGAGAGATGGTAGGCACGTGAGCCGAGAAGAGCAGGAGGGGCTGATTTTGTGATGATTTGTGGACATGCAGGTTGCTAGTGTTGTGAATCCCAGGCGCAGGACGACGTTTTTTTTGAAAAACGGGAAGTCTCTGGTCAATTTGTTAAAAACACTCTTTTTCAACTGTATAAGACTTGACCAGGTTTGAAACTCGTTTCATACGTGTGAGACGTTTCGTAAGTTTCATATGGTATGAAACGCGTTTTGTAACTACTATAGTGGTGCATATGGTGATTGGCCTCCCTCTTGCCGTGAATATTGTGATTTCTCTAGGGCAAAGTAGCATACGGTGATGTAGATGCATCTTGTCTCCTTGGCCTGTAATCGTAGCCACATAAAGCATGCCTCCTCATCCTTCTGGACTATGATAACCATGGATCTCCGGAGGTTTGACAAAAACTCAGTACGAAGGGCTTTGTGTGAATATATGCTCTTATGTGTGTGTGTGTGTGTGGAGTGCGTGTGTGCGTGTGTGAGATCATATCTTGATACAGAGTTCTACACTCACTATTGGGCATTGATGACGTTAGTGGGGACGTAGTATCTAGTCCATACTATGCATAATGGAGTTGATAGTTATATAGTCTTGTGCGTTGACTACCATGAGTATATAACATGCACGTTCCTAAAAGGTGAATTTGGGCATGTTCGTGGATTCATCTAGGTATATGATAACCATGGACTGTAGATGTGTTCTGAATAGTACCACCACCCCTCCCGATCCTTGTACCCCTATTGAAGTGCAGGTCTCCCCTCTGTAAGACGATTTCCACTGGTACATGTGGTAGGCCTCTCTCTTGGCTCTGGCGACGAGAGAGAAGGTGACGATTTAGGGTTTCGAACAGAGAAAACAATGAGGAAGGCAGCACGAGGAGAGAGAAAGCCTTCCTAAAACGTTGGCCAGCAGTGAATTAGGGTTTAGTGCAGCCTATAGGGCTTCACGCGATAGAGAGAGAACTGAAAATGAAAATGAAATCTGTATTAATGTCTTCGAAAGGCCAAAATGACCTATGAGACCAAAAGTTACAATAATCTGGTCAAAGGAAGTACAAATGTCAGTGGTGTGTAACAGAAAAAAGTGAGAAAAGATCTAAAGATCTAGAGATCAAGAGTAACTTGGGAAAATGGGAAACATGAGAGAGAGAGAGAGAGAGAGAGAGAGAGAGAGAGAGAGAGAGAAGAAGAAGAAGAAGAAGAAGAAAAGAAGAAGAAAAGAAGAAGATACTTTTATCGTCCACTAGGGACCAAATATGACCCATGGGACCAACAAACTAGTACAAGACGAAAAAAAAAGTCTCCTTTTGTTACTATGAAGGGTAAAACTAGCAAGCTAGTGTGTGGCATAATGTGACTCTATGTCTGAAGAGTAGAGTGATGAATGCTCCCAAACAGTGGGTGTGGCGGTAAGCAATACTTGTGGCAGCTGTGTGGGGCCTTCAAGGAGTTTGCTGAAGCCGCCTCAAATATGTGTATATCGAGGACAAACCATGACCATATGTTCTTCTGTCTCCATGGCCTTCATGTCACAAAATTTGCAGATTCTTTCCTGCCTTGGCACCTTCTGCCGTGCTCCTCTTTCAATCTCAAGCTTGTGTGATCTTGTCCGAAGACATGCTATATTCCTGCGTGCATGGGGTGGCATTGGTGTGCTTATGTATGCTTGAGTGACCAAAAATCACGATTAATGGCATCACAATAGTATTCAAATTTAGCCTATTTCTCAGCTGATTGCCACTTGTTACGGAGTGTCTCTAGGAGGGCGTGATGGAAAACTTCCATATCCATATTTTCATGTGGCAGGTCTAGGTATTTGTCTACCTTCCATCGTTTGAACCAGCCTTGCAAATCTTGCATCCATCCGGAAGATAGCATCTTACTTTTATGATTCTTTTATGGCCTCTTGCTTGTCTCCCAAGCCTTCTTGGGTAATCTATCATCATTCATATGTTTGATCTTGATTATGTATTGGAAAACCCTCTTCATTGCGTGACATTCAATTGGTTGACAGCCTGTCTGTAGGAGTAGTATTGAGTAAGGCGTTGTAGCTTTGACACCCAGATGTCTTCTTAGGAAGGACTTTTGCATTTTCTCAATATCATCCCAAGTTGATCGTGAGATGCTTCCGCCCCATACGTCAACTCCGTACAATACTGTTTGCAGCACATATGCATCAAATAACATTCGGCGTACGTGCCATCTTCTTGTATCACTGTGGCTGAGAGAGAGAGAGAGAGAGAGAGAGATTCTAATTATGTTGTATGCCTGCAACAGGCAGCACTAGATAGGCTCACAGACATGAATCAGCCTGATGGGAATTGCTGTTTTTGTATGTTTCCATTGGTACTGGTGGAGGATGAATCTTCAGAATTAAGAGCTTTTATGAAGCTCATGTCTTGCTTCCACTGCTTTCACAGGTTATAGCAAGTTTTTTAAAGTGCTAAAAATAACATATCCAATTAAATACATGCTTAGATAGATGAGGAGCATTCCTAATTTACTTGACCAATGGCAGTGATTGCTTTGGAGCATGGTGGCGATGGGTGTTGCAAGAGCGAAGCCTGGACAATTTAATTGCACATCATGGATTGGGGTTGGAACAAGACACACAGTCAACCGACTTTATTCGGAGGTTTGTTATCGGAATGTTTGAAATCAAATTTTGTTGCTTATTCTTATGTGTAGTTAACTTTTATTTAAAAGAAGGGTGACTTCTGGTCAATAGAAATTAGAGCATTAGCTTTTGTTTTCTTCTCTGTGACTGAGAACCTAATCCAAATGCTTGGACTCTTCAAATTTGCAGCCGTGAGAAGCTACTGGAGGAAGTCAAACTGAAGTGTCCGGTGTGCCGCAAGCCTGTCAATGTTGAGGATTTAGCATCTGTTTGGAGTGTTCTAGCTGCTGATTCGGTCACAGAACAGGTTTTTAACCAATCAACATGGACTGCCAATAGCTGTGAATTTGCAGCTTTTGTAGTGCAAAAAAGTTAATCCTCTGAAATATTTGGCACTGTGCAGGGTCAACAGCATGAGATGGCTTTGGAGCCTGAACTTCTTTTCACTGAAAGTGAAATTGAGCGGAAAAGTAAGTTTGATGAACTCTTCAAGGCTCAACAGCGATGCAGTGGCATCATCGAGCCCAAAAAATTGGAAGTAGTAGTTCCTGGGATGTTTGTTACTCAGCCAGCAACAACAGTTCCTTCAGCTAGTTGCTCAGAACCCAGAGAAGAAGCCGGGAAGGCTTCCACTGCCATTCAAGCTTTGGAATCAATTTCAGTTTCAGCTAATGAAACAGTGGATCCATTATTGCAAGAATTTGATAATTTGATACTGGGTCAGCAGGCACTAGACTCTCAGGTTGGGTCAGAGACTGGTGGCTCCACAAAGTCGACAAGGAGGAGGCTCAATGGTCAATCTAATGGTAAGTCTCAAAGAAAAGGTAGGTGGCCAAATCCCACTGGCGCCAAGAAGGGGTACTGGATCAGGCGTGATCAAGAAGAGAACAAGTGAGGAACCTTGACAAGCTGTCCCCCTGGCATTTTGTGAGTGATTAGTTATGGTTTCATTGTGAGGTAAGGATTGTATGATTAAGTTGTTTGTGGCACTGGATGGTAGGCCAAGTCATTGGTGTCACCAAGAATGTATGGAATGTGCTATGGGTGGAGATGTTTCCTGGCTACTCAAATGGCAATGACAATCGGGCTGATCGGAAAAAATAGAGGGACATTGTCATCTTTTGCTACACACTTATCACTACAGAGTTAAGTTATAATATAGCATGGCATTGCTCCCGAAGGCAATGCCTATTCAATGGTCATGCTTGTATGGCCATGCCTCAACTATGCTGTCAACAAGGACATTATTTGCACTTAACATCGGTAAACGTCAGTACATTTTTTTTAAACTGTGTGAACCTCGTCAAATCATATAATATCCAACAAGCGTGAACTTTTGCACATTTAATATTATGCTTAAGGGGAATGTCAATCACAGTCTTAGGATTTGCCATGTAATTCTCATTATTCCAAAAAGTTGAGATCTACCAAAAGAGTGTGAGACATGTCATTGGCCTAGAAGGCTATGAAGTTAGAGCTTGGGTCTAGGCCTACTCACATGGAATCAGACTGAAGACCGTCCGGAACTGCAACATCCCGCATACCAAGGTTTCCTATAGCTACACCTCAGGAGGCATCAGCCTTGGAATTAGCCAGATGCAGCATTGAACATGAATATGCGATCAGCAGGCATGTGGAGCACTTGCAATCAAACATTGGATTGCCAGATTTGCCTCGACGAAAAGTGGCACTAGCATGAGCACCATTCTTCTCTCTCTCTCTCTCTCTCTCTCTCTCTCTCCCCACATGTACCCTTTTTACCACAAAATTAGTCACCCAAACAATCCAAAAGCTGAAGTATGGTAAGGCAAAGATCACGAGGGGCTACGACCAAGAGACCCTTGTATTGATCCTAGCCAAGCATTTTGATTAAGTCCGGGTACCATTCCTTATTCAAACCTTGTAATGAGGACCTTTCATACCCATCAACAAAGCATGGGATCCAGTGAACCTTACGAACTTTTGAATCATGATTGGTTGTTTCATAGTTAAAATGTTACCCATCCCTAAATGTCATCACCGAGGCGTCCAAGTGTAAAGTACTTTTGTTGTGGTTGTTAATTTTTGAAAGGCTATTGATGTGTCCTACAAGAAAGCTTGGATCACCTGGTTGAGACAAACATCGTCAAGAGAGTTACTTGATCATAGTGACACTTCTTATGGTCATTGGTTGATTATGTTTAAGAGGCAAGGGATTTAATTAGCACCATCAGAGTGAAGCAAGGGTTTCCTCTCCCACCCTTTGCATCCTATATAGACGCATTGGTAGGCAAACTAGGAGATGTGGGCTCCACTCTTATTGAGACATTACTCTCCTAAGCTATGGACGTGATGCAACACTACTATAGTCACACAATAGTGACAATACAATGCATTATACTCGGGACTCGACTCTTAGTGTCTATTGACATCCAAAAAAAAGCAAGCAAAAATTGCGAATCTCTTGATGTTTTCAATTGCACTAGGAAGCCCATTGAAATTAATCATAAAGATAACCCGATGCAAATCTTTAGCTCGCATGCCTACCAAAATACAACTAGCAATGGTCATATCTAGTTTTGTTTTTTTTATCATTAGAAAGTCTAGCTATTCCTATTTTTTCGCGACCCATGGGTTTCTAATTGCACTTGTCATTGTTAATTGACTTTACTTGTAATTTTGTAGTTTTGGTAGTGAAAGCTCATGTTGTGATATGTCCTTGAGGTAGAAATTCTTTGACATCCATGGATTGAGGACCAATGATGTATTCGCTTTTTTTCATAGATGAGATAAGATGAGCCATTGGGTGAAAAATAGCATATGGCTACAACTACAAGCTAAAATTTGTTTTTGCCCACCTATAGTGAGTCTATCTCTTGCACCATCGATACAAACTACAAGAGATGAAATTTGAAGAGCATGATAACACTCCTTGAGTTTGGAACCCCAATGTTCATCTCAATGAACTTTATAACCTTGTAAGAAGGAGAAAGGAAGAAATGCAAGGGTCTTTAGAGGATTACCCTATAGTCGTACATATTGTGTAGCCTCTACCTTGGAAATTTAGAAGCTTGAATTCACTCTTAGATGTTGTCACACCACCAAAGATTGATCTCAATAGATGAGTGCAACAAGGGAATACAACTATAGAGAGATCCACTCTACCTTTTATTGTGCCCCTCTCTCGAGAGCAAGAATAGAGGAGAAGAGGAAGAGGGGAGAAGAGCAAACATGCTCTCAACAGGCAAGCCAACATTTACATGTACAAAGAAAACATAAAAACAAGAGCACAAGATAGAAAGAAGATTCACGATTGTGTATCAAGGGATTGTTCTATTGTCTAATGCTTCTTGTGTTATTGCCCTTGAATTTGCTTGGAGCCTTGTGATGCCATTAGGTGGAACTATTTGGAAGGATTCACCCTTGTACGATCAATAGGTTCGAACTCTTGGTCAGGCATGATGCTAGCGAGAAATATGGAAATTTTCCGCTCACCATTGGGCCTGCCATGAAAATGGGTGAGGAAGGATGCACACAGACGTGCATCCATTGCTAGAGGTTAGATGGAAGCGAGGTTGGGCAAGGCCAATTCGGCTTGACTAAACAAAGAGAGGAGCGAGGGAAGCTGACAGGGAGGGGTTGACAAAATTGATGTGAAGGCGGCTAGATATGAGATAATATTGCTTGGTTGTTTTCTTGAAGGGTACGTATAATGTCTTGAATTATTCGATCACTTGCTCAAGGAAATGCTCTAGCTTAAACATTTTGCATCAACTTTTGCAATTGAGATCTCTTCATCATCAACACAAAATTGGGCTACTCTCTCAAGGCCTTGATTCCATCAAGGCTTTTCCTTTGTTTTAAATGGGGCTTGAGTGTAAGACCTCCTCTGTAGACTTACCTTGGGATGATGCTTTAGAATCCTCTTCATAGCTACTTTCATTGCTATGTTTTTATGCCCTTTTATTTTGAGGTTTTCGTTTTTCGAGGTTGGGAATAGAGTGTCTTTCCTAGTTCAATATTTTCCTTAGCTTTTGAGTCCTGAGCCATTGGTTTTGGCATAGGATTTTGGGGCAAGTGGTAGTATAAGATTTTGTTGCTTCTTGTGTTATTGCCCTTGATTTTGCTTGGAGCCTTGTGATGGCATTAGGTGGAACCATTTGGAAGGATTCACCCTTGTATGATCAATAGGTTCAAACTCTTGGTCAGGCATGATGCTAGAGAGAAATGTGAAAATTTTCCGCTCACCATTGGGCTTGCCATGAAAATGGGTGAGGAAGGATGCACACAGACGTGCATCCATTGCTAGAGGTTAGATGGAAGCGAGGTTGGGCAAGGCCAATTCGGCTTGACGAAAACAAAGAGAGGAGCAAGGGAAGTTGACAGGGAGGGGTTGACAAAATTAATGTGAAGGCGGCTAGATATGGAGGTAGATGATGGCAACATAGGAAATTGGTACAGAGAAACGACTCTAGGTAGATTTTGGGGTGCCTATATACGTGGCACCCCGTTGACCCCGGTAGCCGGTCATTTGGCTTTGGGACTTAGAAAATTTTCTAAGTCCCAGTGCCATGTCCAAACATTGGTCCGTGCAAAATGTTATGAACATATGTACAGACACATGTCTAGACATCATGTGTGTAGACATGTGGGAGGTAGGATTCGAACCCAGTACCTCCCTCATCCCAAACATGTGCCTTATCAAGTCCACTATGGCACAACCGTGACCAACCACGTTTGCACACGTATATAGCCCGGTGTTTATACACTTGCGGGCGGGGCGTCGGCTACCGGCTGCTGCAGGCCCGGTCAAATGGGGTGCCACGTATATAGGCACCCCAAAATCTACCTAAAACCCACAGAAACTGGGGTGGAAGTGGAGTGGGTAAAATGGGTGACCTTGTTTGTCTCTGGGTTGTTTACCTTGCCATTATGACCTAGTGTATTCAGCAAGTTGCCTGCTAATTTATCAATGCTCATTTCTTAACTAGCACACCTTCGTGCTTTGGTTGCATGATGCTTTCAAAGGAGGTTCCTCATGAGGATGGAAAACTTCCACGTGTGTGTCTAATAGATTTTCTATAAGGTCATTTGCTTTGCGGTAGTATTCATCAAAGAAGTAGACTAGTAGATATGGTATGAAGCTTTTGCTCTTTAACCCAATGAGGAATCTCAAATGAGGGATTCCAAATCAAGTCTTTCTCTAAAAGTGCATCTAATGTGGAGGTATTTGTTCTTCGATATGTAGTCTAGAATGGACTCTCCTTATTCTTGCTTGAGGTTACAACTCTTAAATATTAACAAGGCTTACTTGGCCTTGATTTGGAGCTCTTAGAGTTTGTACATTTCACATATCCATCCCCCTTATCCTTAACATATTTTCAAACATATTTGCGAGGTGGTGAAACAAAAGGTTGAGGTTGCTCATGATGACCTACCCCCTCCAAGTTTTGGTTAGGTCTAGTTGCATTGGGTCTATCAGCATATGTCCCTCTTTTGGTAGGGTGAAGCGAAAGTGGTGGTGCTATTAAGCTCCACCATGATGACCTAACCATCCATCCCCCTTCTCATTTCCCTTGCCATCCTTAACATACTTTCAACATACTCATGATGTGGTGAAACAAAAGGTTCAGGTTGCACATGATGACCTACCCCTCCAAGATTTGGTTTTACATGCCCTCTAAGGTTTGGTTGCCTTGGGTCTATTACCATATGTCCCTCTTTTGGTAGAGTGAACTGAAAGTGGTGGTGCTATCAAGCTCCACCATGATGACCTACCCCTCTAGGGTTTGGTTTTACATTCCCCATACATATGGTTGCATTGGGTCTATTAGCACATGTCTCTCTTTTGGTAACGGTGAACCGAACCCCTCTCTAGGGTTTGGTTTTACATTCCCCATACATATGGTTGCATTGGGTCTATTAGCACATGTCTCTCTTTTGGTAAGGGTGAACCGAACATGGTGGTGTTATCGAGCTTTGCTTGGGTTAGCCAACTACTACTAATGAGTCCTTTAATACTCACCTTCCCACCAGAATTCATTGAGGTCATGGCTAGTTAAAGGGTAACTTTTACAGATTTCCATACATTGAGAATAATCCACCTAGGCCTAGAAACCGAGGTGGATTCATTGAGGTCATGGCTAGTTAAAGGTCACTAATGATTTTCCACTGAGAATAATCCACATAGGGCTAGAACCCTAGAGTGAAGTCTTGCCTTGGCTCCCGATGATGACTGGCACTATAAGAGGTGGTGCAGTACTTTTGGGTTCCCCTATGAAGTAGTGTCCTAGGTAAGGGCCTTGAGAGAGGTTGGTGGCCAATTGGCATGGTATGTATGGTTTGCACATTTTGTGTAATACCCATCCTCAAGGCTAGGGTTTGGTTTTTAGGAGTTACAAAGATAACTCTTTAGAGTTGTTGGTGCTGACACATCCATACCTTAGATCGGCTATTTTATAAGGTGTAAGGGTTTTAATTCAAGATTAGCATGAAGTGTACTTGCGTCACTCTCATTGGTTCAAATCTAGAAGTTCTTGCTACTACGGACGCCACTTTATCTTACCTCTTCCAAATGTAGGGCACTTAAACACTCTTTTCATGAAACTTATGGTGATATTGATAGAGTTACAGGGGGAGGTAGGGGCCACTCGTCTAGTTGAAATTGGAGAAAACCATCAGAGGCCCTCCTCCTAGGTTGGTTCTCTCCTAGTTCATTTTTATGGATTCCTCGTTGGGAGCAATCTTTGATTATTCCTACTTTCTAAGATTAGATGCACTTTGTTGAGCATCATTGACATGATGAGACCTAAGCTTTGGTGGGTAGGAAGTATTGGAGTTGTTGCGTGTATTGCAACAACAAGGTAGATCATTGTTGCCAATAATTTATCTGATCGAAGATGTGCAAAAAAGTTTTTGTTTGAGAAAATTGTCTCTATAGAAGATTTTTGATGGAAATTTTTAGTGTGTCCTCAATGAAATTCACTAAGAAACTCATCATTAATATAGAAATAATATTTTCTCAATGGTGGGAGGAAGCATTATTTTACATAGGTGGTTTGAAAGTTTAAACCTAATGGGAGGAAACTATGTTTAGCTACATGATCTAAGAGTTTTTAGCATAGTCCATTTGCATATTTAACTAGAAAATTAAATGTAAGTAAAACACACTTGAAGAAACTATTCTTCTAGTGAGTTTAAAGTTTTCTCACAATAAATTCTGCTATATACAATCTAGTTGTATGGATGAATTTAAAGACTAATGGGTTTAAACAAGGGTTTTTATTGTACAGAGACTCATCAAAGAGATGACCATTTAGCCGATTTCAAACATAGATGGGTTCAAAGATAAGTCGATTGAAATATTGGCCGAAGTGGGTTTAAATTGTGGAGCTGACTCGGTGGGAGGTACAAAAAATTAACATAGATTTCTTATGCCTCAAATTCTAAGTAACTTGGAAATTTATTACACAGATTTAAATCACACGTAAGAAATCAAACTTGGTTGATTGAAATTTAGGACTAGATGGGTTCTACTTCAAGTTTCTATTTGCAAGGACATTATCACATTCTCATTTATTTGTCAATGTTAAGTTAATGCATGCTTTCTGAATATGCGTTTTTGTAATTTAAGAGTGTAAAGTACACAAGTGAAGTTTAAACCTGATAGATTCAAAGCTTTAATCCCAAGGTATTCAATTATGGATTCTCCCACTTGTTTCTCTCAAGAGCACAAATTATGGTTTTATGTTTTGTTTCGTAGGGTTTTCTAAGGAGTTTTAAGCTTTGAGGAATTAGGCTATCTATGCTTAATTGGTTAATTAAAAAGGAAATGGGGTTGATTTTTTAATGTATTTTGATGATTTCATTCCTAGTGGAAGGTGAAGAGTCACTAGTGCAAAAAACACAAGAATTGAACCTAAATTTTATGTATTTGAGCTTCACAATGGTGATTTGTAAGTGCTAACATATGCATTCGGACCAACATTAGGAGAAATATGGACTCAATTTTGGGCCCTGTATAAGAAGTGCCAACTCAACTTAGAGAGAGAAAATAAAAAAGGTTTAAAACATATCCAAATTTGTAATTCGGCTCATTTTTTACTATTATAATAGTAGGTTTAAATATATTAAAATATACATATTCTTTCAATGAGGTTTCATCTCATGAGGCGGCATTCTTTGCTGGATGCACGTAAAACTTGTCAGAACTAAAGTTTCACAGATTTGAGGTAGTTATGCATTTAATAGATTTGAGGAAAGATTTAATCATCATCTCGACCGTGGGGGTTTTCCTACTAAAACTTTTATATAAAAAAAAACATCCTTACTAATCGAGTTAGTTCTTGTTTCAATTCTTTAATATGTTTTATGTGATGACATAAAATACTAGCTTTGCAAATGAGAACATTAATCCAAATTTGGGGATTCCAATTAATCCACCTTCAATAACAACACATGGAGACACTCAAATTCTCAGTAAAATTCTCAGTAAACAGTAGTAGAAATGGTGCATCTAAAAGAACATATGATACTTACCATCTTCATGTGGACATACAGTATCAGTACCAGCCTTTGAAGAAACAAAATAAGAGTTTTTTTTTAATGTTATGAGCAAAAAGAGCAAAGGAGGAATAATGGAGAGCGTCATTTGGACTTGTGGGACTGATGGGTTAATGTATCCCAGGGATCCATTTATAAATGCACCACCTCCATTTTACAACATTACAAACCTACTACATTTCACCGGTGATGGTAGACAAGGTTTGCTGGGTTATGCCCAACACTTGGAAACAAAAGCGATGGTTACAGAATAGCAGAATGATTTTCTACAGATAGAGCACTGAAATAAAAAAACTAAATGGGTTTTATGCAGAGAAGCTTATGGCAAACAAAGAAACAATTCAAGACTTCGAGAAAAAGATTGATGCTTTAAGGAGAAATGACATAGCACTAGGGCCACGTAAAAGAAGAAGGCAACTTTGCAACATAGAGAAAATGAAAGTCGGAAGTGGAGGGATGAAGAAGCAAGTAGAGGTTGTAAGGTAATGTTAACTCTTATTTCATATATATTTCTCTTTTTAGATTAGGTTCTTTGTTTGAAACTAGACATAAGTAATTAGATTTGATGTTATTCTATTTTTAGATCTTTACTTCATTTAGAGTCCAAGGTACATTTTGAAGCTGGATGCATTACATTCATTTAGTATCAAAAGGAATAGTGGAAGAGATGCTGTATCAAAAGAAGTTTCAAAAAATCAATGAGAAGCATGTGTCTTCTTTTATGAACAAGAACCAACTCAATGCAACTCAGGTGCAAGCAATGGTGGATGAGACTAGCATCTCTCAGAAAGCATACAATATGCTGTTAAAGGCACTAGCAGAGAAATGTCAAAGTAAGAAGCATAAAGGTTCGTTACGTCCAAAACCAATGCAAGTAAAGTCTGCACTCCAACATGTGAAATCAGAGGTGTTTGAGAAGCTTGGTTCACCAGTACATATTGAAGCAACATTCGTTTGCTAAAGACAGAGAGATACTCTTTAACCAGCACAACAATATTTTCTTTGATCTTGAAGCTTTGCTTAGGTACGGAGTTCAGTTCTTTGAGATTAGTCAAGAAGAATGTGAAGGAGTTCTAAAATTTATTTTGAAACTAGATGAGTGTGAGATTTTAAAGAACAAAAAAATGGAGAGGGCTACTATCACTCTAATGAACAGGGCCTTAGATACATCTATTACAAAAGATGATGCAAGATATTTTAGTGTTCAATCGGAGAATAACATATTGCCACTTGGATCTTTTGAGGTATCTTCTTTATCATTGAATATGACTGTGTATTACGTTGAAATAATTTAAACACGAAACTTGTATTAAACATGAGCTTCTTCCTAATGACACATGTAGATAAAGAAGACTTTGAAATTTTGCATTGGGTGTTTCATCAAACTACAATTCCATCACTGATTAGTGAGCAAAGAAATGGAAGGGCCCTTCATGTGCCTGGGTTCGGTGACTATAAAGTGGAATGGCACATGGCAAGTGATTTGAAGACTCTAAAATGCATGTATAACATAAGCAAAAGTGCAAATGCAAAGAGTCCATGTCTATATTGCATGTCAAGTGCTAAGACTTTAGATCTTGTTGATAGGCATTTAAAAGATAAAGATTTCAAAGCAGTGCTTGATATTCCTCTATCCAGAGTGCACATATGCACATTGTATGCACTATGTAGAATTGTAGAGAAGTTGGTGTATTTGTATATATGCTTTGCATGGACATTAAAGCCTAAAAAAGAATCTCTAAAAGCAATCAAAGCAATAGAAAAAGTGCTAGCCTTCTATCAACTTTCCTCAGATAGAACTAAAACCGTTAGTTGTGCCTTAGAACCACTTCCTGTCAACTTATATAGGTTAGAATAAGATCCCTACACAACCTACTGACTAATTCTGATGTCTGGCTGACTATAGTTGACTCTTACACAAGTTAACTGACCCAGCGCATAGACTCACTCAGCTAGAGTCCATTCTTCACTTACATCCTTGTCTTCAAAAGAACTCCATCGAAGCAACAACCAAAACCATAGAAGAACTCTTTAATTCCACACAGCTTGATTCTCTGTGTATTTTAAGAAGACTATACAATATGCAACAAACCTTGAGACTTGAGCATATGAGAGAAAAACAAAAACAGCATATGAGAGAAAAACAACAGACCAAGAGAGCTCTCACACCAATAACCACAAAGGAAACCAATCATATATTCTAAATTCCAACAAGATCAACAACAATAAGATCTGCAAAAATAACTTGTTGGTTTCAACTATCCAGTACAACTGGGATCTGCTTTGAGCAATCCTTAAATCTGGTCCAAGTTCCAACAGTGATACAATCTGAGAGGTTCTAGGACACCACTCTCCACATAGAACCCTAAACCACCTCTACAATCCCTGCTATAGATAGATAAATGTCTCCTCTACAATCCCCCATCACCCTCTTCACAAACAAACCCACAAATAGCTAACAAACCTCACAGCAACTATGTCACATTCTTGGAAGAAAGCTCCATAGAAGGTGATTCCTCCTCTCTTACCATAAGTGAAGAAGATGTAATAACTCCACAGAAAGGACCTACTGCGAGGAAGAACCTATGTCCAAGTTGAAGTCTAAAGAACTAGCCAACAAAGGACACAAAGTGGAAAATGAAGAACAAGAAGAGGAACCCAAATTGATGGAAGAAGCAAGCCCTCCCTCTAATTAAGGAGTATAAGTTAAACCCATCACCCATCAAAGATATTTTCTTTAAGGAAGTGAAAGGATATCAAGAGCTAATTTTAAGGACCAAAGATGGGAAAGAAAGAATGCTGAAGGTGGGTAAGTCTAACTAAAGAAGAAACACAAGAGTGCAACGATCTCTTATAAAGAAACCTGGATGTGTTTGCTTGTTGGTCTTATGGAGACTTGAAAGGAATATCCCCAGACATATGCCATTAATTTAGACCCTGATACCAAGCCAATAAGTTAGAGACAAAGAATATGATCCTAATTACTCAATATTAGTTAGCTGAGCTTCTTAAGCTCTTAGAGGTAACAATTGTTGGAGTGGCAAAGAAGAATGGAAAGTTAAGAATATGTGTGGATTATAGGAAGCTTAAATCTAAAACAAAGAAGGACCACTTCTCTAGATTCCTTTCACTAACCAACTCTTAGACACAATGGGGATGGTCATGAGATATATTCCTTTTTGGATGGGTTTAGCGAGCACAACCAAGTTCCCATAGCTGAAGAAGATAGAGCCAAGACCACATTTACCACTGAATGGGGGACTTATGCTCATAAAATGATGCCTTTTGGATTAGGTAATGTCCCAACAACCTTCCAAAGAGTGATGATGGCTACCCTCCAAACCTTCTTACAACATTTTATTGAAGTTTACTTAGATGATTTCTACATCTTTGGTAAGAAAGATGTAGACTAATTTCTCCATCATTGGTAAGAAAGAAAAGCACCTTGAATACTGGCAACAACACTTTAATAAGTGTAGAGAGTTTGGGATAGCCCTTAATCTAGAAAAGTGTGTTTTTGGGCATCCTCGGGTATTCTTTTATGTCATGTGGTTTCTAATCAAGCCATAGCAACAACCGACATAGCCAAAGTGGAAAAGATAGTAGCCCTCGCAACTCCGACCTCCTTGAAGGAGGTCGGAGGTTTCCTAGGTCATGTGGGATATTATCGAAGATTCATCGAAGAAAACCACTCCTCTTTATAAGTTGTTAAGAAATGAAGTGCATTGTTGGTGGACAATAGAGTGCCAGGAAGATTTCTTGGAGCTTAAAGAATGTGTAGTCGAGGCACCCATTGTTGTTAGTTTTTTGAGTGTGAAATCTAACTAGCCACTTGATTTTTTGCAAGTTTTTCACACACTTGTTTTTTATACACTCATACATCTGTTTTAACACTTATTTGGAACTTGAGATTCACATCATTCCATTTAGCATTCTTTTGCCCTCTTCTTCATCATATTTGGGAGCTAATCATTCTCACGATACTTCATCACTCACCATCGTTCTTGTTTCCCCTTCCTTACACATGCCATTCCATTCCCTCATCCATCCGTACCCTTTGAGTACTTCTTCCTCAATGAGTAGACATTAGTCACGCTAGCCGGTGTTCCTCCTTGATATGTCATATTTCCTCATCATTGACTCGTGTTGTTATCATCATTGATTGGTTGCCTATCATCATCTACTTGATGCTCATTTATGCTCTGAGGCATCGGTACATCCTTGAAATCCTTCAATGGCCACTAAGTGGAACTATTGTTTCCTAGAGGTGGACTTGTCCACATTTGTTTTTTATAGTTAGGTTAGTGGCATATCTATCATTTTTATTGTGAGGTTGCATTGTTACCATGGCATTGATCATTCCTCTTCAACCTAACTCAATGGTTGTGCATGCTTATCCATTTCTTGTTTTACATGAGTGTATGGTCAAGTCGAGATTGCATGATTTCTTGGTTTTTGAGTTTCCCCAAATTGACCATCTTTTGTGTGATGCTTATTTTTCACAACTATTTAGTCATCCAATCTCTATCTTTGAGTGTTCACGCCAAATTTTATTCATAGTTTCCTTCATCTTCCTTGTCGAGGTGTGTCGGTGCCTTTTAAGTCTCAGCTTTTTGCCAATGATGTGATCATGCATACCCTTCATGTGGTAGACCAACCCGTTAAGCAGGTTTATACACCTTCAGGGGCCGCTATGGCTTATGTGACTAAACCCTTATTGAGACAACTTTGTGAGCTCCTTCTACATCATTTCATGCGCCCAAATGTGGAAAAGAGGATAATTGAATTACCAAGAAATTATTTTGCATGGTAGTTTTGATCTTAAAGGGAATTGTTTTTAATTAGGCAGATTCCTTACAAGATAAGATGCATAATCACTTCACTAATGTTCCTAATCATCAGTCAATCTTTGCATCTTATGTGTCATATTTGACTATGCTTCTCAAAACTTTCATCCATCCTCAAGTCACAATTGTGAGTATAGATAGTGATTGTTCCATGCATGATGACATTCCTCGGTCCCCTTCCTCACATGTATCAGAGCCTCCAATTTCTTACTTGGAATCCACTCCTCTAGAAGTTCCTATATGATGCTTATTGAAGAAAAGGCCTTCTTTATCTCGTCCACCATCAAAACCTTCTTATAAGAAGGTACCCACACCTCCTTTATATTCCTTCTCTTGAGAAAGGAAAGGCTATGCTATGCAATCCACATGAGGAGTTTGTGTCATTTTCCCTCTTTGAAAGAGGTAATTGATGGGCTTTTGTATTCCGAAGCAATTCATAATGTTAGGGAGGATATCGTTTCTTCATTCCTTGTTACTTTATATCTAGTTATTGCTTCCTCATTTGTGAGTAGAATTATAGATCTTTCCACTAAGCTTGATGAGTCTTCCTCATGAGTTAAAAATTCAGAGATCTCACTTATGGATAAGGATAAAAAGATTTCTAGTGATGCATCCATCCTTCAAGCTAAGGATGATGAATTACTTGATTTGAGGGAGGAGTTGCGATCTTGTAAGGAACATTATGTTACTTCCAAGGCATTCATCTCTTCTCTTAAGTAGATAGCATTTGTACCACTTGCTCCTCTTTGGTCCAACAATCGAAAGACTCTCAAGAGAACATCAACTCATTCAAAGTAAAAAATGATGAGCAAGAATAGGAGATTGAGACTCTTAAAAAGTCTTTACAAACTTCTCATAAATGGAGGGTGTGTCTTCTACCTTTTAGTCCTATTATTCATTGCTTATGACCAATCCTAACATTTGGGTTAGTTATCATCATGAGAAATTATCATTCATGATGTATATTTATTTTTTCAATGTGATTCCTATAAACAGGATTGGCAAAACCCATGGAGTGAGGATGATTCGAAACATTTACTGCTTTAGTGTCATTGGTGAGAATCCATACAAAGCTTATGAGTTTCATGTTTA
The DNA here is from genome assembly GCF_041138505.1 of Cibotium barometz. Taxonomy (NCBI): domain Eukaryota; kingdom Viridiplantae; phylum Streptophyta; class Polypodiopsida; order Cyatheales; family Cibotiaceae; genus Cibotium; species Cibotium barometz. Next base: position 44,392,878 of record NC_141087.1, read on the forward strand.
TTTATGGAGATTTGATCTTGTCGGATGACATTGATTTCTCATGGTACATGGGTGATTTCGTCCTCCAAGTAATGTTATATTGGCATCATTTAGAGTAGACCACATGCCGTGATCTTCTTTAGCATTATGCTTCTAATGTTGCATGGTGTCAGGAGGAGGTCGCTTGCCATCTTCCTCTTTCACAAGCAATGTGAAAGAGGAAGACCACATGCCGTGATCTTCTTTAGCATTATGCTTCTGATGTTGCATGGTGTCATGAGGTCACTTGCCATCTTCCTCTTTCACAAGCAATGTGAAAGTGAGTGGTCTCTACGAGGATGCATGAGGATAGACCTATGCAGACTAGGATGTTGACTTAGATTTTAGGTCATGTAGATTCCCTCACTTGGTTTGATCATGAGTTCTTTCAGCATGTTGAGCGGAGGACATATACTTACCATTTATCCCCTAATGTTGGTCTCTTTATAAACTAATTAGACATCGCTTTCATTATTATCTTGCAAAGTCCACAATAATGGTGAGTCCCTTGTACCTATATCCTTTTCCCCTTCTTCTCATGCACCTTTGCCATTACCCACAACCTTTTCATACACCTGCATTTTTCATCTTTTTTCACATGCTTTTCAAAAAATCCAACCCTTTCAATAACCTATTCCAACTCGTCTCAATCATAATAAGTGTGATGTGTCGGTATATGGCATATTTGGAGTGATGGTGCCACCCTCTCCTCTTATTCTTATAAGCTATATTCTAAGTCATTAACACTTATAAAGTATAAGAAAATATCCTACTACTTCTCCTTTCATTCTAAACCAACCACATTCCGAACCTTCCTAAGGGTGGTCTTCTAGATAATATGGGGATGATTGGATAACTGTCATGACGTTGTTCGCAAGGTTGCTTCACGTCCAAGCATGGGAAAAATGTTAATACCTAAATTATTCATTATTTTTAACATTTTTCATTCAAATTTCATTTCATTTCCTAGACATTTATTAACCTAAACATGCCTTATTTCCTTCCATGTTACCTATTTTATATAACTTTATACTTACCCTCTACCATGATAAACATATCTTATTTCCTTCCTTGTTACTTATTTTATATACCTTTATACCTACCCTGATACTTTTTTTATTTTTTATAATTTTATTAATTATTTAAAATAATTAAAGATAATTATTTTTTCCATTAAATACTCATAAAAACATCATCCCAGTTATTTTTCCATCAATCCTAAACTATTTCTAATCATTTTATAATTTTAGTAATTTTCATTATTGATACCACTGATTCTTACCATTTTTACCATCACTGCCTAGCTTCTTGTGTCAAGATTCAAAGCCAAAGTTATGTTTTCACATACCTTAACACTTCCTCACCTTTGGATAGAAATTTATCCTTGATCAATGATACAAGGTTCATTAATAAGTTCCCCTAGGCCTATGGTGGTGACACTAGGGGATGAGACATAAAGGGTCACTATATGTCATGGGACACCCTTTCACATGAAATGATGGTTATGTGTCATGAAAAACATGAGTTTTACACATTATTAGCCATATTATTTAATGTTATATGTATTGTTGCCCTTGGATGAAGTGAGTTTGCCTTTCTAGAGCCCAAAATACATCATTCCTATGCATTCTTGACATGATTTCTCAAGCCAAATCATGAAGAAATGAAGGATTCAATGTACCAATCAATGATTCAAAGTTAAATTCAAGTAAAATATATTTAAATCTCTGATTTTTTATGGTAAAATAATGGATTTATTGAACTAAATCAAAATAGCAACACAAGTTATTTTGAATCTCATTGTTTATTGTATTAAAACTACGTAGGAGGGCTAACCAATGAAGAAGATGATGTTCTTGTTGGTGACTGCAATTCATTCTTTGAATCTATCCATTAATAGATTATTATCTTAATTGATTATTGAATTATAATATGCTTTCTTGCATAAGTACCCTTGATTAAAATAATGCTAAAGAGGATACTATTTTGCACCATTCTTGTACATCCTTATACATTGAAGGCTATATAGTAACTTGCATAAAAAGTTTCTTAATAGTAGATTCATGTGCAATTTTTTTTGAATAAAAACCTTCATGGTAAGAAGAAAAATCATTTGTGCCTCTTCTGAGTCAACCACTCTCCTGTATATACTAAGTCTTTGCCAATATGATATAAAACTCCATCAAGCAATGTAAATTTCCTAGCCCTATAGAGTAGCTTCTTCTTATGTAGTCACCCTCACTGCCCATGGTCTGGCACCCAAGCCCCGTGAATCCCCAAGGTCAGGAATCCCCAAGTTGGCATCCTCACTGTGTGAACCCCCAGGATCAGATTTTCTGTGACAACATTAGCAGTATACAGTTGGCCAAGAACCTAGTTTTTCATGCTCGCACGAAGCATATGTAAGTGGACTTTGAAGATGACGAGAATGAGGTTTCTTCCTAACCATGACCTATGCTAGGGGGTGGGTGGCTAGGCTTGTGAGATTTCATAAACTCTTTTAGGTCAGGGATATCCTCAGAATTTAGGGTAGGATATTCAATATGGGTGGCATCAAAATTTTACTGTACATTGGTTAACATGGATTCTAAGTGTTTGTATATATTAGAGTATAGCTTTATAATTCCAAGAGGATGATATAAGGTAGACTCACATAAGTTAAGATGTTGGTGAGTATTGTAAACTTCGAGCACCCCATGGCTTATAATCCACTAATAGCTATTTGCTACCACCCCATAGTTGGCCGGTGTCTTGGGAATGTCATATGGAACAAACAGGTCTAATTTGTCGACACTCGTCCAGAATTTTAGAATTTTGGAGTACCCGACACCAACTATGAAGGTTTAACACAATAGGATGTAATGGGTAAAAGAAGATATCTTGTGGATTAGTTAAGACTATGTCCCCTCACAAAATTCCCATTATTATTGTAAGGTCTGCATCGCGTTCAGTATTCTGCTTTAATGAGGGCTAGATCACCTAGGCTAGGTCTTCAAATAGATTTATATCATATTGAAGTAAAGAGAGGGTTAGTGTAGACAAAAATAGAGAAAGAGTTTGAGGAGGGGCCTGAGGAGTTACTGCCAACAACTGACCCACCTCCGAGGCACGCTCAAGGAGTAGGTGTAGGTCATCTGTAGGCTCCGTCCGTTGACTTTGGTATTGTATCGCCAACTGGCATTCCAACTCTTGTAAGCAAGAGTCATTGTTGCTGAGGAGGTTTGATATTGCACTTTCACGAACCATCCTTGCAAAGCATCCAATTCCTCGAATCTTCGGTTTGCTTTCTCTTGGGCACGCCGACTGTTGCTTTGCTTTCTTGAGCTTCTGTGATTCTTTGGAGCCTTTCAGTAGCCAGAGCCTCTGACTGTCTTGTAGTTGTTGCGTAAGTTGTGCCATTACTTCTTGGAGTGCTAATACCATCCTTTGCATTTCGACTTGACTGGCACTGATAGTGTCGTTAAGTGCTCTTACCTTCTCTGCATGTGCCTTGTTTGATTGTTCTCTCTCTTGCTTAAGTGAGTAGCTTTGTCCTCTACTTCCTTCTTCAGATTTGAGGATAACTGGATCTATCATTGTAGCTCCTCTTGTTTGGCCCTAAATTTGTGCTATAGGTCTTGTACTTGCTGGGCATGAAGGGCTGTGAGCTCGTGGTTGTGGGTGACCTCCTTCTGGAGTTGCTCTTTAGCTTGTTCCAACTTTGCTTTGAGGTTTGTATTTTCTTTGATGCTCTGAACAATTGTTTGGCGTTATTAGCATATTATTGCTTTCTAGTGCCTTGTATCTTGTCTCTTGCTCCTCAGTGGCCTTCAAACTCTTCATTATGACATCCCTGTGCGTGGCCTTTACTGCTACCAAGTGGTCTTTTAAGGTTTTCACTTGTGTGATTGACTCATTAACCTGCTTCCAAAGGGCAGCATTACGATCATGGAGCATGTGTGTTGTGTGAGGAGGTGGCAACGCCAGACTTTTTGCTCTTGCTCCCATGGTGCACTTGTGGTAGCGCCTTCTTCAAGTTTATGGTTGGTTCAACAGCTCATCCAAACCTTCCATTGTTTCTTGCATGAATTGTTGATAGTCGACTTTTTGTAGGGAGGCCAGCTGGGGTATTCTTTCCTCATCTTCCAAACGCCTTCTTTTGCTTGGGCTTGATGGTTCTACACTTCTTGGTCTTTTTCTTGTATCATTATGGGCTGCTGGTTCATGCACTTGAGCCGTTTGCTACCTCAATGCCTTGTGTTTCCTCAGCCTGTACTAGAACTAATGTTGCTTGTTCGGGCTCTATCTGTGTCGATGTGTCTGCCAAAGGTAAATCCTTAAGTGGGGATAGGTATGTGAAAATCAGCTGTGCCAGGCTCGTCGAGGAAGTAACTTGCTATGTGTACTCTTGTGTGGCCTAGAAGACTATGGCCTCTTGCATTATCAATGCTTCTTGGTATGTTTTGATTTCCTATGCCACCTCAGCCTCTAGTCTTTTTGTGATTCTACAGCTATGTCTGGGATGATGCCACTCATTTTCTTGTCTGTCTTCTTCTTCCTCCCTTTCCTTATCTCCTTCATAATGGCCTGGGTCTCCACTAGGACAACTTGCCCCTCTTGCATTTCTTCAGTTATTGGTGTTGGTTGCTCTGGCAGCAATGCCAGTTGCAGTTGCTCTGCTAGTTCGGGATCTAGGAGAGGCCTTTTTGCCACATGATTTAGGACTTGGGTTAGCAGGTACGGGTTGCATATTTTGGACTGGTGGGCCTTCAGATAGTTCTCCATCTCTCTATGAATATAATATGCCCAGTCCTCCTCCTTCTCTTCATGTACCTTAGCGATCCTATTCAACGGGACCCTGTTGTACCAATCCACTGGCTTGACCTGCATTATCACTGACATAGCTCTGCAAGCTTTCTCTGTAGCCTCATCATCCCAGATATTCTCGTACTCTACCCCATTGGAGTTATAAGAACTCTTCTTTAGCATTGCGTCTAGAGGCATTTTGTCGAATGCGTGGGCATGGACTTTGACTGCTGGTGGGAGCTGCAGAGCTTCACAAAGTAGTTCTTCTATGATCATGAGCTGCTCTGTTGTGCCATCGACCTTCATGATGGTGCCATGTTTAGTGTCTTTATCATAAGTGTTGATATACTCGGCACAGATCTCCGTGTCGATGTTCCTTGTAAGTATTTGCGCCATTCTCCCTAAGCCCACTTTCTCCACCTTCTCGTTGACCTCTGCCTCTTCCAAGATTTCGAGGCACTCGGGGCCGTGGTAATGCAGTGTGACCTTTCCATGGGCCGTAAGGGTTTACTTTTGCTAATGATGGCCCCATGGAAGGCTTGGGCATATGGGCCCAATTAATTCAGTTTGGGTACCTACACTAGTTTCTTCTTCTGACTTGCTGGGGAGCGTGTAGTGCTGGCTTGAGTGGCTGCTAGTGTCTATATAGCTTTTTTTCCCGAGGCCAACATCTATACATGAAAAGTACATCAGTAGGTACCATTCTCTTCTCTTTTTCTTTTTTTTTTCTCTTTTTCTTTTTTTTTTTAAAATTTGGTTAATGGTTAACCGGTTAGTTGAAATGAGAAGTGTGTTAGTGTAGGAGTAATCACAAGGTGCGTTAATTGGTAGGTGATAGCTGTGGCATGAAGGTGCAGGGTCTGAGTAGTTCCATGAACTTGTAGGTCGTGTGAGAAATTGTCCCATGAAAGGTGGTTTCATGAGATGAGATTCCATGAAAAGTGGTTTCATGAAAGGTGGTTTCGTGAAAAGTGGTTATGTGAACCTAGGTTTCATGAAAGGTGGTTTCGTGAGATCAGGTTTTGTGAGACTACAGTTACGTGAAAAGTGGTTACTTGAACTCAGGTTCCATGAAAGGTGGTTTCGTCAGATCAGGTTTCATGAGACTACAGTTACATGAACTGAGGTTTCATGAGACTACAGTTACATGAACTGAGGTTTCATGATGAAAAGTGGTTACATGAACTGAGGTTTCATGAGTGAAAAGTGGTTACGTGAACTTAGGTTCCGTGAATTGAAGTCTCGTAAAATGTGGTTATGTGAGATCAGGTTTCGTGAGACTACAATTACGTGAAATGCGGTTTCGTGAGACTATAGTTACGTGAACTGAGGTTCTGTGAGACTACAGTTACATAAACTGTGGTTTCTTGATGAAAAGTGGTTACGTCGTGAACTCAAGTTCCGTGAGACTACAGTTATGTGGACTGAGGTTACGTGAAAAGTGGTTTCGTGAGACTACAGTTATGTGGACTGAGGTTACGTGAAAAGTGGTTTCGTGAGACTACAGTAACGTGAACTGCGTTCTATGAGACTACAGTTACGTGAAACAGCGTGAAGGTGCAGATTTTTGTTAGTATCGATTTTCCATTTTTTTTGTTATTAAAAGACTGTGATGTATGCAAGTGATGATACAGCAAGGAAATGGTCAGAATAACCACCGAATCGGGTGCTATTTATGCACAAAAATAGATATTAATCATAAACATCAAAATCAAAATAAAAAAGGAAAAAGAATACGAAAAAGGAATGAGAAATGGACCCAGCTCCCACTTTAATAGATGACAGTGGATTAAGAAATTTTGATTTTATAACGCAGTCGTCGGACAGGGTGCCTGCCTTAATGAAGAAAGCTACGTGGCATCTTTCGATTGGCCTGTGAGAAATGACCGTTTCACAGCGTGAACCGTTTTGAACCACTCTTTCCTTTGTTACCAGAATTGCTTGTGATGGTGGCCACTAAGTGGGGTTTGGGTACCCATTTCCATATTGCCTTGGTAGTATCCTTGTGCTCGTAGTAAGTTTTTTCGGACCCATTGCTTATGGAAACCTTATGGACTATTGGTATGCATGGAGTCCAACCAATCTGTTTGTGTAAGCCAGGTCTGACTTTTGATTTCTTTGTGGATTTTTCTTGATGTCCCCATATTATTCTTCTTCTCCTTCTTGTGGGGTTGGTTTTTGAGTTGATGAACCTTGGGCACCCGCTTCTGTGTACCCTGCGACTTTGGGTATTGTTTGTGTAGGTTTTGTGGGACTGATGCTTGTTCTATTTTATGAGTTGATGTTACCGTAGTCGGTGTCGTTTTTTCATCACCCTTGTCAGGTTCCATAAGGGTATGGACATGACCTTGTCGCCCTCATTCAACAACGATGTCCTCTTCTCCCATTTGATGTTACATTTGCTGGCGTAAATCTAGGATCGTCCTAGAACCATTTCCTCTTCCATGGAACCTACAGGCATGACAAACACTTTCCCAAAGACAACCGAGGAATTATTTCTGATGGAAATGTTAACACTTAAAAATCCCTCAGCTCTCGTAGTTATCAAGTGTACACTACGTACTTACACATTAGTGGGTTCAAGGTGTGGTCTATCTAATGCTACCCATGTTTCATACGAGATCAAGTTACACATTAGTGGGTTCAAGGTGTGGTCTATCTAATGCTACCCATGTTTCATACGAGATCAAGTTATGACTTGCTCCTGTATCTATTAGTGCAATGCTCGTTGCATGGGCTTTAGCTATAGTAAGTTCCACCTTGAGTCGTGCTAGCTCAATGTTCAGTTCCTCTTCGTCTCCTGAGAGAGTCAAGGAGGCCATGTTGACATGTAACAATCTCTTCTGGAGTATTCGTTTAGCTTTGGCCTCCCTTGCCTTAGCCTCTTCTTGAGCTTGGTGGATTTTTTCCTTTTCGAGCTATTTTTTGTTGACATGTAACAATCTCTTCTGGAGTATTCGTTTAGCTTTGGCCTCCCTTGCCTTAGCCTCTTCTTGAGCTTGGTGGATTTTTTCCTTTGCGAGCTATTTTTTGTTGTTTTAAGAGATGTTCTTGCAAGAGCATCTCTTAGGTCAGTGGTCTAAAATATTTTTTGAGTTTGCTTCCATTGACGTAACTCTCAATCTGTATGTCGTCAATCGTCTCAATTCTAACCAACCCCTGACGTGTGATCTCAGACACTCGGAAGGGTCCTAGGCCTCTGTATTTGAGTTTCTTTTTCCTGGTGCTTCCTACACCATACATGAGGACAAGGTCCCCCGTTTCTAGTTCTTTTTATTTCAAATTTTTAACGAACCAATGCTTCTTGCGTAGTTTCTCGACCATGAGTCCATGCGATGCTATTAGCATGGTCTCATCAAGCTTCTCTAAGTCGATTAGCCTTTCAACTAATGCATTCTCCATCATACGTTCTGGCACTGCAATCCTTAGGCTCGGAGCTAGGTATTCCATAGGCATTACTACCTCAACACCATAAACTAGACGGAAAGTAGTGTATCTCGTCTCGCTACCTTATAAGATGTTCGATATGCCCATAGGGCTGCTGTCAGCTTATGTTCCCAGTCCGTCTAACTTGCTTCCAAGGCTTTTGTCAAGATAGTACACAAAATTTTGTTTGTACTCTCTGCTTGACCATTAGCCTTTGGATAATAAGGTGATGATTTTCGATGGACCCCTAAGAATCCCACAAGTAAATGATCGATCACCTCATTAATAAAATGTGAGCCGCGATCACTAACTAATTCTAATGGGCAGCCGAAACCTCGAGATAATCTACTCATATAAGAATTTTGCTGTTGTTCGTTGCATCATCTTGCTTTTCGAGGCTCTGGCTTTTGCCCATTTGGTGAAATAGTCCGTGGCCACGATCATATATTGGGCTTGGATGGATGTGTTTCTGGACTAATAGGTCCAACAAAATCTACTCCCCATTTTTCGAAGGGTTGTCTTACAATAATAGGGGTGAGCAGTATCTTGTCCCTTTGTTGCGCGATAATTCTATGGCGGCTCTAAATAACGCAGGCCACCATAATCCTACTTGAAGTACCTTTTGAGTCGTGATCTCTCCAGTAAAATGCCCGCCTACTATCCCTAAATGAGCTTCATCCAATATCGTGAGGACGAACTCATCTTCTGTCACACATCTTCTTAGCACATTATCTTTACCTAGCTTATATAGTTCTCCCGCAATGAGTTGATAAGGTGCAGCAAGCTTGATAAGCCGTCGCATTTTATCTTTGTTCAAGGGTATTCCCTGTGTGGAAAACCATGAGCTAGGTAATCAGATATCTCCTCGCTCCATTTGGAATTCTTGACATATGATCAGCTACACATGCTGTGTCCCTTTTCTTACCATAACCGTAAAGTTGAACTCCAGCAATAATAGCAACCATCGTGTGATTCTTCCCGTGGTGCAAGGCTTATTCACTAAGTATAATAAGGCTTGATGGTCCACAAAGAATATGAATTTGTTGGCCAATAGGTAATGTCGATACTTCTTGACAGTGTAAACCATGGCCAATCCTTCTCTCTTTGTGGTGGTGTAGTTCACCTCTGCAAGCATCATTTAATTGACGACTAGCGAAGCAGACTGGATAGTCTAATTTGAACTCACCGGGCTAGGCTAGTACGCATCCAATAGCAAAGTTTGATGCATCAATATGCACATGAAATTTGAGGTCCCAATTGGGGGGTCGTAGAATTGGCACGCTAGCCAATGCCTGCTTGAATCGATCATATGCTTCCTAGCATTCCTCAGTCCATTCAAAGACAATGAGTAGCTTGTACAATGGCATGGTGATTTCAGCATAGAAGATTATGAAGTGGTGGTAATACCCCACGTGGCCCATAAATCTTTGCACACCTTTGTAATTAGTGGGCCGTGGCAGCTCCAATATCAACTTGACCTTGCTATCATCCGTGGATATACCATTCTTTGAGACAATGTGTCCCAATATCACACCATGTTTGACCCAAAATTGACATTTTAAAGGGTTCAGGGATATATGATATAATCGACATCTCTCGAACACTTTCCTTAAGTAAGCCAGATGGTCCACCCATCAAGAGTGTGCACACAAATCATCAATGAATACCTCCAACCACTTCTGTAGGTAGCCTTTGAAGGCTGTGCACATCAATCGTTGAATGTTGCTAGGGCATTGATGAGACCGAAGGGCATAACCTTGTATGCAAATGTCCCCCACATTGTATTGAAAGCTGTCTTATAATGATCTTCTGGTGCAATGGACACCTGATTGTAGCCAGAGAATCCATCCAAGAAGCTGTAAGCTTCTTCACTAGCCACTCTCTCCAAAACATGTTTCGTGTAGGGTAATGGATAATGGTCTTTCCTACTAGTAGTTGCGTTGACCTTTTTAAGATCAACACACACCCTAAGTTTATCTCATAGATGAAATCCATAGCAATGAGCTTGTCTATTTCCTCTTTTTTACAATTGCCGCATACTTAGGATTTATCTAGTATGGTTTTTGCCTGGTTGTTGGTCTTGATCCTTCCATGATTGGAATCATATGCTACACTACCTTAGGTGGTACATCCTTCATCTCCTTGTAATTCTAGGTGAAACGGTCCTTAAATTCCTTAAGGAGGGCAACGAGCTCATCTTCTTCAGTCAAAGCCAAGTCCTTAGCAATGTATACGGGTCTGGCTTCCTCCCCTGATCCTACAATATCAACTTCCATGACTTCCGTCGGGCCATCGTATGATGTGGATAGCCCATCCTCCTTAACCCTTGTTGCCGTCAGTCAGACCACTTTCTATTCGTTAAAGAGTGTAGGTTTTGAAGTGGTCAGGTACTGAGAGCATTGTTTTAGTCATGATCTTTCGAGTCTCACGTTCAGCTTCTCCCAAAGCTTTATTTCGTTTTCAAAACCCAGCTTTTGTTTCTCGCTCTCTTGAAGGGTGACTATCTCCTTGTGTCTTCCTTCCAGTGATATCTTACTCAACTCCTCACCCCAATCCTTAGAAAACTCATCGTGCACCTTAGTGGCCTCAAGGTATCTTAGCCACTGGGCATCGGTGAGTTTTCTTCATAATAGGGCATTTCGTTAGGCAATATATTGTTTCTATTTTCTCCATCTTCTGAGGCGTTAAGCATTGGTATGGCCTTGTGTTATGGTCCCTTCTATGCTAGAGGTCTCCTCTTCTGATGCTTCATCAATGGTTAGCCAATTAACCATACAGATAGAGGTCGTAGTAGGGACAGTTCCAGATTCCACATACTTGGTCCCCCTGGGTTGCTTCACATCTATGGTAGCTAGCACATGCATTCAGTTTTCACTGAAGTCTGAAGGAGGAAGTGATGCATACATTTCCGTTTCCTCTTCTTCCTTGGAATTTTCTACCATGAGCTGGGATGTGGTCCATTCCGTTGTGACCGAATCATTACCGAACAAATGCCCTTCCATGGGATGTTCTTTTCATGTTCTCATATCTATCTTTAAAATTTGTGAATCCTTACGCACATACACGTGATCTAATGTCCAATCATGCACCAATTTGGATTCCCTCACGAAGGGTCTCCCCAATATTATGTCATATGAATCAAGTTGGCGCAAGAAGTCCATTACCACAAATGTATGATGGTAACGAAACGTAAAGAGTTTGAGTTTCACATTCTCCAGAAGTCCAATGGGCCTTGAAGATTTTCCGTCAGCCATTGTAACCATTAGATCTGCCATTTTTAGATCAAGTTTTCCCCAGTTCTCCTAGCAACATTTTGTGATGATGCTAACCCCCACCCCACCATCCAGGATAGCCAGTGCTTGGTACCCACTATGATGAATCGAGATTGTAGCATTTGTGTCGTCACTTTTGTAATAACTTCCTAGCTGATTAACTCATATCTTAAATGACTCAGGTTTTCCTTGCGTGTCTTAGGGTTCTTTCTGGGCCAGAGGTGACAGAACCTCCTCTATAGTATTGGCTGCCTTCTACCCATTCCTTTATGTCTATCCATAGGGTTGGTGAATTGCGTAACAATTGCCCTAATGGCATTTGTACACCACGTGGACAGTACAGTCGCCCCCCCCACGAGACTTCCTATGTCTCAGGGTTCTTTGGAGATTGAGGGTTCCCCCCCAAGTGTGTGTCTCGCATTCATCCATAGGGAAGGAATGGATGGACTCACCCAGCACATTTTCCTCAAACATTTTGGACATTGTGTTTGCTTGAGATCCCTCTTTTGTTTCTTTTGAAATTGGAGTAGGTACGTCTAATTCCCTTTCCCTTGTTGGCTCGTTTCGTGTGGATACATTGTATCCCTAACCCAGTTAGCCCTTAGCTATAGCCCTTAGCTTGGCTTCATGAAGCAGTTGGCATTCTTCTACTAAGGCCCTGGCGTCTTCGAGATTTCTTATTTCCTCATCGGCATTGGGGTACTCACCGACGCCTTTAGGAGTTGATGGTTGCTCCCTTTGCTCCTCTAGGTCTAGCCCTTTGTGATGATTGATCCTTTGATCCCCCTCTTCTCTCGATTGGGTGGATCCGTGTCGATCGTATCTTCTTCGGATCCATCTTGGATTGTGACCCTTATGTCACGCTTACCCACTTTTTTCACTCTTCTCCTATGGCCAATAGTCCTAGAAATAGTCACATCTGCTCAGTTCTTTCCCTTGTCTCCTAATTGGACTTGGGCTTGTGTCAGAACATTGAATGGTGTGATATTTCCAGGCAGCACACTAATGGTCGGATGGTGGCCTGATTCAAAGTGGAAGCCAAACCACTTACGCGATATGGACAATCCTTGATCAAATGATCAATACCACATTGTACTAGCATGTAATTAGGTGAAGTAGTCACTTGTTTTGGGGTTGGTGCGTATGAACCATATTCTTGTTTGGGCACTCAACGATTCGATGCGGCCCTCCACAGCTAAAACATTGTAGCGGTCCTCTCCTTATGTTCGAGTTCATGTCCTTGCCCTTCCATTGTACCGTGGTTTGAAACAGAGGTATTGGCATGTTATTCTCTGTAGGACATAGAATTCTGGTGTGACCTCCGCAGCTTCTTCATAGTACTCTTTGCTAAGTTCTACTTCACGCACCATATCAATATCTTCCGATGGCTCTTCAATTAATACTTGGTTGATCTTAGCCTGTGGTGGTTGTGGTAGTAGAATAGGTGGTGGTAGGGGTGAAGTGCTATGTACCCGGAACATCCCCCTAGGTAAATAGGAAGAGTTGGGTTATCCTGTTGTAGTGATTTGTCTAGGTGGCGTTGGTAAAGCCAATGGAGCTCTAGGTGCTAGTAGCTATGCAACATTTTGGAATCTTGGATATCTGCACATTGAAGTGTCATGATTTCCTAATTTTACATAGTGTGCACAATAGAGTAATGGCCTTGCTCTTAATTGTGGACATTCGGTGGTAGTGTGATTCAATCTGCACATAGAGCACCACACCAATTCCCTACAGAGGGGTAAAGATGGTTATGCCTGTGCCCAGATGTTTCTCTTCCCTCATTTACCTTCAATTTCTCTAGTATTGCATTACCTATTTCGTCCACAGTCATGTTTCCAACTTGCTTGCTCTGAGTTCCAATTTCTTGGTGACTGAAGACACGAGAAGTCGTAGTTGCTCTGAAGATATTCTAAGATCTTCTCATTGCAGAAATTCCAGCATATTATCTTCATATTCAATTGCCAATTTGCAACATACATCAAGAGTGGCTGGTCGGGCTAGTACCAAATAATCATGCACCTCTACTTCACACATAGTCTCTCATCGACTCCATTTCCTTTTGTTTGATATGGTGTAGTTGTGCCACACAGGGCTCCATCTGTCACCACTTCTGGTGGGCAAGGCTGGGCACAAACACATTCTTGAGTCGTGTGAAGTTAACCTTATCCTTGGGTTTGAGGGTTCAGAACCATTGATGCGCTTTCCCTTCCAGGGTTAGTGAGAAAGCATGAATCATTGTCACATCACTGACAAGTCCGCATGTTTTGCATGTGGATTCAAAAATCTCTACATGGATAGGATCTCCGTCCCCGGATAATTTTTGGATGAGTTTGGAAATGATATGTAGGAGGGTCGGGATTCTAGAGCAGTGCCTAGTTCCCTGACCATTCCTCGGCCCATCTATGCTGCTATATTCAACAGATCTGTCCTGGTGGCTGCATTAAGGTCAATGGTTAGATCCACCCTTGATCTTGAGGAGCTGTTCCCCCCTTCCTAGACCTCGTCCTCTTCCTATGTTGGCTCTTCTAGGTATCTCCGGTCCATGGGATGGTCCTGCCACTGTACCTTGGAGTGGTTCATCATTAGTTGCCTCTGTACACCTTTGCAGAATTAAAAGTTCCATGTCATGTAGGAACGTAGGATGATTGATCATCTGCTCAATATCTTTTTTGGTGTACAGACGATCCTCCACTTCACCCGCCACTCTTGCTAGATTATCCTCTTCTTCTAGGGTTACAAACTCTTCCTCAGCTCTAGGATCCTCATTTATGGGTTCTAAGTTTGGAATTTCTCCCTCACTTCTTCCCATTACTAATTCCGGCTCCTTACCCCGTGATTCGAGTAGGTTTAAACTTCCTATCTCCTTTTGTCAATCTCTTGCCCTTCAAGTATCGAGATCTTGTTTCCTTAAGCTCAACTCTTGTATAGCTGTCGTTCCACCTCGCTCCTTCTGAGATCTAAGTCTACTTCCTCTGAGGTGGGAAAGAATACTTGACCCATCCTAGCTGCACTTTCCATGTCCCATCTCATTCGAGGGGTTCCGGTGTACAACAGCCTTGAATTTGACGTTTGGATGGGCACTTCTTGTCTTGGACCAAGTCCAGTGCTCATGCTCGCAGATTGCACTTCTTCATCATGACTGATTTGGAGACCAAAAAATCCCCGAGTGATATCAATGATACGACTGGATCTAGTTGGGGAGGGTGGTTTCTCCTCTTCCCCAAACCCGGAGTACCTTAGCCCTTCTTCCATGGACTATCGTCAAGGTGTAAGATCATTTTCGATGAGCTTTCCAAATCTTAAGTGCATGTATGTATGATTTGATAAGCTACTTTGATGACCCAATTTAGTTTTGATCAGATTCTGTCGATTTGTTTCTGAGGCCGTGAGATTGCAGAGAATAGTTCACGGCGTGAAGTGTCAAAAAATAGTTCACCGCATGATCGTTTTTCTGCACGTGTTCGAAATTTTTTTCTCTTGGGGTTAGAATTCCTCGTCCTTGTCATAAGCGTCACTCCTTTCCAAACCTTCGTAGCTTTACTCGTGCGTTGGATTAGACTAAACCGTGAGTTTGCAAGAAAACTTCACGTTGTGAACAAAAAAGAGTTCACGCCATGAAGGGCTTCTAAAATGGCTCACGTCATGAACGAATTGGTTCACGCCATGAAGAGTTTTGAAAAAGTTCACGGCGTGAACGAATTTCTACACTTTCATGATTCTTAATCTTGTCAGACCTCGTGGCGTCAGAGGTGTCAGGATAAGGTTCGCAGCATGAAGTTACAGAAAACGGTTCATGAAGTGAACGTTTTCCTGTAGTTTCACATGGAAACTTCCTGTGTCGACTAAGGTGATTCTTCTGGGTGCAAAATACTTATCCAACAGTTTCCAAAATGATTGTGCCACGTCTAAGGAGTGGAATACAAGTTCAAGGCACAGTCAATGTCTCCTTATTTTTTTATTTTTGTTAATTTTTGGAAAAGAAGAAAAACAGAACACCAACCTGCTCATTCACGTTGATGCTTTCAATGATGCAAATATCAACATTAACTAGAAAAAATAGTGAAGCTCTATTCTAAGACCACTCCACCACACATATACACAACAAACACAACCAATTTCACACGATTTTTTACTTTCACACAAATCTTATCCATTCATTTTCTACACAAATCTTATCCATTTATTTTCTACACAATGCACTACCAGAATGCAAGGGCAATCATGAATCTTATACACTGGGAGCTGAAACTCCAAGAGGAAGGAAGAAACAAAGGTGTTTCCCCAGCAAGCAGCAGCGCCAAAAATGTTATGGGCTACCACACCTCCAAGAGGAAACTCAATGCATTCACCTAAAGGATGAGCAATAGATCACAACCGTCGTAGGGCACTTACCAATGCTTCGAACTTGAGTCCCTTAAGGCCTCCAAGCTCACTTGTAAAGCTCCAAACCTCCAAGCTCCACCTCCACGCTATCACTGTAGAGTCGCTCACATCATCGCATAAGGAAATCACTCTCTCTCACTTCCCCACACAAGCATGAATCATACAAGCATAGAAGAGGCACAATCCTAGAATGCTCTCTCTCCCAATCTCTCTCAAGACACAAAGAAGAGATCTCTATAGCACAAAGGGGGATTGTGTCTTTTCATTATGAGAAAATGCTTTATATACATTTGGCTCTTATTCACACTTGGGTGCCCACCAAAACTTACTTAACTAGGCCTTGGGTGGCCAATATCTCATAATGTACAACTTTTATAGTGCCGTTTCATGACACTTATTAATGTCCTCAATTGGAGGAGCATGCTTGTTAATCCAAAATGGGATTAACACTCGTGAGAATTAAACCTAAAATGTAAGTTGAAAACATAAGAGATTAATCTTATATGTTAATAAGCATAAATGTATGTAAGCACATAGTAAGCTTATATATATATGTAAGTTTTTGATGTATATAAGTGAGTGTATATATAGTAAGAAAGTAATTTTATGTGTACCTCTATGTAAGTGAAGCTTTTTCATTTGATTTCATGTATCTTCATGTAGGTGGCTACTTTGGCGGTCTGTCTCTTTCATAAAAAAGGATACCCAAGGCCATGGATGGATCGAGAAGATGGAGAGAATATTGATGCTCAAGAATTTCGTGCAACCAAAAGCTTCAGCTTGGAGTTGCCACCTAATATCAATCCAACATGCACTAGTGATCCAAGTGGGCCATATCTTGGAGGGACTAAACGATCATCATTCTTTTGCAAGTACGTAGATGTTCTTTTGGCATTGCTGTTTTTATCACTTATTTTGTACATATGTTCCCGGACCTTGTATGTGTGGGAGAGTATATGTGTGTGAGGTTCTATTAATGCAAAAGTATGTGTGACCTAATATGTGTGACCTAATATGTGTTGGAATTAGGGTTGCAGGAATGCACACACAACTTCAAGAAGATGAGGAAGCTTGAGCACAACACAGTAGTGTATTATGAGTGCCTAAAATGAAAGATAACAAGCCCTAGAAGATAATGGGCGTATATACAATGCACGGGGGAAAAAACCTCCTAGTGAGGGAAAAAGTGCCCCGGCGGTCCTAAGTGTGTTCACACACATCACTACTATAATATGGTAACAAATCCCCCCTGGAGTGATGCGGTGAACAAGAGCTAGCACTCATGTATAGGGAAGTGTCTAGCTATGTGGACGAATCCACAAAAGGGAGTAAGCCCAAAGCTTTGCGAAAAGCTTCGAACTTCTCACGAGGCAGAGCCTTTGTGAAAAGGTCTGCAAGGTTATCCTGTGTTGGCACATAAGCCAAACTGATCTCTCCTGCAGAGAGTCTCTCCCTGACATAATGATAGTGCACCTCAATGTGCTTCGTACGAGCATGGAACACTGGGTTCCGCGCAACTGCCAATGCGCTCTGACTGTCAGTGAAGATGGTGGTGGCAGATGGCTGCCCAACACCCAAATCAGCCATAAGGCGTCTGAGCCACACACACTCAACCGTAGCTGTGAAAGCTGCCCTGTACTCAGCTTCACAACTAGAAGTGGCCACAGTAGGCTGCTTCTTGCTCAACCATGATATGCATGAGCTTCCAAGCATGAAGCAAAAACCACTCGTGGACACGCGTGTGTCATAACAACCAGCCCAGTCAGAATCTGAAAAAACATGTAAATCTGGCGGCAATGATCCCCCCTTGGGATAAAACAACCCAAGATGCCGAGTACCACTCAAATAGCGAAAGATACGCTTCACTGCCTGCCAATGCTTAATGCCTGGGCTATGCATAAATCTGCTCACCTGTGAGACTGCAAACTGAATGTCTGGCCTCGTAATGCATACATAAATGAGGCAACCAACAGCTGTCTGATAGAGTGTGACATCAAAGTGATCTCCAGCATCATGAAGACTCAACTTCAAACCTGTCTCCATTGGAGTAGCAATAGGCTTGCAGTCTTCAAGGCCAAATCTCCGCAACAATGTTTCAATATACTTTGTCTGACACAAAGCAATACCTCCATCACACTGCTTAAATTGTATCCCCAAATAATGATGCAAATGCCCCAAATCTGACATCTCAAAAGAGGCATTCAAATCAGCCTTAAAATCAGCAATATGACTCTCATTTGGTCCTGTGAGCAGCATGTCATCGACATAGAGAGCAATGATTAGATGTACACCATCCACACGTTTAACATACAAAGTGCTTTCTGTTGGACTATTCTGAAACCCATGTGCAGTCAAATATGCATGTATTTTTTCATACCAAGCTCGTGGAGCTTGCTTTAAACCATATAAAGCCTTTTTTAACCTGCACACTTTGTTTTCCTGCCCTCTTTGAACAAAACCACGAGGCTGCGATACATACACCTCCTCATGCAAATCTCCATTTAAGAACGCAGTCTTTATGTCCAGCTGATGTACATTCCAACCATTATGAGCTGCTAATGCACAGATGCTACGAACAGTGGTCATACGACATGTGGGAGCAAAAGTCTCATCAAAATCAATGCCCTTCTCTTGAGCATAACCTTTTGCAACAAGCCTAGCCTTATGGCGATCCACTGTGCCATCAGGCTTACGCTTCAATTTGTATACCCACTTAGTGCCAATGGCCTTCTTGCCAGGGGGCAAGTCACATAAAGACCATGTACCATTCTTCATAATAGCATCGTATTCTGCTTGCATAGCAGCCATCCAATTTTCTGAACTTTGTGCCTCATCAAATGAAACAGGCTCACTTTCATCGCACATACTAGAAACAGCCAATGCATAACAATCTGACGCATAAGAGGCACCATGAGAGCCAGAACGAGTGCGACTAGACAAAGGGGCATCCAACTTGCTGTCACGCAAAGTCTGCACCAGCCATCTAGGCATATTCCTAGAGCCCTCAATCTCTTGTCTCTCATCCTCAAGTGCATCATGCACATCTGCATCAGATATAGGCTGATCTGTGTCATCATTTAAAACCTGCATAGGCTGAAAAACTGCCTCATGAGGTATTGCACTTGATTGTGCACCACTGAAAAGAGGCAACAATGTATCATAGACATCACGTGAGCTGATATCTGTCTCCTTAGTACATGAAACCAAGGGCTGAACTGCATCTTCCACAAATACAACATCACGGCTAACCAAAATGCGCTTTGTCTGTGGATGATACAAACGATAGCCTTTGCTCTCAGCACTATATCCAACAAAAATACATTTGACAGCTTTGTCATCCAATTTTCTGCGATGTTGCACAGGCACTAATGCATATGCCAGGCAACCAAAAACACGTAAATGGCCAACAGATGGCTTGCGGCTATGCCAAGCCTCATATGGAGTGACAACCTGTAATGCTTTGGTGGGACACCTGTTTAGTACATAAGTGGCACACATGACAGCCTCAAGCCAAAAACTATGTGGTAGACTTTGACTCTTAACCATACATCTTGCCATTTCCATGAGAGACCTGTTTTTTCTCTCAGCCACACCATTTTGCTGTAGTGTATACGGCACTGTACATTGGTGTTTTATCCCACGCTCAGCCAGAAATGCATTAAATTCTGAAGACATATACTCCCCCCCTCGATCTGAACGGAGGGTGCCCATCTTACTTTCTGACACATTTTCAGCCATAACCAAAAACTGTTTGAAGCACAAAAACACTTCGGACTTTGCCTTCAAAGGATATACCCATGCATGCCTGGTAAAATCATCAATGAAAGTCACGAAGTAAAGGTAGTTTCCAAATGATGGAGTTTGCATGGGACCACAAACATCACTGTGAACAAGCTGCAATCTGCGTTCAGCTCTCACTGATCCATCTTTGGGAAAGGAAGCACGCTGCATTTTACCCAATATGCAGCCCTCACAAACATGCTTGACAGGTGCCTCAAGCTTAGGCAAAGAAGACACCATTTCAGATTTCTGCAGGCGCAGCAAACTTGCAAAATTCAGATGACCAAAACGTGCATGCCACAGTTTTGCATTTGAAATAGCCTGCGTATCCATAATAGCACATGCTGAATCCTCTACACATTTGCCATCCATATTGAGCTTATACAGCCCTCGACATAGTGAACCAGATGCTACAATGATGTCACCACAAGAGAGATCATGAACAGTACATCTGTCATCCACAAATTTTACAACCAAACCTGTTTTGGCAAATGCGGAGACTGACAGCAGATTCTTTTTGATCCCTGGCACATACAATGCATCAAAAAGTGTAAAGGTGTTGCCATTTGCAACATTCAGCACAATCTGTCCAACTCCTTCAACGGGATAAGAGGACTTATTGGCACAAGTGACAGTATTCCCTGTGGGAGCAGACTCAAGGAAAGTGAATAAACTGCGCTGCGAGGTGATATGCTTAGTGGCACCACTGTCAAAGTACCATACATCTGAATCTACTGCAGACATACATGTGTCATGCAAAGATGGGTCATAACTGCACTGCGCATTGAATGCCCATTCTGTATCTAGCACAACATTAGCAGATTCATTGTTAGAAGGAGAGGCATCTGCAACAGCCATACCAGCCTCTTTCTTCTTAGCCTCTTTCGCAGCCAGCTTAGGACACGCTTTGATGACATGATCATTTCCCTTACAGTACTTGCAAAATGTCTTCTGTTTGTCACCCTTCTTCTCATCTTTGTCTTCCTTCTTTGGTTGCGCAGCATTTGCAGATTTCTGCTTACTAGAAGAAAAGCCAGCTTTACCTTTCCCGCTTCTCTGACTAGCAACGAAAGCTTGATCTGCGACACGCATAATATTCCTGTTTTGCCTTGATTGGTCTTCTTGCAGCAAAACAGAAACTAACTCCTCAAATGATAAGGCATTGGGATTGCCTTTCATCATCAAGCGAAGAGTGGAAGCAAAACCCTGATAAGAATCTGGTAGACCATTCAAAACAGTCTGCACAAGTGAACTGTCTGACAGGATTTCATCTGCAGAAATGAGCTGCTCTTTGAAATCCTTGATCTTTGTCAAAAAGCTATCCATAGAATCACCTTCGTTCATATGCTCACTCTCCAACTGTTTTCGGAGATAAGCAACACGAGCCTCATTTCTTGCCTGATACAATGTGGCAAGTACATCCCAAGCATCCTTAGAAGTCCTGCAGGAGCGAATATGTGGGATAATGGTACGTTTGACAGACAGCGCAATCAAGGCATGAGCCTGCGCATCTCTACCATCCCAACGAATCTGCTCTGCTGAAAGTGGTGGTTCTCGAACAGCTGCTACAGCACTTGTGCCTGCACCATCATCAACAGTACCTGTTTCTGATGTGTTTGCAGCATTCCCAGCCACAATAGGACGTGCATCAATACCCTGCACAATGTTCCATAACCCCTTTGCTACCAATACATGTCGCATCATATATGCCCACAATGGATAGTTGGTGCCATCCAACTTATCCTCAGCAGCCAACATGCGGAATACATCATTGTTGTCAGCCATGGCCAATGACTGTACTACTAGATGTAAATGCTGTCTGTAAGAGGTAAACCTGTATAAAATCGACCTGTGCTATGTAGCACAGCCCAAAACAGACGAATGGGCACCTGTCCTGCAGATTTTAATCTTGACAGAAAATCTGCACAGTAGGACGATTTTGCCTGCACAGTACTTGGAATGCAAAAACGGAGGGCGAAATGACTTCAGATCAAAATTCTGAAACGAACAAGCCCTACTGGCTTTCCCACGGCATATACTAACCTGCAGACGCTCGTGAAACCTCGTCGCAATCGGAGGAGATGAAGCGGCAGGTGCCGGTGATGCTGCCCGGGAGGAGGAAGCCTGCTCTGATACCAATTGTTGGAATTAGGGTTGCAGGAATGCACACACAACTTCAAGAAGATGAGGAAGCTTGAGCACAACACAGTAGTGTATTATGAGTGCCTAAAATGAAAGATAACAAGCCCTAGAAGATAATGGGCGTATATACAATGCACGGGGGAAAAAACCTCCTAGTGAGGGAAAAAGTGCCCCGGCGGTCCTAAGTGTGTTCACACACATCACTACTATAATATGGTAACAATATGTGTGGGAGAGAAAATGCTCGAGTAAATGTGTGTGAGCTTCTATGTATGGGAGAGTACTCACATGTGTGTGACCTTTGTATGTGTATCTTGTGACCAATTTTGATAGATGGTGGTTGTAGTGGCAACCTTTACAAAGAAGGATGACATAGTATTTAATATGCATGTGGGATGTAGATGCATGGAAAGAGTATGTGAACTTATGATGTGCTTCTATGTGTGTGTCAAGAAAAACAAGGCAATTTATAATAAGTGTCTCAAGAAGGAGCTCCAAAGTGGTGATACATGCAATCTCAAGATAAACAATCATCCAAGTCCTACCACAAGCACATAGTTTAGAGTGTTAGTCATGTGGAGGTTGTCTTTTTAGGATTGTTAGTCATGCATTATCTTTTTGGGATTTATTATAGAGTGTTAGTCATGTGGACATTGTGGGATTGTTAGTCATGCATTGTCTTTTTGGAATTTTGGACATTGTCTTTTTGGGATTATGGACATTGTCCTTTTAGGATTGTTAGTCATGTGAACATTGTCCTTTTGGGATTGTTAGTTTGGCTTGAAGAGTTGGGATTGTTATTTTTGAATTGAGATTTTGGTCGACGTAAACATTGATATGTTGTGTTGTAAATGTTATTGAAATATGAGTAATATTGATTGTGGTTATCATGCATGTTATGTTCTATATTGTGAATAAAAAACAATTACTATGATTTAGGATTAACTTGAGGATCATTATGGAGATCATATTGAAATGCTTTAATCTTAAATGTGTGTATCATGTTTGCTTTTGAGTTACAACTACAAGACTTGTATTATGATTTATGGTTGACTTGAGCATGAGTATATTATATTTATGGCGCATTATTTATAAAGGTGAACAATTAAATAATGCACTAACCATTTATTGTCTATTGAAATGCAATGTTTATAGATAGTCTCCTCATGATGATGGTATGGTGTATGCCTTTTACTCTTCATTAGATTTGGTTATCTTAAATGATAGTTCACTTATATATTCTTTTACATACAATGGAATGGGTGCAATGAGCTTAACAAGCACACAAAAGATAAGAAATATCCAAAAGCGCACCATTTTCAATAGCTCGCCAAGCAAGCTCACCAAAAAATCACACCCTCCAAGCCTTTTCTAATTGGATAACCACATCTCCCATCATGTTCATGGGCTTTCCTTCTTTGACATCAACCATGGCCTCACCCTCCATCAAATTTTTGGCTACTACCAGTGGGTGTAGTGATTTCCTACACACCGTAGATTTTGATAGATTTTGAGGACATGTTTGACACACAATTCTGAGCACCATACAAAGATGTTCTCCCATGCGGCTACCCATGCACCCTCGATGCCCATCACAATTTCATGACCCTCTTCGCACAACTATGGTATTCAAGCTCCTCAACGCAGTTTCAAGAACAAAATTGCAATTAGGGAGGAGAGTTATGTTAACCACACTTGTTAATCATTACTCCAAACATACAGCTACACTTTTTTTGACACAATCTTTTGTGCTTCATGTAATAATTTTGGGATATCACCGTGCTTACGACTTGTGTAATATTGGTCGATCCATATTTACTAAGCTTACAATATGTGTAATGCTAGTAACTTATACATAGCCTAGGAAATCAACTCATTTTAGGTTAAAATTCCTTAGGCAACCGAGCATTGTAAATATGAGGCTTGTATATAAGTCATTTTTTACTAATGTGAGTACACATATTCCAGCTATCACAATTGAGTCTAACTTTGGGCTCTTGTGGTAAGGCTTGTTTGCCTGTTTGTTCTCTCCTAATACTTGCTTGTTTACTTATGGATTGTGTGGAATGTTTCTCTCTCTCATCTTCTCATTCTCATTCTTCATCTCCACTTCTCCCCCATTCTTGCACTCACTATGAACATTGTGGTAGAGACTAAGCTCTCCATAGGTCTCTCCCTCCTTGATCCATACCCAAATGCATAGCTCCATTGTGGTAATGGAGGCAAGGTTGAGGACCCTTGGAGTGTTGCTTTCTTTCATCTTCTCACTCTCGTTCTTCATCTCCATCTCTCCCCCATTCTTGCACTCACTATGAGCATTGTGGTAGAGATTAAGCTTTCCATAGGTCTCTCCTTCCTTGATCCATACCCAAATGCATAGCTCCATTGTGGTGATGGAGGCAAGGTTGAGGACCCTTGCTTCAGGTTGTTCAATCTTAAATAGCTAAGGGTGCAAATAGGCTATGACCCTAGCATTCATCTCTTCTTCTCCCTCGTACAAAGTACAAGAGTTCCCATTTTGGTGAACATCCATGAGACTTTTATATATGTCAATTTTTACTAACGAGAATACACATAATCCCATTATCACAATTAATTCTAGCTTTGTGTTCTTGCGCAGTGAGACTTGCTTGCTTGTTTGGTCTCTTGATGCTTCCTTTCTTGCTTGTGGATGTGTATGTGAGTGTATTGAGTGAAGATTGCTTACTTTCATGTTCTCCTTTTGAGATCTCCACAACTATCTCCCTCCTTGCTCCATACCCAAATGCATAGCTCCATTGTCAAGACAACAATGGAGGAAAGCCTGAGGACCCTTGCTTCTCCATAAGAGAGGGTTGTTCAATCTTGAACGGAAAAAAGAGTGCAAACCTGCTATGCATTCATCCCTTCTTCTCCCTCCTGCAAGCACAACAGTTCCCATATAAGTGAACATAGTTGACCTGAGAAAGGGATTTCTTTTCTAACAAATTGGAGCTCCAAATTATCTACAAGTATCTCCTCCTCAATCACAACACTTATGTCTCAAAGAACTACAACATCCATGAGCGAGCTGGATGGGAGCACCCAAACGAGCACACAGTGCCCACCACCACCCGCAAGGAGCTACACGGCCAACCAAGGTGGCAAATCTCTTACCTTCTTCAAAAGAAGCATTGGGTGGTCTAGTGCAAAGCACCCACTTATCTGACGAGGGTCCTCGGGTTAATCAAGTGTCAATGGTCTTGAGGAGATTTCTACAAAGCCAAGAAGAAAACGAGGGAAAGATGCTATACAATTTTCCTATATCCCGCCCACCCCCACAAAGAAGCACAATAGACCACTTTAGACTAGCTGATATCCAGAGCATGGAACACTTCTGTGAAATGTATGATGACCAGGTCTCCCGAACCCAGCAATCATAGTCACCATTAGGCTCTTCCGACTTATCAAGGATCTCATCTTAGCCTTTCCCAACTACTATTCATGGGCTTGCCTTTGACATCAACCTTTCCCATCCTGTTTATGGGCTTTGCCTTTGACATCAACCAAGTTCGATACTACCACAACGGGTGCAATGATTCCCTATGCATTGTATCATAGATTTCAGCCACATTTGACACAATTATGGGCACCATAAAAGATGTACTCCTACAGCCCTCAACGGATTCGCTCTTGTGGTAAGGCTTGCTTGCTTGTTTGCTCTCTTCATGCTTGCTTGCTTGCTTGTGGATTGTATGTGAGTGTATTTAGTGAAGATTGCTTGATCTCATTTTCTACCTCTCCTTCTCCGTCTCCATCTCTCCCATTCTTGCACTCACAAGGTTGAAAATTCCGTGTTGAAAGACATCCATTTCTAGGTTCTTGTCAATGTAAAAACATGTGTAGTCTTGCCTCGATCTGTTGGCTTTGTTGCCTATTGGACCATTTGAGGTTTGCATCCCTGTAGGATGAGAGCATACCTCCCTACTACTTCATTACCTCAAACTACCTTGCAATTACGCACTTGGTAGTCCACAACACATTCACATGTGTTAAAGTTCCCACAAATGAATAAGTATTCTCTGCCAACATCATGGAGCTCCTCCCATAAACTCTCATTGTTTGTCTTAGCATTAGGCACAAGATCCTAAAGACCCTTACTAGAGGGGATTGACAATAAAAAACGATCAAAGCCCCAAGCAGCACTTTTTCATGGTCGAATACTATTGTAAACTTGAGATAGAAAACTAGGGAGGATAAAAAATGGTCATAGCCCCGAGCATCACTTTTTTGTGGTCGAATACTCTAGTAAACTTGAGATAGAAAACTAGGGAGGATAAACTAGGAGTATCGACGACGAGTCCAGAATTTCTCAACATTAAAAGTAAACTAGATAAATTATTAAATTAAGGACAGCAAACTAAGGACAGTAAACTAGGGCTGTCAATCATGCAGCAGCAACGACGACTTGGTGAGAAAAGAAGTATGAAAGCTTAAGGGAATGTTAGGTCTTGCGTTCCAGTCTTGACTCATGCCGGCTTTTTTGTTGAGAAGTTATTAAAAGACTGCATGGGCAATGACTCAAACCCAAGACCTAACATTCCCTGAAGCTTTTTTTTTATAACTTCTCAACAAAAGGATTCATGAACCAAGACTTAAAACAAAGACCTAACATTCCCTAACGCTTTCATACTAACCATTTCACCGAGCCTTCATTGTTGCTAGCCTTGTTTTTAGATTGAAAATGTGACATGCAGACGCATCTCCCGAGTTTACCATCCTTAATTTAGCAATTTCCTAGTTTATTTTAACGTCGAAAAAATCTCTAATCGCTGTCAACAACTCTAGTTTACCCTCCCTAGTTTACTATTATCCAACAATGGAAAAGTGGTGCTTGGTGCCCAATCATCAATCCCATCTCACAAAGGTCAACACAAATTTTAAAAAATTCAAGGCTAACCAAACTCACCATTAATTAGAAGACATTCAATGATCCTCAAAGAGAGGTCTTTCAAAACATCCAGTTCACGGTAATCCTAGTCCAAATTTCTGACACACCTCATGCCACAAGCAATAGAAACCTGGCTGTCATAACTGTCATTTTTGCTTTTCAGCAGATAGTGCATGCTCCACAACACAAGCCCAAACACCCACTTGCCGGATAATCTTTCAAATAAACCTCCCTCCTCAACCCAATGATGTAGAACATGAATGACCTGCTGCCCTTGCCCATGACCACTCTGGTGACTGGCACCAGGCTGATCTGGTGCCTTTCACAAATCACGCGGGCAGCAGGAGGAATGAGGACACGCTCTGAAATTATAGATGCAGAAAATTTGCTGAGACCAGGTGACCTGGGAAAGTAGGCCGGTTCACACTGATAGCTTTGGCTCTGATATAGCTGAACTCCTTTTGCTCTGTGAAAAACTTCATCTGGGACAGAGGCAGCATTTTTCATTGCACTAACACGTTTATGTAGTATCGTCCTCCTGTATGCGAACATGCAAAAGAGCAGCACCATATTCACATGAAAATATACAATCATAAAGTATATGGGCAAACAAACACCAACAAAAGCAAGACCCCATTAGCGAGCTGGGGAACCCCCCCCCCCCTTCTGCCTGCGTTTGTACGCCCCCCTCCCCATCCCCTCGCTTCAGCCTGCCCCCCCCCCCCCCCCCCCCCCCCCCGCTCCCCCATGGGCGGCGCGCACACACGCTTCTGTGAGCCCACCCCCTCATCCTCCCCTCGCTATAGCCTGCGCCCTTGCTGCCCCCACCATCCGCCTCCCTGCGCTTCTTTTTGCTTCCGTCATCCTTTCCTCCTCCCCCCTCGTTTCTTCCTTCCGATGCCGCCTCCCTCCCTGGTCTGCTCCCTTCTTTTACCGCCTCTTCCGCCTTCTCGCATCTTGTCCCCATGCTACCCCCATCCTCATCTTCCTCGCAATTTAAAACTCCTGCTATGTCTCCTGCCCACCCGGTTCGTGCACCTCCAGTGAAGGTAAGGGCTCGGTTTTTTCCTTTGTAGCACGGTGTCGCCGCCTTTGGTCTTTTCCCTCAGGACTCCACAGCAAACGCTCCGTCAACCCCGCCCGAGGCCGCCCCTCCCTGCCCGTCTTTTTCTGAAGTGGACCTCCAGCTCCTCGACAATTGCCTCCCTTGAGGTCTCCACATTGGTATGCAAGCTAGTCGGTAGCTGCTTGGCACGTGGACAGCTCACGATCTTCTGCAGGCTAGCCTCAGTGGCAAGCATGGAAAGCTCACTGATATTCATCCTCTGGGGCGTGGATACTACCAGGTCGAGTTTGGCTTGCCTGCAGCGTTGGACAAATCATGCAGCTGAGCCCCGTCACACTGCGTACGGCCCATGCCTTTTTTGCAAGGTGGCAACCCCTGGGCGGCCTTTCAAGCTTTCTTATTACAATTTGCTTTCCTGGCCTTAGGAAGGAATATCTTCCACTTCTCCCGAAGATAGGTGGAGTCTAGCTTGGTTCTCGCCACTTGATCGTTGCCTCTTTGGCGCATGCTCTCCCTCCAGTGCTAGTTGACTAAAGCTTCTTTTGATGCCTCCTCGTCGAGGGAGGGGGCATCTTCGAGGAGATAGTGGACCCCTGTTCATATCTGCATGCTTTTGCATCACTCCAGACCTTCACCCCTGAGAGTGGTGTGATGATCTTCTCCTTCCCTCTGAGTGCGGTGCTGGGGGAACGAACTGGACAATGGAGTTTGTGACTGCCGCTATTCATGGATAGGCAATAGAGCTCTCACATCATCTGCAGGATCTGTGCATCACCGACGTGCTCACTCACCACTGGCACGGATGGAGATGGATGACTCTAGCCACAAGGACCCGCGAGGGGAGCTGGTGTCCTCCAGTCTGGAGATGCTTCTCTTTGTATTTCTTCATGTTTCGGTGGCAATACCTCTCCCTCCTTGCTATAGATACCTTCAATGTGACAAATGGAGAACAAAGTATGCATATTCTAGGGCCCGGAAAGTGTGGCTCCACATGGAGGGCAGGATTAGTGCCCACCTCGCGAGGCTTCACCCCAAAACAGCTTGTGATTACTCCATCCAAACCCATGCCCAAGACTCTTGGAGTGGAGTGCAGTTCCGATAGTTCCGCCACGCACCACTCTTAGTTATGCGGATTGTCTCATAGAACATTCAAAGTTTGGGAGGACCGCAGTGTTTGCAGAGGCGCGGGATCCTCAAAGAGGAGCTTCACAGAGCCATAGTTGGTGGACCTATTGACATTCTCTTCCTTCAGGAGCATCATCTATCGAGGGTCGTACCTGCTGCTAGAAGATTCTTCAAGGCAGGAGTCACACCTTTTGGTCCCATGCTTTTGGCCCTGTAGAGGGGTAGGTTGCCTGCAGTTATCCACGAAGTGTGTGTGAGTTATCCCACATGCAAGGGATTGTAATGCCTTGGTGCAAGTTGTATAAAAAGCGGACTGGGAGTTATCCACGAAGTGTGTATGAGTTATCCCATATGCAAGGAATTGTAATGCCTTGGTGGTGCAAGTTGTATAAAAAGGGGACTTCCTCACATTTGAAGGCAATCGATACAATCTAGTTTGTTTGTTGATTCTCTTTATTTTGGGAAATCCATTGTGCTAAAGGTGTGGCATAATTTTCGGCGATCCTGCTGGGAAGGGGGAGTTTTCCATCACTCTCCCTCCCCAGGTCTCCAAGCTTAGGGTTAGGCTACCCACTGTTTTGAATCTCTAGGATTAGGCTTTTGTCCTTCTAGCTTTCTGTTTCTAGGTAAGGGAATCTATTTTGCATTTCGCTGCTGCTCACAATTTCATAATCATCATGGAAAGACTTCTGCAAACATTTTTTCATCCGCACATTGCGAGGCCAAGATCGATCCATAGTTGTTGATCCCCCCCCCCCCCCCCCAAGTGTGTGAGCCATTGCCATGGATTTCTTATGTTCCCTACTCACAGGTGGGCCCCTATCCTCTCAGGTGATGGATGTGTGTGAGCGGGTTTGGCGGCATAGGAGAGAGGTAGTCCCCTCACTCTCCAAACCTTCCTATTGACACCCTTTACTTCATAGGAGCTTGTGTAGGCTCTACTGGCTCTCCCCCAGAGGCAAATGCCCTGGAGAGGATGGGCTTCCTGTTTCCTTATTTCTTCGTCATTGGGATCTCATGGAAGGCGACTTCAAAGCTGCCTTCAATGAGATTATGACCATGCCATGCTGGAGAGGCTGTTAGAGGGATTGATTCATTTGATTCCCAAGTTGTGTGGTGACAAATTGGAGATTTGGCAATGGAGGCCCATCACCACCCTCCTAGGACCGCATACAAAATCTTAGCCAAATCCATCAGCCGGTGAGACCGTAGCCTTTCCTCCCTGATTTGATTCATGGCACACAGACAGGTTTTGTTCAAGATCAGAGCATTCTCAAAATCATCTTCACTTTTTGGGAGGTGACCGCTTCGGCCAGGTTGAGGCAGCAAGATTTGATAGTTCTCCTACTTCATTTTGAGAAAGTCTATGACAGGGTGGATTGGGGCTTTCTTGAGAGAACGATGTGCCAGATGGGATTTCCAGAGGAGTGGGTTCGAGGTGTTTCTGGGCTCTATTCAGCTTCGCATAGCCATGTTCTCATTCAAGGGAGAAAAGGTGACAGATTTCCACTTTCTCGCTCGGTCCGGCAAGGCTGCCCTTTGGCACCTTTTCTCTTCTTGCTTGTTGCTGAGGCCATGATCAGTTTTCTCACTGCTCAGGAGACATGGCTTCAGGGGTTGCATCTTCCCATCCGCTCACAGGAGGTGCTGCTTGACTCAGAGTTTGCCGATGACATAGTAGCATACTTATTCGGGGGTGAGGGGAATCTCCAAAGATTCGCCTAATGCGATTGAGATCTTCGGCTAACATCCAACACGCAGATCAACTGGCACAAGTCGTGTGTATTCTCGGTTGGCTGTTTGCCCGCCTCAACTTGGAGGCCAATTGAGGCTTTTCATTGGATCCCAAGCGGCATCCAGTTCACTCTCTTGGATGCCAAGTTGGTATCAATATTTCCCCAGAGCAGTAGTTAGCCCCTCTTCTTCTGATCATTCGAAAGAAGTTGCTCAACTCCACGCCCGCCTTGACTTGGAGACCAGTTGAGGCTTTTTAGTGGATCCCAAATGGCACTCCAGTTTGCTATCTTGGATGCCAAGTGGTATCCATATTTCCCCAGAGTAGCAGTTAGCCCCTCTTCTTCTGAGCATTTGGAAGAAGTTGCTATACTGGAGTTCAACCAGGATTTCCTTAGCTGAAGGGTCATGGTGGCGAACCAAGTTCTTCTCGCCACTATAATGCGGTACCTCTTGCTGGGCCTTTTCCGGAGCTTGCATTGGTCAAGTTCAACGATTGATCCGCAACTTTCTTTGGGCTGGTGGTGATGGGAAGCTCCACGAACCAAGGTGGCCTAGTTAGTGATCATCCAGCCTCGACATGCGCCGGAAGGGGGGGGGGGAGGGGGGGGTTGCACTTAAGGTGGCCATCATTGACCCCAAAACCGCCCCCCCCACACCCCCCCCCCCCCCCGCCCCCCCCTCTTCCCCTCTCTCTTCAATGTATGAGGTAGCCTTCTCCTCCCAAAGCAGACAGCCAAGGGAGAAAAGCACCCTTTCCCCACTTTTCAGTTTTCTTGATTATCCCCTCCATGGAGCTGAGTTTGTACTTCGGCAGCATGTTTGTTTTGCTTGGTAGCTAATAGAAGGATCTCTTTCCCATTTTAAAAAAAAAACGAAAGCAAGACTTGAATCATGGAGTCAGGCTTCTCACCATCTAACCACAAGGATCTTTCTATGAAGTAAGGCACCCTCTCCACAACACTTCTCACATTTAATGAGACCACGTGAACTGCAGCTTGAGCAAGGGAGCTTCCCTTCACCTTTACAGTTCTCACATCTGGCAAGCAATCAAAACATAAGCTTTAGAGCCAGCAGCAAGAACATCCAAGACATTTCAAGCCTAACAAATTGTTCTATAAAAAATACCAATCTGAAATTAAAAACAACGGGAGGAAAAGACTAAATACCTACATAGTATCAGATCCGTCGATGTGAGCAATGAGACCTCTTCCACGGCACACCAAGCATATGCTCATCTGACCTGCTATATAATGGCCTGGCTCCAAATTTGGATTGCATTTGGGGCATGGAAGTTCACCTCGCCCTGAACAACCTGTGAACAACATTGAAAAGAGATTTATTTACACCAGGAAATCTTAGCTTAACATCCATCATTAACACGAGAATATTGCCTCTTGCGTAGCTTAAGGGTATACACGTGCACAATCTCCTGCTGTTCAACATAGCAGCGGCTAACATCTGTACTGTCTGCATCCCATACGATCCTCCCTTTTTTTCCCTTGAGTAGATCCACCTGTAGTCACCATATTGGATACCCACCTGGAGGCGTTGGAGGCGATTTTTTACACATCTGCCCATAGGAGATTAGACCTTGTGACCATGGCTGCAACACCAACAGGTGGCCAGCGGGACCTCCCGCATCCAAGTTCCAAATTCGCACTGCAGGGCAACGCACTTGTTGACTCCACACAGTCCTCCCTAATCCCCTCCCCTTGCAGCATGCAGCATCTGTATAGTCTCTGGCCTCCTGTACAGTAGTCCTACACAGCCCTCCATACAGCCTACCATGTTAAGGAGGGTTTCAAAAGGGGGTCTCTTAAGACACCAGATTTCGAAGAAATTCAGCCTCTTCTTGTTGCTGCCTTGACAACACATTC
This sequence comes from Cibotium barometz, assembly GCF_041138505.1. NCBI lineage: Eukaryota > Viridiplantae > Streptophyta > Polypodiopsida > Cyatheales > Cibotiaceae > Cibotium > Cibotium barometz. The sequence goes on from NC_141087.1 coordinate 44,425,401, forward strand.
CTAGTATGAACAATATGATTACAGTAAAATGCAAGAGAGAATTTGGAGACTACTTAAAAGACAGATTTTATACAATGGACATAAATAACTGCACAGAAACGTTCAAGATAAGGTCATATAAGTTAACAGTCCTCACAATTGTGAAACTGGGTTTTGGAACCACAGAAGAAACTTCCTAGAAGCATCCCCATACAGGGCTGGCCAACCGCTTATATCTTCCTTGGCCTGGCTGCTACAAGATTGTGCCGGCGGCACCGAGGTTACCTTGTATAATGTCTATTTACTTACAACAGTGGTATAGAACTGCCGCCAGTACAATATAATCATTAGAGTGGAGTGGTAAAAAGCGAGACCAAGTATTATCCAAATCCGAATCAGTATCCGCCCGGTGCGGTGGACTGTCTAACCCTCAAACATAATTTGGACCCATAGAAATGCGAGGATTATTGTGCAAATAAGAAATGATATAGCCGGTTGATAAAACTTCTTGTTGAAGTGAAGAATGAGAAGTAAATCCTAATCCTGTCCTGTCTTGTGGGTGTCTAATAGTGATTTCAATTATCTAAGCTAAAGGATGAATGTGCCTATATGAAATAAATTGTGAATAAGATAATCTGGAAAAGAATGCCGCCACTGCAGAGGGACGGCTCCAGTTCTTCAGGATGCTCTGTAACTCGCCAGCATGTCTCAGCATCCTGGCCATGTAGTCAGGTGACAGCACTCAATTATGGGCCCAAGTGCAAAACTGGGGTTGGAGGATGGCAGGAACCGAAGGGCTGATCCAGCAGGTGACGAGTACTGATCCAGAGAAAGCACATCCTTGCTAAAATGGGTTACAATCATTTGTATAATGTTCCAATTTGATGGAAACTATAAATTATTGCCTGAAAGAATTTCAGCAGAATGTTGAATGAGGTGCAGCACTTGGCTATCTTTCTCTACAGCACTTTGGCTGAATTGGTCAGCATATCTGCCCGCTCCTTTAACAAATTTTTGAAGAGCTATAAGGTCTGCACCTCCTCTGCATGCGCTGTTTGCATTTGGCGCATCGCTCCTCATATTCTCACTATAGAATCTTTGCTCCCCGATCAGGGTGCATCAAATTCAGTTCTCTTAGCTAACATTAATGATTTTTCCAATTGGTCCAGACTATCTAGTTCGTGGCCACTCCTATACGTCACTAGCTGCTGCTTCATCGAATTTGCCTGGAGCTCTGCACTTCATTGAGCATTCTTTTTGAAGAAGTTGAATCTTCTCTTCATCCAGCTTCTGTTGCTCAATCGTTTCAGCTTGGCTTTTTTCAAGCTGCTGGTTTGACATCTTCAGAGCTAGATTTTTATCTGTCAGCTTCTTGACCCTTTGTGCATAACCAATGCCTACTCTCTGAAAATCGATAATTCTGTATTGTGCTTGGCCTGAACTGCAGGTGGAACCAACAATGGGGCAGCAAGGTCTTGTTGCGCTACCATGGCCTGCTTGCCTCGGATGAACTAGTAGGATCTCCGAGGGTTGTTTGTTGCTGGGTGGCAACCGGAATAGGCAGAACCTGTTGCCTCGGATGCGAGCTTATAGACCTCGATGTCTTCCATGGATTCCATGGCAGCAATCCGGCTTTGCAGCACACTTGACCTCATTCATTGCAAAAAGGTGTTGCTGCCTTGTTTTGTTGGGAACGGATCTCAAAGTTTGTGTACTTTTGTAGGGACTTGAGAGCTCCCCTTGCAGCTACTAGTGGTCCGTCGTAACCTGCTGTAGGTCCTGGAGATTTTCTATGCTCTGGCACATGCCATGTGCTCGGTCTCACGAGCAGCGACCTTAGACCGGATAGCAGAGGAACTTCTACTAACTCTGCCTCTACCTTCTGCTAGGCAACCTCTGCCTCAGACTTCTTTTGGGCAGCTTCTGCTTCTGCCCACTTGGTTGCTGCCTCCGCCTCCACTTTCTGTGCCACTTCACTGCCACTGCCAATATTCATCTTTTTTACAACAAGTGTGCCTCCTTGGCATGCTGCAGCAGTAATCAGGGGCACTGAGTTGACAGCTGATGGGACCTCATGAAGAAAATGGAGGTAGGGCGCTATCTTAGTCTTCCCTAAGCTGGGATCCGAATTCTTCAGCTCCGCCTTGATCTGGTTGTAGAGATGACATCTGAGCCTATCTATAACAAGGGAGCAGAGGTGTTGCTCCCCTCTTGAGCATCAAGCAATGCTCCAAACCTATTCTCTGTTGAACCTAAATGAGCCATTGCAAGAGTTAGCTCCAACTCGAAGGCATCAAGATAAAGCTGCAATACCTGAGGTGAATCTGCTAAGTCACCCTCCTCCATCCACTTCGCATCCATCAGTGAATAGTTCTTGAACTTCACAAGATAGCGACGGGAAACTTTACCTCATACCTTTCTTTCCTTGTGTGCCAGTATCTACTCTAGAATAAGGACCTCATCAAGTTCCTCCACTTCCAGCAGCTGAGCCTCATTTAATACATCCTCAGGCACATCCCCTCCGAAAGGTCTAAGAAGACTCACATGAAATGCATTGTGAATCCTCCAGTGATCTAGTAGCTTCAAACGACAGGCCACCTCACCGATCTTTTCCAATACCTGAAAAGGTCCATAGTAGTGCATGCTCAACTTAGGGAATAAGCGCTCTTTACCCTTCACCTTCTTGAGCCTAGCTTTCTCAAAACGCAAAAGAACCCAATCACCCATTGCAAACTCTAATGCACGCCTGTGACGGTCTACTGCCTTCTTTTGCTTTTGTTGAGTTCTTTGGAGTGCCAACTTAACTCTCCTATAAGCTTCATCCATACTCTCCACATACTGGTCAGCCTGAAAGATCTTATCCCTTGTGTGCAAAATGGGTGGTACCTTCTTCCCTCCTTCCACACAAGCTCAAAAGGTGCCTTGCCCGTCGAGGTATGGATGGTGTTGTTATAAGCGAACTCCACCAAAGGAAGATACTTTTCCCATTGTTGTTTATGCTTCTCATAGACCTGTACATGCTTCTTGGCATTCTGCAATATGCGACTCTCATACGCTATCACATGTCCTTGCATGAGAACTGCCCCAATGTTGTTCCCACATGCATCACACTGGACAACAAAAGCTTTTCGGAGATCCAGTAGCACCATACGGGATCCGAAGTAAGCTTTTCCTTGAGCTTCTTAAAAGCTGCAATTTCTTGATTAGCCCATCGAAACACGGTTTCCTTCTTTGTCAAAGCATGAAGGGGCGAAACAATCTCAGCAAAATACCGTATATGTATTGCCTGTAATAGGAACATAATCCCAAAAATCTGCGTACATCATGCACGGTCCTCCAATCTGGCCAATTAAGAATTGCTTCTACCTTCGAAGGATCCATACGGACTCCCGTCTTTTGACACGATGTGTCCCAAAAAGTGTATTTCTTCCAAGAAGAACTCACTCTTCTTGCCATTTATGACCAACCTATGCTTCTAGAGTTCCTCAAACATTGTGGCCAAATGTTCCCTATGCTCCTCTGAGCGTGAATGCACAATCATATCATCAAAGAATGTGCCCACAAACGCTTGATGAGGCCGTAAAATCCTGTCCATCATCCTGTTAAAGGTAGCGGGAGCATTTGTCAAGCCAAAGGGCATGACCAAGAACTCATATAGTCCAAAGGTGGTCCGAAAGGCTATCTTATGCACATCCTCGGATCTAATGCAGTTCTGGTGATACCCGCTTTTCAAGTCTATCTGACTAAAGACTGTAGAGCCCTGTAAACGGTCCAAAATGTCATCGATCCTCGGAATAGGGAATCGATTCTTGATGGTGTTCTTGTTTAGCGCCCTATAATCTATGCACATGCGCCAAGAACCATCTTTCTTTTGCACAAAGAGAACACGTGAGCAAAAGGGTGATGAGCTTGACTGAATTAGCCCCTTTTTCAACAACTCCTATACTTGGCTCATAATTTCCTCTTATTGGGCTGCACTAATGCGGTATGGCGGTCTATTTGGCGGGATACTCCCCGGAATAAGATCAATGGCATGATCTTCTAGCCTTTTCGGAGGAAACTCTCCTAGCAATGACTCAGAAAAGCAATCTTGGTACTTACGTAGGAAATCGGTCTTGTCTTTATCTAACATAGACAAATCAGAAAAGTAACATCAAACTGTTGTAGGAAGGTAAGAGCCTTGAACCTGTCTTTTTCCCCACTAAATGTGTCAAATTTCACTGCAGCTCCCCCTTCCTTATAATCCTTCACCTTACCCAAAGGCATTAGATTATCGTAAGGAAGTGGCTTTACAAGGTTGCTACCTCCTACATTCATACCCATACTAGGGTCAACATTGCGAGTTCCCACACCCTGCATACCATGCAATCTTGTTGACCCTCCCATGTTTCCAAATATGCCACTATGCATTCCGAGCTGCATGTCCCCATACAAATTTCCTTGCATTCCGGGTTGCATGCCCCCACACGTATTTCCTTGCATTCCGGGCTGCATACCACCATACATGCTACCTTGCATTCGAGGCTGAAAACTAGCATCAAAATCCCCTTGCATTCCCATGCCTCCTTGAGGATAACCTGAGATAGATGCTACCGATGAGGTAGATGCTTAGAGACGATAGGGAAACCTGCTAGGAGGTTCTGATCCAAGGACCAAATCAATATGATGGTCCTCAGGACAGGATGGAGGGAGACTGGGTGGAAGGTCGTCCCTAAGCATAATGTCCTGATGTCTAGACAGGAGGTCTGCTAACTGTGGGACTGAAGATGAGATAGATGCTACCGATGAGGTAGAGGCTGTCTGAGCACGAACATAAAGTAGTGCTCCTTCTGCTCCCTTGCAGATAGCTCGTCGGGCCTGGAGATGCGAAATCAATGGGATGCCGAGAATGCTTCTATCCCCACGAATCATGACGGGCTCAGGAAAACCTTTACAGATAGTAAAAGTGTCCTGCCCCCAATCGGAAATAAGCTCATATTGGCGAAACCACTGGATTCCCAAGATCATGTCAGACCCCAAAAGAGGCGAGACAATGAAATCTCGTTGGAATAAGGCCTTCTGAACTTCAAAGGCAAACTGTTGTGCCTTCTGAGATATGTGGATGCGGAGACCAAGTGTGAACCCATCTACATCCAAATGATATGGTACTAAGGGTCCCCTATCCCATTACTGGAATAGTATTTGCTTTATTACTTTGAAGAGACTGACGGTGTGACTAACGACGATAAGCCAAACGCAAGATCTCTGAAGACCAAGAGTCGGGCTGAACTGTACACAGCTATAGAAGCACCAATGATGTCCAATCTCGAGCCTCTGCACTCTTCCCAATGGAATGAGGAAGGGCTGCAAATCTGAGGCTGAGATAGGGGCTGTTTGGGACTGTTCTAGGCTATGGATGAATGTTGTAAATGAACATGAATGCTGAGTTTTATCTTCACCAATTGGTTGTAGCAAAACGATGAAGAGATGAATGCTGAAAACTATGGGTATGCAGAAAATGCAAGGTTTACTGATGGCTGAATGCTGAAAACTGCTGCGTTTTGATGATGGATGCTGAAAGCACATGCGTTGATGCTCCTAGTGACTGAAGGATGAAACGCTGGCTGAAAACATTGAGGGCTGAAGTGCTAGATGCTGAATCTTCAATCGTTGATGCTCCTTAGGCTAAAGGCTCCAACGCTTGAGACTAGATTGCTGAATTATGATATGATATGATATGAATGAATGAGCAAAGCACTCCTATTTATACTACACTGAGGCTGGTCGGTTGGCACTAGATGCTGGCCGAGTGAATATTAAATGCTACACGACTTGTAGATGATGGATAAATAGTATTAAATGCTGAAAATTATGGAAAAAATGCCAAATAAATCCTAATAAATATTCTAAGGCTACCAAATGCTATTTCAAGGCTTCTGCAATGAACTATATGCAATGGATGAATGATATGCAATATGGAGAGTGCTTTCTAATGCAAACCCTAAGGTTTCTACTGACTCTACATGCATGAATGCGTCTCTTCAAGTGGGTTAAGGAACTTGGACTGACGTAGTGACTCTCTAAGGCTGAGAATGACCTACGTAACTCGTGCCTAACGTATCTTGGACTGAGGATTACAATGGGGTCACGGTGTATGACAAATATCATCCTAAAAGGTGCTACTACTGTACAATGTTACACTGATGATGATGAGCCAACTTGTCACCATGCACTACAGTGCAGAGTGCATGTGACACCGAAGCATTTGTTGGAACTGGTCCCTCAAGTCTTCTCATGCCTGTTGCTCGTGGTACGCCTTCACCTGCGAGAGCTCTGACCGCAATCGCTCCTCTTTGGCCTTGCATTTGGCTTTCTCCGCCGACTGTTCGGCCAGTCTTGCTTCACGGTCTCTCTCTTCCTTTTCAATCATCCAACACCACCATAGTTCCATGGAGGAACTTTGTTCTTTAGGTGTCTCCTGCTAGGCCTAGGTTCCTGTAATTCTGCCAGTTTTTTGTCCATCGACACTCTTTCGAGTTGAATTTGAAGTTGCCGTATCTGCTCCTTTAGCTTTTGGTTGTCTTCGTCTTCTTTTTGCAAAAGCGTTTCTTCAACTAGTTCTTCTTCTTTTGTGATGTCTTCGGAGCTTGATCCCATTGTGGATGGGCGAGTGGTTTTTCCCGATCTCAGCTTTACCATCCAATAGATGCCCTCACCTTAAGTTGCCTGGTTGAACCACATCCCAAGCTCTGAAACCAATGTAGCATGCGTTGAGCTAGGAACGTGTGAAACAACAAGGCCTTTTCTTTAAACATACGTTTAGTGAGTTTAGCAATCCTTTAAAATAGTATACACGAAACTGAAAATAGATGTAGAAGAGTCGATGTCACCATTTGGCCACCCAATTGGTCCACCCGTGCTTTCTTATCATGTATGTACATTGGACTGGTGTCCATGGCAGTTGTTTATGCCGGGGATTAGTGCCACTCATGTGATACTGTGGACTTGGCTTTCTGTTGGGACTTGTGCCTCTGTGTACATGCCCGGAAATGCCTGGTGGATTGGTATTCCATTGGGTCTGGTACCTCGTTTACTTGCCTGGAGCACGTCTATTTTGGTGTAGTCTCATGAACGAGGATTATCCATACCAATGCTGCATTGCATAGCATCTTTATGTACTTGCTTACAATTGAAATTGCATGCTGTTTTCATGCTTGTTTGACCAATGTGTAGTTCTGGGTAAGGGGACCCCCGCCCGTAAACCCTGCGTGTGAAACTGTCTGCTGACATGGTTATGTGGCATGTGACAGGTGATAAGTATTGGTCATAAACCTAGCCTTAGGAGTTAACGCTAATTTATAAGGGAGTGTGTACACACTTCATTAAGTTTTGGACGACCAAAACTCACTTATAAATTATGACCAGCCTGGTGTTCACACACTGATGTCCCGAGGTGGACAAAACCCAATGTCCACCGACCAAACCTTATCCCCTTTGTACAAAGGGAGTAACCAGCCATGTGTCCACAAAGGGAGTAACCAGCCATGTGTACACAGGCAAAAGTCTCCTATATGGACAACAATGAGAAAATAGCAGTGATGAAGCAAACAAGGTCTCTCCAAGGGACAAAGGTATGGATAGCTGATGAACTCACCCCGCTACAACTCAAGAACAAATCGGCAGAGCTGAATAAAGTTAAAGAAGCAAGAAAGAATGGCAAATGGGCAATATACAGAGGAGGACAAGCAATCATTAAAGAATTCCGTACCCCACCCCCCTCAAGAGCAAATCCATCCATGGATGAAATATAGCTATTTTTATTTTGAACCTCAATTTCGAACTAGATGCAATAGAACCCATTGTAATTTAAACTCTTAAGAGTCTTAAGAGTTCATTTTCAGTTTTTTTTTTTTCAGTTTTATGCCTCTTTGGCATCGATACCCAGAGTGGAATGTAAATGGATGTACCTAATCTGTCCCATAGGTCGGATTCGGCCTCCCGTGGACGTTAATATAACTTTCTTTCTTCTTTCTTTCTTTCTAGCTTGCTCTACAAAGCACCTGCCTGCCACCTACACTGGACAACTCACCACCTCACTCCTCCTCTCTAGAGATTGGCACCTCCTTCATGAGGGCATTTGGACTGTATTTTCTGCACTCTCTCCTTCCCAACTCCATATCCAAGCTTGCTAAAGTGTTTCTCAAGCTTCCAAGAGTATTTCCGGGTGCTAATCACTCTCCTACACACCCCCAATGACTGAAATTCAGCAAAACAACTCTCTTTATTGCTATAATTTCTGGTCTTTTTGCTGAAAACCCTAATTTCAACTCTCCTTTCTCAAGTTGAACCATAGGGGAAGCATTCCCAATGTTCCCTTCATCCTCTTGAAGACTTTTGTCGTGAAGAAATGCGACAAATCGAAGATCTCATCACTCCAAGGACTTCCATCGCGAAGACTTCCACTGTCATCAACTCTACTTGTAATTGGTAAGCTTTTATGCTTAAATATGGAAGCAAGTAGCAAGAGGGAGGAACCGGATTACAAGATCACATACCTTGTGTAGTGTTCTCTTGTCCTACGTGCTCTCTTGCATATTGTTGCTACCATGTGTTGGTGGAACAATAGAGAGCAGATGCTTGGGAACATGGGCACTTGAGAGGGTAGTGTGAGTTGCAAGTCTACATCGACAACCACTTGTTTGCAATACTGTATTCATATGCATTGATATAGAAATCTAGTCAGAAATGCCCATGACACTATGTACTTGATTCTCCCAAGATCAATATACTTTATTTGAGGGAGGGGCCGGCCGTTCCGGCTCATTGTGTGTCTCTTGTCAATTCAGCAAACTACTTCTTGTATTGAGCATGTGTCCATCAAATCTTAGTGTATTTAAGTGTATTGATTAGCATTGTGTTCAAACAAGTTACAGTCGACACCAGATGGGGTCCTGAATTACCCACTGAAGTGCCCCCCCCCCCCCCCCCCCCCCCCCCCCCCCCCCTCTGCAAGCAGGAGTATTTGCTTTATTTCTTCTTCTGGAGAACTGTAAACAAGTTAAATTGTGTCCACAAGACTGAGCGGAACAAACTGACTGACTGACCGCCAAATACAAGGACAAAGTGACCAAACGATGGGCAGAACTGTGCATAAGCTTTAGGCGTCTGAAGCTATCTTCGAGAGTAATACACCCGGCCCGCGGACTAAGGGAAGGTGTGCTACAAAACTCCTGAAGAGACTGAGCTTCTATGCCTTGGGCAAAGAGCACAAGTAGGCTGAAAGTATGCACAGGCACAAGCCTAAGCATACATGCTTGACTGCTGAAGATTATCTATTGATTTTCTGACTAAATTAGGGACTGAATTTGCTCTTGCCTTTTTATATGCCCTAGGGGTGCTGGTCAGCTGCCTGTAGAGGCTGTCGGCCTGCAAATTATGCTCACGACTGCTTCATTTGGCATTAAATGCTTTTAATGTAGAGGCTGTCGGCCTGCAAATTATGCTCACGACTGCTTCATTTGGCATTAAATGCTTTTAATGCTTGCCCAGTCGGCTGGCAGAAAAGTCTCTCAATTGGTATTAAATGTCAATCGGCTGCAGCAACTGCCAATTGAGAGGCTGCCTGTAGAGGCTGTCGGCCTGCAAATTATGCTCACGACTGCTTCATTTGGCATTAAATGCTTTTAATGCTTGCCCAGTCGGCTGGCAGAAAAGTCTCTCAATTGGCATTAAATGTCAATCGGCTGCAGCAACTGCTCACGACTAGAATTTAATGCTAGTTGGCTGCTGCAAGCATTTGATTGGCTCTTGTTTGATTAAATGGCTGGTCGGCTGGTTGCCTGTCCTGGCCGATAGGGTCCTGTGAGCATGGCAAGGGGTTTGGCTACCTCTTGCAAGGCTGGCCACCACTTGGGACTGCCTTGGGGCTGGCCTTAGGGCTGCCCCCTTCTAAATGAGATCTATTGCTACGATTGACCTCTACTTGCAAGGCTGGCCACCACTTGGGACTGCCTTGGGGCTGGCCTTAGGGCTGCCCCCTTCTAAATGAGATCTACTGCTACGATTGACCTCTACATGCTTCTGAATGATGAATGCTTGCTGAATTCTCCACAGTGGGTTAAGAGGATTGACCTGACCTATGTAGCTTGTGCCTGACATGTCCCGGACTGGGCTCACAAAGGGGTCACGGCATACGACAAATAAACCTAAAAGGTACTACTTCACTACATGAATCTTGCATTGTTGATGAGGCAGTTTGTCACCGTGTACCACAGTGCATGGGAGCACGTGACATAGAGCCTGTTGGCCAGCAGAAAATGCTGAAAGGACAAGTTTGGATAACATTAAATGCCAGCACTTAGCATTTAATGCACCAAAAGTTCATAATCCCTACTTTGTAAGGCTGTTTGGGCTGCTTAAACTGTTGTGATCAAGATGAATGGCTGGTCACTCTGATAATGGCTCCACATGTGTGCTAACATTAGATGTCAGCCAATGTGACATAACCTTGGATATGACCTGTATGCTTTGCTCTCCAAGTGGGTTAAGGGACTTGACCTAACACCTAAGGCTGGGAGACTAACCTACATAGCTCATGCCTAACATGTCCCAGACTGCGCTCACAATGGGGCACAACATATGCCTAAATGGGTACTAATGATGTACAATGTAGCAATGAATGATGAGCCAACATATCACCCCAGTGCAAAGTGCATGTGCCAATGGGGACATCCCCAAGACAGCATTTTGAACTGAGCGGGCCGGGCCCACTACGGGTTTGTGGTCATGCCCTTCGGTCTGACAAACGCCCCAGCTACATGATGATGCGAGTTTTTAGGGACTCGATAGGCAAGTGTGTCTTTATCATTTTGGACAACATACTAATTTTTTCAAGCTATGGAAGAGCAGCACAACATTGACGTAGAAAGAGTGATGAAATTGCTAGAAAGCAATGAGATTTATGTGAATGAGAAAAATCACAGTTTTACCTATACGAGGTTCATTACCTTGGATATATAATCAGTGCCAAAGGCATCCAATTAGACCCTGCAAAGGTGGCGAAAATCCTTAATTGGGAGATCCTGAAAACCGCTTATGACATTCAGTCGTTTGTGGCATTTGCCAGGCATATTCCACCCACATCAACAAGTTTTCTGGCGTCTCGGCAGCTCTCACTGATCTGCTTAAAGGTGTCAAGACTCAGAGGAAAAGGATTCACATGAGCCCTCATGGATTACAGGCTTTCGAGGACCTTAAGGTTGCATTATCTAAGGCTCCTTGTTTAGCATTAGCCTCCTGGCCTCCTCGGATGACCCATTCTAGGTGATCACTGATGAGAGAACATGGATGCTTTACAGGATTCTTGCACACAGAGGGGGCTCTCAATCAACCTTGGAAAAACCAAGGTTATGGTATTCAACATCTCCTACCCACTTGCAGGCCATACTGAGATCACTTACATGGGTGGTGCACTCAGAGCTACCTTCACTAGTCCACTCTTCCCTATGATACAAGCAGCAAAGGATAGATTGACTAGAGGATATGCGGCTCTAGCCCTATCGGAGAGGTAGTATTTCCAGGCGCATTTTTAGGAGCCAAGGACGAAGGGTTGGCTTTTTGACACCCTAGTCACCCAAGCACTTATGTATGCAGCTCCCTTCTAGGCACCAGATTTATCCCTAGAGGATTGGCAGCACATAGAGCGTCCTCAGATTATGACGTTATCACGGATGATACGCAGCAAACCATCTGCCCACACCAGATCATCCAAGCAGAGTTTATTGTGGCTCCTATGTTGATGGAGGCCCTGTTCCACACAGTCACTTATATACACAGGGTGAAGAAGATGGATCCACTTCAACTCCCCCAACGTTCACTGCATTCATCACAACGAATAGCAACCAAAGGAGAGCATTCAACCTGGTATGGCACAGTACTCACTTGGTTTCAGGCACATGGACTATAGATGGACCAGCTCCCTCCATTTTAGTCTGATCAAGATTCCCCATACATTAGGCTTACACATGAGGACAAGAACCAGATGTTCCGATACAATCTACTGGGTTTATACACGTAACACATGGATGACACCCTACCAAGATGTAGTACTACAAAGATGTTTCCTAGATTCATAGCAGATGGTTTCATATAGTGACCAAGTTATCTCGATGTCTTCATGTCCCATGCTATGAGGATAGCCATTGGCTAGCTTAGGGTATCATCCCATCGATTGAGGATAGAGACTGGCAAAGCTGAACAGATGCCCAAAGAGGACAGGACATGTAGACTGTGTCAAACGGGGTTGAGGAGCACTATGTTTGCCACTGCCCAGTCTTCTATGAGATCAGAGGGAGATTTCACTGTCAATTGAGAGAGGGCTTTGGACCCTTATCCCAGATCATGGAGTACCTAGATCAGAGGTGCCTTGGACTCTTCCTACTCGACCTCAGCCGACACAGAAAGTAACTACTCAAAGATCATCACCCCAAACACTCCTCTTAGCTTACCATCACCAGTTCTTTCCAGCCTAGAGGGGTGGATAGGGAGGCACCAAAGCCCACCACGGTGGATACAGGAGCCTATACCACAATGCCCCCTCATAGCAGGCCCATGGGAGTCGCATCAATTTGGGTGCACACACTCCAGAGAGCTAGACACCCTTGTCCTATCGAACCCTGGCAACCCCCAACTCATCAGCCCCAAATTCAGGAGATCCTGGCATCCAATTGAGCGGCCTCATCCTCACAACAGATTATCGACATCTCTAGCCCATGATGGACATCCTAGATGGGCCCTTGCCCGGCATACAGGGTTGATTGACTGTTTTTGTTTATCCCATCACTTATCGTACCCTATACCTGGCATAGTAGGATCTAGATTTTTCATCTTGTATAATCTTAAAGTCTGAGATCTTAGCTTTTAGATTTCAATTTTAGTTTGTTGTTGCTGTTTCTTTTTTCATCCATGACGAGATTTCATGGACACTACGTATGCATCATTTTTTTGGTCTCATAGACCCTTTAGGTCTTTTGGAAGCATTAATATAACTTTCTTTCTCTCAGGAGGTCTCACAAGCTTTCCCCATAAAGGGGGCCACTAGTATAGTTGACTATTTGATGGGGTCCATTGCCTTAACCTGACGCATCCTTGACTTCTCCGTCCCTCCCCTACCCATGAATGCAGATCACACTTACTTGCCTTTCACGATCTCAAGCATCTCCCCCACCCATGAATGCAGATCACACTTGTCTCTTGCAATCTCAGCCATCTTTCCAAACAGCCCCTCACAGACACATTTCCGCCCACACAAAGATCCACTTTCACCATGACCTAGATAATGTTTATCAAGGTCATCTAGAGCCCCAACTCTCCACTCTTGATCTTTCTGCTCCACTATCCACCATTATGGCCCAGATCACCACCTTTTTGCATGATACAGCCCGCATCTTTGTCCCATCCACAGACCACTCTACCACCAAGCCTCCCAGTGGACCCTGCCTCAACATAGTTGGTATGATGACGAGTGCAAGACCACATGCCTACACATCTTACATGATAAAGCAACAGGACAAATCATGGGAAGGCCAAGGACCACGAGGACTTACTAGCTGAGCATGTCGCTCATGCCTGTGACACTATGGCCCCCTTCCTAGCTGATATGTTCAACATAGCCCTTTGCCAAGGTTTTCCATTCCACCCTCATGTTCTAGTACACCATTGTGCCAATCCATAAGGCCAAAAACCCATTAGATCCAAATAAAAATCACCATGATTGGCCACACATTGGCCAAACTTTACAGGTCAGTGTTGAAGTCTGAGGTTAGCGCCTTTGAGAGAGACATGGGCTAGACCTAGGAGACAGGCAGGTTTCCGGAAGACCTATTCCACCGTGGATAATATTTTTACATTGAGAGCTGTCATTGAGGAGGCCCAATTGAAGGGGCGGAAGGTCTATTGCTGCTTTGTGGACTTCCGCAAGACCTTTGATACTTAAAAAGATTACATGATGCTTGTACATGACTTAGGGCTATGGTCAGCCCCGTAGGGGTGACCCTAGCCCATAGTTGTTTCTCGTACGCGTACGAACCTGTTCGTACGTACGAGTCGTACGGTACGATACCGTACGGATTCGTACGATATCGTACGGTACGAGTTAGGTTCCCCCCCCCCCCCCCAAAAAAAAAAAATTTTCCTTGAAAAAAAAATTCCAAATGCAAAAAAAAATAGAAACCCTGCTGTACGAAGATCCCAAATGCTCGCAATACTTCGCAACTTTCGTGTCCACTCAGTATTCCATATGGGGTTGTGGAGAGACCTAAAAAATCTGGCGAGGTAGACTGGTAGTGTACACTTGATTGGTAGGATGAGAGAATCTTGCTACATCACTTGGGGATCCCTGGTATAGGTAGGCTAGACAATTAGATTCTCAAGTTATGCACAAGGGAGAACATTTGGACATGGCCATTTTGATCTAGAGAGGAGTCCCTAAACTTATCACCCTAGATGCACTCCTCGTATTTGTGCAAGGATGGTCCCTTAGTCATAAACGCTACACTGGGAGACCTTTGGTATTGCATTACCCATCCAGGTTCTTTTTTGGAGACAATCGGGAGATCCAACCGGGAGAGACACATATCCATGTACTGGTTTCTCAAGCACTGTGGACTCCTCCCCTCCCAACCTTCCCTCACATTCAAGCTTGAAGCTCCATAGCTTGTAAGTGTAAAAAATAAAAACCGTATTTTATCGTACCGTATCCCAAAATTTCATATCGTACCGAATATTCCCGTACGGTATCGTACCGTACCGTATCGTATTTTCGTACCGTGACAACTATGCCCTAGCCCTTCTACATAGCTTCTACTGATGAATGTGATCGATGAACTGCTGAATGACTGAATAATGACTTGATGATTGCTGCGGGATGCGCTGCTAAACCATGTCGGCCTGCTGTGGACAAGGATGCGATGAATGAACTGCTGAATGACTGAATAATGACTTGATGATTGCTGAGGGATGCGCTGCTAAACCGTGTCGGCCTGCTGTGGACAAGGACCTAAATGAAATACTTCATTAAATATGCGCTTTTTGACTGTTGCCCCTGCCACTCCTGCTGCCCACCATCTAGCCCTTAGCCAACTGGTGTACAGAGGCCTGCTGCCAGCCGACAGCCCTTCTGAACCTCCTCGTGATGATGCTAACAATGCTGGTGCTGATGACGATGGTACTACTGATGATTACGATGATGATGATAATAATGATCTGATGATGATGACGATGCTTCTGATGCTACTGCTATATGCTGTCCTAACTGCTGCACTAATCAGGGATTAACACTGTTCATGCCGAAGATTAGCCATGGCATGGGCATGCACATGACAATACCCTGAGTGCATCTTCTTAGACACCTTTAGGAGTTGGCCCTTCCAGTGGAGATGATATGGGGAGTCATGGCATTATATGATTCAGTGACAGGGAGAGTCCGAGCACTAGGAGGCACGTCAGATGTGATCATTCGCACCATAGGGGTAAAGCAGGGATGCCGTCTCTCTCCAGCACTCTTTGGCCTTTACATAGATGAGATCTCTGACTTCATTGACAGATTTGGTGGGCCAGTCTCCACACACTGTGATACGTTGGCACCCATTTTGCTTTATGCAGATGACATAGTATTGATCTCAGCAGAGGGGCTACAGATACACTTGATCACATTGCAGACCTTTTATGAGCAACGGGACCTCACAGTTAACCTGGAAAGGCCTAGGTTATGATCTTCAACAACTCATGCCTTGTGGCTTCCTACAAAGATGCAGTTTTACTGGGATCACTTTATGAGGCTGACTTCATTCAGAAGCCTGGCTATAGAACATGTGCCAGTCTCCCTAGACAGCAATTCAGGTGCAGCAAGCTAGACGGCCAAGACACCCATTGGTCCAAGGAGATGCTCCACCCCACAGCTTCAGATCTGAGATCGTCCAGAGATACAGGAGTGGCCCTCCATAGGCAATGGATGTGGAGAGCCTCTATGCAGTAATAGATGTGAAGGACCCACTTGGATCCCCACATTATATCAATGTAGCATTGTACCAGTGGCACTTACAGGGCTGTTGTTTCTTTTCTCAGCTCTAACTGGGTTTTGCTTTTTATCATGTTTTTCCCCATGGTTTTGTCACTTCATGGACACATTGTAACACTTTTGGTTTCATAGCCCTTTGGTCTTTTGTAGACGTAATGGACACACTCCAGAGAGCTAGACGCCCTCGTCCTGTTAGACCCCGAGCACCCCCAGCTCATCAGCCCCAGATTCAAGAGATTCTGGCCCGCCATCGAGCAGCCTCATCCCTACAACAGACTATTGACATCTCTAGCCTTCTTGTATCACCCATGATGGATATCCTGGATGGGCCCTTGCCTGACATACATGGTTGATTGACAGTTTGTATTGAGCTCTCCCATATCCCATCACTTATTGTACCCTATACCTGGCACAGTAGGATCTAGATTTTTTCATCTTGTATAATCTCAGAGTCTGAGATCTTAGCTTTCAGTTTTCAGTTTTAGTTTACTGTTGCTTTTTCTTATTTCATCCATGACCAGATTTCATGGACACTATCTACACATCATTTTGGTCTCATGGACCCTTTGGGTCATTTGAAGACGTTAATATAACTCTCTCTCTCTCTCTCTCTCTCTCTCTCTCTCTCTCTCTGCAATGCCGTGCTAGATGCCCTACATGTGATACAAACGTAAGGAGTTTAGTAAAAAAATACCTTGGCATTTTTCCACAACTTCTGAATGTGGAAGCTTTTTTTGAGCCTCTTTTCTAGAGACAAAGAGTAAAGGAAACTCTGCTTTCATATCCACTTCCCACGCGCCCAGCATTCTGCCACTATCTTTACCATCAACAATCCCTCCTGTATAGGGTTCCACTTCATCGACCACATCCCTTTCTTCAATGAATGTCTCCAGTGTACCAATATACGAATTGCAATCCTCTATTTTTTGAATGCCCCACCTTCTGGCTGGGAACCCACCCCAACAGCAATGGTGACCCACATGATCAGTCAGCAACTCTCTTATCTCTCCTTCTTCTAAGATCTGGACACTGGAATGACAACAAAACATCAGTGAATTCCTCATGTTGAGAAGCCAAATTTGCACAAGCACGTGATAAAAGCCTAGTCAGGATTTTATAAAAGACTAGATTCGAAACCTTCTCTGACCCTCATCCTGCAGCTGCAGTGCTGGTGTACTTGGACCTGTGAAAGGCTCTGCTCTTCCTGGAGACACATGAAATTTAAAGCATTGGCATTCAAAGGGTAGAAAACGCATAGCACAGTTCTAGTGTATGGCTCCGCATCAAACAAACAAATATACATGCATGAATAAATCCATCCATCCACACACAGAGTATGTATTTCAAAGTCTCATATTGAAAACACGCTGGTATCAACTTTAGCTTGTCAGATTTAAAGACCATACATTTGAGCATATAAATTATGAACTACTGTCCCTCCAACACTAGTAAATTTTACAGAATCCACGTTTACTTACGGTGGTGAAAAAATGTGACCACTTCACCTATTTGAGTACATAATTCAAATCACGTGAATGCATATATCATGAGCGGTGATGACAACGATGCCAAACATGAGATGTGACCTCAAAAAATCGCATGTGTGCAGTACCAGAAACACCATCTGCTGGATCTTCAGGAGTGATAAGGGCACCATAAATCCACACCGGATAAGGATCGACAGATGCGGCTGCTCGGATTTCATTTCCGCTGACTGCAGTGTCAGCTTCTACGGCAGTGGGTTTGCTCAGAGATGTGCTCACATACTCATACTGGGCCCACTCAGACAGTTGGCCTTCCTTCTCCACTGAGTGTATGCAGATAAGTCCATCAATACACAAAGTGTAATATACCCATGTGATAATGTCTACCAATGTAACCATATCAATATTTTTTTTCTAATCTGCCATTATTTTACAGTTTATTGAAGAGATTGCGGATAACCCGAAGCAATGCATCAATTTCTTTAGTTTATCATTTTAGAGTTAATTGAAGAGATTGAAGCTAAAAAAAATGCAATGTGTACAGAGGGTTTGTGACATACCTGAAGCAGGAGTAGCCTGAAAATCTGCAAAGAGGGCAGAAGGGGCAGATTCTAGGAGGGGTTGCGTTGGATCATCCGCCATAGCCACGAGAGCTCTTGTACACACACAAGATTCAATCGATTGATTGTGTGTGTGTGTGAGTGAGAGAGAGAGAGAGAGAGAGAGGGACGAGAGTGTGCGCGTGTGTGAAGAGAGGGTAGTAAGAAGCAATTGCTTCACGCGCAAGGTGTACAAGTGGCCAGTTTCAAACGCTTTCAAACCTTTTCCCACACACCTGTTTTGACATGTAATAAGGAGACCAAATTAGTGCATGATTAGGCCTATGGATAAATAGGTGCAAATTACACAATGAATTTCCCTACAAGAATTTGTTGAGCAAATTATTATTGCTTGATTAGGCCTATGGATATGAAATATGTGCAAATTACAAGTTACAAAGTAACTTATCCTACAAGAATTTGTTGAGCAAAATGTATCGGCTAAAGTGATCAAAATAGTAAAAGTGGTTTTCGTTTCGAGGCAAGATGTGGGTTGCATTATAGATTTTTTGGATGCAATTGTACAGCATGAGTAGCACTTTAAGTCTATTGCAACTATGTGTTTCACATGTTGTCAGCATTGAAATCCCTACAATCATGATCTCGTGTTGCATATGTGGTTGATTTTCTCCAAGTGATCTTCAAGAATATTTAGTAGTATTGACATTTTATTGCCATGTTGGATTGTGGTTATATAGCCAAGATTTTATTGATATTTTATTGCCATGGATTGTGGTTATATAGCCAACATGAAGGTATGCCTCTACAGCTTTAAGTCCTTCCATGATATGGATTTTCATGTTGAGGTGGCTTGCTCTTATGTACATTCATTAAGAATGTTGGTGTGGTAACACCAACACTAACATTTGTTAAGAATTTTGGTGCGGTAACACTTTTCGATATAGCAAGTAAGGTAACTCATAGCTAGAAGGCTATCATTCACCTTTATATCTTCAACGTGCTTCTTAATGGATAGTGTTCAAGGATTCTATAATACCTTTGATGTTCACATTATTGTCTTACAATGTTCTTTGTTTACATATCCATTTGTAGTCATTTAAAATTTTGTTATCTCTTATGTCACCCTTGTGTCAAATTTTTGTTATCTCTTATGTCATTTAAAATTTTGTTATCATTTGTAGTCATTTAAAATTTTGTTATCTCTTATGTCACCCTTGTGTCAAATTTTTGTTTTGTGCTAGCTTATTTTGGTTAATCTATTGAATGAATGATTATTTATTTACATTGAAGTATATCTTTAATTTTTGTCGTATGCTAGCTTTGAATGAATGATTATTTGTTTTGTGATGGCTTATTTTGGTTAATCTATTGAATGAACGATTATTTGTTTACATTGAAGGGTATCTTCCCTATGTGCATCATAAATATGCTTATGGTTTTTTGGATCAAAATTTCATTTTTCTTTCTATGTATATTCTAAGGAGGCCTTGAATAATAAGCAAGGATGTGTGTGTGTGCTAACACCATCAGTGAGAAACAAATGGAATTTTTCACTAGGGTTGATTCTTTTATATGTAGTGTGACATCAATCAAGAGCAAGTGTTGTTTTTTATTCAATCCTTATTGCAATCACTTATGATATTCAATTTGTTTCATAAATCAATGTCTTACACAGTAGATTAAATTATGTCTCTTTGATTTTTTTCTCTTTCCATTTCTATCTCAAGGCCAAATTTAGACGTGTTCTCTCTTTTTTTACTCATAAAAGAGTCCTCCTCTGTATCAAGAAGAGTTTGTTCATAATTTCATATTTTTTCATTGGGGTTGATTCTTTTATAAAGTGTGACACATAGTGAAGAGCAAGTGTTGTTTTTTATTCAAGCCTAACAAACACTTGTGGTATTCCTCTTATTTCATAAATCAATGTCACACTAGATTAAATGGTGTGTCTTTGATATTTTCTCTTTCCATTTCTATCTAAATGCCAAATTTAGATATGCTCTCTCTTTTTAAAAGAACTATCCTTTCAATCAATCTAAATAAAGAAGAGTTTCTTCATCAGTCTCATTTCATTTTTGCACATTGTTTTGTTTGTAAAAAAATGTACTCAATTCTTTTATCCTCCTATGGCATTTAATTTTGTAAGTTTACATCTGTTGCACATGCAAATTATTTTAGGAATAACAAGAATTATTTACAAAAATAGTTTTTAGGCTCTCCACATTTGGTGCATCAAACGTATCAAATATTTTTATCAGCCTTTTAAGTCTTACTAGTTAAATATTTATAATTTAAAGTAACACTCTCTATACCCTGAACAATACTAGCGTGCTATTGTCACAAAAGGCAGCCCAGCATATACTTATGGGTGGGCACTTATGGGTACGAATACCCAAGAGTCAAACAACCATCTTCATGGTTACAATACCATCTAGTTGATATTATAAGGTCACCTTGTCTAGGACGAGATCTTGCAAACTGCACTAAACACTACACAAATGAAGGTAGCCCAACATATATTTATGGGCACTTATGGGTATGAATACCCAAGAGTCAAACAACCATCTTCATGGTTACAATACCATCTAGTTGATATTACAAGGTCAAGTTGTCTAGGACTAGATCTTGCAAACTCCACTAAGCACTACACACATGAAGGGATGTCTTATGTTTTGTATACTTAGTGATGATATCTTCACAAATATATCAAATGATTTTTTGAAGAAGAAGTTAATAAGGACACATTCTTTTGATAGGTTGGTGTTCATGAATGTGAATTAACAAGTAGTGAACAATAAAGAAAGTGACAATGATACATAGATTACTTGTTACAAACTTAGTTGAGTGCTTAAGATGGCTATGCGCATATTTTGAACTCACTAACTTATTGATATATTGTTAGATTCATTACTTTGAATGCTTGTTTGGAAACTATTTTGTCTACCTTTGTCAACATGAATGATATATAATAACTTGTGGCTCCATAAGGTATCAATATATATATATATATATATATATGTCTCCATTTCATTATGTTATATTATGCCTACATTAAAAAAAATTCATGTTAATATCTTTAAGTGTGTGTGTTTGACAAAAACTTGTTTGGAAATATCATAATGTAGAGCTCTAATATATTCTACTTCATTCATCTCAAGTTTTTGGAGTCAATTTTGATGGCTAATGGTTTTCATACTCGTGTCTTATAGTCATTTGTTTGATTTGTATTATTAGTATTTTGTATTGTATCATCTTTGTGTTGCAATATGTATAGATTTGTATTATTAGTATTTTGTAGTGTACCATATTTGTGTAACTGTTATATGTATGGATTAGCCATAGTAAGTAAGTGCACCTCATCAATGGCTATGGGAATCTAAGCCTACATGCATTATTTCTTTTCTTTCATGATGTTTTATAACAATGCATTCATGGTGTCCTCCAACGTTTGGGGAATAATTCTATGTTCAATGATATATGTTATTAAAAGATAGTTTCCTCATTTTCTTTACCTTAGATTGGTGCATCATCTTTTATCCACAACAATCCATAATCATGTTTACTACCTCTACTTTAAATCCCTATGACAAAGAAGCTATCATCAACAAGACCTAATAGGATGTATCATTTTTTAGTAATGTGTTATTTGCTTGGAATTGATGCACGTTGGATCTAGCTATTGTGATTAGATAAGATCGTACTAGATGTCATGCATAAATGCCAACACCCAAAATGATAAGTTTTTAGATGAATGCCAATTAAGGCTTTTGATTATTTTATTAATGTTAATTAAGGCTTCCCTCCCTTGCTTTTTAATTATATGGTTACGGCTCAACATTGATCAATTAAGGGTGTGTTTGATGATGTAAATGAATGCAAATCCTCCTACTAGTGGGCTCTCATAAACTTACCCAAGTGATCAATGGTTGGTGAATTAAGCTTTGCTTTTTATTTTTTAGGTTTTTCAATGCCAAATTAGCCTGGCTAATGAAAACATCAAAATGCCAAATTAGCCTAGCTAATGAAGACCTAATTAGTGAAAATAAAGAAAACAATGCAAGTTTTGAACAAAATCTAAGCTAAATCATGGTTTAAGCACCTTGCTAGACATCTATATGCAATTAACTTAAGCAAAAATGCCAGATTAAAGCCCAAAATTAGAGATTTCTCTCCAAGATTAGGCAAAAACCCTCTTCCTAAATGCTTTAAACCTTGTAATTTTTTATTCTAATCTACTCTAAACACAAAATAAATCATGAAATCAAAGCATAAATCTAAAAAACAACACAAAATCAATATGAATTGTACACAAAAAACTTTCAAATTGGTATGCCTTTTGTGGTGTCAACACCAAGCATAATGGTAGATGCCATTGGTAGCAATGGCAAACTTCATTGGATTCAAAATAAGAAGCCCTACAACTGGAAAGCAATAAGGTTCTCTCCTTGATAGTGGAACCAAATATGTTAACCTTAATCATGTGGGAAACTCACCAAATTTCCAAGCTCAAACTGGTTAAGAGCTTCACCCTCGAGTGTGGAGAGTTACTTGATTCTGCTCTTCTTCCACAATCATTTTCACACCGATGTGAATCTTCCTCAAATTGGTGGTTCCTCACACGATGATCAGTGGAAATCCTCATATGAAGCCAATGTCTATGCAATTCTCAATTGCTCAAGAAAGAGCTTCACCCCGAGTGTGGAGAGATACTTAGTTCTGCTCCTCTCCCACAATCATTTTCACATCGATGCATATCTTCCTCCAATAGGTGGTTCCTCATGATGATTGGAGTGGCAATCCTCACATGAATCCAATGTCTATGCTATTCTTCATTGCTCAAGAAAGAGGGAAGAGAAGAGAAGAAGATAAAGCAAGAGGAGACGAACCGATTAGCACAAAGCAAGAGAAGAAGATGAAGTAAGAGCAGAAGATAAAGCAAGAGAAGAAGATGAAGCAAGAGAAGAAGATAAAGCAAAAGAAGTTGCTCAAGAAAGAGGGAAGAGAAGAGAAGAACGAACCGATTAGCACAAAGCAAGAGAAGAAGATGAAGTAAGAGCAGAAGATAAAGCAAGAGAAGAAGATGAAGCAAGAGAAGAAGATAAAGCAAAAGAAGAAGATGAAGCAAGAGGAGACGAGTCAATCAATAGAAAGCATGCCCCAAACCCTAATCCTAATCACATCCACACGTGCTAGAAAAGAGAGAGTATAGAGAATACTAAACTCTATTGTGCATGAATGGGGAGTATCATTACAAATAGAGAAATCAGATTTTATACTTTGTAAGTCTTTTCTCACTAGGCTACCTTAGAGTAAGTGGTGCCCATGACCAATTAAAGGGATTTTACAAGTGTGTGGCCTTTCTAGCCAAGTTTCTCATGTTATGACCTTGATGTATAAGACTCGAGAGCATCTTAAAAGTGCCTACAATGTCAAATGAAGGGGGTTACAATATAAGTAAAGATGTGCATTACAAAGAACAATGTTAGTGGAAAAGGTTACAACCAAACACTTGTATGTACAAATGCATGAGATTGTTGGTGTTTTTCCTGCATTCTAGTTTGCATTTAGATGATGTTTACTTTGTTGAAAAAATTATAGTTGAGGTTTTTGTAAATAACAGTGTGCAGCAATGGCTTCTTTCAAATGCAATTGTAGTGGTGGTATCTACCTTTTAGAACCTAGTTTCTTACACTAAAGCAAATGTGAGACCTCTTTGGGAGAGGACATGATAATATATGCTTGTAAGCAATGTGGATTGAGGTTTGAAGAATCATGAAATGCCTAGACATATGCTCATTACTACCATGCTTTCAATGTTTGGGTGCCTTTTATTCACTTGGTTGATAGTCAAATGTTATCCACAATTGGGAAAAAGCTAATTTGGCAGTGGTCTTCATACAAGTACATGGTTTTTTTTTAAAACCATCATGGGTGGGTTATGGGTTCTGAAGAGCATTGATATATATTAACCTTATTTCAAAGTATTGGCATTCTTCCTTAATACGTGTGTGTGTATATTATCAAGGCCTAGTGAATATATAATTATGGTAATTTATCCATCATCTAGTGTGCTTGTTGTTCTATCCATGCTATGTGAGAAACCGAATCATCTAGTGTGCTTGTTGTTCTATCCATGCTATGTGAGAAACCGAATCATCTAGTGTGCACATGTACATATGGTAATGACCAGGAACATAACAGGAAGTTAACTCCATGTGTGCGACAAGGAGTGAGGGAGATCTATTATGATCATGGCAACTATGTGAATGAGAAAGAGATTAGTGTACTAGGAAAATCCTAGTATGGATCAATAATAAGGAGAGGGAATAGCCACCAATAGTGAGAATTGTGAGGAGAATGCTTAAAAGGTGAAGAGAGAAAGAGGCATGTGTGTGACAAATGTCAAACACAACAGGAGAGGGCAGTTATTTGTGATGAGCATCAACAAAAGACACCTTGTTGTTGCTACCTATGAGGGGTTACTAGAGCAAGTGTGCTCAGGGGTTGTATCAGGAAAGAACTAGAGGCTATTAGAGAGCCTTGTGACTATGAGGCAGCTAGAAAGCAACAAGAATGTGCTCAGGGGTTGTATCAGGAAAGAACTAGAGGCTATTAGAGAGCCTTGTGACTATGAGGCAGCTAGAAAGCAACAAGAATGTGCTTGTACTCAGAGAGACACGGGATTGCACAGGCACAAAGATGTTACACATAGAGATGCCACCTTGGTTTACTGAGTGAGAATCATAAGGTAGCATGTAGGAGGATAGTGAGTTTAGGTGCAACTGGCAGAGTCAGTGGGTTGTGTTTGTTGTTGTATGTATATGAGGTGGAAGGGATCATCACAAATAATTATCAGTGATCAGAATATCAAAGGTGACATCATTATTTTGTTGATGACTTAATGTATATATTTCATGTTATTTGAGGCTTGCACTGGTTTGAGTCCATGCCTGATGTTTCTTCCTCTCTTGTAATTGGACAAAAATCTTCTTTGACAAAAAGTTGAGACAAAGGAGTAAATTGGCAGGTCTTTTGTGCATACATATATCTTGGTTAGTGACAAAACAAGGCTACGGAAGCTCTCTTCACTTATAAAACTCTTCAAATAAAGTCTGTTACAATTTTCCAACAATCATGCCATAGAATAACAAAAAATCTAGTTCTAAACCTAAGCTATAGGAGAAATTACATGTCACCAAGATCCTCAAAAAGAAAAGAACTCAATATCCTTTTTACCTTGGAAGTGCTAGAAAGATGGGATTTTCCCGCTTTATGAGTATGTGATGTGGCATGGAAAACTTGGATTCGGAGTAACTTGGAAGTGAATTTTTTTTCTCCTTAGAATGCACATTAAGTCTAGTGTATTTTGGATTTGCTTACTTTTGTGTGAACATAGTAAACTCCTAAAGCTTTAAGTATCAAATACCAATAATTAGACAACCACCCATCAGGAATCGTACCCCTACACTAAACCCATTGCTGTTTAAATCTAAGAAATTTCTACAAGTGAAATTTTTGGAGGTCCTACTGGGACACTAGATTCAAGTTGTCAAGGAGAAATAAAGAAGGAAATTTCTGGTGTTTTGTGGTGAATCAAATGAGAACCCTCGTACTTTCTTATGAATTTTAGATGCTCTTGTTTTATATTGGGAAAAGGATTACCAACCCAAATTTTAGAGGATGTATCAATGTTCCCTAAAGGGAATACTCTCTCATGGTTCCTAGATCTACTTGAAGACATTTCTCGTGACTGGGATATGGTTACCCAAGCCTTAGAAAGGGATTTTATAGCACACCTGAGACCTTAGGGAAGGAATTACAAACTCTTAATAAAGGGGAAGAAAAGGACATCAATAAGGGCATCCAAGAGTTTAATAGTTTTAGCAACCATGTCCCTACATCTCATGATTATAGATGACAATGCCACCATTGCCTTTGTTTCTTCTCCTTTTAAATGCCCCATTTAAAAACGTGTGTATGCATTATCCAATATCATAGGCTTATGACTAGGAACTGATTGAACCTTCTTTGTATATTCTAACTACTCATGATACTCTTTCCTAGCCATAAGATTTGCTAGAGTGGCTCTAGTGGAGTCTTCTATGAGAAAGGTGAAGTCATATTCCTGTATTTCCATTAGCTAGTTGGATAATTTCCTAGAAGGGGTCATCTTCTTAACCATATGAGGAAGTACATAATAATTTGAAATGAAAGTAAAAGGCTTAGGAAGAAGATAAGCCCTAAATTTCATGACCACAAAGATAGGGCCAATTTAATTTTTTCCCACATCACCATATTTCTTTTGAGGAAGAAAAAGAACCCTTTTTACAAAGTAAATAGGCCTCATGAAACCTCTATGATCTTTTTACAATAGGATTGTCCCTAATGCATCTATGCTGATTCTAAGATTAGCAAAGAATTCCTTATCCCAATCAGGTGGCATTAATACTAGTGCATTGCTAATGGCTAGCTTCACTACTTCAAAGGCCTCTTTAAGCATATCATTGGTTAACTTCACCACTTCAAAGGCCTCTTGATGCATATCATTCCATGAGAAGATAACATTCTATTGAGAAAGATGATGTGAAGAGGAAATAAGAGCTGTGATAAAGTATCTAAGAAATTACTAAGGTATCTCTCATATCTTGCTACTTGGTTAAGGATTTCATCTTGAAAGAGTATCCCTTCTTGTGTATTGATTAGGAGGTCTCATATCAACACATATTCTCCATTTATTTCCTTTATTTGGTGTTACCACCACTAGAGAAACCCATTTAAAATTGTCCACATGAAAGATAAAATCTACTACCAAAAGTCTTTGGATGTCCATTGAAAAAGTGTCACATTGAACTTTCCCAAGTCTTCTAAGCTTTTGAACAACATGTTTAGATCCTATTTTAAGTTCTATTTCATGCTTAATAGTAGTCATTCCTCTAAGCTGAGTGTATTCTATAGCAAAGAGTTGTGGAAATCCTTCCAACATATCCAAATATTCTTCCCTCTCTTTCTCAGTGAGGGTGAAGGCCAACATTTTTGTGTTTATCTCTCTTCTATTATGGCTCTCTTCCTTTTCTCTCTAGGTTAAAAATAACATCTCTATGAGTTTCTTTAATTGAGACTCCAAACAAATCAAGTGATAAATGCATCAGCTCAGACTCACTTTCAATATCTTCCTCAGTAGATGTAACTAAAGATGAACTATCTCCAGAAGCCTCAATAGAAAACTCATTATCATTGGCTAAGCTAGTGGGGGTGAAGAGTTATTTTCTATCTAGACTTCAAGCTATATTTGAGTTTATTTTTTCCATCATAGAGGTGGAGAGAATCAACCAAAAGAGGTGGAGATATTCTAGCAGAGGTGGAGTGAATCAAGGAGAAATTAGTTCACTTCTACCTAGTCTTGTGTAGCTTTTACTTCCCTCAACCATCGTCTCCCTAATATAATTGGATAACCTAAGCTATTTGATTTTGTAGGGATAACATGAAAATTACTCGTGACTTCCACACCCAGCACATTCATTTGTAGATTAAGGATAGCCCCTAAGGCTTTCACCCTTGAGCTATCGACTAATTTAATTTTGAAGGGTAAAGATAAACAAGACCAAGACTTTTCATTGTATCCTGGCTCATGACATTCAATGCTACACCTCTATCAATATCCACCCTTTGAACTATCATACCACTTATAAGGCATCAATGAGATAAGAGATATCATCTGTTAATTCAATATCCACTTTATGCACATTTTTTTCCCTCCAACTGAGATGAGTTCTAGTACTCACAATCTTGGTTAGTTGTTTTCTAACACTAGGAAAAAGGCCAATAGTTGAGGAATATCTACCTTTCTTCCTTTAAGATCATCTTAAAGATTTGGACTTCATCCCCTAACTTGAAATCCCCAAGGCCAATCTTTTTTATGGATTTCTTCTTTCTCTTTCTCCTGCTACTTTCTCGTACTTCTCCATGATCTACAGGAGATCTAGAGGAGGTCTTTCGCTTTTGTTATCTAATACCTTCACTTCCTCTTCTTCAATATTAATTGCATGTAGAGGGGTTTCTCTTGCTTCTTTGATTCTAACATACCCATTTGGATTCCTTAGCTCTATTCTTTCAACTCTACATTGAGGCTTAGGATTTGGCGCAACCTCCTAGGACAATTAGTTCTTATATGTCCTCTTCATGACATAAAATTTCCCTCCAGGTCTATAAAAGTTGGGTAGGCTAGGTCTAGGACCTTGTAATAATTGTAAGCTCAAATCAACATAACAATGAAGCAGAGTATAGTGCCTTGCTTTGTGGACTATAGAAATGTAAAAATCCTGGGATTCAACAGCTACCGATTAAAGGTGATTCTTTGCTTATGATCAAGCAATTGCAGAGGGTGTTTGGAAGGTATGGAATTGTAACCTTTAAATATTCTTTGACAAAGTTATGTAGGAATTAAAATGGTTTGGGAAAACTCAAATTTTGCATGTAACAAGGAGAGATCATCATGGGGTGGATGCTCTTGCAAATAATATCTTGGAAATAAATGTATTTGTTTTGGAATTTAATAATAATCTCAGTACACTTAATGATGTCCCCATGAATATCTACTTAATGGTAATGTACATCACGGAGTGAATACACAAAGCAAGATGTAGCGGACTAGGATGCCCATCACGCAGGCACACTAAATCTCTAGGGTCCTCTCTAGGGCAGTATACCCTCAGGAGTTAACACAGGCCAGGGAGATGGCGACCTCTCTGTCCCCCAGTCCACTATGCACTCACACAGACTCAAGAACGGAACACCACACAAGAGCTACCTCAGTGACATACATGCAACACAAGATGGAAGTAGGCAATAGTTGGGACATCACAAGACCATGTATTGCATTGGGGATACTCTCTCGGTATAGCAGGCTCTCTATATACAATGGGCATGCCCCTTTGGCTATCATGAGTCAGGTGCTAAAAGTGGTCATTGACAAATGCCTTTGGAGTAGGTGAGAGTGCCGAGCACAAGTAGGTGACAAATGCCGTTGGAGTGGGTGAGAGGCGCCGACAAGCAGGTGGGCACCGCTTTGTTAGTCAAGTGGGTAGCCAAACTTGGAAGTGGGATCGCTAGAGATTCCCATTGTGTGGCTAGTGTTTGGCCTTGTGGGCATCCTTGAGGTTCACGAACTTTGGGATGCCTGATCTTGGGGGTGCCCGATGTTGGGGTTCACACAGTGAGGATGCCGACTTGGGTATGCCTAATCTTGGGGGTTCACACAGTGAGGATGCCAACTTGGGGATGCCCGATCTTGGGGATTCACGGGGCTTGGGTGCCAGACCATGGGCACTAAGGGTGACTACAGGTCCCCCACCAATTAATCCATTCACCATCCCAGTGAACACTACGAGCGGAGAGGCGTGTGAGGGGAACCTGTAAAGGGAAGAGAAAGGTGCTGAAGAAGCAGAACCACCAAGCCACCAAAGGTTCCAAGTTTCTTGCTTGTCCCCCCAGCCAAGAGCATAGTAAGTGAAAAACAATTGGTTTGTCAAGAAACAAACTTTCTAGATGATTAAGGACAAACCAAATAGCATGGTCAAACCAGATAATGCTAGATTCACAAGGCACCTTT
The DNA here is from genome assembly GCF_041138505.1 of Cibotium barometz. NCBI lineage: Eukaryota > Viridiplantae > Streptophyta > Polypodiopsida > Cyatheales > Cibotiaceae > Cibotium > Cibotium barometz. The sequence goes on from NC_141087.1 coordinate 44,455,086, forward strand.
GGATCCAAGAATTTTAGGCACATTTGAGCTAGGGTCTATAGATGCTTGAGATGCTCTCAGAGTAGTAATCAACACTTGCCTTGGTGAAGGCCATAGATCCCTTTGTACGTCCGTAGATGCCCGTAGTAGGTGATGAGCATTTTGCAGGATCAAGAAAAGACATAGAGAAGGGAGCCTTAAGGACCCCTTTCAGGGTATTCATCCTGCATTCTTCTAAAGTTGAGGCCAAGAGATAAGCTAGAAAAATCCAAGTTTCAACCTGTAGGGGGGCCATGAAGCTCTTGTTGATAAGTGTCCATAGTCGATGGTTGACACTTACAGACTCGACCTCTACTTGTCTAAGAGGGAGAAAAGGATAACACCTAGAAACTTTGGGAACCATCTCCAAGAGGCAAGATTTATTTAGGGTCCACATATCCATCTGAATGTCCTGAACCGCTTCCAGAGTAGTTGGATCCCTATTGAAAATGCTACCGGTTGTGGGGATGACCGATGTAGAGGGAGTGGACATGAATGTGGGGTTGAGAACATAGAACTTCTTTAGAAAATTGGATAAATCAGTGCCATTTAACGCAAAGGAGGTGATATCTGATATGATTTGGTAATTACCGGAATCTGGGTAAGTAAATCGAAAATGGAAAAATTTCCATCTTCTTTGTTTTTGTCTATAGTAGTCAGTAGCTTAACCCAATCATTAAATGATAGGATTTGAAGGAGAACCACCATGGGACTGCAGAGACGACGGGAGACTACCGGAGAAGGTGCTGAAGAAGTAGAACCACCATAGGTTCAGGACGGTGAAGACCGGAGACCACCATAGCTCAAGAAAGTTGTGGAAGAAGTGTGACACCAGATGTTCCCAAGAAAGATGAAGGAGGAGAGAGGCGGCCACCACAGGCCACTTCCACCTTGAGAAGTAACCCTGGTGCATGCTGGTGTGTGTGGAACAAAGTAATCAATAAGAAATGATCCATATATAGCAGTAACCATGTAGCATAACCAAGTAGCAGTTCTGATAATATATACAATGAGCTACCAAGATAGGCAAAATAACATGAAAAAAAACATATGGGGAAAAGTAAAGACTAAGAAGCAAAACTAGACGCCGAAATGGCGGTTGGAAGCCCTTGGGTGGTAGCAATGGTGCCGTAGAAGTAGTGCTGGAGGGTGGCGCTGTAGGAACAAGACCGAGACCACCAAAAGCGAGCTGTAGGGTTTGTTGAATCCCATGAAGCTACAAGGCTTGCTCCCAACGAGATGAAACGCTAGGAAAAGTTCGAGCCATTTGGAGTGTGGTATCGGATGCGGACGTGACAACATTTGGCCCGCATGGATTCATAGATGAAGTGGCCAAAGGGAAAGGGTGTGGCGTTGCAGAGGTAGTAAAAAGACTCCATGGTGTGGGTGGAGATGAGAGGGCGGGGGGTGGAAGGGATGTCGCCGGAAGAGGAAGTAGTAGTGGAAAAAGGTGTAGAGGTGGAGGTTGCGTGGGTCAAGTGGAGAGGAACCAGAACCATGGAGGAGGGAGATGGTGGTGGCACTGAGCTTAGTGGATGATCTACCGGTAATCATGGTGGTGGAACTGTGGCGAGGGCCATGGAAGGGTGTGGGGGACCAAGGAGGGCAGTGATGTGCTGGGCGGAGAGGCGATCCAGGAGAGAAAGGTGGCTGAAAGATGGAAAATTATTGATGAGGGATGCGCAGAGAGAGGGGTCACCCAGTGGGAAGGGGTAGGGATGCGAGACCTATAAGGCCAAGAGAAACAAGCTAATTGGAAGTGGAGAGAGTGGTGGTGGTGACAGGAGGACATGGAAAGGGATGTGGCTCATGGAAGTTAATTTGAAAGGAATAGTAGTGGGAGGTGTGATGAGGGGTGATAGGGAAGGGCATGACCATGAAGAGAAGGGTATTGGAAGAGGCAGACAGAGGGTGAGTATTGGTGGGGATAGGAACATAAGTGGGACCATCGTCCTCACCAGAGCCATCATTAGGAGCAGATGGAGAGGAGTTGGTGGGGGTGGTGGTGGGTGAAGAAGATATGGGAAGGCTGTCCACCTGCAGGTCATTGTTGGAAGTGATGGAGATGAGAGGGACAACAGGGGGATGGATCCCAACCCCTTGCGCACCATTTCCTCATCAGAAGTGCACCCCGCATCCCAACCCCCTTGCGCACCTTCCTCTATGCCCCCCCACCCCCACCCTTCGCTCCCTCATCAAAAGCGCATCCCCTCTCGTGCAACCTCCACCGCCCCCCCTCCCTCGCATCTCTCGCACATACCCACCCCTCCCCTCGCAAACTTGTGGGTCTTACCCCTCTCGTGAACCCTCAACAGCCCTCTCTCCATAGTGTCGTGTTGCATGTCAACCCCCTTGCGCATCCTCCTCTGCAACCTTAATCCTCCCCTCTCTTTTTGCGAACCCCACCACCATCCACCATCTTACTGACTTCACCTCTTCTTACCCATGGAAACTCCCAACCCCCCTCAACCACTCCATCCTGAATACTCCCTGCCCCCGTAGTCCCCATCCAGGCTGGCGCCCTAGCCACACCCTTTGCCAGAGCCTACTCACTTCACTCATGCAGCCCGTCCCCCTGTTGCCCCTCTCATCTCCATCACTTCAGACAATGACCTACACGTGGACAACCTTCCCATATCTTCTTCACCCACCATCATCCACTGAGCTCAGTGCTGCCACCATCTCCCTCCTCCATGGTTCTAGTTCCTCTCCACCCAACCCATGCAACCTCCACCTCTACACCTTTTTCCACTACTACTTCCTCTTCCGCAACATCCCTCTCCACCCGACCCATGCAACCTCCACCTCTACACCTTTTTCCACTACTTCTTCTTCCGCGACATCCCTTCTACCCCCACCCTCTCATCTCCACCCACACCATGGAGGCTTTCTACTGCCTCTCCACCGCCACACCCTTTCCCTTCGGCCACTTCATCTACAAATCCATCTATGCCAAATGCCGTAACTTCCGCATTCAATACCACACTCCAAATGGCTCAAAATTCGTTGGGGTTCCATCTGCTTCTTCATCACTGCCATCCTTCTTCGGCTCGCCCACCCCGGCAACATCCCTTCCTCACCTTGCCATCAATGCCATCGGATTTGGGCAAGGGTACGTCAGGATTCCCCTCGCCCTCACCAACGCTAAATGGAAAAGTATTTGTTCTTCATGCGCCATACCTGCTTGTGCATGAATAACAATCCCATTTCTTACCTTTTTCAAGTGAGGGTTGTGCTTACAAGTACTCTGTACATTTTGGTTCATCCAGGATACCAACAAGTTTGTTTGATGGACAAGGAGGTATTATTTAGTGATGTTGTCTTTTGGTTTTAATGAAGCAATCTTCTTCACGGGAGATAAGTGTAATATCTTTGGTTTTTTTTGGTTAAAGTGTGAGTTCATGATGCTTTTTGGTGTTGTTAAAGCACAGAACAATGCAATGGAACCTGTGAAGCAAAAGAAGAAAAAGGTGGACATCCACTTCCAAGTAGAACCCGATTATGCTCCCTGCTGTAAGAGAAATTGGTCTAGGCCAGCATGCGAAGCCCACATTACTGAGCTTCGAAAAATCGAACCGAGGCTAGTCAAGACCCGACCTTGCTACGCGAGACGTCCTCCGTTGACTCTCCATCAACTGTTGCAACTTTATCAGTTAGGTCTCCACGACCTCATTCACAAGACGGTAAAAATGCTTCCCTAGCATTCTTGACATAAAATAGTCATTTAAAAAGGTCATAAATATAGTTTCTATAACGAACTCTCATCTTTCCACATTGTTCCATATCAATCCACATTACTTAATCCATATTCATTTCATATATATTCCCATTCCCATTCCCATTCTCATCACATCATTTTTCATCTCATCACATCTTTCTTCATTTATCCTCATCCTATGGTCCCCTTTGCTTCCTTCTCCCCACAGTTGCCGCGCCACCACTATCTTCAGGTCCTAGATATACACTGCTTTTGCCTCCATCGCACCTGGCACCACTACCTACACTCTCTCCATGCCTACTACTACAGTTTGCGTCCCCACTTCTTCGCCACCTCCGGCTGTCACCCACACCCCACTTCCCTTCGACCTCGAGCTACTTCCTTCACTGGAAGACATCCCCTCCTTGCCCCATCGTACCTGTTCACACTTCTATGGGCCTCTCCACCCATTTGCATGACACCCCACCCTCCCCATCCTCTTTTGAGACCCCCTCTTCCATTGGTACTCCCCCATCCTCTTCCTCGCCATCCCGCTCGTAGTCGCTCCCCTTTCACTGATGCTACCCGGACCTGCCTCGGAACATCTTGCCCTTCACTCGACTTTGTCGCACCTCTCCAACACCATCTTTAGCAGGCCCGGGCCTCTCTCATGGAGTCACGCCAGGAGTGCATTGAGTTGTGTCACCTTCTTACAGCATCCGAGAGCGGGCGGTCCGCATTATTAGAGGGTGAGTTAGCCTCCCTTCGAGCGTGTCACCACCACCGAGACCGATCTTGTGGCCACTCGCTCTCGCCTCGAGGCTGCCCTCACTGTCTTCCTTCTTCACCTCACCCCCCACATTGGCAGCATCTCTTCCCCCCTCCCACTCGTTTCGGCGTACAGGACCCTTCTGGCAGTGCCTTGGGTGGACCGTAGCACTTTTAGTTTTGCTTCTTAGTCTTTACTTTACCCCATATGTTTTTTTTCATGTTATTATGCCTGTCTTGGTAGCTCATTGTATATACTGCTACTTGGTTACGCTACATGGTTAGTGCTATATATGAATCATTTCCTGTTGCTTACTTTGTTCCACACACCAGCATGCACCATGGTTACTTCTCAAGGTGGTAGTGGCCTGTGGTGGCCGCCTCTCTCCTCCTCCATCTTTCTTGGGAGCATCTGGTGTCACACTTCTTCCACAACACTCTTGACCTGTGGTGGTCTCTGGTCTTCGTCATCCTAAACCTGTGGTGGTTCTACTTCTTCAGAACCTTCTCTGGTAGTCTACCATCTCTACAATCCCATGGTGGTTCTACTTCTTCAACACCTCACCATCCTGAACCTTCTCTAGTAGTCTATCATCTCTACAATCCCATGGGGGTTCTACTTCTTCAACACCTCACCATCCTGAACCTTTGGTGGTTTGGTGGTTTGGTGGTTCTGCTTCTTCAGCACCTTCCCCTTCCCTTTGCAGGTTCCCCTCATACGCCTCTCCACTCCGAGTGTTCACCGGACGATGAACGAGTTAATTGGGGGACCTGTAGTCACCCTCACTGCCCGTGGTCTGGAACCCAAGCCCTGTGAATCCCCAAGATCGAGCATCCCCAAGTTGGCATCCTAACTGTGTGAACCCCCAAGATCAGGCATCCCCAAGTCGGCATCCTCCCTATGTGAACCCCAAGATTAGGCACCCCCAAGATTAGGCATCCCAGAGTTCGTGAACCTCAAGGGTGCCCACAAGGCCAACCACCAGCCACACAAAGTGGGAATCTCCGGCAACCCCACTTCCAAGTTTGGCTACCCACCTGACCTACAAAACAGCGCCCACCTACTCGTCTAGGCGCCTCACACCCACTCCAACGGCATCTGTCACCTACTTGTGCTCGACGCTCTCACCTACTCTAAAGGCATCTGTCAGTGACCACTTTTAGCACCTAGCTCATAATAGCCAAAGAGGCACGCCCATTGTATATAGAGAGCCTGTTGTAACAAGAGAGGATCCCCAATGCAATACATGGTATGTCACTGAGGTAGGTCTTGTGTGGTGTTCCATTCTTGAGTCTGTGTGTGTGTAGTGGAGTGGGATAGAGAGGTCGCCATCTCCCTAGCCTACGCCAACTCCTGAGGGTATACTGCCCTAGAGAGGACCCTAGTGATTTAGTGTGCTTGCACGACGGGCATCCCAATCTGCTATAGGTACACTAGGTGGCTTTGGCTTCAGCCCATTTAGTGGCATAATCCGTGGCCACAAGGATGTACCTGCATCGACTGGGGTGGGCCATGGGTTCAATGGGAACCACGAAGTCTAGTCCCCATTTTTCAAATGGAGACCATCCTAGGAGATGTGGAGAGGTATGTTGGCCTGCTTACTCAGCTTGGGAGCACACCGTTGACAAATGTCACAAGATTGGACATAAACCCGGCAATCCTTGAACATGGAGGGCCACTAGAGTCCTGAGTTAAAAAGGCGTTTAGCAGTGGTGTGACCAGGATAGTGACCCCCAGATGGACTATCACGAGCATCCTCCAGAACCGCAGGGGCCTTGTGGGGGTTGACACACCGACAGAGGATGCCATCTTGACTAGCTTTGTAGAGTTGGCCAACCACCAGTTGAAATGGACAGCTTTTCAACGAGACGACGCTTGTCCTTGGGAGAGAGACCAGTAGGAAATTCACATGTGGACAAAAGAGCAACCACATCCCCATACCAAGTTGGGGCATCATCTACCTTGAAAAGCACACTTTCAGGAAGATCATCATGGATACAGGGGTGGCAGGCTCGTCGGAGTCGATACGTGAGAGATGATCCGCCGTCACATGGTGTTTGCCAAGCTGCCACAGAAGGATTTCAAAGTCGAACTCTTGGAATAAGAGGAGTCATCTCCACACTCGGCCCGTTACTTGGGATTTGTTGAGGAGGTACTTGAGAGCATGATGATCGGTGATGACTATGAAGTGGCGAAACATTTGACAGGCATACACTATGGCCAGAACCTCCCTTTCGGTGGTGCTGTAGTTTCTTTCAGTGTTGAGGAGGTGACTACCATAGTAGATGGGCTAGTCAATCTGGTACTTCTCATTGGGTTGGGCTAGTACTGCACCCATGACAGTGAGGCTAGCATCTATACACACGTGAAATATGATGGACCAATTGGGAGGTATGAGGATGGGTGTGTGTGTGAGACAATGCTTAAGATAGGAGAAGGCATAGGACTCAGAGGTGGACCAAAGGAATGGGGTGGTAGGACTAACAAGGCGGGTGAGGGGTAAGGCAATGTCGGCATACATGCAGATGAAGCAATGGTGATAGCTGGTGTGCCGCCAACAAAGACGTGAGTGCCATTAGGAGTGATGGGAGGGGGTAATCTCAAGATGGCAACTATCTTGTTGGGATTTGGGGGTGAGGCCTTGGGCGGAGACTATGTGGCCCAAAAGTGTACCCTGCACAACTAAGAAGTGACATTTGAAGGGGTTGAGATGGAGATGAGAGGAGCGACATTTACCAAAGACTAAGGCTAATTGGTGGAGATGGTCAACAAAGGATTCTAGACACGTTGCAAGATGTGTGCCGGTGAAGTTGGGGAAGTCATCCACAAATGCTATGAGGAAGCTGGTGAGAAATTCCCGAAAGATGGTGACGATGGGTTGGAAGGTGGCCGGAGCGTTACACAACCCAAATGACATTTTGTTGTAGAGGTAGGTGTCCCATTGGGTGACAAAGGCTGTTTTTGACTAGTCATCTGGATGGATGGCCACTTGGTTGTAGCCACTGAAACCATCCATGAAACTATAGAGAGCATGACCAGCTACATCTTCCAACACCCTATCCATGAAGGGGATGGGGAATCCATCTTTGATTGTGGCCTTGAGAGTATGGAAGTCAACACAGACCCGAATTTTGTTAATCTTCTTCTTGGGGGTGATCACCATGGGGGAGAGCCACTCGATGTATTCCATCAGGGCAATGATGCAAGCGGCCTCCATTTTCTCGAGTTCCACCTTCACGGCTTCTGCATACTTGGGGTTGACTTTGCAGGCGTGGTCTCGAACTGGATGGGTACCCTGGTGTGCACGCCTATGTTAGCTGGCACGTCATCTAGATCCTCGTAGGTCCAGAGGTGAATACATTCTTGTGAGAGTGGAAAAAAGTGGTGGCCTACTAGTCGAGTAAAGCAGGGTGATCCCATAACCAGGAAGCCAGCAGAATGGGACGTGGATCCTCAAGGTGCCTAGGTTGAACTCCTTGACATGAAGGAAGTGGGAGAGTCTCTCCAGTGGCCGCGGAGTTAGAAAGGATGCCAGGGCCATGTGCTAGTTGTTGGTCCAGGGGAAAGTCACCAAACTGCTCCATGGGCCAAGATGGAGGCAGTTCCTCTAGAGGGATTGGGGGCTCCACGGTATCCCGTGACCTTGGGTTGGCCCGAGATGGGTTTGGCTACGGGTGGATTTGAGTGCGCCTTTGTTGTGGCTGCTCCCTTGGTGGTGGCCAATGGTTCAGATGTGATGGAGGTGGAGTGCTTGCCATGACTCCTATCAGTGAGATAGGCTCTCCCAAGCTAATCACCTCAAAGTGCTCAATCATGAGGTCATGAGGTATGGAAGCGTCATGAATCTCCGTGATGTCCACCATGTAGTAGGAGAGATCCCCTGTAGCCTGGAGCCATTCCAAGAGCTTTGAGTCGTCCCCGTAAGGCACTATGCCTTCCTCCATTGGTGTGGGTGTGACCACCACGCCATGCACCGCCTGGTCTAGACCTTCTTCAAGTTTGAACTCCTTTTAGCCATGGGACTCAGGGATCCACAACCTACCGGTACCCCAGTCGTGCAACACGTCAACACTTCGCAGCCATTGCTAGCCAATCAGTGAAAAGGAGTATGCCCCTTTGACTTTGGGAAGATGGATGACCACAAAATTAAGAGAGAAGGCAACTGCTTGAATTTGGCTGGTACTCCCTCCACTAGCCCCAGAGGTGTCACCTCACACTGGTCAGCCATTTGGACATGGAAGTTGGCTGGTTTGGTGATCTACAGACCAATGACTTTGAGAGTGAACTCCGGCATTAGGTTGACTCCGGATCCACCATCCATAATGGCTCCAGAGAGAGGGTACCCTTGATTTGTATTGTGAGATGAGGGCTCTTAAAATCAATGAGGGCACTGATGGCGTGAGTGATGCCAAGACATTTGGCCACTTGTTGCAGGCCCACCCGAATCTGTGGCTCATCACTACCTGGAAGCTTTGACTCCTCCTCTAGTTGGTGCAGTAGTAGCAGATCCAATTGCATTTGGGTAGTCGGTCTAAATTGGAGCAATTGCTAGAGTGACATCCCCACCTTGCTCTCCTTGAGGAGATCAGCCAGGGAAGCTATTGAAGGTATGGGGTGGGGAGTCAAGAGGGCATTCTCTAGTTGAGAGGCCAGCTCTTGGAAGTCCAGTAAGGTGCAGGCTTGCTTTCTTTGATCTTTTGTTGGGTGGATCGGGGCAGGCTTGCAGCGCCCATTAACCATAAGGTCACTTGGGTAGGTTGGCAGACGAGATACCAAGACCCTTGTCTGCATCATCAGCTTAGACACGCTCTCCCCACCGGGCAAGAGTTGAAGTCTTCCCAAGTCTTGAAGAATGCGGTCTTCATAGTTGCCTAGCCTGAAGGTGTGAAGGAAGGTATCCCTCAAGGTGGGCCAGTCCACGAAATGGTCACTCGCGAACTAACTAAACCACTTGTCAGTGGAGATTTCTAGAGTGGATGGGAATAAAGCCAAGTAGGCATCCTCCCACTCGAGACCACAACTTTTGCACATAGAGATGAAGTGCCGCACGTGGTCATCCCCATCTTCTGAGGTGGAACCCTTGAACATGGGAAACTTGATGTTAATCGAGCCCAACACCACTGACAAGGGTTCTCAAACTGGAGGGTTGTTCCCAGGGTGACCTTGAATCATGGCAGCCATGGGTAGAGGGATAGGAGCAGGAGCACTTTTTGGAGGCACAAAGTGGACTGGCCACTTGTGGCGGCTGTAGCACTTGATAGAGAGGGGACTCCTGATGGGACTGATGGAAGGAGAACTCCATGAACGTGTATTGAGCATGCAGAGATGATAAACTATGATAGACTCAAAAGTTTAGGAACTCCTGACTCACATGAGTCCCCAATAGGATCACCATGTCCATCATGCAAGCACACTAAATGACTAGGGTCCTCTCTAGGGTAGTATACCCTCAAGAGTTGGCACAAGCTAGGGAGATGGAGACATCTCTGTCCCACTCCATTACGCACTCACACAGACTCAAGAAGGGAACACCACACAAGCGCTACCTCAATGACGTACATGCAACACAAGATGGAAGTAGGCAATAGTTGGGACATCACAAGACCATGTATTGCATTGGGGATCCTCTCTCGGTACAACAGGCTCTCTATATACAATGGGCGTGCCCCCTTTGGCTATCATGAGCCAGGTGCTAAAAGTGGTCACTGACAGATGCCTTTGGAGTAGGTGAGAGCCCCGAGCACAAGTAGGTGACAAATGTCGTTGGAGTGGGTGAGACGTGCCGACGAGTAGGTGGGCGCTGCTTTGTCGGTCAAGTGGGTAGCCAAACTTGGAAGTGGGGTTGCTAGAGATTCCCACTTTGTGTGGCTGGTGGTTGGCCTTGTGGACACCCTTGAGGTTCACAAACTTTGGGATGCCTGATCTTGGGGGTGCCCAATCTTGGGGTTCACACAGTGAGGATGCCAGACAACATCTTCACCTATTGGGAAGCGACTGCTTCGGCCAAGATGATGCAGCAGGACCTCATAGTGCTACTCCTAGACTTTGAGAAAGCTTATGATTGGAGCTTTTGGAGGGCACAAGGAACCGGATGCAGTTTCACGTGGAGTGGATTCGTGGGGCTTCACAGTAATATCACTCTATGCTATTTGCATTTTGATTTCTTTGCCAACCACATTGGCCTCTTTGGCTCCCCCTGCCTCTAGACTGGCCTATTCCACCTATGTATGATTGCTGTTGTGAATCATTGGACTATTGTTGTCCAAAATTTTGATTTCCTTGTCAGCAGCCATGTGACCCTTGGGCCTCAAGGTCATTTTGGAATGGCCATAGGGCTTCCACAAGAATAGCCCCGGGCCATTTTTTTCATGCACAACTGGTGGAAGAATGACCCAAGGGCCATTCTTGCATGACCCCAAGGCCTTAAGGTCATTTTAAGATAGACATTGGGCATCCAAGAATGGTCCTAGGGCTATTCCTTTCATGCACAACTAGAAGAATGGCCCAAGGGCCACCCGAGATTGTTGTTCTAAAATGGCTTTAGTTGTCGGTATTAAGTCTTCTCCTTTGTATACCATATACCATTGGTATCATTTCAATCATTTATCATCTTTAAAACAACTAGAAGAATGCACAACTAGAAGAATGGCCCAAGGGCCACCCGAGATTGTTGTTCTAAAATGGCTTTAGTTGTTGGTATTAAGTCTTCTCCTTTGTATACCATTGGTATCATGCACAACTAGAAGAATGGCCCAAGGGCCACCCGAGATTGTTGTTCTAAAATGGCTTTAGTTGTTGGTATTAAGTCTTCTCCTTTGTATACCATTGGTATCATTTCAATCATTTATCATCTTTAAAACAATGTCCGAATTTCTTCACATGCACTATGGGTGATCCATGATGAGTTTTGGCTTTTTAATGAGAGCTTGATCGAATCTTGACTGGCTCTTGAACATGCGTGCATTTTCCTCTAAGCTCTTTATATAGGCCTCAATTTTCGTGTAGTAGTGAGTTTAGTGAGATGCATGCATCTAAGGACAAGTCAATCCCAACAACAATGTCTCAAGGCCTATGCTTGCATTTTCTATGAAGTTGGACTAGGTCCTATTATAGTGTAGGAGATTCTATTGCTTGGATAACTAACATAGGGATAACTTAAAATAATGAGGAACTATATAAAACAATATAATTAGACAAGATGACAACATAAGACACAAGACATAATTAAATGAACATAAGACACAAGACATAGACAAATGTCCATGAATGAATACAAGACACAAGACAGAGATAAATGAACATAAGACACACGACACAAGATAGAGATAAATGAACATAAGACACAAGACATAAGACACAGGAAAATGAACATGTATTACTATATTCTAAGACTCCTCAGCAAATAGATTTTCCCACTAACCCTCTCGCCCCTGAGGAGATACTGGCACCTCACCTGTCTCCCCAACGGCAACCTCAGGAGGCATGCTATCCTAATTCTCTAGGACAATATTGTTGCTTTCACTAATGTTACAACTTTGGAATCATTGTCTGGAGCAAAATATGAGGGCTTCATTCGCGCTGGCAATCCTCTATTAAAGCCCAAATTGATGTTCAAGGTGCTCATGCAAGTAACACCCTTTGAACCAACTCGACGAATTATGCCAGAAGCCTACTCCGAGGTCACACCAACAAAACACAGCATTATGTGCCATACGCACCTTGCCCGGATTTAGAAGAATTACTTCCCTTGGCTAGAGAAGGCACATTATGGGCTAATGTGGTGTGGCACACAAAATTGGCCAATCCCCAATTGGCTGACCTGGTAGAAATCAGGATTGTTACCTTCATGGTCAGTGATTGCTTTCACACAGGTGGAGAAAGGCTTACCTCGTACACACAAGAGGCACAATTGTTGTAAGATTCCTCCCCCTAGCTTTTGAGATGTAAAGGTGTAAGAACCTTCCCTTCAGTCTCTTGAAATCATCCCTCCCTCAGAAATGGAAAAATATCTTGTTTTATCCTGTTTTGGCCTAGAAAGAGAAAATGTCTAGAGAGAGGTAATTCAAAATTGAGATTTAGATACAAAAATTTCCCTAATATCTAAGATGAATTCCTCTGAAATAGAAGTTCAAAAATAAAATTTTCAATGTATATTAGGAATTAATTAAATATGTGTATAAGAGACCTTAGCCTAAGGGTCCACATTTTCAAAAAAATTTGGATTAAGGTCTAAATAAGGTTCCAAAGGGCCAATAGGATTAATCCAAGTGTTGGGATGACAAAAATACAAAGAATAAAAGAAAATATCCCAAAAAAAGATGAAGAGTTGATTGAGTACAGGGTTTATTAGTTAAAAATTAAGGTATATTAGTAAAAAAAGGGATATTTTGGTAAAATGATGCATTTTTGACACCTCAATAAGGAGGGAAAGCCATTGAGGTAGGCGTTTTTTTATCATCATTACTTGGCTTTTTTAATTCAAAAAAATCAAGATATTTTATCTCTCCTCTTTCCTAGTGCAAACTGGATCAAAAAGGGGGCCAAATTGATCCAAATCTTGTCCAAATTGGGTCAAACTGAAGCTGGAAGGCTCTAGAACCCAGTTGGACTTGGTTATCTCTCCTCTCTCCTCTCTCCTAGTGCAAATTGGATCAAAAAGGGGGCCACATTGATCCAAATCTTGTCTGAATTGGGTCAAACTGAAGCTGGAAGGCTCTAGAACCCAGTTGGACTTGGTTAGTGGACTTCCTTACCTATAAATAGACCCTCATTCCTTTGTATTTTCATCTTTGAGCAATACCATGCCAGTATTATCTCTAAATTAGCATATTTCTATTATCCCTCTAATTTACCTCTTCTCTTGAGAGCTTTGGAGCTTCTCTATTCTCCATCCTCTCTTGGAGATTTCCCTCCCCCTCTTGGTGGCCAAGGACTTGCTTGGGGGCTTCACTTCTAGCCAAAGAATCAAGCCAAATTCAAAGGTAAACCTAATTTAATGGTTTTTTTAATCAATTCTCTCAATGATTTTCTTCTTCTCAACCCCTCTAAAGCTTGAGAAGCTGTCAATGGAATGGTTTTCTCTTGAAATCAAGTTTTCCAATGATTCATAATGTTTAATTAGATTAATGCTAGTCTTTATGCTTAATTATAATGTTTTCTTTAAGAAAATCTCTCTTTTGGAAAGACTAATCATCTTTTGATTAGATCTTTGTTAGAAGGATGATTCTCAATGATAATCTCTTTATTTTAATCAAAACTCTAGACTTGATAAGCTAGAGAAAGAGATTAGATATTTTCATGATTTTTAATCTAGTAAAAATGATGGGGTTAATTCTTTTTAGCTTGATTATGAGTAAGAAAAATCATACTAACTCATTCTAAATTGAAAGAGGGTTATGCTAACATTTATGAGGAATGGTTATTTTAGAATAATAAAGAGATTTATTCATAATTATTATTATAATTATGTTATGTATGCATAATTTAATTTTAGTCTAAAAGAAGAGTTCCTATCATATTTCCATTACAAGTATTCATTTTAAAATAGAAAATTGAACAGTCATAGTAATTGCAGCGAAGCTATGGTAAAATTTTTCAAAAAAAAGATAAATCTTATTTTTATGCATGATTTTAATAAAGCAAAAAGAGGAATTCCTATCATATTCTAGGTATAGATATTTTTATGCTAAAAGTGGAGTTTTGAGCATTATTCAATAGTCAGAAAAATAAAAAAGGTTATGCACAAATTTTATAGAATCATTCAACAGATGTAAACGGAGGTGAATAAATGTAGGAATGATGTGAATGGATGTGAATGGATGTAGGAATGATGTGAACGGATGTGAATGGATGTAAGAATGATGTGAATGGATGAGAATGGATGTAGGAATGGTGTGAATGGATGTTAAATGGATGTGATATGATGTGAATGGAGGTGAACGGATGTGAATGGATATAAATGGAGGTGAATGGAGGTGAACGGATGTGAATGGATATAAATGGATGTGAATAGATGTGAATGGATGTGATATGATGTGAATGGAGGTGAATGGATGTGAATGGATATAAATGGATGTGATATGATGTGAATAGATGTGAATGGAGGTGAATGGATGTGAATGGATATAAATGGATGTGATATGATGCGAATAGATGTGAATGGATGTGAATGGATATAAATGGATGTGAATAGATGTGAATGGATGTAAATGGATGTGAATGGATGTGAATAGATGAGAATGGATGTGATATGATGTGAATGGAGGTGAATGGATGTGATATGATGTGAATGGATGTGATGGATATGAATGGATGTGAATGGATGTGAACGAATATGAATGGATGTGAATGGATGTGATATGATGTGATATGGAGGTGAATAGATGTGAATGGATGTGATATGATGTGATATGAGGTGAATGGATGTGAATGGAGGTGATGGAGGGGAATGGATGTGATATGATGTGAATGGATGTAGGATGGTGTGAATGGATATGATTGGATATGAAAATGATGTGAATGGATGTAGGACAATGGGAATAGATATGAATGGATGTGGAATGATGCGATGAGAAATGACGTGGAATAATGTGGATTTTGTTGGAAACTGTAATTGTAAATAAAACCTATTTTTAAAAGATTGTTTTATGTCAAGAATGCTGGGGGAGCATTCTAATTATCTTATTGAATGAGGTTGTGAGAGGACCTACATGAAAAGGTTGCAACAGCTGACCGAGAGTCAATGAAGGACATCTCTTGAAGGACGTCTCGCGTGTGGCAAGGTCAGCCGAGGTCTTGACCAGCCTCGGTTCGATTAAAATGGTGAGCTTCCGGTACGGTGGATGAGGGACCAAGGAAGCAGCCTATGAGGGACCAAGGAAGCGGCCTATGAGTGAAGTGCTAGGTCACATGATGCTAAGGAACCTAGAGGGTGCTGACTATACGGTGCTGGGTCGCCCAAGATACCCACACATGCGTCTAGGAAAAAAAATGAGTTGGAGCTGTTTTCTGAACACGGGCATGGATCTGGTTGATTGACCTTGCTGGTCTTCAACATACAATGGATGAGTTCATGGCTCTTTTACATGGATCTTGTTGGTTGATCTTGCTGATCTCCAACTGAGAGTCCATATGGTTTTTATGTGATTAAACTCCTAGGTACTATGGGCTAGGAACTATTAAAAAGGCTAGGAACTATGGGCTAGGAACTATTAAAAAGGCCCTTGTGTGAGCGTTCTCGTTGTTGCCAAAGATGCCATAGGTACGCTGAGGAGGAATGACTAAAATTGGATTTTATGGTTGGAAAGGTGGGAATTGGACTAGGATATTTTGGAGGATTATGATTCGAAATACTATGGTTTCATTTCAAGTCTGCTTTAAAGACAACTGAATCTGTAAAAGGTAATGGTGTGTCTAAATTGTATTTTGTATGAGTGCCGGCTAGGGGGCCTGGGAACTCTTTTCCCTGGTATCCGGGAAAAAACATAACCAAATTTTTATAATGGATTCTATCAATACAGTGGTTGGGCGGTTGGTTAACCCATGGGACTACTGGATGGGGTTAGGCTGGACTAATGGATCCCTATAATTAAAATTCAATTCTGTTCAAGTTATGATAGTTGAAGTAAATTAGAGATAATCCTTGTTCTATGGAAAACAATCAACGGCTGTGCCTCTTGACGAGGAAAAAAGCGTTGGTCTCTATGATCCAAGTGCAAGTTCCTCCCTTGATCCGGCCGTGTGACCTGCAGGTTCGGTCGGAATGAAAAAGGGAAGGTAAGGCCCTTGACTACGTTAGAATAATTCTCCTGGAGGAATCACCTATGCTTTCTGGGCGAGGGAAGTTTTTTCCGTGAACCGAGGGATTAGTCTCTTGTCCGGACATTCGTGGGGGTGAGCCCTCGAGTGTGGGAGGCTGTGCCCTGTGCAAGAAGTTGCTACTTCCACTGCTAGCACCCCAGAATTCGATGCGCAAAGGGGGCAAGGGTCTCACAATTGTCTCATAGATGAGGCACAACCCAAACTAGAGGATTTTGGAATACAGCCAGACTGGTGAAAAGAGTACTTAACAATTCCATAGTACAACCAAGTCTATATGTGCGCGCCACCAACACAGCGGGTTAACCCATTGTACATGCCCCTTAAGAGAAGATGGACTCCACTGGAGTTTTAGGAGGCCAAGCGATGCAACTCTCATGTCTGCTACAACTTTCCAATCTTCATGCCAACAACATTTCCAGACATACAGGAGCAAAGGAAACAAATGCTTACATGGATACAGGCATGGCAACGTATCTCGGACGCAGCAATTGTGGCAAGTGTTAGATTTTTGAAATTACTGGTGGTCTTGATTGATCAACCTAAAGAGCCTTATGATGGCTATGAAGTTGAGCAACTGAAGTTCGACATGAATCAAGGGCCATCTGGGGGTATGATGCTGTATTACCATCGTCTAAGGTGTCTTCCGGGCTTACATGCATGTCACGTTCAAAGACATGGTGGACATAGGATTCTGGCGCTCCCACTCAGCCTTCAGACGCACCCTCAGGAAGCTTGAGTCCACGAAGAAATTTCTACCGATATGAGTTCGATGACCAGGTCTTTAGACCTCAGTTAACAGGTTCTGAGGACAGAACCTACATCAAGAAGGCAGGGATGTTAATCCCATTTTGGATTAACAAGCATGCTCCTCCAATTGAGGACATTAATAAGTGTCATGAAACGGCACTATAGAAGTTGTACATTATGAGATATTGGCCACCCAAGGCCTAGTTAAGTAAGTTTTGGGCATCCAAGTAGTGTGAATAAGTGTCAAATGTATGTAAGACATTTTCTCATAATGAAAAGACACTATCCCTTGCTGTGCTATAGAGAGCTCTTCTTTGTGTCTTGATGAGAGAGATTGAGAGAGAGAGCATTCTAGCATTGTGTCTCTTCTATGCTTGTATGATTCATGCTTGTGTGGGGGAGTGAGAGAGAGTGATTACCTTATGCGACGGTGTGAGTCACTCTATGGTGACAACGTGGAGGTGGAGCTTAGAGGTTTGGATCTTAACAAGTGAGCCTGGAGGCCTCAAGGGACTCAAGTTCGCAGCATTGGTAAGTGCCCTGTGACGGTTGTGATCTATTGCTCATCCTTTAGGTGAATGCATTGAGTTTCCTCTTGGAGGTGTGGTAGCCAATAACAACGATAATATCCAAACCGCAAGCGAAGAGACAAGTAATGATTCAACTCAAAACCAACCACCTTGGCACACTCCACGGCCATAGGCACATGTTCCATAATGGTGACCACAAACCACCCTTGGTCACACAAGGACCAATCTACTAATAATGGTGACCACAAACCACCCTTGGTCACACAAGGACCAATCTACTAATTGAAAACCTGACTCCACAATCCCTCTACTATGAATATTTTATAGAGGAATGCCACCCTCATTGTGGAGCCGTTTGGGTTTAATGATTTTGGAAGATCAGCCCAAGCAAACTTTTCTACATAGTTGTTTGGTGATCCCTTCATGGTTAGTCCCTCCATGGCATGTGCATGCAAAAAACGTACTAGTTTCTTCATTGATCTATCATTCCAACAAAACATAAGTTAATTAGAAGTAATGCTTTACAAAATAAGGAAGAAATGAGAGGATGTAAACATTGATAAATACTTGTTCTCAACACTTAAATTGACATACTTATTTGGTTGTTCAATTGAGCATGCCATCCCAATGATGCATCCAAAAATAGGATGGAAAAAAGTAAATACTACTCCACGATCTCCTGCCATAGCGAGATATGAAGAAAAAATTAGGATAAGATAGCAAAAAACTTAGAGGTGACAAATTGTACCATCGACATTTTCAGTTTCGTCTGCAATGTTGAAGCCTGGTACAAACATTAATCCATATCAAAATTGTCTCAGGAAACACAATCATGCACAAGAGTTAGCTACCTTCATTATCATTTGGGATACTTGAATTCATGCTTGCATGTCCATCACCACCTCCTTGTGCTTCACCATCACCCTGAGGTCCACCAACATTATGTGATCCACCAACTCCAGGTCCAAACAAGTCCCGACCTAATTTCACTTTTAGTCCTTGATCTCTATCCACATTAGGTGGTGGCCGGTACAAATGCAGACCCATGTGAAAGGTTCATAATAGCACGAACACTCAAAAGGTAGAATCTTATTCAACATCTTTCAGCTTTTCCCATACATAATCAATAGTTAATAGTAATATACACATCTTTTCCCACTACTCTTAGAGAAAGTGTATACTGCTTTGTATATTCTTCATCTCCAAGTAGTTGTCAATCAAGCATAGAAGTTTTTTCCATTAAGACCTCATGGAAATCCTCCTATATGTAACATAAAGTAGGTCACTGTTGGTGAGTCATCTCTACAAAACAACCTGTAAGAATATGGCACATTGAAAAAAGATATAGCTAGAGAAAGTACACTAGACAATGCAATAGAGAGAATGGAGAGAATTTTAAAATTCTGATTATACCAAACAAGAGATAGGTACAATATGATGGTACTTTCCACTCGTGCGCTCTAGTGTAGAGCTTAGATGGTGATCTAGACAGACTCTGGATAGAGTGCGCACTGAGAGTATAGGGAATATATTCTCACAAGCATTGGATGCCTTAGCTTATGTCAACTATGTCTATGTATAGTGCTACAGGTAGTGCGGTGGATGCGTCCAAGATGTGGGTGGCTATGCTACATTGATGCAGTTCACTGCCCATGTATTATAATGCATCCCAACCGACCACCGCCCACCACTGATGATGAAATTAGTATCCGAGAGAATATTCCCTATACCTTTTCGGGTCGAGGTAACACTTGTACCCCTCATCATCTCCTAGCCATCAACGGTCATAACTAGGACCCCATCCAGCATCTAAGCTAGGGTTCCTATTGAAGATATGTGCAGTAATGGCTTCCCATTGAAGATATGTGCAGTAATGGCTTCTCCTCATAATTGGGGCCATACAAATATGCACCATACATCAATGTGAGATACATGCTGAGAGGCAGGCATTGAACATATACTAACACAACCATGAATTGGTTTGGTGTCCCAACTACTAAACAACTACCTTGAAGACCAATTGGGACATCATGCAAGATGGGCTGTTATACCAAGGTTTGACAGGTGCACTTCTTATCTCTAGAATCATTTCTCTTTCAATAGTTACTCGAGTCTCTAGTGGGAGAGGTGCTCTTATACTCTCTTTATTTTCCAATCCAAACTTTTGAAACATATAGATCTCATGCCCAAGAGTGGTAGGTGCATGAGTCCTTGTAATGCTACATATACGAAACACTATATATTCATTAGTGAAAGGAACACGAATCCTCATAATGATGCATACTAGATAAAATATCATTGCTCATTTACTTAGCTCCAAACTACAATGAGTCCTTTACCACTTTACTCCATTGACAGTGAGTAATAGCTCTCCCTCTTGACCCCAAACATCCAAAAATTTGCACCTAACTCTTATGTGTCTTGATCTCTCATTTGAATAAGCTACATACAATCAATTTTGCACAAAATTGAGGATAAATGGCAAACATATTCAGCTTAGAAATTATATAAAACCAAGGACAATCAGCAAGATTAAATGGCGAAAATTAGACCAATGAGGAGCTGGCATGTAGGTGCATCAGAGTGTTATCTCCTTGAGGTATGATAATTTGGTGACCTCGCTAAATACATAGGTGTAGAAAATGCTAATGGAGGAGGTGAGGGTATCTACAAGCCCTTTCATTTTCACCAAGTAATCACTGATATTCATCTTATTCCTTTGCACATTATTATGCAGCTCTTGCTTCAACATCATTTTTCTTCCCTTGGTGCTTGTGCTATACAAATTAACCAAGGTATCACATGTATTCTTAGGTATTAGTGCATCCTATATATGGTGACCAATCATAGTATTTGACATACTAACAAAAAGCTAGTAAATCATGTTGCTAGCTTTCTCATGCCAAACCTTAAGGGCGTGAACCTATTTGAGGAGTTACATTTTCTTCTAGAAGTTCTAGCTCCTTCTCGTCATGTGAAACAAATTCTTAACCCATGAGGAAGTTTCTCATTATGAACTTCTATGCTTGGAAGCTATCCTTGTCCAGTTTCTCGCTCATAATATGGGATAGAGTCTTAGACATGACTTACCAAATAATGCTTATAAAAACTTATGCACTTATAACAAACCTGAAATATCTTTAACATAGTCACCTCCTATGGTACTGTAAACTTGTTATACTATAACTCTATATGAACCAGTCACATAAACATACAGCTACCAATAACCTTTAAATCTCAAATTCTTTGCACTAACTACCTTGCAACTAATGTTTTTCCACAACTTTGCACCGAACCAAAAATTGGGCATACAAAATCAAAATTGACACTTTCACAAAGTGGATGTGGAAAACTTGCAGAGCTAAAATGGCGCTTGAAATGGCCTCAAATCCAAATTTTGAAACTACGATGATTTATAAGATGGTATCCACACAATATAATGCCCCTTTTTTTCACCACAAAGGGTGGCTCAATATGTGATAGTGTACCTCAGTACCTCCTTCTCTTGACTAGAGCTACCTATAGATATTTGCTTCTAAATCAAATAGAAAGAGATGGTGTTACCCTTACCTATGTATCACTTCCTCTTCTTATCTCTTGCTTGTCTTTTGAGGTCTTTCTGCAAATGGATGCTTTGATATACCATGAGAAGAATGCAGGTTACAAGTAGACACACACACACACACACACACAACAATAACCAAGCACACAAGAGATATGGATGGCTAAATTTTATCCTACTATCTTCTTTTCTCTAAAACCATAACGTAAAATACGAGTACATAATATAAGGGAAAGTACTTTCCTACTAAAATGTACAAATGTCAGTCCATACTATGAACTTGATTGCATGAGCTGGTGCTATAACTATGCCATAACTCTAGTGAACCAAAGTGGCTGCTATCACATAGCCTATCACCTTGAATCTCACAAACCATGCTAATGATGGCATAAGTGCGGACGTGGTGTCATCCAGGTTCCACCCATATCCATCCACACTAGTTGAGCTTGATATCTTGACATTTTTCACCTTACTAAGTAGCCAACTGCAACAATCTACATAACCTTCCATATCAAAAGCAACACACTAAGGTTTATAAAGTCAAGGGCACCAACCCAAGTCCACAATCAAGATACTTGAGGCTTAGCATTGCAAGTGTGGATACCTAAGATTCTTCTTAATACTTAGTGATACTATGGGCGGGAATAATGACGTATGGATTTCAAAAGTAATTTCTAAGAGAGTCACTCATCACGCAAAAGAGAATGTAATAACGACATATGGATTCCAAAAAGGATTTCTAAGAGAGCCACTCATTATCTCCCACAAGAGAATTCATTGGAGAATCCTTTGTATGAAATTTTTTTTAAAATTATTTGTTGCTAGAAATATTCACAAGGATGGTGGATATTACAACAAAATATTGAGGATGCAAGGGTGGTGAATATTAGAGAAGCTATTGAGGGTGCAAGGGTGTTACGAAGGTAATCCCAAACATGCAATACATTCTTGCTCTCAAGAAAGACAAAAAGAAAATAAAGTGACTATGGCAAGTAGTTGTGGTGATCAACCACCATTAAGTCAAACTAACCATTATCATGAAGCAACCCTATCCCAATGATAAGAAGAAGGGACTTGAAGAACGGTAGAATTCTCGCTGTCTACCAAGGAAGTAACAAAGAAAGTAAAAGTGACTATGGCAAGTAGGTGTGGTGATCAACCATCAAACCAACCATTGTTATGAAGTAACCCTTTCCCAAATATAAGAAGAGGGGACCACAAGAACAATAGAATTAAGGAAAACATCAAGATAAGAGTGGTGGCTAAAATGTAGACAAGCATACACACAAGAACCTGAGTTTGCTCAAGAGGGAGTACCAAAGGAACTTGCTTATGCTAGCCACAAATAAAAGGGAGAAGAGAAGATGGCACATACACAAGAACCACATTTAAAAATAGGTCGTGAATGTTAAATTTGCAGCAATGTGATGAGCTATGGATGCTAGAATCAACATCATTAGAAAAGAGATTAGATGATAATTAAGATGTGATTAATGATAGCTTAATGAGCAATTAACTGATAGCTTAATGTAGGCATGGATAATAAAATTCTCATTAGGCCAATGCCTCAATTTATAGAGTTTACATCCAAGCATCCAATCCCACTGATTTCTCCTTGATTCACTCCACCTCTCCCAGAATATCTCCACACCTCCTAAATCTCCTCATGCTACCCTTTATTCTCTCCCAGTAGATACTTCTCACCTTTTCACAGGTTCTCTCACATTTATAGATTCTCTTTTACAACCTCTTGTGCTAAGGGCTTGTTCCCGCACACACCCTATTCACTTGTATATTTCAACACCTCCCCTCAAGTGAATACTCCTAGCACACCTGGACCCTATACCAAGTTTCCCTCTTACTTGATAGTCCGTGACCAGTGCCTATAGCACACCTCCTCTCAAGTGAATAATCCTAGCACCCCTGGACCCTATACCAAGTTTTCTTCTTACTTGATAGGCCGCGACCAGTGCCTCAAGTCCCTAAACTCATAGTCCTTTTGACACTCTCTCTCTCTATGTGTCCAAGGCTACTACAAGTGCCCATGACCTTGACTAAAGTGCTCACACATACATCTACCACATGGCCTACATCATCGGTGGCTCAGAGGTGGTTTTACTCTGTTGGGACAGGTTACATTGGGTTGTGGGGTTTCTCTCTCTCTCTCTCTCTCTCTCTCTCTCTCTCTCTCTCAGAGATTTTCACATAGCTCCTCACTTCTTGGAGCCTCACATCTTCTCTTGTCTTCAGTCTTCTTGTCGTGGTAGTTTCTCTTCATGCGTCCATGTCCTTCTCTTCTTTCAATCTTCTTGTTGTGGTGGCAGTTTCTCTTCACGCGTCCATGTCTTCCTTCAATACTTCCTCTAGCTCTTCTTCTCGGTGTTGATCCTCCTCTTGGAAAGAGATGCTCTTCTTCTTTCATGGCTGGGGCCACGAGCTTGTCCGTCAGTTCTTGCTCCATGTGAGCAACATGTTTTAATGTATTGTTGATAGTTCTTTTGGGCTTTTGATGTTTATCTTGTGTCATTATGCAATGCATAATGACACAAGAACTATGCAATGCATAGTTCTTTTGGGCTTTTGATGTTTATCTTGTGTCATTATGCAATGCAAACCCAAATCTATGCGGGAGGTCTTACCTCTTGCCTTATTCTGGACAAGGGTAGTGTGTGATCCCATTTTTACAATGATGTAATCACCCATGTGTGCCCAATACATAATGCATATAGCATTCATTCTTATGCACATTCCCAAATACAACTCTGGCTGTGAATAATCTTGAATTTGTGTGTGATTTGCAAGCATTAACCAAGGGATAAATGCAAGATGATGATTACCACAAATTTATCAGTACCAGAAATTACATTAAATCAAGGGTAACAAATCTACACGGAATGGTTGGAGTATCAAACCATCTCCGAATTACAATCTGAAGTTATAGGGATCTATATCAAATACCTAGTGGTTAATTTGAACCCTCAATTGTACCAAAATATAGTGATTAGTGTTTATTTATCACTGATTAGCAAATTAATCCTCTGTTTTGTGTGCAGAAAACTTAGTATGCAGGGAGTGCATATCTGAGGCCTTAGAGTTCAAATGAGCTCAAATCCTTTCAAGGCCATCAATAGCAATTAGTCTAGTAGAGGATTAAGCCAAGAAACACAAGATTTGACCAAACATTGAATGCTTAAGCTTGGATCTCACTGTAGACTTGATCAAATCAAAATCCGTCTACACCAGCTTGTAGAGCACCCATGAAAACCCCTAGGGCTAAGAGGAATTAGAGCCATTGCATCTGTGGAAAACAAGATCTCCAATTTCTTCAGAAAAGATACGTTGGAAAAATCGCGATTCTCCTGCTTGCACCGGCGGTTTGATGAATTTCTTGAATGGGCTGGAGCCCAATGGTTATGGCTATGTGTGTCTAAGAGCTTTTGCCCTAATGTTTCTCCTGGAGGGAGATCAAGCCCCTCCACTGGCTGGAGGTGCATATACTACTTGAAAAAGAGATAAAAAAATCTATTTATCTACTAATCTTAATTAGCCAAGTGATTAGCAAGATAATGGGCTCATAGTTGTGGATTCTAAGCTAGGCTCTGATACCATGTTAAATTTGCAGCAATGTGATGAGCTATGGTGGATCAAATGCTAGAATCAATATCATTAGAAAAGAGATTAGATGATAATTAAGATGTGATTAGTGAGCAATTAACTGATAGCTTAATGTAGGCATGGATAATCAAAAACCAGCAAATTCTGATTAGGCCAATGCCTCAATTTATAGAGTCTACATCCAAGCATCTACTCCCACTAATTTCTCCTTGATTCACTCCACCTCTTTTGCTTGATTCCCTCCACCTCTCCCAGAATATCTCCACACCTCCTAAATCTCCTCATGCTACCCTTTATTCTTTTCCAGTAGATACTTCTCACCTTTTCACAGGTTCTCTCACATTTATAGATTCTCTTTTACAGCCTCTTGCTAAGGGCTTGTTCCCGTACACACCCTATTCACTTGTATATTTCAATAGTGAACCATAAGAACCTTCCAAATAAGTATCTTCATAAGAACCTCTAACCAAAAAGAGTAGAGATTTTCAAGGACTTTCCTATCAAAACAACAAGGGTAAAGGGAGAATACAAGAACCTAACCTAAAAAAAGGCATAATGTCACAAGAACATAAATGCTCTTGCTCTTCAACCTCTTGCGTGGTAGTTACACAAGAACTTGCTCCCAAAATTTATGCAGTAAACAAGAACCTACTCAAAAATAGAGTAAAAGTATAACGATTATGGGAGTTACACAAGTTGCAATTAGACAAAGTTATACAAAAACCTCTTGATGCCATAGCTAGCACATAACTAGTAAGAGTTCCATCCTACCCATCAAAATTGGACCATCACAATTGGAGCCAAGGTTTATCTACTACAACTTGGGCGCATTCGAGAAGGTAGTTCGGCATAGCTTTCTTTCCCTTGAAGATATAATAACCTAGGAGAAATGATCTTGCAGCATTCACACAACATAATATCGTTAGCCATTCATAGCTATCCGGTGTGACATCATAAACCACCTTTGATCCCTTCCTTGTGCTAGCACTCTCATGCCTTTGTCTTTATTACCTTGCACCCCAGTTTCATTTGCGTTCCATATGTTGCTTGGGGGATACTTGTGTTCGTTATACATGAGTTCCAGGTTATCATGGAAGGTTTTGACCAGTTCCGGGAGGAGGTTGATTGCCCTTGATCTATCCAAACCCACTGTGACATGGAAGGTTAAGTCTGGAGGCCTTGTGCGAAAGCCGTCCCACCAACTCTTTCCTGGAATTCCATTTGTGAAGGGTGTGGGTCGAGTTTGGCAAAGCTCCGCCACTTTAAGCTTCATGGCGCTAAGGGTCACACCATGACCAGCATCCTATATGTGGAATGTCCATTCTACCAACGCTTGTTCTTCTTTAGGTCGAACGACGGGAGCTGCCCCCTTGTGTTTCTTCTTTGTTCTGCCCTCTATCCATGCTGAGAGTGCCGTCCAACTCATGCCATATTGTCTTGTGCACTCTCGCATGGACATGCCTGCTTCATGATGATGAGCAGCTATGGCTTTGGCCATGTCATCTTTTGTCCAAGTGAGCTGTCTCTGCTTCTTAGTGGGTTGTTGTAGGAGCTTGCCGCCGCACAACATTTGATGGTATTGGAAGGGAGCATCTTAAAGCGGGAGCGAAGGTGCCCCACTTTTCAGTGATGACCGCTTTTCTTTTTAGCTGAGTGCGGGTGGTAGGCATCTCACCTTGTGTTTATAAACACAATGAGCTTTGTGTTGAAAAACACACTTGTCCTTTACTGCAAGGAGAGCTCTCTTTTGGATTACTTATAGGCATAAAATAACCATAATACAAAAAGTAACTAAGTGTCCATAATCCAAAATGAATTGAATATAAATGTGCAAGCATAAATCAAACGTACATAGCATGCAAATCTAAAATCTCACCTTACTCAATGATCAAATGTGCATAATCGCTGCACTTGAATTTCTTCTTGGGCTGCTCCTCATTAGCTTCTCTTCACTCTACAATTTTCAATGAGATGAAGGCTTGTGCAGTGGTGTTGTTGTGTCTTCATGATGATCAAGCTTTTGTGTCTTCATGATGATCAAGCTTTTGTGTTGGGAATGGAGGTGATATGGCAAGTGAGGTGATAGTGCAAAGGTTTATAGTAGGTTTAAGAGAAGGCTTAGTAGAACGCTTAAGAGAAGGCTTAGGAGAACGCTTAAGAGAAGGTTTAGTGCAGCAAAAGGATGCCACCACATTGGCAAACGCGTCGTCCTCGCTTATCAAGCAATAGAGAAGGGCAAAGAACATGGGATAGGAACAGATGTCGAGGATAGGCATGATTTGCACTCACATAGAGGTTCAATGTATGGCATGGTGGTGAAGAAGGGATGGTGTGTACAATGGATTGATGTTTTGGACTAGATTTATAGGTTGCAAGGCTTGGTATTGCTCTGTTTTGATTGGTTGTTTTAGGCAAAGCTTGGATCAACAATGGAGCTTGGATTTGATTGGTTATTTTAGGCAAAGCTAGGATCAACAATGGATCGTGGAGGGAGTTTTTGAAAACATCCTTTGTTGTAAGTGACAGGGGGATTTTGAATTTTGGATTTTGGAATTCTCTTGTAAGTCATATAACATCCTCTGTAAACTAGCACTCTCTGTAAAAAAGAATATTAGTCTCTGGAATATTGGTTTGTAAAAAGAATATTGGTTTACTAAGAACCCAAGGTCACTCTGTAGAGAGAGAGAGAGAGAGGGAGAGAAAGAGAGGGAGCCTGGAGGTATCGAGTAGAAGGGCACGCGGGATTATTTGCTGAAGGGGGTTTGCATGAGTAACGAGGCTAGAATAATATGATTGGCACAACACCTTCTATATATATATATATATATATATATATATATTATAGGGCAACTTTGGAGTTGCCAGGTGGCAAGCTTTTTAGGCATGTAGTCAGGGTAGTGTTCGTCAGGACTCAAGAGCAGTAAACGAAACAACCGTTTCCAAATATGAATGCACTTCTTTCCCACTCAAATTTCAACTTTGAAATGTAGTTTTGAGAGAGAGAGAGAGAGAGAGCTGTTTGCAAGATGAAGCAGGATTCACACTTGCATACGAGGCCTGCAGGCGAGCTTTCTGCATAGACAGTCTCACGTAGTAGAGAGCTTGCCGGGTTAGCTCTAGTGAGATGCATGGCGCCAGAGCCTGCCACCTCACTTGCTACGAAACTCATGAAGCTTGCCGGACTGTGAGCATGGAGAGGAGGCTGAGGGTGCTGCAAACGACGTTGCTGGAGGCCGAGAAGCTGCCCGTGAGGTTGTTAGAGGAAAGGTCCAGCACCGAGAGTGTGGTGCAGGCGGAGGCCACCACCTGCTCGCTGCCAAAGCCGTAGAATTCATTCCCTCCTAGCCGCAGCTACTGTAGCTGGTCCAGCGGAGCTAAGGCCGCGGTGGGCAGAGGCGCCAACAGGCCGCAATTGGTCAGATTGATGGCAACCACCCTCCCATTCCCACAGCTGACTCCTCGCCAGTTGCAGCTGTTGGAGCTCGCACCGGACACCCACCCAGACAGCACCTCGGACGGATCCTTCTCAATCCTCTGCTTGAAACTGAGCAGCCCTTGCGTGTCTTTAGAGAGCCCAGAGCCATCATTCTGTGCAGCAACGCCTCGCGCCAGCAAGACGGGCCACCACTCCCATTATTATTTGGGCAGCGGTCTGGACAAGTGGGCGGAGAGGTTGGCGAACGGAGGACGGGATAGGGCCAGACGAACGAGGGGAGGCAGGCTGGGCCGTGCCATTGTCTATAGACGGAAAGGGGGTCGGACCAGCCAGAGTGGTTTTGGAAACCCGATGTTTGGCGTGAGGAGGGCGGCAGTGTTGTATGAGAGGGAAGAAGCGCCCGCTGAGGTGGATGTATGCTTTACACGAGGCCTGTGACGAGCTCTCTGCACAGCTTCTACGCTTCTCAACATGCGCCATGCCATATGTTGCAAGCTTCTTGGATGGCGGGCAGAGCCCAACGAGAGAGGCTGTTTTGCTGCTGGTCATGGGAGGTCGAGGAGGGCGTACGGTGGCTACGGGCTTAGACAGTCAAGTGCCGAGGGTGATGGTGGCGATGAGGGACTCCACTGCTGCTGGTCCAAATCACCAAATTTTTTCAAACGTCTACTTTCCACCTTCCCTCCATTTTGGTATGGCTCATTCCCTTTTCCACCTTCCCTCCATTTTGGCATATGGCTTATTCTCCTTTCTTTGCATTTTCAAAAGACTCACTATTTTTCTCTTATCTGTGAGCTTCTATGGCGTCCTCACGTCGTCCTTCTCATAATATAACTTCTTGTGATTTTCATAACACCAAAGAGGATGGTGTTTGGAAACCCATGTCTTTTCGTGTGAATGATTGGGTAACAATGCTTCCCTCTTGCAAAGGTGCCCACAGGGTGAAAAGAACCAAGCGAAATGAAGTGAAATCCCATTGGAAAGGTCGTGTTCTTGCCTTCAAAGTGACCGACAATGGCTGGCTTGCAAAAGTTTAACATGTCTACATGGCCAAAGACATGGTGTTGAACTTGGATGAACATCTAATTCTCCATTCTTACTGTAATTTAACAAAACTTTATCTATTTGATACAACACAATATTTCTCCTTCTGATATATTTGTTGTTTGTTTAATTTCAGTTATCTTTCCATCAACAGCTGTGGAGTGGCAGCCTGTTGAGAGCTTAAGTGGCACATTCAAAGCAATTCACAAGGGGATTGCAGATGTAATGTATGCAAACAAAATTTTACAAATCAGTGGATATATTTGTGTATTTTGCAGAATACAGGGTTTCATCAAGAGAAGGTGTTCATGGAGAATTATATGACATACCTATTCCCACATTAATGTTACTCAAATGGAAAGTTCCTGATCCAAATACCATAACAAGCTTCAAATCCAAAATCAAAGATGATATTCTTAAAGCTATGTCTCCTGGAAGGATTTCAAGAAGGATAAAAATTCAATGGTTCTTGCCTATACATGTCTTTGTGGTATGTTTCAATACAATGGAATTGGAGAGGACAAGAACGATGTGGCTTAATAGAAGACTATCTATACGACTGATCTGGACACTGTACTTGGAGAAGGATGGAGTACCAAGGAAACTTTTCATATTGGCGACAATATCAGTTGTAGAGTAAGCCCAAATTCTATGTCTATCTCATACCAACTATGTCGTCAATCCCTAGTTTTGGGCTATGACTATAGGAGATGGAAAAGCAAGCTTGGTAGTTGGGTCCCTTTGGATTCTGAAGAGAATTGTCCAGAGTTTGAATTTAACATCATAGTCCATCCATTCATAGATCCTAGGAACCTTATAGTAACATCAAACTGGAGACTACAACATGTAAGAGAGTCGCTTGAGTTTCTGGATGAAACATCACTTGAATATAGATTCAAAGTAGATGATATTGTTGTCAGTACAAGGATGGAGAGTGTAACCTCATGCATCACATGTCTTCTCCCAAAAAAAGTTGTATTTGAGCCACTTGCAAGGGCAAGTTTGTTAAGCTGAAAAGGATTTCTCCAATAATGTAATCAATATATTCTGCTAAATTTCATCTTGACTTCTTCACAAAAATGGTCAACATATTGTTCGCAACACAAAACAAGGTTTAACAGTTGAATATCAAATTGTTGATACTGAATTTAAGTACAAAATATAGTCCCAAAAAGGGTGTGTTCATATGGACAAAATGAACAAAACAAAAGCCAATTTGTGGAATCACTCAACAAAATCAACTTTTCTTTTGGCATGGGATGACCCTGGATCTTTAGAGAATCTTTCTCTCTTCTGTTTGCTTTGATCAAATTTGGCTGATTGAGATTCAAGTTCCGGTGTTTTGAGCTCTTGAGGTGTTGGAAAGGAAGACTTTGCAGTGGATTCCTCAACTGGTGGTAAGTTGGGCTCTTCTCTGAGATCTTTAGGTGTTGGTGAGGGAGATTTGGCAGTGGGGTCTGGTTTTGGAGAAGGTTCTTTGGAGGTTGGCTTTGGAGACTTGGCAGTCTTCTTGGGGGACATGAAAAAGAAATTGAATGGAGAGCCAACATTTGCCCTCTTACTTTCTTTGTTGGATGAATGATGCTTCTGAATTTTAAATTTCACTGGTGAGTGAAACGGAAGACCTTTAGTAGCACTCTTCTCTTTGACAGGGGCCTTCTCTTTGATTGGGGTTTTCTCTTTGACAGGGGTCTTCTCTTTGATAGGAGTCTTCTCTTGAGCTGGTGAAGAGCTCTTCTCTTTAGCAGGAGGGCTAGGGCTCTTCTCTTTAGCAGGAGGGCTAGGCTCTTCTCTGTAGCCTGAGGGCTCTTCCCTTTAGAATGGGTCTTCTCTTTAGTAGTGCTCTTTTTTCCCTTGGAAGATCTGCTCTTAGTAGGGCTCTTCTTTCTTTCCTTCTTCTCTTTGGCAGAGGTCTTTTTCTTTTTGGATGAGCCATCCTTGACATGGCTTTTCTTCTCCTCCTTTTTTCTTTTCTTTGAAGTTGTACCCTTGGCTCCTTTCTTAGGTGGAAAGGGGGAATCAGGATTAACTGGATTGATAGATCTTTCCAAAACCATAGACACTGCCTTCTCCCTTACCCAACTTACCCAAGAATCTGGATATTCATGCAACTAAGGCAA
Organism: Cibotium barometz; assembly: GCF_041138505.1. Taxonomy (NCBI): domain Eukaryota; kingdom Viridiplantae; phylum Streptophyta; class Polypodiopsida; order Cyatheales; family Cibotiaceae; genus Cibotium; species Cibotium barometz. Next base: position 44,486,444 of record NC_141087.1, read on the forward strand.
AAGAAAATGATAAAATTTCTTAATATGAGAAAGTCACTAAATGTATTGACCTAATCAATCAATGCTATCATTACATGAACTTACAGTAAGTGTTGTCATTCTAAATCTTCACTCAAGATATCTCCAAGCATTAGCAAGCACCATCCATCCACAAGATGTTGAGTCTTTCTGCAAAGGAACTTTCTGATTGTAGTACTTAAAATCTTCAAGTTTGTAGTCTTCATAGGTGGAACCTAGGAAACTCAAGATAAGTTTGGCAGCACTGCAAGCATAAAATATTGAGGGTCAACCAAACAATTGAAAACTTACAAAATATTGCTCTAGAACATAAACCATGGTAAAGTTGATTCTTACATTTTACTTCTCCCATGAATGGATGCTAAAGAATTCATAAAGATTACATCTCTATCCAATAGATTGAAGATAATAAGACTCCAATGGCCTCTGTGATAAGATGAATACTGCAATTAGTTGTGAATATTGTAAGTGTGAGTCTTACACTTCAACATAAGGGTATACAATGTAATTGCATGTCAGCATATCAAAGTTTTTTAGAAAACTTGCAAGATCCCCTTGCCTATTGAAAAGACACTGTGTAACAAGGGGATCAAGAATGGTCACTTGCATAGCCATTGAGTCAGGAAGATTCCTCATAAGACATCTAGAGACATAAACAAAACATATCAATAAAATATGGAATCTGAGAAATTTATCAAGAAAGTAAAAGGAAATCCACACAAACCTCAGACAGATAAAGAGGACTGTGTCACATATCTCAATATTGTGATTCACAAGCATACTTGCGTCTTCAGGGGAAATGTCACAATAAACCTCATCCTATCCATGCATGGAGACATCTACTACCATTTGACCTGTTACATTCTGATAAAGTTCTGAATTGGATGCATGAAGAATTTCAGCTTGCTGAGAAAGAATGGCATCCTCTGTAATCTTCTCCTGCTCTCTCTCTTTCTCCACTTCTTCTTTAATATCGTGAGCTTTTCTTGTACTATAAGTATGCGAAACATCTTCAATAACAATTGATTGTTTGGGTTGTCTTGCTGGAGGAATATTTAGAATTTCAAAAGCCCTCATATCTTGACTTGGAATGGGTTCCAAAGCTTTGTCAAACTTGTATCTAAGTCTGGACACAAGCACAAAATCTTTGCTCATGAGAGTGATCCTATGAGCAAATGCAGCAGCAATGTATCCATCATTCATAAAGTCGATCAAAAAATCCTCAGCAGCCTCTTGAAGACACATAAGGGCCTGTGACTCCCATCGGACTTTATCAAGATATGTGTTTCTCATTTTGCCAATTAACCTTTCTGATATGTCCCTGACAACCCGCATAAATGGCAGTCGAGAGGGATGAGAAGATTAGTAGATTTCTATGCCGCTCTGATCTCTCTTAGTGACTTCACTTGATAGTTTAATCTCTTTCTTGCTATTGCCCTAGAACGAGGCTTTGGAGGAGGCTTGTCTTGTTTTTCATCGACAACTGGCTTTTTGGAAGATTCTGGTTTGTCTTGAGCTTTTTCAGTCTCCAAAGGGACGTAGACTTTCCTTGCAGTCTGTTTTGTCCTCGCCATTGAAGTTAAAGAAAAAGAAGAGAACCCAATCGGGGTGATTTGTGAGTTGAGATTAAAAAACTAACAGTGGCCCGAACTAAGCGATGGGACGGATCCAAATTGGTTGGATTAGCTCTATTGCTTGATTCGGGCTATGACTATAGGAGATGGAACTAAGCGATGAATAGCTTCCAAAAGGATTGGAATAGCTCAATCGCTTGATTCCGGATATGTCCGAAACAAGGTGAAAATGGAGATCAGCTCTATTGCTTGATTCGGGGTATGGCCAAGTGATAGGGGAGGATCCGGAACCAAGCGATGAAGAAGGTCTGATTTGTTTGGACGAGCGTTATCGCTTGAATCCGGGACTAAGCGATGAGAAGGATCCGAGATGTTCGGATGAGATCTATCGCTTGATATGGGTGAGCGTTATCGCTTGAATCCGGGACTAAGCGATGAGAAGGATCGAGATGTTCGGATGAGATCTATCGCTTGATATGGGTGAGAAGGGTAAAAGAAGATTCTGGGAATTTCGGAGGAGCAATTTCGCTTGATACCGTGTTGGTGAAAAATAGAAATGTTTTCATGAAAATTAAATTTTTATACCTCGAATCCGTCATACATAGGAGCGTTGGATACACGTGTCATTCATGCAATCATTTTTGCCACGTGGCATGAACGGTCACTATTTAAGGTATTTTTGCTACGCTCCACGTGCTCCATCGGATATTCTCAAAAACTCTCTCTCGTTTTTTTTCGAACGTTCAAATTGCCAAGGCCCGCACCAGATGATAGAAGCATTCCTTAACTTTTGGACCACTTATTTTCGCTTAGTCGGGCTCTGCCATATAGTGACTTCCAAGCTCTATTTTGCAAAACTCTCTCTTTTTTTTTCGAACCTTCAAATTGCCAAAGCCCGCACCAAGCGATAGAAGCATTCCAAAACTTTTGGACCACTTATTTTCGCTTAGTTCGGGCTCTGCCATATAAAGACTTCCAAGCCTTCTTCAGAATTGTTCCAGCGTTTTTCTCAAATATCACAATGAGTAAAAGTATTGATGGACGACATGAACTTGTTGAAGAAAGCCCAAGTGAAAGATTATTGAATGCTATTTTGCAAGATGGTCATGACATGAAGGTATACGTAGATGCAGTGGAGATATTCAATCCAAGGTTTGTTCTTTCAGATGTTTTGATGAAGCTTAAGGACATTCTTGAAGAGGAGTACAAACAATTTGAAATGTCAATTGAAGGTCATTGTTATCATATCGGAGACAATGATTTTTGCACCTTACCGATTTTACTCAGGTGTCAGTGGAGAAAGCCAAAGTTACAAAGAGGTTCAGTAGATTTTCAAATAGAATCTCTTTCACATGCCCTTCATCCATTTCTTGTCCAATTCATAAAAAGCTTTGTAACCTTGTCCCCAAAGATGTCTCCTTTCTTTTCTTTCTATTTTTGAAAGCAGAAATACAAGATAAAGAGCAAGAATCAGAAATTGATGCAGAGAAGGAGGAAGAAAACTTAAATGTCACCACAGTCTCAAAGCTGGAGAAAAGTGAGATTTTAGAAGAGGAAGAAATTGATGTTCAAGCTGAGGAGAAAGAAAGTGCAAATCTTGATGTTGCTGAATTTAGGGCTTTCACTGTTACTGAAGAGCCCTCAGAGGAAGCAAGCATATCTGAATCCTCTGTTATTGTTCCAAGCCTTCCTTTCTTCTATATCAATGAGAAAGATTTTATTCCTTTGTCCTATCTTCAATGTCTCTTCAATATCAGGGAAGACTACTGTATTGCAGCAATTTCAGAAGCTTGTGAGGTGACCAAAGACTTTATTGATACAGAAGTAGAGTCAAAGGAAGAGTTTTTGGCACTTGATTTGCAAACATCTGACCACTCATTTATCCCTGCTCCTGATGCACTTGCCTTGTGCCTTAAAAGAGTGGATGAGGAGAAACCTTCCCTTAGAGATGAGGATTTTGAGAACAGGCTTATTGAGTTAGGTGTAGAGTCTTTTGGCACAGATTTCAAGCTTCAGGTAGATTCTGATAAAGTGGAAAGGGTTGGCTCATGCAACTTGATGAAAGACAAAGTAGTAAGTGAGGATGAGTTGCAGAAGGTAGTTTCCTTTTAATCTTTTGCAAAATGTTATTGTGATTGTAATTTTTTTAAAGTGAGGTTTTTGTCTTGCAGATTGAATTGCTTGATAAGGATGATTTTCTAGGAAGAGCTAAAGGCAGCAGAGTGAAAGCTACAGAGACTAGGTCAAGAAGGCCTTCATTTGCTCTCATGCACTACTTACCTACATTGGATAAGGCTGTGTTCTGTGCATTCCACATGAACTTCTCTGAAGATGCTGAGTTGCCAATATTTGCCTTGAAGGTGTTGTCAAGGTTCATGGGATACACTCCCCTTCAAATAAATGCTAACAAGGTCTTGCTTCTAGAGAGAGCTGCTGCTCTTAGAATCTTTGGATATGCTGCTGGTTTCAATGCCTCAAGAGCAGGATACTTTCTTTGCTACTCTAGCTATGCAGCTGCAGCTGAGACTAATGTACACACATTTGCAAGGACTGATTATAATTCAGCAAATATTTTATGAGGTACAAATGTGTTAGTAAATCATTAGTCTCTATCTTGAGGTGTTTGTGTAGTTTCAGATTGCGGGTTCTTTGATCTCATCCTTTGTAATTGCCTCCTGTAGAACCAATTGAATAATTCTTTAAGTGCATTGCTTCTTCTTTGACCACCTCCTCTTCTGGTACATCTGAAAAAGGAAGTTCTCGCTTGATAGTGAGACTTTTCCATTCCTTGTGTGTTCCATGTTGCAAGGGGTCCTTCTGTAGCAAAACATGGTCCATGCAAGTAAAGAATATGCTACAAAGACAATTCTTTGTTAGTAAATTTAAGAAATTACACTTTAATTTTAACTATTTTGATAAGTCTGAACACTCACCAAGTAATAAGTTATGTCTTTTTCTCCCCAAGCATCTATGATAGCTTTTATTAAAAGCTTTATTGCTTTTTTGAAATCATCTGCATAAGTATTTAAACCAACTTGTTGTCTTAGGACTTTGAAAAAATTGTCGAGTTTTTTCCAAACTTCCATACGTTTGTTGGCTACATTTGGTCTACTTTTGACATTTGTGGTAATGACACAGATGTTTCCAGCAATTCCACATTGCATTGACTTGTTTGGTGTCATGGTTGCTCAAAAATCTTCTTGCTTTTGCTCCTCCCATTGAAACATCTTGCAGAACATCACCTGTATCTCTAGAAAGAACAGGATCTTTTTTAAGATGCACTTCGCCACCATGGAAACCCATTTGAGAGAGCAAGGCTTTGCATTTTTCTATGCACTCATCTGCAAGTTTAGTCGGCTTAATAGAATATGCATAGTCCAGATGAAGTCGGAGCAATTTGTCCAAGATTCTTATCTCTGTATGCAATGTACATATATGCACATTTTTTAAATGTATTGGTAGAATTGGATCCCAAATTTTAACAGAAGTTGGATAATCGACAACATTCACATTATTTCTGGATGGTGGTTTTCCAATCTCATTTTCTGCAAGCCATTCTCTTGTTCCTGTGCTTGCCATGCAATAAAGACATGGATATTTGGTATTTGCTCCTCCACATACACCAAACATACACTTCAACGCCTTGAGGTCGGCACTCAAATGCCATTCCACAATGAAATCACCTATGTCGTCTACATGAAGGTGTTCACCTGCATTTTGGCTCTGAATAACTGAAGGAATGTCTGTATGTGAAAAGAGCCACTTTAATGTTTCATGACTCTCTACTGGCACATGAGCTGATCCAATCCACCATAGGTCCATTTCTGATTGAGTTTTGTGGTATGGAGAATCAAGCTTACCTTGACTATAGTCCAATGCTTTATTCATTAGGGATATAGATATTCTTTCCATTTTTGACATTTTTGGATTTGAGCTTCATCTAATTTTATCCTTCACAATCTATTTCTCGAATGTTGTAATATCTCACCATAAAAGATTGGACTTTTCTAATGTTCATCCAAATATTATTATGTACGTTGTATTCAAAAGACGATTTTTTTTTTTGTCTCTCATATGGCATTGTTCTCTCAATATAGAAATACTCTCCGAAATGTTTGGAAATTTCCTCATTTAACAGAGTTCTATATTTTCCAACATTGTGAGGTCTAGGCAACCCAAAAGCTTTGATTTTGTAATACTTAACGACCCTGAACCAGGTTTTAGAGATGGCTCTGTATCCCTTTCTACTCACTCCCACTGTGTCACAAACTTCTTGCATTTGGGAAGGCTGGACCAATAAGTCCATATCTTTTAGTAGATGTTGAAAGACTAGTTTTTTTTTAGTTTGATTTTCAGGAAGTTTCAAAAGTTTCAAGATATCCGACCTATTCATAAGCTCATTCAAAAATCTTACCCTTTCCTGAGCATTAGACATGTCAAATCCTAGAAGGGTAGTAACATGATCTCTTACAAGTTTTAACCTTTTTTTCCTTTGTCCAGATCTCTCTGTCAAGTTAACTACATCCCGCATTCATTTTACTCGTGCTCTTAACCCTATCGGAGTTTCTTTTAAGGTTTTCAATTGATCATTTTCTTGTTTCAAAGACACTATTTTGTTTTCAAGTTCTATAATTTTTGTTGCATTCAAAGATAAAGTATTTTGAAGATATGTAATATATTCTGCATAATTAATATGTGATTGAGATAGTCTTGAACTATAACCAAGTAAGCCATCCACCCCATCACCAACAAATCTAATCAAATCATGTGGTGTGTGAAAAGAAGGATACCTTCCTGTTCTGGGATCCGGTGGATATAGACTTTCATCTGTCCATAGGTCAATATGCTTCTTTCCTTCGTTGCGAAGATGTTGAGCTTCATTCGCACATGAAAGGGGTATTTGGTAGACACTCCGTGTAGTTGCATACTCTTGGTTGAGCTTGATATTCAAATGAAACTTACGATTAGATGTATCACTCATTACTAACAGAGCTAAAAATATTAGCAGAGCTATTAGAAGATGAGAGACGCAGAAGAATGAGAATGAGATGTAGCTTGTGAAATTCTTAGAGAAGCAGAGGAGTGAAACTAAGAATAAGCTTGTGAATTTTTTTGGAGAATGGATGAGAGCGCGTTCGGAGGGAATGGTCATTCAAAAGTAAGAGAAATAAGCATTTGCCGCGAAGTCACTAAAAGAGGACAAATTTCGAGACAAGCCATTAAAGAGTAGCATGAAAACGATATATTTTTTTAGATTTTAAAATATGTACTTAGATACGTGTTCAATCACATAGATACGCTTTAAAATCCAAAACGGCCAAATTTGGAGCCATTTTGACCGTCAACGTTCTACTAATTAGCAAGCTAGCGAATTCCTTACACAGCCCATTTTGAGACGTTTTTGGCCCTAATGGTTGTCGAGGGTGGACACTATGAACGTCAGTACTCTATCAGTCGGGCACCGCTGTCGGTAATCGTTTTGTCCCCCAAGCTACCACGACAATACTGAGGGTGTACCATTCCATGTTCAATTACTGGACGGCAGAGTGCTGGTCGCCGACTCTTCAGTTCTACACGTTCACCACAACAACTTCCCGACAGAGCTGAGGGTAGAGGCATTTTCTTTCAGCTTTCCTTTGATTTGGTTTTGCCTAATCTAACCTTAGGCTAAATATTACATCAACATCACATGCATTCGGCTTGCCCTCCGTGCACCAATGAGGGACAAAGCCACTGTAAATAATATGTCGATGCTAGCTTTCATCAAAACCGTCTGCCTGGCATGACTCTACATAAGGTCGCCGGCTTACCACTAGATGCAGGGCTGGGAGCAGTGAAGGAGGAGGTTTGAGTGGTCTGGATGGCGGGGTGTATGAAGAGGACGGACCCTCTACTGCTGGAGACGACGACGGACGGCTTACGAAGGGCTTTCTGCTGCTACCGGGTGAGGGTGGTGTGTAGGAGGACAAGGGGCATTTATCACCCTCAATGGCGTAGAAGCTTCACAAACTCTTCCACCACCCCCTTTAATAAAGTGTTATAAGGATTTCTTTTATTTGGAAATTTATCGATTTTTATGAGCATTGTTTTAATGATTATTGAAATTAGTGCGGCAACATGTCAACATCTCTATGTTCATTTGAACGAGCTATTTTTCAACGATTAAAGAGAGATATCTTTTTTGGCCATCCATGAAACCATGTTTTTATATATGCATATATATATATATATATATATATATATATATATATATATATATATATATATATATATGTATGTGTGTGTGTGTGTGTGTATATATACATATATATATATATATATATATATATATATATATATGTATGTATGTATGTATGTATGTATGTATGTATGTATGTATGTATGTGTGTGTGTGTGTGTGTATGCATGTGTGTGTGTGTGTGTGTATATATATATATATGATATTTTTAGCACACAAAAAAACATTATCATAGAATGGCTATACAATTTGAGGGCCTTCATCTAGACATGGTCAACTTCACTTGCATCTTAGCCATGTGGGCGGTAGAGGAGCAGGTGACAAGGACAAACAAATTCCTAATGTAATTGTGTGTCAAGGGTTCTTGGGCAAGGCATCAAGGGTTCTTGGGCAATGCCTTGGTAGACAATGGACATGCATATCAAATAAATGATGGTTGCAACAGCAACACAAGTACTGGATGGGCTACAAATTAAGGCTTCGTATAAACCTTCTGCACGTTTAATAAGCCTGCCAGCTTTGGAGCGAACTGATCCTCTTCTCGCCTATTTCTGGCGCATGAGGTCGCTTTTTTTTTTTGAGGTTGGTGGCTCGCTTTTTCTGAAGTTGGTGCTTGCCAAATAAAGACCCAGGTGTTTTTTTGAAAGCGGTGATCTACCCTACTACCTAACTATCTATATCGACTTGCAACACGGGGGTGGGGTTTGATTGTTTAGAGCCGTAGCGAGGGAAAGGAGGTTTGACCAGAAAAGCAGCAGTCGTGCCAGCTTGCATTGAAGGAGGAAGGTATATGCACTGCTCACTCGTCAACGACTCCGGCAAGCCTAACAGCAGTGCACACGCGCGTCGCACTGTGACCTCAGTACTCTGCAACGCCCCATCTGCCATTCTCTTTGTCGTGCTCTTCCAGCGCTGGAGCCTGAAACTTCCCCCTCCTCTCTCTCTCTCTCTCCCCCCAAGCTTTACTTCAACTTCTCCAAAGTCTATCTGCATAACATACATAACCTGTTTTGATGGACTCTCGGGTGCCCTCTGCAGACAAGGGCCTCAACCCGCAGACCCCTGACAATGGCAGAGTGGTGCACTACTTCGGCTTTTAAGCTTTTGGAGGTCCTTCTTCTCCTAACAACAGCAGCAGCAACGCCAGGAAGAGCAGACTTCATTTCACAGCAGACGCTCTGCTCTTACTCCTCCGGTTGGTGACCTTCGCCTTCTTGCTCGCTTCTCTCGTCCTCGTGGTTGCCAACACTAGGTCCTTGTCCACCCAACCACCACCACAACAGAGAGCCCGTGGCTCAATTTCGATGCCTACCGGTATCCATTAATGCCTGCGAATTTGCACCTCTTCTTGGCTTGATACGCACATTCAGCTCAATTTTTGCTTCAGGTCTCCGGATCCAGTTTATTTGATCTTTTTCTTTGATTTTCCAGCCTAACCCTAAGGTTTTGGTGATGGCTTCTTTTGAGGCAGCTATGTTTTTACTGCCAGTGCCATTGTCTGTGTATATTCGTTGGCCGAAATTGAGTTGGGTATGTGGTACCTCTGCAAGGGCAGAATGCTCATGCCAGAATCATCGGTTCTGCCCATGCCAGAATCATCGGCGCACTGTCGACTTCGGCCATTACCACGTTAAAGTTCCTGCATGCCTATATCATCAGAATATTTATTATTATCATTATTTAAATGCCTTTATTATTCGTCCACCTGCAATAGATCACATAGTGTGGTCCTCTAAGCTTGTGGCAGTGCAAGCCTCTTATACTACAACTCTAAGTCTCTATATGAACCAGTCACATAAACATACATCTATCAACAATTTATAAATCTCAGATTTTTAATCTCAGATTTTTTGCACTGGCCTTGCAACCAAATACTAATTTTTTTTCACAACTTTGCACCGAACCAGAAATTAGGCATACACAATTAAAATTGACACTTTCACAGAGTAGACATGGAAAACCTGTAGAGCTAAAGTGGGACCCAAAATGGCCTCAAATCTAAATTTTGAATTTACGTTGGTCCATAAGACAGTATACACACAATATAATGTCCCTCTATTTCACCGCGAAGGGTGGATCAAGATGTGATAGTGCACCTCACTACCTCCTTCTCTTGACTAGCAGCTACTTATAGATATTTTTTTCTAAATCAAATAGAAAGAGATGGTGTTACCCTTACCTATGTGCTGCTTTCTTTGCTTACCTCTTGCTTGTCTCTTGAGTTCTTCACACAAATGGATACTCTGATATATCATGAGAAGAATGTGGGGAGAGGTGAGCTTGAGCTCCTTTGACAAGTAGACACACACAACTAAGCACATAAGAGAGATAGATGACTAAATTTTATCCTACTATCTTCTTCTTTTTTTGAAACCATATTATAAAATACGAGTACATACTTTAAGGGAAAGTACTTTCCTACTAAAACATATAAATGTTAGTGCATATTATAAACCTGACTAGATGAGTTGCTAAGTGGTCACATGGCTCTGAGATAATTACAACACTCTACTTCATTCATAGCAAAAAAATCCATAGAGCTTTCTGATGTATTTTTACACAGAGCTTATCACAATGTGCAAGGCTCAATAAATAAAATTATACATTGCCTAAATACTTTCAAAGGTCATTTGCTACTTAGCAAGCTAGGCGCAACTTGCAAAACCCATAGAATCCCCCATCAATGTCCACATGCTCGAAGGAGGAGAGGACTTTGGGATTGAAAAGGAGGAAATGAGAAAGCGAGTAAGCTATATAAGATAGCTAGTCTCATGACCACAGGGCTGAATCCAGTCGCCCAACACAAACCTTTAGTGAAACCTCTAGTGTAGCAACCACAAAGGGATTGGAAGGGCAGGCCCAAAATTCAATGTGAAGGGTGCATGTGAAACGTCCGTTTTGATGTGAAGGGCAGAACTAAGGTCTTTCTTTCTACCCTCGAAGGAGGATGGGATACCTATGACCTACTACCTAACTATATCGACTCGCAACACGGGGGTGGGGTTTGATTGTTTAGAGCCGTAGCGAGGGAAATGAGGTTTGACCAGAAAAGCAGCAGTCGTGCCACAGTGCCAGCCTGCATTGAAGGAGGAAGGTATCTGCACTACTCACTCGCCATGGTCGTCAACTACCCCATGCCGGCCAAGCCAATCCTAGCGGCAGTGCGTACGCGCGTCGCACTGTGACCTGAGTACTTTGTGCCATTCTCTTTCTCGTGCCGTTCCAGGGCTGAAGCTTGCTGTGCGCCTGAGAGCTCAATTTGAGCAAATCTCTCTCTCTCTCTCTCTCTCTCTCTCTCTCCAAGCTTTGCTTCAACTTCTCCAAAGTCTGTCTGCGTAAGCTGTTTTTATGGACTCTCAGGTGCCCTCTGCTGACAAGGGCCTCAACCCGCAGACCCCTGACAATGGTAAAGTGGTGCACTACTTCGGCTCTCAAGTTGTTGGAGGTCCTTCTTCTCCTAACAACAGCAGCAGCAATGCCAGCAAAAGCAGGCTTCATCACAAAGCAGACGCGCTGCTCTTAGTCCTCCGCCTGGTCACCTTCGCCTTCGCGCTTGCTTCTCTCGTCCTCATGGCTGCCAACACTAGGTCCTTGGCCTCCCAACCACCACCACAACAGAGAGCCCAATGGCTCGATTTCGATGCCTACCGGTATGCATTTATGCCTGCCAATTTGCAGTCTCCGGATCCAGTTTATTTGATCTTTTTCTTTGATTTTCCAGCCAAACCCTAAGGTTTTGGTGATTGCTTCTTGTGAGGCAGGTATGTTTTTGCTGCCAGTGCCATTGTCTGCGTTTATTCGTTGGCCGAAATTGGGCTGGGTATGTGGTACCTGTGCAAGGGCAGAATGCTCATGCCAGAATCATTGGCCTACTGGTTCGACTTCGGTCATGACCAGGTTAAAGTTCCTGCATGCCTACCTATATCATAAGAATATTTATGTCATTATTTAAATGCCTACATTATTCGTCCACCCTCAGAGGATATAGCCACATAATTCCAACATGTGTGAATGGTGGACGATGGCACTAGCATGGACTTATCACGTGTCAACATGACAACTCATGGTGTATGATGCCATGACTCTGATGTATCCCTTTCGACATGATGGGGTGTGCATATTGCAGAGATTACGTTTTAATTATGGATTAGTTGCTTAAATATGTTCGTACATGATGGATGAAGGCACGGCATCGATTTATCCCTGATGACTCATCGTGTGGATGATGATGGCATGGTGCAGGGTTTTGCGTATTTGATCTTCTCGGCATGCTCGGCAGGCACCGCAGTTGCACACAATCTAAGGGAAGGGCACATGCTCATCCATGGCGTATATGGCTGCCAGGAGGCCAAGTCTTTCTGTACCCAAGCTGAGATCTCCATTGGGCTCGCCTTCGGTGCCTTTCTCTTCATCGCACTCTCTTCTCTCCTCTCTGGTTTCAGACTGGCTAGATGGCTTATAACTGGTCCTTTGAGACATTAGCATGGCAGCTCCCATTGTGTAAACCATTTTGCTACCATCTAGTGTGGGTAAGGGCTTGTTTTTTTTTGAGAACTCATTGACTTCTAGTATATTTTTCAACCAATCAAAATAAAGGATAACTCTTAAATCTATCTGGTTTCTGTTTCTGAAATCTCTACTAGTTTTTTTTAACTAAAATATATGAAAAATCATTCCTTACAATATGGGTTACTTAAAATCTCAGAGAGTTTTTCATAATTTTGGCTTGGTAAAAATACACTAGAATATCTTTTTTTTAAAAAGCAATGGCCCTACCCATTGGAGTGGGGGTTGGTTGGGCCAGTGGTGTCTCCTTTTTTTTTCGTAAAAAGCTCAAAAGAACTGTAAAATTGGGAAAGATCTCCCTTGCCCAAGCTTGTGGACGGGCAGTTTCACCCCACCGTGAATTTGAGGCAAGCTTGACTAGGGCATTGATAACCCATGGATTTCGTACTTCCAATGCGGATCCTACAGCTTCAATGAGTAGGCACATGTTAACCCAAGCTTGCAAGGCTTGGGGATGAGGTCTTAGTGGATCTTGGTTGGTCAAACACGAAAGGTAATGATTTACGGTCTTTTTGTTTGTTGCAATCTATTGTCAGGACCCATGACCTCATCTTGTATCTACTTTCCAACCAATATATACATAGTATAAATTCCAAGGTGCAAAGTACTATATATGAGGTATCGATAGTATTTTCTAAGGTGCGAAGTAGAATATAGTGAAAATAAGGGCAACTCTTAAATCTTCCAAAATCTCTACTATATGTTAATTTTATAACAAAAATATATGAAAAATCATTCCTTAAGACAAGGGCTACTTAAAATCTCAGCCAGCTTTTGTTAATTATGGTCGATAAAAGATCAAAAAACGCCATAAGTCGTGAGCGTGTCAGAGCTCCCCCCTGGCCTATGGCTCTTTTGCACCGCCCCTTTCGTTGCGCGTTCTATCCCCCCCACCCCCCCACCCCCAATCCTTCATGATTCTGCTGCTCCCTCCCTCATTGCATGCTCTTGCCCCCCTTCCCCCCCTCTTTGTCACCCCCCTCCTTCACGTGTCTACCCCCCTCCCCTCTTTGCAAGTCTCAGCACCCCCCCTCCCCCTCTTTCGTTCGCTTCAGCACCGCTCCCCTCCCCTCGTGTTGCTATGATCCCCCCCCTCTTTGGGTTTTATGCATTGCCCCTCTCTTTCACCCTTCGTGCTTGTTGCCCTTGCACCCAGCCTGCCTCCTCTTTTCCCTTTGTGCCTCCGTTTCCTCCTGCCTGCGTCCTTTTCAGTTTTTAGCCCTTTTTCCTTTCTCCCCTCCCGTTCAGGTTGAGTTTTCAGGTTCTACGGGGTTTTTTTTTAATCATTGAGGTAAGTGTTGGCCTATTCTGGTCTTCACCCTCAGGAGGACTCCATGGCAAGTGCTCCGTCATCCCCAATTGAGGCTACCGTTGCTTGCATTTTCTTTTCCACCAAAGAGGATCTTCCGATTCTCACCCCACGACTGTTGCCTCGTTAGACGCCTCCACCCTAATTTTACAAACTTGTTGGTAGCCGTCCTGTGCGCAGTAAGCTCAGGGATCTTTTACAAGAGAGCCTCATTGTCGAGCTTGTAAAGATCAGTGATATTCACCCTCCGGGGTGCGGATACTACCAGGTGGAGTTCGACTCGCCCAACGGTGTCAGATTGAGTCATGCAGCTGAGCCCCCTTGCACTACGTACGGTGCAGACCTTCTTTGCATGGTGGCAGCACGGCTTCGATGTTGCATTTGACCCTCTAGTTGGCGTGTCGAACTTCCCAATGCCCAGGCCTTAGAAAAGAGTACATTCCAGTTTCCCCGGTGATTGGTGGTGCCATTGGGAGAGTGATGGAGTCCCCGCCACCACTGTTGCCCCGGCTCTCACATGGGCAGTTGGGATTCCATCCCTCTGCATTTATGTTGCCTCGCCAGATTCTGTGCCGCACTATATATCTATTCCTAGCCTTTGGGGTGACCCCATCCAACAATGCGTGGAGTATTCAGGCCTTCCAAGTTATTGCTTCATTTGCAGGCAGATTGGTCATTTAGCTAGAGCTTGCCCTCGACGGCAATCCAGGAGACCGCCCCCGATGGTTCCTCCCTCCGGTTTCTCATTTAGATCCTCACTAGGGGGCAAGGAGAGATGCAAGTTCTCAAGCAGCGGAGCATCAGGTCCCGACTAGAAAGGACCCAATTTTCGGTGAGTGGTGGATGGTTGGCTCGCGCTTGGGCCGCCAACTGACCACCAGAGCCGAGCGTCGCCACCGCACGTGCCAGGCTGGCAGAGCTCAGGAGGATTCGGTTCTGTGTCGTCAGAGAACTGTTTTGAGCATTTACCTCAACACCTTCCCATTGGTGACGCACCCTCTCGAGTCACAGAGCGGGCCCCTCCAGCCCCATCAGTATCTCCGATGGATCTCTCATAGCAGCACCCCTCTTCGGCCCCTCCGCCCTCCCTCGTCGCCTCCCTCGCCTCCTCCCCTCCCTCCTCCTCCATCCTTGACACACTGACTATACTTGCCACAACATCTCACTCTGCCCCGTTCTCATCATCTGAGCCCTCCCTTCCCTCCCCATCCATCTCTCCAGAGCACTCCCGTCGCCCCCTAGCAACCCCCGCGACCCGTAGAGGAGGTAGCCGACGAGTTTCGCTCGCCGCTTGATTCATCGCTTTTTTGAGCCGGTTTAGATAACCATTGTCACCTCCCTGGTGAGGGCCCTCCCGCTAGAGTCCCTAGGTTGGGCCCCAGGATCTTGGGCTTATAGTTTCTTCCAATGTCTGCCACCGGTGGAAGGGTCTGATATGTTTGAGGAGATAGTAGCTCCCATTTGGGTATGTGTGGTTTTTCACCAATCCAGACCCTCTACACTAGATAATGGCATGATGATCTTCTCTTTCCCAACCGCAGTTGAGCTCTCCCACCATCTCCATGATCTTCGTATCACTGACATTCTCGCCCATTTTTGGCCTTTGTCTAGGATGGAGCTTGGAGGCTCAGCACATTATGGTGGCCTCCAGTAGTTTGGAGGTGTTGCTCTTTGTATACATGCATACTTCGGCCGTAGTAACTCTTCCCCCTTCTTACAGATACCTCCATTGTGATCGATGGAGTCCGGAGTATGCATACGCTCATGCTCAAACAAAGTGGCATCACATGGAGGACATGATCAGTTCTCACCTAGCCTACCTTCGTCCCCGGACGGATTGTGACCATTCCTTGTCTAAACCCTCTCCCAAGACTCTTCGAGTGGATGGTAGTTCCGCTAGTGCTGCATCACTCAGAGATTGATATGCGGATTGTCTCATGGAACATTTGGGGTTTAGGGGTTATAGAGATGAGACATCCTTAGAGGCGAGCTTTAGAGAGACTCTAGTTTGGAGGACCCATCGACATTTTATTCCTCCAGGAGCATCACCTTTTAGAGGGGCACCACCACCGCCGATGCAGGAAGAATCTTTTAGGAGCCACACTTTTTGGTCCCCATCCTTTGGTCCCTCAGGGACGCAGGGAGGTGTGTGTGTTTCTGTCAGTGAGCAGCTTTTGCCGGTAGTGTGATTGGCTTAGGAGTCATAGTCTTGGGGCGTGCACAGTAGATTACCATATTGATCGGAGAAGATAGCATTGGCTTCCTCAATGATTATGCTTCGAACACTGCCCGTAGAGGTAGAGCCCTCTTTTGGAGCACAGCTCGGTAGGCCCTCCCTCAGGCTGACTTTTGGTGCTTGGGCAGTGACTTCAACATGATAGAGGTAGCAGAGGACAGACTTGGAGGTGGCAGGGCAACAGTCTCAGGAGTAGAGTATTCGGCTTGGGAGGACATGATTCTAGCACTCAGGGGACAGGACCCTTGGCATCTTCTGGAGTTTGAGTGGCATAGCCCTGGGAGCCTTAGCTTCTTGAGATTGGACACATGAAGAGCACTGGCCCCCCAACCTCTCTAGACTAGATAGGTTTAATGTTGATGAGTGGGCTTGCAGCCATGGGGGCATGATCGGCATCCTGGCAGGCACTTCTTTTTCTCATCACGCACTGGTTATTGTGCCCTTAGGGACTCCTGGAGGCATGACAGACATGCAAGCTCTAGGATTCCAGACAGCCTCTTTTAGGACCCCAAGATATGCAGCATGATGATAGAGCAGATATGGGTGGGATTGGACTTTATCTCAGGATCTGTTGTGTGCACATTGGATGTGGGGAGATCAGCAATTTATTGCAGGAGGCAGCCCAGAGTCGACTGGAGGGATTCCGAGAGTAGGAGAGGAGTTTGAGGAGGAGTCTAGCCTCTTTACAGTGTGGCTTCAGGAGAGGTCACTCGATAGCCAGTGGATCGAGAGTCAGCTTGTTGCCGCCTGCATGGAGATTAGATCCATTGAGGAGAGGAGGGTGGAGTAAAGGTATCATGCTAGGGATTCATTCTGGACTCTGGTTGGTGACAGAGTGTTACAAGGGATTTCTTTGAAATAGCCAGTCCCCACAGGAGGAGAGATGACATTCATAGGTTGCTCGGCCAGGATGGAGCTATTGTTTTAGATCCCCCCCATGTGTAAGCCATCCCCATGGACTCCTTTCGATCTCTCCTCACAGGTGCCCCATTATCCTCATAGGAGGTGGTGGATGCACATGAGAGGGTCTCATGGCACATGAGAGGGTCTCATGGCACATGAGAGGGTCTCATGGCACATGAGAGGGTCTCATGGCACATGAGGGAGGTGGTTCCCCCTTCACTTCGGTCCTTCTTATTGACACTATTCATTGCCGAGGAGTTGGCGGAGGCATTGACGGCACTTCCCATGGCAAATGCCCGGGGGCGGATGAGCTTCCAGTCTCTTTCTTTCTATGTCATTGGGACATCATGGAAGGCGGCCTTTGAGCTGCCTCCTTCAATGAGATTATGATCACAGGTCCCATGCTAGAGAAGCTCTTAGAGGGCTTGATTCACTTGATTACCAAGGAGGGCGGTGATAGATTGGAGATCCGGTAGTGGGGACCCATCACTCTTCTAGGGACAGCCTATAAGATCTTGGCCAAGGCCAGCAAGAGACTTCAACCTTTCCTCCCCGACTTGATCCATGACACTCAGACTGCAGGATCGGAGCATCTTGGACAACATATTTACCTTTTGGGAGGTGACAACTTTGGCTAGGATGCGGTAGCAGGACCTCATTGTGCTACTCCTAGACTTTGAGAAAGCTTATGATAGGGTGGATTGGAGATTTCTGGAGGGCACAATGAGTCGGATGGGCTTCCCCATGGAGTGGATTCGTGGAGTCTCAGGACTTTACTCAGCCTCACACAGCCATGTTCTCATCCAGGGAGCCTGTGGTGGGTGGCGATAGATTTTCCCCTTTCCTGCTCGGTTTGGTAGGGCTATCCTTTGGCACCTTACCTCTTCTTATTAGTCGTCGAGGCCATTGAGAAGTTTTCTCTCAGCCCATGAGACCGGGCTTCAGGGACTGCGTCTTCCCCTCCGCACATAGGAGCTGTTGCTTGATTCAGAGTTTGCAAACGACACAACAGCTTTCCTTTCAGGAGATGTGGGGAATCTCCAGAGATTCGTGAACATGATAGAGATTTTTGACCGCGCATCAGGAGCGTATATCAACTAGCACAAGTGTGGTTTTTGAGTAGGCTCAACATCCGCCCCCCGCGACTTGGCGGCGGCCAGTTGAGGCTTTCCAATGGATCCTGAGGGGCAGTCTAGTTCGTTATCTTGGTCGTCAGGTGGGCATTGAGGTGCAGCTTGCCTCGCTTCTTCTGAGTATTCAAAAGAAGCTTTTATATTGGAGTTTGGCGAGGCTTTCCCTAGCAGGCAGAGTGGTGGTGGCGAACTAGGTACTTCTTGCCACCATGTGGTACATCACTTCATGTTGGGCCTTTTCTTGGGCATGTATTGGCCAGGTACAACGATTGATCCGGAACTTCCTATGGGCCGACAATGAGTGATAGGAGGCCAGCCAGGGCCAAGGTGGCATGGAGAGTGATTATTCAGCCACGTCGTAGAGGGGGTCTAGGCCTCATTGACCCTGCTATTTAGAGTTGTGCCCTGCTAGGCAAGCTGATTGTTCGAGGACCCCTTCCTGATGGTGAGCCCTGGAAGGATTTCCTATGGGCTTGGATTTTACCCACACTTTGAGTCTTGGGGGCCCTTGGCCGCAGAGTACCAGGTGGATCTTCACAGCAGAGATGCGAGCCCGCGATTTTAGCCTAGCTTTTGAGGATAGATTTGCCGCCAGCTTACTTCAAGCCTGGGATCATCTTAGGCCGGCGGCCCTCAAACAAATACCTCCAATTGCTCAGAGGAGCGGCTTCGGTAGCCTTTGGTCTGGAACCCATTGATCCGTCTACCCAATGGCCACATGTTGAGGGCCCGATCGCATGTATCATGGGGCACCTTGAGCATGGGACTAGCCAAGTCTCTTAGAGATTGGATTGCATAGAGGCAGTTACACCCAGAGGTGTAGGAGAGAGGTCTGACAAGGTTCGGGGTAGAGATAGGCTCAACATTGACATCAACTCAGCTATCCCCCCTCAGGTCCTATCCCAGACCCGACCCCCCCAGTATGGCTAGGCGTGTTTACTCGTGGGTGGCCGATGGAACAGGTGAGGGCAGTGGTTTGCTCACTTTTTCTATTAGATCCCATGGTAGACTAGAGAGATCCGAGCTCCCCTTAGAGGATTTTAGTGGCTACACCTTGCAGAGGGTGAGGGTGATTGGTTTTCGGGCACAAGAGTGGCACATAGACCCAACACTAGCCAAGGTTGCCAGGGAGAGATTCTGGCGGTGGCTATGGATATGGGAGTGCTGACCTCTCACGCGCCTTTAGTGGGACCCAGGAGAGTGGACTTGGCATGACCGTGTGGATCAGGTGGAGACTCTAGATGCCCCCTCCTTTGTGTACATAGTGCGGCTAGGCTGCAAGATCCAGATGCCATAGATAGATGGCACACCAGTAGTAGTAGCACATTGGTAGTCATGACAGGGCCTCTCACAACGCATCTTTTTAGATTTTTGGAAGAGGCTTTGGGACAGCTTTTGGCCTAGAAAGATCACCCTATTTCTTTGGTTAATGGCACACATGAGTTTGGCGGTCGGTACTTGGCTGGCACTTGGAGGTCGGCCAGTAGCTTGCCCATGGTGCGGCCACCCTCAGGAGTCTCAGCAACCTTGCCTTTGAGATTGCCCGAAGGCTCAATAGATTTGGCAACGGATTCTCCGCATCTTCACTATGGACAAGACATCGACTCGGATCATTTAAGACAAAAACACTCATTTAAGCATATGATAAAAATATTGGTAAATACCTCTTTCCATTTATGGATGCTTCACTATTCCAAATCAACTTAGTGCCAAGATGGAGCTATGAAATCGCTTAGTTCTTGAGCTTCATAATAATGAGCATTAATGAGTTGTTTCACTTGGTTTTTTAAAGCTTTATCCTTAATAATAATGAGTTGTTTCACTTGATTTGTTTGACACATTAAGGCTTTGTAGCTGACTATTAATGAGTTGTTTCACTTGATTTTCTAAACCTTGATCCTTCGTAAATAAGCCTCTCATGAATTATTCCATGGCAATGCTTCCAATGCTTCTCAACTCCATGTTTGTCACATTAATCTTGTTAATCTTGGTCAAACCCATGCATGCTTAAGCTCTAGCTAGGGAGATCAATGCAAAAGTCACATAACTAGATCTTTGTGGTGGCCCAACATTTGAATGCCAAGAAAAGAAGTAAGAAGCCTTCAAGGGGTTAGGGCCTCCACCATAGTAATAAGATCATCTTTTGAAAGCTTTTGAAAGCCTTGTTGCATGTTCTCTATAAGGACGTTAGCCTTAGAGCCTTTGAATTAGCTCAGTTTGGAGTTCATTAGCATGCATATCCTTTTTATAGGCTTCAAGATACTTTTTCAATTCCCTTTGATTATTGGACCTATAACCTTGGGTGGTGATGTTACAAATGCTAGTATGTTTTGATAAGGCTTGCAGGTGGATTGTGGAGTGAGAGATCACTGGAGTCTATGACAAGTCGTGCATAGCTCTTGTAGTTGAAAAGATGTAGGGGAGAAGAGAGCTTGAGCTCTTGCAAGCAAACACACACTCACAAAACTCTAAAAGAGAACACACAAGGTGAGAGGTTGAAAATCTTCTTCTTCTTCACACACAACATTCAACACACCATATACAAAGATAAGAGCACACAATATGAAAAGGTACTCAACCAAATACATACTAGGGTTCTCTATAGTGTGAACCCAACTAAATGAGCTAGTGCTATAACTATGCCAGTCTCTAGAATGGCTGTCACACAGCCTGTCATCCCACTGGCCGCATATCACCTATGATCTCACCAACCATGCCAGTGGTGTAGGTGTGGGGCCTATCCCCCAGGCGGGTCATTAGTGTCCACCGCCTCACTAGATGAGCTCGATATCTCAACACTCCCCCATCTCATGTATACCAAGCGAAGCCCTGAATCTGCAGAGCTTCTCTGTACCCAATGCTTTGGTGAAGCGACCTGATCCTGTGTGCTGACATAAACAAGGTCAACGTTTCTTGCCAGAACCTTCTCTCTAATAAAATGGTAGTGGACCCCTATATGCTTCATGCGAGCATGAAAAAATGGGTTCCTGGCCAACTGTATACTGCTAATGTTCACTGAAAATGACAACTTGTCTATCCACCACTGATAGACCCAAATCTGCAAGTAGCTTTCTCAACCAAGCTTCCTCACATGCTGCCATAGCAACACCTCTGTACTCGGCCTCTGTATACTGGATAGAGCAATCGTAGACTGCTTCTTACTGCTCCAAGTTACAGCAGCACTCTCCGAAGAAAACATGAAGCCACTAGTAGATCTTGTATCTGAGATACTACCAGCCCAATCAGCATCTGTGTACCCATGTACACATATCTCTGTCCCAGTTTCATAAAATAGTCCACAATGCAAAGTAGACCTCACATACCTCAGTATGCGTCTCAATGCATCCAAATGCGGCTTCCGAGAGGAACCTGCATAAACTGACTCACCAACCCAATAGCATAGCTCAAATCTGGCCTGGTGATCGTCATGTAGATCAAGCTTCCTACTATGCGCCTATACATAGTAGGATCCTCCAAAATCTCTCTTGAATTTGCACCATTCTGATCCAATGGCACTGAGATAGACTTACAGCCTGTCATATCATACTTGGACAACATGTCCAAGCCATACTCTCTGCAGTAATCCAATACCATGTGGTGACCTAATCACCTCAATGCCTAAGAAATATCTGAGCTCCCCCAGATCCTTTATCTCAAACTTCTGTCTAAGCAAGATCTTTACATCAAAGATCTCTGCATCATGGTCCCTCGTAATGATCAGGTCATCTACATAGATGACAACAAGCACAACCCCTCTATCACTGTGTCTCACATACAACGAGAAATTTGCATTGGCTACATGAAAGCTAATAGTGATAAGATATTCAAAAATCTTGTCAGACCATGCTCTTGGTCTTGTTTTAAGCCATACAAGACTTTCTTCAACCTGTGAATATGCTCGGGGTGACTCATATCCTCATAACCAGGTGGCTGCAACATATACACCTCTTCTTGCAAATCCCCATGCAAGAATGCATTCTTTACATCCATTTGATGTAAAGACCATTGCTTTGACGCAGCCACTACTATCGCAACTCTCACAGTTGCCATCTTGGCAACTGGGCTGAAAGTTTCCTCATAATCAATGCCATATGTCTGTGCATATCCTTTGGCTACCAATCTAGCCTTGTGCCTGCTTATGCTTCCATCACTGTTATGTTTTACTTTGTACACCCACTTGCATCCAATGGCTTTTTTGCCTTCAGGCAATTGTACTAAATCCCAAGTCTCATTTCCATATAGTGCATCCATCTCCTCATCCACAGCTTTCTCCCAACACACATTTCCAACAGCCTTATCAAAGCATGTGGGCTCTACAACCTGTACAACTTTTGCCATGTATGCATAGTGATGTGCCACATAACCATCATAGGTAAACCTCTGCACATAGGATTCTTCACTCTCCTAGATCTTCGCAGCTTTGCATTCATGGCTTCCATAGCCTTCTTTACACCAGGTGTTCTCATAGCTGGTATCCCAAGATCCTCATCAAGGCTCATCTCTAACCTACTAGACTCTCCATCAATATGAGAATGCCCTGCAGAAATGTCAGGCATACTAAGGGGCTTAACAACTTTCTCTTTGCCTTTATGTGATGTACTAATCACATTTGCACCAGGACTGGTATTATGACGCAGCCTGCCACTCCATGGTCTATCAACTGAACCTCTAGATGAGGACTCTCCTGGTCCACTCAAAGACTGTGATTGTTTGCTGACTTGTATTCTGTGCAACCACATTCCACTCATATCAGCCCCAATAACTTCTTTTTCAGCAGCATACCAGCTGCTCATCTCATAAAAAACAACATCCCTGCTTAATCTCAACTCACGTGTAGCAGGGTTATAACACATGTATCCCTTTTGCTCAAGGGAATATCCAATAAACACACATTTTTCAGCTTTTGGATCCAGCTTAGTTCTCAGCTCATCTGGCACATGCATATATGCAATGCATCCAAAGACTTTTAGATGAGACAAATCAGGTTTTATGCCAGTAAACCTCTCCTCTGGAGTTACATCATGTATGGCTGTAGTTGGAGTCCTGTTCATGATGTAAACTGCTGTAGAAATAGCCTCAGCCTAATAGTTATGTGGCATATTCTTCTCTCCCATCAATGCTTGCGCAATCTCAGCAATGTGCCTGTTTTTCCACTTAGCAACTCCATTTTGCTGCGGAGTGTATCTGCATGTAAACTGTCTCTAAATACCATTCTTCTACAAAAATCCAGAGAACTCATTGAAGAAGTACTCTCCCCCTCCATCTAACCTTAGGCACTTTACATGTTTCCCTGTTTGCTTTTCAACCATAACTCTGAAATTCTTAGGCACTTTACATGTTTCCCTGTTTGCTTTGCAACCATAACTCTGAAATTCTGAAAATGAGTGAACACCTCACTCTTCTCCTTCATGAAGTATACCCACACTTTCCTTGTGTGGTCAAATAAATGTCACATATAATACCTGCAGCCTCCCATAGACATGGTCTTCTCATAGGACCCCATACATCTGAATGCACAACATCTAGTGCATTTCTACTCACATTTCTGTCACGTGGAAAGACATGCTTTGTTTGCTTTCCAAATTGGCATGCTTCACATATTTTCTGCATACCTTCAACTTTAAACTTTGGCAGCCCTGTCACAATTCCTTTAGTCTACATAGACTTCATTCTCTGCACATTCACATGTCCAATTCTTTTATGGCAAATGTCTGTGTCTGCAACAATTCCTGAACTATTTGCAAACATTGCATCACTTACTTCAGGCATGTTTACATTCTATGTAAACATTCTGCCCACTCTGTTGCCTTTTGCAACCAACTTGCACTTGTCTTTAAAGTCTTCAACATAACAACCATCAGGGTTAAACCGAACCTGCAAACCCTGCTCAATCATCTGGCCAACTGAAACAGATTCTTTGTTATGTTCGGAACATGAAGTACATTTGCAAGGTACTTCACTTTGCCATAGTAGACAATGGCACATCTCCAACATGGGCAATTGGATGAGCAGTGTCATCCCCTGTTTCCATAAAACCTGGTCTTTCAAGGTTTTTCATCTCCTTGAACCACTCCCCATGACTTGTCATGTGGTTCGAAGCACCTGAATCAACGTACCATACATCATCTTTATGTGCTGCTTTAACATTTTCAGACATGGCATTAACGACATGCCGCATAACAAACAACCTTTCATTATCCTCATTGTTTTTGCTCGAGGATGCATAGTTGTTTTGCTGCAATTTTCCATTTTGCATGTTAGCCTACTTCTTATAACAATCTGCCTGCACATGTCCAGGCTTACCACAATAAAAGCATCCACGTGTCTCATTATATTGCCTTTGTCAATTTCCACGACCTCTTTGACTCCCCCTGCCTCTGAATTGGCCTCTTCCACCTGCGTGTTGTTGTTGTTGTGAAATCTGGGACTTTTGTTGTTGCTGCTGCTGGCCATAATTCTAATTACCTGTTCGACCACCTCCTTGGCCGCGTCCACGGCCTCCTTTATCTCGTCCTCTTCCTGAACTTGTGTAGAAGCCCTGTTGCTCTGAACTGTTTTTGTTTTGTGAAGAGTGTTGGTCTTCACCCAAGCTCTTCTCTTCTATAATCAACAGACACCAAATCTGTGAAATTGGGAATGTTTTCCCGAGTCTGAATAGACGTCTTGAACGCCTTGTATTGTGGTCCGAGACCACGTAGATAGACTTCCACCTTATCATCATCATCTATTGAAACACCAATAGATGCAAGTGCTCTTTCCACCAATTGACATGTTTTTTTAAGCCCTCCACAACCTTCTCATTTTCCTTAACATACTCAAAGGGTGGCAATACTTTTGGAAAACCTTCAGGAGACTTGGGTCCTCCCTAGTCATTTCTCTTCCATAACTCTATACCGCTTTCTGTAACCAATCAACATTTTTGGGGTGTACTTTGTATTGCATCAAAGGTATTCCATCACTCATATAAAACCTGAATTGCAATGGCTTTGAATGTCCAATCAAGCTATCGGCTCCATCATGTAAGCATCCCTTGACAAAGCCTTTGAAGTCTGCCACCTTTTGTAGGAGAAAGGGTGCTTGATGCATGCTAACACACTCATTAAAGATCTTCATCAAATGTGGAAATGTGAAAATGGTTTGTTCCTCAACTTCTCAGAGAAGCGGCTAAACAATGCATCAATATCTTCATGTGAGTATGACCAACCATAAGAAAACCAAGCTACACCATGTCAAACACTCCTCGTGCAACCAATAGGGATAGATAAGCAAATGCATAACGATTCTTATTTTCAGAACCACAATTGTCAAGTTGCAACAACAACGTCCTTGGCAATCTCTTGAAAAATGTCCTTAAATTTGATGGCATTAAACTTGAGGCATTGCCATTGCCCCTATCCTGCACATGTGTGTTAGTATGAAAGACTGACTGCATATGTGAAAAACAATTTCCCTCTGTATCCACATTTGTTTCTACATGTGTCTCTGCATCTGCATCCTCAATGCTTTGCTTGCAATATGCGTTTCTCTCCTTCAGCACTTCCATATGATGATACAGGGCCACAGTAGATAAAACACAATAAAAAAGATCTGTTCGTGGTTCTGCATCTGAGTTTTGTGAGCTCAAGTCACCATACATGTGTTCCTCTCCTCTTTCTAAGTTTCTTAAACATTTTGAGAGAGATGAAATTGTGAAGTTGGGATCACTTGGCCATAACCCCAATGCAAAGTGACCATAAGCTGTTTGTCCATGTCCATGAGTGAGCATTCCTGTTAAGGATACTGGAAGCCTCTCAACCCCATTGAGAGATTTAGGAACTGGTTTAATTTGTGGTATGGCAGTCTTGCTCTGGTCCATCTTATCATGTATAATACACAAATACCTGTTTGGGTTCATTTCGGAAGAGCTCCTCCAAGCATAGTATAGATTTCTACAACTCATTTGCTGCAGCATGTGTGCCCTTCTTTGTGCCATGTATCTGGCACGCTCCTCTTGATTTTTTGTTGATTCCAACTTGACCTTGATTGCCGTACAAATGTCGCATTTTGAGACTCGGTGCTGGTTTTTGATAAACTAACTGTCTTGAACTCTGTGTTCCACAATCTTGAGAATGATGGTTGTGACAGTGGCCGGTATTCGAATGAGACAAGTGTGTCATTCACTTCACGCAATATGTCCACCTGTTTGTACATTGCTGGTAGAACACGTTGGGTCTAGCGGGCTCCATGCATAGTTGTCCTTGACCTATGTGGCATTTGATTGGCATTATTATCTATGAAGCCCTGTATGATTGATTTTGCCATCTCAACATGTGTCATGCCCTTCCGTATTATCCCACTGTTGCCATGATTGACATTACATGCACCATTCAAGAACTTCTTTTTGAGCCTATAGAACATTGACTTACCGATGCCATGCATTACATACCTTGCTTTACTACAAACCTTCTTCCCATCAAATGTGAACTCAAAGCACTCGTCATCTTGACCCTGTCTATAGGCCATGCCCATGCAATCCAGTACAAATGTGTATCGTGTACTATAGCTCTGTCCCCAAAAGTGTACCCTAGCTTGCATGATTTTGGATCTATCTCCAAATTGACAACAATGAAATTTGGGAATAATTCGTGTTTTTGGCACAATTTTAAGAGTGGGTCGAGTCTACTTTGAAGAAGGAAATCTAAGAGTTGAGACCCTCAAAAGTGACATGATGGAGCATGTTACATATTACTAATGTACAACATTCAACTGAAGATGCATTCTTAAAAATATCCTTCATTTAGAGTGGCTCATCTATAATGAATGCACTGCTTTGAGTGCACAAATCCTAGTTGAGTAGTATGTCCACTACTAGAGTCTTATAGAGATGAAGTGGCTCATCTATAATGAATGCACTGCTTTGAGTGCACAAATCCTAGTTGAGTAGTATGTCCACTACTAGAGTCTTATAGAACCACTTTAAAAAGATTAACAAAATGTTCCAACAACGTAACCTTGTTTTTAAATGAAGAACCAAAACATTATGAGGTACAAGAGATTGCACTTTACAATGAGGCAAGGAATAGCCTAATATTTTGTAGCTTAAGTGAGAGTGAGTTCACAATAGCCTCTTGGTCAAAGGGCTCACAAGTCATTCACTAGATACAAAAGAGTTTACAAGCTTTATAAGATAGTTCTAACAAGTGAGGAAAGCAATAGCTTTGATTCTACAATACAAATACCATGACAAGCTCTTGGCCAAAGGGCTATTCAAAATGTATTCATGAAACAACGTTGAAGAAACTTATGCAAAAGGGCTCTTGGCCACAGGGCTATTCAAAAATGCATGAAACAACGTTGAAGAAACTTGTGCCAATAGAATAGACAACTAGAGTCTAGAAGAAAAGAATGTGGAAAAACCCAAACTTGAAATCAGGCTCGAACTCGAGGTTGAGCAAGCTAAGCTTTTAAAAAAATGCTATTTTTTTGTCGACTGCGAGTTAGTGGAGTGATTAAGGTGGTTCTCGAGAGTCCCGAGGTCATGGGATCGAGCCGACCATGGAGTGATTAAGGCGGTTCTCGAGAGTCACCGAGGTCATGGGATCGAGCCCTCTGTGGCATGTAGGGTGTGTGTTATTCTATCTAATTCCAGTCAAGCTTTTCTTTAAAAAAAAATGTTATTTTTGAAAACACAAAAATTCAAAAATAACGATGTTTTTCAAATTAGCCGTCAATGATTTTAGAATGGATGTCAAAACTGACGACTCTTTCAAATTAGCCGTCAAGCCTGTGCTTCTTCCCTCCTGTTCTATTTTTTCTCATCTGTACCTTTCCTTGACAGGACCACGAAGGCTTCTTGCTCGTTTCAAACATGCCCTTCTTCATGGACGGGCTGCAGGAGCCTTGCTCTCCATATGCTTCTTAAAAATCAAATTCTGTAGCTCCGTTGCTCTTCAATAGAAACACTTGTTAGGGAGATTCCTGTGGTATTTTTCCCCTGCATTTTCATTAAGGAAGCTACAGAAGATTAGCTGTTTACAGCAGGTTGTGCGCAGTGGAAGCTTTTTAATTAAAAGCATTATCTAGGTCTGTGAAGCTACAGAAGATCAACATTATCCAGGTCTGTGAAGCTACAGAAGATCAACGTATGCAGCTGATCACGGTTTTCGGCATCTGTCTAAACCCC
This sequence comes from Cibotium barometz, assembly GCF_041138505.1. Classification (NCBI taxonomy): domain Eukaryota; kingdom Viridiplantae; phylum Streptophyta; class Polypodiopsida; order Cyatheales; family Cibotiaceae; genus Cibotium; species Cibotium barometz. Next base: position 44,514,583 of record NC_141087.1, read on the forward strand.
TCATGCTTCTCACGATCTAGAGTGTAACTTTCTGCTGAGTTCTTGTTGCACGAATCTTCCTGATGTGATGAATCGCTGATGGTGGGTGTGTTTGTGTCCGCCTGCTGCATGAACAGTGGATGCTTCAACGTTCATCTCACCGCATGAACAGTGGATGCTTCAAAGTTCATCTCTCCTGGGGTGTGTGTGTAAAAGAGGACACTCTCATTACCTTTCTCTCACCCATCGTGGGGGGTAGAAATGGCTAGTGGGATTGCCCTTGGGATAACATGGACCCACTCGGGTTCAAAGTCTCTTCGTCGATTGGTCTCTCTAGATCAATAAAGTCGACATTAAGCCTCAAAGTTTGTGAATGGGCTTGGGACCAAGCTTTAAGCTCAAATTCAACTTGAGCAAGAATCTTGTCAACGAGGCATGCCCCTTAGTGTTTGAGGCTCAAACTTAAGTTTGAGTCTCAAATTATGATGCATGTCTCTTTGAGAGAACCCTTGCTCTAGTGTGAGTTTGAGCATGAGACTCGGTCACATTCCTAGGAAAGCTCACACTTAGGCTCAAACTTAAGTTTGAGAGGAACTTTGCTCGAGTGTGAGTTTGAGCATGAGACTCGGTCACATTCTTGGGAAAGCTCACACTTAGGCTCAAACTTAAGTTTAAACCTAGGCTTCAAACTTATTCTAGATCCCAAATTTGAATTTAAGGAAGGGCCTATCAATGAGGCATGTTGGCTAAGTTTGAGCTTGGGCTTGGGACTTGGTGTAGATCTTAAGTATAATTTTAAGCAAGGGGGCCTATCAAAGAGGTATGCTTGAGAGATTGACTCTCAAATTGAAGTTTGAGCCTAGGCTTGTTGGGACCTAGTATCACGCTCAAAATCACTTTATTGTACTCATCTAAGTTGGAGGCTCAAACTTAAGTTTGAGCCTTGGCTTGACACGTAGCCTTTTCTTAAACTCAAGAGAACAAGCCTCCTATTCAAGTTTGAGAATGGGCCTTGGGAATTGACCTTAAGCTTAAACTCAACTTTGAGCAAGGATTTGAAGATCCTTGATATCTTGTTTTAACGTTTTAGAAGAAACAAACTCTCATAAACCCCTCAAGATATTAAGCTTGAAATTCAAGCTTGAGTGTGAGACTTGGGGTTTAACCTTGGGTTGAATCCTAAGTTTATGTGCAAGCCCAATCCTCAACTTATGTCCAAAGGTTTCATATGCCTTGTAGCATTGGGCATATAAAACTTGTATCGTTTGTATTTCAATGTAAAAATGAGGACAAAAGATGTCCAATATTCTCAATATTAAATAAATATCTAAAATAATCATTAATCTAAAATAAAGATTTGTATGAATTATTTGCTATAAAACTATAATAAATGACATGACCTTTGAAAATTGGCACTTGAATAAGTGCCAAAATTTCTAAATTGGACTGTCATCGCTTCTCGCAACAATCAATGGTTGCGACGTTGTGAATGTTTGCAACATCACATTTTTTGCTAGCTCCATGGGTTTTATCATAATTTTTCATTACCCTTACCTTATGGGGACATAGCTCCTTTTCTTATTTGTCCCTTCAATGATATCATGGTCAGTGATCATGGCATCATGGTGTTTGTCATCATCAGAACTATATCGCCATCATTACCCTCTACATCATCATCCTCTTTTTCATCACTTGAATTGTTTAGGTTGTCAATATTTTTTGCATGAAGTGATCTTGAATACCCTCATCAATAGAAGAAGATTCTGTGTCCTTCACTAATGGTTCACCATTCTCAAATGTGAGTCGCCTGATCGGCCAACTAACCAAATTCAGACCTGAAACACAAGTTGAACTTGGATGCAAAGATCCTTCTATAATGACACCCAAGCTACTCTCCCCTAGTTCTCTACAATTTATAGCCTCGTATGGGTGGACCAGCAATACTACAATTTATAGCCTCGTATGGGTGGACCAGCAATACTACTCCATTGCCAAGTTTTGTAGATTTGTTGTCATCCCAGAGGATGACACTTTTCTCTTTCCAGCTCTCCCTATCTATAAAGTGATCTTCTTGATCAACAAGAAGTTCTGCAACATTATCCTCTTTGGTATTAGTAATGTCTTTGTCCATAACAAGGTTGACCAATGGCCATTTGATGATGCTTCCAACTGCTTGAGACATTGTTCTTGCATCCATTGTGGCAAATAGAATGAGATCAAAGCTTTGTTGAACATGTATTGCTGCACATGTCTCACCAATGAATTGAAAACCACATGTTTGAGATGCATCAATGGAATGAATAACTCCGCGTGCCTTCCTTGCAGAACCATCAATGAGAAACACTGAAGTACCTTGTTTTAGACCCTGCAATCCCTGAGAAAATCAAGATCTCAACAATAAGAAAGATTGAAGCGATGTTTTTACGGTAGTACACAAATCTATAAATGTAATTCAATCTCAACACGAGTTCAGGCTCCAACCAAAGTTTGAATCTCACCTATCAATGCTAGTTTGCTAGGAGGCTAGGCTCCATCTAAAGCTTGAGCCTTGCCTGCAAATGCTAGCTTGTTAGCAGGAGGCTCCTTGAGCCTCACCATCATATGTTAGTTTGCTAGGAGGCTCCAGTTAAAGTTATCATCCTCACTTGCATAATATATTAGTTTGCATATGTTAGCTAGAAGGGTAGGCTCCTCCAACAAAAGTTTCAGCCTCACCCATGCATGCTAGTTCACTTCTAGGAAGCTGAAAGTAAAGTTTGAACCTCACCCACAGATGCTAGTTTGCTTGGAGGCCAACCGAAGTTTGAGCCTCACCTTCATATGCTAGTTTGCTATTAAGAGGTCCCAATTGAAGTGATAATCCTCACCTCATGTATATGCTAGTTTCCCAAGAGGTAGGCTTCATCACCCTCTGCATCTGGCCACATCGTTTCATTGGGATATTGAGTCAAGGTATGGTGTCAATTAGCCATCAATGTTTCATAGCTACAAAAGGCAAAGGTGAGTGGTTACAACAGCAGCAAAGGCAAGCAGCAAAGGCAAAGAGAAAGCAATAGAGAGAAACAATATGCTAGTGAAGAGAATGTGACATGAAAATGAGCAAATGGACATTGGATTTGAGACTCTTCTCCTTCGTGAGGCTCAAACTCAAGTTTGAGCCATTGTGCATTATATAGATTTTAGTTGAATTTTTAATCGCATAGTTTATAAGTATATTTGGGTGTATGGGAAAAGAGGGAAGAAAAGAAGAAATCTCAAGCTCAAGCTCAAGCTCAAGGCTCAAACTTGAGTTTGAGCCTTGTCTATTACACAAGCAAGTAGGAATAGAGAGGGAAGCTAGGATAATCCCAGAGAACAAATGGGGTGTGGGTGAAGAAGGGTATATAAACAAAAGTGGTGGGTGAAGAAGGGTATATAAACAAAAGTGAAACTAAATATAATCAAAAGACTTGGGGCCTGGGCCTGGGCCTGGGCCTGGGGCCTGGGGCCTGGGCCTGGGCTTGGGCTTGGGAGAAGAAACCGAAACCAAAGCCTTCTTTCTGCCTCCTCGCGCTCCCGAGTCTCGTCGCACGGCTGCTATGGCGCTCCCTCCCGACCGTGCACCGCCGCCCGCCCCGTCTGCCTCCTCGCGCTCCCGAGTCTCGTCGCACGGTTGCTGCGGTGCTCCCTCCCTACCGTGCACCACCCGTCGCTCCCTCCCGCCCGCCCCGTCTCTCTCGTTGCAGCGCTCCGCGCCCCACCCCTCTCGTTTCAAATTCAAATTCCCCCCTTCCCCCCCCACTTTAAAATTCAAATTTCCCCCTTCCCCCCCAACTTTGAAATTCGAATTCCCCCCCCCCCCAACTTTGAAATTCAAATTTCCCTCTTCCCCCCCAACTTTGAAATTCGAATTTCCCCCCCAACCGCACTAGCCGTGTTCCCACATCGTGAAGACACGTCCCATCCATGTAAAAAAAGAATGTCTCGCCTTAATTAGAAACAAAGTGCAAAGTGTCCAACGTTCCATCCATGTAAAAAAAGAATGTCTCGCCTTAATGAGAAACAAAGTGCAAAGTGTCCGACCTCGCGTTTGAACCAAACCAAATGACCTGCGAACCCTAAACACGATTCTGCACCTAAAGCGATTCTGTGTGGTGAGCGTATAGTGCTCGTCATCGTAATCGCCATCACGCATGCGATTCTACACCCAAAGCGATTCTGTGTGGTGAGCGTACAGTGCTCGTCATCGTAATCGCCATCGCGCACGCCATTCTATGCACAATAATCATCTCTGTTTCTTGTCTCTGAAGTACTCGCTGAGCCCTGTGTCCTCCTGCGTTTCAAATAGTTTCTTTTTCTCCTGCACAATCGACACGTCTGCATTGGTTCCGACCTCTGTTTCTTGCAAAACCATCACGCCCACACGCCATCGGAGACTTCAAGCATCCGTCATGTCTGTGTGACATCATCGAAGACTTTCGTACGCCCATCTGTGTTTCGTGTGTTCCCTCATCTAATTGAATACTTTACGCAACAAGTAAGTCCTTCTTTAATTGATTACAATAATCAATATAAATGCTTACTTGATTGCACGCTAAGTGTGCCATTTGTCAATCGTTGCTCGTCGCAGATTGTTTGCACTTCTTGCTGCTCTCTTTTGTATCTTCACATATGTCGAGAACCTGTAAAAGTGATCTTTGTGCACATTATATAATCTAAATGACAAGGGTTCCCTATATAAACATGGTATATGTGTCACATATCTGAGTGCACAACTTGGATATAGACTCCACCTTAAGTTCGAGCCTCCCCTACATAGAACTTATGTGTTAACGCTTGACCTAGATTGAGTCTTTGTTCTCCATATTAGTGTACCCTGGCCTTAAGGCTCGAACTTGAGTTTGAGCCTTTGCTCTCCATGCTAGTGCACCCCAGCCTTAAGGCTCGAACTTGAGTTTGAGCCGCTCCTTTGCTCTCCATGCTAGTGCACCCCGAAGGCTCGAACTTGAGTTTGAGCCTTTGCTCTCCATGCTAGTGCACCCCGGCCTTAACGCTCAAGCTTCAGATTGAGCCTTCGTTCTCCATGCTAGTACACCCCGGCCTTAAGGCTCGAACTTGAGTTTGAGCCTTTACTCTCCATGCTAGTTAAGGCTCGAACTTGAGTTTGAGCCTTTGCTCTCCATGCTAGTGCACCCCGGCCCTAAGGCTCAAACTTCAGATTGAGCCTTTGCTCTCCACATGCTAGTGTACCCCGGTGTCTTAAGACTCAAACTTAAGTTTGAGCCTTTGCTCTCCATGCTAGTGTACCCCGACCTTAAGGCTTGAACTTCAGATTGAGCCTTTGTTCTCCATGCTAGTGTACCCCGGCCTTAAGGCTCGAACTTGAGTTTGAGCCTTTGCTCTCCATGCTAGTGCACCTCGGTCTTAAGGGTCAAACTTGAGTTTGAGCCTTTGCTCTCCATGCTAGTGCACCCCGGCCTTAAGGCTCGAACTTCAGATTGAGCCTTCGTTCTCCATGCTAGTGTACCCCGGCCTTAAGGCTCGAACTTGAGTTTGAGCCTTTGCTCTCCATGTTAGTGCACCCCAGCCTTAAGGCTCTAACTTCAGATCGAGCCTTCGCTCTCCATGCTAGTGTACCCCAGCCTTAAGGCTCGATCTTCAGATCGAGCCTTTGCTCTCCATGCTAGTGCACCCTGGTCTTAAGGCTCGATCTTCAGATTGAGCCTTCGTTCTCCATGCTAGTGTACTTCGGCCTTAAGGCTTGAACTTGAGTTTGAGCCTTTGGTCTCCATGCTAGTACACCCCGGTGTTAAGGTGGCTCGACCTTCAGATTGAGCCTTTGTTCTCCATGCTAGTGTACACCGGGGCCTTAAGGCTCGAACTTGAGTTGGAGCCTTTGCTCTCGATGCTAGTGTACACCGGCCTTAAGGCTCGAACTTCAGATTGAGCCTTTGTTCTCCATGCTAGTGTACTCCGGCCTCAAGGCTCGAACTTGAGTTTGAGCCTTTGCTCTCCATGCTAGTGCACCCCTAGCATTTGAGTGCACAACTTGGATATAGACCCCACCTTAAGATCGAACCTCCCCTTATGTGAAAAGGCTCATTCTCCATGCTTAACTTTATATGGAACTTGGCCTTAAGGCTCTAACTTGAGTTTGAGCCTTGCCTATCTATGCTAGCGTATCCCTAGCATATGAGTGCACAACTTGGATCTAGGCTCCAGCTTAAGTTCAAGCCTCTCCTACATAAAACTTGGCCTTAAGGCTCGAACTTGAGCTTGAGCCTTGTCTCTATATGCTGGTGTACCCCTGTCGTCATATGAGTGCACAACTTGGATCTAGGCTCTAGCTTAAGTTCGGGTTTCCCCTATATGGAACTTGGCCTTAAGGCTCCCCTATATGGAACTTGGCCTTAAGGCTCCAATATACTAGTGTACCCCTAGCATATGAGTGCACAACTTGGATCTAGACTCCAGCTTAAGTTCAAGCCTCCCATACATGGAACTTCGCCTTGCCTCTCTATGCTAGCGTACCCCTAGCATATGAGTGCACAACTTGGATCTAGGCTCCAGCTTAAGTTGAGCTTCTATATGGATTAAGTAAATGCAAGTGAGGCCCCCGCTATTCAAGAAAACTAAGTGAAGCATCAATAATTGTAGCATGCATAGGATGATGTGGATGCAAGAGCAAACCCATGCTTCACATGCAGCAATGTATTGCCAGAAGGAGAAACTATAAAAGCAAATAAGTTTTACTTATCATGGACACTTTTCACCCAGCAGACATGACTAGCAGTAAACTAGGAAAGGACAATTCTATTGTAAAGCTAGGATTGAAGATCATTGAATTTTCCAATCAAGAAGACTCAGGGGTGGATAATGTGGAGGACCTGGTGAAAGCGGTGAGGCATGCAAAGAAGGCTTTGGATTCATGAAAAAAGTCCATACTTGAAAAGGAGACAACCACTCAAGTTAGGAAAATTGTAGAGAAAAAAGGCAGGGCCATAGTGAAGAGTGCACTTAAAGCATCTAGAAATGCTGGTGCAACTTCTTCAAAACATAAAAAGGAGGGTGACAAAACAAAAGTCCTTGATGTAAGCACAATAGTAGCTGAAGACATGGCAGGCTCTCAGGTGCAAGAAGAGGAGCAAGCACTTGCAAAGAAGAGAAAGGCAAAGCACTCTACAAAGGTTCAAGAAATCTCTTCAAAGAGGCAAAGGACAAAACCAGCAAGTGGTTCAAAGGAGATAGATGCGTCCAATGACGAGCTGATGGAGGTTGAGACTCCAAACAAGGGCAGCAAAGCAATGATCTCATTAGAAATAAAGAAGGGATATTATCCCTTTGGTCTAAATGAGGTCTTCAGTATTGATGTGATGAAATGTTATCCTGCTCCTTCAAACTATGTGTATAGAAGGTTAAATAAGGATTGGGTTCGTATTTTGACCCAAGACTTTATTGAGGACCCAAAGCAAGAGGAGATACTTGCAATTTTGATGCCCTGTAATCGTGCTACGAAATAACCCCTTCATAAACTCGCAAAAGAAGATATTCATAAAGTTGAATATTGGATTATCTCTGGTCAACACTCCATTAGTATTGCAAAAAGCTTGCAGGCTCTAAATATGGCTAAAGTGACCCCTCAACTGTGTCAGCAATTTAGGTTCAGGAGATCAAAGATAATTGTAAATTGCCCAAGATTTCTTGTGACATTTCCAAGGATGCAAATTTATCTGTTGTAAAGTCAATGCAAAAGGAGCCATTCCTCGATCAACTTCTACAAGCTCGAGCAATGGCATGCAAATGGTCATCCTAGTAAACCTTTGCCTGGTGTCAATCAACCCAAGATGGACGAGTCTTGGAAGGTACTCTTTTGATTCTTTGCTATATCTTGGTAAATCATAGACATACATTACTTCTTCTTTACTTTTCATAATATCTTTTACGGATCTATAGTTTCAAGTGTAGCAGTAGCATAAGAAAGATGCATGTGAGGCTTCTTCTCAAGTTGCATAAACTTAATAGTTTGGTTTGAAATTGAACTTCAAGCCTCACCTCTCTGTGATGGTGTAGCACTTGCATATCTAATTATGGCTCGACGAACTTAAGTTGGAGCCTCACTTGCAAGTGCTAGATTTGCATACGAAGGTGACGCCGCTCAAACCTAAGATCAAGCATCACCATTATATACTAGTTTAGCACTGGCAAATGAGGCTCAAACTCAAGTTTGAGCATAAGCTCCAAATGATTGAAAACCCATAGATGCATGATTCTTCCTCCTAATATTTTGTGATATCTATAGTAAGGGGGCTAACTTCTTACTTTGCAACTTTGCAGGCCTTTGTGGAGACCACGGAGCACACACTACATAAGAATTTTGTCAAAAATGATTTACACTTGCTTCTATGTGATGATGATGTATGGCAGAAATTGGTTAAGATCATGAGGCTATATGCAAAAGGCTTGCTACCAAATACAAAGGGCAAAACTCGAACTAAAGGTCTTGATCAAAATCCCAAACTTCCAACTTTGAAGAGTGGGCAAATTTAGCAGGCACCAAGAACAGTCACGCTAGGCCCAACGTTGTTTAGGTGCATTTTAGGCCTTCAAAAGAGTGAAGTTTTGGACATTCAAATAGCACTTCTTGACAAGAGAATATTGCTTAAGAAGGGAAATCAAACCCATCAAAGAATGGATATGGAGGAGATGGCTTGGAAGCTAAAAACAGATCGAGTGCTCAAAGATGCAATAACCGCCTTCTATTTCTTCTATTTTGATCTGACAAGGGAAAAGATGACTTGTGAGACATATAAGCTAGGGGAGTATGAGACCTTGCTACGCGAGACATCCTTCATTGACTCTCCGTCAGCAGTTGCAACTTTTTCAGTTAGGTCTCCATGACCTTAATCACAAGATGGTCACAATGCTTTCCCAGCAATCTTGACATAAAACAGTCATTTACAAATAGCATTTACAAACAGTCACAAAATACAGTTTCTATATTAACTCTCATTTTTCCACATTATCCCTCATCAATCCACATTGCTTATTCCACATTCCAGTTATATGTGTACTCATCCCATCACATCATTTTCCATCTCATCACTTCAGATTCCTTCACATCACATATCATATATTCACATCCATACATATATCTACATCCACATCCACATTCACATCCATACATCCACATCTACATCCATACATCTATTTTCACATCCACATCTACATGCACATTCATGCATCCACATCCATACATCCACATCTACATGCACATTCACATCCATACATCCACATCTATATGCGTACATTCACATCTACATGCATACATCCACATCTCTATGCATACATCCACATCCACATTCACATTCTCCTCCATACATCTACATCTACATGCATACATCCACCTCCACATTCACATCCACATCTATACATCTACATCTACATGCATACATCCACCTCCACATCCACATCCACATCTACATCTACATGCATACATCCACCCTCCACATCCACATCCACATCTATACATCTACATCTACATGCATACATCCACATCTCCATTCACATCTACATCTATACATCTACATCTACATGCATACATCTACATCTCCATTCACATCCACATCTATACATCTACATCTACATGCATCCATCCACATCTCTATTTACATCCTCATCTATACATCTACTTCTACATGCATACATCCACATCTCCATGCATACATCCACCTCCACATTCACACTCACATCCATACATCTACATCTACATGCAAACATCCACATCTCCATGCATAATAAAACTCTTTTAATTAATCTAGGATGATAGTTCCTAGAATATGGTAGGAAGTCCTCTTTTTATGCTTTGAATGAAATTATTTTATGCGTAATTTCTATAAAAATTTTGCCATAGCTCCGCTACTATGACTGATAAATCTCAATTTTTTCTTAAGGGATAAAGCTTATCATTAAGGAAATAATTAGAATGGTCTCTAATTGGATCATCAATCCATAATGGATTGAATCATCATTATACATAAACTAAAAGCATAGAAAAAAGCCATTAATTTGGCCTCAAGCCTAGCTTAATCTTGGATTAAGGAAAAGCCTTATGAAAAACTTCATTTGGATTGAAAAGGGTCATGAGTATGACCATTTCTTAAGTGAGAGAGAGAAAAACCATTAGAATTAAATATAAATAGAATTTTATGTAATTCTTTACTATCATTAATTAATTAACTTCAATAGCATTTCAAAAACCATACCAATTAAGCTTCTCAAGCTTGAGAGGGGTTGAGAAGAGAGAATCATTGAGAAATTATAGAAAAGATCAAAATTCACTATACTTATCTTATAATTTGCTTGATTCTTTGATCACGGTAGAGGCCCCCAATCAATCAATTGGTTTAGTATGTTGATGGAGCCACCAATGGGGATTTAAGAAAGAGAGAAGTGTCAAAAACTAGTGAATTATTAAAGAATTTCACAGTTCTTGGCTTAGGTGGAGTAGAGTAACAATGCATAAGACACTATATTTTTTTCAACAAGGGGAGACTTCTATTTATAGGAAAATTTGAGCTCCTAACCAAACAAACTGATTCTAGAATTTTCCAAGTCAATTTGGTCACTTTTTGACCATTTTTAGGTCAGTTAAGCTAACTTTTTGGAACTAGACTTGAATGAGGAGAGAGGAGAGATGAAATATCTCAATTTTTATGAGTTTAAAACTCATTCAAGCATGTGAAATATGCACCTCCTTTAAAGAACTCTCCTTCCTTACATATGTGTCATAGTTTTTTTTTACTAATAAACCTTGTACATTTTCAACTCTTCATCTTATGTGAAATATGCACCTCCTTTAAAGAACTCCCCTTCCTTACATATGTGTTTTTTTACTAATAAACCTTGTACATTTTCAACTCTTCATCTTATGTGAGCATTTACTCATTTTTGGATACCCAAAATATCTCATATTTTTAATATTGCTCATAGTTTTTTACTAATAAACCTTGTACATTTTCAACTCGTCACCTTATGTGAAATATGCACCTCCTTTAAAGAACTCCTCTTCCTTACATATGTGTCATAGTTTTTTTTTACTAATAAACCTTGTACATTTTTAACTCTTCATCTTATGTGAAATATGCACCTCCTTTAAAGAACTCCCCTTCCTTACATATGTGTTTTTTTACTAATAAACCTTGTACATTTTCAACCGTTTCATCTTATGTGAGCATTTACTCATTTTTGGATACCCAAAATATCTCATATTTTTAATATTGCTCATAGTTTTTTACTAATAAACCTTGTACATTTTCAACTCTTCACCTTATGTGAGCATTTACTCATTTTTGGGTATCTTCTTTTTACAAATTGGATTTATCTCCTCCCTACACATGTATTGATGCTATTGGCCCATAGGAACCTTAATTGGACCATAGTCTAAAGATTTCTCAAAATCTAGACCCTTAGACTAAGGTTCTTTATACCTATTTCCAATTAATTCCAATTGCACATTTGAAAATTCTTTTTGAGTTTCTGTTTCAGGGGAATTCATCTTAATTATATGAGATATTTTTCTATCCAAAAATATTCAAAATCTGAATATTCTCTCTCTAGAATATTTTCTCTCTCTAGGTTAAAACAGTTATATTTTTGAAGAGGGATTGATTATAGGGGAAGATACTAGACATCAAAAAAGGGGTGGGGGAGGAATCTTACATTCTACCCCACTTAAAAAATGCGAGATGTCCTCATCTCGCAAACTGGGATAATTTCGCAAGATGCACGAATATGAGACTTAGAGAAAAATTTTAATCAAGATTAATCACCAAGAAAAGTCTTAAAGAAAGCAAGATAAGAACAAGATTTAAACTTTATTCATTCTCGGAACTTATACAGTAAAGATAGAAGAACTCTTTACACTTCCATAAGCCCGTCCATCATATGGTCACAAAAGCAGCACTCGCAAGCTGCACAAGTATAGGGTAACTCATCTATGGGAATGATCCTACTGGTTATTGCCGCACCTATCTCAGTGGTATGAGGTGATTTGACAAAAGGACCTTTGAGAGGCAAAGCCAAAAACGAGATAAAGGCATATCTTCTCATGAGGAAGAAAACACGGCAGTAAGAAGACCCGCTCAGAATACCCAAGATGCCTTGATCTCATGATGCAGTAGTATCGGGAATCCAAACCCAAAGCTTCAATAACCATGGCCAAGTGGACATTGTTACGAAAGTGCTGATGTCCCCAGGGTGTTACCCTAGTTATGTTTTGATAGGTCCGTCATTTGGTCTGAGCTACAGAAATTCCTAGGTGAGGAAAAAGTGAGCGCTCATACTGTTCTATAAAGTCTTTCTTCATAGACTCTCTTGCGTCTTGAAGGTGAGAAATCATCAGGGATAAAACTAGTTCTTGTTGCCAAGCCATGAAGGAGATTAAGAAAGAAAGGAGATTGATGGGAGTAAGATTACTGTGAGCGACAAGTAAAGTTACGACTTATATAAAGGAAGGAGCTAGCGTAACCTAGAAGCCAACGGTAACTTGCCACTGAAGTTTTATCGTCTTTCCATGATTTGGGTTTGACACATTTTTCTATAGAAGGCATTAAGAATTTTGAGATGAGGAGATAAAGAAGCTTGTAGGCTAAGTCACCTACTTTCATTGAATTTAGATATAAGGCTCACAATATCTGGGGGATAACTTCTTATACTTCCCAAGAGATAAAGAACTTCTTTTGGGCCGTACTCGAATGAAAACCAAAACCTTGGTATCCAAAACACCGATTCTCACTTCTGAACTCATTGTTCTAAAACTTAAAACAGGTGGGACTCCTGAGAAGTATTCTAGGGAAAGGGTCTTCCTTTTTTAAACAGAAACTTTCTTTTATTTTAGAGAGGGGATAATTATAAGATCAGAAAGGGAGATTCTTACTCCTGTATACCTCGAAGGCTGGGGAGGAATCTTACACTTACTATTAAGAAATTACACTTACTCCATATCCTAGTGTAGCAGTGAGGCTCAAACTTAAGTTTGAGCCGTACCTCCACTTGTGTCCAACCTTGGGGATGTCTTCCAACACAAGGCAAAATCTCAAGTTGAGCGATCTTTACTTTGCCCTTGTAAGTGAGGCTCAAACTCAAGTTTGACCCTTATGTGAAAGTCTTGGCAGGTAATATGGTTCCTAATTCATTATGGTACATCACTCAATGTTGAGTAATCTAAGTTTGGATATAAAGTATATGTGTAGATATAAAAATGACTAGTATTGTATTAGCCTTGGTGTATTATTTAAATCCTAAAAGTAATAGCATTTTATTTTAATCTTACAGATATATACAAAGAAGGGAAAGACGAAGATAATATTACTCAACTAGAACATCATCATGAAAGCCCTACTAGAGAGATCAACTCTCATGATTCAAATGCTAGAAATAATGAAGACAACATGGTGGAGGTAGAACATATCGATGATTTAGCTTTGCAAACATCTTTAAGGCCTTCAAGTGATAGGACTAAAGAGACTAAGGACATTCCTGATTTGCAAGTTAATGTTGAGGTTAGTGAGAATAAAGATAAAGTTAATGAAGAGCTTCAAGAGACTTTTGCAACCAAGGAGAGACAAGAAGAGATTGTCGAACAAATTGATGAGGCTACATATGCTACGAAGAAAGGGAAAATAGTTGAAATCAAGGACTCTGTGGCAGAGGGTGTTGAAGAAATTGACGAGGCTACATATGCTACGAATAAAGAGAGAATAGTTGAAATCAAGGACTCTGGCAGAGGGTGCTAAGAAAACTAAAGGTAGATCTTTTTCAATAGGATGTTATTTAAGATGATTTATTCAGCAATTTTGTGTGTTAAAAAGTATGTTTCTCAGCGAGAGTTGTTTTTGCAGGTACAGCTGCTTTTAACAATCACAAGTTAAGTGCACAAGAAATAGAGCAACGTGTTGAGGAGCTACGTTCCGTTACACAAAAGAGTAGGCCTCTAGGAAGTTTATATTCTTTTGAGAGAGATGGAGATAGATTAGTATTTCAATCTTCACCAATCAATAGTATTCTTCTTTTTGAGAGAGATGGAGATAGATTAGTATTTCAATCTTCACCAATCAAGAGTAGGCCTCTAGGAAGTTTATATTCTTTTGAGAGAGATGGAGATAGATTAGTATTTCAATCTTCACCAATCAACGTGTTGAGGAGCTACGTTCCGATACACAAAAGAGTAGGCCTCTAGGAAGTTTATATTCTTTTGAGAGAGATGGAGATAGATTAGTATTTCAATCTTCACCAATCAATAGGGAAATGCAATCAAGTCTAGGAGCCATCGTCATAGATGAGTATGGGAGCATGAAACGAAAGTAAACTTGTGGATGTTTTGTTGTAATTAGCTCTCATTGATAATATAGGATCACTTGTTTTAACATTGTTAAGTATGTAAACACATTAAAGTGGTATCATTCTTCTGTATCGTATGCAGAAAATATTCCTCGTGCAATCACCATAAAGAAACATGCACTTATACTTGATCTTAATGGAGTTTTACTCAACAAGGAAGAGAAGAGGCATCCACAAACAAATTGTATTCGAATTGATATTGGTCGCACCATAGTTATTACTCACCCCGGGTGTTTTGAATTTTTGGATGAGATTTGCTAGAACTTTCATGTTGGTATTTGGTCCACCATGCTACACAAGAATGTTTGTGCCTATGTAAACACTCTTGAACAGTATGCACACTATTGAGGCTATGTTTAAACCTTTACTCAAGGTTTGGAATCAGTGCTGCCAAGATATTTGCAATAAGAAGAATACATTGCTTATTTTGATGGTAGCCCTTTCAAGGGATGTGTTAATCCAAAAGACAACTTTCTCTTCCCTGAAAGTTTTCAAGGAGGGCACGACTACGTACTGTGCAATGATCTTCTACCCTACCTTTTAAATCTAAATAATACAAATGACATTAGGTCTATTATTTTGCTTAATCGGCTAGGTCAATCTTCTATCACACATGGTCATAATTTATTTATCAATTTTCAAGATGTATTGGAAGAATGGCTCTAATTCACCTCCCAATTTTTGCGAGAAGAGCTCAATGAATATTGAGATGAAGTGGAAAACTCATCTTGTGCATCTTCATACTTACCATTGTATGGTGATAAGCTAAAGTATGTCCAATCAAGAGGGTAAAAAAGAGAAGTAGAATCCATAAGCAAGGATCTAGCAATGTTGGCATCCAAAGCTGGAGTACCATTACTATCCAAAGACCAGCTAAGCTTGTTAAAAGTGTGTTACAAAAGAAGGATTTTGAGTGATCAACATGCTATTGCTTATGCTACTCGCTTGGGATATGATCGTGGTCATCTCATAAGTGGAGTTGTAGCAAAAGCATACATATCAAGGCTACAAAAGGCTTACTTGAGCTTATGGGTAGGATAATGTCTGGTTTCATTAAACATTGAGTGACAGTATAATCAGATTCCAACCTAACCCATACTAGTTGTTGCTGCAGGTCGAAAAGGAAACCATTTCTAAGGTCTAAGCGTGCAGTTTGAAGTATGGGATCTACACAAATATCAAGACTTGTTGGGTACAAAATGTTTGGAGCCATTTTGTACTAAAAGCCCATAAGATAGACTTAGGCTTTGGCCAAAACAATGTGCTTAGATGGGTTTAATTTTTGGATTGTACGAGCCAAATCTTTACACTATTGTATCAAGCAATCAAATGCCTCCAAACTTACTGTCATTTGATTATCTCTTTTGTCAATATTTGCAATTCGATTGCAATGAAGATGTGTTTGTTTTTTATTGAAGATATTGCCTTGTCAAGGTGTAAGGCTATCAATATTATAATTTAATTTGGATAGACTCAATTATCTCAACAGTGAAAATCTTTTATACATCATATTCAATAAATTTGATGCAATTTAGCATTGACAATATACTCGCTCTTTTATTTTTTTGGTTGAACTTCTGAGGTATTGGAGCATTTGTCTACTATGAAGGTTTAAGACCATCCATATCATGGATGAATGCTCCTGTGTGGACGTTTTCATCGATTTCTAATCAACATTTGCACTTTTTTATGTTTATTTTTCATTTCTTGTAAAGCAATAACCAGATGGATGTGGTTTGTAGGAGTGCATCATGCAAGTTCTATTGGGGCTTTATAGGTGGCATTGCCATATAGGCATTGAGATTATTTGGAGCTTCTTCAAGACTAGGCATGGAAAGGGGGAGTATAATGGAGCGGGTGCATGTGTCAAATGTGGTCTTCATCTCAGTACCAACTTTGACATGATATAGATATATGATTGGCACAAATTACTACAATTAGTTCTTATAATTGCAATAAAGAGATGCCTTACTAAAGACATCAGAGCCGCCATTTACAAGGTTAGCACCTTGGTGCTTTGGATCTCCAGTAAGGAAATAAGAAGAGATACCTTGCAGTCAGCCCCTCTAAACTCCTTGGAGGCCATGTGCATGGTTGAAACGTTCCTACCAACAAGCATCTTGACCATTCATATGCACTTGTTAGTTCGTGTCATCGATGACGTTGCAGTTGTGAAGGGATTGTTCATAGTCATTGGATGGTTTTTCTTGGATGTTTTTTCTAGAGAGGTTCGTGACAACTCTAAAGGGATTTGTTTGTCAATGAGCTCGTCCAGAGGGGTAGTATGGCTGAAGGATGGCTTGTACGAGAAGAATCTCTTGTTTATATAACAGAATTTCTGAGTACATCCAACCTAGAGATGCCTCGACTATGGAGCCATGAAGAAGATGAGAGAGTAGTTGGGGAAGTGCCACAAGGAAATGGGCTCGTAAGGGAAATGGACAACTCTTTATGACAGAATATCAATAAATTTTTCATCTTGAACTCAAATGCTATGGTTAAATTGATTTAAAGATATGAGGAGGTCAAGGTACAACATATCATTGCCTGATAAATTTTTAGGAGGAGTCAAACAACAAGAAACCTACTATATCCTCCAAATCTTGCACAAGTACCTGCCTTTCCTTCAAGTATATAGCTTGATTTAACAATAACACAAGCAAAACATGATTGTGATTGGCATGTAAGTGATCGATCTCCTTGACTACTGTCTCGTAAATAAATAAGAAAGTGTATTTATCATGCATCACCTTACATGCTAATTCTTGGTGTGCTTGTAGTATCATAAATATGGTGCACTATGGTCATACGGCCAACATCTTCAAGTGGAACGAATAGATTGTAAAATCACAATATTTAATAGCGGCGTCAAGGCTAACTTCATGTGCAAGAAAGTCAATTAAGTGTGCAAGTGACTTGAATGTCAAAGTTGGCATGCTTGATTATTATGGAACCGTTTAAAATATCTTCAAGGTTGCTTTTAGAAGGTTTGACATGTTTATCTTTGATGTGAAGTGGTTTAAGGTAGTAACAAATGGACCAAATACAATCGTAAGGAAAGACAAGAGTGGGTTTGTTCAAGTTGACTCAATGAAGTTTTGGACCAAATACAACCGTAAGGAAAGACAAGAGTGGGTTTGTTCAAGTTGACTCAATGAAGCTTTGGACCAACTAGAGGGACACCTTTTTGCTACCAAAACATTGTGAGAAAGTCATCTTTAAAGGCAGATCTGAAGGATCCAAGATGGTTGTTTTGTAGTCCAAGTTGCTCCTCATAGAGCAAGGAAATTTTTGAAGGCAAACAACTAGAAGAAGAACCAGAGAATCATAATGATGGAGTTGATATTGTCAAGAAACTCAAAAGCTAGATGATAAAGTTGATGTTGAAATCCAAGAGCCAATTGCGATTAATATAGTAGCTATGGATACTAGGCATGAGGGACAGATTCAAGAGCATATGGAAGAAAGGTAATTAAGTTTTGATGGGGATCTAAGTGCATCCAATGAAGGGGAGCAAATAGATGATCTTGATCTTGTAGAAGAATGAGACATTGACCAATTGGTTCAAAATTCTTTAAGTGACATTGAAGAGGATGTAGAAGCGTTCCTTGAGATTGATCTTTTTGGGGCCATGGATCTAGCCGAGGATGATAGAATAGATGATGATCTATGCCTTTGTAATATTCATCGATTTTAGTATACATATGCAAGATTTCACTACTGTCTCATCGTCGCCATGGATCTAGCTGAGGATGATAGAATAGATGATGATCTATAACTTTGCAATATGCAAGATTTCACTATTGTCTAGGATGATAGACGCTCAAGGCCAGCAAGAACTGCATACCCCCGGGTCACTCTGTCTCAGACTGCCTGAGCCATGGAGAAGCGTCGAGCTGAGCTAGTAAATGTGATGCCAAGGTAAACATAAGAGCTCACCACCTCGACCCGCGCAAAAGACATAGTGGATCTCCAAGCAGTTCCAAACACTCCAAGGTTTTAGTTCTGGGAGCTAGCTAGCCAAAGGTTGTAGCTATAAAACCGTTTTCTCTCCAACCATTCTAGTTGTGGTATTAGGAAGGATTCCCCTTTCTCTATAGGGTTGGTGCTTCTCATTCTTAAGCTAGGTTATTTAGGGTCCATGTTGGGAGAGCGGAAACCTCCCTGCCTGGTCTTTCTAGTGGGCGCTCTCTCACTTGTTAGGGCAATTTGATGATTCTTTGACTCCCAGTCACATCGGTTGGACCACCTATGATGATCTATTTAATGACGTCAACAAAACTCTCGTAGGGGAGTCAGGCACTCCAACTTCTTTATCCATATGCATCTTTGAAGAGATAGGTTAGGCCTCACTCAAGCTACTATCTTTGCTATATGCTCCATTTCTAGGATTTCTTGGCTCTTGTGAGAGTCTCAAGGATTGTGAAGCATGTAGAGATTCTTCTTGTGCGAGGGTGTTAGCCTTGGAAGTCCCTGGTGTAAATAGCCCTACATAAGGGAACTTTTTACCCTGTTCTAGCAGGGATTTTCTCCCTCGTGTGTGAACACACTCTTGTGTGTTAGCCACATCATCCCTAAAACTACACTTCTACTCCACTCATTTCATATCATTATCATCAAGTACTTTCTAGCTTCATAACTTTGTATCCCTTGCTCTCTGAGCTCTTGTATGACTGTGTGTGCGTGTGTGTCTGTGTGAGTGTGCAAAGTATATTCTCCCTCATCCAACATTGGTATCAGAGTAGTGTTCAGAGTCTTGATTTCAGAGCTTGCATTTGCATTCAATTGACAGTCCCCCGCCAGCGGTGTTCGCGTTTGCTCTTACCTCGACATCCTGCACTTGGCCTTGACACCCTCCTCATTGGCCTAGTTTTCAGAGATTTGCTGCTGCAGAGCCAATAGCTTGTCACCATTAATCTCTGAAGCGATGAAGTAGGTGTACATTGTTGGTCTTCTTCAGTCTCGCCAACTGACCATCCTTTCATCTATGCCTCCTCACAGCTCTTGGGTAAGCTCTCACACTTTCCACATAGTTCTAGGGTTTCTTCTTTCTATTATACATTGGTCAGCTTCCTTTTTTGCTGCTATGGTGGGCAGCCCTGCACACTAGCACTACACTTAGCTTAAGCTTCAGAAGCTTTCTGCATCGGATTTCAGTATTCACCATTTTTTGTGTCGTTGTTTAAGTACCAGCTTTCAACATTCAGCATTGGACTTTTGCATCTATCGACTTTACCTAGGCAGCCATCGAGCATTCCATTTGGCATTGACTTTTGCATCTATCAATTTTGCTTGGTCAGCCATTTAGCTGCCTCAGCAGCTTGGCTTGGTCAACAAATCAGTCTAACTGCATCCATTAATTTTTCTTAGTTAGCCATTCAGCTTCATCCAGAAGCTTGGCATGGTCAACAAATTAGTCTTTGGCTTTCCTCATTCAGCATTCACACATTCAGCATTCAGCTTTAGTTGTGCTCAATTAGCCATTCAGTTGCATTTGTTGGTTTTGCCTGATCAGTAAATCAACCTTCAGATTTTAGCTTTTGGCATTTAACTTCCTTGTTCATTAGCAGAGCTACATCAATCGACTATAACCTTTCAGATGTTCAGCGTTTGGCTTTTCTTATTCAGCCATTCAGCTTCAAGCATTCTGTATTTAGCATTCCCCTTCAGTAGCGAGCCATTCATCCATTCGGCTTCAGGCATTTAACATTAAGCATTTAGCTTTAGGCTTTTAGCCATTCGATTTAAGTAATCAGCTTTCAACGCTTGGCATTTGACATTCAGCTTTCAGTCGTTTGGCATTTGATTGTGGCTTTCCACATTAGTATCAGCTTTTAATCTTTAGCTATCAGCATTTAGCAGTTGGTCGGGTTTACTTTCTTGGCCGAATTTACTCCATTGGTGGCTGGGTTTACCCATTCAGCAGTCACCTTTAAGCTTTGGCACTCTGTATTCGGCATCTGAATTTTGAACGTTTGCCTTTGACATTCGACATTTGGCTTTTAGCTTTCATCTACTGATTTAGTCAGCCGATTCAAATTCCACCCATCACAGCTGGTTCAGTGTCTATCCGTTAGCTGATTCCACGTTAGCTTCTGACCTGCTGACCTACCCGATGCCACGTTAGCTTTTGACATGCTAACCTGCTGATGCCATGTCACCTTCTAACCTATTGACCTATTGATGCCACATTAGCTTCCAACCTACTGACATCACGTTAGCTTCCAACTTGATGACTCTATGATAGCAGATTCTGCACCTGCCGAATCCGCACCGCATTTGTCGATTTTGCATGCAGCTTCTTACTTGCAGATTGCTGATTTAGTGAGTTTGCACACATGTTAAGCAAACATTTGAGGTACTTTAAGTCACTTAAAGCTATTTCTTATGTCAGATAATACTTCAGTTTGCACATTTCTTTGCTGTGTGTAAAATGTCTAAAAACACCAGTGATTTATTTGGCATGCTATCCATTGAGGACAAATTGGATGGCACCAACTATCCCATGTGGGCATACATGATGAGGCATGTATTGGTGGCAAAGAACTTGTGGGTGCATGTATCTAGTGCTGACTTAAGGCCTGCTGACCCCACATCCACTATCAGCACCTTAGGTGGTTCCACTAGTGAAACCAATGAATAGATGAATTGTACCACCTGCACTTGTTCCTTCTACAATAGAACATCTTAGATGGGATGCTTAATATGCGCAGGTGCATGCTCTAATTTCTTTCTCCAAACGGCAAGTCATACCTCATATCCGTTCATGTACCTCTTCTAAAAGTGCATGGGATATACTTGCCTCTCTGTATCATATCGTAATGAAGCTCGAGTTGCCTATCTATGGAAAGAGCCTAACTTGGAGCATTTGACTGAGGGTGAATGTATGGATGCATTAATGACCCATGTCAAGGATTTGAGAGAGCAGTTGATCAATATTGCAATGAAGCTCGAGTTGCTTATCTATGGAAAAAACTTAACTTGGAGCATCTAACTAAGGGTGAATCTATGGATGCATTTCTGACCCATGTCAAGGATCTGAGAGAGTAGTTGATCAATATTGATGAGGTCATTCTTGATAGTTCGCTTGTCTCTATAGTTCTCAATGGCCTACCTAAATCCTATCAAGGGTTTTCTACCAATCTTTGCCTCTTGATAAAGAGGAATATATATTTGTATGCATTTGATGAGTTGGTAGCTCTCTTGTTATAGGAAGAGTAGTCTCGTTCCAATCGAAACAACATGCTTGCTTCCAATCAAGCTTTTTCTGTCTCCCACTATGGAAAAGGAAAATCTGGGGCTCCTTCTCGTGTGTGCTAAACCTAAGGGTAAAGCACCAGCCCATTTAGATCCTTCTGAGCCCAAAGAAGAAAAATATGAGAAAAAGATATGTAACTATTGTTGGAAACATTGTCATGCCATTGAGGACTACTGGAAGTGGAAATAGAGTGAGAAGAAGAAGCATCAAGCTCTTGCTCTACCACCACAGTTGACAATGACAATGCAGAGGAAGCCAATCTCACACATGATGGCTATGCTTTAACAGTCACATACAGTGATCTACTCGCCTCTTGTTTGTCATTATCGGATGCTGATTGGTACTCTAATTTAGTTGCAGGGTTGTTAGTTGGTGCTGGTTCATCTGATGCAGCATTGCATGATGCTACTATGCATGATGCTACTATGCATGACATTGATCCTGGTAATAATCCAGACTCAGATGATTATGGAGTTGTCTCTATGGCAATTGCATTTGAGGGGGGACACATGTTGTGTATTGTTGATGGTGATGTGTATGTGGTCACATGCATTTGACCTCTCAATTGTGCTATGTCTTGGAGACATACCTGTATAGAGTGATGCCTACTTGTTGAGATGCATTACTTTCTTTCCCAGCTCCTTGTTCAACTTGCCTCACCTTTGTAACGCATTGACATGGATGCTAATGGAGTCAGACTATTACATTGTCTTCAGCTTGGTTGCCTTGTCACTATGCATAATTTAGAGTTCCTTTACATCAATCTGTGTGGGATTACACATCTCTTCTATTTTGACTTGCTAAGAGGTTGTTTTATACTCTCATGGTCTGGCTAGATGTATGCTTTGTTGCTCCCAATTGACAGATTATTATATCAACACTGTTGGTCGGGTTCACTAAATCAACCCAATCTGACCCACTGATTCCACCTTATCGGCTTGCCCATCGACAAAGGTTAGTTTTCTAATGTATTGACATTTAACGGACCTTGACATCTTATACATTACTTTTGTGCTTACATCCTCTGCTTATTGTTGCTGACTTATATGAGCCCCCTTCGGCTCTGAATGAGTTCTCTGTTGTTGGCTGACAATCAATTCAGCAACCCAACTTTCCCATATTGCTCTCATGCCATGGGTGATGCATTAATTGAAGAGAATGCAGCCATTGTGATTCCCCACGCTAACAGTAGTACGACACACACTGCCTTTGGACATGCATGCTGATACAGCCCTTGTTACTTCCGCATTACATGAGGAGTCACTTTTTGTTTTTAATGCATTGGAGGATGATAATTGGGTTACAGCCATGCATTTAGCCTTCTGCTGCTGCTGCTACTAATCAATAGATTCAGCAAAAATTAGCCCTTATAATTTACTCGTGATGCTACAACATGCATTTGGTGTTACATCAGACATTGGGCTTTTTCACTATTTGGGTATCTAGTTCATAGCATTTGAGGGGGGCATAGTACTACCTCCAAAGAAGCTTTTGATGTTGTCCCTTATCAGCAAACCGTCGGATGCCTTATTATCTATGAACTTGTATTCAATATGCAGTGTTACATTTGAGCAGATTTATACATTGCCCCCAGCACTCGGCATTTGCATGAAGCAACAATGTGTTTTCTTTATGCTTTACTGCCTACACTAATAGCCACTAGGCAACATGTTCGGACACTAGGGTGTCACTCAGTGGAAACTGACTTCTTCTTGGAAGTTTATGTATTTCATGGCTCTACAAGAAGAAACTGATAGTAGCCACTCCATGTTGTGAAGCTGAGTATAGGGAGCATTCACAACTATTGAGGAGTGTGTATGGCTTCGTCGTCTATTGGTAGATCTTTCTATTAGACAGCTATCTTTTACCACCATTTTCACTATCAGTTAGAATGGATATGCATTCGCGCAAAATCCGATTGTTCGTACGCAGACACAACGCATTAAGGTGCATTATCATTATGTCAGGGGAGGTTCCATACAGGAGAGATTGCCTTGACTTATGTGCCTACTTAGGCTAATGTGGTAGATGGGTTTACCAAGTCCCTTTCTAGGGAAAACTTATTACCTACTACACCATGTACACATTCACACCATTCACTTTAGGGGGGTTTGTTAGCCTTGAAAGTCCCTGGGTATGAACAGCCCTACACACGGGCACTTTTTACTTTCTACACCATTCACTTCAGGGGGTTTGTTAGCCTTGGAAGTACTTGGTGTGAACAACCCTACACACATGCACTTTCTATCTGCTACACCATTCACTTCAAGGGGTTTTCTAGCCTTGGAAGTCCTAAAATATTCCTCATATCGTCGCCTCAGGGATTCCCGTCCCCCCGAACCCCCGCCAGGGGGCATCAATGGTCACAATAATGACCCCATCAGCGTCTAAGCCAAGGTTCCCACTAAACAAATATGCATCATGGCTACTCCTCATAATGGGGGCCTAATAAATGTGCATTATACATCAAAGTGAGATACATGCTGAGAGGCGGGCATTGAGTGTATACTAACAATCTCAACCCCACTACCTCCTTATTACAAACTAATAACAAAAAGGGTACCAACCCTTCTCTTTCATCAAAGAAGGTAACTCCACCGTGACAACCAATGTCTATATATCTTCATGGTATTAAGAGGTGATTGAAAAAGCAGATACTTGTGGGGCTCAAGGCTAGTATAAGGGTCCAAATCCAATTTTGTTGCCTCAACAAGCCTCAATCCAAATGCAAATCTCAACGACCAAAAGAGAAAACTACTCCATAACATCATTCATAAAAACTTGTTGTGAGTTCACCAACAAACTCCGTGGACTTAACACGTGTGGGTAAAAAAGCAATTGCTATAAGGTCAAGGTAGTTCCAAAGATTGGATTCCCAAGTGCCTCCAAATATCACCTAAGCCTACACTAAGAAAGAACCCTTAACATTATAGGCATCAACGAATGGTTCATAATGTTTATCAAAGGTGGGTGCTTGTGTACATACTTCAAGAGCAGGGGTATTATGATGACAATTCCATCATACGGTTGCTCAAACCAAACAAAATGAAGAAAGCCTTGTGAATAACTTTAGTTCCAAAATCTTCACCTAATCTTCGACAATAATGGAGGCTAAAACAATACTACGCAAACAACGTAAACCCTCTCATACACACAACAAATCCATAACGGCTTGCATGTTTAATCAGCAGACAATGGCAACCAACCAATAAGTCCATCCATCGCCTCAATAATGCCTAAGCCACGTCATCCTTGAGGATAATTTCTTTAAATAATGAGTGTTGATTCAATATAACAAGTGAGAAGTTGAGGCTCACCATCTTGTTTTAATGATTGTGTCTAGGTTCCTCCGGACCCACCCTCTCTTCTTCCTATTACTAACATCTCTTAGATTTTCAATTAACAATGATGCAAATATTGTAACCTTGCTTGTGATTGTCAAAAAGAAAGTGAGCAAAAACATTTACAAAAAGGCAATTTAAAAAATAAACAGGATGATGAAGCTCACAAAAATTAAAAAATGCAATCACTCATAGAGGCCGACCCCTGCTAAGAACTCTCGCAAACTACTAACCATATCATTTACTAACCATCCATTCCCATTCCTTTTGGAGGAACAAGGACCATTGAACTTCAAAATCAAAAGCCATTATGAAAGCTTGGCAACTCTCCCCACAACAAGGTCTTCACCACAGTGATCGGGGGGATTGTTAACTCATTCTCATTTTGGAGTTAATGAGAGCTACCACCATTATTCTACATCAAAGCGCAAAGATGTACACACCAAAAGGTTGTACAATCAAGCTATGAAGCAATGGTGTCTAAAACTAAAACTTCGATGGGTGCTCGTAATATGGTCTAATAGAATATTTATGTTCATTCATGCTTCAAGAGCATGTGGTACCAAGCTACAATGATGTGCTACTTGATATATGTCATGGATGTATTATGAGAATAAGCATTATATCATCATTAGGCCACTTATGAGCCTTGGTCGGCTAGTCACAACTTAAGTATGTGTGAACACTTATGGCCATGTATATAAGTGAATTTATAATGGAAAGGACTCTCCCATTGTGCAATAGAGTATTCCTCTTGCTAATAGTGAGGTGAGAGGAGGGACGAGGACTGTAGTGCAACGTAATGGTCTGATAATGCTCATGAGAGGAGGGGTCGAAAATTGTTACCTAAGGTGTCCACCATGAGCTTGTCCACTAGAAAGTTCCCTACGATAGTTGTGCTTACTAAGGTAATATCTTGTGAATGTGTTCTAGGAGAGGCCAAAGTGGGAAATAACATGCTCATCCACAACAAGAAAGCTGAAACAAATCTTTTTGGAGAAAATCGAGATGTCGATGTGATGGTCGTCATTAAAGGTTTGGAGTAGAACTATATCCCACTAGCAAAACTCTCCCTAGATCAAAACTTGTACGAGGTGAGAATGGCGATGGAATCATTCTCCCATTTGAAGCTAATGGGATGTGCAAGGATGGATAGGTGTAAAAAGTGCCAAATGATGAAGACAACAAAGGCAAAAAAATGTGATGACAAATGTTGCTAAACTGAGAGAAATTCAAGAGTTCAGAGATCTCTTAGAGAGAAAAAAATGAAGAGGGAGACAAAAGAAACAATGTTGTTTGATGGATGCTGGTTAAGAAAAAGAGCTTAAAACTGATTGATAACCTTAGCTCCTATTGATTAATTAATGAGGGATAAGGTTATCAATCAAAGTAGGTATGAATTCATTATATTTACATTAATTTTTTGTACCACTAAATTTACACCCCATGCATATTTCTAGCCTTTGTCCTACGCTTATGTGAAAAGAAATTTGATCGTCTCGCAATGGCTCTCCCTTGCGGGGTCTTAAAGACCCTTGTGAGGGGAGGATGTCTCTTGCCCTCCCATATATACAAAGCGTGATTTTTAAAAAAAAGAAAAGATTTCACAAATTATTTTGTTAATTAAACAATGTGTCTCTCTCATTCTGAGGTTGATATAAGCCCTCAGTCTCCTAGAATGTTCGAAGGTAAGAAGGCTCTAGATAAGTTAAGAAGTCCGAGATCTCTTCATAAACTGATTCCCAAACTTGTTGATCACCTTTACGATTCTATGCAAATTTGTAATGAAAAGATGAGTCGAATAGGGGCTGATAACGATGAAAAAATCGTATTCATTAATTAACCAAGCAAGAGACATCGTGTAAAACCTTATTTTATTAAGGTGGAACTTTAATCTAAACGTTATGATACCAATTAAACGTCGCCTACCAATTTCCATCAAATTGCAGTTTTTTCGGTTTCCGTCATCTCTCCCTCAAAAAAAAAAAGTTCGACTAGCTTGATACGAGCCACATAAATGAAAACCTTAGGCATTGATCAAATAAATTCTTCTTGTCCCTAAGGGTTGTCAACTTTCACTCAATAATTAGTAAATCCCTAAGGAGTGTCAACCTGTACACTCAATTAATAAATTGAAAGATCGCGGAACAGCCACATTTAACTTAATTAAACCATGAGGGTTCCGTTACATTATAATACCGTGTTGACCACGCGGTCGCGACCACGAAGCAACGCACCTATAAGCTCTCAAAGGCATTCTCTCTCTCATAGCTGTTGATCATCGTTTACCGCACGCAGGCAACTTTCTCTTCCCATTTGCAGCACCCAGGTGAGTCAAGCCCACCTGGGTTTCTTATTATTAATTTTTGTCAACTTTCACTCAATAATTAGTAAATCCCTAAGGATTGTCAACCTTTACTCAGCCACATTTAACTTAATTAAACTATGACTAATTGGTTCCTTTACATTATGTTGCCCAATGTGTCGCGATCAACAACGGTTGTCGCCTGCACCACAGGTGAGAGGTGAGTCAAGGCGTCGATGCTGGGTTTCTTATTAATTAGATGAACAAATTTTTAATCCGGAGGTTTTTAATCTTATTTCGCTAATATTTAATTTGGAAAAGTGAAATCCCTCCTCCTTTTCATTAGGAACTAGTCAATAGGATTGATGTGATCTACCTACAAAGTAGACCTAGCCATCAATGTTGTCCTTGGTTTACCATTCCCCTTTCTTTAAAATTTTAAAAAAAACTCCTTTTTTTTCTTTAAAAAAAAAAACAGACATGAGGGATTATACTATAACATAAAGGAATACAAAATGCTTTTTAAACATTGAAGCATAACTCTTAACGGATATATCTTTTGAATGCTACAAGTTCTGAAATTTTTCCACAATTGATTCATCTCTCTGGTTGATGATCCTCATCTCTTCTTCTATTGTTTCCCATGCTTGATTGAACTGGGAATAGTTGGCTGCTTGGGTGAGCTTGTCGAATTTCTTGTTGGCTCTACTCAGTGACTCTTGGTGCTTGCGTTGTAGCTTTTTCATTGTTATCTCTTTGTCTAATTCCAAGGCTATTTTCAAGAACTGAAATGTTCCTCCCCGGGCTTTTGTTATTTGGGAGGGAGTTAATGGCCTCTTTAAATTCTGAAGGGAGCAGATTTGAATCCAGCTGGGTAGCTAGAGAAGTAGGGGCTACCTTTTCCTTGGCTTCTGCTATTATTCTTTTGCACCTCGTCTTTTCTTCATCTTCCTCCCGCGGGGGCGGGGGGGGGGCTGAAAACATTAGCAAAGTGGTCTGAAATAACCCTAATGTTTTCTTCCACTGTCAGCCTTCCTGCCATCAGGACCTACCATCATGGGTAGGAAGTCTTTTGCTTGTTTTCTCTTGAGGGCTGTGAACATAGCTTTCTTTTTTGAACTGGGAGTTGGCTGCTTGGGTGAGCTTGTCGAATTTCTTGTTGGCTCTACTCACTGACTCTTGGTGCTTGCGTTGTAGCTTCTTCATTGTTATCTCTTTGTCCAATTATAGGGTTGTCTTCTTGGTGTTGACAAAAGCTCTGTCCACTGTTATAAGAACGTGTAGAGCTACAGACATAGATAACTGCTTAGGGTATGAACCGGGTCCCTGTGTGCAAGGCCTGAAATACAGCTGAACTGCAAAACGCAGGTGTTCTGAAGCTGCTGGACAGAAACGCTGAGGTCCTGAGGCTGCTGGACAGAAACGCATGCATGTACTGCTGAATTGGAGACTGTAGAGGACTGAATCAGGGCTGCTTTGGTGCTGAAAACAGGCTGATTGGAGGCTGATAGCAGGCGCCTAGGGCTGACTGAAGCTAGGGTTTCTCAAGGGGCTGGAGAAGCAAGCTTATGGGCTCTAGGGCTGGATTAGTCTTGGGCTGAAAGCAAGAGAGAGGAGAGCTCTTAGCACAATGAAGACTGAATGAGCAAAAGAGGCTCTAGGCAAGCCTATTTATACTAACTGGAGGTTGGTCATTTAATAAAGTTAAAATTTATAAATGCCCAATAATGCAAATAATGCTAAATAAATACTAATAAATATGGAAAAAATACCAGATAAATCCCAGTAAATTCCCTAAGGCTTTGGGGATGTTCTAAATGATGCACAGGCATATGTATGCATATTATGCAAGATGCAGAGTGCTTTCTGATGCAAACCCTAAGGCTTCTACTGACTCTACATGCATGAATGATTCTCTCCAAGTGGGTTAAGGGACTTGACTGATTGACTGACCCACTAAGGCTGAGGAATGACCTACGTAGCTCGTGCCTGACTTATCCTAGACTGAGGATGTACAATGGGGTCACGGCGTACGACAAATATCATCCTACTGGGTTCTAAAACTGTACAACTGCTGCACTTCTGATGATGAGCCATCTTGTCACCATGCACTGAGTGCAGAGTGCATGTGACATTCCCTCCTGATTAGCTTGGCGGCAGGTTCATGGCTTCCAAGTAGTCCGCGAATAACTGGGGGTACTCCTGGAAGAACTCCTCGTCGAGCCATACGGCTTCGTGGGTGCCTCGATCTCAGAATTTCGTATAGAACTGACGAATCCGTCGACCGGAACCATGCTTCCATCGATGAAGAAGGATCTGCTCAGGCTCAATAACTTCTGCCTCGTCTACCACGTCTGGCTGCTGTTCATCTGAAACATCAAACACTTCTGGACCAACATATGGTTTTAGCCAAGAAACATGGAAAACATCATGCATTGTCCAACTGGCAGGCAACTTTAACTTCATTGAGACATCACTTATCTTCTTAACTATTGGAAAAGGGCCAAAACTACGGAATGAAAGCTTGGGACAACGTTTGCCCACTTGTTTCAATCTCTGCTTCATGATACGCAAATAGACCCAATCCCCTTCCTTGAAGTGGACATCTCGTCTAGACTTATTTGCCTGTCTGCTATATGCTTCTTGAGCTTTGGTTAAGCGGTCTTTGACTGACTCAATGATCTCGGAAAATGCTTCCGTGGTTTTATTAGCCTCTAAAGATGGAGACACCATTCTCGTCAAAAGAGAAGAAAAACGGCGACCAAAGGCTGCTTCATATGGAGTCCGTCCGACACTGGATGAATGCGTGTCGTTTAAGATAGCTTGGACCAATGGAAGATAGTGCTCCCATTTGGACTGCTGGTCATGACAATATGACTTGAGGACATCAAAGGCCAACTGATTATAAATTTCTGTCTGGCCATCTGTCTGGGGATGGAATGCACTAGACAACTGCAACTTAGTTCCAAAGTTTTCAAATAATGCCCTCCAAAAATGCGAGGTAAACTTGGAATCTCTGTCTGATGTTATGGTGCTAGGCAAACCACAAACTGGATACCAATGCTTGAGAAACAGACGGGCTACGTCCTCGGCTGTGGCCGTATGCTTGCATGGGATGAGCATGCAGAACTTACTAAAGCGATCCACAATGGTAAAACACTGAGTGTTACGGGATCCAGTGGATGCTGGTAGAGGCCCTACAAAGTCCATAGATATGTCGATAAAAGGTCCGTCGGGGATAGGCAAAGGTTAAAGTAAACTTGCCTTCTTTGTATGGGGAACCTTGACTTTTTGACAAATCTTACAGGCTTGTACATGTGCATAGACATCACGCCTCATCTTTGGCCAATAAAAGGACCGTTCTAATTTCTCGAGGGTACTGTTGATACCCCTATGTCCTCCAACTAAGGAGTCATGGGCATCGTGGAGAAGAGCGGAACGCTTTTCCCGAGTAACACAGAGACGATTCTTGTAGAACAACCAACCGTTCTGTACTGAATAGTGGCCAGGCTCAGAAGTAAGGGCCAAACTATACTGAGTACCAAACGCAGGGGAGTCGACATATTGGTCTTTCATACTATCCAAGTCCTTCCCTGTGATTTCGAGAATGGTAGCTTCTTGGACTGCCTGGATGCTGGACTTTCGACTGAGAGCATCTGCTAGCTTACCAGGGATGTATTCAATCATACCTCCAAACTGTTGGAAGATTTGACTCCACCTGGCCTGTCGATCACTCCACTGGGCACTTGGCATAGTCTGAAGCCACTTAAGTGCTTGGTGGTCTGTTTTCACTGTGAAAGCCTGTCCATAAAGAAAAGGCTTCCAATGTTTGAGCGCTGTGATCACACCCAAAAGCTCTTTGTCATATACCGAATAATTCTTTTCGGCGACATCCAACTTTCTGCTGTAATATGCCACAGGTCTATTGTCCTGCTGGAGGACTGCACCTATGGCTACATTGCTGGCATCGGTGATGACCTCGAAAGGTTCGTCCCATGATGCTAACTTTAATACAGGTGCTTCTGAGGCAGCTTTCTGGAGTGCACGGAATGCATCAAGTGCCTTACCTGTAACTGAGACTTTCTGCTTGCGAGTCTTCACCCCCTTGAGCAAGTCGGTAAGAGGTGCTGCAAGGTTGGAAAACTGATGGACATGTGTGCTATAGGCCTGACAAAGACCTACGAATGAACGGATTTCTTGGGCGGTCTTAGGAATATCCCAATCTAAGATCTCCTGAACCTTTGATGGGTCCAGTCTAATCCCATCGGAACCAATGATGTAGCCCAAATACTGAACTTCCTTAACACCAAAGATAGACTTTTTGGCGTTTATGTAGAGCTGATTATCTCGCAAAAGTTGCAAGACTTTCTCCACATCTTTCTCATGCTGCTCCGCAGTGGCTGAGAAGACTAGTATGTCATCAAGGAATATGAAAACACACTTCCCAATGTGGACTGCGAAAATCCTAGACATCATCTTATTGAACGTTGTGGGTGCATTTGTAAGCCCAAAAGGCATGACTACGAACTCGTAGTGACCACGCTTTGTCCTGAAAGCTATTTTTGGAATGTCAGCTTCAAAAATGCGGACCTGATGGTAACCACTCTTGAGGTCGATCTTAGTGAAAAACTTAGCACCGTCTAAACGCTCCAAAATGTACTCTATCCTGGGCATAGGAAACTTATTCTTGATAGTGAGTTTGTTTAATGCCCTGTAGTCTACACAAAGGCGTGCAGACTTGTCCTTCTTTTGGACAAATAGGATAGGTGCAGCAAATGGGGAGGAAGAAGGCCGAATGAATCCGGCTCGGAGAAGCTCAGATAACTGCTTTTCCAACTCGCCCTCCCAGAAGAACTTGAGTCCATTCCTGCAGAGCAATTCACGCGCATGAGTATTAGCTGGACAGGACCAAAAAAGATGGATGACTGTTTCTAGGTGCCTCCGACATCTGGGGCGGCAGACACTATGCCCTATACCCAGCTTGGCTACCCTTTCATTGGTCCATACTGCATGGTGGAGAATCGACCACAGTAGGCAGGAGAATTTTGGGGGGGTTAAGCTGGACCATATGTTTTTGAACCTGTTATTCCATGTTTTCTTGTACCATAGGATATTCCATCTCTGATTTAGCTTTATATGAGTTGGGGTAGGGTCGGTAGACTTTGGAATAGGCCTTTTAGGGTGTCCAAGGCTCTCCAAAGGCTCTTTAGGAGGGAGCTACCTTTGGGTTTAATCTCGTAGGGGCTGAACCACAGAGTGGTCTGAGGGAGGTTTTTTCATGTAGGGTAATCCTTCAGAGAGAATTTCTCCAGCTCTCTGTTTAAGAGAATAGCCCAGTCCTCATTGGGATCCTTCCAGTTTCTTACTAACCATTTGGTAGCCAAACGATTAGCCATTTCAGCTATATTGATGATACCCAATCCACCTTTCTCCTCTGGGAGAGTACATATCTTCTAGCTTACTTTTGGGATTTTTATCTTCAAAGGGTCCCCGGACTAGAGGAAATTCCTAAACAGCCTTTCAATGCCTTTCAGAGCTCTGTCTGAGGGTCTCCAACAAGAGAGAAAGAAGAGTGTGGCCGGGATGAGGAAGTGGTTAATAACCAGAATTCTGCCCCCCATTGAGAGCTAGCATCCTCTCCATCTATCAAATTTCCTTTGTAGTTGATTAGCTATCCACTCCCACCATTGGTTAATGGTCACCCCAAACCCCATGGGTATGCCCAATAGTCTGAAGATTTGGCCCTCTTTGAGGAGTTGATATCCTATAATCAGTTAGCCATTGGGGGGGGTGTTCGATAGTGCTCTGATGCCCGTTTTGCTGTGGTTGATCATAGAGCCTGAGGCTTTACAGAAGATATCAAGACATTCCCAAACGTTTTGAAGTGAGATAGTTGTTTATCAGTGCATTGGTATCATTTGCAAATTGTTGGAGACACATTTGATTAACTCCCGTATTCCTTTGATGTGGCCAGCCTGTATTTTCTTTTGAATCAACCAGCTCAGACCATCTGTAGCTATGGCAACGAGGAGAGGAGCTAGCGAACAGCCATGTCTCATGGATCTATGGAGGATGATAGGTTCAGAAAGTGTGCCATTGACTGAGACTTTTGCCCTAGCATTGCAAAGAGGGTGGATACCTAGTGTATGAATCTGCTTCCCAGTCCCATGTTCTGCAGAGACTCTAAAATAAAGCTCCATTTAAGCCTATCATAGGCTTTGTCAAAGTCAATCTTGAAGAATACAAAGTCTTGGTTGAATTCTTAGCATACTCTATACCTTCCCATAGTCCTATGATCGCATCCAGAATGTATCTGCCTTTGATGAAGCCTTTTTGTTCTGTTCTCACCCAATCCTTTAGGTGGTTAGTTAGCCTTCTTGAAAGGATTTTGGCATAGATTTTGTATGCTGTTGTGAGCCATAGTGATGGGTCTCCAATTTGATATATTCTCGTTCTCCCCTCTCTTGTGTATTAGCTTGATGACTCGATCGTTGATGCTAAATTATGAACGTAGCTTTCGTAGGTCTCTCCCACTTTCTAGCCCACCACTCTCTGAAATATAGTCTCAGATGGTGACATTGTATCTCCTCTTCTCTTCTCAGGTCCGCTTTGGCTTGCACAGCATAGAGGGTTGAAGGGAGAGGTTGCCTTTGTTTACCTCCTGTTCCAGCAGCTGGAGCAATCTCTTGTATTTGGCATTTCTCCTTTTTTGTGTGACTTCAGCCACTGCCCTTCTTATATGGCTTAGGAACCCCTGAGTTTCTTTTGCCGCCAGGGACCATCTCCTGGCTAGGACTGATTTCCCTTGGAAGTGCCTGCGCCAAATTTCTTCCACCCCTACTTTGATAGAAGGCAAGTCAAATAAAGCTGGATCAGTGTGAAACCACCTTGACCTTATTTTTGAATCACTTTTTTCCAGCTGTAGTAAGATAGGTTGGTGGTCTGAGAGGGCTATGTGAGTGGCTAAAGTTACTTTGGCCTTTAGGTATCTGTTGCAGAGGTTGGAGGCCAGGTAGCAGTGGTCCAGCCTTGCCTTTCTGAGTAGGTTCCCTTGTCTATTATTGCTTCAGGTGAACTCCTTTTTTTGATCTATGTCCATAAGGCTAGGAGTGATTTCCCTTGGAAGTGCCTGCGCCAAATTTCTTCCACCCCTACTTTGACAGAAGGCAAGTCAAATAAAGTTGATCATTTTACATGCAATCAATATACAGTCAACATCACAAACATCACAGGAAACTTCAAGGGGCTTGATGACTTCCAACTGGTTCTGCAATTGGCTTCTAATTCATGTATGTGGTGCGCCTCAAAGATCGCAAGAAGAAATGATGAGAGATTATGGGGCAGCAGTGAAGACAGTGAGATTGTTGGCCTTGAGAAACTCTGCAATAGTGAGCTTGAACCGCTTCTTAGGGTTTTGCGTGCTCACTTGGGCATCCGCGGTAGTGTTGGGTGGTCTCATCAGCGGGCTGGAAACAGTGGAGTTCTTCTTGGTTGGAGCTTTACTTCTGCTGCAAGCTATTCAGTTTGCAGCTGCCGCTATTTGGCGTAGCTTTTTGCTGGCTCGGAGGTCCAAGGCCACCTCTCCAACAGCTACCAAAGCT
Source organism: Cibotium barometz (assembly GCF_041138505.1). NCBI lineage: Eukaryota > Viridiplantae > Streptophyta > Polypodiopsida > Cyatheales > Cibotiaceae > Cibotium > Cibotium barometz. The sequence continues at coordinate 44,549,443 of NC_141087.1, forward strand.
GTGGCTTATCTCAAAAGACCAACTGTGGGATTGGAAAGAGGGTCATTCTTCTTCATCTTGGAGATGCTTTGCATCATATCCCTAATGTTTGGAAGCATTTTCCTATTTGCATTTGAAGTCGGGAAATGTGTCGGTTCTGTTCTATGCAGCGTTACCGCAGATTGCCAAGGAAATTCCACATGCCAAGGGAATGCGGAGCTTCTCACTTACCACTCTCTTGTTATATTTTGTTTTATTGTGATGCTGAATGCTGCAGTTGCTACAACTGGGATATTGTATGGTCGCCGCCATCGCTACCAGGTTGCATCACCATGTTTGGAGAAGTACTATGACAAGGTGGTGCGGGTGGCAATAGAGAATGGATTGTTGCTTGCAGGCCAGGTGGAGCTAGTTGACACTGCATTTGAAGCGATGAGTGAGGAATACAGGCATAAAAAACAAGCCAGTGCGGTGTTCAAGGTTTACGAAGACGTGGTGCACCACATGTACGAGCATGAAGGCTTTGAAGCTGCTTTGGTGGCACTGGGGTCAGATGACCGCTATTTGCAGGAAGCTGCAGCAAACATGGTGGGCTTTTGGGTGGAATCCGAGCGCAAATACTCTCAAAAGCGGCTCCGTTTGGAGAGAGTGTTACTGATGAAGCTTGCAGACCTGGCCACAAAAAGTGTAGGGCCCATTGCGAGGGCGGCTGCAAACAGCTTACAAAAGCTTGCAGAGCATGATCCACAGGGAATGGTGATTGGGAAGGGAGGGCACAGTCTACTGGATATCCTTGTGCAGCGCGTGGTAGAGCTTGTAGATTTGTGTGAGCACGAGTGTCACGCAAACCATTCAAGTAGCAGACTTAATGAGCTGCTCCCCCTCATCATCAAGGCTCTTATCCCACTTCTATCTGATTCTACCTGCTGTCGTTCACGCTTTACATCTGAGCAAACTGTACAGTTATCTCAGAAATTGCTCGTGGTATTTGAGAGCCAACACTCATCAAAGCGCAACCAGGCGGTTGCAGGCTGTGCGCTACGTATTCTCGACAGCAATGTTCCCTGTGAAGACAGCGTGCATCGCCATTTGAGGGCAAGGGAGGGGGCGCCTGCACATACCCAAGACATTTTCCAAGATGAACTAGAATGCCTGCATCGTCTTATCGGCGATGTCCAATCTTTAGAATGGGATGAAAAACTCCTAAACGTCATCCCCATTCGCTATAAGAGTCTAAAGCTATCACCCGGTGGATGGGTCAAGGTGACATTTCTTCCATGCATCATGTTTATAGTCTACATTTTACTAGTAATTTATGGAGTAGTTAATTTGGCAGCAGTCATTGTGCTCTACACTTACAGTGTGAAGAAACTAAACCACTCCAAAGCCACTGGACTTTAAATGAGTCATGACATAACCTAACTTCTCTATATTGTTTATCCTAAATTATGTAAAAAAAAACTTAGTAATAATAAACGTGACTATATTGCCATAGTAGAGATTGTCAACGAGATGATTTTGTATATTCTTTGAGAGCTTGGGCTTGTTTAACTATGCTTTAAGATTTATATTTACTTTCTTTTTGATATTTTTTTCTTTTAAGAGAATGATTGGTCTTAGAAGACCTTTGCCATTTCAACAATAGCATCTACATAAGAAAAATTGTTGTATACTAGTAGCTAGCTCTCATGTAAACAATCTATCCATGCATAGTTTCATTAATCTACGAAATCTGAATGCAAGTAAAATAGGTTCTCACGTTCAAGGGAAAACATTAATTAATTAAGTTGAGCCTTACAAATGTAATCCAATAGATTTCTGTAACGATTTGAATAAATATGTTATTCTACCCATATACATTAAAGTTACAAAAATCAAAAACAAAAAGGGGAAAAAAACTAAATTAAAATGGCCTTATAGGCTATATATATCCCCACATTACATGCACATGACTATTGCAAATTATATTGATAATACAAGATGTTTTTTAAAAGAAAATGTGATAATGCATTTCTTTGGCTTCCCACCAATAGCTATTGGCTTCCTACCAATATCTCTCAAAGGAATGCATTTCTTTTCCTTGAGGGATGGTAGTGCAGATGAAGGAATTTTGGTCTAATCATTACCTAGGCGTGCATTCAAGCATATACTTTTTTTTGAACTTCTATCCATGAAGGTTTGGATATCCTTGGATCAAATGATCACAAATGGAATAAAATACATTAATCTAAGATATAATTTATATAAATTAATCAATGAATTAATGCATCCATCAAACATATTTTAGTACACATCCAAGTAGTCTAAGCATCCCCATGTATCAAATAAGCCTCAAGTTCACACAAACGTGCTAAGAAACCCAATCATCACAAGCTTCTCATAACATGCTGAGAAATCCAATCATCACAAGCTTCTCATAACATGCTAAGAAATCCAATCATCACAAGCTTCGCATAACATGCTAAGAAATCCAATTATCACAAGCTTCTCATAATAAACAACAAATCTATGTGTGCAAGCATGGATTCATCTTGACAATCTATCAATACATGTGAGAGCCATGAACCAAAGGAGAACCAAATGGAATCTAAAATATACATGTCATGACAACAATGACCTCGAGGAAACATGGGACGGAACCATTAAAGAGAGAAAGAGTATTCATTCAATTAGTTGTTAGCACACTATCTGACCCTCCTCACACTCATCCACATAAAAGCATGATGCTCGACGATGTGTCCGTGGCATCCTTTTCCAGTCGAAGGGTAAAAGGACAAAAGGACCAGATGTGCAAGAGATTAGAGCAAATCAACACAACATGAAATGGATAAATGAGTGTTTGTATAATGGTGAAGTAATCCAGTACAAGAGACCCTCTGATGTGAGGTGACTCTGAGTAGTAGACTGACGAAGAATCAAAGAGGAAGTTGAAGTTAGAGGCTCAGTCAATGATAAAGGCTCGCGTCAGGGATAGTGGTGGCACTCCGTGGGGAAGTAGAGGTAGAAGGATGCAACCTCAGGACTATAGTAGATGCAGGTGTGCTATTAAATACTAATGGAGCAGCAATGCTGGCAAGAGTAGAGTCGATGATGAAGATGTGTGCGTAGATCAGTTAGGCCTTTACTATGGTAAATCCGACGGCGCGGCTGAAAGTGATGCGCAAGGTTGAAAACGCTATTGATTGCGTTGAATATGTTGGTTGATATAGACAGGAGCTGTTGTCATATAATGTGCAGGTAGTGGAGTCGTGCATCAAGATGATGATGATCAACGAAGCGTTGATGAAGGTTCAGCTGAGCTGTAGACGTATGATGCGTGGGAGGCATTGAGTCATGTAGATGATCAAAGCACCAGCTGGTGTGAGTGTTGTTGACGTTGATATTCTGCCAGGTGCTGCTGAAGCGATGGAGCCGACGGCTACTAGCCCGTTTCTCATAGATAGAGGTGATACGCCCACTTGGCACTATAGACCACCTATGTGGTTATTCCTTCCCCACCCATTACATGAGATAGCCCTCTCCTTATAGAGCGGCCAGCCTAAGGAGAAGTGCATTCTTCCTCCCCTTGTGTTCTTTGGTCCTCGCTCTGTACATGGAGACGAGTTTGTATTTAGCTCTTCGAGGCTTTTTTTTTGTGTTAACTAATAGAAGGGGAAAAAAAGCATAGAGGCCCCCTTATTTGCTTTTTGCCACACAAAGTTGAATAGGGTCATCAAGAAGGTCATTGTGAGACTGGATACTCAAAGGTCCTGGCGCTCACCCGTTCAACCCCTAGGGATGAAGATGGACTTCTACAGAGATCATCTTCTTCACTTGACAAAGGACGGTTTCATCATACGCCCGTGCTACATGGACACACATCTGTCATTTGGGGTGCGATGTGCCACCTCATCTCATCAGTTGCACCATATATGGGCCAGGGCAGCAGCAGTAGAGGATAGGATATGCCAGCTTTATCATACAGAGGCTAAGAAAGAGGCCCACTATATATACTGATGCCCGGTATACTATAAGATCAGAGGGAGGTTCCACTGCCTCTTCAGAGATGGATTCTGACCACTTTCCAGATCATGGATTTCCCATTCTAGAGATGCCTAGGGCTCTTACTTTTGGAGCTCTGCAAATATAGGGAGTCCTTATTGTGGCCTAGACCATCTGCACCCGCGCCCGAGGACCAGCAGAGTGAGCTCTCATTGACTTCTTTTAGACTATAGGTCCGAGAGAAAATTCACCCGCTACACTCAACCTCTAGGTTGATGCAAGAGCTCGACCGAGAGAGAGGAGTAACCCATCGAGCTATGCACAGCTCGACCGAGAGAGAGGCGTAACCCATCGAGCTATGCAGAGCTCGATGCCCCGAATCTCGTGACCCCTGCCCATGCTTGTGTCGCCCATAAGAGGATTAGAGCCATCATTTCCCACCACCATAAGACTTTGTCCCATCGGCTTGACTTTACTACAATGGGTACCATAATGCAACACCTTATGCGAGATATTTTAGGGTGATGTGAGAGCTTGATGCTCTTTGTATTGGGATCGGTATTGGCATTTCAGCTCTTGTTCCTTTCTTTTAAATTTTTGTACCCATGATGATGTATTCCATGGACATGATATAATCTTTGGTCCCATAGGTCATTTTGGCCTTTTATAGATGTTAATATAATTGTCTTCTTTCTCTTTTCTTTCTCACACACACATAGAGCATAGCTCTCTCTCTCTCTCTCTCTCTCTCTCTCTCTCTCACACACACACACACACACACACACACACACACACACACACACACACACACACACACACACACACACACAAACAATCACATGCTTCACTCTCTGGATCTTTACATGGCATCATGAGCCTCAATATGGTAACGGTCTTCAAGCTGTCCAAGAGGAGGTCTTCTTCAAGCCATTGAAAAATCAAGGCAAGGGAAGAAGAGCTGTCGAGAGACGTATTAGGCTGTGTGAAGAGGAAGGCCCTACTCTCCGCTTGAGAGGGGGGAAGGAGAAGAAGAAGAGGAGATGAAGCATATTTAAGCCGATTCAAGTGCTCTACAACTAGCTCTTCATTAACAAGGACCAAGCAATGATAGGCCAAGCTCTCAAACAACAAGAGTAAGTTAGATCTAGTGGCTTTTCCTTCAAATATGTATGCTTTAAGGTCTTTCCATAGTCTCCTTTTCATTATCAAGCTTGCATCTTGCAAGAAGAAGAGTATATTCCATGAGAAAAAATATGGTGAAGAAGTAAGAAGACCCCTAGCTTGGTGATAGAGAAGCAGGCAAGCCCTCATCTTAATAAAGAGCAGGCAAGCCACCAGCTTGTGAGAGAAGTAGCAAGCCCTTAGCTTAAGACTAGTCTTGTAAGAAAAAAGTCACTTTTGTGGCTATTCGGACCCTTCGTTAAAAAAAATCATACTCTTTGACTATAAAGTTGCATAGAAAATCCTCTCATGGATTTTGTCCCACATCATTTAGTAAGTACTTAAAAAATAAAAAGAGTTCGACTTTAAAAGTCTACCTATTCATGGTCATGATTAAGGCTCCTTTTGTAAAAAAGTATTCACTTTTAGTTTTTCAACTAAAAGAGATGACCCAAAAAAAAATGTAGGTTGCAAATATCATGAAAAATCCACCTACGTGTATCTATGGTATATGTATAAGGGTAACTTTAATTGCATGAAAGCTGTCAACTTTTCAACTCCCATGAAACCACTATGCTGAGTGCTTTCTGGCAACATTTTTGGTGTTTTTAAGAAAATCATTTTTTAAAATAAAAGAACCTTTGACTGAAACTTTTTCTGAGTTATTTATATGCTAGATAAGCACACTTGGAAAAAATCACTTTTGGATATAGTACTCAAAAGTTATTACAAATTTATGAAACAAATCTTGAGCCCCTTTTGTGGCAAATTACAAGACTAGTGTTAAAGCACATAGTCCCGTAGGTGTGACCTTGTTGGATATCAAGACTTCTCAAATCTTCATCATTCCTTGGAAGCTTATGTTCATTTTGAAGCCCTCACTCTAGGCATTCTATCTTGCTAGCCCACTAGCAAATGATAGATTATTTGAGTTGTAGTATTTCTACATGTGCGGCATAATATTTGTACTTGAATATAATCTCTATGAAAACCTTGAATATTACTCTTGATCATGGATGTCGAGTCACTAGTTGTCACCATGGGTTAAGTCGTTATTATTCTTTATAGTCAACTTTCCTACTTAATATCCATTTGGAATATTTAGCTCTGATTAATGAAAAATACATGTTCTTTAAAATCTACGGTGGGACACATGCTTTTGAGGATGGGTGCACAACCCCTCATGCATATTCCTTCATTTGGCATGGACAAGAGCGACTGCTCTCTCCTAGTCCCAAAATTGTCTCCATGTGCTTTGGATATAGCTATCTTGATGTACCTTGTTCCTCGGGTCTAGACTTCACAGTTTGCTGAATTTTGCTACATGGATGCTCTAAATGCCATATTTTGGGATGACACAATCTAGAGTACCATAGTGGGGAGCATTCTAACATAATTTGCATATTTTTGGGTGGAAACAGTGAGTCATGAAAAACGATAACGAGTCATGAGTTGTCGTTTACAACAACAAAGTGTCTTGATTTTTCACTAGTCCTAAATATTGATCAATTTTACACTCTTTTAGAGACATTGAAGAGAAATGTATTTAGAAATTTCACAAAATAAGCATAGTTTTAAATGTCTTTTTAAAAATATACATATTGCTAATTAAAAGGTGAAAAAAATTTCACTTTTCGTTGTCGAATAACAAAATGAAAAAAACAAGGTCAATACAAGATCTGATATTCTTTAAAACTACTAATAATTTATGTAATGTATAATATATTCTTTACTTTGAATTACAAAAATGTACTTTTTTTTCTAAAAATTTAACTAACTTCATCCCAATAATTGCATTGTTGGGGTTCATCAACACATGATAGACTCACTCTGAAACACCATTACTCACAATGAATCAACATAGAAAGCACTTCAGACATAGCAGCACTTGCACAAAGACAACTTCATATTGAACAGAATAATGCACAGAGGTAGATCCGGCAGAGCAGAAAACATGATTGAACTTGCTTCATTGAGTAAATACATCAGCATCAGAACACGACTACATCACCCTAACTTTGCCCCACAAGGCATATTCTAACCTCTTGAAGTAACAAGACAAAAGTAGTTGTAACTGCCCAAAACAATGTTCTTGGCATAAACATCCGACTCAGCCACATCAGACCTAGCAAAACCCGACTTAGCATAATCCGACTAAGCATTACAATATCCAGTTCAACACATGGCACGTCCCGATGGTGGATTTCAAAGAAATCTGACTCGAATTCACATATCCCTTGATCACAAATCATATTGAACTAAGACCCCAAAAAAAAACTCCTTACTAATTAAGATGCAATCCTTACTAATTAAGATGCAATCCTGTTGATCATTCCACACTTGCTTGAGTAGGTATGGACTTTGTCTGCATCCTTGCAACAATCTTTGGCTCAGAGTCAGCAGCAGCTGCCTCAGGTACCTCCACAGCTACACTTGCACTTTGTTCTTTTGTAGCCTCTTGCTTTCCTTCTTCCACCACTGGTCTCTCTAAAGATGCTCCATGCTCTGGAACCTGCTTCACCTGATCTGGATTTTGCTTCTCCTGCTCTGACACTTGCTTCCCCATTTCCTTTGCTATATACTCTTGAACTTGCTTCATCCAAAACTCCCTCTCTTTCTTCAACTGGTCAATCTCCACCAACAAATTTGCTTCATAAGCACTCACAAAACCTGTTTTAACCATTTCATATGGATATTTCAACACAGAGGACAACCTTTCTCTAATGGCCTTCCATGCTTACGCATACTATCCACCATTTGTTGCCTAATCACTTGAACATCTCCCTCAGACATTAATACTCCATTGACATCAACTTCCTCCCTCAGACATTAATACTCCATTGACATCAACTTCCTCCTATCCCAAACACTCCCGTTGATAGCAAAATCTGGCTTCCTTGCATTCTGCAAACTTCTCTGGCTCAAGCAACCCTGCTATTGGCCAATCTAAATGAGGTGGCTTACCTTGAAACTTCTTCAACGTGAAACCATTGACAGGTTTCTCTACTCTGGTACCAAAAACATCAGCCACAATAAATGTGCCTTGACCCAAATCCTGCACAATCTGATAAGGTCCTTTATACCTCAAAGTCAGCTTTCGTGGATGTGGTCCTAGCCTGGAATTGTACAACATCACCCAGTCTCCAACTTGAAATACCTTAAACTTCACATTCATGCTTACCCATGCTTGCCTTCTTCTCTGAATATGGTGTCATACGTGTTGTGACTTTGAAACCTGTTCTGAAAGACCATAATGTAGAGTCCAACTTCTCATCCCAGTCCTTGTGGTTCTCCTGCACAATCTTCTTCAAAATTCTGACCAAGGTTTTATTAGTGCTTTCAGCCTATCCATTAGCCTGGGGATGATATGCTGTAGACTTCTTATGCATGATCATGTGAGTCTTGGTTAGCTCAGAGATCACCTCATTCAAAAAATGAGTTCCCCTGTCACTCACCAACTCCACAGGGCATCCAAACCTGGTCACAATGTTGTGGTACAAAAACTTGGCCACACTTTGAGCTTTGTTGTCCTTAAGTGCTACAGCTTCTACCCACTTAGTGCAATAATCAGTTTGCCACTAGAATGTACTTACATCCCCTGCTGGTAGTTGGATTCACAGGCCCTACAAAATCCAATCCCCACTTCTGAAATGGCTCTAATGGCAGAATAGGATGATCAGACATTCTATCCCTAGAATCCGGCTGTCCAAGATTTTGGCAAATAACACAACTTTTTGCATGCTCATGTGCATCCTTCAACATAGTAGGCCACCATAATCTAGCTTGCAATATCTTCTTACCTGTAATGTCTCCTGAAAAATGTCCTCCTACTGCACCTGAATGGGCTTCTTGAAGTACAGCCTTCTGTTCAAAATCAGGAACACACCTTCTAATCACTTGATCAATCCCCTTCTTATATAGTGCTCTTGCAATCACCAAAAAAGGTCTACTTTTAAGAGCAAATTTTCTTCTTTGATTAGCTGAAAAACCTGTTGGCATAGTCTCATATGTCAAAAATATCAACATCTGATCATACCATGACTCAGATATTGCATTTTGCACCTCAAACAGCTCTGCATCAGGTAAATCATCATTGATACAAATTGTCTCTTCTCTAGTTTCTAATCTACTCAGGTAATCAGCTATAGCATGCTCCTTGCCTGGTGTGTGGAGACAATGACAAAATCAAACTCCTGTAACAACAGCATCCATCTGGCTAACCTTTTGATTTACAATGGCTTCTTAATCAGATACAACAATGCTTGATGGTGGTCAACATGAAAAATCACCATGTTGCTCAATAAATAATGTCTAAATTTGTTCAAAGCATACACCATCCCAAGAGCTTCTCTCTGAGTCACTGTATAATTCCTTTTAGCTGCTCTTGTCAAGACTCTACTAGCATAATATACAGGCCTGAACCACCCTCTGACTTTTTCCTGCATAAGAACAGCTCCTATAGCCATATCCGATGCTTCAACAAACACATGAAAAGGTAATGTCCAATCTGGAGATTGTAATACTGGAGCCACTGATAACATTTTCTTTAACATCTGAAATGACTTCTCCTGAGGTTCAGCCCAAACAAATGGCACATTCTTCTTTGTTAAATGAGTAAGAGGCATACATACATTAGCCAAATATCTGATGTACCTGGCATGCCATTTTACCTGTCCAACAAACCTACTCACTTCCTTCACATTCTTTGGAACTTTAGCTGCCTTGATAACTTCAATTTTCTTTTCATCAATAGACATCCCCTCTTTGGACACATGTCCCAACAAAATTCCACTCCTGATAGCAAAAACACTTTATAGGGGTTGAGGGACATCCTGAACTTTCTACATCTTTCAAAACACAACAGATGCTGCAAATGCAAATCCTTCTTTCCAAAAACTGAAAAATCATCCACAAATACCCTCATAAAATCCTGTAAGTAAGGCTCAAATGTTTTGTAGGGTGTGTAGTTAAAGGATGGTGGTCCATTCTTGAGCCCAAAACTCATGACTGTATAGACAAAAGCTCCCCATTCCGTAATAAAGGCTGTTTTATGTGCTGATCCTCCTCAGCAACCTTAATCTTATTGTACCCAAAAAAACCATCTAAAAAGCTATACAACTCTTGCCCTACTACTGCATCCAATATTGCATCACAAAATGGCATTGGGAATGGATCAGTAATGGTGGCTGCATTTAGCTTCCTGTAGTCAACACACACTCTTAACTTGCCATTTTTCTTAGGCACCACAATGATAGGAGATAACCATGCCACCTCATTTGATAGGTTTGATAAACCCTACAGCCAACAACTTATCAATCTCCACCTTAACCTGTTGAGAAAAGTTTGGATTCATCCTATACCTCTGCTGCACAATCGAAACTGCATCCTCTTTAAGATTGATGTGTTGCTGGTGCAGATCTGGATCAATACCTTTTACATCAGCATAATCCCTTGCAAATACATCCTTATACTCCAACAATAGCTGAAATAGATCATTCAAGTACTGTCCTTCCACATGAATGCTCACCTTTACCATCTTTGGATCCTCATTTGTGCCCAAATTGAGCTCCTTCAACTCATCATGTTTCACCCTGTTGGAACCTCCAAATCTCTTGTATATCTTTTCTGCCATATCCCTTGCTTCCCTCTCTTCTTGAGCTAGGGCTTCTTTTGAGCTAGAGGCTTCATTCTGATCTACCATTTGTATCAATTCAGATCCTTCTATTACCTGTCCAGGAACTAGATCAGAGCTTGTTTCCATTGACTCATCTTCCTTATGCAAGATCCCTTCAACATCAACTTCAAAGACATGCACAATTGATGGGTTGGCCTTCAAAAATGCTTCCTCCTCATCATCTTCAACTTCCTCTGCCAAATTAATGGTTTGGGCATACAATGGTATCTCTTTGAAAGGAATGTTCCTCCTGCCTAGCATAGGTATAGTTACCACCTGTTTACCTTTTTTCAAAACAACCTTATTTTCACCCCAATCCTGCTTAACTTTACCCAGTCTGAACCAAGGTCTTCCCAATAACATCTCATAAGAAGCATCTCCCTGCTTCATTTTCAAAACCAGAAAGTTCACTAGAAAATTCATACTTGCAATCTGAATGGACTGCCTCAGAATCCCTAAAGGTTGAACCCTTCTTTGATCTGCCATCTTAACCTGAAAAGGTGCTGGGTCTAATTTTCCCAACCACATTTTCTGCTAGTTTGACTCAGCTAATATGTTAACTCCAGATCCTCCATCAAAGCAACACTTCTTCAAATGAAAAGTTACCTTTATGACACAAACTACAAAATCAACATCTGCTGGATCAATCTTATGCAATGCTGCCTCAGTTGTTTGGTTCATCTAAACTTCATATTCCTTACCTAGCAGCTTATTCAACAACCTCTCCTTGAATGCTGGTACAATACATAACATTTGATCTAAGGACAACTGCAATGGAAAGTTAATCAATACCTCAAACCAATCCTTTTGATCTCCTTTCACTTTAGGCTTGACTTCCACATGCTCCTTCTGCTTACCAATCTAATTGTCTGTATTCATCTCATCCAAAATCTGATTTCTCTGTTCATGCTTGACCTGTTTTTGTACCCGATCCCTAATTCCTTTCTGCTCTTTCCAATCAATTGGTCCTTTACCTTTAGACCTGGTAACAACCATCACATCAACATCCTGATTTTCATAACATTGGTTGCAATCACATGCCCACTCATCCTCACAGTGTTCCTTGATAAGCTGCTCCTGATTTGGTTCATGCACCTCTACCAGTTCTTGTTGCTGAGTCGTGTCAATTGTTATCACATTTGCTTGAGCCTGTGGTGGCTGATTCTGTTGTTGCTGCTGAGGCCTAGCTTGCTTGTCATCCTGATTGTACTGTACCACTGGCATCCCTCATCCTTCTCTATGTTTCAACCATAATGCACAATTCAGGCCTACCCAATGATCTGGTGCACCACAATACACACATGGCATTACTCCAGGTGGTCTTCTCTGATTATTTTCCTGATTCCTCCAAGGTGGTCTTGGAGGTCTGGGAGGTCTCTGGAATGGTGGTCTTCCTTTAAATGGAGCTACTTGATTAGCTTCCTCATTATTTCTTCCTCTACCTCCATTGGGAGTTGGCCTAGCCCTATTATTAGGGTTATACCAGCACTGAGTAGGGCTATGGCCTTCTCTTTCACAAAATCTGACAAAACTGCTTCTCTTTTGGTGCTACAACATTAGGAAAAAAGGGAGCTCATTTTGGGGCCTTTTAGGATTTGGAAAAATAGTCTCTCAACCAATGAGGAGAAAGCCAACGTAACGTTGAAATTTCACCAAAACAAGTGAAAATAAGAAAAACAAATAGTACTTTATGTTTGTAGAAGCGTGCCATAGTTAATGTTCAAGATACTATAACGATTTTGAGTCTGACAAGGTCTTTAAAAAAAAAAAAACTAAAGATACTATCACGATTTTGAGTCTGACATTGATGTCTTTTTCAAAAAAAACTACTTACTGAAACTAGGTTTCCCTCCCAAACTACTCTCCCCTCCCAAACTAGTCTTCCGGCGCCCTTCCTCCCTCCCTCTCTCTCTCACTATGCTGCATATCCGTATACGAAATGATGGGTTCAGGCAGGTATCTACGACCAAAGTATAAACATGAGCACTTTGCTTCGCCAAGATGTTTCTTTCATTTTATAAGCGCTTCCATTTTAAATTGTATTGTTTTGTAAAAGGTACCTGCTTTTGATTTTTCTGATGCTCAGGTTTTAGATTGGATTGTGTTCGACAGGTTTGGAAGAAGCCTGCTTTTGATTTTTTTTTAAAATGTTGTGTAGATCAAATCAACAAAGATAGAGATACCAACGTCACCCATTTACCTCGCCGGCCTCGGTCTTCAATTTTTGCTATAGAAATTGCCAACACATCTACTACTGAAGGTCATTGACAAACATTGAGTATATCAAAAGGAAGTTGGGTGCTAATGCAGCCTAATAGAAGAAGGAAAAGACGATCCGGCAACAACTTTTTGATATCTTGGAAGGGTAGAGTGTTGGATCTTAGAACAAAGGATGGGAAAAAAACGAAGATGGAAATATTGATTCAACATGTGTACATGCATAGAGAACTTGTCTTATTGGATGAACCAGACAATTTCCCACACCACAGACCAAATTGTGAATAACTTACTTGAGAGTTTAGAGAAATTAAACATAAGTTTTTGACTTTATATTTGACTGACTTGTTTGTGTTTTTTGTTTTAGATATATACCCTCCATCCTATCAGGAGTGGCAACCAGGGGAATGCATTTTAGGGTTCATAGATGTTTTACATGGATCTATAGGGGAATTGCAGTATCCAGGTAGATCTGCAACACAACTTTCTCAACAATCAGGTATCTTTTTCTATAAACGAAGTAGGATGATTGCAAAATAAACTTGTTCCGTTAGATCAAGACCTAAACGGGTTTGCTCTTGACAATGTATCAATTGACATTACTGTGAATGAGAATGGAAACTTGGTGAGTTTTATATCAGTCAGACGGAAATGTACACTTGCTCAATTGCGGCACGACATTCATATGGAGGCAAACAGAACAATTTCAACAGGATTTGCATTCGTGCTCAACAACAAGAAGGTAAACTTACTGTGTTTATTTAATTCATTAATTCAATGTGGAGATATCCCCGATGGGATTATTGACATCCAGCTAAATTGATCATTGGAGGTACTAAAGAACATATATTTTGTTCAGTTTTTCTACACTGCTGTGAAAGTCAAATAATATATTGATTCTCAATCCTTATCAACCCTTGCTCTCTAGGTTGCTGTGGAGACAACAATTGATGATGTGGACGGTCCTGCGAGGGAAGGCTCTTGCATTGAGTCTGCAAATGAACTTTTTTTTGTGACAGTCAGACACATTGGACTGCTCAACATTCTTTGTAAGCTCGATTGAAGAGCGAGTACAGGAAAGAGTCAATGGCCTTTTGGTCCTCGGCCGGCTGGGATCTGTACAATGACATTGTTAATAAAGTGATCAATTTTATTCCAAATGTCTACATGCTTTCAAAGTGTCTCTCTCTCTTCCTACATTTATAAATATCATGTCAAGTCTATGGAGATAGAGGGTATCAGTTGCAAAACATCTTTCATTTGATTGATAGATTACTAGATTCAAAGAAGTTAATACATATAATCATCCCAAATGATCTTGTAGCTACTCTTGGTTAGGATCTCCACTTGTTAAGATTTACAATGACATTGTTAATATATTGATCAATTGAAAACCAAATTACTACATGCTTTCAAAGTCTCTCTCTCTCTCTCTCTCTCTCTCTCTTCATACATTTAAATCTATTTATAAATATCATGACAAGTCTGGAGATAGAGGGATTCATTTGCAAAGCATCTTCCATTTTAATTTTATACATAGTCATCCCAAATCATATAAGCATCATTAGATTAAAAGAATGTTATACAAATAATCATTCCAAATCATCCCAAATGATCATCAGGCTGTCCTTGGTCAATATCCCCACTAAGATTTTGGAGCCCCCGAGGTCTCCACTGCATCTTCAAGGTCTTCAAGGCCTGGGATCTAGAAGCTCTCCACTCCAAGTCATGCAACAAACTCAGAGAACGTCTTTGTGAACTTGCAATGTAGACAACCTGTCTCACGGAGAGCTGAAAAAGCCTCGTTCGATCTCTCTTGATCGGCGGTGGGGAAGGCCTCTATGAAGAGGTTTTAATGGCAATTTTTTTCAATTTAAAAAAAAATGTGGAAATTATCCATCTATAGCACTGTCGAATCCTGCTAGTCTCTGTGGAGCTGAAAGAATGAGGCTATGGCGCTGCTTTATGGGTGTAATTAGTGCATCAAGTCAAGCTCCGCACCATGGAAGAGCGCAATTGCTGGTGAAATTTCAGTCGAGTATGCTGGCAATCATGACTGGTCACGGCTGTATGCAGCCGAGTGGTTGTATGCAGCCGAGTGGTTGTGTGTGCCGGCTAGTGGCAATCAAGCTGGGTTGTTTGTCCTCCTCATCCTGTTTGGGCCTTTGCCAGGTTTTCTTACTGTAGACTTGGTTCTAGCCATAGAAGAAAGAAACAGATAATATCTGTCATAAACAAAGAGGGGTTTCTCATCAACAAACTGCAAACAAACAGAGAAAATACAGCAACAAGAGTATTCCAAGAATCGACACAGGCAGGTATAGTTAAGGAAGGTGGCAGGACGTTTGTTCATATCAATCAAATTGTGAGAGATGACAGCCTTAAGTACCAAGAAACTGGGCATGATCCAGAAGAGGAAGGACCATCAGAAGAAGAAGAAGAAGAGGATTTTGCTGAGAGAGGAGACACTCGTGAACAGGAAGAGGATAGAAGAGCAATGGTCTCACCTCGAAACTGACGTTCGAGGGTTTTCTTCAACATCTTGAGAATTGGTGCATTCCTTTCTTTGAGCTCCGGTAGGATAAGCCCCAGGAGGGCTAATCCTCTCTCTTGCTCTCATAGAAGTCAAAGAACTACATCCAACGTCATGCCTTCATCCGCCATCTTAGTCTTCCTCTGCCGGCCCCTTTGATATGGAATCTACGGGAAACAAAGAAATCTAAGAATGTATTTAATGCAATATCTTGTTAGTTATGTAAAAGATTATCTTATTCTTTTTTAAAGTGACAGATGTGCAGTCCTTACTGACAGTATTGAACCACGTTTCTGTATTTTACTATTTTTCATGTCTTTTAGGAGACAAATAAATGAGAAAATAGCGAATTTCTTACAGGGCCCCAAAATGAGCTCCCTTTTTTCCTAATGCAGAATATCCAATTTTCTTTGACTGACTTACCAAATCCTCCTCATTATCCTTCTTATCCTTCTTCTTCTTACCACTATGCTTCTTCTTCTTTCCTTTACTTCCCTCATCATCACTGGCTGATGAAACTTCTAATTTACTTTCTTGCTCAGACTCAGACTCAGCTTTTGACCCTTCTTCTGAATAAGAGCTATCCCTGCTTTTACTACTGGTCTTGGTCATGCCAAGCCTCTTCTCAACTCCTCTAGCTGCTGCAGCAGTAACTAGATTATTGATTCCACCTACAATGTCAATGCTTGCCACAACATTCTTCAAACCTTTCCTTAAACCCTTCAAGAAGTATCCTGCTAACATTTCATCTGTGGGTCTTTCATTGCCTTGCAATCTATCAACCAAAATTCTAATTCTCTGAGCATAATCTTCCACTAACATATTCCCCTGCTTGATGTCCCTGATTTTCTTCAAGACATCTATTGGAGTCTTCTCTTTTCTAAATCTTCCACTAACATATTCCCCTGCTTGATGTCCCTGATTTTCTTCAAGACATCTATTGGAGTCTTCTCTTTTCTAAATCTTTGTAAAAATGCTACTCTCAGTGCAGCATATGTTACAAAATGTGCAATACCATATTGGCTAAATCAACTCATGGCTTTTCCTTCCAATGTTGCTGCAAATTGCTGTAATTTAATAGGGGCATGATACACAGCCTGATACCCACTTGCTTACCACTTGGTCTCAAATTGAGCCACATGACAATCAGCATCTTCTTTACACCTTCCTCTGAATTGTGCTGCTTTTGACCTTCGGGTTGGGAGGTTGTTGAGCCATTGGGATAGTCTCTGAGGTACTCTCCTAGGTCTTTACCTGGTAGATACCTGTAGTGGGTCAAATAGGAGTCTTCTTCTACTTCTTGTAGGTCCTCCAAGTAAAGCTCCCACCAATTGCCTCACATGCCTTCCCTCTGTTGCTCCTGAAAACTCTCCCCCTTGGCCCGACAGTTGCTCTTTAGGGATAGGTTGCTTAACCTCTTCATCTATGGCTTGTTCATAATTAAAAGGATCAATGTTGCCAGCTTGGGCTTGGGCTCTGGTGTTATACACTCTGGATACTCTTCTTGGACGCTCTGACACATGCATCATCCCTCAATAGACACAACCAACACAGCCAACACTGCTGACACAACAAACTCAGCACAACAGGCACAATAGGATCGCCAAATGTGTTGGGGTTCATCAACACATGATAGACTCACTTTGAAACACCATTACTCACAATGAATTAACATAGAAAGCACTTCAGACATAGCGGCACTTGCACAAAGACAACTTCAGATTGAACAGAATAATGCAGAGAGGTAGATCCGACAGAGCAGAAAACATGACTGAACTTGCTTCATTGAGTAAATACTTTAGCATCAGAACATGACTACATCACCCTAACTCTGCCCCACAAGGCGCATTCTAACCTCTTGAAGTAACAAGACAAAAGTAGTTGTAATTGCCCAAAACAATGTTCTTGGCATAAACATCCGACTCAGCTACATCAGACCTAGCAAAACCCGACTTAGCATAATCCGACTAAGCATTACAATATCCAGTTCAACATGCACCTCATCTAATCATTGAATTAGAGTATATATTTGATGTTAAGATAAGTAGGTATATAGAGTCCATGGCCGTAGAAGAGACTTATTGAAAGAAACAAATTCTCTAGATTTAGATAGAAAACTAACGATCCAAAAACTCAAATTTTAGATGGTAGTGAGTTCTACAATTTATCAATTTACTTTATTTTGATCTAATAGTTCGATTTAGAGTTATCGTCTTTCAAAAACACAATTTTTAGTTTATAAGAGTTAAATTTTAAAGCATGAAAATGACATCTGTCGTTTTGAAAAATTGATAAAAATTTGGATTCCAGAATCCACTTTGTTGATAAAATTGATTCTAGAATCCAAAATTTTGGAGACACAAACGTTTCTATTGTGAGAGTGAATTTTCATCAAAATAAATTTTTTGGTGAAAAAAAAATTCACTTTTTTGGATGAAAAAAAACTTTTGTCGGTCCAAAAAAATTCCCTCAAAAAAAATCCGTGGATGAAAAATTTCCGTCAACGGAAAAATTCCATCGACGGGAAAAATTCCATGAAAAAATTCCATCAACGGAAAAATTCCGTCAAATATTCCATCGACGGAAAAAATTCCATGAAAAATTCCATCGATAACAATTTGGATACTAGAATCTAGTTGGATTCTATAATCCAAATTTCCGTCAATGGATTGAAAATTCCGTCGACGGAAATTTTTCCGTCAATGGAATTTTTGACAGAGTTTTTTTGACGATAATTTTTCCATCGATGGAGATTTTTGATGAAATTTTTTTCGTTGACGAAATTTTTTGACAGACTAAATTTTTCATCTAAAGTGAAATTTTCGTTTATTATGGACAAAATTCCTTTTTTTTAAAACAAAAATTTCGATGTCACGATAGAAATGTTAGTCTCAATGGAAATTGGATTCCAGAATCCACTTTGTCAACAAAGTGAAATCCCAATTTTCATCATTTTTTTAAAACGACAACTGTTGTCATTTTAATGGCTCAAAATCTAACCGCGTCGTCAAACTGAAAGTTTTTACAAAGACTATAACTCTAAATCGAATTATTAAATCAAAATAAAGTAAACTGATAAATTATAGTACTCACTACCATATAAAATTTGACCGTTTGGATCGTTGGATTTTTATCTAATTCTGGAGACATCTTTTCTTTCAATAAACCTCTTCTATGGCCATGGACTCCATAAACCTACATTTCTTAATATCAAAATATGCTTAAATTAAACCATTAGATCAACTTTGTATACAAAGAAAATTTATTTTCTTAAACAATGCACTAACCCCATGTAAGAGTTTCATCAAATTATATTGGGTCTAAAAGTAACCTTAATTTTATCACCTATCAGTTTGTTGATAACACGCTACGTACAACACGCAATGTAGAAATGTGTATTGGTACAAAACGCATCCGTGCTCAAGGAGGGAAAGTATGATCTAGAGATGCTTAAACAAAGCAAAATAGAAAAGAAAAGTGAAATTTGTCGATGTGTGTCATTTAACCTATGCTCAAATTTGCATGAAACAAATGGTTGCAAAAGGAAGTTAGCTAACTAAAACATGGAAGAACGTAAAATTTAGGCATTTCATAGGCTCTATTTTATCATGGAAAAGATTTCTTAGGTGGCTCTTTGACCCCAACTAATAGCAGTATGCACTTTGACCTCAAAATGATGTACGATGCATCCCTTGGATTTTGTTGACCTTGACTAGCTTTTGATTAGGTTAACATCACACCCTTCTTGATTCACATCTAGTTCCTCAGATGTGTTGATTTGATAAATTTCACAATGTGGTTTCCTTTTCTTCTCCAAGAGAAGGGAGTTTTTTCTTATTATCTTTTTCGAGAGAAGGGAAATGGCTTGTCCTTATCTAGAGCATTGCACTTTGTTTTTGGCTTTATTTCGTTTAGATGATTATGGTTGGCCCTTGTTATTTGTATGTCATGCTAAGAAGTTTTTGAAGCTTTGTCTTATTAATCCCAATTTTGGGTTTAACAATCTTGAAACTCTGTATATCACATCATGAGAGTTTTAATAAGTGTCACGAATGACACTACAAATTGTAGTGAATATTATAAGAAAGTTGGCCCATGTCTAAGGTGAATAGTTTTAGGGTTTTTTAAGTTTGGCCGTTCAAATGTGAATAAGGGCCAGTTGTATATAATTCAAGGTGAATAGTTTTAGGGTTTTTCAAAGTTTGGGCGTTCAGATGTGAGTAAGGCCCAGTTGTATATAAGTTAATTTATTATAATACAAGGAAAAAATCCCCCTTTGTACTTAGCTTTCTCTTGTCTTCTCCTAATGTGTTCAAGAGAGAGTTGAGAGTGACAGACTAGATCTTGTGAAGTATATCTGCCTTTCACTTTGTGTGAGAGAAATAGTGAGATTTGAGAGCAGAGGTTGGCTTTGTACATGGTTGAGCAAATCCATTGGTGATAACTTGGAGTGGAGATACAAAAGGGAGGAGCTAGCAATAGTTAAGCCTGGAGTGGAGATTCAAAAGGGAGGAGTTGGTGATAGTTGAGCCTAGAGAGCTTAAATAGACATGGGCTTGGATTTAAGGTAAGATCCCCATGATAGTTGTAGCCCCAATTTCTGATTTAACAACTTTGACACTCTCTATTACATAATAAGAGTTGTAATTAGTGTCATGAAGGGAACTATAAATAGTTATAAATGTTATGAGAAAGATGGCCAATGTGTAAGCTAAATAATTACGAGTTTTAAAGTTTGGGCACCCACATATGAAGAAGGTCCATTTGTAGATAGGTCAATTTATTCATAATACAAGGACATAGCCTCCCTTTGTGCTTAGCTTTCTCTTGTCTTCTCCTTGTGTGTGTGAGAGAGAGAGAGTTGAGAGTGAGAGACTAGACCTTGCTAAGTACATGTGCCTTCCACTATTTGTGATAGTTTGGAATGGAGATTCAAAAGGGACGAGCTAGCAATAGTCAAAGCCTGGAGAGCTTAAAGAGACGAGCTTAGATTTAAGGTAAGATGCTCATCATGATAGTTTCCCATTTGATTCTTCTTTGAATGTGTAGAGTTCTAGAGAGGGTTAGAGCGGGCTATAACATCTTTGGCACCAGTGCGCCGAGGAATAAATACTATTTGTTTAGAGCTTTTGTTCCCATATACAAGGTTTTTACATTAGCTATTGTACTGTGTTGTGTGTGAGAAAGAAGAGGATAAGGTGGGTGTGGTAAAGAAAAAAAGATTGAAAAACTAATGGATTTGTATTGTGTTTTTTGTTTAAGTGATTTGGGAGCCTAGAGGAAAGATATTCATTAGGTTTTTCATTTATTTTGGTGTTTGTGCAACCCTATTCCTCACACATGAAGATGTAAACTTGTGCCTATTTTAGTTTTTTCTAAAAAAAACCATCAAAATTTAAAAAAAAATGTAAAAACCATTAGGATTGTTTTGACACATTATTATATTTGTCATGCTATTTAGTCCCAAACTCAATAATTTGTCCATGAAAATCATTCATGAGATCCATTAAAATTAATTATATTTTCTACCCTAGTTTTTCATGAGAATCTCGATAAGTGATTTTAAGAAAATCATGCATTAACTTATCCCTTAAATCATGGCATAATCATAGGTATCTCCTTGCTATTAAAAATCATTTATTGAGAATTTGATGACCCTATCCTTAACGTTTCTTCACGTGATTATCTTGGGATTGTCATGCCTAGCTATACTAAGAAATTCACGAGATTGAAATGGCAAGTAAATGCTAAAAGAGAGTTAAGAGTGCTTGATTTACACCTAATTAATCACAAGAAAGTGGATCAAGCATTTGTCTGGACATCTCGACTCTAATCAATGGGTCGGACCAAGTCAACGGTGTAAGGCAATCTTGTCCATACAAAGCTTTGAAAGGACTCATCCCAATGCTTCAATGATAAGAAGCATTGTAAGCAAATTCTACTAGATGTAAATGGCTTAACCACTTTTTGTGTTCCCTGCCGTCGTAGCATGACCGAAGGATATCTTCTATTACCCGATTCACTCTTTCAATCTAGCCATCTGTTTTGGGGTGGTCGGCTGTGCTGAGATCCAAGAAATTTCCTACTGCTTTGAAGATATAATCATGAATCAACCTCTCATACTCTTTGCTAAGGAAATCAATCTTCTAAGTGTATCCTCTTGGCATTATAACCCATCCTTAGAATTCCATATATTCAACCTTATTGTAAGGTGTTTTTCCAAGATCATAGTTATATTCTTGTTGATAAGATTACTAACCTTCTTGTTAAAATCTAGTGTTTGGAGATTGGATCTGGTAGATCAAAACTCTTTATTAAAAGTCCTTTTTCTTATTCAAAAATCCTTCTCTTATTAAAAGTCCTTTTTCTTATTCAAAAGGGTCCTTCTCTTATTAAAGAGATTATTCTTTATCTAGAGAAGACCTTTAAGATTATTTATCTAAATTTAGAAGTCCGTATATTCAACCTTATCATAAGGTCTTTTGCTAAGATCATAGTTATATTCTTGATGATAAGAGAACTAACCTTCTTGTTAAAACCTAGTGTTTGGAGGTTGGATTGGGTAGATCAAAACTCTTTAAAAGTCCATTTTCTTTTTAAAAAAGGTCCTTCTTTCATTAAACAGATTATTATTTATTTAAATAAGTCCTTTAAGATTCTTATTGATTCAATCTCATTTAATATCTAAGTTCCTAAGATTAGTTCTCTATACACGTTTAATATTTAAGTTGCTAAGATTATTTCTCTATACACATCAATTTGCTGTGCTGTTTGATTTCTTATTTGTCATTGAACTAAGCTCCTATTAGTTCCATACTTGGGTTTAAGTCAACTAATTTTTTTAAGCTTAATCTTCTATTAATCATTGTTAAGGGGCTCACCCTAAACCCCCCCAACAAAATATTACCTGGTGAACCGCAATTGTCTGAGGATATTTCCAATAGCCGAGCTCGTAACCCTTGAGGTCTCCAAGGTCTACAACTCCTTGAGAAGTAATTCCACTGCGCCTCCCGCGAGCGTTGTCACACCGCCGCGTTGCACTACAGGTACTCGTCCCTCCTCTCACCTCACTTCACTCACACACACTCACTCTAGCATGCATTAGGGAGAGAGATTAGCAAGAGCAAGACTCAATTGCACAATGGGAGAGTATGTTGTATTATGAGAGATATTCACTTATATACATGGCCATAAGTGTTCACACTCACTTAACATGTGGCTAGGCGGGCACTTTAGGCTCATAAGAGGCCTAATGCTATTACAATGACTACTCTCATAATATATTCATGAAGTACATCACTTAGGACTTCATCCTAACTTGCTAGCACACACTCTTGAAGCAGGAATTGCCATAAATACTCCGTCACACTATTACGGGCACCCGTCCAAATTGTAGCTTTGGACACTATTGCTTCATATCTTGAATGTATGACCTTTTGGTGTATCTACCATGACTCCTTGATCTAAGATAATGGCGGTAGCTCTTGTTAACCCTAGGAATGGGTTAACAATGATTAATTATAAACAGACTTTCCTCTTTGTAGGGTTTCATTACCCCTCTCTAGGATTTCTTTCTCTTTCTAAGCTTATGCTTCTTTTCTCTAACTCAACATTATTAATTTCTACCAAAAATTTAAGGATCTTTTCACAATTGAATTTATTTTCTTAGGGGCTATTTTTATGAAGATTTGCACATAATACTACTGCATATATTGCACATCTATTCAAGAGATGGCCAACTTTTAGGGAAATCACTAAAATTTTGATGGGCCTTTTTACTCCTAATTTCACACACAAGCCTATCTACTTGTATAGGTTATTATTGGCAGTGCACACATGCACAATTTACACTTGGATTTAGATAAATCTGGGGCACAATATTGTCCTAAGATTATCGTGGCCTCATTTTTTGACTAAACTTATTAATTTTAGAGTTAATTATAAAACCATTTTAACTTATGATTTACACTCTTCCAAAAAACTAGGAGATGAAAATTATACCAATGTGCTTGTTTTTAGCGGACATTAAAATCATTAGATAGATTAGTGAAAGCTAAAGCATCCTACCAAATTTAAAAATCCAAAAATATGCACCATTAAAGAGAAAATAGAGGAAAAATTCTAGAATTTAAGGCCAAAACATAAAAAATTGCTCTTTGGTTTGCCTACACACATGCTTGACTACATACATGCAAAACTATACTCTCTGGTTTGCCTACATGCATGCTTGACTACATACATGCAAATAATTACTCTCTGGTTTGCCTACATACATGCTTGCCTCTGCCTATGTACACATATCAAGCACATATCCGTATGTTGGAATGCACATTCCTAAGTCTGACAGAGAATATCTGCATAATATTCTCATTAAGGATAGATCAAATAACATTATTCCCCCATAAACGACCATAATGATAAAACTAATTAAAAACTGACCATCATGTGGTAGAGATGCCTAAAATATGTATGTACATACCAAAATGAGAACATACTCTTTCGGCCTCCAAGTTTTTAGTTTCCCATGCACGTTCGGACTAGCCATGCACATTAGCATTTGCATTCATGGGTGGGGGACTTGGCCATATTCCCAACTACCTAGACACATACGTACCATGAGGGAATGCACATTCACAAGTATAATAGAGACTAAAAAACATTGAAAATTCATGTGAATCCAAAGTATCTATGGCCCCACCCGCAAGACTTATGTTGGTGAAGGGTATGCTATAAGCCGATCACCTTTTAGGAACACAAGATCTAGAAGGATATTTGAACTCAATCCCCTTCTAGAAGACACTCCCTCAAAAACGACACTAAATTGAGGGTGCTCTTTGTTGGATGAGGGAGAAGATGCTTCACACACTCACACAGACACACATGTACACACAGTGATAAAAGATCTCAAAGAGTGAGGGAGACAAAGCTAGAAAGTACTTGATGGTAATTATATGAAATGAGTGGAGCACAAGAGTACTAGTAGCCCTAGGGCTGATGTGGCTAACACACAAGAGTGTGTTCACATAGGAAAAAATCCCTACCAGCACAGGGTAAAAAGTGTGTAGGGCTATTCACACCAGGGACTTCCAAGGCTAACAAACCCCATGGTGTAGCAGGTAAAAAGTGCCCATGTGTAGAGCTCTTCACACCATGGTGTAACAGGTAAAAAGTGCCCATGTGTGTAGGGCTGTTCACACTAGTGTAGCAGGTAAAAAGTGCCCGTGTGTAGGGCTGTTCACACCATAGCGTAGTAGGTAAAAAGTGCTCGTGCGTATGGCTATTCACACCAAGGACTTCCAATGCTAACAAACCCCCTGAAGTGAATGGTGTAGCAGATAAAATGTGTCTGTATGTAGGGCTATTCACACCCTAGTATATTCTCTCGGATACCAGGTCCATCATTAGTGGGCGGTGGTCGGTGGGCCGTGTTCTTGATACACGGGCGGTGACCATGTCTATGCAGTGTAACCGCCCTCGTTGTAGATGCGTCTACCACACTGCCTACTATAGTACTATATATGGACATGGCTACTATCATGAGCTAAGGTATCCAATACTTGTGAGTATCTACCCCCTTCTACACTTCGTACATACTCCATCTAGAGTCTGTTTAGATCGCCATCTAAGCTCTACATGAGAGCCCACGGGCACACAACACCATCACTTATACCTCTTTGGTATAGTCAAAATTTTGAATTCTCTCCATTGTGTATCTATTGCATTGTCTATTGTGCTTTGTCTTGCTATCTCTTTCCGCTGTGCCATATTCTTATAGAGATTGTTGGGCATCGTGATGATAAGCTTTGGGTCTTTAACAAGGTGATTGTTAATGTGGTGAGGTTTTTGAACTTGTTGCTTTCTCCTTTGGTGAGGTTGGTTGCTGGGTTTTGTTGGAGTCGAGGCTTTTTCTTTGAGTTGCTTTATTGCTAGGAGAAGTTTAGAGTAGTTGAAGAGATTCTTCAGGAGTGGTTGTCGACTACGAGGTTGTGAAGTTGGAGGTAGAAGCCCATCCTTTAGATGGTGAGGTCAAAGTTAAATGAATACGGGCTTTGACAAAAAGACAGTTGATGTAGAAGGTATTTTTTCAATTGGAGAAGCTTCTCAAGAGGAGGCTGGTTGCCTTTTGAGCTCAATATCATATAAATCCTTCAATGTCAGATCCTTTTTTTTACAAAGTGTTACTGCCATCTTTGTGTTGTGGACAATCAAGATGATTGTATTACTTGTGAAGCACATTGTTTCTTGAACATCAATGATCCATTCACATCCCAGAATTATATCTACTTCCAAAAAACTTGCAATAAAGGGGGCTTTTGTTTGTTGGCAATGTTCACTAAATATCCCTGGTCATTTATGTGTGTAAGGGTCATATGGTCTATGATTATTTTCATGATTGTAAAAGCAACTTAGTTAATGATGAATCTCTATATTTACAAGTGGTTAGGACGATGCCAATTAGCCCACCTTGCATCTAGGGAGCTAGAATCATGTAGAGAGAATAGTGGGGCTAGGAAATATTATGGGAGAGAATTTGGGAGAAATACTAGGAGTTGACTTCACTCAAGTTATGCTTTGTATTCAGCCTATATAAGAGTTGCCTCATCATGAATAAAATTATTATTTATCTTCTCTAATGATTCACAATTTTTATTAAGCTCTCTAGTCACTTTACCATTCCTAATTATGTCTTTAATCATGCTTATGTGTTTCTTTGATCCACCATGAAATGTGAAGCCTTCTCAAGTGTTTAACCCCTTGAATGCATTTAGCTAGTATAGTATTAGAGGATGGTTTTGATTAGCCATGATTAAACTCATCATTATGCCTAAAGTATCTCTAATCTCTTCTTGCCCTTTTTTCCCCTATTTTCTAGGAAAGTACCTAGCTAAAGTGGAGGAATTCATTACCATATCTCACAGGATGGGCTTCTTCACCAAGTCTAGGTGTAGCAGAGCAGCAACTCGGCGCACGGTAGCAGATTTGCACAAAAATGGTGCGATTTGGCCCCTCAATAGAACTCTGCTATTTTGGAGGAAAACAATCTCTCTACTCATCTGCGTCAAATTAGAAGCATTCAAGATTCACATTGGGATTACTCAAATGATATTTTCTAATGCCAGGTCGTCAATTATCGACTGGTGAATACGTCGACTAGTGTAACCTTTACAAACAGTTTTTAGAAACCTGTCGATTGATATTTGCTACTGTTAATTATCGATTAGCTCGACTGTTGACTACTACTACTACCGCCACTACAATTGTTGGCGACTGTCGCTTGCTAATTGGTGACTGTCGAGTTGACTGCGGCTTACCAGCAATTGTTGACTGCCGCTTGTTTGCCAATTTGGTGATTTCTTCTTGCCAATTTGGCGATTGCTTCTTGCCGATTTTGCTGATTGCCAATGATTGGTCATATCAATACCCATTGTCGATGCCGATTGTATCAACTGCTGATTGTTAATTACATCGACTATTGATTTTTGATGTCGTTGTTGATTGGTGCTGATTGTTGACTGTTTTCTTTTTGTAAAGCATTAGACACTACCGTTGAGCTATAATAATCTAAAAGGTAAGACCTTGCTTAAATGGATTCCAAGGGCACAGTAATAAATTTGATGGGAAAGGCTTTCACACACTTGATAGGCAGACTAAGCTGAAGTTTGTATTAATGAAAAATGGACTTTGGGACTTTGCAAATGGGAAGAATAAGAAACCTATTAGAATCACCTTTAATATGCATGCCTATGGATCATTGGGACAAAGGCACATTTGGTCTAAGGTTATTTCCCATGTTTAGATCTTCTTATATTTCTACTTTTATGCCAATAGGTGAGGTGAAAAGTACATGAGTGGAAGAATCATCTTCTAACATTTATGATAGTCCATAATGTTGATTTTGGGGGCTAGATTCATGGAGAGTATCAACAGGGAGAAATTGCAAGAGCATCTCTAGCAATCATTTCACATCATCAATGATGTCGTCTCACTTATATTTGTAAAAAACCTATAAAAGAGGCATTTTCTCACTACAACAATTATGTGTGATTAAGCCCCACTTATGCTCAGTTCTTGTCTCAATTAAGTGCTAATTACTTTTCTCTAATCATGTTATCAACACAATGATGTTTGTGTGTTTTGGTCCACCCTAGTCATTAGGGTTGCTTCTCTTCATCTTTATTCCATCAAATGGTATCAGAGCAAAGATCTTGCTCATCATCACTAATGTCATCAATAAACTCAAAAGCTCTTCATCTCTATTTTTCCCCAATGAGCTCATTTGAGCTATTATACTAGATCTCCTTCAAGTTAAGCTCTTCAGAGGCTCCCGCACACTCTAGAGGTAACTATATCTAGCTCCTCATCTAGCTCAAACCGTGTGGAGAATAGCAAAAAGAGTAGATCTGCATAGCAGGCGACAACGTTTTCTGAGAAAGAATTGCAATGCAATAGCAATTCAATCAAGCTTGGTAAAATTGAGTATTTAATTCTTCAATCCACACTTGATACCTATTGTGGTTCAAATCTCAAGAGATTTCATCAAATTTTCATCAAAAGCTTAACTGTGAACTCCAAACGCACCAATAATCTGATTCTTTGATCATGATCTAGACTGTGCCTACAATTATCGATTGAGCCACTGTGATCAACCAACTGAGCTGCCAAATCGTCAACTGCATCACTCCAATCATCGATGGATTAACTGGTAGCACTGGGAATGGAAACTAGTGATAGCACTGGGATTCAGTGATAATTCCATGCATCACATAGATGTGAAGAATACTACAAATGAAGCTTGGGTAACCTTGGATACCTCATGTGGAGCACAATCTAAAAATTCCAAAATTTTCATTTTTCATAAAATCCTTTGAGCTAAAAATGAATATATGGGGGACTCCCTCACTTAAATTATATGAAGAGCATCTTAACCCAACTTCCAAGGATCAACAACAACATTGAAGACCATTATGAATCAAATGCACTACTTATAAAGAGCCTACTTGGGATTCTTTTTAGGTAGGGGAGCATATAAGATACCTCTTTCCTTTACCTTGTAAAATTCATTCATGATAAATTATTAAGATTAGAAAATTTAGAGAGAGAGAGAGAGAGAGAGAGAATTCATAAATAGAGGTATGCATATTATCTAACCAAGCAAAGATTTAGAAAAATAAGAAAATTAGTCTTTCTAGTAAAATAAAAAGAAAATTAAAAATTAAAACTAGTGGGTGCAAGGTACGTGTGTGTGCACCATTCCAGTGTAAAAGTGTACATATGCACAGGGATACATGTATAATAGAACAAAAACCTTAAGAAAAGGAGTTATCGAGTATAAGAAAATTAACCGGCTCATAATCTAATGAGGGGCGGGGCCACCCTTTATAAATATGAATGAGACCTAAAAGCACATGTGTGCATGTGCATTCACACTAGAGCCCATTATCCTTGAAATAATTTATAAAATTTGATATTAAGACCATATTAGGGAGTTTGGAAAAATCCCAATTCCCATTTTTCAAGATAAAACGTTTGGGGGCATGGTGAACCCTTTTAAGATTTTGTCAAAACCCCCTCATGTGACATATTGTTGGAAAGCTTTTGCAGAGTAGGTTCTAAATCCTCATTCTCCGACAAATTTGAAATTTGTATGCTCAAGATATACCAAAAAGTAGATTGAAAATAAAATTCCCAAAAGAATGGGATATTCCCAAATTCCCTAATATGGTCTTTATTAATTTTGGAGCATTTACTACACCTTTTGAAATTTTCAAAGGCACAAGTCCTCCTAGTCTTGATATTAATCACGTTGCTTTTTGGAGCATTTACTACACCTTTAAAAAATTTTCAAAGGCACGAGTCCCCATCTAAGAAATTCATGGACTTCATCTTAGAATTGGAGGCTCTCTTCACACTCTACAGCATACACTCAACAAGCTTTTGACAAATTACAAGTAGTTTATTTACCTTTTGATTCAAATTTTTGAATTTGTGCAAGTACATTGTCCCTTTAACCTAAATGAAAATTTTAACTTTTATTCTTTTGCTTCTCTATTAAAAATAGCAATGAATAAAAAAATAGCAGTGAATAAAAATGGAAAATTGAATTAAATTTGTGAACCTTTATGTCTCTAGAAATGGTGTACAATCAATCCTTTCTAAAATGGTGTACAATAAATCCTTCGACTAGCTTATTTATTAAAACTCAGAAAAAATAGTATTTTAAATGCTATCTTACCCATTGGTAATGTGACCTATAGTGAATTATACAATTTTAGTTTATTTTTGACAATTCCCTTCATGACGTTAGGGGGATGACCTTATAGACAAACATAAAATAAATTTTTTAAGCTCTAAATTAGATTAGTGTTAAGGGGACCTTGGAGACTATAAGGAGGTTAATTAATTGTGCATCAAGATTATAATTCTAATGTGCACTAAAAACATGCACATAGATATAATTTTCATCTCCTAGTTTGTTGGTTCTTCTGCTAAAAGGAAGAGTGTAAATCATAGGCTAAAATGGTTTTAGAATTAACTCTAAAATTAATGAGTTTGGTCAAAAAATGAGGCCACGATAATCTTAGGACTATATTGTGTCCCAAATTTATGCAAATCCAAGTGTAAATTGTATGTGAACACTGCCAACAATTACCTACACAAGTAGGTAGGCTTGTGTGGGAAATTAGGAGTAAAAAGGCCCATCAAAATTTTACTGGAGTAATTTTCCTAAAAGTTGGCCATCTCTTGAATAGATGTGCAATGTATGTGGTAGTATTATGTGCAAATCTTCGTAGAAATAGCCCCTAAGAAAATAAATTCAATTGTGAAAAGATCCTTAAATTTTTGGTAGATATTAAAAATGTTGAGTTAGAGAAAAGAAGCATAAGCTTAGAAAGAGAAAGAAATCCTAGAGAGGGGTAATGAAACCCTACAGAGAGAAAAGTACGTTTACAATTAATCATTGTTAACCCATTCCTAGGGTTAACCAAAGCTATCGCCATTACCTTACATCAAGGAGTCACGGTAGATACACCAAAGGGTCATACATTCAAGATATGAAGTAATAGTGTCCAAAGCTATAACTTGGACAGGTGTCCATAATGGTGTTGTGACATGAAAAATTGATATCTTTCATTTTCAATTTTGTACATATTTGATGGTTTCTCAATGGTAATAAGGTGGAAGCTTGTCCAAGAAGATTGCAGCGCCGCCCACAATGGAATAACGACGTGGTGATGCGGCGGCCTAGCGGCTACCTTGATAACAGCATTCTATCTTCAAATCTAATGGTTTTACGTAATTTAGGGTGCACACATTATAAATGCCACAAGTATGCTTGATAAATACTTTGGTATGGTAGATAGGCTAGTGATGTGGAAAATAAAAGTGGGCCTTCATGCTCACATGGATTTTAATTGTATTATTAATATAGTATTTACCATAAGGCTACAAGTTGGGGAGTGTGGAAGGCATGTGGAGGTGTGTGTGCGTAGGTGCATAATTGGGAAAGATTCTTCTAGAATGCTTACATGGAAGAGGAGAATTCCGCCATGTGTAAGTGGGATCTCCACCTATATGCCACTTAGACTTGGCTATTATCTCATCACACTTTCAAAGTCAAAAAGTCTTCAATTTAATAATCAATAGAAGACAGCCTAAGAGGACAATTGATGGTGACATTGAAGGGTTGAAGATTTTTATGTTGTAATTTGTAACAATGGAAGAGAGGGCGATTCTCCACCTATAAAAGGAGCCCTCCTCTCTCTTTCAAATCAATGAATGAAGCCTCCTCAATTGAGCATTTTGTGTCATTACCATTCTCTTATCTTCAAACCCTTATTCAAACACTCTCTTTACATGTTAATGTCTCATTTAGCATTAGCTCCTCATGCTTAATCCAATTTTGGACCTCTTTGATGATTCATGATAAGTAGGATAAGGAGTTATTATCTTGGTGGGCTTGTGACTTCTTAAGGTAGCCCTCGCATTATTGCCGACCTCCTTTGGAGGTACTAATGGTTTTAGCGGTAATGAGTATGTGGAAAGACTTTGGGGACCATAGGTAAATCTTTACGATTGTCCACTGAGCAATGTTAACCCTTACCCTCTAGCTTGAATCATGAAGGAGATGAAAGGCAAGAGGCTATGTGAAAATTGAGGTTTCATGCAAAGAGAGGGAAGTGCAGTTTTTGTGGTCTAATACCCAAATTTCAACCGGTAGTTACTCATCACTCGGGTATTGGTTTCCAAAATTGATCATATGGCTAGGAAGCTCTTTATATGATCTTTCAACTCATGCAACTAATTTCTTAATCCTTTACTTCATTTATGATCAGAATTTCTCCCAAAGTTGCTAACTTTTAGGCGAATTTTGGCAGTTTTATAGTCTTGTAGTAAAATGCTCATAACTTTTCGCGTTGACCGTTGTCGAAAGTTTTTATATAGGTGCGAATCTCGACTTTTGGCCATTATTTCTTCTTAATAATGATTAATTCCTCTTAATCTCTTATAAAAAAAATCCCATGTATCTTATCCTCTTGTAAGTGATTTCTATATTCTTTTACTTTAAGATGTTTTATCCAAATCGCCTAGTTCGAACAGATGAACCTTACCAACATTCCTCGTATGTTTTCGTTCACATAATCCTGAGTCGGAAGATTTTCTTCCAACAAGAATTACCCTCTTGTTTGGAGCTGCAAGGCTGGAAGAAATTCTTGCTTCTCCTGAGCCTTTCATCTTTCCTTCCATGAATTATGATCTCACCTTTGATGTGTTTATCTTTATCTTAACCTAGGGAGAGAAAGGGAGGTGAGGAGGCTGTGAAGTTTCATAGAAGTGTGTTTTGTTTCTAAGAAGTGATCGAAGTCAAAATCCCAACTTTGTGTCATCTTTTGGTGGAGACGACGGGCAGGTTTTACTTAGAATTATTCTATTTTAACCTCAAAGTCCCGCATGATTAAAGAAAAGTTATTTTGAAATAAGTAAATTTTCCTTGTTGTTGCTACTCATCTTTTAGTGCAAGATGTGCAACATTCCGGTGTTCCAAGGATTGGAAAGAGAAGACCCAGGGAGTTATCTCCGAGAGTTTAACCGAGCATGCCGCTTGTTTGACGGGTTGGTCTATGAAGGAGAGGGCAGAAATACTTCCAGATTTCTTGGAGGGTGTGGCCTTAGCTTGGCATGAGGCTTTGCCAGAGGAGTCCAAGAAAGATTGGGAAAGGTTGACCAAAGCAATGAAGGAGAGATTTAGGACAGTGGAGTCACCAAATGCTTTACTATTGCAATTGGATCAGATTTTCTAAAAGGAAGGAGAGTCAGTTCCTGCCTTTTAAGTGAGGTATGAAGCCTTGTTCATCAAATATCAACAAGTTGCTTTACATGTTGTTGCTTCTTCTTTTTCACCTTTTATGGGAGATTCAAAGAGTCCTTTAGCAATGGAGCAGCTTAAGATGAGCAAGTTTATCATGGCTTTGGATCCCTGCTTGCATGGAAAAGTTCTTAGCAAAGATCCCACTAATTTTAAAGAGGCTCTTTGTATTGCTTTGAAGAAGGAGACTACTCTTCATATTGAGTCCACATTCTAATCTTCTCCGAGTGTGCTAACCCCACCCACGAGTGGAGATAGCCTCAACATCTCAGGTACAAGCTCCATCCTTGGATCATAACATTACACAACTTATGGCAGATTTTACTGATTTAAAGTTATACTTAGTCAACGCAAGGCCACCTAGGGTTCCACGAGTTGAGGATAAACCTAGGGATAGAAGTAGTGTCACATGCTATGAATGTCAAGAGAAGGGGCACTATCGCACTGAGTATCCAAAATTGAGGAAAAGAGAGGAAAAAAGTTTAGCACTTTTAGAGAAAACATGCTCAGAAGAAGAAGAGGTAACATTGATGCCATTAATGGCAAAAAGGGGGTCATAAAACTAGGAGCCAAGAAGAAGAAGAACAAGAAGATAAATCTGAAGAAGAGGAGGAAAATAATAAGAAGAAGAAGTTGTCTACGAGAAAAATTGGACAATTTGATTTTCTCTTGGACAAGGATCTCTTAGTTATGACCTCTTAATAGATCTTAGGGAAAAAATGGCACAAATCACATTTGGGCAGCTTTTGGCAATCTCTCCAAAGCTCAGAAAGGAATGGGGTAAGCTGGCTAGCACAAGGGAATCTAAGAAAAAGAAGAAGAGGGATAATGGGACTCCTATGGCTCAAAAGGTGAATATTGATATAGGAGATGATGTGCCTGTGATTGACGTCATCATTGAGGGGCAAACAATTTCTATTGCATACATTGATGGAGGTGCATCAATCAATGTCATGAGTGAAAAAAATAATGAAAGATGCCGATTCAAAGTTGTCTTATACTAACTCTCCCTATCGCATCAAACTTGTTGATATTAAAAACCTTAGGAATTGTCACGAATTTGGGAGTGGATGTATGTGGTATTTCTTTGCCTACAACTTTCCAGGTCATTCTTACAAAGCCTGATGCTAGGGCTTCGCCACAAGTGAAGGCAATTCAAAATTGGAAGACAAGTGATCTTATTCTACAAGGTGAGAATAAGAAGGTCCACTTGTACAACATCAAGAGTCGTCCCAAGAAAGTGGTAAAAGAGGTGAACCTTCAACTTCCAAAAGTTCAGAGTCAGAGTCATCCGATGAGGAGACAAGTGGTAGCTCTGAGGATTCCATCTCAGAAGGGGTGGTGAAGGGAGTTGCATTTGGTCTTTCCCTAGGAAGGGATCAAGGGGATGCTGAAGACAATGGAGCCTTGGAAGGGGAAGCTTCTTTAACCATGTTCAAGAAAGGAGATAAGGACCTCACTAGTCTTCACCACCAACAGAATGAACTTCTTCTTGATGAGTCCATAGCAGGTACTGAAATGAGAATTACTTAAAAATGTTGTATGAATTTCCTAACCTTTTTGTTAACAGCTACTCACAAGTACGCCAAGTCACCCTAGTAGAGCACAAGATTGATCTCAAGCCCCAAAGTAAGCCAGTGGTACAGCGGCTAAGGTGTTTAGGAGTAGTGCAAGTGGAGGTGCTTAAGAATGAGGTAACTAATTTGCTTGAATCTGGATTTATTTTTCCAGTAGAGAATTCAGAGTGGATTTTTCCAGTTGTAGTCACTCCCAAAAAGGGTGGAAAATGGCATGTGTGTGTGTGTGTGAACTTTTGTCCTTTGAATGTATACACAAAGAGGGATAATGCAAATAGTAATCAATCATAATCAAGCAACCATGCATTACACATGCATTTCAAATTATTGTAAACCATCGCGCAAGTTTCGATGAGACTTCTCGGTCCTCCATCAAATCTTCAAACGTGCTTCCCAAACCAACCGGTCTCTGATCAAGGTCTCTGGTCAAGCCTTTGGAATCATTTCCAAATCCATTCTTCGTTTAAACCATTCTTCCTTTAACTTATAAAGTCTCTAATGGGTCATATGTACTAAAGTTATTTTTCTTTCCTAAGATCATAAGTTTCTGAGGGTCATATTTGCTATAATCATGAATCAACCTCTCATACTCTTTGCTAAGGAAATTAATTTTCTAAGTGTAACCTCTTGGGATTATAACCCATCCTTAGAAGTTTCTGAGGGTCATATTTGCTATAATCATGAATCAACCTCTCATACTCTTTGCTAAGGAAATTAATCTTCTAAGTGTAACCTCTTGGGATTATAACCCATCCTTAGAAGTCCATATATTCAACCTTATTGTAAGGTGTTTTTCCAAGATCATAGTTATATTCTTGTTGATAAGATTACTAACCTTCTTGTTAAAACCTTGTGTTTGGAGATTAGATCGGGTAAATCAAAACTCTTTAAAAGTCCATTTTCTTCTTCAAAAGGGTCCTTCTCTTATTAAAGAGATTATTCTTTATCGAAAGAAGACCTTTAAGATTCTTTATCTAAATTTAGAAGTCCATATATTCAGCCTTATTATTATAAGGTCTTTTGTTAAGATCATAGTTATATTCTTGATCATAAGAGAACTAACCTTCTTGTTAAAACCTACTGTTTGGAGGTTGGATTGGGTAGATCAAAACTCTTTAAAAGTCTATTTTCTTCTTAAAAAAGGTCCTTCTTTCATTAAAGAGATTATTATTTATCTAAAGAAGTCCTTTAAGATTCTTATTGATTCAATCTCGTTTAATATCTAAGTTCCGAAGATTATTTCTCTATACACGTTTAAGATCTAAGTTGCTAAGATTATTTCTCTATACACATCAATTCACTATTTGATTTCTTATTGGTCATTGAACTATGATCCTATTAGTTCCATACTTGGGTTTAAGTCAACTAATTTTTTCTTAATGATTCTATGCATGAAATTCAATTATGCTAAAAGTAACTCTTTTATAATAAAATATTAATCTCTTATGCATACCTCTATGCATGAATTTCAATGCTAAAAGTAACTCTTTTATAATAAATTAATCATCTTCTATACATACCTCTATGCATGAAAATCAATTATGCATAATATAAAAATTAATTTCTCTCTAGGATTACAATGTATATCTTTCAATTAATCTAGGATGATAATTCCTAGAATATGGTAGGAAATCCTCTTTTCATGCTTTGAATGAAATTATTTTATGTGTAAATTTTTATAAAATTTTGCCATAGCTCCGCTACTATAACTAATAAATCTCAATTATTTTAAAAGATAGGTTATCTTTAAGAAAATGATTAGAATGATCCCTAATTGGATCATTAACCCTTAATGGATTAAATAAAAAATAATCACAAACTAAAAGCATAGATAAAAAAACTATTAATTTGTTCTCAAGCATAGATTAATCTTGGATTAAGAAAAAGCTTTATGATTAGCTTCATTTGGAATAAGAATGGGTCATGAGTATGACTATTTCTTAAGTGAGAGAGAGAAAAAACCATTAGAATTAAACATAAATAAAAATTTATGTAATTTCTTACTATCAATAATCAATTAACTTTAATAGCATTCAAAAACCATACCAATTAAGCTTCTCAAGCTTGAGAGGGGTTGAGAAGAGAGAAACATTGAGAAATTATAGAAAAGATCAAAATTCACCATACTTACCTTACAATTTGCTTGATTCTTTATTCACGGTAGAGGCCCCCAACCAATCAATTGGTTTAGTATGTTGATGGAGCCACCAATGGGGATTGAAGAAAGAGAGAAGTGTCAAAAACTAGTGAATTATTAAAGAATTCACAGTTCTTGGCTTAGGTGGAGTAGAGTAACAAAGCATAAGACACTATTTTTTTTTTCAACAAGGGAAGGCTTCTATTTATAGGAAAACCTGAGCTCCTAACCAAACAAACTGATTCTAGAATTTTCCAAGTCAGTTTGGTCACTTTTTGACCATTTTTAGGTCAGTTAAGCTAACTTTTTGGAACTAGACTTGAATGAGGAGAGAGGAGAGATGAAATATCTCGATTTGGGTTTAGCACAATTTTCTATAGAAGGCATTAAGAACTTTGAGATGAGGAAATAAAAGAAGTTAGTAAGCTAAATCACTTACTTTCTTTGAATTCAGATAAGGCTCACAATATCTAAGGGATAACTTCTTATACTCCCCAATAGATAAAGAACTTCTTTTGGGCCATACTCGAATGAAGACCAAAACCTTGGTATCCAAAACACCGATTTTTACTTCCGAACTCATTGTTCTGAATCCTTAAAACAGGTGGAACTCCTGAGAAGTATTCTAAGGAAAGGGTCTTCCTTTTTTCAACAGAATCTTTCTTTTATTTTAGAGAGGGAATAACTATAAGATCAAAAAGGGAGATTCTTACTCCTGTATACCTCAAAGGCTGGGGAGGAATCTTACATTCTACCCCACTTAAAAAAGTGCGAGATGTCCTCATCTCGCAAGGTAGAGGACAACTCTTTTTCTTAAGATCCAATTTTATTCTGGGGTTCCTTATATTCGGGTCAACCCAACAGAATACTGGGATAAATATCCCTTATATAGAACTCATAATTAAATAACAATTCATTCAGATCTTATCATTCATATCTTTAACATGATAATGGTCCATTAGACCGAAAAAATTTCCTTCTGAACATTCCTCCACGGGAAATTCAGTCAAGCAAGTTCTCAATTTGTCATCCCTTAACTTGATCTACTGATCAAGTGTTAACAGTAACAATTTGACAGCACAACCCACTAATCTCATAGTGATTTGTTGAATTCATTATCATCATTCTAGTTATGAATATCACCATCACAGGGACTCGTCCCATTAATTCTCATTGTGGTTTTGTTCAGATTATTATATTTCAACTAATTTTAAAAATCATCATTTTTCAATTAGAATTTTCAATCAGAATCCAAATCAATTCATCAATTCTCAAACAGAATTAAAAATCATATCAACCACATTCACAATCATCATCTGGATAGCATTAACACTTATAATTTTAAGTCTTAGATTTACTTATATATACTGTCAGTAAAGAGCTACAGTTATACTCTCGGTATATACGGTAGTCACGGCCCTTGGAATTATAAGGTAAATACCATCATGTCTAGGCCTCAAGCAAGTCAGGGATTCTATATAATTACGGTACTTCCATCTGAAGACCCAATTACCAAATTACGAATTTTAGTTTGAATATCAAATTGTATGAATTATATCACACAATTATAACCTTTTTGTGTTTCTTGATAAATTTTTGACATATTTGTCTTCTCAGTTGATCTTTATTAACAAATGCTCTGATACCAACTGTGAGATCCCTGTTCCCACCGAGCAACGGATTCAGGATACTGGCAGTGGAAGTAGCACTTCTCGTGCGGGACAAGGGTCCTCGGGGCCTCACCCACGGATATCCGGATAAGAGACTAATCCGTCGGTTGTTCCAAAACCGAACCCGGAAAAACTTCCTTTGACGAAAAGCACGGGTGATTCCACCAAGAAAACTTTTACTCTAACGTAGTCAAACCCTTACTGATCAAACAGATCTGACTGCATCTATGAAGATACTTGGTCAGATCAAGGAAGAAACTTGCACTTGGATCATTGGAATCAACGTTTTTTTTCCCATTCAAGAGGCATAGCCATTGATTCCTATCCATAGAACAATTACTGTCCGGGATTTACTTTATCTATCGTAATAACAAAAGTTGAGTCTCAATTTACGGATCCATCAGTCCAGCCTAACCCCATCCAGTCCCATGGGTTAGCCAACCGCCCAACCACTGTAGTGATGGGATCCAATTAAGAATTTGGTTAGGTTTTGTCCCAGGTACCAAGGAAAAGAGTTCCAAGGCCCCCTAGCCAGAAGTTCATGCAAAAATAAACCTAGTCACACCACTTACACACCCAATATGAAATTGCCTTTTCACAGATTCAACCAGTTTTAAAACAATCCTTTAATAAAACCATAGTATCATTGATCACCATCTTCCAATTTATCCGGTTGATTCTTAATTTTCCCATCATTTCTTCATCAGAGTATCTATGGCATCATTGGCAACTAGGACGCTCACCACCTATCCACTCAGGGGCCGTTTCCTAGTTCCTAGCCCATAATACTCGGTAATATAATCACTTATCAAGATGGACTCTCGTTGAAGATCAGCAAGATCAACCAACAGATCCATATAAAGAGCCATGGACTCATCCGTTGAGGACCAGCAAGGTCAGTCAACCAGATCCATGCCCGGTTTCAGAAAACAACTCTTACTCCTTGTTCCAATATCTTCCTCGACACACGCGTGGGTATCCTGGGCGACCCACGCGTATGGTCAGCACCCTCTAGGATCCTTCGCTCGCAGGCCCCGAGCACCATATGGTCAGTACCGTTTAGGATCCTTCGCAGGTGACCTAGCGCTTCACTCATAGGCCGCTTCCTTGGCCCCTCATCCACCGTACCGGAAGCTCACCATTTTAATCGCACCGAGGCTGGTCAAGACCTCGGCCGACCTTGCTACGCGAGACGTCCTCCATTGACTCTCCGTCAGCAGTTGCAACTTTATCAGTTAGGTCTCCACGACCTTAATCACAAGATGGTCAAAATGGTTTCCCAGCATTCTTGACATAAAACAGTCATTTACAAACAGCATTTACAAACAGTTTCTATATTAACTCTCATTTTTCCACATTATCCCTCATCAATCCACATTACTTATTCCATATTCCATTTATATGTATACTCATCCCATCACATCATTTTCCATCTCATCACTTCAGATTCTTTCACATCACATATCATATATTCACATCCATACATATATCCACATCCACATCCACATTCACATTCATACATCCACATCTGCATCCATACATCTATTTTCACACCCACATCTACATGCACATTCATGCATCCTCATCCATACATCCATATCTACATGCACATTCACATCCATACATCCACATCTATATGCTTACATTCACATCTACATGCATACATCCACATCCCATCCATGCATCTACATCGACATCCTCATTTACATCCATACATCCACATTCACACTCACATCTACATGCATACATCCATAAATACACATCCACATTTACATCCATATTCTCACCCTATCACAACCCATATACATCTTATCCCATCACATACACTTCTTACCTCATCCCATACACATCCCATACACATCCTATCACTTCTTAACTCATCTTATCACATCCTAACTCATCTCTTATGCATACCTCTATGCATGAAATTCAATTATGCTAAAAGTAACTCTTTTATAATAAAATATTCATCTCTTATGCATACCTCTATGCATGAAATTCAATTATGCTAAAAGTAACTCTTTTATAATAAAATATTCATCTCTTATGCATACCTCTATGCATGAATTTCAATTATGCTAAAAGTAACTCTTTTATAATAAAATATTCATCTCTTATGCATACCTCTATGTATGAAATTCAATTATGCTAAAAGTAACTCTTTTATAATAAAATATTCATCTCTTATGCATACCTCTATGCATGAATTTCAATTATGCTAAAAGTAACTCTTTTATAATAAATTAATCATCTTCTATGCATACCTCTATGCATGAAAATCAATTATGCATAATATAAAAATCAATTTCTCTAGGATTACAATGTATATCTTTCAATTAATCTAGGATGATAATTCCTAGAATATGGTAGGAAATCCTCTTTTCATGCTTTAAGTCAATATTAGATAAAGTGGGAAAAATCCCATTCCCATGAAAAAAGTGAGGGTATGGTAAACTCATCCAAAAGTTTGTCAAAACATATTCATGTGACATATCATTGGAAAGAGCTTGAAAAGTAGAATCTAGATCTACTTTGTCCGACAAATTTGGAGTTTGCATGTTCAAGTTATGTCCAAAATAAATTTTTTAAATACATTCCCATTTTGAGGGATTTTTCCCATTTTATCTAATATTGACTTCTTTGAATGAAATTATTTTATGTGTAAATTTTTATAAAATTTTACCATAGCTCCACTACTATAACTAATAAATCTCAATTATTTTAAAAGATAGGTTATCTTTAAGGGAATGATTAGAATGATCCCTAATTGGATCATTAACCCTTAATGGATTAAATAAAAAATAATCATAAACTAAAAGCATAGATAAAAAAACTATTAATTTGTTCTCAAGCATAGATTAATCTTGGATTAAGAAAAAGCTTTATGAAAAGCTTCATTTGGATTAAGAATGGGTCATGAGTATGACTATTTCTTAAGTGAGAAAGAGAAAAAACCATTAGAATTAAACATAAATGGAAATTTATGTAATTTCTTACTATCAATAATCAATTAACTTTAATAGCATTCAAAAACCATACCAATTAAGCTTCTCAAGCTTGAGAGAGGTTGAGAAGAGAGAAACATTGAGAAATTATAGAAAAGATCAAAATTCACTATACTT
Organism: Cibotium barometz; assembly: GCF_041138505.1. Lineage (NCBI taxonomy): Eukaryota > Viridiplantae > Streptophyta > Polypodiopsida > Cyatheales > Cibotiaceae > Cibotium > Cibotium barometz. The sequence continues at coordinate 44,590,859 of NC_141087.1, forward strand.
ACCTTACAATTTGCTTGATTCTTTATTCACGGTAGAGGCCCCCAACCAATCAATTGGTTTAGTATGTTGATGGAGCCACCAATGGGGATTGAAGAAAGAGAGAAGTGTCAAAAACTAGTGAATTATTAAAGAATTCACAGTTCTTGGCTTAGGTGGAGTAGAGTAACAAAGCATAAGACACTATATTTTTTGTCAACAAGGGAAGGCTTCTATTTATAGGAAAACCTGAGCTCCTAACCAAACAAACTGATTCTAGAATTTTCCAAGTCAGTTTGGTCACTTTTTGACCATTTTTAGGTCAGTTAAGCTAACTTTTTGGAACTAGACTTGAATGAGGAGAGAGGAGAGATGAAATATCTCAATTTTTATGAGTTTAAAACTCATTCAAGCATGTGAAATATGCACCTCCTTTAAAGAACTCCCCTTCCTTATATATGTGTCAAAATGGAATCATTATACCCAAAATATCTCATATTTTTAATATTGCTCATAGTTTTTTACTAATAAACCTTGTACATTTTCAACTCTTCATCTTATGTGAAATATGCACCTCCTTTAAAGAACTCCCCTTCCTTACATATATGTCAAAATGGAATCATTATACCCAAAATATCTCATATTTTTAATATTGCTCATAGTTTTTTACTAATAAACCTTGTACATTTTCAACTCTTCATCTTATGTGAGCATTTACTCATTTTTGGGTATCTTCTTTTACAATTTGGATTTATCTCCTCCCTACACATGGATTGATGCTATTGGTCCATAGGAACATAATCCAAAAATTTCTGAAAATCTAGACCCTTAGGCTAAGGTCCTTCATATCCATTTTCAATTAATTCTAATTGCACATTGGAAAGTTCTTTTTGAATTTCTGTTTCAGAGAACTTATTTTAATAAGATGAGTTATTTTCTATCCAAAAATATTCATAATGTGAATATTCTCTCTCTAGAATATTTTCTCTCTCTAGGTTAAAACAGTTAGAAACAAGGTCTTTATATTTCTGAAGAGGGATTGATTACAGGGGAAGATACTAGACATCAAAAGGGGGTTGGGGGAGGAATCTTACATTCTACCCCACTTAAAAAATACGAGATGTCCTCATCTCGCAAACTGAAATAATTTCGCAAGATGCACGAATATGAGACTTAGAGAAAAATTTTAATCAAGGTTAACCACCAAGAAAAGTCTTAAAGAGAGCAAGATTCAAAATAAGAACAAGATTTAAACTTTATTCATTCTCGGAACTTATACAGTAAAGATAGAAGAACTCTTTACACTTTCATAAGCCCGTCCATCATATGGTCACAAAAGCAGCACTCACAAGCTGCACAAGTATAGGGTAACTCATCTATGGGAATGATTCTGCTAGTTATTGCCGCACCTATCTCAGTGGTATGAGGTGATCTAACAAAAGGACCTCTGAGAGGTAAGCCAAAAACGGGATAAAGGCATATCTTCTCATGAGGAAGAAAACATGCCAGTAAGAAGACCCGCTTAGAAAACCCAAGATGTCTTGATCTCATGACGCAGTAGTATCGGGGACCCAAACCCAAAGCTTCAATAACCATGGCCAAGCAGACATTGTTACGAAAGTGCTACTGACCCCAGGGTGTTACCCTAGTTATGTTTTGATAGGTCCGCCATTTTCCACATTATCCCTCATCATCAATCCACATTACTTATTCCATATTCCATTTATATGTATACTCATCCCATCACATCATTTTCCATCTCATCACTTCAGATTCTTTTATATCACATATCATATATTCACATCCATACATATATCCACATCCACATCCACATTCACATCCATACATCCACATCTACATCCATACATCTATTTTCACACCCACATCTACATGCACATTCATGCATCCTCATCCATACATCCACATCTACATGCACATTCACATCCATACATCCACATCTATATGCTTACATTCACATCTACATGCATACATCCACATCCCATCCATGTGTCAGGCTTTTTTCTGTAAAGGTGTTTTGAGTCCGTGTACATATGGAATGCATGGTGTGCAATAAAACTTTGCCCTGAATGCCCTGGCAAGTGTACAGACGGAATGGCTTTGGAGTGATTTGGTGCATGCAATTTTCTTCGGAACAGCTGTTGGAGACTTGGAGATTTTATTTGTATGAGCTTTTTAGTCATCAAGAAGGTGTCTAGGATGTGTGTAAATAAGAGGTGGATGAGCATGTGGATATCAATAATGGGTTTTGATGAGCCTTTGGTGAAAATAAATGTAGACATGCTGGTTTATGTGGAGAGAGCTCAATTCAGACTGTAATTATTCAAATTTACAAGGGATACCAGCAAAATATGAATTGCTTTTATGCTTAAGTTTTGAGAATTTTTCTGGTTTGGAATGGCCGTCATGGTAATGATGATGCTGATGATGATTGTGGTGGCAGCTCTCATATAGTTTTGGAAAATTGTGGATCGTCGTGTGAGAGGAGGAGCCTTATTATTGCTAGTGGCCATCATTTTAGAGCTTTAAAAGAAATAATAATAAATATGCCATACACATGGCCAATAGTTTTAATGGCCACGTGGGAGTTTTTAGGGGGCGCCAGCTTGATATCTAGAAGGAAGGCGACGGCGTGAAGGAGGTGTGGAAGGGGGCAACCAACAAAAAAGGAAGAGCTGGCACAGAAGCGGTGTGTGTGGCGCTGCAGAGGATCGCTAAGTGCAGGAAGGGGGGCCTCGTCATTCAAAAGGGGGAGAGAGGTGAGAGAGCAGCCGTGTGTGAAGCTGTTGGCGACCGAGGTGTTGTTGCAGAGGAGCTCTCTGGGGGCGTAGCTGCACAGCCAGGTGAGCGCAGCTGACAGAGGGCTGGCGAAAGCGTGGTGAGCTTGGTGACTGACAGGCGACAAGGACAGTGGGCTCTTTGACGTAGCTGCAGAGACGAAAAGCTGGGAGGCTCTAGAGCGTGGAGCGCACGCGTGTGTAAAGAGCAGCAGGGGGGCTCTCTGGCGCAGCTCTGCAAGCCAAGCCAAGGGAAGAGTTGGGGCACAGCTGGTGTCAGGTAAAACAAGTGTGGAGGCGCAAGGATAGCAAGCCGCCACGTTGATATGGTTGGGGGACAGACGGCGAAGAAGAGCCGCCTTGGCTTGTGACGGCCTCAAGAAGCACAGCTGCAGCTATACATAGAGGGAGGCTGCCTTGAAGTGGGTGGCCTGGCTGCCAGCGCAAGAGGAAAGGCCAAGAGTGAGGTCGTGTGGACTGGCGTGAGGGGCCTTCTATGTGGTGGTCAAGGGCAGCCACAACACAAGGAGAGACGCGAAGGAGCTTCGTAGGTGAAGGGGAAGCGCTGCAGTGGGCAGGCGTCAAGGTGGCAGGTTGGGTGCTACAGATGGACTGCCAACCGTGGGGGGGCCGCTAGGTGATGCTGCTGGGAGTGTGCAGATATCAAAGGCAGAGCCAGAGGTTGGCGAGTGAAGACAGCAGGTCAAGGATTTGAAGCTGATAAGTGTGGGATAGTTGCGTGGAAAGGAGACCGGGTCCAGAGAAGATCGCACTCGAGTGGCTCTACTGACAAAGTGAGCAAAGCTGCTGGCTTTCTACTGGGAGGTGGTTGCCTTGTTTCGAGACTTCTGGTGTGAGATCAAGAGCAAGCTTTGGGCAGTGTGTGTGTGTTTGTTTGCTATTAGTGTGTGATAAAGGAGAGTGCGAGGGAGAGTGGGTTGAAGTTTGTCAATTAATAAAATCTATGGTGATGGATCACCCCTTGTAGATGGTCAAACAGGGTTTGTATAGATGATATGTGAGTGGCTTAGCCTTGCTGATGAAAAAAAGGCTTTTATAATAAGATATGTGAGCTGTTGAATTGCCTTTCTTTGGATATCTCTGAGTGGTAGAGAGAGAGAGAGAGAGATTTTTTTTCCTTTCCAGCTAAAGAAGCTGGGGGTGGTGCCCCTTGTGCTTGTGAGTGTTCTGAAGGTGGTGAATCGGCAAGCTATAGTGGCCTTCTTGTGTTTTTGAGTTGCCTCACACCATGCATCTACATCGACATCCTCATTTACATCCATACATCCACATGCATCTACATCGACATCCTCATTTACATCCATACATCCACATTCACACTCACATCTACATGCATACATCCATACATACACATCCACATTTACATCCATATTCTCACCCTATCACAACCCATATACATCTTATCCCATCACATACACTTCTTACCTCATCCCATACACATCCCATACACATCCTATCACTTCTTAACTCATCTTATCACATCCTAACTCATCTCTTATGCATACCTCTATGCATGAAATTCAATTATGCTAAAAGTAACTCTTTTATAATAAAATATTCATCTCTTATGCATACCTCTATGCATGAAATTCAATTATGCTAAAAGTAACTCTTTTATAATAAAATATTCATCTCTTATGCATACCTCTATGCATGAATTTCAATTATGCTAAAAGTAACTCTTTTATAATAAAATATTCATCTCTTATGCATACCTCTATGCATGAATTTCAATTATGCTAAAAGTAACTCTTTTATAATAAAATATTCATCTCTTATGCATACCTCTATGCATGAAATTCAATTATGCTAAAAGTAACTCTTTTATAATAAAATATTCATCTCTTATGCATACCTCTATGCATGAATTTCAATTATGCTAAAAGTAACTCTTTTATAATAAATTAATCATCTTCTATGCATACCTCTATGCATGAAAATCAATTATGCATAATATAAAAATTAATTTCTCTAGGATTACAATGTATATCTTTCAATTAATCTAGGATGATAACTCCTAGAATATGGTAGGAAATCCTCTTTTCATGCTTTGAATGAAATTATTTTATGTGTAAATTTTTATAAAATTTTACCATAGCTCCGCTACTATAACTAATAAATCTCAATTATTTTAAAAGATAGGTTATCTTTAAGGGAATGATTAGAATGATCCCTAATTAGATCATTAACCCTTAATGAAAAATCTAGACCCTTAAGCTAAGGTCCTTCATATCCATTTTCAATTAATTCTAATTGCACATTGGAAAGTTCTTTTTGAATTTCTGTTTCAGAGGAACTTATTTTAATAAGATGAGTTATTTTTCTATCCAAAAATATTCATAATGTGAATATTCTCTCTCTAGAATATTTTCTCTCTCTAGGTTAAAACAGTTAGAAACAAGGTCTTTATATTTCTAAAGAGGGATTGATTACAGGGGAAGATACTAGACATCAAAAGAGGGTTGGGGGAGGAATCTTACAAATTATCAGTAAATTCACTGTTTTGGCTCTCGGAGGAGTAGAGTAATAGTGCATAAAACACTATTAACCATTTACAAAGGGGAGGCTTCATTCATAGGAAAAAGTGAGCCTCTAACCAAGCAAGCTAATTTTAGAATTTTCCAGATCAATTTGGTCAATTTTTGACCATTTTTAGGTCAATTTAGCTTACTTTTTGAATCTAGTTGAAGAAGGAGAGAGGAGAGATAAAAATATCTCATTATTTATGAGTTTAAAACTCAACCACACATGTGAAATAGGTGCCTCATTCATGAGGGGAATTTTCCCACCCTGAGGTGTCAAAAATGCATCATTTCTTCTAAATATCTTGTGAGATCCCTGTCCCCACCGCGCAACGGAATTCGGGATGCTAGCAGTGGAAGTAGCACATCTTGCGCGGGGTAGGGTCCCACACTCGGGGCCTCGCCCACAGATATCCGGACAGGTAACTAATTCCTCGATTCTTCCAAACCGAACTCGGAAAAACTTCTCTTGCTCGGAAAGCACGGGCGATTCCACCAGATAACTTTTCCCTAATGTAGTTAAAAACCTTAACTAACTGAGCTCATTTGACCGAACCCGTTAGTCCCATAGTCAGATCAGGGAAAAAGACTGTACTTGGATCATAGAGACCAACGCTTTTTTCCTCATTGAGAGGCACAACCGTTGATTCTTTTCCATAGAACAATTTTTGTCTGGGATTTACTTCATCTATCGAACTAAACAGAAATTGAGTCTCGATTTACGGATCCATCAGTCCAGCCTAACCCCATCCAGTCCCGTGGGTTAGCCAACTGCCCAACCACTGTAGTGATGGGATCCAATTTAGAATTTGGTTAGGTTTTGTCCCGGGTACTAGGGAAAAGAGTTCCCAGGCCCCCTAGCCGGAAGTTCATGCAAACATAAAACTAGTCACACCACTTACACACCCAATATGAAATTGCCTTTTTCTCTGCATCAGCTAACTTTAAAACAATCCTTTAATGAAACCATTAAGTCACTGATCACAATCCTCAAAATCTTTGGTTGAATCTATATTTTCAATCATTCATTCATCGCTGTACTTATGGTATCATTGCCAACCAGAACGCTCACCACCTGTTCACTCAGGGGCCTTTTCGATAGTTCCTAGCTGATAGTAACCGGTAATATATTCACATAACAAAATGGAATCTCCGTGGAAGATCAGCAAGATCAACCAACAGATCCATATAAAAGAGCCATGGACTCATCCGTTGAGGACCAGCAAGGTCAATCCACCAGATCCATGCCTGGTTTCAGAAAACATCCCTTACTCCTTATTTCAATATCTTCCACGACGCACATGTGGGTATCTTCGGCGACCCAGAGCCCGAGCACCGTATGGTCAGCACCCTCTAGGATCCTTCTCGCAGGTCACCTAGCACTTCACTCATAGGCCGCTTCCTTGGTCCCTCATCCACCATACCGGAAGCTCACCATTTAAATCGAACCGACGCTGGTCAAGACCTCGGCCGACCTTGCTACGCGAGACGTCCTTCATTGACTCTCCGTTCAGCAGTTGCAACTCTATCAGGTAGGTCTTCACGACCTTAATCACAAGATGGTCAAAATGCTTCCCCAGCATTCTTGACATAAAACACTCATTTACAAACAGGTCACAAATACAATTTCTATATTGAACTCTCGTCTTTCCACATTATTCCACATTATTCCACATTAATTCATATTATTTAATCCAATTCCAATTCATATGTGTATCCATTCTTGACCAGATACATCATTTTCTATCCCATCACCACATAGGATTTATTCACTTCACATAACATCCATTCACATTCATATTTACATTCATTATTCCACACACACTGTCCACATTCGTACATCTACATTCACATCTACATTTATATATCCATTTTCACATCCACATTCATACATCCACATCCAAATCCACATTCATACATCCACATCCACATCTACATTTATACATCCACATCCACATTCACATCCATACATCCATATCCACATTCCACATCCTCATTCACATTCACATACATCCACATCCACATTCTATATCTACATCCATATCCCCATTCACACATCCACATTCATATTCACATTCCATATCTGCATCCATATCCCCATTCACACATCCACATTCACATTCACTTACATCCACATTCACATTCACATTCACATTCACATCCAGACATCCATATCCACATTGCACATCCTTATTCACATTTACATACATCCACATCCACATTCCATATCTACATCCATATCCACATTCACACATCCATATTCACATTCACATGCATCCACATTCACATTCACATTCTCATCCATACATCCATATCCACATTCCACATCTACATCATTTCTTTCACATACATATAACTACATCTATTCTTTCACATACATACATCTCCATCTATTCCTCGTTCATTTTCATCTAATTGATTCATTTCGCATCCTCATACCTATTTATAGAATACAAGAGGATTCTTATTTTTGATATAAGATTTCTTTACGCATTTATTTATGCATAAATTCCATTTTAAGGAGACTAACACTTTCGAAATAAAAATCAATCTTTTATGCATCTTCCTATGCATAAATTCATTTTAAATGAGAATGATTAATGCATCTTCCTATGTATAAAATCAAAATTGACGAAAATAACTCTTTTGAACTAAAAATAGATTTCTTTATGCATCTTTCAATGCATAAATCCAATTTAGTAGGAATTACACTTTTAGAATAAAAGAATTTTTCTTATGCATCCTATTTATGTATAAAATCATTTATGATGAAAATCACTCTTATAATATAAAAGAATTTCTTTTATGCATCTAATTTATGCATAAAATCATTTATGATGAAAGTAACTCTTTTATATAAAAAAATAATCTTTTATGCATACTTCTATGCATGAAAATCAATTATGATAAAAGTAACACTTTTATAATAAAATAATAATCTTTTATGCATACCTCTATGCATGAAAATCAATTATGATAAAAGTAACACTTTTATAATAAAATAATAATCTTTTATGCATACCTCTATGCATGAAAATCAATTATGATAAAAGTAACACTTTTATAATAAAATAATAATCTTTTATGCATACCTCTATGCATGAAAATCAAATATGATAAAAGTAACACTTTTACAATAAAATAATAATCTTTTATGCATACCTCTATGCATGAAAATCAATTATGATAAAAGTAACACTTTTACAATAAAATAATAATCTTTTATGCATACCTTTATGCATGAAAATCAAATATGATAAAAGTAACACTTTTGCAATAAAATAATAATCTTTTATGCATACCTCTATGCATGAAAATAAAATATGATAAAAGTAACACTTTTACAAATAAAATAAAAATCTTTTATGCATACCTCTCTGCATGAAAATCAATTATGATAAAAGTAACACTTTTACAATAAAATAATAATCTTTTATGCATACCTCTATGCATGAAAATCAATTATGATAAAAGTAACACTTTTATAATAAAAACATAATCTTTTATGCCTAAAAATCCATTTTGATGAAAGTAACACTTTCATAATAAAAGAAAATTATTCCTTTATGCATAGAAATCTATTTTGATGAAAGTAACACTTTCATAATAAAAGAAAATTATTTCTTTATGCATAAAAATCTATTTTGATGAAACTAATACTTTCATAATAAAAGAAAATTATTCCTTTATGCATAAAAATAATACTAATCAATATGCATCTTCTATGCATGAAAATGACACTTTTAGAGTATAGAATTGATAGGAATTACTCTTTTAGCATAATAAAAGATAATTCCTATTTCCAAAAAATTTGCCATAACCTCCTTTGTATGGCTGACCATTTTTAAATTTTTTCTACTTAATTTTGTCTTAAAAATTAACTCTAATTGATTTAGAGTAATCTATACTAATCAAAATTCACTTATAAAGGAGAAAACATTATAAAAAGTTTAATTCTAATAATTTTCACTTAACTAGGATAAAGAAGGATTGATTCTAAGAAGAGAGAGGGGAAAAGCCTTTCGATCAAGGCATAACATCCATTTATCACTTCAAACAATCATAAACATCAGAAAAACATAAAATCAATAAAGAAAAATACAAGAATCTCTACTTACATAATTTCTTGGAGCTTTCCTTTGGCTTGATGGTTTGAGGGTTCAACTCTTGTTTGTAACAAGAGTGGCCACCAATCTTTGGAAGAGGGAAATGTCAAAAACTAGTGAATTATTAATAAATTCACAGTTCTTGGCTTGGGAGGAGCAGAGTAACAGTGCATAAAACACTATTAAGTCTTGCATTACTTTGGGTTGAAACTGCAGGTTGGATAGAGGGTCTACCTCTAGGACTTCCCTGATTTTGGCGGATAGAACCGTGATTACTCTGGACGGAAGGGACTGGAGTCTGGAATCTTGATCCAAAAGGAGTTGGGCAATCCATGCTGTGATGTCCAAATCCTTGACAGTTATAGCATTTCACTCTCTTGTTCAAGGGTGAAACTTCTGAAGTTGAAATCCAGGGTTTTTGGAAAAAGGACATTTCTTCCATTCTGGAACTTCCCATATCCTGGGTTTGTGACCCTGATATCTCTTAGGCGGAGGAAGGATGGAATCACCTTTTGGGAATAAAAACCTTTTGAAAGGTGATGGTGCTGGCTTTGGCAGGATTTTGATATCAAAGGCTTTGGTAAAATCCTTGCCATTCTTACTGCTTCGGCCATTGAGATAGGTTTGGCATTCTTGACTAAAGTATCCAATGGCTCGTTCATTCCCCGAATGAACCTAGCCATCAGCTGCTCTTCATCCAATTGAGGGGAGTATTTAAGGAGAAGGACAAAATCCTGATGGTACTCTTCAATTGTCCGGCTTTCCTGCTTTAGTTCCAAGAACTCATTCATCTTAGTTTCAAGAAAGCCTGGGGGACAAAATCTCTTTCTGAGGTAAGCCTTGAGATCGGTCTAGGTTTGGGTATTTCGGTCGAGACGGTTTGTCTTACAGTGGTTTCTCCATGCCACTCTAGCTGTCTCCACTATCTTTAGCCTTGCAAAAGCCATTTTGCTCTTCTCATTGTACCCGTGACATCGAAGTATTCTTGCATTGATTCGATCCACTTCTCCACAGTCTCACCCAAGTTTTCCCCTTCACCTTTGAAAGGTCCAGGCTGTGAGCTATGAAGAGTTTTACAAATATCCAGGTCAAGCTCTTCTTCATCGAGTTGGGGGTTAACATTACTACACTGAGGCTGGTCAGTTGGCACTAGATGCTGGCCGACTGAATATTAAATGCTACACGACTTGTAGATGATGGATAAATAGTATTAAATGCTAGAAATTATGGAAAAAATGCTAGATAAATCCTAATAAATATTCTAAGGCTGTCAGATGCTATTTCAAGGCTTTTGCAATGAACTATATGCAATGGATGAATGATATGCAATATGCAGAGTGCTTTCTAATGTAAACCCTAAGGTTTCTACTAACTCTACATGCATGAATGCATCTCTTCAAGTGGGTTACGGGACTTGGACTAACTGACTGACTCTCTAAGGCTGAGAATGACCTGCGTAGCTCATGCCGCCTGACTTATCCTGGAGGACTAAGGATTACAATGGAGTCACGGCGTATGACAATTAGCATTCTAAAAGCTACTAATACTATACAATGTTGCACTAATGATGATGAGCCAGCTTGTCACCATGCACTATAGTGTGCAGCAGAGTGTATGTGACACCGAAGCTATCGCCTCCCAAAAGGTATAGATATTGTCCAGAATGCTCTGATCCTAAACAAATTCGGTTTGAGTGTTGTGGATCAAATATGGGAGAAAGGTTGAAGTCTCTTGTTGATGGCCTTGGCCAAGATCTTATAGGCGGGTGGTTGCAGGATCAGGGTGCCCAGTTTTTTCCACTCAGGCACCCTGTAAATAGTAAAAAAACAGGCATTTATTTACATTTAGTGGCCAATCTCTCCTAGCTAACGAAGGAATTTCCTTTCAAGTTCTTTTGTTGGAACGTCACATGTAAAGTTAGGAATATAGTTACATAATCTAATTAGGCACTAGATAGTTAAAAGTCCTTATTTCCTTAGGTACAAGCTCAATGTATACACCATGTCCCAAATTTGGGCTGGTTCCATAAAATGCTAATATCTTTCACATATAAATTCATATGAGATTTCCGCTTTGCATCTTAGATCTTCATATAATATAGAGCTTAACTTGATTTTTTGAGAAATTTTTAAGCTATTTGTCTATTTTCTTTAAATATTTCAAGGTCTTTAAAGTGTTATAATATATGCCACTTTTTGCACCCACAATAACTACCACTTAAAAATGCATAATCTTGTAGATCAAAAGAGTGGTAGATAGTGAGACATTGGTAGAATGTGATGGCTAGTCAAAATTGCAAATCCAATGGTTCGATTTTTAATGATCTCTTTTCTAAAATTCTTCCAGGCTATCAGAAGGCCTGCAAATACTAATAATATAATTAGTAAAATTACATTTTTGATGTAAATCATCTAAAACCTATAGGGACTAGTGTACTTGTATTGGTGCATCTATGGAAAAAAAATTAGATCACTCTAAGTATGGAAAGATCAATTTTTTATTGTTTTATCATATTTTTGGTTAATTTTGATAAATTGGACTAATTTATATTATTTTAAGTTATATTGGGGGTAAATTTAAGTGTATGTATATTTTCTATTAGTTTCTTGATCTCGTTTGAAGTACCTTTTTTTCCCAAATTTGTTGTCCAAGAATTGTCCCAGTCCAGCATAAACTGGACAAAACTGGACACCCTGATCTTGCAACAACCCAGGCTGTCCATTGCCAGATCTCCAATCTTTCACCACCCTCCATGGGAATCAAGTGAATCAAGCCCTCTAAGACCCTCTCTGCTGGCTGCTGGGCACCTGTGATTATAATCTCATTGAAGGCAGCTCGAAGGCCACCTTCATTGTTGAGACTCACACACACACACACAGTAGGGTTTGCTGTAGATGAGGGTTAGCTGTAGAAATAGGAAGCTCACACAAAGAGAGAGAAAGAAAGAAAGAAAGCTATATAAACATCTACGAAAGAACCTAAGGGCCTATGAGACCAAAAGTAATACAATGGTACCATGGATATACAAAGCCATGGAAAACTGAAAGAAAAAGTAAAATGAACCTAAGGGCCTATGAGACCAAAAGTAATACAATGGTACCATGGATATACTAAGCCATGGAAAACTGATAGAAAAAGTAAAATGAAAACATTTGACAGTACATGCGATCAACAGATATGTTGTGATCAGCTAATGTGACAATACCCACCTCGGCCAGAACCGATCTAATGGTGGAGTGAATGTCAGGCCTCTGTGATGGGAGCGTGTCATGTTGGTAGAGAACCTCACAAATCTGTCTCTATGTGGTGGAGGGTCCTGATGCTCTGGGTCGGGGAGGTCTGGCTCGTAGAATGGATCAAGCTCTCTTGCTCTAAGAACTCCTCTGGGGCGTGGAGCTAAAGCATGGGTACGAGTGGTGGGCTTTGATGCTGTAGTAGAGGAACTGTTGTGGGTAGTGGATTCCAATGTGGATGTGTGTACCACAAAGAAATCTGTGATGGTACTCTATGAGGTGTCCTCTCGGAGAACCGGGGCTATCTCTTGGTATACTGCCTCAACACTACATCCCTGTGAGCTCCATCAAGTACATGCCCAAGCACCTCTGATCCTCAAACTGTATCACCCGTGTGAGTGGTATGAATCCCTCTTGGAAGAGGTAGTGGAATCTCCCCCGTATCTCATAGTAAGCCGGGCAACTGAACATATAATGGGCCTCATCCTGTATTGATCCTGTGATGCATATTGTGCATGTCCTCTCCTCATGTGGGCTATCCTCAGCTCTGCCAGTCTCTACTTTGAGGCGATGGGAGGATACCCTGAGCTGGCCGATCATGATATGCATAGCATGTGACACGTGTAACTGTATGTATCCAGGGATCTCAAAGAATCCATGCTAGGAGAGTCTCAAGAAATGATCTCTGTAGAACTCACACTTCTTACCAATCTCTGACGGAGACACCCATGTGTGGTGTATGTATAGCCAGAGTAGATATAACCGGATGATCGGTTGATCTCCTGACATGAGAAATCAAGGTATGGGGAATCCAAGCTATACTAAAATAGGGGGAGATGGTCTATCTGTATGCCATGTGCATGAAACCACTCGACTACCTTAGAGTACCATGCATGTATCGATAATAATGGGGGTGACCGTGTCGCTCAGGAGGAGGGCAGTCCATCTCATCTCAATCGCTCCCTCTCCCTCTCGCTGTATAATTGCATAGAGGACTCTTGTGCTAGTCGTGGGAGGCGATCTCTGTCAAGCATGTATACATGTTGAATATAAGTGAGAGTCTGAAAAAGGGCATCTGTAACCAGTGGGGCCACTCCAAACTCTACATGTAGAATGTCATGTGGCACAGATGGCTTACTCCACATCATCACTTGTAGCCTCTCTATGCTCCTCTAGTGATCCTTCCCTAGGCATGGCCCCCAAAAGGCTACACCATACATAGCCGTTGGTCATACTAGAGTATCAAACAGCTAGCACTTAGGTTCTTGGAAATGCTGAATCTGAGATCAAGACAATGTCGTCAACATATAGCAATATGGGCACTACTGTCTAAGCCAATGGAAAACCTCTACCTCTGAAACTATCCACAAATACTATGATCTCATCAATGTATAGGCCAAAGAGTGTAGGTGAGAGTGGGCAGCCCTGCTTAACCCCAATAGTGCTACATATATCTCTCGAGATCCCACCGGGTGCACATACTCGGCCGAGTACTACCTCATACAGTGCCATCACACCCCATATCATCTCATGTGAGAACTGGAGCTCTTGCAAGTGTCCTATCAGATGAGATCGAGGGAGGGAGTTAAAGGCTTTACGAAAATCCACAAAGCAGCAATACACGTCTCTTTGAGGACCTCGCCTCCTCTATGATAGCCCGTAAAGTAAAGATATGGTCCAGAGTGGAGAAGTTTCTCTTGAAGCCTGCCTCCTGGCCTGATGCTCTGTTTCCCATCCTCTTTGCCATACAGCTCATCATGTCCTCTAGTATTGCCCCATAGATTTTGGCCATTGTGTGACCAATCATGATAGTCCTGTAGTTACCTGGGTCCGTGGGGTCTCCTGCTTTGTGGATTGGAACAATGGTGTGGATGGGAACAATGGTGTGGGTAGTCCAAGAGAGTGGGAAGCCTTCACATAATGCTCTGTTAAAAAGATTGGTAAGAACGGGAGCTAATACATGGTGCCTATGGCAAAATGTTCCATGCGTAGATCCTCATGATCTTTTGCTCTCCCATTATGCAGCTTTTTAAGAGCCCTAATGACATTGGGGGAATCAAAGAGATAAGATGATGTAGGCCTAGGGATGTGTGACATTTGTGGTATAGGCTAGTTTGGCACATCATACAGTTGTCGTGCATAGGCTTCCCAAAGGCTAGGATCTGTGATAGTGTAGGTGCTCTTTTTTCTCCCAGAATGTGCCAAGCTTCTGAGTTGTCCTCACTCAAAAAGAGCTAGTATAACTCTTGTTCTCGTCTAGCAAGAAATGTGCATTTCTTTCAGCAAGTGAATGTATGGAAGATGCGTTGCATCTTATGTGCTGAAATCAGCCCATGTTCCCTCTCGTGTAAGAGGCAAAGCCTAGTGGTTTTGCACTCTTCATCATACCATCCATTCTAGGGTTGGGATCCTTTTAGTGGGGCAAACTTACTGAGAGACAGAGAGAAAGAAAGAAAGAAAGAAAGATATATATAAAGCGTCTCTACTAAGACTCAATGGGCCTATGAGACCAAAGTGATACAATAATGTCCATGGCATATCTCATCATGGAATGGAAAATAAAACAGAAAGAAAACATAAACATAGCTATCTCACTTGGGTGATACGAAACTATCCATGGAAACTCATCATGGAAATACTAAGAACATAGAAACATGAGAGCAGCATCAGCTTCAAGTAGATGGTATGCAAAATTATCAAGCATGGGGCTAATGAGTATAGCCGAGAGGTCTCCCTCAGCTATGTCATGTGGAAAGGTAGCTCGATGGTAATGGAGCATGTCTTGGATCTGGAGAGCTGATTAGGTGATCGTGGTCGGGGGCGTCGAGCACGCTGGAGAGAGAGAGAGAGAGAGAGAGAGTGTGTGTGTGGTGATCCTAATGCAAGTTAACACTTGCATGTGAGTCACATCCATATAATATACGCGTACAAAAGTTATATGGATAGAGTGTCCTTTCACACTTGAAAAATCACATGGGAAAAAGTGCCCTTGGTTAAGCCTTGTTCACACATAGCACTACTATAAGTGAGGATATGCACACACACAATTGGTTTTGTTACAAATTAGGGTTAGCTGCAGAAATAGGAAGCTCAGACAAAGAGAGAGAGAGAGAGAGAGAGAGAGAGAGAGAGACAAAGTGTGTGGTGATCAAAAATGCAAGTCACATCCATATAATATATAAGTATAAAAGTTATATGGATAGAGTGTCCTTTCACACTTGATATCCAAGGGGAAAAACCACATGGGAAAAGTTCCCTTGGTTAAGCCTTGTTCACACATAGAACTACTATAAGTGAGCATATGCCTACAAATCCCCCATGTAGTGTAAGTGTGAACCTATACAAGGTAGCAAATCACTCTCTATATGAGAGTAGGCCCAAAGCTTTGTGGAAAGCTTCAAAATTATCTTGAGGTAAAGCCTTTCTGAACAGATTTGCAACATTATTTTGTGTAGGGGGCAGTAACATAAATTGATCTCCTCTACATGCAACCTCTCTCTGACATAGTGATAATGAATCTCAATGAGCTTGGTATGTGCATGAAATACGGGGTTTCGTGCCACAGCCATATCACTCTGGCTATCAGTGAGAATGGTGGTGGGTGTCTGCTAACACTCATGAAGATCGGCCAATAATCTAAACCATACATAATCTACCGTAGCTGTTGAGACTGCCCTGTACTCAGCCTTGTAAGTAGATGTGGCAACAGTGGGTTGCTTTTTTCTCAACCAAGATATGTACTGCCAAGAAAAAAATAATTCCCACTGGTGGATTGCCTGGTATCACCAGCCTAATTTAAATCACTGTATGCATAAAGCTACAAGCTGTCCCCCTTGAGATAGAACAAACCAAGATCCAAGGTACCATGAAGATAACGGAAAATACGTTTGACTGCTTGCCAATGCTTTGTGCTTGGGCTGTGCATGAATTTTCTCAACAAAGACATCCCAAAAGATATGTTAGACCTCATGTTACACAAGTAAATGAGGCATCCCACTGCCTGGGGGTAAATGCCGGCCTCAAAGGCTCACCAATATCATGCATAGTAAGCCGTAGACTTGGTTCTACTGGAGTAGAAATCGGTTTACATTCTTCCATGTGAAACCTTTTTAACAAACTTTTTATGTACTTAGTTTGCTGCATAACAATGCCATCATCTCTATGCATAAAACTGGATAGTAGTGTAAAGGCCCCAAATCTAACATATCAAATTCAGCTTTCAAATCAGCCTTGAAATCTGAAATTTGTTCTATGGTAATCCCTATTATAAGCATGTCATCTACATACACGATGACTATGAGAATATCGGTACCAATTTTCTTCACATAAAATGTGCTTTCAGTTGGACTATTAATATAACTCTGGCTGGTTAGATGAGCATGTATTTTATCATACCAAGCTCTTGGATCTTGCTTCAACCCATACAATGCTTTGTGTAACCTGCATACTTTATGTTCATCTCACCAAGAACTACAGACTCCATCCATCATAGTGGAGGTATCTGTAAGAGGGGGAAAGAGGTACCGCAAAGTATGTATGAATACAAAGAGAAACACCTCCACACTCGAGACTACCATCTCCCTATTCTAGCCTCAATGGGCTAAACTTGCAAGCTCCATCCTAGCCAGAGCCCAAAAATGGGTGAGAATGTCGGTGATGCGAAGATTATGGAGATGGTGGGAGAGCTTGACTGCCTTGTTGAAAATACAAGTGAATAGGGTGTGTGCGGGAACAAGCCCTTAGTTAGAGGCTATAAAAGAGGATGTGTAAATGTGAAAGAACCTATGAAAAGGTGAGAAGAATCTACTGGGAGAGAATAAAGGGTAGCATGAGAAGATTTAGGAAGTGTGGAGATATTCTGGGAAGTGTGGAGATATTCTGGGAGATATCTGGGAAAAGTGAAGAGGTGGAGAGAATTAGGGAAAAGAGGTGGAGTGAATCAAGGAGAAATCAGTGGGATTTGATGCTTGGATGTAAGCTTTATAAATTGAGGCATTTCCCTAATGAGAATTTGTTGGTTTTTGAGTATCCATGCCTACATTAATCTGTCACTAATTATATCTTAATTATTTGCTAATCACTTTGTTAATGATGTTGATTCTAGTGTTTGATCCACCATAGCTCATCACATTGCTCAAATTTCAACATGGTATCAGAGCCATGCTAATTTGTGAGCCCATTATCTTGCTAATTATTTTGCTAATTAGGATTAGTAGAAAATTATAATTTTCTCTCTTTTTTCAACTCACCTCTGTACCCCCCATCTAGTGGAAGAGCTCCCTCTCCTTGCACACATAAAATTAGGCCAAACCCTTCTAGCACATGATAGGTATCTTATAGCTCTTCAAGCTCATCCAAACAATGTAGCAAACTGCCGTCGAATGAAGGAGAAATCGCTATTTTAGCAGGCTCCGTTTTTCAGCAGAAGATCTCAGATCTACACTCACTCAGGGTGAATCACTCTAATTCCTCTTAGCCCAAGGTGTTTTCAAGCATGCTCTACAAGCTGGTGAAGACAGAATTCAGTTTCATCAAGTCTACAGCAGTGAGATCCAAGCTCTTCATCAAATCTGCAGGTGACTTTGATAAAATAGAGATTAAGCTTTTAATATTTGGTCAAATCTTGTGTTTATTAGCTTAATCCTCTACTAGACTCATTACTATTGATGGCTTTGAAAGCATTTGAGCTCATTTGAAGTCTAAGACACCAGATCTGGACTCCCCGCATACTCTATTGTTTGTACACATAACAGTGGATTAATTTGCTAATCAATGATTAATCAGTACTAATCATTGTATTTCGGTGCAATTGAGGGTTCAAATTAACCATTAGGTATCTGATACAGATCCCTATAACTTCAGATTGCAAATCGAAGTTGGTTTGATATTCCAACCATTCCGTACAAATTGGTTACCCTTTTAATGTAATTTCTGGTGATTTTATGCTGATAAATTTGTTGTAATCATCTCTTAAACACCAGATTGAGTTGTAAAAGGGTAGACACTGCCCTTGAATCTTGAAATTGGATCAAGAGGTAAGACCCCCTTCACATCACCATGAGTTCAGCACAAGAAATAGCCAAATTTAATGGGGAGCAGTTTTATACATGGCAGACAAAAACCATATATTTGCTCATGAGGAAAAATCTGTGGGGATTAGTTGAGGGAAGAGATGAATGCCCACAGAGAGGAGAAAATGAGTGGAAGAGTAGGAATGAAAAAGCATTGGGACCTATTGCACTCAGTTTAAATGATGAAATCATTCATCACATCACAGGGATACAATGGGCAAAAGATGAATGATGAAATCATTCATCACATCACAGGGATACAATGGGCAAAAGATGCATGGGATGAACTCAATAAATTATTTGGCACACAAGCAAAAAATTCAAAGATAAATCTGTTAATGCAATTCTACAAATTGGACATGAAGGAAAGTGAACCTTTAATCACACACTTGAACAAATATAAAAGCATTAAGTAACAGCTGGCAGCTATTAGCAAAAAGGTAGAAGATGATGAGGCACTAGCACTGCTTCTGAAGAGTGTGGACAAAGGTGAATATGAAAACATTGTAGCAACACTAAAGAATGTACCTGAATTGAAGCTGCACGAGATAGAAGCAGCTCTACTAGAGCAAGAGAGCAGAGGCAAAGAGAAGAAATGGCTCGACTCAACAGCAGGAGAAGAAAAAGCATTCTTCACCACCCGAGGAGGATTCTCTCAAGGACGAGGACGAGGAAGAGGCAGAGTAGGAGGAAGGACCTTCACTTGCCACAAATGTGGAAAGCCAGGACACATGGCGAGAGACTGCTACAGCAAACCCAGTGGAGAAGGAATGACATCGGCAAACTTCATAGAGGCTCCAAAAGGAAGTGGAGTCGGATCATCTTTTCTAAGAGAGAGAGAGAGAGAGAGACCCCACAACCCAATGTAACCTGCCCCAACAAAGTAAAACCACCTCTGAGCCACCAATGATGTAGGCCACATGGTAGATGTATGTGTGAGCACTTTAGTCATGGTCGCGACGGGCACTTATAGTAGCCTTGGACACATAGAGAGAGAGAGAGTGTCACGGACTATGGAGTTTAGGGACTTGAGGCACTGGTCACGGACTCTCAAGTAAGAAAGAAACTTGATACAGGGTCCAGGTGTGCTAAGATAACTTGAGGGGAGGTGTAGACACTAGTCGCAAGTAAGGGGAGGCAAACTTGGTATAGGGTCTAGGTGTACTAGGAGTATTCACTTGAGGGGAGGTGTTGAAAATACAAGTGAATAGGGTGTGTGCGGGAACAAGCCCTTGGTTAGAGGCTATAAAAGAGGATGTGTAAATGTGAAAAAACCTGTGAAAAGGTGAGAAGAATCTACTGGGAGAGAATAAAGGGTAGCATGAGAAGATTTAGGAAGTGTGGAGATATTCTGGGAAGTGTGGAGATATTTTGGGAGATATTCTGGGAAAAGTGAAGAGGTGGAGAGAATCAGGGAAAAGAGGTGGAGTGAATCAAGGAGAAATCAGTGGGATTTGATGCTTGGATGATGTAAGCTCTATAAATTGAGGCATTGTCCTAATGAGAATTTGTTGGTTTTTGAGTATCCATGCCTACATTAATCTATTTGTTAATTACCCACTAATTTGTTGGTTTTTGAGTATCCATGCCTACATTAATCTATTTATTAATTACCCACTAATTACATCTTAATTATTTACTAATCACTTTGTTAATGATGTTGATTCTAGTGTTTGATCCACCATAGCTCATCACATTGCTCAAATTTCAACATGCCTGTCCCTAGATAGAAGTTGCCCACCAACTCAGGATCCTGCTCCTGTCCCCACGGATCATCGCACCATTATCTGGCATAGAGGGCGTGGAGTGGTGAAAAACCACACATACCCGAACAGAGGCTATTGTCTACTCAAACATGTCATCAGTCCCTTCCGTCTCGGCAGACATCGTAAAAAATTATAGTCCACAGGATGTCCCAAGATCCTAGGAGCCCCACCTGGGGACTCTGGCAGGAGAGCCCTCACCGGGAAGGCAGCAATGCTCATCTCTACCGGCTCAAAAAAGTGATGAATCAAGCGACGACGGACGGATCCCATCGGTTGCCTCCACTTCGAGTCAGGGGCTATTGGGGAGTGCCGAGAGCTCTGGAGAGGCAATGGGGGGGGAAGGGAGGGCTCGGATGATAAAGCTAGGGTGGAGTGAATTGCGAAACGGGTATAGCCGGTGTCAAGGCTGTGGAAGGAGGGGGAGGAGGTGGGGGAGGCGCAGTGAGGGAGGGCGGAGGGCACAGAGGCCGGGAAGGGGTGTTGCTGTGAGGGGTCCACTGGAGAGGAAAGTTGTGGGGAAGGGCCCAGTGGGGGCTCAGAGAGGCCGACCAGCCTCTCAAAACATTGGGGGTCCGAGAGGAACCTTGATGAGGAATCGACCACCATACTGGGGGGGCTGGAGGGGCCCACTCCGAGACTAAAGAGGGTGCATCACCAACGAGAAAATGCTGAGATAAATGCTCGTAATGGTTCTCTGACAGAACCGAATCCTCCTAAGATCTACTAGCCTGGCATGCACAGTGGCAGCGCTTGGCTCTAGTGGTCATCTCGCGGCTCATCAGGCACACGAGCCAACCGTTTGCCACTCGGCCGGTTGGTGCTCTGCTGCCTGAGGGCTTGCCTCTCTCTCTACCCCCTGGTGAGGATCAACACAAGGACTGGGGGGAGGAACCATTGGGAGGCAGTCTCCTTGGATTGCCTCAGAGGGCAAGCTCTGGCTAAATGACCCATTTGTCTACAAATGAAGCATTGGCCTACAAAGCCTAAATACTCCACACGTTATTGTATGGGGTTGCCCCAGAGGCTAGGAATAAATATACAATGCGTTATAAACTCCGACGAGGCCACACAGATGCAGAGAGATGGAATCCTTGCTGCCCTTGCGAGGGCCGATGCAGTGGTTGGGGGGACTCCATCACTCTCCCAATGGCACTACCAATCACTAGGAGAAGAGGAAGATACTCCTTCCTAAGACCTAGGAAGCAAACTGTCACTAGGAAGCCCGAAATGCTAGCCAATGGATCAGACGCTAGATTGAAGTCATGCTGCCATTGTGCATAGAAGGCATGCACTCAACTGCATGACTCGGTCTGATGGCGATGGCGAGTTGAAATCCACCTAGTAGTATACGCACCCCAGAGGGTGAATATCGGTGATCTTTGCAAGTTCGCCCCCCCGACGAGGTTGTGGCCTATAAAAGATCCCTGAGGAGCTGTCCACGCAGGGCGACTACCAACAATTTTGCAGACCAGGTGGAGGCCTCAAGTGAGGCAATAGTCGTATAGCGAGAACTTGAAGATCCGATTTAGAGAAGGAAATGCAAGCAATGGTGGAAGATTCGGTCAGGGATGACAGAGCGGCTACCATGGAGTCCTCATGAGGGTGAAGACCAAAATAGGCCAAAGCTTGCCAAATAAAGCTAAAAACCTAGAAGCTAGGAATCACTAACCTGCACAGGAGGGGGGAGAGGAGAGAGGTGGGGAAACGAAGAGGGGGATGGAAAGAAAAAAGAGGGGGGTGGCTCAAAGAAAAAAGGGGGGGGGCAAGAGATGCGGGGTCGGCCAGAAACAAAGGAAGAGGGGGGAGGGGGAGGCATTGAGCAATGTAGAGAGGGGGGGGCGAATAGGGGGACAGAGGAGCGCACATAGAGAGGGGGCAGGTAGCAGAGCGAACAAGGGGGGGTGGGCACAAGTGACGCAAGCTAGGGGGGATTTTAGGAGCTTGCAGAGTAGCTATTTCTTGATTTTTTTACTACCATAATAATTTACCAAGAATTATCGAAACAAACAATACCTAAAGTTGTTTTCCTAGGTGTACTTCCACCTCGATGGTAAGTGTCTCTTTTTAGACTGGGTTCAAAAAGTTTCAAGTGTTATAGACACACATGTAAGTGGAACTCCAACGTGGCTCACTAAATGCGCCAACCACATTTATGGTGTTAATAAATGATGTCTTTAGGCCATTCATGGGTAAATTTTTGGTGGATTTTATTGATGACATTTTGGTTTATAGTATATGTTTATTGGAGCACAAACCACACTTGTTTATAGTATTTGGCGTGCTCAGGGAAAATGTGTTGTATGCCAAAAAAGAAAAGACTTTCCTATGTCAAGAGGAAGTTAAGTATTTGGGACACATTATATCAGTGCTAGGCATAAAGATGGATCTGAAGAAACTAGTAGTGATCTTGGCATGGTCTGCTCCACAGGATATTACTACACTCAGATCTTTCTTAGGACTATCTGGTTTTTATAGAAAGTTTATTATTTTCTATTCTGAAATAGCAGAGCCATTGTCTAACTTGTTTTTGCAAGTAACTTTTGTTTACATCTCGACCGACATTCAACATCTAAGTTTTGATAAGTTAAAGCAAGCGGTTGCAGTTGCACCTGTGTTGAAGATCATGGATCCATCATTACCTTTTTTCATTGAGACAGATGCTAGTTGCATTGCCATAGGAGCTGTGTTGAGCCAAGAAGCTGACTAGTGGCTAACAAACACTTCGGATACCAAAAAGAGCTATGAAAACCCAGCGAAGGTCCAAAGAACCATAAACAAACTCCAAAAGAACACAACACTGAGCCGGAGCTGTCGCCCCTCCATAGGAACTTTATTCAAGAGAAGTTTTTACAATGAACCAAGGTGCGGGTGCATATAGCACCGGATTTTCCACAAAGCATCACCAAATCTCATGCCCAGATATCTGTCCAGTGCCAAGATAAAAACACAGCACCAAAAGCCGTCTGAAAACTGTCTCAAAATAGTCCCATGAATCAGCTCATAAACAATCCATCAAATAGCCCGGTACTGAGCCAAAATAGCCCCAAACTCCATGCCAAAATACCCCCAAAACAGAGTCTCAAAATCAGCCCGAGAAGAGCTCTCAGAACTGTCCTAGATTCCTCCAAACCAGCCCCAAAATCTACCACTAACAAGGCCAGGAGTATGAGAGTGAAGAACACCAGATGTCAACCACACATGTGGCTGCTGTGTGTACGGCCGGCACTGACTATTGTACGGCTAGTTACTTAGAGGAGAGAAAGAACTATACAAAACAAGAGCTCTCTGCTGCCCTGCTTTACGACAAGCGCTCTAGAGAAGAAAACAAGAACCAAATAGGTCGACCTGCTTCTGCTGCTGCTGCTACTGTTGCTGTTGTACGGACAACGCTCAAAGAAAAAGAGAGCATGCTGTTGCTATATGGCCAGCACATCACGAGGGAGAGAAAGCTGTTGTACTGTGCGGCTAGTCACTTAGGAGAGGAAGAGAGAGAGAAAAACATTTTTCATTTGTTGCCCACCACCTGTCCCTCATGTGTATCCTTCCTGTCCACCACCTATCCCTCATGTGTATCCTTCCTCTTGCTTTTAAGAAGTCGACCAGGCCATAAATAGTTATGCTATTTCCCTTTTTGCCAAAAGTGGCTGAATATGCCAGATATCAAATGATGAGCGTTTTTCCAGCTTGATGGCCAAGTTTTATGCTAGGTGCCCTCGGTGTCCATAGATCTAGGCCCAAAATACTAATAAGTCTGGCCACACTTTAATGATGTGTGAACCCGTTGACTTATAAACCTCACAAGCCGCCTTAATGAATAAAGTCCCATACTGCTCATGTTCTAGCCATCTTTAGGCAAAACTTTGCCAGTAAATAATGTTGCACTTTCTTCTTGTGGAAAATTCCCGTTCACACCTTTGGCTCTATTTAGTGTGTGAAACACTGATCAAGACTCGTGAAGTGACCAAACTGGTGACAGTGGCTTTTGAAAATAAGAAAATAGTTCACAATGCAAGTGGCCCACACCTGAGCTTGAATTGTATGCACTTATACATGCACTAAAGGTGTGGAGGCATTACTTGTACAGCGCTACACTAAAGGTGTGGAGGCATTACTTGTATGGCCCTACATTTAAGGTATACACGGATCATGATACACTAAAGTATTTTTGTAACCATAAGAGACAGTTAGGCAAGATGGGCCGAATTGATGCAAGAGTTTCACATGGAAATCTTGTATAGATGAGGAAAAGAAAATGTTTTTGCCGATGCATTGTCTCGTATAAAGTATCAAATGAGTTTCAGTATAGTCGAGAATGAGATCATTTATAGAATACGTGAAGCTCGAAAGACGGATCCGTATGTTCAATCGTTATAGAAAAAGGCTAGAGAAGTAGATGAGGAATCACCTCCATCTGATTTATTGCCTGGTAAATGTAGATTTAGCAGTGAGCATGGAATTCTCAAGAGGAATGGCAAGGTATGTGTTTTAGACTCAGATAATTTGAGGGTATTAGTGATGTGAGAATGTCACGATAGTCCATGTGCCAGACACTCTGGAATAAAGAAAACAATTGAGCTCATTAGATGTTTCTATTGGTGGCCACAGTTAAAGAAACATGTTAATCATTATGTGACACATTGTTTACAGTGTTAGGTTACTAAATTCAAGCATGTGACATCGCTTGGATTATTACAATGCGTTGCCTATTCCAGAGAGGAAATAGCAAAGTATTTCTATTGATTTCATTATGGGTTTACCCAGAACCAGGAAAGGTTATAATGCTATCTTTGTCATTGTGGATAGATTATCTAAAATGGCACATTTTGCTCCTACTACAAACAAGGTTGAAGCTCCGCAAGTAGCAGAATTATTTATTGCCAATTCAGATTACATGCCTTGCCAAAATCCATTGTGTCGGATTGAGATCCACTGTTTACAAGTAATTTTTGGCAGCATGTTTTTAGTAAACTTTGCATGCAACTTTGCATGAGTAGCGGGTAAACGTCCACAGACTGATGGTGGTCAGGCTGAAAGAGTCAACCAAGTCTTGGTAGATATGTTGAGTTTATGTGAGAGAACGCCATAACAATTGGGAAAAGTATTTGTCTTTACTAGAATTTGTGTATAATGCATGCTAGCATCTCTTTACAACCTTTTCTCCATTTGAATTGAATAATGGGTATAATCCATTGATGCCAGGTACAATTGGATTACCTTAAAAGACACCCAGTGCAGCCAAATTTTTTGTCTTAGCTGTAATTAAATTTAGCTAGAGCTTGAGATTATATCCGTCGGCCTACAGTAGTATGCTAATCCCAAGAGGAGGACAGGTCGTTCTTTTAAAGAATGGGAGAAAGTGTTTTTACTTGTTCCTCGGAGAACGGAGACACTTCATGTGGGTAAATCTACTAAGTTGTCGCCTAGATACTATGGACCATGGATGATTTTGAAACAAGTCGAAGATGTGGATTATAAGTTAGACTTACCACAAGACTGTCGTGTCCACCCAGTATTTCATGTGAGTCGATTGAAGCGTTATCTTCACGACAGTGATAATTTAGTTGATGGTATGATTGCTTTGCAAGAACCTGATCAAGAAGATCATGGATCAAAATAGATCTTGGAATGAAGAGAAAGACAATTGCGAATCGTACTCTTCATGAGTTCCTTATAAAATGGAAAGGACATCCTTGGACCGATGCAATTCGGGAAATGGAATTTCAGTTTCGAAAGCATTATCCTCCATTTGTCATCAAGGATGATTCCTAAATGGGGGAAAGAATGTTATGACCCTTACACATGGCAACACGTGGGACTTACATGTGGTAACACATGGGATGCGTACTTTGTTACATGGGATTTACACGCCAGTAATGCGTGGGACACGCGGACGTTGTGTGGGAAAACTGATGGCAACATACTATTGCACATCATCGCTTATAATAATAAGTGTGAACGGGTAACATTCGTGGGTGATGGTTGTAGGCCAAAGACCCAATGATGTGTAGCAAGGACAGGGGGCACACGGGGTGCATGAGTATGGTGTGTGGCTGGGAAGGTACACACTGGACACTGGGGTTCACTGGTATATATAATGGTTGGGTGGTTAAACATGATATGCCAAGCTAGGTTTATTTTTGCTATTCTTGAGTTCATCTTCTTCTCTCTCATGTTTTTTGCATGAGGCTAGATACAAAGACCTTGCTTGCCTTGCATGGAGATCTTACAAGTGTAGCTATCACTGAATTACATGCTCCACATTAGTTCCATCTGCCAGCATACCAAAAGGTGTGCCCAGATAAAAGCTTGCCAGATCTAGTATGGCACCTCTCAAAGGTTACCCCTTTAAGGGGTAGAAAGTTCTTAGGTGTGATGGCAATCGAGGAGCATAAAACATCCTCAACATAGATATCATCACCAAGATGCTGGAAGGCATGTATATCTGACTCATCTGCCTGCATATCTACCTGCATAGTCTACTGAGCATCACCGTGCAATACATCCTCATGTAATAAATCCTCGTGTAATACATCCCGCTGCAAAGGAGATGCAACAACATCTGCAGCTGTCCCACTATGATGTGATCTCTAGTCATCAACTGGAACAGGAGTGTGTGCAACTTGTCTATAAACCCAAACAAGCTGAGGTTTGGGGGCAACGGGAGGCGGAAGGTATCACCATTTGGTCCCTTCACCAGTATTGATCAATGTTTTGGAGCAAGCCCATACACAGAACAAAACCAAGGTGAGAACAGGGATTTTCCATAAAAGAAAGCTAAAGCATTCATTGGCATGTATTTTATTTATCAAAGCGACTTATAATGTTTATAAGTCATAGTGTTTATTTATCAAAGTGACTTATAATGTTTATAAGTCATAGTGTTCACACATCATTAATGACGGGGTGGACATATTATTATTTTGGGCATGGACAAATGGATAGAAGGAGGCACCTAGACAAAACTTGGGCTACAAACTGGGAAAAGCATGTATTTTTGGGTGTGGCATGTATTTTTGGGCACACCCAGCCACTTTTGGCAAAAAGGAACAGCACAAGGACAAAAGTAGGGGGCTGGTCGACTTTATAAAAAGCAAGGCAGGGGGCTGTTTTTATCATTAGACTCCCCCATCCCCTGGTCGTCGGCAGCTGCCTTTCCTCTCTCTCTTTCAGTGCTGGTCATACATCACGTGTGCAGTAGGTGATTCTGGCCATACACTACAGGCACTGTCCCTCTCTTCTCCTTGTGTTGGCCGTATAGCAGATGCATATGGTGGTTTCCTAGTGCTAGTCGTACACAGGCGACAACATGGTGATCTGTTTTCTCTTCTGTGTGGTTGGCCGTATAGCACCAGCGCTGCCCTCTTATCTGCTGGCTGTACTCAACCTATTTTCTACAGAAGAGGCCTTATAGAACTAGCCATATAGCTGCTGGATTCTTCTCTCTATTCTGGCCATGTTCGAGCTGATTATGTGGCTGTTTTGAGACTTTTTTGGATAGGTTTTCGTGTTATTTTTCTCTTGGCTCTAGACAAAGATCTGGGCAAGAGTCTTGCTAATGCTTTGTGGGGAATCCATTGTGAGATTGCATCTGCGCCTTGGTTTCTTGTAAAAGCTTTTATTTGAACAAAGAAGTTGCTATACGAGGACCAGCTGTTCTGGCTCAGTAGTGCGGTGTCATTATTTTATTGTGGTTTCTTTGCGTTGTGTATCATAGCTCTATTTGGTATATTTGAAGCATCTGTCTATTGTTTTGAGTTTCTCATCCAGTTACATCAAAGCTTAGGCTTTCTTGAAAGAAAAGACTTCCTTCCAATAATGAGAAAGAGAAAAGATCAGAAGCAGGGACCACACTGACCAATAGATTTGCTATTGAGCTTATGAAAGCAGTCATGTATCAGAAGCATGAGCAGTAGACAGCTTGGTCTAAGGATTTGAATTTATCCTCAAATTATGGAGTTGGTTTTATGTGCCCGTATTCAGCACTCTTTCCATATGGATTATAAATCAAGTCTATGAAGCAAGCTATTTGAAGATATATCTCATGATATCTTATGGATATGGTGACGAGATTTATCTTTTGGCTTCATGATGAACGTGGCAAGGAAAAGCTAAGTATACTTTGAGTTTTACAAAGTTGATGCTTTTTGCAATTTATGTTGTAACTTTTTTTGGACACTTAACCCTTGTATGCTCGTACAAGGAGAATTGTGTATTGTTTGTTTGCCTT
Source organism: Cibotium barometz (assembly GCF_041138505.1). Taxonomy (NCBI): domain Eukaryota; kingdom Viridiplantae; phylum Streptophyta; class Polypodiopsida; order Cyatheales; family Cibotiaceae; genus Cibotium; species Cibotium barometz. The sequence continues at coordinate 44,619,576 of NC_141087.1, forward strand.
GAACTGTTTCAAGTAAACAATATTAATGGTTGAAAAGCCTGGTTTATGTCTAAGGACTATGGACTATATTTTTGGTATATTTTTGCTCGAGGATTTATACATATACTATGGTTTGGCACATCTATATGGTTATCATTCCCTCAATGATTCTTGGGCTTTATATAGAATTATATGGCTTCCCTTTACTAGGATGGAGTGTGTTTTCCTCCCTCCCTATTCTACGGGATGTAGTAGATTTTTGGAATTTATGGATATCTTATGGATTGAGGATTTTTTCTATGGAATTCTATCATTGGCCGAAATGCCTGTAAAACTATCTGTCTCACAAACATACTTATAGAGAACCAGGATCTCTATGCCTGTGATTCATTCTTATCTTATGGAAGAGTTGGTGCACTGAATGTCACTAATCCGTAATTTTCTAGAACTTCTTTTGTTAATCTTGGGCATGTGTATGGATCTTGTGGTAGTATGTAACTCGCGGCGGGTGTTCGGGGGACTAGGGCCTTTGACACACTTGTTGATACCATCAATGCATATTAAAACACTTAAACATGGCCACAGCCTTAACACATATCCATCATCACTTTGCATAAAACATAAAAGCGGGTGTTCGGGGGACTAGGGCCTTTTTCACACTTGTTGATACCATCAATGCATATTAAAACACTTAAACATGGCCACAGCCTTAACACATATCCATCATCACTTTGCATAAAACATAAAAGCTGGACAAAACATCCACAAATGCTGAAAATGGATCTTGCACATGTGACACCACATAGAGACCGGAATCAACCCCTTGTGGGCCTTACTCTCCCCACGAGAGATGCCAGATTATCCATATACAAATGCCATAACACAACCCAACACACGAGGCTACCAAACTGGAAGATAGGCTATAGAAATGCTTAGTCAATAATATAATCCATATACCTCCGTGTGGGTACTACTGATTCTTCCCCAAAAACCACGGGTCTTCATGCAATAGAGCTAGTACAGCAACAAGTACAACTCTCCATTCAATCGGTACAGTAGGTACAGTGGCTGGTACAACGGGTACAACAAGTATAAATGCTAGTACAGTAAGTACAATGATCGGTATAGTAGGTACAGTGGCTAGTACAGTAAGTACAAAAGCTAGTACAATCAGTATAATGGCTGGTTATAGCAGGTTACAAGTACAAGGACTAGTACACCCAGTACAATGGTGGCTGGTACAGTAGGTACAAGGGCTGGTACAATAAGTACAAATGTTGAAAATCATAATAAATGATTAAATACCCTTGCCTTCAACATTGCTTCATGATGAAAGCCTCCAAACCAGTCCCCAACCGCCGATATTCTTCATGGGCAGCCTTCAAGAGAGAGAGAGAAAGAGAGTAGCCATCATTAGGGTAGCCTGTAATGGTGAGGCTAGTGTGCAGCAAAAGAGCCTTCCTTAATGAAAAGAGAGGGCTCCAATTTATAGATTTGGGCCTCCCATGAACTAAAATGGCAAGAGAAGGCTATAATGACAAGTGGAGAGCCACACAATAGCTGGAGTGACAAGTGTGAGGCCACTTTTCTCACTTTGATCCACTTTCTGACAAGTGTGCGGCCACTTTTCTCACTTTGATCCACTTTCTGACAAGTGTGAGGCCACTTTTCTCACTTTGATCCACTTTCTGACAAGTGTGAGGCCACTTGTCTCACTTTGATCCACATGTCCCAATCTAAGAAATGGGTTCTCCCATAATCATTACCTTTAAGAATATCCCAACTAGTAGACATTATGTCATAGGCACTTTGCCAACTCTTGGTATTTGCTCAATTCCAGATGTAGTGACGCGAATAGAATTTCCATAATCAGAGTCGGTGTAGCAACTCTCCTAAATTTTAGGAGTGTGGTCCTTTGTACTCCAGGATAATCCCCCATTCCCAAAGCTTGTACTTTCCAAATATTTAGACAGCCTGGAGTCCACCAGACCTTTTTCATATTGGGAAAAGTCCAGGCTGGTGACATCCTATGCCCGGGGGACTAGGGCCTTTCACACACTTGTTGATACCATCAATGCATATTAAAACACTTAAACATGGCCACAACCTTAACACATATCTATGATCACTTTGTATAAAATATAAAAGCTGGACAAAACATCCACAAATGCTGAAAATGGATCTTGCACATGTGACACCACATAGAGGCCGGAATGGGCCGACCCCCCCCTTGGAGTATTTTATTACCCAAGGAGAATAATATCATGTACAAGCTTTGAGGGCCTTACTCTCCCCATGGGAGATGCTGGATTATCCATATACAAATGCCATAACACAGCCCAACACGAGGCTACCAAGCCGAAAGATAGGCTATAGAAATTTCGAGCCAATAATATAATCCATATACCTCCGTGTGGGTACTAATTCTTCCCCAAAAACCACGGGTCTTCATGCAATAGAGCTGGTACAACAAGTATAATGCTCCATTCAACCGATACAGTAGGTACAGTGGCTGGTATAGCTGGTACAAGTAAAAATGCTGGTACAGTAAGTACAATGGCTGGTACAATACATATAGTGGCTAGTACAGTAAGTACAAAAGCTAGTATAGTTGGTACAATGGCTAGTACAGTAGGTACAATAAGTACAAGGATTGGTACAACTAGTACAATGGCTAGTGCAGCAAGTACAAGGGCTGGTACAATAAGTACAAATGCTGGTGTGCGCTTTTACCGCACAGGTCGTAGTAGCTGGGGACTTGCCGAGCACCGTATGTGAGCCACGAATGGCTGCAAGCATACAACCCGGAAAGCAAGCTCAAACAGAATGCAAGGGTGTGTCACTCACCGCTCTAACCGCCGCCGTGAAGGATTTCCGTGTCGCAGCAGTGAAGGAGGAGCCACCACCGCCGCTCTACCGCCTCGCCGCCGCCGTGCCACTACACAGTGCTCGATCGCTCTCTCACTCTCTCTCTCTCTCTCTCTCTCTCACACACACACACACACAGGAGAAGGAAACCAAGGAGATAAGGCAAGAGCACTCTTGTATTCAACACATGAGAATGAGGGTTGTAGGGTCACATTTGACTCTTATAGGTGACTTGGTCGTCCACACATGGGCGCCCATACATGGCCGGCTAATCCTAACCCTTATCCTATTGATATTCAAGGTGCGCCTCTCATCGGCGATCACCCAATCTCTTTATCCTTTGCATATGGTGCCGACAAGTCCGGCCCATGACTCAGAATATTTAAACTAATTACATGATGTAAAACATAGTACATCTCAATGTCCATCATAGGTTAACATGCCCCCCTTCCTGATGTAGATTCCGTCCTCGGAAGCTATGGTATGGGAAGCTCGATAGGGTTGTTGTGGTAGACCGTCTGCAAAACAGGGAAGTAGAGTGAAAGTATGCTGGAATTCAAAAGATATAAAGTGTATAAATTCAAGCATGTTAGACCACAATGGATGTTGCTATAAGACTTAGTTTAAGGTGAAAAGATGCAGGGGGGAAGAGAGCTTGAGCTCTTGCAAGCACACACACACACTCACAAAACCCTAATAGAGAACACACAAAGTGAGAGGCTGAAAATCTTCTTCTCTACTCAACACTCAACACACCATATACAAGATAAGAGTACACTTAATATGAAAGGTACTCAACCAATACATACACGGGTTCTCTATAGTGTGAACCCGACTAAATGAGCTGGCGCTATAACTATGCCAGTCTCTAGAATGGTTGTCACACAGCCTGTCATCCCACTGGCCGCATATCACCCAAGATCTCACCAACCATGCCAGTGGTGTAAGTGTGGGGCCTATCCCCCAAGCGGGTCATCAGTGGCCACCGCCTCACTAGACGAGCTCGATATCTCAACACTCCCCCTCGAGCTCAACTCCATCTCATGTACACCAAGCGAAGCCCTGAATCTGCGGAGCTTCTCCGTACCCAATGCTTTGGTGAAGATGTCAGCTACCTGATCCTCTGTGCTGACATAAACAAGGTCAAGGTCTCCTGCCACGACCTTCGCTCTGACGAAGTGGTAGTGGACCTCTATGTGCTTCGTACGAGCATGAAAGACTGGGTTCCTGGCCAACTGTATACTGCTAATGTTGTCACAGAAAATGACAACTTGTCTATCCCCCACTGATAGACCCAAATCTGCAAGTAGCTTTCTCAACCAAGCTAGTACCTCACATGCTGCCATAGCAGCTCCTCTGTACTCGGCCTCTGTACTGGATAGAGCAACCGTAGGCTGCTTCTTGCTGCTCCAAGTCACAGCAGCACTCCCCAAAGAAAACATGAATCCACTGGTAGATCTTCTATCTGAGATACTACTAGCCCAATCAGCATCTGTGTACCCATGTACACATATCTCTGTCCCAGTCTCATAGAATAGTCCACAATGCAAAGTAGACTTCACATACCTCAGTATGCGTCTCACTGCATCCAAATGCGGTTTTCGTGGAATCTGCATAAACTGACTCACCAACCCAATAGCATAGCTCAAATCTGGTTTGGTGATCGTCATGTAGATCAAACTTCCTACTATGCTTCTGTACATAATAGGATCCTCCAAGATCTCTCCTAAATCGGCACTCAACTTGCCATTCTGATCCAATGGCATAGAAATAGGCTTACAGCCTGTCATACCATACTTGGACAACATGTCCAAGCCATACTGTCTTTGTAGTAATCCAATACCATGTGGTGACCTAATCACCTCAATGCCCAAGAAATATCTGAGCTCCCCCAGATCCTTCATCTCAAACTTCTGTCTAAGCAAGATCTTTACATCAAAGATCTCTGCATCATGGTCCCCCGTAATGATCAAGTCATCTACATAGATGACCACAAGCACAACTCCTCTATCACCATGTCTCACATACAATGAGAAATCTGCATTGGCTACATGAAAGCCAATAGTGACAAGATATTCAGAAATCTTGTCAGACCATGCTCTTGGTGCTTGCTTTAAGCCATACAAGGCTTTCTTCAATCTGCAAACATGCTCGGGGTGACCCACATCCTCATAACCAAGTGGCTGCAACATATACACCTCTTCTTGCAAATCCCCATGCAAGAATGCATTCTTTACATCCATTTGATGTAAAGACCATTGCTTTGACGCAGCCACTGCTATCACAACTCTCACTGTTGCCATCTTGGCAACTGGGCTGAAAGTTTCCTCATAATCAATGCCATATGTCTGCACATACCCTTTGGCTACCAATCTAGCCTTGTACCTGTTTATGCTTCCATCACTGTTATGTTTAACTTTGTACACCCACTTGCATCCAATGGCTTTCTTGCCTTCAGGTAATTGCACTAAATCCCAAGTTTCATTTCCATAGAGTGCATCCATCTCCTCATCCATAGCTTTCTCCCAACACACATTTCCAATAGCCTCATCAATGCATGTGGGCTCTACAACCTGCACAACCTTTGCCATATATGCATAGTGATGTGCCACATAACCATCATATGTAAATCTCTGCACAGGGTTCTTCACTCTCCCTGATCTTCGCAGCTTTTCATTCATGGCTTCCATAGCCTTCTTTACACCAGGTGTTCTCATAGCTGGGATCCCAAGCTCCTCATCAAGGCTCATATCTGGAATGCCCTGCAGAAATGTCAGGCATATCAAGAGGCTCAACCACTTTCTCTTTTCCTTTACGTGATGTACTAATCACATTTGCAGGGCTGGTATTATGACGTAGCCTGCCACTCCATGGTCTATCAACAGACCCACTAGATGAGGACTCTCCTGGTCCACTCAAAGACTGTGATTGCTCTGTGCAACCACACTTCCACTCACATCAGCCCCAACAACTTCTTTTTCAGCAACATACCAGCTGCTCATCTCATCAAAGACAACATCCCTGCTTACCCTCAACTCACGTGTAGCAGGGTTATAACACATGTATCCCTTTTGCTCAAGGGAATATCCAAAAAACACATTTTTTAGCTTTTGAATCCAGCTTAGTTCTCAGCTCATCTGGCACATGCACATATGCAATGCATCCAAAAACTTTCAGATGAGACAAATCTAGTTTTCTACTAGTAAACCTCTCCTCTGGAGTTACATCATGTATGGCTGCAGTTGGAGTCCTGTTCATGATGTATACTGCTATAGAAACAGCCTCAGCCCAATAGCAATGCGGCATATTCTTCTCTTCCATCAATGCTCGCGCAATCTCAGCAATGTGCCTGTTTTTTCGCTCATCAACTCCATTTTGCTGCAGAGTGTATCTGCATGTAAACTGTCTCCGAATACCATTCTTCTTCAAAAATTCAGAGAACTCATTGGAGAAGTACTCTCCCCCTCCATCTGACCTTAGGCACTTTACATATTTCCTTGTTTGCTTTTCAACCAAAACTCTGAAATTCTGAAAGTGAGTGAACATCTCACTCTTCTCCTTCATGAAATATACCCACACTTTCCTCGTGTGGTCATCAATGAAAGTCACATAATACCTGCAGCCTCCCATAGATATGGTCTTCATAGGACCCCATACATCTGAATGCACAACATCTAGTGCATTTCTGCTCACATATCTGTTACGTGGAAACACATGCTTTGTTTGCTTCCCAAATTGGCATGCTTCACATATTTTATGCATACCTTCCACTTTAAATTTTGGCAGCCCTGTCACAATTCCTTTTGTCTGCATAGACTTCAATCTCTGCACATTCACATGTCCAATTCTTTTATGCCATATGTCTGTGTCTGCAACAATTCCTGAACCATTTGCAAACATCACAGCACTCATTTCAGGCATGTCTACATTCAACGTAAACATTCTGCCCACTCTGTTGCCTTTTGCAACCAACCTGCACTTGTCTTTGAAATCTTCAACATAACACCCATCAGGGTTAAACCGAACCTGCAAACCCTGCTCAATCATCTGGCCAACTGAAACCAAATTCTTTCTTATGTTCGGTACATGAAGTACATCTGCAAGGTACTTCACTTTGCCATCCTGCATAGACAATGGCACATCTCCAACGTGGGCAATTGGATGAGCAGTGTCACCCCCTGTTTCCACAAAACCTGGTCTTTCCGGGTTTTTCATCTCCTTGAACCACTCTCCATGACTCGTCATGTGGTTCAAAGCGCCTGAATCCACATACCATACATTATCTTTTTGTGCTGCATCAACATTTTCAGACATGGCATTCACGACATGCTGCATAACAAACAACCTTTCATTATCCTCATTATTTCTGCTTGAGGATGCATAGTTGTTTTGTTGCACTTTCCCATTTTGCATGTCAGCCTGCTTCTTATAACATTCTGCCTGCACATGTCCAGGCTTACCACAATAATAGCATTCACGTGCATCATTATATTGCCTTTGCCAATTTCCACGGCCTCTTTGACTCCCCCTGCCTCTGAATTTGCCTCTTCCACCTACATGTTGTTGTTGTTGTTGTTGATTCTGGGACTGTTGTTGCTGCTGCTACCGCTGGCCATAATTCTGATTACCTGTTCGGCCACCTCCTTGACCGCGTCCACGGCCTCCTCTACCTCGTCCTCTTCCTGAACTCGTGTAGAAGGCCTGTTGCTCTGAACTGTTTTTGCTTTGTGAAGACTGTTGGTCTTCACCCAAGCTCTTCTCTTCGATAATCAGCATAGACACCAAATCTGTAAAGTTGGGAATGTTTTCCCGAGTCTGAATAGACGTCTTGAACGCCTTGTATTGTGGCCCGAGACCACGTAGACAGACCTCCACCGTATCATCATCATCTACTGACACACCAATAGATGCAAGGGATTCCACAATACCCTTTATCTTCAACGCATAATCATTCACAGACATGCTCTTTTTCTCCACAGTATGAAGTTCATTCTTCAACTGTATCTTACGTGCCTTGGTATTTGTTTCATAAAGCTTTACCAAGGTGTCCCACGCCTCCTTAGGGGACTTGGCATCCTGAATGTGCCCAATCATGGTGTCCTGTATACTAATGGAGAGCCAATACATGACTTTCCTAGCTCCTTGGTTCCAGTCTTTAAACTCTTTCACATCTGCAGCAGTCAGATTTATATCTGGTATCTCCGGTGCCTCTTCATGCTCACCTTCTATGTAGTCCCAATAGCCTTTTCCCATCAGGAAATTTGTCAACCTGAACCTCCAAGCATGGAAGTTATTCTTATCCAGCTTCTCAGCCACAATCTGTGTTATGCCATCATTAGACATCTTGCCAAACACACAATTTTACCAGAACCTGCACTCTGGTTTTTCTGCACAAACTGCTGTATTTTATGCACAGCGGTACTGTCGTACTCTCAAATGTCACAACCAGTGACTTCAATGTGCATACATACACCCAATGGCAACTGTAGACCTCTTTGCAGCACCCACAGTGTCTGCACAATCAATCTGTCTTCCTGTAGTTCTTAAAACAGAGTTTTGCAGAGAATCGATGACTTACCCGCAGTGCTCGAAATCGCCTGCTTTCTGAAAAACGGAGGTCCAGACGCGCCCGAAACGCATTTTCGGCCCGAAAATATCAATTCGAAGGACAGTCCGAAGGATTGTATAGTTGCCCAATAGCTTTACTCCCGCGAAGAAAGTTCCTCAATCAGAGATCGTTGCCGGTGCCTCCCGTAGAGCTCCCGACAAGGGTGTAGTCACCAACACAAATAGGGAAGAGTAGTTGAAGCTCTTACCCTCGTACCGCTTCCTGTGGTTCTCTTGCTTGCAGCTCAGCCCTTAGCATGAACCAGGCTCTGATACCATGAAAAGATACAGGGGGGAAGAGAGCTTGAGCTCTTGCAAGCACACACACACACTCACAAAACCCTAATAGAGAACACACAAAGTGAGAGGCTGAAAATCTTCTTCTTCTCTACTCAACACTCAACACACCATATACAAGATAAGAGTACACTTAATATGAAAGGTACTCAACCAATACATACACGGGTTCTCTATAGTGTGAACCCGACTAAATGAGCTGGCACTATAACTATGCCAGTCTCTAGAATGGCTGTCACACAGCCTGTCATCCCACTGGCCGCATATCACCCAAGATCTCACCAACCATGCCAGTGGTGTAAGTGTGGGGCCTATCCCCTAGGCGGGTCATCAGTGGCCACCGCCTCACTAGACGAGCTTGATATCTCAACATAAGGGTCACATGAATGAGCTAGTGTAGCAAATTAACAGTAGTTTAAAATTATTGAAAGTAAATCAAGAGTTAGCAAGGTGTCAAAGGTTAATCAAGGTTTATAACTGGCCTAAGTCAAGGAAAATAACTAAGCTTAATAAATAAACAGATGACCACACTGTGTCTAATCTAAGAACAAGTTAATACCGCGAGCCTAGGGACACAAGAAACATCAGAGTTACAGGAGCCTTTTGCCTTTATTTTTTTATGCACGTGATAATTTTTACACATAATGGCGACCTTCCTAAGGTAAAACTAACATTGATCCTGGTACCATGTTTAACACAAGGCATTATCCAGGAATCTATTAGTTCACCTTCGGCAAGGCTACCCCCTACCAACCAAGGCATCGGTCTGGAGTAGAATACTCCTCACCTACCAAGTATCAATAAGGCGATAGGCCAACATTAAAGCACATCATAGACTTGTATTGCCATTTATTGTAGGCTTTTTTTTAAAATTTATTTCTTTTGATCTTCGCTCCTGAACTATAATTTGTCTTGCATCCTTTCGACAAAGGGGTAAAAGCTATGTCCTAGAGGTCAACACACACATGGCCAAGTGTCAAACATTAAGATGGTTTGACCCTAGACCTAAGACAATCGTATTCCAAGGTTAACTAAAGACTGCATGCATTCTCAAGAATATATCCAATAAGGTTAAACTCATTAATGATTCACACTAGCACGTCACAGAGGCAACTTCAAAAACTAAGTAGTACATTGACAATTTCCATGTGGTCATGCATTATAGTTCATTCAATTAATTGAACAGTAAAAACGAAAGAGAGTGGGTATGGAAGAATTACACCTGTATTTTGGAGATCCCCTTGATTCGATGACAAAAATGCCTGCAATTTGATGAGATATTTATGTATGAGCATTGCGGCTATCTCAGGACTTGAAAGCAAACCCACCTCAAACTTTTCCACCTGTACAACCAACTAACAAGCACTATACCTCGAGAGGAACATTAGTGTGAAAAATTAAAGACTCGTTTAAGGAATCCAAACTAAAAAAAACTTGAAAACACTAACCTACCTACTACCAGTCACCACACTACTATTGAGGATACGGTAAGAGGATGTTGTAGAGTCCTGGCTCTAGCCCTAAAGCTAAGCCTCTATCTGCATCATCCAAATAAATAAAGTCAACCTCAATAGTACCATGAGTTTCATCCGTCCATTCATCATTGTCAGATATTTCCTTTTCATTTTCCCATCCACATAAACTCATCAAGAATGTAACCATGCGAGGATAGTCATCTTGTGGAAAAGGAAAGTATTGGGCTATCGAGGATATGTCCTCTACGGAGTAGGGGTCAGTCATGGTCAATAGGCAAATTAGCCATTCTAATTCCTCAATATTTTCCTCTCTGGCTAGTACATCTATATGATTCCATTCAGTTTCAACAATTACAGGATAGCACATATGAAATATCTGAGAAAGGTACAGATGATACCTCTCACCAAAGGTAGGAGTGGATGAAGTGTATGATGATCGTGCATCTGCCATATCTGCAAACACAAATATAGCATCAGTAGGTTTATGACAGGTCAATCTAGTTCTTGATTGTATATACAGATATTTCTGTTCTTAATGTGCTCTTGCTCTTTTTACTATTTTTTGCTTTTCTTTTCTTTTCTCTTCTGTGTATGAAGCTATATATATACATCCCCTTGAATTTGGCAATTACATGGTCAGGGGAGAAGGTTAGGGAGGAAGCAATAAAATGACGAGCGTGAGTACATGCTCCCCCTTTCCTTGGGTAGATCATATTTTCTGCAATGATGTTGCAGCCTCTTGGAACCAATTTGTCCAGCGGGTCATAGGTTGTGATGTGGGCAGATAGCTTTTTATGACCCTTGTGGCCACATCCAATTGCAGAGATGTTAGTGTACGCTCCCATGATTGACGAATGGAGGAAATGGTTTCCGACGATACTTTTACAAAGGGAGACATAGACTCATTGGTCTCTTGTTGGGTGTTGACAAGAGTAGGTGTAGAGCATGTAGAAACTTCTATATCAGCGTGTGCCTGGCATGAGGAGCTAGAAGCTTCATGTGGCTCCCCCCTTCTTGAGCTAGGTGGTAATGATCGATATCGTTTGGGAATCCAAACTAACTCTGGAAGAAGTGGTGCGGAGCACTCTATTACCTTTCCCTTACCACGGTCTTGAATTGTCGTTGGGGTGGCAACAATTGGTTTGCAAGGTTTTACAGGTGATGTAGAGGGATTCAGCTTATGTTTAGGGACCCAAATCTGGTCATTCCCCTCGTAGTACCCTTGGGCTACTAATAATTTTTTAGGGATCCATCGTGATGTTACATTGCCTTTTCTTGGGTGGGTAGCTGCTTTCTTCCGACGAGGCTTCTTGTCTGAACGAGATTGAGCTGGGGAAGTCGCTGTTAACGAAGCTTTAGGGACCCATTTATATGTATTTTTTGGCATAGTAAAAGCGGAGCTTTAGAGACCACCCTACATGTTTCCACTCTTGGCGTTGAAGCGTTAGAGGGGTGGCAAACAATCAAAGATGGTTTTGCCACTGGACTTTGTGATTTTTCATTATCTAATATTTGAGTGGATGACTTAGGTGCGGGATTTTGAGCGGTCAGACCTAGTGTTGGTTCTTGCGTTGTGACTCATCTGGTTGCCCAATCGATATTGCACTTGGTGGCCATCATCCATTTTCACCCTAAGTTTACAGTCCCTTCCATGGTACCAGCAGGCATAACCAAAAAGCTTTGAATTATGGTCCCCTTGTCATAAGCAACCGGAGTGCGCAGAATTCCTGAGACAGGGGTTTTCTACTTGTTGATTCCTTGAACTTGCATAGCACTCTTGGATAAAGGTGGTTTTCCAAGTTGACACCACACGCCATATGATAGCAAATTGTGTTGAGCTCCTGTATCCAATAATGCATTATACAGCACCTCCCCGCCGTAAGGACTCTGTAACTCAATTGGGTATCTTAGAGGTAGGTCAGATTCCAGTGAATCCTCATCTGCCTCCTCGAAAAATGCTTGCGTAATTCCCAAGTTGGCTTCTTGTTGGCACCTAGCACGCTGTTGACGTTCTTTGGCTTCAACTCTTGCTTGTATTTTCTTAAGCTCAGCTTGTTCTTTAGCTACCTTCTTTTGATGGATTGCATATAACTCCTCTTGGCTTAGGGGGTCATAGTATCTTTTGAATTTACTCCCATTAAGGAATCCAATGGTTTCAGCTCCGTCGAGAGTCTCCACTCTGATGGTACCTTACAGGGTAATTTCACATACTCTATACGGTCCCTTACCAGCATATTTGAGCTTCTTTTTTTCATTTCGCACTCCATACATCAGGACTTTATCCCCAACCTTCATGTCCTTATCCTTTAGGTGGCGATCAAACCATTTTTTCCTTCTATCCTTCTCCACAAGGACATTGTACACAGCCAATTGTCTTTCTTTGTTTAGCCGCTCAAGGATATATAGACGCCCTACTAATGGATTACCATCCCAACCCTCTTGAGTAGCGACACGAAGACTAGAAATGATAAATTCCCACGGCGTGACCGCTTCTTGGCCATATACCATTTTGAATGGTGTGCAATTAATAGCCACTTTGTACGTAGTACGATAGGCCCATAAAGCTGTTGTAAGCTTTAGATCCCAATCCGTGGGATGAGCTTCAACTGTCTTTGTCAAAATAGAGATTAAGGTCTTGTTGGTACTCTCGGCTTGGCCATTCGCTTGCGGATAGTAAGGGGTAGATTTATGATGGGATATCATGAAATTTGTTGTGAGCTCCTTAATCACTTCATTTATAAAATGCGTACCATTGTCGCTCACAAGTTCAAAAGGACAACCGAAGCGTGTGATTATATTTTCAAAGAGGAACTTGGCTGTTGTCCTTGCATCTGCCTTACGTGTCACTTTTGCTTCAGCCCATTTGGTCATATAGTCAGTGGCCACAATAATATAGCGAGATTGTGTGTTGCGGGCCGCTGGGCTAATTGGACCTACAAAGTCTAAACCCCACTTTTCAAATGGTTGGTTTACTTTGATCGAATGTAGGGGCATCTGATCTTTCCGCTGGGGTTTCTTGTATCATTGGCATTCATCGCAACCCTTCACAAAGAGTGATGCATCTTGGAACATAGTGGGCCACCAATACCCTGATTGTAAGATCTTTCGTGCAGTTAAGTCTCCTGAGAAGTGACCACCAGCTACACCCATATGTGCCTCTTGCAAAATGTATAGATACTCATCCTCTCGAGCACAACGCCTAAGAATGTCATCCTTTCCTCTTTTATAAAGAGTCTCGGCTATTAGGCAATAGGGTTCGCATTCTTTGATCAGCTTTCGAGCTAGATCTTTACGAAGCTCCTTGAGTGGAAAGCCATTAACCAAAAAGTTAACAATCTTCTCACTCCATTCAGGCATTGTTTCCACCATGAACAGGGAAGTGTCAGGTAAGTCATCATCAACCCTGTAGGAGCCTCACCATTAGGTATGCGAGACAAATGATCAGCCATAACATGTTTTTTGCCAGGTCTCACAACAACAGTGAAATCAAACTCAAGAAGAATCAATAGCCATCATGTGATTCTTCCTGTGGAGCATGGTTTGTTTATCAGATACAACAATGCTTGATGATCCACATAGAAAACAAACTTGGTGGCAAGGAGGTAATAACAAAATTTCCTTACTGCATATATCATTGCCAACCCTTCTCGCTCCGTAGTGGTGTAGTTCATCTCAACATCGTTCAACTGGCGATGACTGGCAAAGCTAATGGGGTAGTCTAATTTGTGTTCTCCAGGTTGAGTTAACACACACCCAATAGCAAAGTTTGATGCATCAATATGCACATGGAAGATTAAATCCCAGTTAGGCATTCGCAAGATTGGAGCACTCGCTAAGGCCTTCTTTAATAGCTCATAGGCACGGTCACATTCTTCGGTCCAAATAAACTCGATGAGAAGCTTATACAATGGTCGAGCTATCTCAGCGAAGAATAGAATAAACCTTCAATAATAACCAACGTGGCCCATAAAGCGTTGGACTCCCTTATAGTTGGTGGGTGGGGGTAATTCCAAAATGACCTTGATTTTACTCTCGTCAGTGGAAATCCCATTTTTGGACACTATATGCCCTAAGATAACTCCGTGTTTAACCCAGAATTGGCATTTGAAAGGATTCAATGAGATGCGATATAATCTACACCTTTCAAATATTTTTCGTAAACACCTTAAGTGCTCGTCCCAAGAGGAATGAACACAAAGATCATCTAAGAAAGCTTCACAGAAGTCCCTTAGATATTCCTTAAAGGCCGTGTTTATCAATCGTTGGAATGTTGCAGGTGCATTGGTCAAGCCAAAAGCCATGACGCGAAAGGCAAACACTCCAAACTCCGTGATAAATGCTGTTTTAGCTTGGTCCTTGACTGCAATTGTGATCTGATTGTAACCCGAGTACCCATCTAAAAAGCTATATGCCTCCTTGCCTGCCACTCTTTCAAGCACATGTTCAGAATATGGCAAGGGGTATTGATCCCTTCTGGTGGCTGCATTAACCTTTTTGAGATCAACGCACACTCTGAGTTTCCCATTCTTCTTTGGTACGATGACTATCGAAGAAACCCATTCTGAGTGCTCAATAGAGTATATGAATCCACATTTTACAAGCTTTTCAATTTCCTCTTGTATAATCTTTGCGTACTTAGGATTCATTGGGTAGGGACATTGCTGGACTGGTTTAGCAGTGCTAATCATTGGAATCGTGTGTTGCACCACCGAGGGTGGAACACCCTTCATATCATGATATGTCCTTGAATTCTTTAAGAAGCTTCTTAAGTGCAGCTTCCTCTGACTGGGTGAGGTCTTGAGCAATAAAAACTGGTTTAGACTCCTCACACGGATCTGCTAAGTCTATCTCCTTAACTACCCCGCAGGGCCATCGTAGACACCGCTACTCCCATTGGTAGGCATTCGTTGGGATTTTGTGTAGACCACTTTACGTTCCCTTGTGGTGAATGATTTGAAATGCTCAGGTGCGGGGTGTAAGTCTATTGGTTCTTATTGTGCCAGGCTTTTTTCTTTCAATTCCGGCTCCTTTTGTTGTTGAGCTAACTCTTGGTTTTGCCGCCTTCTTGCAGTACGACTTAGTTTCGGCTTCTCTTTGATTTCTAATTGGGCGACGTCAGTACGAATTAGTTTCGGCTTCTCTTTGATTTCTAATTGGGCGACGTCATGAGGTTGCGGAATACACCACATGACACTTTGGAGGTATTGTCCCCAATTATCCGCTAACTTCCGCGAGCGATGAGCGTCAATAGCTCCTACATAACTAAGCCATTCTGCGGTGGATCTCTCCTTGTTTATTGCAGTGCGTACATTAGCTCGATAGCATTGGCACATATGTCTCGTTTTCTTCTTACCAAGTTTTTGATTTTTGTTTCTGTTAGATTCGAACTCACTTGGTCGATTTTCACTTGTGTCCCCCTCACTTTCGGATGAACTGTAGGAGGTCACCGTCCTAGGCCTTGAGCACATTGCTTTCACATTTGGGTGAATATTTGATTCATCCCCCCCATCACGCTCAAGGTCAGTTTCTTCTTGAGATTCATACTTAGAGTTGCATTGGTTAGAGTCTTCGCTGCTTTCAGTGTCAGTGGAGTTTGCCACTTTCTCACCATCAGGAGTCAAGTGCATAACACCTATTATGTTTATTGGCACTAACGGTGGCATATCTTGCCCCTCAGGTGTTACCCAACTTGTGCCTCTATTTCCCCATGTGTCTATGGTTGCCGCTAGGTGTACCCAATCCACGTTATCCGACTCAGTCATACCCGGTAGGACATCCATATAAGGAGAATCTTTCCCATCATCAGTCTCTTTTTTGCATGTATAGTAATACCTTAATGGGGCGGAGTGAATAGTGGTATCCGATCGATTATCAATGATAACCTTTCTTCCTAAAGGATGTGCACGACCATTCTCAAGATCAACTCGAATGACAGAGTCCTGGAATTGTAGGTAGACATGGTTTTTCGACCAGTCATGCACCATTTGCGCTTCCCTCATGAAAGGACGTCCTAAGATCATTTGATATGACATAGGATGCTTGGAGAAATCCATTACAATGAAGGTATGTTTTACCTTGTATCCCAGGACCTTGATCTTAAGGTCCTTTAACATTCCAATAGGTTTAGCAATAGTTTCGTTTGCCATCTTAACCACTATGTTTGTGACTTTAAGGTGAGGTCTCCCCATAGATTCCCAATAGTTTTTAGTCACAATGCTCACTCCAGCACCACCATCAAGGATTCCCTTTAGAGTTAATCCCTTGGTAGTAATGGGGAGGGTGGCATTAGATTCGTCACCTTCAAAGTACTGTCCCAACTTGTTCACAGGTATTTCAATGACCGAGTCTTCATCTAGGTTGGGTTGTAGATCCCAATGATCCCCTTCATCTTGAAGCGTGTCGGATCTACCCATATTTGCAAATTGTGGTAGCCCCGCCTTTAGTTCTCCATTGAGAAATGCCCGAAGAGCTAAGAATAGCTCAGGATCCCTGTATAATTTGGATATGATCGTGGTTCTGATTTCAGAGGACATGAAATCCATTAGCTTAGACACATTCAACAGTACTTTTCGAGACATCGCCCCTTGACTAGGGACTGGTGAAGATGGAATCACTTCCTCTTCGATGGGGCCAGGCATTCCCTCACTAAACATTCTTTCCAGCAAGAAGGGTGTTTGCCCACTTTCGGATATCCTATCCTCACTTTCTTCCCGAATGATACTCGGTATAGCTAACGGTTTATGGTTCCTGTGAGGCTGAACTTGCGTAGGAAACACTGTGTCTGGAATTTTGATTTTTCTCGGGTTTGGCTCTAGTTCTCTTTGTGTTTCTTCCACCAAACCCCTTAAGTGTTGCACTTGTTCAATCTCCTCAACTGGGTTTGGGTAAGTTCCAATCTTTTTCTTGAGGGTTTTTGGCCCACGTGGCTTGTCTTGGGGAGTCTCAGTTAGTTTGGGTGGTCGAGAGGGCATTAGCTGACTTGGTTGTAGGGCCGAGGAAGTTTCCTTCTGTTTCCCCTTATTTATGTACTCGCTTGATTCTCCTTCGTTGAGCTCCCGAGTGGGATTCTCCCTTAAGGTAGTGGCTTTGGTCCCCATGGTTTCTCTTGAATCGGAATCATCTTCGGGATCATTCATATACACGGGGTGGTCTCTTGTCCCTATGTTAGTCTTTGAACTAGGCTTGGAGCTCGTGGCATTAAGTGATCTCTTCCACCGCGTTTTCTTTTTCTTTGCTCGAGCAATTGATGCAGTATCCCTCTCCTCGAGAATGTAGTTTTGATTTTGAAGCATTGACCGTGTAACTACATTCGCGGGTACAACGGGTGTGGTTCCTCGTGCCTGGTTGGTGACCTCAACCAAATTCAATGGCGTAATCTTGGGTGCATTAGGATTATGTGGACATTGAGCAATCAAATGATCTATGCCACAACGATTACATGTAAGTACCGGCATTCCCGATGTGCTCCCTTGATTTGGTTGCATTTGAGTAGCAATCTTCTGTAGTCTATTAGGGCACTGCACTACACGATGCGGTCCGCCACACTCGTAGCATTGAAGAGGTGGTCTCCTCGCCAAGGTATTAAGGTTTTGCCCTCTTGTGGCGAGAGCAGCCGCTTGATATGCAGGCTTGACTTGCCCGAAATGATCCTCCATGTAGTACTGGGGAATCATTTCAAACGTATCAATCCCATATGAAACAGTGGGGTCTATCTCCTCTTCATAATCCCCACACGCACTATGTGACTCACAACCCATCTGGTTTACAGGGGTAATCCTTGGATGTGGAGGTTGTGGTCCTAGCACTGGCGGTGGTAATGGCACAGACTGGACTACATTCGGATTCCTTGGAACTATGTGCTATGACGGTTGCTCGACAGGTTGGGCAGGCATTAGCGCGGGTACTTGAGGTGTGTTTGACCAGGCTAGTGGTGCCTGATTTGCCAACATTCTCTTAAGTACTAGGCAATCTTTAGATTGATGGCCATACTTACCACATGCATTGCAATTCCCATTGAATTTGACTCTGAATGTGGGACATTCACTGGTGCTATGTGGTCCTAAGCAAACCGAACACCATTGTTGCTCTCTTCTTGGGTACATATGGCTATTTTGAGGAGCTCGATTACCCCTAAAGTATTCTTGGAGAGCCTTAGTAAGGTCGGTCTCACAGACATTTCAGATATCTTGGGCTCCTTGGCAATAGGTTTTATCGTCATTGGCTCGTGCCCAGATACTTGCGAACTAACGAATTTTGTCTCCGAAGACACCTTTTTACTTGCAATCATCAAGTTGTCTTCTAACTGGATTGCATTGGCAGTGATTGCTTCCCACGTTGTAAGACCTCTAATGACTAGGCCATTGTATATGTCCTCGTGGCGCAATCCTCGGATGAATCTATCAAGCAGTTGGTTATCATTGAAGTGCTCATCGGGAGTGCAGTGAGAATTTAGATGCTTCAATCGACTTATAAAGTCTCTCACTGACTCCCCTTCCTCGCGTTCAGCTTTTTGGAGTTGAGATGCTACTCCCCAAAGCACACCCTCACGTATGTATTCTTTCAAGAATAATCTCTTGAGAGTGGGGTAGTGAGTGTACTCTTCAACCCTTAAGGTTCGATACCAATCTCCGGCCTTCCCACTCAAGGTTAAGCCTAAGGCTTTACACTTATGCAGCTCATTGTGCTCTTCCAAGGAATCACACACGTGTTCAAAGACTTCAATGTGCTTCCTAACATCCTTGTTACCACTGAAGTTTTGAGTGAGCTTAGCCACTTGTACTACCTTGCTTCTAGGTTCTCTCTCAGGCATGCCCGATCGTTTGAGCAAACGCTGCAAGATCACCTAGGTGAGCAGGCATAGCTGGTGGAGGCACTTCTGGGATAGCCTGGCTGATAGGAGTTGGCGTTGGTCTGGGTATGTTGGCAAATGACATAGGATATGACATGTGACTAGGCCTAGCTCCTCTTGGATAATGGTTATGATAAAGCGGTCGTGGAGCATATGCCATTGGCATACTAAGAGGCAGAGGAGCTACATGAGCATGAGTAGCGATAGGTACATATGGTCGATAGGCACTGGCACGCACTGTTGTAGGTATTGTTCCACTAGGTAGCGGTGTCGTACTAACTACAGTGGTAACAGGTGCACTTTCCGTTATGCTCATCATTGGGGTAGGCATTGTGGATTTCTTAATGGAAAGTTGAGCCAAGGTTGGAAAGCTAAAGTTACTGCTCGTGGGCTCAACCTACATTAAGACTCCAGGCGAAACAACATATGAAGGGTCTATGGGACTCATCGAGGGAGTCTCCAATTGTGATAGGGTTGGTTGTTTGGCCTTGCCCGTATCCAAAAATCTCATAGGGCCAGTGGAAACTACGTTCACTCCCCTATTTTGCCTCTCAAATTGGATAATTCTATGAATAACCTCACATATCATGTGTTGTTGCTCCTCTAGATTAGTGGTGCTAGATGTAGATCGTAGGACTTCTAACCAACCTACATGGTATGTGTAACCCGTGTATAGGTCAGTTAGAGTCTCTGTTTGTAGATCATATTCCCAATTTTCATAAAGAAAAATCCCATCTAGACTTGGTGTGCCAAACGGTTCTCTTGAAGTGGACGCAATGTCACTTCTTATGAATTGGCTTCTAGGGACCTCTACTTTAGGAAGAGCATCGGAAGGTGGTAGCTCAGTAGGGCCCTCATTAAACGAAGTGGATAGAATATCCACATGGACACTCTTTCGGAGGGTAGGGTCTACATGAGATGTGAATGGCGAATCCACTACCCCTCCTTCTTCATTTACTTTGCTTGTCGCATGTTCAAAGCATGTAGCTCTACTAAAGGTCTCTATTAGACGACTAAACATGCTAGATCCGGGTTGTGGGGCCCAAACTGGCATGTTTTGGCTTGTCTCCTCAGGGTTCTTGGTAGGGTGCCCTTCCATGGCTTCTGAGTCAGAGGACGAATTACTATCCGCTATTCGTGGATCTTGGGTTGCACTTCCCTGGGTTCCAACTGAAGGCCAAGATGCCAACGTGGAGGGATGGTGTGAGCCTGCGTAAACTGAAACGCTTTCTAGTGGCTCAGGCTCTAGTACTCAACCAGAGCGTAGATGCATGTGACGTGGGTACCCTACGGGCATTGGTAACTACCCTTGAAGTCCACACTTGTAAGTGGTTTCTTAGGTGTTTCACACCCCGTTTTTACTTGTTTTTGTATTGTTTTTAACCTGTTTCTAACCCCCTTACCTATGGTCGAACTTGAACTAGGGCGTGTGATAGCTCGAAATGAGTGTATCGTTTAAAGGGTCCTAACGTGCTTTACAGCACCGTGTTTGCCTATCCAGAGCTCCTGTGGTCCTCAAAACAGTCTGTTTTCTTGTGGGGGAAGGGGTGCAGGCCTATTGGCTTGTGGAGGAAAGGGTGAAGGCTTTATCCCACATGCTCACTTCACTCCTTGGGGGGTGGGCTACATATAGGGCACAACTTCCCATAAGCTCTCACTTGAAAGAAAGCTATGGAGGCTCACTCTCCTATATATATATATCAAAAGACCGAGACCAAGGCCAGGGTCGATCGGGGGTTTTTCTTTTCAAAAATTTTACTCCAAATAAAAAATCTTTCCTCTTCACACGTTTGGTTTTTTTTTTCTTTCTTTTAAAAAAATTTAATTTTTTTTATTTTTATTTTTTTAAATAAATTAATTTTTCTCTCTTTTTTTTGTTTGGGATAAGTTTTCTAGGGTTTCTTTCTAGGGTTCAAACTTTGCCGCGGCGCAGTTCGCACACAGCGCAGCCTGGGGATTCAGAAACCCCCCCTCACACGCAGAAAACCAGAGAACAGAACGCACGCCCACATGCGGAGCGGAAAAATAACAA
This sequence comes from Cibotium barometz, assembly GCF_041138505.1. Taxonomy (NCBI): domain Eukaryota; kingdom Viridiplantae; phylum Streptophyta; class Polypodiopsida; order Cyatheales; family Cibotiaceae; genus Cibotium; species Cibotium barometz. Next base: position 44,640,682 of record NC_141087.1, read on the forward strand.
AAGAAACAGAAATGCAGAAGATAAATTGCAGAAACAGATTGCAGAACACGAAAACACCTCAGCAACAAACACACAGTCGCCTTTCCTACAGTGAAAATTTCACTTCACGCAACAGACCGAGCTGCAAACTGGAGCTTGGTGCAAGGCATCTCCCCGACACAGCGGCGCCAAAAATGTGCGCTTTTGTCGCACAGGTCATAGCTGGGGACTTGCCGAGCACCGTATGCGAGCCACGAATGGCTGCAAGCATACAACCCAGAAAGCAAGCTCAAACAAAATGCAAGGGTGTGTCACTCACACTGCTCTAACCGCCACCGTGAAGGATTCTCGTGTTGCAGCAGTGAAGGAGGAGCCGCCGCCGCCGTGCCGCTACATAGTGCTCGATCGCTCTCTCACTCTCTCTCTCTCTCTCTCTCACACACGTAGGAGAAGAAAACCAAGGAGATAAGGCCAGAGCACTCTTGTATTCAACACATGAGAATGAGGGTTTTAGGGTTACATTTGACTCTTATAGGTGACTTGGCCATCCACACATGGGCGCCCATACATGGCCGACCGATCCTAACCCTTATCCTATTGATATTCAAGGTGCGCCTCTCATCGGCGATCATCCAATCCCTTTATCCTTTGCATATGGTGCCGACAAGCTAGGCCCATGACTCAGAATAGTTAAACTAATTACATGATGTAAAACATAGTACGTCTCAATGTCCGTCATAGGTTAACAGCTAGAAATCATAATAAATGATTAAATACCCTTGCCTTGAGCATTTCTTCACGATGGAAGCCTCCAAACCAGTCCCCAACAGCCGATATTCTTCATGGGTAACCTTCAAGAGAGAGAGAAAGAGAGTATCCATCATTAGGGCAGCCTATAATGGTGGTAGAGGCTAGTGTGTAGCAAGAGAGCCTCCCTAAATGAAAAGAGAGGGCTCCAGTTTATAGATTTGGGCCTCCCATGAGCTAAAATGGCAAGAGAAGGCTATAATGACAAGTGGAGAGCCATGCAATAGCTGGAGTGACAAGTGTGAGGCCACTTGTCTCATTTTGATCCACTTTCTGACAAGTGTGAGGCCACTTGTCTCACTTTGATCCACATGTCCCAATCTAAGAGATGGGTTCTCCCATAATCTTTACCTCTAAAAATATCCCAACTAGTAGACATTCTATCATAGGCACTTTGCCAACTCTTGGTATTTGCTCAATTCCAGATGTAATGACGCAAACAAAATTTCCATCGGAGTCGGGCCAAAAATAGCAACTCTCCTAAATTTTAGGAGTGTGGTCCTTTGTATTCTAGGATAATCCCCCATTCCCAAAGCTTGTACTTTCCAAGTATTTACACATCCTGGAGTCCACGAGACCCCTTTCATACTGGGAAATGTCTAGGCTGGTGACATCCTCCCCAGCTTCATAAAAGTTGTCCACAACTTTAAGCTTGAAGCCATATATTCAAGATATAATCATGTCCCATCAAGTGGGAGAGACGAGACAGTCTCAAAAATCGAATATAACTAAAGAATCCATGTCCCAAAGAAATGGGTGAGACTAAATAAGTCTCCATAATACCAATATCAAAATCATGTCCCAAAATAAATGGGTGAGAATTTCCATAGAAGATATGCTAGACACGGGCACAAGAGCCAATTGTGTCTCAATCACCAATATAAATTAGATAATATGCCAATGAAAATCACCAACTAGGTGCTAAGACACTTAAATAAGTGCCATGCCCAAGAAACTAGTGCCTTGCACAGAAACATGTGCTATGCACACAAACTGGTGCCATTCAAGAGCACAAACCATGGTGACAAAAAAGCTGGTCCTCCATAGTTCTTGCAATCCTTTATCCCAATCCCAACAATTCCCATGTTCTCCCATACAATCCCAACTCTAATCAACAAGCATGGTATGGAAACAATGAAACACTCACTCCACAATCGCAACACGAATCCACGTGTATGGTGGAGTGTTCATTGAATTGCCCTCTCACAATCCCAACATGAATCCATATGCATGGTGAGATGAACAATGAACCTCTTGGCTTCTGTATAGGGAGATAGTGATTCTAATATGGCTTAAATAAATAAATCCATGTCCCAAATAAATGGGTGAGACAAAACAGTCCCATAAGTCCAGATATCATAATCATGTCCCAAGTAAATGGGCGAGACAAATCAGCCCCATAAGACTAGATATCATAATCCATGTCCCAAGTAAATGGGCGAGACAAAATAAGTCTCCTTCCAACAAGGCATCGGTCCACATGACCCTTGGCATAGACATAAGTCATGTGCCAACTAGGCGTCATGTCCGCTTTACCACTTGCACTCCATGTTGGTGTTCTGACCACACACCTTGGATGAGAGGTGGGCTCAAATAACAAGATTAAAAAATCACTCGCCGCCGCAGGCATAGATAGCCTAGTGTTCCATAAGCATTTCTGCTACACATAGCTTATAGGCATTTTGGCCACCAATAGTTTGTAGGCATTTTGGCCACCAACTCACACTACCCTCTCGAGTGCCCATGTTCCCTTCCATCTGCTCTCTATTGTTCTACCCAGATATGGTAGAAACAATCTTCAAGAGAGCATGTAGGACAAGAGAACACTACACACGGTATGTTGTGCTCGACACTACCCTCTGAAGTGCCCATGTTCCCTTCCATCTGCTCTCTATTGTTCCACCCACACATGGTAGAAACAATCTTCAAGAGAGAACGTAGGACAAGAGAACACTACACAGGGTATGTGAACCATGAGTTTCATAAGTCCAATGCATCCCAAATAAAGGGAGCCAAAAAGAATAATCCATAAACTTAAGGATAGATGCAAATCCCTAGAAAAGAAGTCCAGGAATCCATAGACCTGTATACCATAACTCTTACCACATACTCCATGCTAACCACACACCTTGGAGTAGTGGTGGACTTTATCCATAAAAGCATCATATCCATGGGATATCCAAAAATTTCTTCTCTATAAACTCAGATAGATTCGTCCATAGAAATTGCTTGCGAAGCCCAATATCTATATAAATCTCATCCAAGGAAGAAATCTCCATAGATATAATCCATCCCAATAAAGGGAGCCATAAACAATGTTTCCCAGAAACCATCTCAAGGCAAAAAAAACACCTTTCTCCTTGCATAGCTATACAAGGGTTAGTGAACATTAAAAACACTTCATAGTAAATAGCAAAAGCACCAACTTTGCAAACTCAAAGTATACTTAGCTTTTCTTTTCCAGGTTGGTCATGAAGCCAAAAGAAATATGTCGTCACCATATCCTTAAGATATCCCGAGATATATCTCCATATAGCTTGCCTGTAAGCTTGATAATATAATCCACAATATCCATATGGAAAGAGTGCTAAACGTGTGCACTGTGCACATAAAGCCAACTCCATACTTCCAAGATAAATTTTGTGAATTCATAAATCCTTAGACCAAGCTGTCTATTGCTCATGCTCTTGCTTCATAGGCTATAAAGTGGTCGGCCATGCTTAATAGCAATGATGGTAAGTGTGGTCCCCACTTGAGATCATTTCTCTTCCTTATTAATAGAAGGAAGCCTTCGCTTCCAAGAAAGCCTATGCTCTGATACGAATGTAACTCGCACGTGCCCGGGGGACTAGGGCCTTTGACACACTTGTTGATACCATCAATGCATATTAAAACACTTAAACATGGCCAACACATATCCATCATGATTCATCACTTTGCATAAACCATAAAAGCTGGACAAAATATCCACAAATGCTGAAAATGGATCTGACCATGTGACACCACATAGAGGCCGGAATGGGCCGACCCCCTCCCTTAGAGTATTTTATTACCCAAGGAGAATAATATCATGTACAAGCTTTGAGGGCCTTACTCTCCCCATGGGAGATGCTGGATTATCCATATATAAATGCCATAACATAGCTCAACAGGAGGCTACCAAGCCGCAAGATAGGCTGTAGAAATGCCAAGCCAATAGGGACAAGTGTGAGGCCACTTGTCTCACTTTGATCCACTTTCTAACAAGTGTGAGGCCACTTGTCTCACTTTGATCCACATCTCCCAATCTAAGAGATGGGTTCTCCCATAATCTTTACCTCTAAAAATATTTCAACTAGTAGACATTCTGTCATAGGCACTTTGCCAACTCTTGGTATTTGCTCAATTCCAGATGTAATGACGCGAACAAAATTTCCATCGGAGTCAGGTCAAAAATAACAACTCTCCTAAATTTTAGGAGTGTGGTCCTTTGTATTCTAGGATAATCCCCCATTCCCAAAGCTTGTACTTTCCAAATATTTAGACATCTTAGAGTCCACCAGACTCCTTTCATACTAGGAAATGTATAGGCTGGTGACATTGTATTTGCCACTTGGAGGCCTACGACATGACAGGATTACTTTTAAAATCTCTGGTCTGTACAGACACTATAGTGGTCGGGGGCCTAGATTCATTGAAAGATCCCTGCCCCCTTCATGCCACGAATTTGGGGGTGCTGTAGCTCTTCTTACGCGGGACAAAGCCTCTCACTCGGGGCCTCGCCCACCACGAATATCCAGACAATAGACTAATCCCTCGGTTCTTCCAAAACTAAACCCAAAAAAACTTCCCTCGCCGTGCCCAGAAAGCACGGGCGATTCCTCTAGGATATTTTTATTCTAACGTAGTCAAGGTCATCACTAACCAAATTGATCCGACCGAACCCGTAAGTCACATGGTCAGATCAAGGAAAAGATTTGCACTTTGATCATAGAGACCAACGCTTTTTTCCTCATCGAGAGGCATAGCCGTTGATTCTTTTTCCTCATCGAGAGGCACAGCCGTTGATTCTTTTCCATAGAACAAGGACTATCCGCCGGGATTTACTTCATCTATCGTACCATAACAGAATTGAGTCTCATTTTAGGGATCCATCGGTCCAGTCCCATGGGTTAGCCAACCACTGTAGTGATAAGATCCATTTAAGAAATTGGTTATGTTTTGTCCTGGGTACAAGGGAAAAGAATTCCCAAGCCCCCTAGCCAGCGCTTCATGCAAACTTCAAGATAGTCACACCACTTACACACCCAATATAAAATTGCCTTTTTCACAAATTCAGCTGTCTTTAAAACAATCTTTTAATGAAACCATAGTATCACTGATCATAATCCTCCAAAATAGAGGGAGAAAGATAAGAAGAAGAAAGCATGGTACGAGCCATCTCGTGAATAGTCATGCTCTTGCATTCAACCACACCATTCTACTGAGGAGTGTGAGGTGTGGAAAATTAACGACTTACACCTTTTTGTGAGTGAAAATTATGGAAGGCTTTGGAGATGAATTCTTCTCCATTGTCAGAGTGGACTTGTTAAACCTTCTATGTGGTCGCAATCTCGACCAAAGTCACCCACTCTGGGAAGCAAGAGAAAGCTTGAGATTTTTCTACCAAGAGATAAACACAAACTTTGCGTGAGTAGTCATCAATAATAAGCATTAAGTACCTGGCTCCTCCTTGGGTAGTAGTCCGCATATGGGGCCACATAGGTCCATATAAATGAGCTCCAGAATATGAGAAGCCTGATGAGTAGCCTTGTGAGAAAAGGCATCTCGGTGTTTCTTTACCATGAAGACAAGCCACACAACTGGAGTAGGAGGTTTTAGTGGTGGAAGACTCTTGACCATCTACTAAGAAAACAATAGCTATAGAGAAGTATAGTTTAGATGCCATAGAAAGCATGTCATAAATCTATATCCACATGAGCTACCAAGGCATGATAACTGTGAAGAAGTTGCAGCAGATGAGATTGGGACTCATTCAAAGAGCCACCAAAGTCCTTCAACCGATAAAGACCGCCTTCTTGGATACCTGTGGCAAGAATCTGCAAGGTGTTGGTGTTGATGATCTCAAGGATGGAACTGTCAAAGAAGATACCATATCCTTTCTCTGTAATCCAAAAAACTGAGAGGAGATTGCTGGAGAGATTGGGAACATGAAGCACATCTCAAATGGTACAAGGCTGGCCCAGGGAAAATTCAAGTCGGACATTACCAACCAAAGGGGCCTCCAAGTTGGAAGCATCACCAATGGACACCAGGGAGTCATGTGAGTAGTACACCCACTATAATGAGTAGTCTTAGTATTGGTGCACTTGCCAAGGCTTTCTTAAGAATGTCATATGCTTGTTGGTAGTCTTCAGTCCATGGAAAGATTATGAGCAACCAATATAGTGGTTGCATGATGTCGGCATATGTGATGATAAATTGCCTGTAGTAGCCATATGGCCCATGAATAATTGAACTCCCTTAAAGTTTATATGAGGTACTCAAGAATGAGTTGCACCTTACTATCATCCATCGAGATGCCATGCTCTGAGACAGTGTGTCCTAGGATGACTCCATGCCTCACCTAGAATTGGCATTTGAGTGGGTTTATAGAGATTCCGGTACAGTTTGGATCTTTCCAAGACTCTCTTTAGACACCATAAATGTGCTTTCCATTTTGAATTGACGCAAAGGTCATCCATGAAGACCTCAAGGAATTTTTGAAGATACTCCTTGTAAGCTGTGCACATCAATCTTTGAAATGTACTAGGGGCATTGGTCAACCCAAATGGAATAACCTTGTATGAATATGTGCCCCACTCATTTGTAACATTGTCTTGAGCTAGTCTTGTGGGTTTATTACTTGGTTGCAACCCAAGAATCCATTAAGGAAACTGTAAGCTTCCTTGCCTACTACTCCCTCAAGCACGTGCTTAGTGAATGGGAGAGGATAGTGGTCCCTAACAATGGCATCATTGAACTTTTTGAGGTCAATGCACACTCTAACCTTCTTGTTCTTCTTTGAGACAATCATTATGGGTGACACCCATTCCAGTGTTCGATCTCATAGATGAACCTTGGTTCTATTAGTCGATTAATTTCTTCTTGAACTACCTTAGAGCAGTTGGTGTTCATTGGGTAGGCTCTTTGTTTTACTCCATCCATCATGGGAATAGTGTGCTGAACTACCTCAGGAGGTACACCTTTCACATTGGTATATGTCCAGGCAAAGAAATCCTTGAATTCTAGGTATTTGAGCTTTGTTTCTTCTTGCCTTGTGAGGTCCTTCCCAATGTATACTGGCTTAGGATTCTTGCTAGGTCCTGCAAGATTGACTTCCTTAACTTTTGCCAATCCATCATATGATGTCCCAGGTTGTCGGTCAGCATGAGTCCTTTTAGCTTTTTCAAATTATACAAAGTGGCACCCATGTTGTATGCCTTGTAATGCTCAAGAACCTGTCTTAGATCCTCAAGTTTATTGCTCTCTTCCTCAACTAGCCTCTTAGCCTCTTTTTTTAGCTTTGTTTTAGGCTTTCCTTGTGAATCAAGGAAAGCCTCGGTCTCTTGGGGGGGGGAGCAAGTTTCTACTCATCCCCCATGGTCACTAACTTGACCTCAACTTGGACTTGGTCAAGTTCATTCAGCCCACAGGTGGTTGAATTCTTCATGAGCATCAATGGCTTTAGTGTATCTCAACCAGTGCTCTGTGTGCTCTTCAGTAAAGTAGCACTCCTCTTCATCATCTTCTGTGTGATGATCTCTACCTTGGGTGGCATTCTTCATAGTTTGTGCTTTGATCAAGCTACCTTTATACTAGGAACTTAGTAGTTTGTTGAGTCGAGACTACCATGGGTGAGGCGCTTAGCATGTAAACAGGTGCAAGCTCCTTACTTTCAGCTGAGGCAAATTGTGTGCCTATAGTTATTGGAGGGATGTCCATAGTAGCCAGAATATGCCACGCGGTCGTATTACTAAAGCTTAAGCTTTTAAGCTTTTGGGCCTTTTCCATTACAACCTCCTACACCCCCCCTACCACATTAATCCACATACAATTCCACCATGATCTCGACCATATCTATGAAGCTCATCTTAGTCATTCCACGTACACTAATGAGCTGAGTGTGCCATTGAAAATGCGGCTTATAATTTTGAGGATCTATGGAGGCTCAAAGCTTATTTATTAATTCCATGATTAAGAGATAATAAAATCGCACTAATAAATTATTTAATTAAGCACAGTAATGAACACAAGATGGACTATCCAAATCAAATTTATAATCGACGCATTGAAAATATAAATGATTTAAGTATTGTTATCATCCATCTTACACACACACACACATATATAAGTCCTATAAGTTGTTAGTGGTAACCTCGTGAAGATTTCTTGAGTATTATTATGTTATTAGGTAGCTATCTGATGTGTACATGTGGTAAATTCCATTAGATTGACAAGAATTGGTCGCATGACCAAATCTTGTATCAATTAGCTACATATATTATGTGTGTATGTAAGTATATATGTATGTATGTGTTTATGTATATGTGTCTCTATCACACACACACACACACACACACACACACACACACGTGTGTGTATACCTACAAACACCCACATAATATAAATATATATACATAGGTCTACATAGTCTTAATGGCTTGGCTCCAAATATTTGGTTATTTTCTAAATATTTTCATCCCTCGTATATTTGAGCTCAAATTTCTTGCATATTTGGTCACGTGACCAAATCTATAAGTCCCGAAGTATAATTGAGAGGCTATCTCCAAAAGTATCCAACATTCTCTCTTGTGACAAAATCTTATGAAGGCTACATTGCGGCTAGCTGCAAGGCTCAATAATGAGAGTGATGCCATATCATCTCTATGATTTGGTCATGTGACCAAATCTTACTATTATTTCCAAACTTTGGTTAGGTTACACTACTTTAAAGAGGATGTTAATATGGTATGGTATAGAGTGTATGTGTTTACTTAGAGAGTAAAAAATACTCATGCAAACATCTTATGAAGTCACCATTTCACTGTGGTCTTGGATATTTGGTTTTGTGACCAAAACTTATCGTCTATTTACAAGCATTAGTGGAATGAGACTAATGCCATATCCTCTCTATGATTTGGTCATGTGACCAAGTCTTACTAGTATTTCCAAATTTTGGTTAGATTACACTGCTTTAAAGAGGAGGTTAATATGGGATGATATAGAGAGTATGTGTTTACTTAGAGAGTAAAAAATACTCGTGCAAACATCTTATGAAGTCACCATTTCAATGTGGTCTTGGATATTTGGTTTTGTGACCAAAACTTATCGTTATTTACAAGCATTAGTGGAATGAGACTAATGCCATATCCTCTCTATGATTTGGTCATGTGACCAAATCTTACTAGTATTTCCAAACCTTGGTAAGAGGAGATCTTTACTAAAAGTGTGCCTATGACAAAGTGAGGAGTACAAGTATAGGTCATGAGACTAAAAGTAAAGTTGCTTGGAAGGAGGAGTGATGTGTCTATCCCTCAAAATTTTAGAATCTCTAAGTTTTTGGCATGTGACCAAACCTTCTTCTTTCTTAATATTGGTTTTATGACATACGTTGGCCACTAATCATATGTTTGAATCATCATTTAAATGGGAAAAGGGACTCCAATAACAAGTATGTTAACATATATTTGCATCTTTGATGACAGGAAACATGGCCCTTCACCACGCCTTTGTTGGTGTTTGGCGTGATTGACCCACCGCCAGATCTCCATTGAGAGGGCTACTTCCTCTTCAATCCGCTCCGCTTCTGCTTGGGACAACGGGGCTTCACTACTTCTGTAGTCGGCTTCTTGAAGAGTTTGTTCACGAACCACGTTGTGCCTTTTTGGCATGGGACGTTTGCTCAGCCGAGTGGATTCCGGCTCTGATACCAAGTGTGATGGCCCGTTGGTCCCCACCACGGGACCCCAATGGGGCTCAATTCACCTTGCCGGCATGGCAAACGGCACCCGAAAACGATGGGACCCCGGCCGACGTTCCCCGCGGCTCGCGTAGAGCCAACGGCAACGGGGAACCCATGTTTTGCTTTGCCAAGAATGAGAGAGAGAGAAGACCTTGAGGAAAAGACTCACGGAGGAGCCGTCATTGCTATTAACCAAGAAATATTTACAAGACTAGGGTCGCTTGGGAGAGGGGCATGAGCCACGACCGTTACCGCGGGGGGGAAGGGCCCGAATCGTGACTTAGAGGTAGAGAGGTAGAAGGGAGTTGGGCGCTTGAGGTTGCTTGAGTGCATGGTTTCTTGGGTGTTGGCTTGTCCCCCATATAGATGCAATATATACGGGGCGGTCAAGCACACCCCTAAAGCACCAAGGTGGCCCGAATAGAAATGCCAAACGGGAGGGCCACCACAGTTTAGGGGAGATGAAATCCATCTATAGAATTATCTAATTCTTTTTATAATTTGCTCAAATTAATGTAATCTAGGTTCGTCCCTTTTGCTTTAGTGTATCCCAAGCCTCGTACAGTACTTTTAGCCTTAGTGATGTGATGTATATATGTGTCACTCAACCCTAAGGCTATTATGGCAAAAAAAAATCTTTTTTTGTAAGCCATAATGTTTCATTATCCCTCCTCCTTGAGGGTTACTTATCCTTCGCATTTGCAATTTTCCAGATTCCCTTTTTTATGAATACAAGCTTGAATCACCTAAATGGGAAAGCCTTTCCCTTCAAATTTATGAGTGTGACCTTTGGAATCCATTTAAGCAAGGTCTTACCTCTTGGATTATATATCTCAAGTAGTGAAGTTTCTAATGCTTTATAAGAAGAAAATACAAAAATACAGTCAACAATCGGCACTTACCAGCAATCATCAAGACCAATGGGCAAGACCAGTCATAGTAGAACCAATTAGCACGAAATGATCTTATTTGGAGTGAGCAATTAAGCACATAAACAAGAGGAAAAATGATAAATAAAGTGTCCACGTTGTGTAGTAGCTTGCTAATGATTGATTGAAGTCCTTAATTGATGAAAAAACATCAATGTGATTAAGATTAATCACTTTGTTTAGTAACAACTCACTATTAAGCACTTGGTAAAAGATTTGATAAAAATGAGCATGAATACTTGATGGAATTGGCTCAAATTTCAACCATAGCTAGCTTAGAGTGTGGATTTGGAAGTGCATGCCCAATTTCACAAAGGGTTGATGACTCGGTGCAACATTCTTCATTTTCTCAATATTTGGCACCACCTGGATTCATGATTTTCACAGTTTTATGCTTGGGTGTTGAGCTTGATGATGTTTGTTAGAATGCTTAAGCAAGCCTCCAATGTGTTGTGCACGAAATTGTTAAAAATTTCGGTATCTTAGACGAATTGACTGTTGAGCGATGAATTTTCTTGCCCAGAAGACTCATGTATGTCACATTGTTGTTGAGAACGTTAGTCAGTAAGCAAAATTCCAACTGAACCCCCAATTGCTCAAGACTTCGATCCATGAATGGATTGTACTACCATTTATTGATTTAGAAGGTGTTGAGACACCCATATGAGACGATTCCATTACCTTGGGAATGGTGGCTGGTGGTGAGTTGGGGCATGTTTATAGTATGAACCACGAGGAACCAGCCCTCACTCATCATGGTGGTGGGGACTACAAGACACCCCAAGGTCCCGTGGACCCCTAGCCCCCAACCCTCTAATGAGGAGGCCAGGGACCCTTCACTAGCCTTCCCAAGAAGTTATCCCTTTACAGGAATCGAGCCTGTTTCTTTGACATGAGAAGATGATGTCCTAACCACAAGACGAAAGGGACTTGGCTTTATCATTCCATAACCAAAAGTTTGAAAACCCTCTTGGAGGACGTGCTTGAACCAACTCTACATCTAGCCAAATGCTTATGGCAAGAGGTTGAAGCACTATGGTTTGTAGTACCTCCTCTCAATCCTAGGACCTTTGGGTTAACCATTTCCTACTATAGGAGGCATAGACTTCAACTCTATATACAAATTTTTTGGTTTCAAAATGCCTAGATGACTTAGAAGGTCATGTCTTCAGAGAAGTTTTGGGTTATAATGCTTGTTTGATCTGTGAGACAGAGTTATGCCACAAAGCCACCCGGGCACAAAGAAAGACTTCTCCCTTGGAAAAAGGATGGAACTAAATGTTACCTGCCTAGTTAGCCCTATGTTTGCCTGACTTCAGAGTTTTTGATAAATTGAGATGTGTCTCTCCTCTCTTTGTCCCTTTGAATAAACTAGCTATCTCCATCCTCCACATTGCACAATGCTATAATGGCATGCTGTCGTTTTGCCTCTCGTCCATGATTTCTTGTGTGAGGGTTAAGCACAAAAAAGGTGTCCACTTGGTGTATCTCTTATAGAGGTAGGCTCAGAATTGTTGGGTGCAATGCCCATTAGGTGTGGCCGCCCGCAATCAAATGAGAAGCCAAAAGGCACAAATCAGAAGGTCATATCCCTTGATATCATACCTCGTCGTGGATATTTATGTAACCACCACCTTCAACGTAAAATACACAATTATGTGCTTTTTTTTTGTGAGCACTCTAGGTGTTAGAGAGAGGCTATGCAGGTTCTTCCCTCTTTCTACATGGTATCATATGGGTACCTTAGAGCCTTGGGGGGGGTTCTACCTCTACCTTGATCGCAAAGAAGATGCTAACCTGTGCCAACTAAAGTTTTGAGCTGCCATTGCTCCACGGTGTGTAGAATTTTTTGGCAGGAACACAACCCTCACCAGTGCCCAAGAGGCGCAAAGCCTATATGCCATAGAGGCGGCCACAGATTTACAACCTGCAGCAGATGGCACAAATGATAAGCACGCGCTGATCGAATTAATAAATATGTAGCCGGCACTGAAACAGACAAACAACTTGTAGCAGACGATGGTGGTAAAGGCCATGCTGAAGCAGACGATGGTGATGAAGGCCACGCTGCAGCCACTCAACATGAAGCAGACGATGGTGATGAAGGCCATGTTGCAGCAAGAGTACAAGATGATGATGAAATTGATGCAGAAATTCGACCTGCAGATGAGGATAACAACGATCCTCACAACAATGATCAAGAAGATGAACCCGGAAATGACCCGGGTGTTGCAGAGGCATCAGACCCTGCGTGGAGAATGGGCAATGCACCCAAAGCCGACAATGAAGCAGCATAAGATAAAGAGCTTGCTACAGTAAACAAATATCCTGCAGAAATAGCAGTAGATGATGATCAAATCGGACACACAATAGATGCCCAAAAGCAGAAGGGCTACGCAGTAGAGGGCGCATCTAAACCTGCCCACGAATATTAATTTTCACTCTTTACTAAAGTAGAGGATGCAGAATGCGAAGATAATGGTGCTGAATCAAAATCTGATGAAGAAGATGCTGATAATATTTATGATAATTCAGATGCTGATTTGGACATGCTTGAGCAATATGATGTGCATGGCAATAACGCTGTTGATGGAGGAGGCTTCTCATCATCTCTGATGGTTTCAATGTAAAATACAGACTTATGTGCTTCTGTCTGTGAGCACTCTGAGTGTTAGAGAGAGGCTATGCAGGTTCTTCCCTCTTTCTACAAGAATGGCCCCTTTCACTTCTCCCTTCAGCAACCCTCTCAAGCGTGTCGATTGTCTATAGCCACCAGCAACCCTCTCAATGCGTTTGCTGCCTTCAAGCTTTGTGCCATAGTACCCCTTGCAAGATACTCAAAGTTATGTGCCACAGTGCCTCCTGCAAGCTGCTCAGGGTTATGTGCCATAGTGCCTCCTGCACACTGGTGGGCTGCCTCCTATTGGTGATGAGCATGGCTATTAGAAATGCCACTTTTGGCGAGCCCTACCTTCAACGCTATTGTCTACTACAACGATCCAGTTGCAGGTTTATATCTACCGCAATGAATCAGTTACAGAGAGCTTCCCCTGTAACTCCACGTTGCTTGGGTCCTGTGAAGCCCTTATCTTCACCTTCTTCACCTTGGCTATCTATTTTTGTCTTTTCTTTGGTCGTCTTGGACTGTTAATGCCTCCCTCTCCTTCTCTGCTATTTGATATGATGACGCCTTTGTCATCTTCTTCACTACTACCATCATCACTATTGATGGCACGTTCACACATGAGCTTTTCTAGTTTTTATTTTTTATTTTTTGATGGGTTGTTGTAGTGATGAGCCACTTGTCTACTATGACTATGAGCTTGTTAGTGAAGCTTCCTCTACTCCATGCCTTTTTCCTCTACTCAAGCTTTTCTTGCTCATGCGCTTAAGCATTTTCTCTCAACATATGTGAGCTTTTCAATAAGCTTTTTCGTGCCTTTGACATAACCTTTATGTTGCCTACCCCATAAGGCATAACTAGCAACCATTTTGCCCTTTCACTTTGGTCATCTCTTTGTCTTCGAACTTGCCTCAACTTCTTGCATGAACCCAACAACATGGCCATCAATAATATGGCCACAGTGGGGTTGACCATTAAGATCATAACATGCATGCTTTCCCTCTTTGCATGCCAAATCTTCACAAGGGTTCTCTTCATAGGTTTCTTTTATGAAACCATAGGTGTACACCATCATGAAAGCCACCAATAGAGCTTCCACACTACTTTTCTCATCTTACACCACGAGCAAATTTGCAGCACTATTCCTCTCTTTTGGTGTTCTCAAGATGGGATCCCTCCTTAGCCCATGATTGCTTTTGCCTTACTTGGGTAAGCTTGCACCTCTTCACATTATTTTCTATACGCAAATAACCATGGGAATCCCACATCCCAATATATAGCATCCCTTCTTCAAATTGAGCATCATCTATGCTGTAGTCAATGATGCAAGAACCAAAAACTAACCATTTCTTGATGCATAAACTTCTTCTTGGTACCTTCTTTGAGGATATAGAGTCAAAAAATCTTCATGTTGTTCAAATCGTCACTTTCGTACTCCATAGACACCTTTAAGAAATGTCCAATCCGTTTATTGAACCATTGAACAAGGCAATCTCACAAATAATCTTGCCCTAAAATAATGAGTGTGCTAAATTTTAAAATCAAAGAACATAATGCATAAAAACCCTAATCAAATGAACAAATGCGTAAATCTACTCTAAACTCTCCATCAAATCCTAAGAACCTAGCATGGCTCTGATACCATATTAAAAATCTAAGGTTCTAGGGATAGGCTTGGTAGAGTGTTGCACATAGTGAGAGAAATTAGATTAAGAAGGCTCAAAATAATTAGTTAAAAATCTAAGGTGCTAGGGATAGGCTTGGTAGAGTGTTGTACATAGTGAGAGAAATTAGATTAGGGAGGCTCAAAATAATTAAGATAATCCATGATTAAGATAAATGGACACTAATAAGCACATAATAATTATTTCAATAGGTTCACACACACACACACACACACACACACACACACGCACGCACATAGCTTGTGTCAACCATATAATGAGAGGCTTCTAATATAGATAACCTCTAGCCCAATATCCTTTTAAACATGTGTTATACCATGTGGTAAATCCCTTTTCCAGGTTCTTTCATGTGGCTCTCACCATTCACATAATAACTCATGTGACATTCTTATCTTTCAACTCACAAGATAATATCTTGTACCTCTAAGGTGTGTTCACACACTCAACCAAATAACCCAAGCTTACATATTTCAGCACCCCCTCTTAAGAAAAAGGTGTGTACTCATAGTTGATCACTATCCAATCAATTAGCCAAACACTCACCCATGACAATTTGGCATTATGCCAAAGTCATCTTTTAACACCAATCACCAATGATATCTAATCTCCATGATTCCCAGCTTCAATTGCTATTCTCAATCGCCCACGAGATTACTTTACGAGGCTGCTCTACCTACAGCTAATCACGTCGACTGCATAATTTTCTATCTAATGATCTGACTGGCATGCCCAATTGTGGATTGATCATATAATCATGCTATTTCTCTGATAAACCATGCAATTACTCCAACAACTGCATGATCTAACCAGGCGGCTACCATGAGACGATTGCCAATCAAACACTCTCATTTGAACGATCGTCTGATTCTTCTTGAAATAGGTAACTCAAGTTTCCAACTTTTTGCAATCCATTTGCTCCAATCATCCAACTGAACTAACAATTGATTCTTGCTCCAATCCTGTGATTTATTTCAATAATAGCCCGATTGCATCTATTGTTGATTTGACTTACTGTCAACTCTTTCTCCACTCGATTGATTTGATTCATTATGGATTCTTGCTCCACTTAACCGATTACAGTCTCTACTGCTGATACTAATTTTTCGATCGTTGATTTGTGTCTGGTGAATCGATGATTCTAACCCATCATCCAATTATTCTGTCCAATCATCTGATTGTTCTGGTTTTACCAATTGCACATCTCATGGATGCACTTTCTTACTTTAATTCACTTAAGGAAAAAATTATATCATCATCGTGAACCTTCCTCAAATGAAAATACAAAAATTAAGATGCACATGCCAAAGCGCATGCCAAAGCACATGGGCTTTCAAAATTCATAAGCACTCATATGCATTTGTATGGGGAAGGGGGGTTCTAGAAGTTCTCTTTTCAAAACTCTTTTCTGCATTTTTTATAAGAGAGCTAGACACTGCCTTTGAGTCTAAGGTATGACCCTCTCATAAGAACTCATATGCATTTGTATAGGGAAGAGGGGTTCTAGAAGTTCGCTATTCAAAACTTTTTTCTACATTTTTTATAAGAGTGCTAGACACCATCTTTGAGTCAAAGGCAAGACTGATGGATCCCTAAAATGAGACTAATTTCTATTGGTACGATAGATGAAGTAAATCCCGGATAAAAATTGTTCTATGGAAAAGAATCAACGGCTGTGCCTCTCAATGAGGAAAAAAGCATTGGTCTCTATGATCCAAGTGCGATCTTTCCCTTGATCTGACTATGGGACTTACAGGTTCGGTCAGATTAGTCCAGTTAGTTAAGGCTTTTGACTAAGAAAAAAGTTATCCTGGAGGAATCGCCCGTGCTTTTCGGGCAAGGGAAGTTTTTTCGAGTTCCGTTTTTGGAAGAACCGATGGATTAGTCTCTTGTTTGGATATCTGTGGGTGAGGCCCCGAGTGTGGGACCCTGCCCCACGCAAGAAGTGCTACTTTCGCTACTCTAGCACCCCAGAATTCGTTGCGCAGTGGGGTCAGGGACCTTACAGGAATGGTCTACAGGTTGCGGAAGGCCTTGTATAGTCTTAAGCTAGCTCCCAGGGCTTGATGCAGATCCTAACCTATATCTCTTTCGGGAACGCGGCATGGTCACGTTGATCATCCTTTATGTGGATGACC
Source organism: Cibotium barometz (assembly GCF_041138505.1). Classification (NCBI taxonomy): domain Eukaryota; kingdom Viridiplantae; phylum Streptophyta; class Polypodiopsida; order Cyatheales; family Cibotiaceae; genus Cibotium; species Cibotium barometz. The sequence continues at coordinate 44,657,823 of NC_141087.1, forward strand.
TCATTCTCACCGGCTTTCATATGGAGCACATTGCAGTGACGACGACTGCCTTGTCAAAGGAGTTTGAGATGACTGATTTAAGCTTACACCACTTCTTCTTGGGACTGGAGATCTAGCAGACCCAGAGGGGATTCTTTGTCTCTAAGTAGTGGTATGTCCATGTGTTGTTTGAGGCCTTTGGGATGGAGAACTACAAGCCTATCACGTCACCGATGGACCCGAACACGAAACTTACAATTAATGATCCTTGTGAGCAGTTGATGCCTCTCTGTACCGGAAGCTGGTTGGTTCATTGATTTGGTTGCTGAACACCAAATTGGACTTGAGCTTTCCTATGGGGTTGTTGAGCTCATTTATGCAGATGCCATTGAAGTCTCATTGGGATGCAGGATTGCAGATCTTACAATATTTGCAGGGTACGAAGGATCTTGACTCTTCTACACCACTAGAGATGAAACGAAGGAACAAGTTCGACTCTAAGGTTGGAGTGACTCAGATTGGGGAGGAGATCCAGACATGAGGAGATCTACATCAGGCTACAGTTTTACCCTCGACTCAGGAGTTGTTTCATGGAGCAGCAAGAGACAGCCAACTATTGCCTTGTCGTCTATAGAGGCAGAGTATCAGGCTGCTTATGATGTTGCTTACGAGGTTGTGTGGTTGTGGAGGTTGCTTGGCGAGATTAGGTTTCCACAGAAGGAGCCCACGGTCATCCAATGCAATAACCAGAGCTGTATCGCTATTGCTCGGAACCCAGTCTTCCATGCTCGGACCAAGCACATAGAAATACAATATCACTTTGTTTGTGAGTGAGAAGATCTTGGCTGGTGACATCTTGCTTCTTTATTGTTCGATGGAGGACAATGCAGTGAACCTCTTCACGAAGTCTCTACCTCAGGAGGGTTGGTTCCACATCCAGGAGCTGAGAGGGGGTGTTAGCAGTCATCTCCTGTCTGTACACTATGTCAGGGCCTCTATTGTAGGTGTGCTTGCCCGTATTTAGTGTCTTCCCATTTTTTCTCACTCTCCGTATTTTTTCCTATTTTTATGGAGGAGTGGATGGTTGACCCAGATGCTGGCCGACTATGTCTTTTCTGCCTGACTTATATCCTACAATCTTGGCCGAGTACATGCACCTGGCCGACGAGGTATTTGCTAGTCGTGAATTGTCCAGGTGGCTGTCGTGAGCCAGAACAGGCTGCTGTCGGCCTGTTCGCCGATCAACAGCTAGGGGCCATATAAAATGGCCCCTTGCCCCCACACTCCATCTTGTATATTTCTGAGATTTTATTGGTGTATATAGCAGAGTTATAGCAGAGTTACAGAGCTTCTCTCTGTCTTTCATCTGTGTATTGCTCTCTGCAGCAGTTGTCTTCGTTTTTCCACTGTGCATTTTGGCAGGACAAGTCAGCCATGTGGCAAACCGAGGGATTCAAGAATCAAGATCCTTCATGTTCAGAAGAGCCTGCGGGATGGAGTGGCCTTGTGGTCGGAGTTCTACCTCAAGATCAATAGTGTTAGCACATGGGCAGAGATGCGCTCTGCCATTCTTCAGCACTTAACCCAGACGGATTACAAACTCCAGCAGAGGAAGGAATGGGAGTCCTTCAAACAACATCATGACGAGAGAGTGGAAACCTACTACACCAAGTTCACGAAGATTGCGCTAATGTACCCATTTGCTCTTTCAGACGACGCGATCGTGTCAAAGTTCGCAGACAGCTTGAGTGCATCCATCTCGACGGACGTGGAGGTGGAGCTTCTGGCCACCATGGATCAGGCAATGGAGGTGGCCACCACCTTTGAGAAGCGGGAGCGCGGCAGAAAGGGAGCTGGTAGTGCAGGTCAGTCACAGAGTCTTCTGGCCAGAAGTCTAGTACAAAGGACAAAGACAAGGGGGAATCCAAGCAAAGTGGGGGAGAGCCTAAAAATCTCTCCAAGGAGGAGCAGGACAAGCTCCGCGCTGAAGGTAAGCGTTTTCACTGTAAACAAAGTGGGCACATCACTAATGAGTGTCCACAGAAGAAGAAGGATGAGAAGGCTCCCAAGGCGGAGGATACTGCATGACATCAACCTCCACAGCTATTACTTCTTCTCTACATATCCGCCCATTGGGGGATTGCAATCCTTCACTGGGTCGGCATGATCTTGTCCTTTTGCAGGGTATGGTAGCCGGCCATCCTGCGATTTGCTTAGTGGATGGGGTGCCACAGAGAACTTGATTCAGAATCACTTCGTTGAGCGACATCAGGAGTGAGCAGCCGGTGGAACATGCGTTTCGGCCGAAGAGGAAGGCAAAGACAGACAAGTACTGCTTGTGGGAGAAGTTGAAGGATGCTACCATCTAGTTTGAGAATTTCGAGGTGTGGAAGGTGGCGCCTTCATTAAATGTGGACGTGATTTGGGGCCAACCATGGCTCTAAATCATCTTGAGACTTGGATTGGTGGACCATCACACGCATTCAGTACTCATTAGGACGCTGAATGGCAAAAGTGGTTTCAGCAAGAGCTTAACATGCCACAGTCATTACTCACACACAAGTGAAGTGGGTGTTTCGCAAGAAGGGGCTTCTATTTCCTTAGTCTACGTTGAAGGAGATAGCACAGGCGGAAGCATAATCAGTAAACATATGAGAGAGTGCAAAGGAGAATGAGAGAGTTGGACAAGATTACCTTTTATAATAGCAGTAAAGCTTTACAATGGCAATGGCCAGTAAAACTGAGTGTTGAACTATGTGCAAGGAAAATGGATGAAGGAGTGAATAATGGGGAAATCCTTATATAGTGCATGAGTGAGTTGGCCAACTGCCTCTAGGGCTAGCCGACTGCTCACAGAACAAATAAATGGGAGAAATACAATAAAATGCCAGATAAATGGTAAAAGCCCCAGAACATTGAGATGCACGATTCTAATACCCCCTCTGTAGCTCATAGTGTGCAAGAGTCGGAAGAAGATAAGTTGATGAAGATGCAACCATGGACCCTCCAGCACCGCGAATACTGGAATCACCTTGGAGAGAGCACCCACCAACCTGATTCTGTTAGAGGATTATTTACAGGAGTTTCTGACAGAGACCTTATCAGTTCCTTTAATCCCTTTTTGGATGAGTATCTTCCTTCTCTTGTGTTGTTCCATGCTGATGCTGTTATTGCAGATTTTCTCTCCTCTCTTTCAGAGGAGGATAGTGGTTCTTCTACAAAGCAAGTGGATGATTTTGTTGAGATATCCTCACATATTATGGAGCTTCCTACTTTGGCGGTTTCTCTCCCAACAGTTGCTTCTCCTTCTTATGTTTCAGAGGAGGCATCTTCCACTGTCTTGGAGCCTCTCCCTACTTCAAACCTGGCAAATTCAGCTATCACTGATGCTATCACTAATGATCAATTTGTTCCAACAGTTGTTTCATTTCCTTCTTCTTCAGAGAAGGATTCTACTTCGGTCCCGATACTTGTTGTAGATGTAGAGGAGGTACCACATTTTTCGGAGCCATCTATGGTTCTATCTCTTGAGGGCTTCTCTCTCTAGATTGATCTTGGTGTTTCGTCTTCGATATCTTCTCGATCTTTTCGTGGCTTCTTCCGAAGTCCTTCTCGGTATTCAGATGTATCGTATCTTCACGAGCTTTATGCCTTTTATGACTTTTCTCAACCAAGATATGTATGAACTGCCAAGAAAAAAACAATTCCCACTAGTGGATTGCCTGGTATCATAATCACCAGCCCGATTTGAATCATTGTATGCATAAAGCTGCAAGCTACCCCTCTTGGGATAGAACAAACCAAGATCCAGGGTACCCTGAAGATAACGAAAAATACGTTTGACTTCTTGCCAATGCTTTGTGCCTGGGCTGTGCATGAATTTTCTCAATGACACCCCAAAAAATATGTCAGACCTCGTGTGACACAAGTAAATGAGGCATCCCAGTGCCTAGCGATAAATGCCGGCCTCAAAAGGCTCACCAATATCATGCATAGTAAGCCCTAGAGTAGAAATCGGCTTACATTCTTCCATGTGAAACCTTTTTAGCAAACTTTTTATGTACTTAGTTTGTTTCATAACAATGCCATCATCTCTATGCATAAAATGTATGCCAAGATAGTAGTGTAAAGAACATATCAAATTCAACTTTCAAATCAGCCTTAAAATCTGAAATCTGTTCTGTGGTAGTCCCTGTTATGAGCATGCCATCTACATACAAGATGACTATGAGAATATCAGCACCAGTTTTCTTCACATACAATGTGCTTTCAGTTGGACTATTAACATAACTCTCGCTATTTAGATGAGCATGTATTTTATCATACCAAGCTCTTGGAGCTTGCTTCAACCCATACAATGCTTTGTGTAACCTGCATACTTTATTTCCTCATCAGGAGCTACAAAACTAATGGGCTGATTTACATATACTTCCTCCTGTAAATCCCCATTTAATAATGCAGTTTTGATGTCCAACCAATGATTTTATATTCACATGATCATAATTTTTTTTTTGTTAATAACATGTGTTAACATGTTATTAACATGTTGACATGTTAACATGTTCCAAAAAAGCCAGTGGGAGGTTCCCTGATAACCGGCTAAAATCCCGTTGGGATTTTGCAATACTCGACGGTCCCGCCGGGAAAATTATAACCCCGGCGGGTCCCGTCGGGGTCGTCATCTAGCCCGGCGGGCTACAATTTTCTATATATATGGGCCCGGGGGGCCCTTTGGGAGTTCATTACTGACAGTATACACAGGTAATGAGAGTTGTGGGTGTGTATGTTTGTGTGGGTGTGTGTTCATGCGGGCAGCCGCCCATTGTCGCAATGCGCGGCAAGAAGTGGGTGGTCCGCCACACGAGGGGTGTGTGTGTAAGGCCAATCTTTGGAATGGTGCTTACCCTGGGGCACTTAGTCGTCGGTAACGTGGCTGGTCTGTGTCCTATAGTAAGTATGGCACGCCGTAGCGGTACTAGTCGGTAACACGGCAAGCATAGTATCATTATGGTGATGTCACCTTCCCTTCCCTTCCCTTTGTCAAATGTGGGCATATGGTCGGTAACGCGGCCAGTGTATGTCCGTATCCTATTCGTATTCCCATAGAATCGGACGGTATTTTGTCGTTAACGCGGCAAGTTGGTGTCGTCCGCTAGTGCATATATTGTTTTTTGCATATTGCGGCATTTGATCGTTAACGCGGTCGAAAAAATGTCATAAATTTGCTTGCATATTACGACATGTGATCGTTAACGCGGTCAAAAAAAGTCATAAATTTGCTTGATTTGACTTGTATTGTTTTTATTGTGTGTCATCCATGCGATACTTGGTTGGTAACGCGGCATGAGTATTTCATGGATCAAAGTTTACATCATATTGTCTTTACGTTTAATTTCATGATATCGTAACTCGAAAAAATGAATATCTCTCTCTCTTCCTCCCTCCCTCTCTCTCTCTCATGATACACTTCACAACTCTTTCTCTCTCTCTCTCTCTCTCTCATGATACACTTCACAACACGATAGATGTGTAGATGAGGATTTCTTTTTTTTTTCTCTTAAAATATACATAATCCCTAATAAATTCTTTTTTCTCCCTCTATTTACTTAAAAAATAAAACAGTACATTATTTTCCTCTCTTTAGGAACTCACAAAAATATTGAAAATGTCATCTAATGTTTCTTCTCTCTATCTGTTACAACTCTCTCTCTTCCTCCCCCCCCCCTCTCTCTCTCTCTCTCTCATGATACACTTCACAATTCTCTCTCTCTCTCTCTCTCTCTCTCTCTCTCTCTCTCTCTCTCTCTCTCTCTCATGATACACTTCACAACTCTCTCTCTCTCTCATGATACACTTCACAACTCTCTCTCTCTCTCGCTCTCTCTGTCTCTCTATCACAATAGGTGTGTAGATGAGGAGTGCTTTAGGAATACAAAATATTATTTTCCTCTCTTTAGAAACTCACAAAACTATTAAAAATATCATCTAATGTCTCCTCTCTCTCTATCTGTCACACCTCTCTCTCTTCCTCCCTCTCTCTCTCTCTCTCTCTCTCTCTCTCTCTCTCTCTCTCTCTCTCTGTCACACGGTAGGTGTGTAGATGAGGAGTGCAACATGTATACACTTGATAAGTAATGATAAGTAATGATGCACTTGTTGCGGTTGTCTCACGTTCGATAATGTATTGCATGATGTTGAGTTCAGTAATATTGTTTGATATTCCATTTTTGTTTGATCATTGATAAGTAATGATACACTTGTTGCGGTTGTCTCACGTTTGATGATGCATTGGATGATGTTGATTTTAGTAATATTATTTGATATTCTGTTTTTGTTTGATCATTGATAAGTAATGATACACTTGTTGCTGTTCTCTCACGTTTGCTTGATGTTGATTTCAATAATGTTGTTTAATATTCTGTTTTTGTTGTGTTTAGTGATATTTGCTAGATTTACGAAGACGACCAACATGCTTTCCCCTGAAGAGCGTAAAATCGTTCTACGAGCAATTCGCATTGAAGCAGTCATCACAGTGTCACAATGTGCAGATGACATCGTCAAAAAGATCAATGAGTCCGAGATACTCATGCGAGATCTATTAGAGCAGATATGGAAAAATGCACAGCGTCAACTTCGAAGCGGAGGCAACGCTGAGTTGCTTGATAGACAAAAGATAGCAGACTTCAACCATCAACATATAACACGTACTATTTTGGGGAGCATGCGTGTAGCATGTAATGATCTTAGAGATGTTGCCCCGCCTGAAGCTAATATGCATCGTCTACAGTTATGGGACGCTGTATGGAGCGAGCAAAGAGCCAAGAGCAAGCGCATGAAGGCGCTGGATCCAGAATCACTCCCCAAAAGAGTGCGCATTGCCCAGGACGTCGCTGCAGCCAGGCAGATGCGAGTGGGACAGGTGCCATTAATCGTACAATCTACAATTCTATGTGCACACACCTCATTGGCGTCCCGCACGAGGCTCTGCTCGAAGGGTGAACAATAGGCTATGGTGTTTTTGGCACAGTAAAAGAGTATACAGTTAGAGGTATATCATTTTTGCCAGAGCACATTACTTTTTGCGGAAAGCACTACAAAGAAGAAGGCAGCACCAAGTTCGAGAGCTTCCAAGCAGAGCAGGGCATGCAGGTTCTACACCCATCAATTGTCAGGTGTATTGCCTTCACAAAAGAATCTCCTTGGATCACTATTTTCCCATACTATAATGGCGGCTCGCTTGGTGATACTCTTCTGAAGGTCCCTTCAGATTCAGTGAGTTCACCAGAATAATTTTTCGTTTGGATCAAGGATGGAGACAACCCCTACCCGATAATATTCCTTTAAGTCATCTAGAACTTTCTAAAATACAACAAATAGTAATAACCATGCCACATATTATGCATGCCCTGGTGGAAGGCCTAGCGGCAGCACATTTGGCAGGAATTGTACATACCGACCTACATCCATTCAATGTAGTGTTGGATTTTACAAAAGAGTTGAAGCCACGCGTAGGTATTATCGATTGGGGGTTACTGCTGAGAGCACCCAAAAAACGGGTGTCTCTCAATTTTGTATTTGAAGCAGACAAGAACCCTGAGAAGGTGGCACAGGCAGTCTCCTACGCAGACAAAGAGTGAAATAAACGGCCGTGGATAGCCTCGGAACTTTATGATCCGTTTTTGGTAGATACATACACTCCTGCATCTGATGTTTTTGCTTTAGGGTATTTATTACAAACTTTATATGACTTTTGGCAGAAAGTACAAGAGTTGTGGATGGACAATAGTTCCTATGACAAAGTTACCATGGATACTATTATTTATAGAGTCAAAAATTGGATGTGTCTGCCTAATCGCGACGAGCAAAAATCTGTTTTGCAAGTAGTGGAATTTTTTAGATCACTAAATACTGACCCAACGAGGGCACAACGTCCTCTTGTAGAGCTATCGGTGTCATTCACCCCAATTTTGTAAAGATACAGTATCAGGAGATTAAGTTTCAAGAATGGCACTTTGTTTGTCTCTCTTCAAAATTTGATATGTGCCCATTGTTTAAAATATTATCTCATTGAGTCTTTGCAATATCTCTCTCCTCTTGTGGTGTTTAATTTATGTTTTCTCTTCAAAATTTGATGTGCGCACATTGTTTGAAGCATTTTTTGAGTCAAGTGGATATTTCTCATTGAGTCTTTGCAATACATATCTCATCTCGTGGTGTTAAACTTTAAGTTTTTGAGGGTAATGGTCAATTTATCTTACGTTGATCTTTACAGTTCATTAAAATCCTGAAGTCATTTATGTTCATGCAGATATGGCAGAAGCGCAAGCAAACGAGCAACAAGAGTTAGCCAAGAAGGCATATGAGCGAATGAAGGCCCTTGCACATGGACTGACAGCCCGCGAAGCTACGAGAACAGCATGCAGGTTGTCGAAATGGACAAATCCTACTTATGTCCAATGGAAAGACATAAATAAACGCGTAACCACAGAGATGATAAAGGAAATATGGCCATGTCCAGATGGCGAGATTAAGAAGGGAAGATGGAAGGTTTCGTGTTGCACTCATAATGATATCAAAATTAATGCCGAGCGCATTTTCTTGGAGGTGTACGATCGTCCTCTCCATAACGCCGACGCTCCACTCTATTTTGCTAAGATGCTATATGCACAATTTATCCTAGAAGCTCCAGTGGACTTCGCCTCCAGAGAGGCCACTGTCAACACCCACGACATACGTGAAGAGACAGTGACATTCACAAGGGAGGAACTTGCTCTCATGGTGGAGGGCGCTGGATTGGAGTTAAACAAGGTCAAAGAAAGCTTAGGAGCACAACTCTAGCAGACAAGGAGAAAGAAGCTGTGCGATTATCTCAAGCGTCAACTCCTCCCCCGGCCAATAGAGGGATTCAAGAGCAGCTCACAAAGATCAGCCAAGATGTACAAACCATCTCTTCACGTATTGCTCTTGTGCGCCAAGGGAACCACATCTCTCATTTTTTGATACATCCTGATCTTGTGGGAGTTTCTGCTGAGGCTACTAGTTCCTCCACCCCCCAATGTCCTGTATGTTACAAAGTATTCGATGGGTGGAGCGGCCAGTATATACTACCCTGTGGACACTACTACCACTTAATATGTTTAGTGAGGCAAATGCAAAATATTTTCACGTGCATTGTGCAGTGTCCCAATAAATCAAGGTATTTATACAGTGTTCGGCATGGCTAGCGAATATAAACCACCAGGACCTTTAGATGCAACTCCTAGTGCAATTCGCAATTTATTTCAAGATGAAAGCTAAGAAAGACATAAATCCTACTTTTGTATTGATAATTTCTCCAAATACAATCATTTGTACAAGTACTTTTTATGAAATTAATGAAATGACTTCTTCCTCTATGTCAGTATCTTGCTCCAAAATTCTTTCACCGTTTACCTTCTCGTCTTCTAAATTAAGCTCATCTAAGTCAATGTCCAAATTGTCTTCTATCTCAAGGGTAGTGCACGACGTGCGTCCAACATCAAAGTTCTCGTCTACTACATCATCACAATCGTACATCCATCTGGGCATATCTTCTTCATACTCTTCGCTTTCAATGTCTCGCAAGATCTTTTCATTGCAATACATGTAAACAAGTTTATCTGCTCGATCTGCAAGAAGTCGATTGCGAATAGTACTGTGAATATATTTGTACATGCTCCAGTTTCTTTCTGAGCCTGAGTTTGAAGAGCACTGACTTAGAACCTTCATCGCAAGGTTGCGCAATAAAGCATAATGCTCACCACAATTAATCATCCACCACTTCCATGCAAGTTGCTCTTCAGCCATTTGTTGAACAAGGGAGTTGGAAAATAAACCCTCTTTCAATCGAAATGAGGTCATCTCCTTTATGCACTTTACATGATCATCAACATTATTATAAAAAGTGTTTACCACTTTATAAAAATCTTGCACCACCTCAACGTTGGACATCAAATCCATATTCCAATATTCAGGATCCAACATGTAAGCAGCACTGTGTAGTGGTGAATGCGCTCCAATCCATCTAGCATGAAAGTACTTCAATAGGACTTTTCTTTGTCTACTGGAGAATGGTACACGCCATTGCTTTTCTGAATGCTCTAATTTCTCAGGACACTCCAAACTCCGCTGGACAGTCCACCATTGCATCCATGCTTTCCCGAGATTAGGCGCTCTTTGATCAAGACTTCGTACGGCATACATAACAGGCATCATTACATGGTATGCATCCATCACACTGTTCCACCAACTTCTTCTCGTAAGCGCTGCCTTCAAGACTTTGATTTTCTCTTTCACTTTTTCAAGTTGAGTGCTCTCCCAGTCATGAAATGCCATGCATGTAAATGTTTCGCAAACTGCATCTTTATTTCGAAGAAGAGACTCAAAAGTGTAAAAGTGAGTGCAAAACCTAGTCTCCGCCGGAAGCTTTAACATAACTGACATGCGAGGTCGAAAAATATCTAGCACTCTCTCTCTCTTGAGCATGAATCTCACAATCTGGCGAGCAGTGTCGACGATTGAGGCAAACCATTTGGTATCATCACTTTTATACCAATCTTTTAATACAAGATTCAAACTATGAGTATTACAGCCTACCGGAAAAACATGTGGATACTGTCGCTTTAGGATTTTGGATACATTCTTGCAATTCTTTGCATTGTCCATGATGATTTGGACTACATTTTTGGCACCCACTTCCTCTATCACAGAGCCAATGACTTGAGCAATGTAAGCCCCAGTTTTGATTGAACCAGCAGAATCCACGGCACGGATGAAAGTCTGGGTGAAATAACCATTATATTAATTAATGGTTTTCTTTGTACATTAGACCATCCATCACTTACTATACTACATCCAGAAAGCTCTATATTGCTAAGAATTATTCTTTGTACACGTTCTTTTACTTGTGCATAACATTTCTCTAATAGATCATTTCGCATAGCATGGTAAGTAGGCGGTGAAAACCCTGGTCCTCCAAACTCACCAATTTTCTTCCATGCTCTCTTCGAGCACTCCCAGAAAAGTAAATCGCTTCAGCAAGGGCGAGTTGTGCATCATCGAGCCGACCTTGACGTAGGCTTTCTTGCAATGAAGTTTGACGCATGGGTATATTTCCTACGTCAAAGTTACGCTTGCAGGAAGATGCACTTGGTAGATTACTTTCTGGTTGCACATTGACATTCGGAGTACAAGCAGGCGATGTAGCGGGAGTTTGATGATTAGAACAACAGTGTTCTTGCTGCCTTGATACATTAACGGTAGGAGTGTAATGTTTTCTTGAATCTTTCTTTTGAATTTCTTCTCTTATGCGTTTGGCCACTGCAGGTGCAGAGGGGTGGGTACATGACTTTTTCTTCGGTCCGCCTAAAAAGTGTTCTCTTAGTCGAGGCGCCCAACCTGATTTTACTGCATGGCATAGCTTACACTCCCAATCTATGAATCGATCACCAACGTTAATTGCATATTGCCACTCTATCCCAGGTGCCTTTTTTTTCCTACTATTTGGAATTTGGACTCTATTGGAGGTATCACTGGATCCAACATTGTCCTCCATCTCAACAAAAAACCTATTCAACCAAGCATATAACAATGAATACACAAATAAAAAAACAACAAAGTCACTCACGTATTACAAAACATACATTAGCAGACAAACTACTTCGAAACTATCTTGACAAACACAAAAGATCATCACATAACACAAAACTACTTCGAAACTATCTTGCAAGGTCTGACTAGAAAACTACTTCGAAACTATCATGCACATTGCACCCCCAATGAAGGATGCCTTTTGTACCCAATTAAGGATACTTTACACAATCAAAGATCTATGCTTGCCCAATACTCTAGTATAGGACAATAGACCCTTGTCTACTCTAAACTATATCAAGTATCAAGAACCAATACAAGCCCCTAAGCAGGACTCTTGGCTCCATCAAACCATTCATAAAGCAGAATGAGGTAGATTACCTACGTAGCTCAAATGCAAAGCTGAATGACTCCAACTTTGTCCCTAAATCTCCGCAAGTATTAGCTACGAACCACACCCTGCCCCCAATTCAAAGAACTAAGGACAAGTGGCTCAATAGCCTTAGGAGTGCCTACAAGGAAAGACGACAGCCCCTAAGATAAGGACGTTCTTCCCAAGAGGATACTTCTAGCAACTCGAGAGCTCTACAAGTACTTTGAGGAGAGATATCACGCCCCCAAAACAAGGACTATCTCCCCAAAAGTTCCACGATGGGTGTCGGGCAGTGTTTATAAACAGAACATAACCCCGCCGGGGTTCTTTTGTTTTCCCGGCGGGCCCGCCGGGATTTCTAATATCTCGGCGGGTCCGTCGGGAAAACAAAAAGCCCGGAGGTGTTACGGGACTAGTGGGTTCTGGCAGGTCATTGCTCAAGTCATGTGAATATACAATGTGATCACAAGTTTTAATATGTTAACAACAGGTTTTGTTAACGTGATCACGAAATTGTGAAGACATTAATGAAATCCCTGTGTCCAACTGATGCACTTTCCGTTCTTTATGTGCACCAATGCAATCATTGATCGAATTGTAGTCATCCTCGAAGTAGGAGCAAAGTCTCCTCATAAATTATTCCCTTTTTCTAAGAATAGCCTTTAGCCACAAGTTTTGCTTTGTACCTGTCAACAGTACCATCAGACTTCCTTTTGACTTTGTACACCCACTTTGTTCCAATGGCATTCTTGCCTTTCAGCAAGTCCACAAGATCCCAAGTATTGTTCTTCATGATAGAAGAGATTTCATTCTACATGGCTTGCACCCCCAGTGCTCATTCTCATGTGCTTCTTCATAAGAAGAAGGCTCTTCTTTTGAATCAAAGAGACCACCCATGGCTAATGCAGACTCCCCATGATGCATATTCAATGCATGGTTGGAACTAGCCCTTGTTTTACCTGTTAGTCGAGCTGTAAGTTTGCTATCTTGCAAAGTTTTCAACAACCATCTTGGCACCAATTTGGCTATGTCTATGGGTGTTTGCTCTTCCCTGACAAGATCTTCAACTTGGGTGGTTGCAAGATCAGGGTGCCCAGTTTTGTCCACTCAGGCACCCTGTAAACAGTAAAAAAACAAGCATTTGTTTACCTTTAGTGGCTAATCTCTCCTAGTAAATGAAGGAATTTCGTTTCAAGTTCTTTTGTTGAAACATCATATTCAAAGTTGGAAATATAGTTGCATAATTTGATTAAGCATTAGATAGTCAAAAGTCCTCATTTTCTTAGGTACAAAGTCAATGTATACACCCTGTCCCAAATTGAACTGATTCCATAAAATGCTGATATCTTTTACATATAAACTCATATGAGATTCCCACTTTGTACCTTAGATCTTCACATAATATGGAGCTTAACTTGATTTTTTGAGAAAATTTTAAAATATTTATCTATTTTCTTTAAATATTTCAAGGTCTTTAAAGTGTTATAATATATGCCACTTTTTGTACCCACAATAGCTACCACTTAAGATCCTCAATCTTGTAGATCAAAAGAGTGGGTAGATACTGAGACATTAGTAGAATGTGGTGGTTAGTAAAAATTACAAATCCAATGGTTGGATTTTAAATGATCTCTTTTTCAAAATTCTTCCAGACTATCAGAAGGCCTGCAAATATTAATAATCTAATTAGTAAAATTACATTTTTGATGTGAATCATCTAAAACCTATAGGGACTAGTGTACTTGTAATGGTGCATCTATGGAAAAATAAATTGGATCACTCTAAGTATGGAAAGATCATTTGTTTATCATTTCATCATATTTTTGATTAATTAGACTAATTTATATTAATTTAAGTTATATTAGGTTAATTTAAGGGCAAGTGTATTTTCTATTATTTGCTTGATCTCATTTTAAGTACCTTTCCCCCCAAAATTTTCTCTCCAAGAATTGTCCCAGTCCAGCATAAACTGGATAAAACTGGACACCCTGATCTTGCAACAACCCACTTCTTCCATAAGAGGGGGCTGAATTGCTGGCTGTTCCACGTGTTCTACATGAGGATTTCCCTGTGTAGGGGCTGGCTGATTTGAATCCCCCCTAATTGCAATGGGTAATATCTCATCAAACATGTCATGTATGCATGTATCATGACTTTTACACAAGTTGTACATAGGGTGAACTGAATTTTCAACAAATACCACATCTCTACTGATGACAAAAATATGGCGTGTTGCTAGATTATAAAGACAGTATCCTTTGCTCTCATTGCATAAGCCCACAAAAATGCATTTTATTGCTTTATCATCTAGCTTTGTTCTGAGTTGTTCTGGCACATGTGCAAGTTGTTCTGGCACATGTGCATATGTCAAACACCCAAATGTAGGCATATAATCCACTTTTGGCTTTCGGCTGTACCAAGCCTCAAATGGTGTTATGGTTTTCAAAGCTTTTTTTGGACACCTGTTCAACACATGAGTGCACACATATTTTCCATCCAAAAATTGTGAGGCAACTTCTGTGCTTTCACCATGCATCTTGCCATCTCCATGAGAGATCTATTTTTCCTCTCAGCTACACCATTCTGTTGTGGTGTATAAGGCACAGTACATTGGTGTTTGATGCCCTTTTGAAGCATATAATCCTTGAATGCATTTGACATGTAGTCTACACCTCTATCTGAACGGAGTGTTTGGACTTTAATCCACACATATTTTTGTTGGAATTAGGGTTGCAAGAAAGCACACAAAGCTTGGAGAAGAAGAAGCAAGAATGCACACAACACAAAGTGTATTAGATTGTGTCAATGTACAAAGATAAGTTAGCCCTAGAAGGATGGGCGTATATACAAGCCGGGAGAAAAAACCTCCTAAAGAGGGAAAAAGTGCCCCGGCGGTCCTAAGTGTGTTCACACACATCACTGCCTATATATATGGCAACAATTTTCAACCATTGCTACAAAGTGTCGAAAGCATGTAAACACTTCTACTTTTTCTTTCAAGGGGTAAACCTAAGCAAACCTGGAGTAGTCATTGAAACCGGCCTTCAGAAACTTGATGGTGGGTGGTGAAACAAACACTCGCACACAAAACACTTCAACATCTTTGAGGACCTAAAAAATGAAAATAAACAGGTGGAGCTAGAGTGCTCCTACACATTGACGGACACCGATTGGCCCCAAAATGCAGTGGCGCCCCTTGCGGTATTTCTTTAATTACTTGATGTCGGCGTAGCCCTTGTACAATTCTCAAGAAGATGCCTCCTTGCTTCACATGGAGGAGATCTCCTTGAGCTTTCACCCCGTTGGGTGAAACAAGAGCCTTGGTCCCTATTTATACAAGTTTGGGAGCAAAAAGCTATGCTTTTCTCCCTTAGAGAAAAAAAAAATATTGCAAGGGCTTTTTTTCAAAAGAACTCCTTGAATAGCCTTTTTCTCTCTCTCTTTTTTTTAATGAAAAAAATCATCGCAAACAATTAGCGTTCGAAAAATCAACGTGTGCACGATTTTGGGCTACCCGGTGCTTTTCTCCATCGCTTTTCCTTGCATTTTGCTATTGCCCGGCACTTTCGCTCTGTTGCCCATTGCTTTGCCTCTCTCTCTCTCTCTCTTGCTTGTGTGTGCCTATAAGACTACAGCGCCTATGCTTGTGCAGCCAGCTGCCAAGTGCATCTGTAGTCAGCCATGTCAATTGTCTTATGCTTCTTGTAGCCAGGTGTACCACACACATGTGCGCTTCTTGCAGCCACATGTACCATGTCAACTGCCTACCACGTGTTAGCTGTTGACTGGGCTAACCCACAAACAATCTTGAGAGAGAACTGCTACATCTGTAGAGCAAGGTAAGAGAAAAACACATATCTATATGCACATGAACATGCACACACATGCATCTACACACGTGTACAAACTTACACATGCATATACAGGATTAAGCATGATCAGTGAATGCTAAACATGATTAAACATAATCATGATGCTTAAGAAAAAGAGGTAAAATACTCAGACTTGTAACATACCCCCTCTTAAAACAAACCAATCTTCCTCAATTGTTCATATTCAAAGGATCTGAAACAAAACCTAAGAGAGCAACGAGAAAGCTATGTCCTACCAATTGAAACAAAACATCTGAATAACATAAATCAAGAGCATCCACCTCGTTAATAGTCATGCCCCCCTGGATGCTTTACCTGCTCCGCTCATGGACATCCCACAGGACCCATGATCAGTAGTACATCATGAACATGAGTGAACAGTGATGCATATCAAATGAAAGTCTAGAATAGACATCCCCATTTTCTCAAAAGATTCGTATATCCATGAATCAAACCAACTCTAGGACTGCTCGCAAGACTTATGCCCTTTGAACATAGAGTCTCGAAGTGTTAGCTCAGGTTGTCGCAGACTTTCAACTCAACCAAATGATGCCATTACAAAGGATGCCCTTCATAGAGTCTCGAAGTGTTAGCTCAGGTTGCCGTAGACTTTCAGCTCAACCAAATGACGCCATTACAAAGGAGATCATCTCCACAAATAGCATCTTCTCAATATCCAATTGACCAACACTTGGTCAAGAATAACCAGAACCATATGACAAAGATCAACATCCCAATCTTCCTCAATCATACTTTAGTTCCAAAGGCAAAAACCATCCATAGTTGCAGTAATAGTTCATGGTGCGGCCGACTGTGAACCATACCCAAGTGTACCATCTCAAGTGAGTAGTACATAATATCATAGAAGTCCCATAAGCAAATGTACTGTCAGCTATCAGTACCTTTGGGTGAATACAAAGATGTCACCAAGCGACTCCTAGATGACAACTGAGCCTGTCTGTAACAAGGGAGTGGAGGTGCTACCCCCCTCTTGAGAATCAGGCAATGCTCCAGACCCCAGTTCTGCTGAACCTAAATGAGCCATAGCAAGAGTGGGGGCTCCAACTCAAAGGCATCAAGATAAAGCTGCAATACCTACTGCTAAGTCTCCCTCCTCCATCCACTTCGCATCCATTGGTGAACAGTTCTTGAACTTCATAAGATAGCCATGGAAACTTTACCTTGTATCTTTCTTTCCTTATGTGCCAGTATCTGCTTGGGAATAAGAACCTCATCAAGTTCCTCCACTTCCATCTGCTGAGCCTCATCTGATACATCCTCAGGTACCCAAATTTTGCTTTCACTACTCCACCCAAGTGGTAAGCACAAGTCCCTGATGAAGCATAGTAGATCACCACTACTAAACATAGAAAGAAACTATCTTTCGAACCATGATGCCTCCGTGAAGATACCACTAGTGACGAAGTGCTGAAAACCATAGCCTTCAACCCATCTTTTGCACCATAGCACTTCAACTACTTCTTGTCCTTGGTGTCTTTTCTCCTGAGCTTCATCTTTAGGTTTTGCTCTTCACCTCATATAGGCAAAGACACACAATCCTGCACTTCCTTTTCACTTTCCACATGTTGAAGCTTTTGACGTGACTCTTATAAAACAACCACGGGTGTAGCCTCCTTGAGAAAGTCGATGATATCCCGGCAATGGAACCATGAAACCGGCCTTCAAAAACTTGATGGGCGTTAAAACAAACACTTGCACACAAAACACTTCAACACCTTTGAGGACTTGAAAAAGGAAAATAAACAGGGAGAGCTAGCCCTGCAAATAGTACACGGACACTAATTGGCCCCAAAATGTAGTGGTGCCCCTTGCGGTATTTCTTTAATTACTTGATGTCAGCCCTTGTACAATTCCCGAGAGAAGATGCCTCCTTGCTTCTCGTGGAGGAGATCTCCTTGAGCTTTCACCCCGTTTGTGTTGTGGGGAAACAAGAGCCTTGGTCCCTATTTATACAAGTTTGGGGGCAAAAAGCTATGCTTTTCCCCCTTAGAGAAAAAAAAACTATTACAAGGGCTTTTTTCAAAAGAACTCTTTGAATATCCTTTTTCTCTCTCTCTCTTTTAAATAAAAAAAACATGGCGGTTAGCGTTTGAAAAATCAATGCGTGCGCGATTCTGGGCTGCCCGGTGCTTTTCTCCATCACTTTTCCTTACGTTTTGCTGTTTGCCTGGCGCTTTCGCTCTGCTACCCATCGCGTCGCCTCTCTCTCTCTCTTGCTTGTGTGTGCCCGTAAGACTGCAACGCATGTGCTTGTGCAGCCAGCCGTCAAGTGCATCTGCAATTAGCCACGTCAACTGCCTTGCGCTTCTCGTAGTAGCCAGGTGTACCACACACGTGTGCTTCTTGCAGCCAGATGTACCACACACGTGCGCTTCTTGTAGCTAGATGTACCACGTCAACTACCTGCCACCAGTGCCACATGTGCCATGTGTCAACTGCTGACTGGGCTGACACACAAACAGTCTTGAGAGAGAACTGCTACACCTGCAGCAAGGTAAGAGAAAAACACATATATATATGCACATGAACATGCACACACATGTACACACACACACACCAAACATGTATCTGCATGTACAAACTTACACATGCATATACAGGATTAAACATGATCAGTGAATGCTAAATAGGATTAAACATAATCAGAGGTAAAATACGTAGTCCTGTGTGACAGTCATCAATGAATGTGACAAAATAAAGATGCTCCCTATGGATGGTGTCCACATTGGACCATATACATCGCTGTGTATGAGCTATAATTTACTTTCAGCTCTAACAGCTCCATCCTTGGGGAATGGTTTTCGATGCATCTTTCCCAAAATCCACCCCTCACATACATGTCTTGTTGGAGACTCAAGAGGTGGCATATTATCAACCATATGATGCTTTTGTAAAAGCATCAAACTCTGAAAATTTAGATGCCCAAAACAAGCATGCCAAAGCTTTGCTTCATGCATAGCAGGAGTGTGGGCAGCCACTATATGTGCATCACAAGTATGCTTGTCATAGCTATCCAGCTTATACAAGCCTTTGTATCGTGTTCCGGAAAAGAAGTGACTCTTGGGTCTTTCACCAAACACTTTCTATCTTCAAATTCAACCTTTAAACCTTGGTTGTTTATGGCTGAGACGACGGAGAGCAGATTTTTCTTTATCCTTGGAACATACAACACTTTTGTCATACATATATTTGCACCATTGGCTACAACAAGTATGACATTGTCAATTCCCTTTATTGGATAAGTGGTATGATCTGCACATGATACAGTGCGTCCCTATTAGAAGTATAAACCAAGTGTTGAAATACATTTTTGCATGAAGTGATGTGGCTCGAAGCACCACTATCAAAATACCATGATACATCTTGTCTGTCAGATGCACTATAAGACATATCATTCCCTGAAGCACTTGGTGTGTCACTAGTGCAGGTGACCAAAAACATGTACTCTTCGTGAATTACATTAGCCGATTCCTCTGCTTTGTCATTAGAAGAGTTTGCTACTGCATTTCCTACATCTTTCTTCTTCTCTTTTGCAATTTGCTTTCTACATTCATTGATGTAGTGGCTAGGCTTATGGCAGTAGTGACATTTGCCCTTCTTTTTAGGCTTGTTTGCATCCCCTTTGTCAGACTTTTCACCACTAGAAGAGGGTTGGCCATGACGAGCCTTACTAGACTAGTGTCCCCCATGCTTAAAGCTCTTTGCTTTACCCTTATCCTTGGTTGTAAATGCCACTTGTCTCCACCATGGTTGCTAGATAGGTTTGCTCTTGTTTGCTCTTCCTGCAAGAGTAAACCCACTAGCTCTTCAAAAGTGATGGGATCAGGACCTCCTCTCATAGAGAGGTTGAGAGAGGTGTAAAAGCCCAAGATCCAATTGCCGCTCCAAGTAGGCAACGCTTGCCTTGTTGTGTACCTAATACATTGCTTCCAAAGTGTCCCATGCAAGCTTCGATGTCTTGCAGGATTGAATGTGTTGAGTAATAGACCTTTTCACTAAAAGAAGGACTATCAAGGACGTGGCATGTGCATCTCGAGAGTCCCATGTCTTCTGCTCTTGTAAGTTGTGTGGGAGCAAGTTCTACCTCAGGAGATCTTTGAGCACCTCCCCTTTGAGGCATTGCTGGCTGTATGGTAAGTGGGCATGTGTCCTCACCGCACACGATGCCGCAAAGCCCTTTAGATCATGAAACTCCATAGGGAGTAATTTGATCCATCCAACTTGTCCTCTTGGGGTGAGCACACCAAATACATTTGTTGCATTTTGAGCCATGTAGAGAAAATACACCTGCAAGCAAACCAAGCACCAATGTGCACTGCCAGGCAACCAAATGTCATGTGCAAACTTTTGCCTGCAACTTTAAGCAAGTATAAACCTGCACCAAATTGTCCAAGTATACTCAATGTGTATATATATGTGACAAATCACTGTTGTAATCCCTTGTTACATGCTCCAAACTGAAAAGCACCAATTTTTATGCACTGTTATTGCTTCAATGTGTAGTTAATTGCCCAATTTTCACAAAAGTCCCAAATTTTTGCAATTGAAAAAGGCTCTATTGAGACTGATTCTGACCTCAATTTGAAAAACCCCCAAATTCCAAGCAAAGCAGAATGTTCAATTTTGGCAATTATGCATCAAATTGAGAAATCCGCAGATGGTGATTCCTGACATAGCCTTTAATTTTCCATGCAAAGGGGAATTTTGCCAAACCCCCAAATTTGTGTACCTGCACAGAAGACATAGGAGGAGGGCTGGCTAACGGGCATGAACTTGTGGAGGCCCACTGTAGACGAGGCTCGAGGCAGTGAATAGCTGAAGATAGCCTGCAGGGGCGGACAAAGTCTAGGAGCAAAAGGCTAGCGCAACAAAGCTGCAGAGGGCGACCAGGCGACAAACATCGAGCTGAGGGCGAGGAGGTGCAGGTGAGGCGACGTTATTTGGGGCTAAAGACATAATGAGGGCGGGCGGATGACGTGAGATGTAGACGGTAAGGAGTAACCGGTGAACGGATGGCAGACGGAACCATAGCTATCGTAAACTGGTGACAGAACAGGGCGAAAAAAAATTAAAATTTTGGTAGTTGCCATGTAAGGCACAGGTGGGGCTGAGCTCTACCAACTTCTTGCACCTCCTGTGGAGAATAGTAATGGCAATCCACTGTGCACGCCCCGAGACAATGACTCCTGAGCCAGTCTCACTACTGCCGCGAGCAGCATAGCAGCTACTCTCACTGATAGATATACACACCCCTCCCTACGTCTCCCAGAGGGGCCGGAGGATGGGGACCATAAAGTGTGACTCTTACCTAGAAGAATCTTCCCACATCTGTGGGTGCGTCCCTCTGAGAGATGATGCTCCTGGAGGAAAAGAATGTCTATGGGCCCCCCCACTATGACACCTCATCTATGAAAGCACTGAGGGATGCAGTACTAACAGAATTTCCCTCCACTTGAAGAGTCTTGGGCAAGGTTTTAGACAGGGAATAATCACAATCCGTGCGGGGGGCAAGGTGGGCACTAATCATGTCCTCCATGTGATGCCACCCTGTACGAGCGCACACATATGCATACTCCGGACTCCATCTATCACAGTGGAGGTATCTGTAAGAGGGGGGAAGAGGTACCGTGACAGAAGTATGCGTGAATATAAAGAGCAACACCTCTAGAGACTAGAGACTACCATCTCCCCATCCTGGCCTCAATGGGCTGAACCTCCAAGCTCCATCCTAGCTAGAGCCCAAAAATGGGTGAGAATGTCGGTGATGCGAAGATTGTGGAGATGGTGTGGGAGAGCTCGACTGCTTGACCCTGGATAGAAGTTGCCACCAACTTAGGATCCCACTCTGTCCTCGGGAATCATCGCACCATTATCTGGTGTAGAGGGCATGGAGTGGTGAAAAACCACACATACCCGAACAAGGGTTATTGTCTCCTCAAACATGTCAGTCCCTTCCGTCGCGCGGCAGACATCGGAAGAAACTATAGTACACAGGCTATCCCAAGATCCTGGGGGACCCACCTGCGGACTCTAGCGAGAGAGCCCTCACCAAGAAGGCAGCAATGGTAATCTCTACCGGCTCCAAAAATCGAGGAACCAAGCGACGGATGGATCTTGCTGGCTATCGAGTCAGGGCTGCTGGGGGGTGCCAAGTGCTCTAGAGAGGTAGAGGGGGGGGGATTGCTTGGATGATAAAGGTGGGGCGGAGTGAACTGCGGCGGTGGGTATAGTCGGTGTCGAGGTTGGGGAAGGAGGAGAGGGAGGAGGTGGGGGAGGCAGCAAGGGAGGGCTGAGGGGCAGAGAGGCCGGGGAGGGGTGTTGCTGTGATGGATCCACCGGAGAGAAAAGTTGTGGGGAAGGGCCCACTTGGGGGCTCAGAGAGGCTAACCAGCCTCTCAAAACACTAGGGGTTGGGGGGCGAACCTTGACGAGGAATCGGCCCCCATACTGGTGGGGACGAAAGGGCCCGCCGCTTTGGGATTGAAGAGGGTCACCAACGAGAAAATACTGAGATAAATGCTCGTAATGGTTCTCTGACAAAACCCAATCCTCCTGAGATCTACAAGCCTGGCGTGCACGGCGGCAATGCTCGGCTATGGTGCTCGTCTACTGTTGCTGGCAGCTCAGGCGCACGGGCCAACCATCCGCACTCGCCGGCAGCTAGGTCACCCGAAGTCGGGACCTGGTGCTCTGCTACCTGAGGGCCTGCCTCTCTCTCTGCCCCTTGGTGAGGATCAGCACGAGGACCGGGGGGAGGAACCATTGGAGGCGGTCTCCTGGATTGCCACACAGAGGGAAAGCTCTGGCTAAATGACCCATCTGTTTGCAAATGAAGCATTGGCCTAGAAGGCCTAAGTACTCCACGCGGTGCCTTATGGGGTCGCCCCAGAGGCTAGGAATAGATATAAAATGTGGTATAGACTCCGACGAGGCCACACAGATGTGGAGGGATGAAATCCCTGCTGCCCTCGTGAGGGCCGAGGCAGCGGTTTGAGGAGGACTCCATGACTCTCCCAATGGCACTACCAATCACTAGGAGAAGAGGAAGATACTCCTTCCTAAGGCCTGGGAAGCAAACTGTCACTGGGAAGTTCGAAACGCTAGCCAATGTATCAAACATTGGATCAAAGCCGTGCTGCCACTGTGCAAATAAGGCATGTGCCGTATGTGTAATGCAAGGGGACTTAGCTGCATGACTCCATCTGACATCGATGGCGAGTCGACTCCACCTCATAGTATACGCGCCCAGAGGGTGAATATCAGTGATCTTTGCTTGTAAAAGATCCCCGAGACGAGGCTGGCCCTGTAAAAGATCCCTGAGTTGTCCGCGTGTGACTATCAACAATTTTGGAGACTAGGGTGGAGACCTCAAGTGAGGCAATAGTTGTGGGGTGAGAACATGAAGATCCACTTCGGAGAAGGACATGCAAGAAATGACAGATTCGGTCGGGGATGACAGAGCGGCTACCATGGAGTCGTCCTGAGGGTGAAGACTAGAATAGGCCAAGGCTTGCCAAATAAAGCTAAGAACCTAAAAGCCAAGAATCACTAACCTACATGGGAGGGGGGAGAGGAGAGAGGAAGAGAAACAAAAAAGGGGGATGGAAAGAAAAAAGAGGGGGCGGCTTAGAGAAAAAAGGGGGGGTAGGCAAGAGATGGGGAGTCGGCCAGAAACAAAGAAAGAGGGGGGAGAGGGAGGCGTTGAGCAACTCAAAGAGGGGGAGGGGACAAAGGAGCGAATAGGGGGCAGAAGAGTGAAAGGGGGTGGGACGCGTACTTTGTTACGTGGGATTTACATGCCAGTAATGTGTGGGACACACGGACGTTGTATGGAAAAACCAATGGCAGCATACTATTGCACATCATCACTTATAATAATAAGTGTGAACGGGTAACATTCGTGGGTGACGGTTGAAGGCCAAAGACCCAATGATGTGTAGCAACAAGGGGTTACCAAATGGGGACACACAGGGTGTGTGAGTATGGTGTGTAGCTCTGGGAAGATACACATTGGACGCTGGGGGTCACTGGTATATATAATGGTTAACATGGTATGCCAACTTCCAAGCTAGGTTTATTTTTGCTATTCTTGAGTTCATCTTCTTCTCTCTCATGTTTTTTTAATGAGGCTAGATACAAAGAACTTGCTTGCCTTGCATGGAGATCGTACAAGTGTAGCTATCACTGAAATACACGCTCCACCTTAGTTCCATCTATCAGCATACCAAAAGGTATGCCCAGATAAAAGCTTGCCAAATCATTTGGCACCATAGTCACGCAAGAAACGTTTGGAGGTTTTTTTCTTTTTTTGAGGTTTTTTAGGTTTTGTTTCAAAAGGTTTCGTCCCTCCGCTAAGGTTTCAAAAAATCAATAATTTCATAAAGTATAAATACTTAAAGAACTTATAGTAGCCATCTAAACATAGTGTAATGATGAAAAAATGCTATCTTCTCACACATCTCGGGGAACTATCCTTATTTTGGTGAGGCATTATGGCAATTTTGGTTGATTAGATGCCACAAGTGATTTAATCAGGGACTCTTAAGAAATTGAAGAAGAGAAGGTACAAATTGGAAAAGATTTAAGACATTGAAGGATGGTGTATGAAGAAAAAGGGGAAAGCAGAGAAGAGAAGAAAAGCAAGGGAGAAGAAGAGGAGTGAAGAAGGGATAGGAAGAAGAAGAGGAGAGAAGTAGAGAATGAAGAAAAGAGGAGTAGAGGTGAAAGAAGTAGCAGAAGATGGAAAAGGAAAGGAGGGAGGCAGGAGAAGAAGAGGTAGTAGAAGATGGAAAAGGAAAGGAGGGAGGCAGGAGAAGAAGAGGTAGTAGAAGATGGAAAAGGGAAGGAGGGAGGAAGGAGAAGAAGAGGGAAGGAAGGTGATGAAGATATGGAAGAAAATAAAAAATAAAAAAATCCCAAAAAAATCAGGGGGGAGGGAACCTGAAATTTGGGCGAAATTTCCATATTGGAGAGGTTTCGAGGTTTTTACCATTTCGAAGTTTTGAGGTTTCGAGGTTTCGAAAGCTAGAAACAGGTTTTTTTGTTACTATGCTTGGCACCAGATCTAGTATGGCGCCTCTCAAAGGTTACCCTTTAAGGGGTGGAAAGTTCTCAAGTGTGATGGCAATCGAGGAGTATAAAACATCAACATGGATTTCATTACCAAGATGCTAGAAGGCATGTACATCTGACTTATCTGCCTGCATAGTCTGTTGTACATCACCATGCAACACATCCTCATGTATTAGATCCCCATGTAATACATCTTGCTCCAAAGGAGATGCGACAACATCTGTAGAAGCAGCTGTCCCACTTTGATGTGATCTCTAATCATCAAGTGGAACAAAAGTGTGTGCAACTCGTCTATAAACCCAAACAAGCCGAGGTTTGGGGGCAGCAGGAGGTGGAAGGTATCACCATTTGGTCCCTTAACCAGTCTTGATCAATGTTTTGGAGCAAGCCCATACACAGAAAAAAACCAAGTTGAGAATGGGGATTTTCCATAGAAGAAACGGGATTTTCCATAGAAGAAACCCAAAGCATTCATTGGCAAGGATTGGCTTGAAAGATGGCCAAACAGCATGAGCACCATGTGATTTATTTATCAAAGTGACTTATAATGTTTGTAAGTCACAGAGTTCACACATCATTAATGACGGGGGACATATTATTATTTTGGGCATGGACGAATGGACAAAAGGAGGCACGTAGACAAAACTTGGGCTACAAACTGGGAAAAGCAGGTATTTTTGGGCACACCTAGCCACTTTTGGCAAAACGGAAAAGCACAAGGCCAAAAGTAGGGGGATGGTCGACTTTATAAAGCAAGGAAGGGGGCTGTTTTTATCATCAGGCGCCCACATCCCTTGGTTAGCAACTGCCTTTCCTCTCTCTTTCAGTGTTGGCCGTACATTAGGTGCACTGAGGTGATTCTGGCCATACACTATAGGCATTGTTCCTCTCTTCTCATTGTGCTTGCCGTATAGTAGGTTCATATGGTGGTTTCCTAGCGCTAGTCATACACACGCGACAACATGCTGATCTGTTTTCTCTTCTGAGGTTGGCCATACAGTAGCAGCACTGCCCTCTTTTCTGTTGGCTGGCCTCAGCCTATTTTCTACAGAAGAGGCCTTACAGAACTAGCCATACAGTTGCTGGTTTCTTCTCTTTATTCTGGCCATGTCTGGGTTGATTATGTGGCTGCTTTGATACTGTTTTGGATAGGTTTTGGTGCTGTTTTTCTCTTGGCTCTAGACAAAGATCTAGGCAAGAGTCTTGCTACGCTTTGTGGGAAATCCATTGCAAGATTGCATCTGCACCTTGGTTTCTTGTAAAAGCTTTTGTTTGAACAAAGAAGTTGCTATAGGGGACCAGCCATTCCGGCTTAGTGCGGTGTCATTATTTTATTGTGGTTTCTTTGGGTTATGTATCATAGCTCTGTTGTTTGGTATATTTGAAGCGTCTGTCTATTGTTCCAGGTTTCTCGTCCAATTATAGTGGTATCAGAGCTTAGGCTTTCTTGAAAGTAGAGACTTCCTTCCATATTTGCTATTGAGCTTATGGAAAGCAGTCATGTATCAGAAGCATGAGGAGTAGATAGCCTTGTCTAAGGATTTATGGATTCATAGAATTTATCCTCAAATTATGGAGTTGGTTTTCTGTGCCCGTGTTCATCCAACACTCTTTCCATATGGATTATTGTGGA
Organism: Cibotium barometz; assembly: GCF_041138505.1. NCBI lineage: Eukaryota > Viridiplantae > Streptophyta > Polypodiopsida > Cyatheales > Cibotiaceae > Cibotium > Cibotium barometz. The sequence goes on from NC_141087.1 coordinate 44,684,380, forward strand.
TTATAAATCAAGTTTATGAAGCAAGCTCACGATATCTTATGGATATGGTGACGAGATTTCTCTTTTGGCTTCATGATGATGAACGTTGCAAAGAAAAGCTAAGTATACTTTGAGTTTTACAAAGTTGATGCTTTTTGCAATTTATTGTAAGTATTTTTGGACACTTAACCCTTGTATGCTCGTACTTACAAGGAGAATTGTGTATTATTTGGTTACCTTGAACTATTTTAGGTAAACAATATTAATGGTTGAAAGGCCTGGTTTATGTTTAAGACTATGGACTATATTTTTGGTTAATTTTTTTGCTCAAGGATTTATACATATACGATGGTTTGGTGCATCTATATGGTTATCATTCCCTCAGTGATTCTTGGGCTTTATATAGAATTCTATGGCTTCCCTTTACTAGGATGGAGTGTGTTTTTCTCGCTCCCTGTTCTACAGGATGTCTTGGATTTCTGGAATTTATGGATACCTTATGGATTGAGGATTTTTTTCTATGGAATTCTATCATCGGCCGAAATGCCTATAAAACTATCTGTAACAAACATACTTATGGAGAACACGATCTCTCTGCTTGTGATTCATTCTTATCTTATGGAAGAGTTGGTGCATCGCAAATGTCACCAATCCATAATTTTTTGGACCTTCTTTTGTTAATCTTGGGCATGTGTATGGATCTTGTGGTAGTATATGCCACTTGGAGGCCAACGACATGACAAGATTACTTTTGAAATCTCTGGTCTATACAGACATTGTAGTGCTGGGGGGACTAGATTCATGGTTTGTACATGTGCTTTTGCCCTGGGGCCAACATTTATTCATGGTCTGTATAGATGCTTGTGCCCTACGACCAACATTTAGTCATGGTTGCTTGTGCCTTGGGGCCAACATTTATTCATGTTATTGACAAGTGTTTCTAGTTGTGGCCTGTACATATCTTTGGTCTTCAAGCATGTCCATATCGTCCAAGTATATCTGTGTGTTCCAAGTACATGAAGTACTTCCATATGTTTGAAAGTACATGATGTACATCCATATGTTTGAAAGTACATGATGTACATCCATATGTTTGAAAGTACATGATGTACATCCATATGTTGCAAGGTACTAGCCCCACTTGTGAGCTTGTGCATCTTATCTTTCCCCATATCTATGGTGTCATTTGCTCATCTGTTGGCAACATCTCAATGCCTTTTCTTTGACCGATGTCCTTGTTCTTGATGGGACATCTTCATGGCCTGTCACATGTGTTAGATAAAATAAATGCATACTTACCTCTCTTGAAAAAACTAGACACAAGCTAGTCAACAAACAAGTATGCATCATCCACATCTACTGGGCATTCTAGGTACTAGCCAGGTCTCGTCTCTGGAGCCCAGTGGACTATCACATGCCATAAATCCAAGGATTGTCCACGCATCAAAAACAGCACACAAAATCAAATAAATTCAAACATGCATCCGTATGCAATGCACAAGTAATGATCCTCCTATTCATGGATTGTCCTGTCTGGTTTCATTGAAACCGTGCTGAGCCATCTGGTCACTAGGACTGCTCAGGCTTTTCCTCAAGGTCATCTGGTTACTAGGATCACTCGCGAGTTCATTAATAGTCATCTGGGCCATCTGGTCACATTGACCGCCCGACTATGAAATCCAATAGTCATCTGGGTCATGTGCTCGCAATGATCACCCGACTGTAAAATCCAATACAGTCATTTGGGCCATCTGGTCGCAGTGACTGCCCGACTACGAAATCCAATATAGTCATCTGGGCCATCTCGTCTCGCAATGACTGCCCGACTATGAAGTCCAATATATCTAGCATCGTTTTGCCATCCAACCAATGGGTCATCTGGCATCGTTACCTCCCATATACAAATCTCGTTCTAACATCATTGTTGCCATCCATATACAAATCTTGCTCCTTGGGCTATCGCGGGCATCGTTGCCATTAGGAAAAATTTGGACTCACTTTTGGGCCTTTTAAGCTCTTTGAGATTCTAGGGAATATTCCATAAGGACCAATGAGGGTGAGGCTTCCGTTACGGAACTTTTGAGGTTACTTTTTGGTGAGGAGGCCATAACTTGATCTTAAAAACTCAAAATTTATCGGAGGTTGGTGCGTTAGAATCCTCTCATCAAGATCTTTCCAATGATATGTTACATGATATAGTTTTGAGGTACTATGGATAGAGTTTTCCACGATCCCCCTCTTCGTAATAGAATGATGACTTGGCAATTTCTTAGTCCACATTTTCCCTAATGCACCCAAACTAGAGCATGTCCAAATAACCATTATAAGCATAATAATGATCAATTCCAGTTTAATATATATATAGTAAAGAGGGCTAGATGTATGATCCCTCCCTCTTGAATCTGTCTTGATCACAAGACATCCAGATCTGTACTTCAAATACATCTCGGCCAGCCACTTCCTCAATGCTCATAAGCTTGAAGTATATCTGAGTAGTCCTTGAAGTCCTTCCTTGGCATCCATTTCCCATCCAATAGCGAATAATTCTCAAAGTCCAAGATAAACTTTTTAACCTCTATCTTTCCTCTTTTTCTCACAGAATGAAACACAATCTGTTCTGGCTCTTCCACCCATGGTGGATTCTTCAAAACAAGTTCCTTTGGGGATAACCAGTACATGGTTTCAATAAACTGTTACGAAAAACATTATATATCCTCCAATGATTTGAAAGGTCCAACCGATGACATACATGGTTGATCTTCTTGGTATCCTGGAAAGGTCCATATACCATCATCCCCTGACTTTGGCAATCCAAAGATAAAATCCATAGCAATATTCTCCCATAGATCATTCAATGGGTGCAATAATCCTACTGGTGTTTGTCGATCAAACTTTTGACAAAGAAAACATTCTCGAATCATAAAGCTCAATGTCTTTCTCATACTAGGCCAATAAAAATAGCTCTCCAAAGCTTGAAGTGTAGTCAGGGTGTCTCTATGCCCCATGTATGGAGAAGCAGTGCACTCTTCCATTACTTTGGTCTCAATTCCGTGTGTTACACATGACCTGGGTTTGTATTATAAGACCCTTCTTGATGACATAAAAGTCATCAAATTTCTATTTTGCAATCTGTTCCAAAACATCTTTGAAATCCTCTTTGGTAGCATAAGGATCCTTCATCAAAGTGGAATCCATATGGTAACCCATAGAAACCACATGGCTCAAGGGTCTCCGAGATAATGCATCTACTTCCTTGTTGGCTTTGACATTCAATGGCCACAACATTGTCTTCTTGGTTCAAGACTGCGCCAATGCAATCTCGTCATGTTCAACCACAAAAAAAGGTCTAGAATATCCAACACTGGTCCTTTGCTAACATAAAGTCTCAATGCTTCAAAAGGGTTTTGTTTCAGCTTTGGTCCACAAAGATTCCATTTCTTTATTTATCGAAATATGCAATGGGCTAAACACCACTGCAAACCATTTGTCGATCTTCCTGGCATGATGTCAATAGAAAGGCAGTGTGACAAGAAAGGAGAAATGCCAAATACAAGAGATTGCTCCAGCTGGAACAAGAGGTAAACAAAGACAACCTCTCCCTTCAACCCTCTGTGCTGTAAGCTAGAGCGGATGTGAGAAGAGAAGAGGAGATACAAAGTCACCCCATCTTGTTGAGAGCTTTGATAGCCCAAGCCCATCTACATCTTCATCTATGGCAGTACATCATGAGCTTGAGAGGGGCTGTTGAGATTCAAGCTCAATGTCGGTATGTGCTAGTTGTGCTATGTGCTAGCATGTTAGGTAGGAACATGTGTGAGACATAAATGACCGCGTCTAGCTGGTCATAGTGTGTGGACATTAGCTAGGGTTAGTAGTGTATGGACACAACACATAGTGTGTCTTGTGTATTATGGATTATGGCTTTATGCATTATGTGAGAAGGGAGATGGCTTCCCTCTATGGTTAGGGTTTGCAATATATATTAGGGTTTGCTCCTGTGTGTGTGTCTTCTCTCCCTCTACCTGTTTTTCATCATGGTATCAGAGCTTGGTGCTCTCTATTAGGGTTTATGAGTGAGTGAGAGAAGAGGGAGAAGAAGCTGTGAAGAAAAGCTGTGAAGCTTGCCATTGATGCTGTGAAGCTTGGAGCACACCAATTTCCATCAGATCCGAGAGCTTGGCCTACCGGGTAAGGTCTACTAAACACCCTTGAGCAGATTGCAGGTGATTCAAGCAGAAACAAAGCAAATTAGGGTTTCCCAAAGGAAAGGAAAATTCTAGTTTTTTGGAAGCTTTCCATTAGAGCTTGGAAGCGGTGATGTATGGTGAAAATAGATGCAAATCTGGCAAAGAAACATGTATGTGACAAGGATGAATGTATTGGCAACTCATGTACAAGCCCTACAACTGATTTTGGAGCAAATATGATGCATTTGAGTGATTGAAAATCACTGGTTTTGAAGCTCTCACAAAACAGAGAAAAAGAGGTTAACTTTTGATGAAATTAAACCAAGTTTTTGGCAAAAATCATACCATTGATGGGATGTACACATGCCTGGGAGTGTTGGGCATCTAAATGCAACATCAATTATCATTATAATCTCTCCAAATCCCTTTAGGAGAGCAGGCGGCGCAGCCTGGTATGCAAAAACAGAGCATTTTTTTATCTATTTGCTAAGTGGAGGCCACAAATCCACTCTTGTGCTTGATAAATTCCAAAATTGCCTTAGCAATTGGTTGATACATACACCTAAGAAGGATTCTACTTCGGTCTCGATACTTGTTGTAGATGTAGAGGAGGTACCACATTTTTCGGAGCCATCTATGGTTCTATCTCTTGAGGGCTTCTCTCTAGATTGATCTTGGTGTTTCGTCTTCGATATCTTCTCGATCTTTTCGTGGCTTCTTTCGAAGTCCTTCTCGGTATTCAGATGTATCGTATCTTCACGAGCTTTATGCCTTTTATGACTTTTCTCAACCAAGATATGTATGAACCGCCAAGAAAAAAACAATTCCCACTAGTGGATTGCCTGGTATCATAATCACCAGCCCAATTTGAATAATTGTATGCATAAAGCTGCAAGCTACCCCTCTTGGGATAGAACAAACCAAGATCCAGGGTACCCTGAAGATAACGAAAAATACGTTTGACTTCTTGCCAATGCTTTGTGCCTGGGCTATGCATGAATTTTCTCAATGACACCCCAAAAAATATGTCAGACCTCGTGTGACACAAGTAAATGAGGCATCCCAGTGCCTAGCGATAAATGCTGGCCTCAAAAGGCTCACCAATATCATGCATAGTAAGCCATATACTTGGTTCTACTAGAGTAGAAATCGGCTTACATTCTTCCATGTGAAACCTTTTTAGCAAACTTTTTATGTACTTAGTTTGTTTCATAACAATGCCATCATCTCTATGCATAAAATGTATGCCAAGATAGTAGTGTAAAGAACATATCAAATTCAACTTTCAAATCAGCCTTGAAATTTGAAATCTGTTCTGTGGTAGTCCCTGTTATGAGCATGCCATCTACATACAAGATGACTATGAGAATATCAGCACCAGTTTTCTTCACATACAATGTGCTTTCACAGTTGGACTATTAACATAACTCTCGCTATTTAGATGAGCATGTATTTTATCATACCAAGCTCTTGGAGCTTGCTTCAACCCATACAATGCTTTCTGTAACTTGCATACTTTATTTCCTCATCAGGAACTACAAAACTAATGGGCTGATTTACATATACTTCCTCCTGTAAATCCCCATTTAATAATGCAGTTTTGATGTCCAACCAATGATTTTATATTCACATGATCACAATTTTTTTTTTTGTTAATAACATGTGTTAACATGTTATTAACATGTTGACATGTTAACATGTTCCAAAAAAGCCGGTGGGAGGTTCCCTGATAACCGGCTAAAATCCCGCCGGGATTTTGCATTACTCGGCGGTCCCTCCAGGAAAATTATAACCCCGGCGGGTCCCGTCGGGGTCGTCATCTAGCCCGGCGGGCTACAATTTTCTATATATATGGGCCCGGGGGGCCCTTTGGGAGTTCATTGCTGACAGTATACACAGGTAATGAGAGTTGTGGGTGTGTATGTTTGTGTGGGTGTGTGTTCATGCGGGCAGCCGTCCATTGTCGCAAATGCGCGGCAAGATGTGGGTGGTCCACCACACGAGGGGTGTGTGTGTAAGGCCAATCTTTGGAATGGTGCTTACCCTTGGGCACTTAGTCGGTAACGCGGCTGGTCTGTGTCCTATAGTAAGTATGGCACGCCGTAGCGAGACTAGTCGGTAACGCGGCAAGCATAGTATCATTATGGTGATGTCACCTTCCCTTCCCTTCCCTTTGTCAAATGTGGGCATATGGTCGGTAACGCGGCCAGTGTATGTCCGTATCCTATTCGTATTCCCATAGAATCGGGCAGTATTTTGTCGTTAACGCGGCAAGTTGGTGTCGTCCGCTAGTGCATATATTGTTTTTCGCATATTACGACATTTGATCGTTAACGCGGTCGAAAAAATGTCATAAATTTGCTTGCATATTACGGCATGTGATCGTTAACGCGGTCGAAAAAATGTCATAAATTTGCTTGATTTGGCTGTATTGTTTTTATTGTGTGTCATCCATGCGATACTTGGTTGGTAATGTGGCATGAGTATTTCATGGATCAAAGTTTACATCATATTGTCTTTACGTTTAATTTCATAATATCGTAACTCGAAAAAATGAATATCTCTCTCTCTTCCTCCCTCCCTCTCTCTCTCTCATGATACACTTCACAACTCTCTCTCTCTCTCTCTCTCTCATGATACACTTCACAACACGATAGATGTGTAGATGAGGATTTCTTTTTTTTTTCTCTTAAAATATACATAATCCCTAATAAATTCTTTTTTCTCCCTCTATTTACTTAAAAAATAAAACAGTACATTATTTTCCTCTCTTTAGGAACTCACAAAAATATTGAAAATGTCATCTAATGTTTCTTCTCTCTATCTGTCACAACTCTCTCTCTTCCTCTCCCCATCTCTCTCTCTCTCTCTCTCTCTCTCTCTCTCTCTCTCATGATACACTTCACAATTCTCTCTCTCTCTCTCTCTCTCTCTCTCTCTCTCTCTCATGATACACTTCACAACTCTCTGTCTCTCTCTCTCTCGCTCTCTCTGTCTCTCTGTCACAATAGGTGTGTAGATGAGGAGTGCTTTAGGAATACAAAACATTATTTTCCTCTCTTTAGGAACTCACAAAACTATTAAAAATATCATCTAATGTCCCCTCTCTCTCTATCTGTCACACCTCTCTCTCTTCCTCCCTCTCTCTCTCTCTCTCTCTCTCTCATAATACCCTTCACAACTCTCTACTGTCACACCTCTCTCTCTTCCTCCCCCTCTCTCTCTCTCTCTCTCTCATAATACCCTTCACAACTCTCTCTCTCTCTCTCTCTCTCTCTGCACGGTAGGTGTGTAGATGAGGAGTGCAACATGTATACACTTGATAAGTAATGATGCACTTGTTGCGGTTGTCTCACGTTCGATAATGTATTGCATGATGTTGAGTTCAGTAATATTGTTTGATATTCCGTTTTTGTTTGATCATTGATAAGTAATGATACACTTGTTGCGGTTGTCTCACGTTTGATGATGCATTGGATGATGTTGATTTTAGTAATATTATTTGATATTCTGTTTTTGTTTGATCATTGATAATAAGTAATGATACACTTGTTGTTGTTCTCTCACGTTTGCTTGATGTTGATTTCAATAATGTTGTTTAATATTCTTTTTTTGTGTTTAGTGATATTTGCTAGATTTACGAAGACGACCAACATGCTTTCCCCTGAAGAGCGTAAAATCGTTCTACGAGCAATTCGCATTGAAGCAGTCATCACAGTGTCACAATATGCAGATGACGTCGTCAAGAAGATCAATGAGTCCGAGATACTCATGCGAGATCTATTAGAGCAGATATGGAAAAATGCACGCGTCAACTTCGAAGCGGAGGCAACGCTGAGTTGCTTGATAGACAAAAGATAGCAGACTTCAACCATCAACATATAACACGAACTATTTTGGGGAGCATGCGTGTAGCATGTAATGATCTTAGAGATGTTGCCCCGCCTGAAGCTAATATGCATCGTCTACAGTTATGGGACGCTGTATGGAGTGAGCAAAGAGCCAAGAGCAAGCGCATGAAGGCGCTGGATCCAGAATCACTCCCCAAAAGAGTGCGCATTGCCCAGGACGTCGCTGCAACGTCCAGCCAGGCAGATGCGAGTGGGACAGGTGCCATTAATCGTACAATCTACAATTCTATGTGCACACACCTCATTGGCGTCCCGCACGAGGCTCTGCTCGAAGGGTGAACAATAGGCTCTGGTGTTTTTGGCACAGTAAAAGAGTATACAGTTAGAGGTATATCATTTTTGCCAGAGCACATTACTTTTTGTGGAAAGCACTACAAAGGAGAAGGCAGCGCCAAGTTCGAGAGCTTCCAAGCAGAGCAGGGCATGCAGGTTCTACACCCATCAATTGTCAGGTGTATTGCCTTCACAAAAGAATCTCCTTGGATCACTATTTTCCCATACTATAATGGTGGCTCGCTTGGTGATACTCTTCTGATGGTCCCCTTCAGATTCAGTGAGTTCACCAGAGCAATTTTTCGTTTGGATCGAGGATGGAGACAACCCCTACCCGATAATATTCCTTTAAGTCATCTAGAACTTTCTAAAATAAAACAAATAGTAATAACCATGCCACATATTATGCATGCCCTGGTGGAAGGCCTAGCGGCAACACATTTGGCAGGAATTGTACATACCGACCTATATCCATTCAATGTAGTGTTGGATTTTACAAAAGAGTTGAAGCCACGCGTAGGTATTATCGATTGGGGGTTACTACTGAGAGCGCCCAAAAAACGGGTGTCTCTCAATTTTGTATTTGAAGCAGACAAGAACCCTGAGAAGGTGGCACAGGCAGTCTCCTACGCAGACAGAGAGTGAAATAAACGGTCGTGGATAGCCTCGGAACTTTATGATCCATTTTTGGCAGATGCATACACTCCTGCATCTGATGTTTTTGCTTTAGGGTATTTATTACAAACTTTATATGACTTTTGGCAGAAAGTACAAGAGTTGTGGATAGACAATAGTTCCTATGACAAAGTTACCATGGATACTATTATTTATAGAGTCAAAAATTGGATGTGTCTGCCTAATCGCGACGAGCAAAAATCTGTTTTGCAAGTAATGGAATTTTTTAGATCACTAAATACTGATCCAACGAGGGCACAACGTCCTCTTGTAGAGCTATCGGTGTCATTCACCCCAATTTTGTAAAGATACAGTATCAGGAGACTAAGTTTCAAGAATGGCACTTTGTTTGTCTCTCTTTAAAATTTGATATGTGCCCATTGTTTAAAATATTATCTCATTGAGTCTTTGCAATATCTCTCTCCTCTTGTGGTGTTTAATTTATGTTTTCTCTTCAAAATTTGATGTGCGCACATTGTTTGAAGTATTTTTTGAGTCAAGTGGATATTTCTCATTGAGTCTTTGCAATACATATCTCATCTCGTGGTGTTAAACTTTAAGTTTTTGAGGATAATGGTCAATTTATCTTACGTTGATCTTTACAGTTCATTAAAATCCTAAAGTCATTTACGTTCATGCAGATATGGCAGAAGCGCAAGCAAACGAGCAACAAGAGTTAGCCAAGAAGGCATATGAGCGAATGAAGGCCCTTGCACATGGACTGACAGCCCACGAAGCTACGAGAACAGCATGCAGGTTGTCGAAATGGACAAATCCTACTTATGCCCAATGGAAAGACATAAATAAACGCGTAACCACAGAGATGATCATGACGTCTAGATGGCGAGATTAAGAAGGGAAGATGGAAGGTTTCATGTTGCACTCATAATGATATCAAAATTAATGCCGAGCGCATTTTCTTGGAGGTGTACGGTCGTCCTCTCCATAACGCCGACGCTCCACTCTATTTTGCTAAGATGCTATATGCACAATTTATCCTAGAAGCTCCAGTGGACTTCGCCTCCAGAGAGGCCACTGTCAACACCCACGACATACGTGAAGAGACAGTGACATTCACAAGGGAGGAACTTGCTCTCATGGTGGAGGGCGCTGGATTGGAGTTAAACAAGGTCAAAGAAAGCTTAGGGGCACAGCTCTAGCAGAGAAGGAGAAAGAAGCTGTGCGATTATCTCAAGCGTCAACTCCTCCCCCGGCCAATAGAGGGATTCAAGAGCAGCTCACAAAGATCAGCCAAGATGTACAAACCATCTCTTCACGTATTGGTCCTGTGCGCCAAGGGAACCACATCTCTCATTTTTTGATACATCCTGATCTTGTGGGAGTTTCTGCTGAGGCTACTAGTTCCTCCACCCCCCAATGTCCTGTATGTTACAAAGTATTCGATGGGTGGAGCGGCCAGTATATACTACCCTGTGGACACTACTACCACTTAATATGTTTAGTGAGGCAAATGCAAAATATTTCCACATGTGCATTGTGCAGTATCCCAATAAATCAAGGTATTTATACAGTGTTCGGCATGGCTAGCGAATATAAACCACCAGGACCTTTAGATGCAACTCCTAGTGCAATTCGCAATTTATTTCAAGATGAAAGCTAAGAAAGACATAAATCCTACTTTTGTATTGATAATTTCTCCAAATACAATCATTTGTACAAGTACTTTTTATGAAATTAATGAAATGACTTCTTCCTCTATGTCAGTATCTTGCTCCAAAATTCTTTCACCATTTACCTTCTCGTCTTCTAAATTAAGCTCATCTAAGTCAATGTCCAAATTGTCTTCTATCTCAAGGGTAGTGCACGACGTGCGTCCAACATCAAAGTTCCCGTCTACTACATCATCACAACCGTACATCCATCTGGGCATATCTTCTTCATACTCTTCGCTTTCAATGTCTCGCAAGATCTTTTCATTGCAATACATGTAAACAAGTTTATCTGCTCGATCTACAAGAAGTCGATTGCGAATAGTACTGTGAATATATTTGTACATGCTCCAGTTTCTTTCTGAGCCTGAGTTTGAAGAGCACTGACTTAGAACCTTCATCGCAAGGTTGCGCAATAAATCATAATGCTCACCACAATTAATCATCCACCACTTCCATGCAGGTTGCTCTTCAGCCATTTGTTGAACAAGGGAGTTGGAAAATAAACCCTCTTTCAATTGAAATGAGGTCATCTCCTTTATGCACTTTACACGATCATCAACATTATTATAAAAAGTGTTTACCACTTTATAAAAATCTTGCACCACCTCAACGTTGGACATCAAATCCATATTCCAATATTCAGGATCCAACATGTAAGCAGCACTGTGTAGTGGTGAATGCGCTCCAATCCATCTAGCATGAAAGTACTTCAATAGAACTTTTCTTTGTCTACTAGAGAATGGTACACGCCATTGCTTTTCCACCACTGAATGCTCTAATTTCTCAGGACACTCCAAACTCCGCTGGACAGTCCACCATTGCATCCACGCTTTCCCGAGATTAGGCGCTCTTTGATCAAGACTTCGTACGGCATACATAACAGGCATCATTACATGGTATGCATCCATCACACTATTCCACCAACTTCTTCTCGTAAGCGCTACCTTCAAGACTTTGATTTTCTCTTTCACTTTTTCAAGTTGAGTGCTCTCCCAGTCATGAAATGCCATGCATGTAAATGTTTCGCAAACTGCATCTTTATTTTGAAGAAGAGACTCAAAAGTGTAAAAGTGAGTGCAAAACCTAGTCTCCGCCGGAAGCTTTAACATAACTGACATGCGAGGTCGAAAAATATCTAACACTCTCTCTCTCTTGAGCATGAATCTCACAATCTGGCGAGCAGTGTTGATGATTGAGGCAAACCATTTGGTATCATCACTTTTATACCAATCTTTTAATACAAGATTCAAACTATGAGTATTACAGCCTACCGGAAAAACATGTGGATACTGTTGCTTTAGGATTTTGGATACATTCTTGCAATTCTTTATATTGTCCATGACGATTTGGACTACATTTTTGGCACCCACTTCCTCTATCACAGAGCCAATGACTTGAGCAATGTAAGCCCCAGTTTTGATTGAACCAGCAGAATCCACGACACGGATGAAAGTCTGGGTGAAATAACCATTATATTAATTAATGATTTTCTTTGTACATTAGACCATCCATCACTTACTATACTACATCCAGAAAGCTCTATATTGCTAAGAATTATTCTTTGTACACGTTCTTTTACTTGTGCATAACATTTCTCTAATAGATCATTTCGCATAGCATGGTAAGTAGGCGGTGAAAACCCTGGTCCAATCTCACCAATTTTCTTCCATGCTCTCTTCCACCAATGCTCACTGTCCACCATCATCATAGCACTCCCAGAAAAGTAAATCGCTTCATCAAGGGCGAGTTGTGCATCATCGAGACGACCTTGACGTAGGCTTTCTTGCAATGAAGTTTGACGCATGGGTATATTTCCTACGTCAAAGTTTCGCTTGCAGGAAGATGCACTGGGTAGATTACTTTCTGGTTGCACATTGACATTCGAAGTACAAGCAGGCGATGTAGCAGGAGTTTGATGATTAGAACAACAGTGTTCTTGCTGCCTTGATACATTAACGGTAGGAGTGTAATGTTTTCTTGAATCTTTCTTTTGAATTTCTTCTCTTATGCGTTTGGCCACTGCAGGTGCAGAGGGGTGGGTACATGACTTTTTCTTCGATCCGCCTAAAAAGTGTTCTCTTAGTCGAGGCGCCCAACCTGATTTTACTGCATGGCATAGGTTACACTCCCAATCTATGAATCGATCACCAACGTTAATTGCATATTGCCACTCTATCCCAGGTGCCTTTTTTTTCCTACTATTTGGAATTTGGACTCTATTGGAGGTATCATTGGATCCAACATTGTCCTCCATCTCAACAAAAAACCTATTCAACCAAGCATATAACAATGAATACACAAATGAAAAAACAACAAAGTCACTCACGTATTACAAAACATACATTAGCAGACAAACTACTTCGAAACTATCTTGACAAACACAAAAGATCATCATATAACACAAAACTACTTCGAAACTATCTTGCAAGGTCTGACTAGAAAACTACTTCGAAACTATCATGCACATTGCACCCCCAATGAAGGATGCCTTTTGTACCCAATTAAGGATACTTTATACAATCAAAGATCTATGCTTGCCCAATACTCTAGTATAGGACAATAGACCTTCTCTAACATTCACAAAGAAAATCAAAGATCTATGCTTGCCCAATACTCTAGTATAGGACAATAGACCCTTGTCTACTCTAAACTATATCAAGTATCAAGAACCAATACAAGCCCCTAAGCAGGACTCTTGGCTCTATCAAACCATTCATAAAGCAGAATGAGGTAGATTACCTACGTAGCTCAAATGCAAAGCTGAATGACTCCAACTTTGTCCCTAAATCTCCGCAAGTATTAGCTACGAACCACACCCTGCCCCCAATTCAAAGAACTAAGGACAAGTGGCTCAATAGCCTTAGGAGTGCCTACAAGGAAAGACGACAGCCCCTAAGATAAGGACGTTCTTCCCAAGAGGATACTTCTAGCAACTCGAGAGCTCTACAAGTACTTTGAGGAGAGATATCACGCCCCCAAAACAAGGACTATCTCCCCAAAAGTTCCACGATGGGTGTCGGGCAGTGTTTATAAACAGAACATAACCCCGTCGGGGTTCTTTTGTTTTCTCGGCAGGCCCGCCGGGATTTCTAATATCTCGGCGGGTCCGCCGGGAAAACAAAAAGCCCGGAGGTGTTACGGGACTAGTGGGTTCTGGCAGGTCATTGCTCAAGTCATGTGAATATACAATGTGATCACAAGTTTTAATATGTTAACAACAGGTTTTGTTAACGTGATCACGAAATTGTGAAGACATTAATGAAATCCCTGTGTCCAACTGATGCACTTTCCGTTCTTTATGTGCACCAATGCAATCATTGATCGAATTGTAGTCATCCTCGAAGTAGGAGCAAAGTCTCCTCATAAATTATTCCCTTTTTCTAAGAATAGCCTTTAGCCACAAGTTTTGCTTTGTACCTGTCAACAGTACCATCAGACTTCCTTTTGACTTTGTACACCCACTTTGTTCCAATGGCATTCTTGCCTTTCAGCAAGTCCACAAGATCCCAAGTATTGTTCTTCATGATAGAAGAGATTTCATTCTACATGGCTTGCACCCACCAGTGCTCATTCTCATGTGCTTCTTCATAAGAAGAAGGCTCTTCTTTTGAATCAAAGAGACCACCCATGGCTAATGCAGACTCCCCATGATGCATATTCACAATGCATGGTTGGAACTAGCCCTTGTTTTACCTGTTAGACGAGCTGTAAGTTTGCTATCTTGCAAAGTTTTCAACAACCATCTTGGCACCAATTTGGCTATGTCTATGGGTGTTTGCTCTTCCCTGGCAAGATCTTCAACTTCTTCCATAAGAGGGGACTGAATTGCTAGCTGTTCCACGTGTTCTACATGAGGATTTCCCTATGTAGGGGCTAGCTGATTTGAATCCCCCCTAATTGCAATGGGTAATATCTCATCAAACATGTCATGTATGCATGTATCATGACTTTTACACAAGTTGTACATAGGGTGAACTGAATTTTCAACAAATACCACATCTCTACTGATGACAAAAATATGGCGTGTTGCTAGATTATAAAGACGGTATCCTTTGCTCTCATTGCTGTAGCCCACAAAAATGCATTTTATTGCTTTATCATCTAGCTTTGTTCTGAGTTGTTCTGGCACATGTGCAAGTTGTTCTGGCACATGTGCATATGTCAAACACCCAAATGTAGGCATATAATCCACTTTTGGCTTTCGGCTGTACCAAGCCTCAAATGGTGTTATGGTTTTCAAAGCTTTTTTTGGACACCTATTCAACACATGAGTGCACACATATTTTCCATCCAAAAATTGTGAGGCAACTTCTGTGCTTTCACCATGCATCTTGCCATCTCCATGAGAGATCTATTTTTCCTCTCAGCTACACCATTCTGTTGTGGTGTATAAGGCACAGTACATTGGTGTTTGATGCCCTTTTGAAGCATATAATCCTTGAATGCATTTGACATGTAGTCTACACCTCTATCTGAACGGAGTGTTTGGACTTTAATCCACATATTTTCAACCATTGCTACAAAGTGTCGAAAGCATGTAAACACTTCTACTTTTTCTTTCAAGGGGTAAACCTAAGCAAACCTGGAGTAGTCATTGAAACCAGCCTTCAGAAACTTGATGGTGGGTGGTGAAACAAACACTCGCACACAAAACACTTCAACATCTTTGAGGACCTAAAAAATGAAAATAAACAGGTGGAGCTAGAGTGCTCCTACAAATTGACGGACACCGATTGGCCCCAAAATGCAGTGGCGCCCCTTGCGGTATTTCTTTAATTACTTGATGTCGGCGTAGCCCTTGTACAATTCCCAAGAAGATGCCTCCTTGCTTCACGTGGAGGAGATCTCCTTGAGCTTTCACCCCGTTTGTGTTGTGGTGAAACAAGAGCCTTGGTCCCTATTTATACAAGTTTGGGGGCAAAAAGCTATGCTTTTCCCCCTT
Organism: Cibotium barometz; assembly: GCF_041138505.1. Taxonomy (NCBI): domain Eukaryota; kingdom Viridiplantae; phylum Streptophyta; class Polypodiopsida; order Cyatheales; family Cibotiaceae; genus Cibotium; species Cibotium barometz. The sequence goes on from NC_141087.1 coordinate 44,700,020, forward strand.
AGAGAAAAAAAAACTATTGCAAAGGCTTTTTTTCAAAAGAACTCCTCGAATAGCCTTTTTCTCTCTCTCTTTTTTTTAATGAAAAAAATCATCGCAAACAATTAGCGTTCGAAAAATCAACGTGTGCACGATTTTGGGCTACCCGGTGCTTTTCTCCATCGCTTTTCCTTGCATTTTGCTATTGCCTGGCGCTTTCGCTCTGTTGCCCATTGCTTTGCCTCTCTCTCTCTCTCTCTTGCTTGTGTGTGCCTGTAAGACTACAGCGCCTATGCTTGTGCAGCCAGCTGCCAAGTGCATCTGTAGTCAGCCATGTCAACTGTCTTGTGCTTCTTGTAGCCAGGTGTACCACACACATGTGCGCTTCTTGCAGCCACATGTACCACGTCAACTGCCTACCACGTGTTAGCTGTTGAGACTGGGCTAACCCACAAACAATCTTGAGAGAGAACTACTACACCTGTAGCAAGGTAAGAGAAAAACACATATCTATATGCACATGAACATGCACACACATGCATCTACACACGTGTACAAACTTACACATGCTTATACAGGGTTAAGCATGATCAGTGAATGCTAAACATGATTAAACATAATCATGATGCTTAAGAAAAACAGGTAAAATACTCAGTCTTGTAACATACCCCCTCTTAAAACAAACCAATCTTCCTCAATTGTTCATATTCAAAGGATCTGAAACAAAACCTAAGAGAGCAACGAGAAAGCTATGTCCTACCAATTGAAACAAAACATCTGAATAACATAAATCAAGAGCATCCACCTCGTTAATAGTCATGCCCCCCTGGATGCTTTACCTACTTTGCTCATGGACATCCCACAGGACCCATGATCAGTAGTACATCATGAACATGAGTGAACAGTGATGCATATCAAATGAAAGTCTAGAATAGACATCCCCATTTTCTCAAAAGATTCGTATATCCATGAATCAAACCAACTCTAGGACTGCTCGCAAAACTTATGCCCTTTGAACATAGAGTCTCGAAGTGTTAGCTCAGGTTGTCGCAGACTTTCAGCTCAACCAAATGATGCCATTACAAAGGATGCCCTTCATAGAGTCTCGAAGTGTTAGCTCAGGTTGCCGTAGACTTTCAGCTCAACCAAATGACGCCATTACAAAGGAGATCATCTCCACAAATAGCATCATCTCAATATCCAATTGACCAACACTTGGTCAAGAACAACCAGAACCATATGACAAAGATCAACATCCCAATCTTCCTCAATCATACTTTAGTTCCAAAGGCAAAAACCATCCATAGTTGCAGTAATAGTTCATGGTGCGGCCGACTGTGAACCATACCCAAGTGTACCATCTCAAGTGAGTAGTACATAATATCATAGAAGTCCCATAAGCAAATGTACTGTCAGCTATCAGTACCTTTGGGTGAATACAAAGATGTCACCAAGCGACTCCTAGATGACAACTGAGCCTGTCTGTAACAAGGGAGTGGAGGTGCTACCCCCCTCTTGAGAATCAGGCAATGCTCCAGACCCCAGTTCTGATGAACCTAAATGAGCCATAGCAAGAGTGGGGGCTCCAACTCAAAGGCATCAAGATAAAGCTGCAATACCTACTGCTAAGTCTCCCTCCTCCATCCACTTCGCATCCATTGGTGAACAGTTCTTGAACTTCATAAGATATCCATGGGAAACTTTACCTTGTATCTTTCTTTCCTTATGTGCCAGTATCTGCTTGGGAATAAGAACCTCATCAAGTTCCTCCACTTCCATCTGCTGAGCCTCATCTGATACATCCTCAGGTACCCAAATTTTGCTTTCACTACTCCACCCAAGTGGTAAGCACAAGTCCCCGATGAAGCATAGTAGATCACCACTACTAAACATAGAAAGAAACTATCTTTCGAACCATGATGCCTCCTTGAAGATACCACTAGTGACGAAGTGCTGAAAACCATAGCCTTCAACCCATCTTTTGCACCATAGCACTTCAACTACTTCTTGTCCTTGGTGTCTTTTCTCCTGAGCTTCATCTTTAGCTTTTGCTCTTCACCTCATACAGGCAAAGACACACAATCCTGCACTTCCTTTTCACTTTCCACATGTTGAAGCTTTTGACGTGACTCTTATAAAACAACCACGGGTGTAGCCTCCTTGAGAAAGTCGATGATATCCCGGCAATGGAACCATGAAACCGGCCTTCAAAAACTTGATGGGCGTTGAAACAAACACTTGCACACAAAACACTTCAACACCTTTGAGGACTTGAAAAAGGAAAATAAACAGGGGGAGCTAGCCCTGCAAATAGTACACGGACACTAATTGGCCCCAAAATGTAGTGGTGCCCCTTGCGGTATTTCTTTAATTACTTGATGTCAGCCCTTGTACAATTCCCGAGAGAAGATGCCTCCTTGCTTCTCGTGGAGGAGATCTCCTTGAGCTTTCACCCCGTTTGTGTTGTGGGGAAACAAGAGCCTTGGTCCCTAATTATACAAGTTTGGGGGCAAAAAGCTATGCTTTTCCCCCTTAGAGAAAAAAAAACTATTACAAGGGCTTTTTTCAAAAGAACTCTTTGAATATCCTTTTTCTCTCTCTCTCTTTTAAATAAAAAAAACATGGCGGTTAGCGTTTGAAAAATCAATGCGTGCGCGATTCTGGGCTGCCCGGTGCTTTTCTCCATCACTTTTCCTTACGTTTTGCTGTTTGCCTGGCGCTTTCGCTCTGCTACCCATCGCGTCGCCTCTCTCTCTCTCTTGCTTGTGTGTGCCCGTAAGACTGCAACGCATGTGCTTGTGCAGCCAGCCGTCAAGTGCATCTGCAATTAGCCACGTCAACTGCCTTGCGCTTCTCGTAGTAGCCAGGTGTACCACACACATGTGTGCTTCTTGCAGCCAGATGTACCACACACACGTGCGCTTCTTGTAGCTAGATGTACCACGTCAACTACCTGCCACCAGTGCCACATGTGCCATGTGTCAACTGCTGACTGGGCTGACCCACAAACAGTCTTGAGAGAGAACTGCTACACCTGCAGCAAGGTAAGAGAAAAACACATATATATATGCACATGAACATGCACACACATGTACACACACACACACCAAACATGTATCTGCATGTACAAACTTACACATGCATATACAGGATTAAACATGATCAGTGAATGCTAAATAGGATTAAACATAATCAGAGGTAAAATACGTAGTCCTGTGTGACAGTCATCAATGAATGTGACAAAATAAAGATGCTCCCTATGGATGGTGTCCACATTGGACCATATACATCGCTGTGTATGAGCTATAATTTACTTTCAGCTCTAACAGCTCCATCCTTGGGGAATGGTTTTCGATGCATCTTTCCCAAAATCCACCCCTCACATACATGTCTTGTTGGAGACTCAAGAGGTGGCATATTATCAACCATATGATGCTTTTGTAAAAGCATCAAACTCTGAAAATTTAGATGCCCAAAACAAGCATGCCAAAGCTTTGCTTCATGCATAGCAAGAGTGTGGGCAGCCACTATATGTGCATCACAAGTATGCTTGTCATAGCTATCCAGCTTATACAAGCCTTTGTATCGTGTTCCGGAAAAGAAGTGACTCTTGGGTCTTTCACCAAACACTTTCTATCTTCAAATTCAGCCTTTAAACCTTGGTTGTTTATGGCTGAGACGACGGAGAGCAGATTTTTCTTTATCCTTGGAACATATAACACTTTTGTCATACATATATTTGCACCATTGGCTACAACAAGTATGACATTGTCAATTCCCTTTATTGGATAAGTGGTATGACCTGCACATGATACAGTGCGTCCCTATTAGAAGTATAAACCAAGTGTTGAAATACATTTTTGCATGAAGTGATGTGGCTCGAAGCACCACTATCAAAATACCATGATACATCTTGTCTGTCAGATGCACTGTAAGACATATCATTCCGTGAAGCACTTGGTGTGTCACTAGTGCAGGTGACCAAAAACATGTACTCTTCGTGAATTACATTAGCCGATTCCTCTGCTTTGTCATTAGAAGAGTTTGCTACTGCATTTCCTACATCTTTCTTCTTCTCTTTTGCAATTTGCTTTCTACATTCATTGATGTAGTGGCTAGGCTTATGGCAGTAGTGACATTTGCCCTTCTTTTTTAGGCTTGTTTGCATCCCCTTTGTCAGACTTTTCACCACTAGAAGAGGGTTGGCCATGACGAGCCTTACTAGACTAGTGTCCCCCATGCTTAAAGCTCTTTGCTTTACCCTTATCCTTGGTTGTAAATGCCACTTGTCTCCACCATGGTTGCTAGATAGGTTTGCTCTTGTTTGCTCTTCCTGCAAGAGTAAACCCACTAGCTCTTCAAAAGTGATGGGATCAGCACCTCCTCTCATAGAGAGATTGAGAGAGGTGTAAAAGCCCAAATAGGAGGGTGGTAAAGAATTAAGAGTGTTGGTGACCAGCTGTCTGTCTCGGATAACCTTATTAATGTTGAGCAATTGTTCCTACAAATCTTTCACTTTGGTGAGATGAACTGACATGGAGTCACCCTCATCCATAGAAAGAAGATCCAATTGCGGCTCCAAGTAGGTAACTCTTGCCTCGTTGTGTACCTAATACATTGCTTCCAAAGTGTCCCATGCAAGCTTCGATGTCTTGCAGGATTGAATGTGTTGAGTAATAGACCTTTTCACTAAAAGAAGGACTATCAAGGACGTGGCATGTGCATCTCGAGAGTCCCATGTCTTCTGCTCTTGTAAGTTGTGTGGGAGCAAGTTCTACCTCAGGAGATCTTTGAGCACCTCCCCTTTGAGGCATTGCTAGCTGTATGGTAAGTGGGCATGTGTCCTCACCGCACACGATGCCGCAAAGCCCTTTAGATCATGAAACTCCATAGGGAGTAATTTGATCCATCCAACTTGTCCTCTTGGGGTGAGCACACCAAATACATTTGTTGCATTTTGAGCCATGTAGAGAAAATACACCTGCAAGCAAACCAAGCACCAATGTGCACTGCCAGGCAACCAAATGTCATGTGCAAACTTTTGCCTGCAACTTTAAGCAAGTATAAACCTGCACCAAATTGTCCAAGTATACTCAATGTGTATATATATGTGACAAATCACTGTTGTAATCCCTTGTTACATGCTCCAAACTGAAAAGCACCAATTTTTATGCACTGTTATTGCTTCAATGTGTAGTTAATTGCCCAATTTTCACAAAAGTCCCAAATTTTTGCAATTGAATAAGGCTCTATTGAGACTGATTCTGACCTCAATTTGAAAAACCCCCAAATTCCAAGCAAAGCAGAATGTTCAATTTTGGCAATTATGCATCAAATTGAGAAATCCGCAGATGGTGATTCCTGACATAGCCTTCAATTTTCCATGCAAAGGGGAATTTTGCCAAACCCCCAAATTTGTGTACCTGCACAGAAGACATAGGAGGAGGGCTGGCTAACGGGCATGAACTTGTGGAGGCCCACTGTAGACGAGGCTCGAGGCAGTGAATAGTTGAAGATAGCTTGCAGGGGCGGACAAAGTCTGGGAGCAAAAGGCTAGCGCGACAAAGCTGCAGAGGGCGACCAGGCGACAAACATCGAGCTGAAGGGCGAGGAGGTGCAGGTGAGGCGACGTTAGTTGGGGCTAAAGACATCATTAGGGCGGGCGGATGACGTGAGATGTAGACGGTAAGGAGTAACCGGTGAACGGATGGCAGACGGAACCATAGCTATCGTAAACTGGTGACAGAACAGGGCGAAAAAAAATTAAAATTTTGGTAGTTGCCATGTAAGGCACAGGTGGGGCTGAGCTCTACCAACTTCTTGCACCTCCTGTGGAGAATAGTAATGGCAATCCACTGTGCACGCCCCGAGACAATGACTCCTGAGCCAGTCTCACTACCGTGAGCAGCATAGCAGCTACTCTCACTGATAGATATACACACCCCTCCCTACGTCTCCCAGAGGGGCCGGAGGATGGGGACCATAAAGTGTGACTCTTACCTAGAAGAATCTTCCCACATCTGTGGGTGCGTCCCTCTGAGAGATGATGCTCCTGGAGGAAAAGAATGTCTATGGGCCCCCCCACTATGACACCTCATCTATGAAAGCACTGAGGGATGCAGTACTAACAGAATTTCCCTCCACTTGAAGAGTCTTGGGCAAGGTTTTAGACAGGGAATAATCACAATCCGTGCGGGGGCAAGGTGGGCACTAATCATGTCCTCCATGTGATGCCACCCTGTACGAGCGCACGCATATGAATACTCCGGACTCCATCTATCACAGTGGAGGTATCTGTAAGAGGGGGGAAGAGGTACCGTGACAGAAGTATGCGTGAATATAAAGAGCAACACCTCTAGAGACTAGAGACTACCATCTCCCCATCCTGGCCTCAACAATGGGCTGAACCTCCAAGCTCCATCCTAGCTAGAGCCTAAAAATGGGTGAGAATGTCGGTGATGCGAAGATTGTGGAGATGGTGTGGGAGAGCTCGACTGCTTGACCCTGGATAGAAGTTGCCACCAACTTAGGATCCCACTCTGTCCTCGGGAATCATCGCACCATTATCTGGTGTAGAGGGCATGGAGTGGTGAAAAACCACACATACCCGAACAAGGGTTATTGTCTCCTCAAACATGTCAGTCCCTTCCGTCGCGCGGCAGACATCGGAAGAAACTATAGTACACAGGCTATCCCAAGATCCTGGGGGACCCACCTGCGGACTCTAGCGAGAGAGCCCTCACCGAGAAGGCAGCAATGGTCATCTCTACCGGCTCCAAAAATCGAGGAATCAAGCGACGGATGGATCTTGCTGGCTATCTCCGCTTCGAGTCAGGGCTGCTGGGGGGTGCCAAGTGCTCTAGAGAGGTAGAGGGGGGGGGATTGCTTGGATGATGAAGGTGGGGCGGAGTGAACTGCGGTGGTGGGTATAGTCGGTGTCGAGGTTGGGGAAGGAGGAGAGGGAGGAGGTGGGGGAGGCAGCAAGGGAGGGCTGAGGGGCAGAGAGGTCGGGAGGGGTGTTGCTGTGATGGATCCATCGGAGAGAAAAGTTGTGGGGAAGGGCCCACTTGGGGGCTCAGAGAGGCTAACCAGCCTCTCAAAACACTAGGGGTTGGGGGGCGAACCTTGACGAGGAATCGGCCCCCATACTGGTGGGGACGAAAGGGCCCGCCGCTTTGGGATTGAAGAGGGTCACCAACGAGAAAATACTGAGATAAATGCTCGTAATGGTTCTCTGACAAAACCCAATCCTCCTGAGATCTACAAGCCTGGCGTGCACGGCGGCAATGCTCGGCATGGTGCTCGTCTACTGTTGCTGGCAGCTCAGGCGCACGGGCCAACCATCCGCACTCGCCGGCAGCTAGGTCACCCGAAGTCGGGACCTGGTGCTCTGCTACCTGAGGGCCTGCCTCTCTCTCTGCCCCTTGGTGAGGATCAGCTGGTGAGGATCAGCACGAGGACCGGGGGGAGGAACCATTGGAGGCGGTCTCCTGGATTGCCACACAGAGGGAAAGCTCTGGCTAAATGACCCATCTGTTTGCAAATGAAGCATTGGCCTAGAAGGCCTAAGTACTCCACGCGGTGCTGTATGGGGTCGCCCCAGAGGCTAGGAATAGATATAAAATGTGGTATAGACTCCGACGAGGCCACACAGATGTGGAGGGATGAAATCCCTGCTGCCCTCGTGAGGGCCGAGGCAGCGGTTTGAGGAGGACTCCATGACTCTCCCAATGGCGCTACCAATCACTAGGAGAAGAGGAAGATACTCCTTCCTAAGGCCTGGGAAGCAAACTGTCACTGGGAAGTTCGAAACGCTAGCCAATGTATCAAACATTGGATCAAAGCCGTGCTGCCACTGTGCAAATAAGGCATGTGCCGTATGTGTAATGCAAGGGGACTTAGCTGCATGACTCCATCTGACATCGATGGCGAGTCGAACTCCACCTCGTAGTATATGCTCCCAGAGGGTGAATATCAGTGATCTTTGCTTGTAAAAGATCCCGAGACGAGGCTGGCCCCGTAAAAGATCCCTGAGTTGTCCGCGTGTGACTATCAACAATTTTGGAGACTAGAGTGGAGGCCTCAAGTGAGGCAATAGTTGTGGGGTGAGAACATGAAGATCCACTTCGGAGAAGGACATGCAAGAAATGACAGATTCGGTCGGGGATGACAGAGCGGCTACCATGGAGTCCTCCTGAGGGTGAAGACTAGAATAGGCCAAGGCTTGCCAAATAAAGCTAAGAACCTAAAAGCCAAGAATCACTAACCTACATGGGAGGGGGGAGAGGAGAGAGGCAGAGAAACAAAAAAGGGGGATGGAAAGAAAAAAGAGGGGGGCGGCTTAGAGAAAAAAGGGGGGGTAGGCAAGAGATGGGGAGTCGGCCAGAAACAAAGGAAGAGGGGGGAGAGGGAGGCGTTGAGCAACTCAAAGAGGGGGAGGGGACAAAGGAGCGAATAGGGGGGCAGAAGAGTGAAAGGGGGTGGGACGCGTACTTTGTTACGTGGGATTTACATGCCAGTAATGTGTGGGACACACGGACGTTGTATGGAAAAACCAATGGCAGCATACTATTGCACATCATCACTTATAATAATAAGTGTGAACGGGTAACATTCGTGGGTGACGGTTGTAGGCCAAAGACCCAATGATGTGTAGCAACAAGGGGTTACCAAATGGGGACACACAGGGTGTGTGAGTATGGTGTGTAGCTCTGGGAAGATACACATTGGACGCTGGGGGGAAGATACACATTGGACGCTGGGGGGGGGGGGGGGGGTCACTGGTATATATAATGGTTAACATGGTATGCCAACTTCCAAGCTAGGTTTATTTTTGCTATTCTTGAGTTCATCTTCTTCTCTCTCATGTTTTTTTAATGAGGCTAGGTACACAGAACTTGCTTGCCTTGCATGGAGATCGTACAAGTGTAGCTATCACTGAAATACACGCTCCACCTTAGTTCCATCTATCAGCATACCAAAAGGTATGCCCAGATAAAAGCTTGCCAAATCATTTGGCACCATAGTCACGCAAGAAACGTTTGGAGGTTTTTTTCTTTTTTTGAGGTTTTTTAGGTTTTGTTTCAAAAGGTTTCGTCCCTCCGCTAAGGTTTCAAAAAATCAATAATTTCATAAAGTATAAATACTTAAAGAACTTATAGTAACCATCTAAACATAGTGTAATGATGAAAAAATGCTATCTTCTCACACATCTCGGGGAACTATCCTTATTTTGGTGAGGCATTATGGCAATTTTGGTTGATTAGATGCCACAAGTGATTTAATCAGGGACTCTTAAGAAATTGAAGAAGAGAAGGTAGAAATTGGAAAAGATTTAAGACATTGAAGGATGGTGTATGAAGAAAAAGGGGAAAGCAGAGAAGAGAAGAAAAGCAAGGGAGAAGAAGAGGAGTGAAGAAGGGATAGGAAGAAGAAGAGGAGAGAAGTAGAGAATGAAGAAAAGAGGGTGAAAGAAAGTAGCAAAAGATGGAAAAGGAAAGGAGGGAGGCAGGAGAAGAAGAGGTAGTAGAAGATGGAAAAGGAAAGGAGGGAGGCAGGAGAAGAAGAGGTAGTAGAAGATGGAAAAGGGAAGGAGGGAGGCAGGAGAAGAAGAGGGAAGGAAGGTGATGAAGATATGGAAGAAAATAAAAAATAAAAAAATCCCAAAAAAACAGGGGGGGAGGGAACCTGAAATTTGGGCTAAATTTCCATATTGGAGAGGTTTCGAGGTTTTTACCATTTCGAAGTTTTGAGGTTTCGAGGTTTCGAAAGCTAGAAACAGGTTTTTTTGTTACTATGCTTGGCACCAGATCTAGTATGGCGCCTCTCAAAGGTTACCCTTTAAGGGGTGGAAAGTTCTCAGGTGTGATGGCAATCGAGGAGTATAAAACATCAACATGGATTTCAATACCAAGATGCTAGAAGGCATGTACATCTGACTTATTTGCCTGCATAGTCTGTTGTACATCACCATGCAACACATCCTCATGTAATAGATCCCCATGTAATACATCTTGCTCCAAAGGAGATGCGACAACATCTGTAGAAGCAGCTGTCCCACTTTGATGTGATCTCTAATCATCAAGTGGAACAAAAGTGTGTGCAACTCGTCTATAAACCCAAACAAGCCGAGGTTTGGTGGGGGCAGCAGGAGGTGGAAGGTATCACCATTTGGTCCCTTAACCAGTCTTGATCAATGTTTTGGAGCAAGCCCATACACAGAAAAAAACCAAGTTGAGAATGGGGATTTTCCATAGAAGAAACCCAAAGCATTCATTGCCAAGGATTGGCTTGAAAGATGGCCAAACAGCATGAGCACCATGTGATTTATTTATCAAAGTGACTTATAATGTTTGTAAGTCAGAGAGTTCACACATCATTAATGACGGGGGACATATTATTATTTTGGGCATGGACAAATGGACAAAAGGAGGCACGTAGACAAAACTTGGGCTACAAACTGGGAAAAGCAGGTATTTTTGGGCACACCTAGCCACTTTTGGCAAAACGAAAAAGCACAAGGCCAAAAGTAGGGGGATGGTCGACTTTATAAAGCAAGGAAGGGGGCTGTTTTTATCATCAGGCGCCCACATCCCTTGGTTAGCAACTGCCTTTCCTCTCTCTTTCAGCGTTGGCCGTACATTAGGTGACGGTAGGTGATTCTGGCCATACACTATAGGCATTGTTCCTCTCTTCTCCTTGTGCTTGCCGTATAGTAGGTTCATATGGTGGTTTCCTAGCGCTAGTCATACACACGCGACAACATGCTGATCTGTTTTCTCTTCTGAGGTTGGCCATACAGTAGCAGCACTGCCCTCTTTTCTGTTGGCTGGCCTCAGCCTATTTTCTACAGAAGAGGCCTTACAGAACTAGCCATACAGTTGCTGGTTTCTTCTCTTTATTCTGGCCATGTCTGGGTTGATTATGTGGCTGTTTTGATACTGTTTTGGATAGGTTTTGGTGCTGTTTTTCTCTTGGCTCTAGACAAAGATCTAGGCAAGAGTCTTGCTACGCTTTGTGGGAAATCCATTGCAAGATTGCATCTGCACCTTGGTTTCTTGTAAAAGCTTTTGTTTGAACAAAGAAGTTGCTATAGGGGACCAGCCATTCCGGCTTAGTGCGGTGTCATTATTTTATTGTGGTTTCTTTGGGTTATGTATCATAGCTCTGTTGTTTGGTATATTTGAAGCGTCTGTCTATTGTTCCAGGTTTCTCGTCCAATTATAGTGGTATCAGAGCTTAGGCTTTCTCGAAAGCAGAGACTTCCTTCCATATTTGCTATTGAGCTTATGGAAAGCAGTCATGTATCAGAAGCATGAGGAGTAGATAGCTTGGTCTAAGGATTTATGGATTCATAGAATTTATCCTCAAATTATGGAGTTGGTTTTCTGTGCCCGTGTTCATCCAACACTCTTTCCATATGGATTATTGTGGATTATAAATCAAGTTTATGAAGCAAGCTCACGATATCTTATGGATATGGATTATAAATCAAGTTTATGAAGCAAGCTCACGATATCTTATGGATATGGTGACGAGATTTCTCTTTTGGCTTCATGATGATGAATGTTGCAAAGAAAAGCTAAGTATACTTTGAGTTTTACAAAGTTGATGCTTTTTGCAATTTATTGTAAGTATTTTTGGACACTTAACCCTTGTATGCTCGTACTTACAAGGAGAATTGTGTATTATTTGTTTACCTTGAACTATTTTAGGTAAACAATATTAATGGTTGAAAGGCCTGGTTTATGTTTAAGACTATGGACTATATTTTTGGTTAATTTTTTTGCTCAAGGATTTATACATATACGATGGTTTGGTGCATCTATATGGTTATCATTCCCTCAGTGATTCTTGGGCTTTATATAGAATTCTATGGCTTCCCTTTACTAGGATGGAGTGTGTTTTTCTCGCTCCCTGTTCTACAGGATGTCTTGGATTTCTGGAATTTATGGATACCTTATGGATTGAGGATTTTTTTCTATGGAATTCTATCATCGACCGAAATGCCTATAAAACTATCTGTAACAAACATACTTATGGAGAACACGATCTCTCTGCTTGTGATTCATTCTTATCTTATGGAAGAGTTGGTGCATCGAATGTCACCAATCCATAATTTTTTGGAACTTCTTTTGTTAATATTGGGCATGTGTATGGATCTTGTGGTAGTATATGCCATTTGGAGGCCAACGACATGACAAGATTACTTTTGAAATCTCTGGTCTATACAGACATTGTAGTGCTGGGGGGACTAGATTCATGGTTTGTACATGTGCTATTGCCCTGGGGCCAACATTTATTCATGGTCTGTATAGATGCTTGTGCCCTACGACCAACATTTAGTCATGGTTGCTTGTGCCTTGGGGCCAACATTTATTCATGTTATTGACAAGTGTTTCTAGTTGCGGCCTGTACATATCTTTGGTCTTCAAGCATGTCCATATCGTCCAAGTATATCTGTGTGTTCCAAGTACATGAAGTACTTCCATATGTTTGAAAGTACATGATGTACATCCATATGTTTGAAAGTACATGATGTACATCCATATGTTGCAAGGTACTAGCCCCACTTGTGAGCTTGTGCATCTTATCTTTCCCCATATCTGTGGTGTCATTTGCTCATCTGTTGGCAACATCTCAATGCCTTTTCTTTGACCGATGTCCTTGTTCTTGATGGGACATCTTCATGGCCTGTCACATGTGTTAGATAAAATAAATGCATACTTACCTCTCTTGAAAAAACTAGACACAAGCTAGTCAACAAACAAGTATGCATCATCCGCATCTACTGGGCATTCTAGGTACTAGCCAGGTCTCGTCTCTGGAGCCCAGTGGACTATCACATGCCATAAATCCAAGGATTGTCCACGCATCAAAAACAACACACAAAATCAAATAAATTCAAACATACATCCGTATGCAATGCACAAGTAATGATCCTCCTATTCATGGATTGTCCTGTCTGGTTTCATTGAAACCGTGCTGAGCCATCTGGTCACTAGGACTGCTCAGACTTTTCCTCAAGGTCATCTGGTTACTAGGATCACTCGCGAGTTCATCAATAGTCATCTGGGCCATCTGGTCACATTGACCGCCCGACTATGAAATCCAATAGTCATCTGGGTCATGTGCTCGCAATGATCACCCGACTGTAAAATCCAATACAGTCATTTGGGCCATCTGGTCGCAGTGACTGCCCGACTACGAAATCCAATATAGTCATCTGGGCCATCTCGTCTCGCAATGACTGCCCGACTATGAAGTCCAATATATCTAGCATCGTTTTGCCATCCAACCAATGGGTCATCTGGCATCGTTACCTCCCATATACAAATCTCGTTCTAGCATCATTGTTGCCATCCATATACAAATCTTGCTCCTTGGGCTATCGCGGGCATCGTTGCCATTAGGAAAAATTTGGACTCACTTTTGGGCCTTTTAAGCTCTTTGAGATTCTAGGGAATATTCCATAAGGACCAATGAGGGTGAGGCTTCCGTTACGGAACTTTTGAGGTTACTTTTTGGTGAGGAGGCCATAACTTGAGCTTAAAAACTCAAAATTTATCGGAGGTTGGTGCGTTAGAATCCTCTCATCAAGATCTTTCCAATGATATGTTACATGATATAGTTTTGAGGTACTATGGATAGAGTTATCCACGATCCCCCTCTTCGTAATAGAATGATGACTTGGCAATTTCTTAGTCCACATTTTCCCTAATGCACCCAAACTAGAGCATGTCCAAATAACCATTATAAGCATAATAATGATCAATTCCAGTCTAATATATATATAGTGAAGAGGGCTAGATGTATGATCCCTCCCTCTTGAATCTGTCTTGATCACAAGACATCCAGATCTGTACTTCAAATACATCTCGGCTAGCCACTTCCTCAATGCTCATAAGCTTGAAGTATATCTGAGTAGTCCTTGAAGTCCTTCCTTGGCATCCATTTCCCATCCAATAGCAAATAATTCTCAAAGTCCAAGATAAACTTTTTAACCTCTATCTTTCCTCTTTTTCTCACAGAATGAAACACAATCTGTTCTGGCTCTTCCACCCATAGTGGATTCTTCAAAACAAGTTCCTTTGGGGATAACCAGTACATGGTTTCAATAAACTGTTACGAAAAACATTATATATCCTCCAATGATTTGAAAGGTCCAACCGATGACATACATGGTTGATCTTCTTGGTATCCTGGAAAGGTCCATATACCATCATCCCCTGACTTTGGCAATCCAAAGATAAAATCTATAGCAATATTCTCCCATAGATCATTCAATGGGTGCAATAATCTTGCTGATGTTTGTCGATCAAACTTTTGACAAAGAAAACATTCTCGAATCATAAAGCTCAATGTCTTTCTCATACTAGGCCAATAAAAATAGCTCTCCAAAGCTTGAAGTGTAGTCAGGGTGTCTCTATGCCCCATGTATGGAGAAGCAGTGCACTCTTCCATTACTTTGGTCTCAATTCCGTGTGTTACACATGACCTGGGTTTGTATTATAAGACCCTTCTTGATGACATAAAAGTCATCAAATTTCTATTTTGCAATCTGTTCCAAAACATCTTTGAAACCCTCTTTGGTAGCATAAGGATCCTTCATCAAAGTGAAATCCATATGGTAACCCATAGAAACCACATTGCTCAAGGGTCTCTGAGATAATGCATCTACTTCCTTATTGGCTTTGACATTCAATGGCCACAACATTGTCTTCTTGGTTCAAGACTACCCCAATGCAATCTCGTCATGGTCAACCACAAAAGAAGGTCTAGAATATCCAACACTGGTCCTTTGCTAACATAAAGTCTCAATGCTTCAAAAGGGTTTTGTTTCAGCTTTGGTCCACAAAGATTCCATTTCTTTATTTATCGAAATATGCAATGGGCTAAACACCACTGCAAACCATTTGTCGATCTTCCTGGCATGATGTCAATAGAAAGGCACTGTGGCTGAAGTCAGACAAGAAAGGAGAAATGCCAAATACAAGAGATTGCTCCAGCTGGAACAAGAGGTAAACAAAGACAACCTCTCCCTTCAACCCTCTGTGCTGCAAGCCAGAGCGGATGTGAGAAGAGAAGAGGAGATACAAAGTCACCCCATCTTGTTGAGAGCTTTGATAGCCCAAGCTCATCTACATCTTCATCTATGGCAGTACATCATGAGCTTGAGAGGGGCTGTTGAGATTCAAGCTCAATGTCGGTATGTGCTAGTTGTGCTATGTGCTAGCATGTTAGGTAGGAACATGTGTGAGACATAAATGACCGCGTCTAGCTGGTCATAGTGTGTGGACATTAGCTAGGGTTAGTAGTGTATGGACACAACACATAGTGTGTCTTGGCCTTGGAGCTACTTTTTGAGAAAGTTTCTTTTAGCTTTTTGGTCTGGCTTAGTCTCCTCTTTCCAATGGTGCCCTTGGTTCGTGGTCAATCCTATTTGACTTTTTCCTTTTTCCCTACTTTTTGACCAAGAATGGTGCTTTTTCTTAATCAATCCTTATGGACCTTGTCCCCATGTCTGCTTCCACCTGTGTGGTGTCTGGGCATGGATTTCATCATGTGAAATAGAGCTAGGAGGACCAAATAGTTACATTCCCTCCCTCTTATATCGTAGTTGCAGCGGACCGCAAGTCTTTCAAGCATGTCCATATCGTCCAAGTATATCTGTGTGTTCCAAGTATATGAAGTACTTCCATATGTTTGAATGTACATGATGTACATCCATATGTTTGAAAGTACATGATGTACATCCATATGTTGCAAGGTACTAGCCCCACTTGTGAGCTTGTGCATCTTATCTTTCCCCATATCTGTGGTGTCATTTGCTCATCTGTTGGCAACATCTCAATGCCTTTTCTTTGACCGATGTCCTTGTTCTTGATGGGACATCTTCATGGCCTGTCACATGTGTTAGATAAAATAAATGCATACTTACCTCTCTTGAAAAAACTAGACACAAGCTAGTCAACAAACAAGTATGCATCATCCGCATCTACTGGGCATTCTAGGTACTAGCCAGGTCTCGTCTCTGGAGCCCAGTGGACTATCACATGCCATAAATCCAAGGATTGTCCACGCATCAAAAACAGCACACAAAATCAAATAAATTCAAACATACATCCGTATGCAATGCACAAGTAATGATCCTCCTATTCATGGATTGTCCTGTCTGGTTTCATTGAAACCGTGCTGAGCCATCTGGTCACTAGGACTGCTCAGACTTTTCCTCAAGGTCATCTGGTTACTAGGATCACTCGCGAGTTCATCAATAGTCATCTGGGCCATCTGGTCACATTGACCGCCCGACTATGAAATCCAATAGTCATCTGGGTCATGTGCTCGCAATGATCACCCGACTGTAAAATCCAATACAGTCATTTGGGCCATCTGGTCGCAATGACTGCCCGACTACGAAATCCAATATAGTCATCTGGGCCATCTCGTCTCGCAATGACTGCCCGACTATGAAGTCCAATATATCTAGCATCGTTTTGCCATCCAACCAATGGGTCATCCGGCATCGTTACCTCCCATATACAAATCTCGTTCTAGCATCATTGTTGCCATCCATATACAAATCTTGCTCCTTGGGCTATCGCGGGCATCGTTGCCATTAGGAAAAATTTGGACTCACTTTTGGGCCTTTTAAGCTCTTTGAGATTCTAGGGAATATTCCATAAGGACCAATGAGGGTGAGGCTTCCGTTACGGAACTTTTGAGGTTACTTTTTGGTGAGGAGGCCATAACTTGAGCTTAAAAACTCAAAATTTATCGGAGGTTGGTGCGTTAGAATCCTCTCATCAAGATCTTTCCAATGATATGTTACATGATATAGTTTTGAGGTACTATGGATAGAGTTATCCACGATCCCCCTCTTCGTAATAGAATGATGACTTGGCAATTTCTTAGTCCACATTTTCCCTAATGCACCCAAACTAGAGCATGTCCAAATAACCATTATAAGCATAATAATGATCAATTCCAGTCTAATATATATATAGTGAAGAGGGCTAGATGTATGATCCCTCCCTCTTGAATCTGTCTTGATCACAAGACATCCAGATCTGTACTTCAAATACATCTCGGCCAGCCACTTCCTCAATGCTCATAAGCTTGAAGTATATCTGAGTAGTCCTTGAAGTCCTTCCTTGGCATCCATTTCCCATCCAATAGCGAATAATTCTCAAAGTCCAAGATAAACTTTTTAACCTCTATCTTTCCTCTTTTTCTCACAGAATGAAACACAATCTGTTCTGGCTCTTCCACCCATAGTGGATTCTTCAAAACAAGTTCCTTTGGGGATAACCAGTACATGGTTTCAATAAACTGTTACGAAAAACATTATATATCCTCCAATGATTTGAAAGGTCCAACCGATGACATACATGGTTGATCTTCTTGGTATCCTGGAAAGGTCCATATACCATCATCCCCTGACTTTGGCAATCCAAAGATAAAATCCATAGCAATATTCTCCCATAGATCATTCAATGGGTGCAATAATCCTGCTGGTGTTTGTCGATCAAACTTTTGACAAAGAAAACATTCTCGAATCATAAAGCTCAATGTCTTTCTCATACTAGGCCAATAAAAATAGCTCTCCAAAGCTTGAAGTGTAGTCAGGGTGTCTCTATGCCCCATGTATGGAGAAGCAGTGCACTCTTCCATTACTTTGGTCTCAATTCCGTGTGTTACACATGACCTGGGTTTGTATTATAAGACCCTTCTTGATGACATAAAAGTCATCAAATTTCTATTTTGCAATCTGTTCCAAAACATCTTTGAAACCCTCTTTGGTAGCATAAGGATCCTTCATCAAAGTGAAATCCATATGGTAACCCATAGAAACCACATGGCTCAAGGGTCTCTGAGATAATGCATCTACTTCCTTATTGGCTTTGACATTCAATGGCCACAACATTGTCTTCTTGGTTCAAGACTACCCCAATGCAATCTCGTCATGGTCAACCACAAAAGAAGGTCTAGAATATCCAACACTGGTCCTTTGCTAACATGAAGTCTCAATGCTTCAAAAGGGTTTTGTTTCAGCTTTGGTCCACAAAGATTCCATTTCTTTATTTATCGAAATATGCAATGGGCTAAACACCACTGCAAACCATTTGTCGATCTTCCTGGCATGATGTCAATAGAAAGGCACTGTGGCTGAAGTCAGACAAGAAAGGAGAAATGCCAAATACAAGAGATTGCTCCAGCTGGAACAAGAGGTAAACAAAGACAACCTCTCCCTTCAACCCTCTGTGCTGCAAGCCAGAGCGGATGTGAGAAGAGAAGAGGAGATACAAAGTCACCCCATCTTGTTGAGAGCTTTGATAGCCCAAGCTCATCTACATCTTCATCTATGGCAGTACATCATGAGCTTGAGAGGGGCTGTTGAGATTCAAGCTCAATGTCGGTATGTGCTAGTTGTGCTATGTGCTAGCATGTTAGGTAGGAACATGTGTGAGACATAAATGACCGCGTCTAGCTGGTCATAGTGTGTGGACATTAGCTAGGGTTAGTAGTGTATGGACACAACACATAGTGTGTCTTGTGTATTATGGATTATGGCTTTATGCATTGTGTGAGAAGGGAGATGGCTTCCCTCTATGGTTAGGGTTTGTAATATACATTAGGGTTTGCTCCTGTGTGTGTGTCTCCTCTCCCTCTACCTGTTTTTCATCATGGTATCAGAGCTTGGTCCTCTCTATTAGGGTTTATGAGAGTGAGAGAAGAGGGAGAAGAAGCTGTGAAGAAAAGCTGTGAAGCTTGCCATTGATGCTGTGAAGCTTGGAGCACACCAATTTCTATTAGATTCGAGAGCTTGGCCTACCGGGTAAGGTCTACTAAAAACCCTTGAGCAGATTGCAGGTGATTCAAGCAGAAACAAAGCAAATTAGGGTTTCCCAAAGGAAAGGAAAATTATGGTTTTTTGGAAGCTTTCCATTAGAGCTTGGAAGCGGTGATGTATGGTGAAAATAGATGCAAATCTGGCAAAGAAACATGTATGTGACAAGGATGAATGTATTGGCAACTCATGTACAAGCCCTACAACTGATTTTGGAGCAAATATGATGCATTTGAGTGATTGAAAATCACTGGTTTTGAAGCTCTCACAAAACAGAGAAAAAGAGGTCAACTTTTGATGAAATTAAACCAAGTTTTTGGCAAAAATCATACCATTGATGGGATGTACACATGCCTAGGAGTGTTGGGCATCTAAATGCAACATCAATTATCATTATAATCTCTCCAAATCCCTTTAGGAGCAGGCGGCACAGCCTGGTATGCAGAAACAGAGCATTTTTTTATCTATTTGCTAAGTGGAGGCCACAAATCCACTCTTGTGCTTGATAAATTCCAAAATTGCCTTAGCAATTGGTTGATACATACACCTAAGAAGGAGGCTACATGATTGGTTGGAGCAAATATGATCTATGGAGCTGGAAATGAGCTGATTAAATAGGCTGTCTATTGTCATTAGTGAAACAGAGTGTGATTAATCGACTAATTACTCTCTCATCTTAAGCAATTGGTCTAATTCCCTTTACATGGAGTTAGTGGACATCATTGCTAAGTTAATGAGTGCATGGTCTCTTAATTTGGACAAGGATTGAAGAAGTTAGAGCCAATTTACTACTACTGGTTTTACTGGTTTTACTGGTTTTTCTGGTTTTTCTGGTTTTTCTTAAAACAGAGAAGGGGGTTTGACAAAATTGGTATGTACGCACCTTGGTTGGTGTTGATATTCAACATTGAGCTTGTTTAGGTGTCAATGCAAGTTATCCACACTTGATTGAACCACTACATTCCAATTTGGAGCCTTGGAAAGTGCGTCAAAATAGGGTACCTTTTGGACTGCGTGTGCCAATTCATTTTGGATGCATACATTTTGATTTTCTACATCAAAATTGAAGTTTGTTGACTACTTTGGAGTATCTGGAACACTCATCAAAGTGTGGTTGAGCTGAGGAAGGCTCTTTCTTAGTGTAGGCTTAGCTGATATTTGTATGCACTTGGGAAACCAATCTTTGGAACTACCTTGACCTTATAGTAATTGCTTTTGTACCCACACGTGTTAAGTCGACGGAGTCTGTTGTTGGTGAACTCGCACAGGTTTTTGTGGATCATGTTATGGAGTAATTTTCTTTTTTGGTCGTTGAGATTTGCGTTTGGATTGAGGCTTTGGTTGTTGAGGCAGCAAAATTAGATTTGGACCCTTATAGTAGCCTTGAGCCAAAAGTATCCACTTTCTCAATCATCTTTTAAATACCATGAACATATCTAGACATTGGTTTTCATGGTGGAGTTACCTTCTTTGATAAAAAGAAAGGTTGGTACCCTTTTTGCCATTAGTTTGTAAGGAGGTAGTGGGGTTGAGATTGTTAGTATACACTCAATGCCCGCCTCTCAGCATGTATCTCACTTTGATATATAATGCACATTTGTTAGGCCCCCATTATGAGGAGTAGCCATGGTGCATATGTGTTTAGTGGGAACCCCAGCTTAAATGCCGATGGGATCACTATTGTGACCACTGATGCTCCCCTGGCAGGGGTTCGAGTGGGCAGGAGCCTCCAAGGAGGAATATTCCCTAGAATATTCCCTCAGACACCAGGTCCATCATTAGTGGGTGATGGTCGGCTGATCCACAGGCGATGACCGTGTCTATGGAGTGTAACCGCCCTCGTTGTATACACGTCTACCACACCGCCTATAGTACTATATATGGACATGGTTGCCATGAGCTAAGTTATCCAAAGCTTGTGACTCTCCACCCCCTTTTACACTTTGTACATACTCCATCCCCAGAGTCTGTCTACCACACCGCCTATAGTACTATATATGGACATGGTTGCCATGAGCTAAGTTATCCAAAGCTTGTGACTCTCCACCCCCTTTTACACTTTGTACATACTCCATCCCCAGAGTCTGTCTAGATTGCCATGTAAGCTCTTATTAAGAGTGCACGGGTGGATAGCACCCATGTAAGCTCTTATTGAGAGTGCACGGGTGGATAGCACCATCACTTATACCTCTTTGGTGTAATCAGAATTTTAAATTCTCTCCATTGTGTATCTGTTGCATTGTCTATTGTGCTTTGTCTTGCTATCTCTTTTCGCTGTGCCATATTCTTATGGATATTGTTGGGCATTGTGATGATAAGCTTTGGGTCTTTAACAAGGTGATTGTCAATGTGGTGAGGTTTTTGAACTTGTTGCTTTCTCCTTTGGTGAGGTTGGTTGCTGGGTTTTGTTGGAGTCGAGGCTTTTTCTTTGAGTTGCTTTATTGCTAGGAGAATAGTTGAAGATATTTTTTCAAGAGTGGTTGTCGACTACGAGGTTGTGAAGTTGGAGGTAGAAGCCCGTCCTTTAGATGGTGAGGTCAAAGTTGAATGAATACATGCTTTGACAAAAAGACAATTAATGTAGAAGGTATGTTTTCAATTGGAGAAGCTTCTCAAGAGGAGGCTTGTTGCCTTTTGAGCTCAATATCATATAAATCCTTCAATGTCAGATCCTTTTTTTGCAAAGTGTTACTGCCATCTTTGTGTTATGGACAATCAAGATGATTGTATTACCTGTGAAGCACATTATTTCTTGAGTAGCAATGATCCATCACATCCCAGAATTATATCTAATTCCAACACCTACTCAAACATTAAAACTTGCACACAATAAAGGGGGTTTGTTTGTTGGCAACGTTCACCAAATATCCCCGGTCATTTATGTGTGTAAGGGTCATATGGTGTAAGATTATTTTCATGATTGTAAAAGCAACTTAGTTTACTAATGAATCTCTATATTTACAAGTGGTTAGGAAGATGCCAATTAGCCCACCTTGCATCTAGGGAGCTAGAATCATGTAGAGAGAATAGTGGGGCTAGGAAATATTATGGGAGAGAATTTGGGAGAAATACTAGGATTTGACTTCACTCAAGTTATGCTTTGTATTCAGCCTATATAAGAGTTGCCTCATCATGAATAAAATTACTATTTATCTTCTCTAATGATTCACAATTTTTATTAAGTTCTCTAGTCACTTTACCATTCCTAATTATGTCTTTAATCATGCTTATGTGTTTCTTTGATCCACCATGAAATGTGAAGCCTTCTCAAGTGTTTAACCCCTTGAATGCATTTAGCTAATATAGTATCTGAGGATGGTTTTGATTAGCCATGATTAAACTCATCATTATGCCTAAAGCATCTCTAATCTCTTCTTGCCCTTTTTTTCCTATTTTCTAGGAAAGTACCTAGCTAAAGTGGAGGAATCCATTACCATATCTCACAAGATATCATGGATGGGCTTCTTCACCAAGTCTAGGTGCAGGTGAGGTGAAAAGTACATGAGTGGAAGAATAGGTGAAAACAAGATCTCATAGGCTCATTTCCCATGTTTATCTTCTTATATTTCTACTTTTATGCCAAATAGATGAGGTGATAAGTAAATGAGTGGAAGAATCATCTTTTAGCATTTATGATAGTCCATAATGTTGATTTTGGGGGCTAGATTCATGGAGAGTATCAAGGGAGAGATTGCATGAGCATCTCTAGGAATCATTTCAGATCATCAATGATGTCGTCTCACTTATACTTTTAAAAAACCTATAAAAGAGGCATACAATTATGTGTGATTAAGCCCCACTTAATGCTCAAATCTTGTCTCAATTAAGTGCTAATTACTTTTCTTTAATCATGTTATCAACACAATGATATGTTTGTGCGTTTTGGTCCACCCTAGTCATTTAGGGTTTTTGCTCTTCATCTTTATTCCATCAAATGGTATCAGAGCAAAGATCTTGCTCATCACTAATGTCATCAATGAACTCAAAAGCTCTTCATGAGCTCATTTGAGCTATTATACTAGATCTCCTTCAAGTTAATCTCTTCACATGCTCCCACACACTCTAGAGGTAACTATATCTAGCTCAAACCATGTGGAGAATAGCAAAAAAAGTAGATCTGCATAGCAAGCAACAACGTTTTCTTAGAAAGAATTGCAATGCAATAGCAATTCAATCAAGCTTGGTAAAATTGAGTATTTAATTCTTCAATCCACACTTGATACCTCTGCTGTGGTTCAAATCTCAAGAGATTTCATCAAGCTTTCATACTAATTTCATCAAATTATCATCAAAAGCTTAACTGTGAACTCCAATCGCAATAATCTAATTCTTTGATCATGATCAAGACTGTGCCTACAATGGTCGATTGAGCCACTCTAATCGACCAACTAAACTGCCAAATTGTCAACTACACTAGGAATGGAAACTACTGATAGCACTGGGATTCAGTGATAATTCCATGCATCACACAAATAGGAAGAACACTACAAATAAAGCTTGGGTAACGGTGGATACCTCGTGGAGCACAATCTAAAAATTCCAAAATTTCACTTTTCATAAAATTCTTTCAGCTGAAAACGGATATATGGGGGACTCCCTCACTTAAATTATATGGAGAGCATCTTAACCCAGCTTGCAAGGATCAACAAGAATATTGAAGACAATGAAGCAAATGCAGTACTTATAAAGAGCTTACCTGGGATTCTTTTTAGGCAGGGGAGAATATAAGGTACCTTTTCCTTTACCTTGTAAAAATCATTCATGAGAAATTGTTAAGATTATAAAAATATATATATATATATATATAGAGAGAGAGAGAGAGAGAGAAGATTTAGAAAAATAAGAAAATTAGTCTTTCTAGTAACATAAAAAGAAAATTAAAAATTAAAACTAGTGGGTGCAAGGTACATGTGTGTGTGCACCATTCCATTGTAAAGGTGTACATATGCACAGTGATACATGTATAATAGAACAAAAACCTTAAGAAAAGGGGTTATAGAGCATAAGAAAATTAACTGGCTCATAATCTAATGAGGGACCACCCTTTATAAATATGAATGAGAGCTAAAAGCACATGCGTGCATGTACATTTACACTAGAGCCCATTATCCTTTAAATAATTTAGAAAATCTGATATTAATTTTGGAGCATTTACTACACCTTTTGGAATTTTCAAAGGCACGTCCCCCTAGTCTTGATATTAATCACATTGCTTTTTGGAGCATTTACTACACCTTTTGAATTTTTAAAGGCACATGTCCCCATCTAAGAAATTCATGGACTTCATCATAGAATTGGAGGCTCTCCTCACACTCTATATCATACACATAACAAGATTTTGACAAATTACAAGTAGGTTATTTACCTTTTGATTCAAATTTTTGAATTTGTGCAAGTACATTGTCCCTTTAAGCTAAATGTAAAATTTGACATTTTTAATTATTTTGCTTCTCTGTTAAAAATAGCAGGTAATAAAAATGGAAAATTGAATTAAATTTGTGAACCTTTATGTCTCTAGAAATGGTGTACAATCAATCCTTTCTAAAATGGTGTACAATAAATCCTTCGACTAGCTTATTAATTAAAACTAAGAAAAAATAGTCTTTTAAATGCTATCTTACCCATTGGTAATGTGACCTATAGTGAATTAATGCAATAAACATAGGATACGATTTTAGTTTATTTTTGACAATTACCTTTATGATGTTAGGGGGGATGACCTTATAGATGAACATAAATTAAATTTTTAAAGCTCTAAATTAGATTAGTGTTAAGGGGACCTTGGAGACTATAAGGAGGTTAATTAATTGTGCATCAAGATTATAATTTTAATGTCCGCTAAAACATGCACATTGGTATAATTTTCATCTCCTAGTTTTTTGGTTCTTTTGCTAAAAGGAAGAGTGTAAATCATAAGTTAAAATGGTTTTATAATTAACTCTAAAATTAATAAGTTTGGTCAAAAAATGAGGCCACGATAATCTTAGAACTATATTGTGCCCCATATTTATGTAGATCCAAGTGTAAATTGTGCATGTGCACACTACCAACATTTACCTATACAAGTAGGTAGGCTTGTGTGTGAAATTAGGAGTAAAAAGGCCCATCAAAATTTTAGTGAGTAATTTTCCTAAAAGTTGGCCATCTCTTGAATAGATGTGCAATATATGCGGTAATATTATGTGCAAATCTTCATAGAAATAGCCCCTAAGAAAATAAATTCAATTGTGAAAAGATCCTTAAATTTTTGGTAGAAATTAATAATGTTGAGTTAGAGAAAAGAAGCATAAGCTTAGAAAGAGAAAGAAATCCTAGAGAGGGGTAATGAAACCCTACAGAGAGGAAAGTTTGTTTATAATTAGGGTCATACATTCAAGATATGAATCAATAGTGTCCAAAGCTACAATTTGGACGGGATCCCGTGATGGTGTGACAGAGTATTTATGGCGATTCCCGCTTCAAGAGTGTGTGCTAGCAAGTTAGGATGAAGTCCTAAGTGATGTACTTCATGAATATATTATGAGAGTAGTCATTATAATAGCATTAGGCCTCTTATGAGCCTAAAGTGCCCGCCTGGCCGCCACAGGTTAAGTGAGTGTGAACACTTATGGCCATGTATATAAGTGAATATCTCTCATAATACAACATACTCTCCCATTGTGCAATTGAGTCTTGCTCTTGCTAATCTCTCTCCCTAATGCATGCTAGAGTGAGTGTGTGTGAGTGAAGTGAGGTGAGAGGAGGGACGAGTACCCGTAGTGCAATGCCGCGGTGTGACAATGCTCGCAAGAGGTGCAATGGAATGTAGACCTTGGAGACCTCAAGGGATACGAGCTCGGCTATTGGAAAGATCCTCATGACAATTGCGGTTCACCAGGTAATCTTTTGTTGGATGTGTTTCAAGGGGGTTTAGGGTGAGCCTTAACAATCATTAATAGAAGATTAAGCTTAGAAAAAATTAGTTGACTTAAACCCAAGTATGGAACTAATAGGAGCTTAGTTCAATGACAAATAAGAAATCAAACAACAGTGAATTGATGTGTATAAACACCATATTAGATAATTTGGGAAAAATCCCATTCCCATTTGAAAAATGGGATCATGGTGAACCTATCCAAGCTTTTGTCAAAACCCCATCATGTGACATATCATTGGAAAGATCTTGAAGAGTAGGATCTAAATCTATAATGTCCGACAAATTTGGAGTTAATATGCTCAAGATATGGCCAAAACTATGTTGAAAAGGTAATTCCCAAAGTATGAGATTTTTCCCAAATTATCTAATATTGTCTTTATAGAGAAATAATCTTAGCAACTTAGATATTAAACGTGGTATAGAGAACTAATCTTAGGAACTTAGATATTAAACGAGATTGAATCAATAAGAATCTTAAAGGACTTATTTAAATGAATAATAATTTGTTTAATGAAAGAAGGACCTTTTTTAAAAAGAAAATGGACTTTTAAAGAGTTTTGATCTACCCAATCCAACTTCCAAACACTAGGTTTTAAAAAGGAGGTTAGTTCTCTTATCATCAAGAATGATCTTAGCAAAAGACCTTATGATAAGGTTGATTATATGGACTTCTAAATTTAGATAAAGAATCTTGAAGGTCTTCTTTAGATAAAGAATAATCTCTTTAATAAGAGAAGAACCCTTTTGAATAAGAAAAAGGACTTTTAAAGAGTTTTGATCTACCCGATCCAATCTCCAAACACTAGATTTTAACAAGAAGGTTAGTAATCTTATCAACAAAAATATATCTATGATCTTAGAAAAACACCTTACAATAAGGTTGAATATATGGACTTCTAAGGATGGGTTATAATGCCAAGAGGATACACTTAGAAGATTGATTTCCTTAGCAAAGAGTATGAGAGGTTGATTCATGATTATATCTTCGAAGTAGTAGGAACTTTCTTGGATCTCAGCACAGCCGATCACTTGGCTAGATTGAAAGAGTGAATCAGGTAATAGAAGATATCATTCGGTCATGCTACGGCAGGGAACACAAAAAGTGGTTAAGCCATTTACATCTACTAGAATTTGCTTACAATGCTTCTTATCATTGAAGCATTGGGACAAGTCCTTTCAAAGCTTTGTATGGACAAGATTGCCTTACACCATTGACTTGGTCCGACCCATTGATCAGAGTAGTTGAGATGTCCAGACAAATGCTTGATCCACTTTCTTGTGATTAATTAGGTGTAAATCAAGCACTCTTAACTCTCTTTTAGCATTTACTTGCCATTTCAATCTCGTGAATTTCTTAGCATAGCTAGGCATGACAATGCCAAGATAATCACGTGAAGAAACGTTAAGGATAGGGTCATCAAATTCTCAATAAATGGTTTTTAATTTTAGCAAGGAGATACCTATGATTATGCCATGATTTAAGGGATAAGTTAACACATGATATCAAATTCTCAATAAATGGTTTTTAATTTTAGCAAGGAGATACCTATGATTATGCCATGATTTAAGGGATAAGTTAACACATGATTTTCTCAAAATCACTTATCGAGATTCTCATGAAAAAACTAGGGCAGAAAATAGAATTAATTTTAATGAATCTCATGAATGATTTTCATGGACAAATTATTGAGTTTGGGACTAAATAGCATGACAAATATAATAATGTGTCAAAACAATCCCAATGGTTTTTACTTTTTTTAAATTTTGATGGTTTTTTTTAAGAAAAAACAAAAATAGGCACAAGCCTACATCTTCATGTGTGAGAAATAGGGTTGCACAAACACCAAAATAAATGAAAAACCTAATGAATCTCTTTCCTCTAGGCTCCCAAATCACTTAAACAAAAAAAACACAATACAAATCACTTAGTTTTTCAATCTTTTTCTTTACCACACCCACCTTATCCTCTTCTTTCTCACACACAACACAGTACAATAGCTAATGCAAAAACTGTTGAAATATCAAGCTCGTATACAGCTGGAGGATAGCACATGGGTGCTGATAGAGTGACAGTATGGTAGATAGATATTGTGTGGTGTGTTTATGACCGCGTCCAGCTGGTCATGTGTGGTGTGGACATTACATTAGGTTTACTTTGTAGTGTGGACATAACACTATGTTGTGTTCCTCTTTGTGTGTGTGAGAGAGATTGTGACTATGGCTTCTCTCCTTCTTTATGATTGATTGTTATGGATTAGGGTTTGCTTCTCTTGTGTGTGCTGTCTCTTGCTTCTGTTTTTTATCATGGTATCAGAGCCAAGAGCTCATTAGCTGAGTTGTGTGAGTGAGTGAGAGAAGAGGGAAGAAGAAGAAAAAAGCTGTGAAGGAAGCCATTGGAGCTTGGAGCAAAGGAAAAGCTGTGGAGCACACACCGACATCAGATCTGAGAGCTAAGGACCATTGGTAAGTGTAGCAAGACCCCCTCTGCGGATTGCAGGTATCAAAGAGCAGGTTCAGTGAAGATTGAAGTGCATAAAGCAAGTGAAAATTTTTGGTTTTTTCTCTAAGCTTTCATGGAAAGCTTGAAGTGAATGTACACTCTTGGCAAATGTATACGCAAAGGCATGTGTAATTGAGCTTGCACATGTATTGGCAAAGTGGGCACAAGCAACATACAGAATCTTGAAGCAGATTGATGCATACAGATTTGAGTAAAATCAAGAGAAAGTGGATTTATGCAAAAGTTTCTGGTTTTTTCACAAAAACAGTGGACATACCCCCCGTGGTGGGGAGGATCAATTGCAGGAGCTAGAGGCAAAATTGAGCTAAACCCTTCAAGAGCAAGGTAGTTTAGGTCATTGCTAAGAAGCTTGTCACTTCAATTGTGATTTCCCCTCTCTCCTAGAGCTCCTGGAGCAGGCGGCGCATGCTGATGCAGATACTTGGACAGTTTGCAAAGATTTTGATCTAATTTCCTCATTTGGTCACCAAAGTGAATGCTTTAAAGCTTGGAGAGTTTAGCAAAGACATTGCTAAGGTCTTGTGATGCTTGGTTGCAGCTCATTTGATGTATTTGGAGCTCATTGAAGTGATTTATCAGAGGTGTGCAGGTTTGCAGAAAGTCTGTCCAGAAACAGAGCATTTTTAATCAAGGCATTAATCCTTGTCTATATCAAATTGGCCTAATTCCTTTGGTACAAGTAGAGTCCTATGAGTTGCTAAACTTTTGAATCAAAAAGTTTTGAATTTGGAGAAGATTTGAAGGAGATAGAGCATTTTTAGTGAGAGGTGGTACCTGACAGACGCAGAAAAAGGCAAACCAGAAGCTACAAAAATTGGTGGTTCTCATTCACCTTGAAGAATTTGATCAAACCCTTCTAGGATATGTTGGAGCAATGTGTTGGGAAGCTAATGCAAGTTGAATCATTGCATTTGGACAAGATTTGAAGGATTTAGAGCAAGATCTTTGACTGGTTCTCTGGCGAGAAAAAAAACCAAAATTTTTTTTGTGAAGGAGTATCATTTGTTTTCAACTTTGATCGAGTGTACATTGTTGATGAATCATTGTGGGATGTAAATGCACACAATTTGAAAGCATTTGATGTGATTTGGAGAGATTTGGAGCATTACAGGTACTTCATACATTGTGATCGAAAGGGTACATCTACTCTATTTTTTTTTGCAACAATGGGAGATGGTCCGATACAGATTGTTGGAGAGAAGCTTGACCGCACTAACTTTCAAGTGTGGAAGTTTCGAATGAAGAGTTTTTTGAAAGGCAAAGATTTATGGAGTCTTGTCTCGGAGGAAGACCCGGAGCCATACCTACCTCCTCAACCAAATAATGCTCAGTTACTGGCTCACAAGCAATGGGTAGAGCGGTCTTCGAAGGTGTTGCATTATTTTTCAATATGTGTAACAGATGCCTTGCTTATTCACATCCAACAAGATGCAGATACACCGAAAGAAGCATGGGGTATATTGTGCCGAATGTATGAGACAGACACTGGTGCAAGAAAAATACAACTAAAGCAACAGATTCACAGCGTCACACGAAGGAATAGGAGTATCCATGAGTATGTTCAGGAAATCAAGGGTTATGCAGATTCCTTGTCATCAATCCATGCCCCAATGGATGATGATGATTTGGTTGCTCTCACATTGCGTGGTTTAGGCAAAGAATACAAATCTTTTGACACTTCCATCTCAGTAAGGTTGGGAGGAATGCCAGATTTTAATGAGCTTGTGTCATTGCTCATTGTGGAAGAATTGAAGCTTGGTCTTGGTGGTATGAGTGTTACAGGTGGTGCATCCTCGTCAAGCAATGATGAGCATGCAAGGAATCAGGCTTTTTACTCATCTAGAGGCTTTCGAGACAGGGGGAGATTTACCCCTCGAGGCCGTGGAGGACGTGGTTGGAATGACAGGTCTACTCAACCACAATCAAATCAGAATTTTCAGAATTCACAGTCATCATTTGGATCACGTGGAGGTCGTGGATTTCAATCCCATAGGGGGAGATTTGGAATAGGTGCTCGTGGTAGAGGACGATGGCAAGGTCCTCAACAAAATTTGAATGGGATTGAATGTCACTATTGTGGCAAACTTGGACATATGGCAAAAGATTGTTACAAAAAGCAGAATGATATGAGGAATGGAAGACCACAACATGGAAATTATGCATCTACCAGTAACAATGATGGGAGTTCGAATCATCTTTTTGCAATGAAGCATGTTATGGGGACAATGGATTCTCAGAATGCTGGAGATGAGTCATGGTATATGGATTCAGGTGCCTCAAACCACATGACATGTCATGGTGAGTGGTTTGAGAAGATGCAACCATTGGTACTCAGCATCCTATAACACATGTTGGCAGTGTGCCTTTGAGGATGCATGATGGAAATGTGAAGAATATGTCAGAAGTGTTATATGTACCATCCATCACAAAGAATTTGGCATCAGTAGGCCAAATGGTTGAGCAGGGACTACAAGTAAGATTCAATGAGAAAGGCTGTTTTGTGGAAGATTTTAAGCATGGCTGTAGATTGATTGCCAAGGGCAAGAAGGAAGGAAGGTTGTTCAAATTGGATGCAGGCATACCAGAATTGAGCTCAGCCATGTTTTCAAAGAGCAATGGGATTGTGCAGGATATTGACATGTGGCACAAGAGAATTAGCCATGTCAATATACAGAGATTAAAGAACATGCAAACAAGAGGCATTGTCAGTGGATTGCCTCGATTCAAATATGATGGACATATGCATGTTTGTGAAGCCTGTCAGTTTGGAAAGCAGGCAAGGTTGAGGTTTCCTAGAGAAGGAAACATGAGTAATAGACCACTTGAGATAGTGCACAGTGATGTATGGGGCCCAGCACAAAACCCATCTATCAAAGGAAGTCTATACTATGTGACATTTATAGATGACTTCAGCAGGATGACATGGATATATTTTTTGAGAGAGAAGAGTGAAGTGCTGGAAAAATTCATGGATTTCAAAGCTCTTGTAGAAAAACAATATGGCTGTTGAATTAAGTGTCTGAGAACAGATGGAGGTGGTGAATACACCTCAAAAGCTTTTGAGCATTTCTTGCGGAAGCATGGGATAAGGAGACAGTTGACATGCAGGTATACACCTCAGCAGAATGGTATGGCTGAGAGAAAGAATCGAGTCATATGTGAAGTGGCAAGGGCAATGCTCAATGAAAAGAGCATGCCAGATTACTATTGGGCAGAAGCATGTGCTACTGCAGTGTATATCCTGAACAAAACACCTACAGCTGCCATTCATGGAAGCACGCCAGAGATGCGGCTTACAGGTTACAGGCCGCCAGATATTGGACATCTGAAAGTCTTTGGATGTGTAGCTTATGTTCATGTGCCTGATGAAAGAAGACGGAAGTTGGATCCTAAAGCAGAGAAATGTGTATTTGTTGGATATGCACAGGATCGAAAGGCCTACAAATGTTATAACCCTCAAACTAGACAAGTAGTCATCTCACGTGATGTGGTGTTTGATGAGCTTGCTAGTTGGTACAAAGCAAAAGATGAGGGAGTTATTGACTCACTTGAGGCTAATGTGCCTGTGAACTTGCCATCACAAGCAAGTTCTAGTTCTACTACTATGTCTGGGCCAGCAGCAGAAGCTGAGAGTAGTAGCAGTGTACGTCCATGGTCAGGACGTTTGAGGCATGAGAGTGTGAGCATTGGGAGTAGTGCTATGGATAAAGGCAAGAAGAAAGTCGAAGGAATTGGGATCACAGGCTATGAGTCCTCTAGTTCAGAGAGTTTGGATGAGGAGCTCGGGATACCTATTGTACGCACACCTGGTGCTAGGCAGGACAGATATGTGCCACCACATGCTAGAGTTACAGGTGTATAGAGTGACCCGCATGCATTGCGGAGATCCCAGAGAGTCAGATATCCAGTTGAAAGATTGACATATAGGGATTTTGCTATGCATTATGCATACATGACATCTATGGTAAAGCATGTGGAACCTACATGCTATACAGAGGCTATTGGAGAGCATGTATGGCAGAAAGCCATGGATGAAGAGATGGATGTGTTGTAGCACCAAAAGAGAAGCAATTTTGTCAAATTTTGTGAAAGAGAAGGCCATAGCCCTACTCAGTGCTGGTATAACCCTAATAATAGGGCCAGGCCAACTCCCACAAGCCAACTCCCAATGGAGGTAGAGGAAGAAATAATGTGGAAGCTAATCAAGTAGCTCCATTTAAAGGAAGATCGCCATTCCAGAGACCTCCCAGACCTCCATTTGAAGGAAGGCCGCCATTCCAGAGACCTCCCAGACCTCCAAGACCACCTTGGAGGAGTCAGGAAAATAATCAGAGAAGACCACCTGGAGTAATGCCGTGTGTGTATTGTGGTGCACCAGATCATTGGGTAGGCCTAAATTGTGCATTATGGTTGAAACATAGAGAAGAAAGAGGGATGCCAGTGGTACAGTACAATCAGGATGACCAGCAAGCAAGGCCTCAGCACAGCAGCAACAGAATCAACCCACCACAGGCTCAAGCAAATGTGATAATAATTGACACGACTCAGCAACAAGAACCGGCAGAGGTGCATGAAGCAAATCAGGAGTAGCTTATTAAGGAACACTGTGATGAGTGGGCATGTGATTGCAACCAATGTTATGAAAATCAGGATGTGGATGTGATGGTTGTTACCAGGTCTAAAGGTAAAGGACCAATTGATTAGAAAGAGCAGAAAGGAATTAGGGATCGGGTACAAAAATAGGTCAAGCATCAACAGAGAAATTAGATTTTAGATGAGATGAATACAGACAATCAGATTGGTAAGCAGAAGGAGCATGTGGAAGTCAAGCCTAAAGTGAAAGGAGATCAAAAGGATTGGTTTGAGGTATTGTGAGTAACTTTCCATTACAGCTGTCCTTAGATCAAATGTTATGTATTGTACCAGCATTCAGGGAGAGGTTGTTGAATAAGCTGCTAGGTAAGGAATATAAAGTTTAGATGAACCAAACAGCTGAGGCAGTAGTGCATAAGATTGATCCAGCAGATGTTGATTTTGTAGTTTGTGTCATAAAGGTAACTTTTCAGGGCAGCTTATTTGAAGAAGTGTTGCTTGATGGAGGATCTGGAGTTAACATATTAGCTGAGTTAGTCTAGCAGAAAATGCAGTTGGGAAAATTAGACCCAGCACCTTTTCAGGTTAAGATGGTAGATCAGAGAAGGGTTCAACCTTTAGGGATTCTGAGGCAGCAGTCCATTCAGATTGCAAGTATGAATTTTCTGGTGAACTTTCTGGTTTTGAAAATGGAGCAGGGAGATGCTTCTTATGAGATGTTATTGGGAAGACCTTGGTTCAGAGTTAAGCAGGATTGGGGTGAAAATAAGATTGTTTTGAAAAAAGGTAAACAGGTGGTAACTATACTTATGCTAGGTAGGAGGAACATTCCTTTCAAAGAGATACCATTGTATGCCCAAACCATTGATTTGGTAGAGGAAGTTGAAGATGATGAGGAAGCATTTTTTAAGGCCAACCCATCAATTGTGCCTGTCTTTGAAGATGATGTTGGAGGGATCTTGCATAAGGAAGATGAGTTAGTGGAAACACGCTCTGATCTAGTTCCTGGACATGTTATAATAGAAGGATTTGAATTGATACAGATGGTAGATCAGAATGAAGCCTCTAGATCAAAAGAAGCCGTAGCTCAAGAAGAGAGGGAAGCAAGGGATATGGTAGAAAACATATACAACAAGAGATTTGGAGGTTCCAACAGGGTGAAACAGGATGAGTTGAAGGAGCTCAATTTGGGCACAAATGAGGATCCAAAGATGGTAAAGGTGAGCATTCATGTGGAAGGACAGTTCTTGAATGATCTATTTCAGCTATTGTTGGAGTATAAGGATGTATTTGCATGGGATTATGTTGATGTAAAAGGTATTGATCCAGATTTGCACCAGCATCACATCAATCTTAAAGAGGATGTAGTTCCGATTGTGCAGCAGCAGCAGAGGTACAGGATGAATCCAAACTTTGCTCAACAGGTTAAGGTGGAGATTGATAAGTTGTTGGCTGTAGGGTTTATCAAACCTGTCAACAATGAGGTGACATGGTTATCTCCTATCATTGTGGTGCCTAAGAAAAATGGCAAGTTAAGAGTGTGTGTTGACTACAGGAAGCTAAATGCAGCCACCATTACTGATCCATTTCCAATGCCATTTTGTGATGCAATATTGGATGCAGTAGCAGGGCAAGAGTTGTATAGCTTTTTAGATGGTTTTTTTGGGTACAATCAGATTAAGGTTGTTGAGGAGGATCAGCATAAAACAGCCTTTATTACGGAATGGGGAGCTTTTTTCTATACAGTCATGAGTTTTGGGCTCAAGAATGGACCACCATCCTTTAACTACATAGCCTACAAAACATTTGAACCTTACTTACAGGATTTTATGAGGGTATTTGTGGATGATTTTTCAGTTTTTGGAAAGAAGGATTTGCATTTGCAGCATCTGAAGTTGTTTTTTGAAAGATGTAGAAAGTTCACGATGTCCCTCAACCCCTATAAGAGTGTTTTTGCTATCACGAGTGGAATTTTGTTGGGATGACATGTTGTGTCCAAAGAGGGGATGTCTTGATGAAAAGAAAATTGAAGTTATCAAGGCAGCTAAAGTTCCAGAGAATGTGAAGGAAGTGAGTACGTTTGTTGGACAGGTAAAATGGCATGCCAGGTACATCAAATATTTGGCTAATGTTTGTATGCCTCTTACTCATTTAACAAAGAAGAATGTGCCATTTGTTTGGCCTGAACCTCAGGAGAAGTCATTTCAAATGTTAAAGAAAATGTTATCAGTGGCTCCAGTATTACAACCTCCAGATTGGACTTCACCTTTTCATGTGTTTGTTGATGCATCGGATATGGCTATAGGAGCTGTTCTTATGCAGGAAAAAGTCAGAGGGTGGTTCAGGCCTGTATATTATGCTAGTAGTCTTGACAGAAGCTGAAAGGAATTATACAGTGAGGACTGAGAGAGAAGCTCTTGGTATGGTGTATGCTTTGAACAAATTTAGACATTATTTATTGAGCAACAAGGTGATTTTTCATGTTGACCATCAAGCATTGCTGTATCTCATTAAGAAGCCATTGTTAACTGGAAGGTTAGCCAGATGGATGCTGTTGTTACAGGAGTTTGATTTTGTCATTGTTGTCCACACACCAGGCAAGGAGCATGCTATAGCTGATTACCTAGATTAGAAACTGAAGAGCCAACATGTACCAATGATGATTTACCTGATACAGAGCCGTTTGAGGTGCAAAATGCAATATCTGAGTCATGGTATGATCAGATGTTGATATTTTTGACATATGGGACTATGCGAACAAGTTTTTCAGCTGATTGTCAGTTCAGCATAGGAGTAAATATCTGATGCAGTTGGAAGAAGATAGATTGGTTAGTGCCTACATTACTGAGGTGATTCAAAGAAGAAGGCAAGCATGGGTAGGCATGAATGTGAAGTTTAAGGTATTTCAAGTTGGAGACTGGGTGATGTTGTACAATTCCAGGCTAGGACCACATCCACGAAAGTTGACTTTGAGGTATAAAGGACCTTATCAGATTGTGTAGGATTTGGGTCAAGGCTCATTTATTGTGGCTGATGTTTTTGGTACTAGAGTAGAGAAATCTGTCAATGGTTTCAGGTTGAAGAAGTTTCAGGGTAAGCCACCTCATTTAGATTGGCCAATAGCAGGGTTGCTTGAGCCAGAGAAGTTTGCAGAAAGCAAGGAAGCCAGATTTTGCTATCAATAAGAGTGTTTGGGATAGGAGGAAGTTGATGTCAATGGAGTATTAATGTCTGAGGGAGATGTTCAAGTGATTAGGCAACAAATGGTGGACAATATGCAGGAAGCATGGAAGGCCATTAGAGAAAGGTTGTCCTCTGTGTTGAAATATCCACATGAAATGGTTAAAACAGGTTTTGTGAGTGCTTATGAAGCAAATTTGTTGGTGGAGATTGACCAGTTGAAGAAAGAGAGGGAGTTTTGGATGAAGCAAGTGTCAATAGTATATAGCAAAGGAAATGGGGAAGCAAGTGTCAGAGCGGGAGAAGCAAAATCCAAATCAGGTGAAGTAGGTTCCAGAGGATGGAGCATCTTTAGAGAGACTAGTGGTGGAAGAAGGAAAGCAAGAGGCTGAAAAAGAACAGAGTGCAGGTGTAGCTGTGGAGGTACCAGAGGCAGCTGTGCTGCTGACTCTGAAGTGCCTATTGGTGAGCTAGAGACTGTTTTGCAATGTAGACAAAGTCCATACCTACTCAAGCAAGATTGGAATGATCAACAGGATTGCATCTTAGTTAAATAAGGATTTTTTTTTTTGGGTCTTAGTTCAATAGGTTTTGTGATCAAGGGATATGTGAATTCGAGTCAGATTTCTTTGAAATCCACCACCGGGACGTGCCATGTGTTGAACTGGATATTGTAATGCTTAGTCGGATTATGCTAAGTCGGGTTTTGCTAGGTCTGATGTGGCTGTCGGATGTTTATGCCAAGAACATTGTTTTGGGCAGTTACAACTACTTTTTTCTTGTTACTTCAAGAGGTTAGAATGCGCCTTGTGGGGTAGAGTTAGGGTGAGGTAGTCGTGTTCTGATGCTGATGTATTTACTCAATGAAGCAAGTTCAGTCATGTTTTCTGCTTTGCCGGATCTACCTCTGTGCATTATTCTATTCAATCTGAAGTTGTCTTTGTGCAAGTGCTGCTATGTCTGAAGTGCTTTCTATGTTGATTCATTGTGATGAGTAATGGTGTTTCAGAGTGAGTCTATCATGTGTTGATGAACCCCAACAATGCAATTATTGGGATGAAGTTAGTTAAATTTTTAGAAAAAAAAAGTACATTTTTGTAATTCTAAGTAAAGAATATATTATACATTACATAGACATGTGTGAATTATTAGTAGTTTTAAAGAATATTAGATCTTGTATTGACCTTGTTTTTTCATTTTGTTATTCGACAACGAAAAGTGAAAATTTTTCCACCTTTTAATTAGCAATATGTACATTTTTAAAAAGACGTTTAAAACTATGCTTATTTTGTGAAATTTCTAAATTCATTTCTCTTCAATGTCTCTAAAAGAGTGTAAAATTGATCAATATTTAGGACTAGTGAAAAATCAAGATAGCTTGTTGCAAAACAACAACTCATGACTTGTTATCGTTTTTCATGACTCACTGTTTCCACCCAAAAATATGCAAATTATGTTAGAATGTTCCCCACTATGGTACTCTAGATTGCGCGACTTTTCTTTATCTCAAGTTTTTTTTAGCTCAACAAGTTCCCTTAAAAATAACCCTGACCTTGTTAGATATCAAGACTTCTCAAATCTTCATCATTCCTTGGAAGCTTATGTTCATTTTGAAGCCCTCACTCTAGGCATTCTATCTTGCTAGCCCACTAACAAATGATAGATTATTTGAGTTGTAGTATTTCTACATGTGCGGCATAATATTTGTACTTGAATATAATCTCTATGAAAACCTTGAATATTACTCTTGATCATGGATGTCGAGTCACTAACTAGTTATCATCATGAGTTAAGTCGCTATTATTCTTTATATAGTCAACTTTCCTACTTAATATCCATTTGGAATATTTAGCTCTGATTAAAGTTGCTGAATTTTGCTACATGGATGCTCTAAATGCCATATTTTGGGATGGATTTCTCTTAAGAGGAATAGTTCTTGTGACAAAGAGAAAAGATTTTCTAGATTTGATATGAAGCAGAACAATGAGTGACACCACAGACAACCACCTCAAGAGTTGTGGGAATATACTAGAGACTTTCACTTTGTGTAGGTGGAGAGAGGAAAGAACTTTGTTTATGGTGTTAAGCAGCTCAAGAACAGATACATGCTTCAGGCATATGACTGCAAAGTCTACAGAGAGTCTTGGGGCACCCTAGGTCTACAACTAATTTTGATGGAGGATGACAACCATGGACAAGTCTTGTTTGGGTAACGTGAAGGCAAATCAAAGAAGTTGCTTCTTTGGAATTATCTCCCCTTCAAATACCACGGTATTAAGCTAGTACTGATCCATTGACATTTCCATATTACTACTACCGAGGTGCACACACCTACCGGACTATGTGCTTTAACACTAGTCTTGTAACTTGCCACAAAAGGGGCTCAAGATCTGTTTCATAAATTTGTAATAACTTTTGAGTACTATATCCAAAAGCGATGATACTTTCCAAGTGTGCTTATCCAGCATATAAATAACTCAGAAAAAGTTTCAGTCAAATGTTCTTTTATTTAAAAAAATGGTTTTCTTAAAAACACCAAAAATGTTGCGAGAAAGCACTCAGCATAGTGGTTTCATGGGAGTTGAAAAGTTGACAGCTTTCATGCAATTAAAGTGACCCTTATACATATACCATAGATACACGTAGGTGGATTTTTCATGATATTTGTAACCTACATTTTTTGGGACATCTCTTTTAGTTGAAAAACTAAAAGTGAATACTTTTTTACAAAAGGAGCCTTAATCATGACCATGAATAGGTAGACTTTTAAAGTCGAACTCTTTTTTATTTTTTTAAGTACTTACTAAATGATGTGGGACAAAATCCATGAGAGGATTTTCTATGCAACTTTATAGTCAAAGAGTATGATTTTAATTACTGAAGGGTCCGAATAGCCACAAAAGTGGCTTTTTTCTTACAAGACTAGTCTTAAGCTAAGGGCTTGCTACTTCTCTCACAAGCTGGTGGCTTGATTGCTCTTTATTAAGATGAGGGCTTGCCTGCTTCTCTATCACCAAGCTAGGGGTCTTCTTACTTCTTCACCATCTTTTTTCTCATGGAATATACTCTTCTTCTTGCAAGATGCAAGCTTGATAATGAAAAGGAGACTATGGAAAGACCTTAAAGCATACATATTTGAAGGAAAAGCCACTAGATCTGACTTACTCTTGTTGTTTGAGAGCTTGGCCTATCATTGCGTGGTCCTTGTTGATGAAGAGCTAGTTGTAGAGCACTTGAATCGGGCTTAAAGATGCTTCATCTCCTCTTCTTCTTCTCCTTCCCCCCTCTCAAGCTGAGAGTAGGGCCTTCCTCTTCACACAGCCTAATACGTCTCTCGACACCTCTTCTTCCCTTGCCTTGATTTTTCAATGGCTTGAAGAAGACCTCCTCTTGGAGGTCTTCTTCAATGGCTTGAAGAAGACCTCCTCTTGGTGGACAACTTGAAGACCGTTACCATATTGAGGCTCATGATGCCATGTAAAGATCAAGAGAGTGAAGCATGTGATTGTTTGTGTGTGTGTGTGTGTGTGTGTGTGTGTGTGTGTGTGTGTGTGAGAGAGAGAGAGAGAGAGAGAGAGAGAGAGAGAGAGAGAGAGAGCTATGCTCTATGTGTGTGTGAGAAAGAAAAGAGAAAGAAGACAGTTGTATTAACATCTATAAAAGGCCAAAATGACCTATGAGACCAAAGATTATATCATGTTTTTTATGGGCTCTTAGATAATGCCCACTATGGCTCTTGACACTGGGTTTTCTTCTCTCCCATTAGCTCCCTTATTCTCATCATGGGTACAAAAATTTAAAAGAAAGGAACAAGAGCTGAAATGCCAAAACCGATCCCAACACAAAGAGCATCGAGCTCTCACATCACCCTAAAATATCTCGCATAAGGTGTTGCATTATGGTACCCAATGTAGTAAAGTCCAGCCGATGGGACAAATTCTTATGGTGGTGGGAAATGATGGCTCTAATCCTCTTATGGGTGATGCAAGCATGGGCAGGGGCCACGAGATTCAGGGCATCGAGGTGCTCTACATAGCTTGATGGGCATCGAGGTGCTCTACATAGCTCGATGGGTTACTCCTCTCTCTCGGTCGAGCTCTTGCATCATGTAGCGGGTGAATTTTCTCTCGGAGCTCTAGTCTAAAGAAGTCAATGAGAGCTCACTCTGCTCGGGTGCAGATGGTCTAGGCCACAGTAAGGACTCCCTATATCTGCAGAGCTCCAAAAGTAAGAGCCATAGGCATCTCTAGAATGGGAGATCCATGATCTAGAAAGTGGTCAGAATCCATCTCAGAAGAGGTAGTGGAACCTCCCTCTGATCTCATAGTATACCGGGCATCAGTATATATAGTGGGCCTCTGTCTTAGCCTGTGTATGATAAAGCTGGCATATCCTATCCTCTACTGCTGCTGCCCTGGCCCATATATGGTGCAACTGATGAGATGAGGTGCGGATCTATCCAATCGCACATCGCACCCCAAATGACAGATGTGTGTCCATGTAGCACGGGCGTATGATGAAACCGTCCTCTGTCAAGCGAAGAAGATGATCTCTGTAGAAGTCCATCTTCATCCCTAGGGGTTGAACGGGTGAGCGCCAGGACCTTTGAGTATCCAGTCTCACAATGACCTTCTTGATGACCCTGAGAAGGCTATCTCATATAATGGGTGGGGGAAGGAATAACCACATAGGTGGTCTATAGTGCCAAGTGGGCTTATCACCTCTATCTATGAGAAATGGGCTAGTAGTCGTCGGCTCCTCGCTTCAGTAGCACCTGGCTGAATATCAACGTCAACAACACTCACACCAGGCAGCTGGTGCTTTGATCATCTACATGACTCAATGCCTCCCACGCATGATACGTCTGCAGCTCAGCTGAACCTTCATCAACGCTTCGTTGATCATCATCATCTTGATGCACGACTCCACTTCCTGCGCATTCACATTATATGACAACAGCTCCTGTCTGTATCAACCAACATATTCAACGCAGTCAATAGCATTTTCAACCTTGCGCATCACTTTCAATCGTCAGATTTACCATAGTAAAGGCCCAACTGATCTACGCACACACAGCATTGCTACTCCATTAGTAGCATTGCTGCTCCATTAGTAGCATTGCTACTCCATTAGTATTTAATAGCACACCTGCATCTACTATAGTCCTGAGGTTGCAGCCTTCTACCTCTACTTCCCCACCACGGAGTGCCACCACTATCCCTGACGCGAGCCTTCATCATTGACTGAGCCTCTAACTTCAACTTCGTCTTTGATTCTTCGTCAGTCGACTACTTAGAGTCACCTCACATCAGAGGGTCTCTTGTACTGGATTACTTCACCATTATACAAACACTCATTTATCCATTTCATGTTGTGTTGATTTGCTCTAATCTCTTGCACATCTGGTCCTTTTGTCCTTTTACCCTTAGACTACAAAAGGATGCCACGGACACATCGTCGAGCATCATGCTTTTATGTGGATGAGTGTGAGGAGGGTCAGATAGTGTGCTAACAACTAATTGAATGAATACTCTTGCTCTCTTTAATGGTTCCGTCCCATGTTTCCTCGAGGTCATTGTTGTCATGACATGTATATTTTAGATTCCATTTGGTTTTTCTTTGGTTCATGGCTCTCACATGTATTGATAGATTGTCAAGATGAATCCATGCTTGCACACATAGATTTGTTGTTTATTATGAGAAGCTTGTGATAATTGGATTTCTTAGCATGTTATGCGAAGCTTGTGATGATTGGATTTCTTAGCATGTTATGTGGGAAGCTTGTGATGATTGGATTTCTCAGCATGATATGAGAAGTTTGTGATGATTGGATTTCTTAGCACGTTTGTGTGAACTTGAGGCTTATTTGATACATGGGGATGCTTAGACTACTTGTTGGATGTGTACTAAAATATGTTTGATGGATGCATTAATTCATTGATTAATTTATATAAATTATATCTTAGATTAATG
Source organism: Cibotium barometz (assembly GCF_041138505.1). NCBI lineage: Eukaryota > Viridiplantae > Streptophyta > Polypodiopsida > Cyatheales > Cibotiaceae > Cibotium > Cibotium barometz. The sequence goes on from NC_141087.1 coordinate 44,742,029, forward strand.
TATGTTATTCCATTTGTGATCATTTGATCCAAGGATATCCAAACCTTCATGGATAGAAGTTCAAAAAAAAGTATATGCTTGAATGCACGCCTGGGTAATGATTAGACCAAAATTCCTTCATCTGCACTACCATCCCTCGAGGAAAAGAAATGCATTCCTTTGAGAGATATTGGTAGGAAGCCAATAGCTATTGGTGGGAAGCCAAAGAAATGCATTATCACATTTTCTTTTAAAAAACATCTTGTATTATCAATATAATTTGCAATAGTCATGTGCATGCAATGTGGGGATATATATAGCCTATAAGGCCATTTTTATTTAGTTTTTTTCCCCTTTTTGTTTTTGATTTTTGTAACTTTAATGTATATGGGTAGAATAACATATTTATTCAAATCATTACAGAAATATATTGGATTACATTTGTAAGGCTCAACTTAATTAATTAATGTTTTCCCTTGAACGTGAGAACCTATTTTACTTGCATTCAGATTTCGTAGATTAATGAAACTATGCATGGATAGATTGTTTACATGAGAGCTAGCTACTGCTACTAGTATACAACAATTTTTCTTATGTAGATGCTATTGTTGAAATGGCAAAGGTCTTCTAAGACCAATCATTCTCTTAAAAGAAAAAAAAATATTAAAAAGAAAGTAAATATTAATCTTAAAGCATAGTTAAACAAGCCCAAGCTCTCAAAGAATATACAAAATCATCTCGTTGACAATCTCTACTATGGCAATATAGTCACGTTTATTATTACTAAGTTTTTTTTTACATAATTTAGGATAAACAATATAGAGAAGTTAGGCTATGTCATGACTCATTTAAAGTCCAGTGGCTTTGGAGAGGTTTAGTTCCTTCACACTGTAAGTGTAGAGCACAATGACTGCTGCCAAATAAAATACTCCAAGAATTACTAGTAAAATGTAGACTATAAACATGATGGATGGAAGAAATGTCACCTTGACCCATCCACCGGGTGATAGCTTTAGACTCTTATAGCGAATGGGGATGACGTTTAGGAGTTTTTCATCCCATTCTAAAGATTGGACATCGCCGATAAGACGATGCAGGCATTCTAGTTCATCTTGGAAAATGTCTTGGGTATGTGCGGGCGCCCCCTCCCTTGCCCTCAAATGGCGATGCACGCTGTCTTCACAGGGAACATTGCTGTCGAGAACACGTAGCGCACAGCCTGCAACCGCCTGGTTGCGCTTTGATGAGTGTTGGCTCTCAAATACCACGAGCAATTTCTGAGATAACTGTACAGTTTGCTCAGATGTAAAGCGTGAACGACAGCAGGTAGAATCAGATAGAAGTGGGATAAGAGCCTTGATGATGAGGGGGAGCAGCTCATTAAGTCTGCTACTTGAATGGTTTGCGTGACACTCGTGCTCACACAAATCTACAAGCTCTACCACGCGCTGCACAAGGATATCCAGTAGACTGTGCCCTCCCTTCCCAATCACCATTCCCTGTGGATCATGCTCTGCAAGCTTTTGTAAGCTGTTTGCAGCCGCCCTCGCAATGGGCCCTACACTTTTTGTGGCCAGGTCTGCAAGCCTCATCAGTAACACTCTCTCAAACCGGAGCCGCTTTTGAGAGTATTTGGGCTCGGATTCCACCCAAAAGCCCACCATGTTTGCTGCAGCTTCCTGCAAATAGCGGTCATCTGACCCCAGTGCCACCAAAGCAGCTTCAAAGCCTTCATGCTCGTACATGTGGTGCACCGCGTCTTCGTAAACCTTGAACACCGCACTGGCTTGTTTTTTATGCCTGTATTCCTCACTCATCGCTTCAAATGCAGTGTCAACTAGCTCCACCTGGCCTGCAAGCAACAATCCATTCTCTATTGCCACCCGCACCACCTTGTCATAGTACTTCTCCAAACATGGTGATGCAACCTGGTAGCGATGGCGGCGACCATACAATATCCCAGTTGTAGCAACTGCAGCATTCAGCATCACAATAAAACAAAATATAACAAGAGAGTGGTAAGTGAGAAGCTCCGCATTCCCTTGGCATGTGGAATTTCCTTGGCAATCTGCGGTAACGCTGCATAGAACAGAACCGACACATTTCCTGGCTTCGACTGCAAATAGGATAATGCTTCCAAACATTAGGCATATGATGCAAAGCATCTCCAAGATGAAGAAGAATGACCCTCTTTCCAATCCCACAGTTGGTCTTTTGAGATAAGCCACAGCGTTGGTAGCTGTTGGAGAGGTGGCCTTGGACATCCGAGCCGGCAAAAAGCTACGCCAAATAGCGGCAGCTGCAAACTGAATAGCTTGCAGCAGAAGTAAAGCTCCAACCAAGAAGAACTCCACTGTTTCCAGCCCGCTGATGAGACCACCCAACACTACCGCGGATGCCCAAGTGAGCACGCAAAACCCTAAGAAGCGGTTCAAGCTCACTATTGCAGAGTTTCTCAAGGCCAACAATCTCACTGTCTTCACTGCTGCCCCATAATCTCTCATCATTTCTTCTTGCAATCTTTGAGGCGCACCACATACATGATTTAGAAGCCAATTGCAGAACCAGTTGGAAGTCATCAAGCCCCTTGAAGTTTCCTGTGATGTTTGTGATGTTGACTGTATATTGATTGCATGTAAAATGATTGGGTCAGTACTGACCTCCCCACTCTGTGGCTGGGCGGCTGACTGTGTGTTGTTTTCAACTACTGTTCTCTCTCCAATTTCTCCACTATGTGCCTCTAGTGATTGCCCATGACTTGTCATTCTGTCTGTGACTTGTTGAGCTCCTTACTTTCTCTCTTCTTGCACCGCTGCACCGGAAAGAATATTTGGTTAGTTGATCTTCATAGTTACTACTGGATTTCGAAATTAATGCATGCCCATGCTATGGGCAAGCATGGATGTGTGCCCTAGAAGTCTATAAAGGCCCGAACACAAAACTGTACCCCAATGAGCACACCCAATCTCATCAAATCAGTACGTAGATGGATTTTAACCTTAAATCCCCCCATATTATGTCTCCCCTAAACACCATACTAGTGAGATAAAAAAAACATATTTTTCAACCAATCAAAATAAGGACAACTCTTAAATCTATCAGGTTTTTGTTTTCGAAATCTTTACAAAATACCGGTTTTATAACTAATATACATGAAAAATATTTCCTTAAAATAAGGGCTACTTAAAATCTCATTCGGTTTTCTTAATTCTGGCCAATACAAATACACTAGAATGCCGTTTTTTTCGACCGTTACGTGACCATACAATGCCACTCTGACATGTTTTGATAGCCTCGACACTAAGGGACCTACCCATATCTACCTTGCCTACCACTAAAAAATGAAAGGGGTGACCTCCACAGTAGTGCGCTTGGGCCAGAAAGTACTGGGATGGGTGACCTCCCGGGAAGTCTTGGTGCTACACCCTCTTTAAGGCTCTTAATCAAAAGAATGGCTACAGATCCCAACATCTAAGGTTTGAGAAAGAAGGTTAGGGTTTGCTGCATGCCCTCCACATCTACTGCATGCAAAGCTTGCTCACATCCGTCTGCTGCATGCCCTCCACGCGGCCGTTCCTCACAGCAGAGGCGGCCACTTACCACGAGCCACAGGATCCGCGTAGATGTCATCACTAGTTTTACCCCAGAGTAGCGCCGCCGGCTGGCGTCAAAGCCAGGGTCATCCGGTCATATCCGAGAAGACACCAGGGATCCCATGTAGAACCAACCTAGGGCATGGTCTGGGGCTAGGTGAAAGCCGCATGCTTTTTGCTAAACATCTATTCAACTCCACTAAAGCTCAGGACCCCCTGGGGCTCCCGCCGGTGGAGAGACATGGACCGGAAGAACCTGTCCATGGAGGAGGTGTAGGAGCTTCAGCGTCTGCTGGAGTTCAACTTGATGATGATTGCAGAATGGACTGCTTAGCCCATCACTCGCAAGACAGCCATGCGGTAAGTCCATCTCCGTCTCCTTGCCTGAGGAGGATGTTAAACATTTGGAGATAGACTACCAAGGTAGGGCCCTTGTAGGCCTGATCTTTGGGGCTAGACCCCCTGTAGAAGTTCTCAGGTCGTGGATCAACCAGGAATGGTCCCCAAGGGGGATCAACGTCGAGACTGTGCAAGTCCTCCCGAATAATTACTTTGTGTTTCTCTTCAAAGAGGAGGAGATGGCCTTGAATGCGTTAGGGGCAGGGCAATGGTTGATTAGAAACGCCCCCTAGTCTTGTTCAGGTGGATGGCTGACTTCACCCCAGATGGGCCTAAACCATCCCTTTGTCCGGTCTGGGTGGAGCTTCCCAATCTTCCCGTTCATCTCTACCCGCTAATCAAAAGACTAGTGGCTCCCTTAGGGAAAGTCCTCGGTGTGAGGCCCGCACACAGGAGTTTAACCCTAGATGGCACCCCCAAATCCTGGTTAAGTTAGACCTTAACCAGGACTTGACCGAAAACCTCATCATTCACATTGGGGGAGGCAACACTATCCACCAAAAGGTGTTATACAAACAACTTCCCGATGCTTGCTTCCACTATGGCTTGAAGGGACATTTTATTAAGGATTGCCCTTCTAAGGCTCCACCTCAGACCCTTGTTGATGCCAATAAGCAAGATAATGGCTTTAAAACAGTTCAGAGAAAAGCTAGGAACACTGGCAAACCAAAACCTTCCAAACCAGGGATCAGACCCAAAAAGGGCAATCATTTCACTGCACTTCTAGAAGATGTGAATGACCCCTCTCAAGACATGCTACAACGCCCAGTCATGGAGGATTCAGATAATGATGACGAAGAGGGATTTGTAATGGACACCCAGCTACAAACTTTGCTAGAGCCAAACCCTCTAATTGCTGAAGTCAACAATATGGACATTCAGCTCTATAACCATCTGGACAATATAGAAATGGCTGATACCCACCTTACCCAAGCTGAGGAAGAGAGACTCCCCCTCCCACCACCACCTAAGACAGACCCTAAGGAAAGGAGAAGGCCTGCCAACCTGGCTTTACTCCCCCAGCTGACAAGATTCCTAGAACAATGGAGCATAGGAAAACCTCCTCACATAAAAAATGAAGATTACGTCATTCAACATCAAAGGGCTATCTAAGCCCTCTAGAGCAATGATCATTAGCCAGTGGCTTAGAGATCAGCAAATAAAGCCAGATATTATATGCCTTCAAGAACTGAAATGTTCCTCCCCGAATAGCAATAGCAAAGGAATTTGCTTGGTACTGTACTAACCATGCCCAAGGTTCAGGTGGTACAACAATAGGGATTTTCCCTAATCTCTCACCATTGATCTCAAAAACCTTCACTGACCCCAATCATAAATGGGTTGCTGTGTAGATAGGAGGCCAGGATCCCCTGACATGTGTGAGTGTTTATGCCTCTAGACCATCAGGTTCCAAACCAGAGCTATATAACTCCCTCCGTAGTCTCCCTCCTCCTATGGTTCTAATAGGTGATTTCAACATGGTGGAATCCCCAGATGACAGATACCAATGTCAAGGAATCACAATCTCATGAAGGGAAAAGAGGGCCTTGGAGAATCTTACAGGTTTGCAAGACCTTATGGAAATAGATCAAAAAAAGGAGTTCACCTGAAGCAATACCTTATGGACATAGATCAAAAAAAGGAGTTCACCTAAAGCAATAATAGACAAGGGAACCTACTCAGAAAGGCAAGGCTGGACCACTGCTACCTGGCCTCCAACCTCTACAACAGATACCTAAAGGCCAAAGTAACTTTAGCCACTCACATAGCCCTCTCAGACCACCAACCTATCTTAGTACAGCTGGAAAAAAGTGATTCAAAAATAAGGTCAAGGTGGTTTCACACTGATCCAGCTTTATTTGACTTGCCTTCTGTCAAAGTAAGGGTGGAAGAAATTTGGCGCAGGCACTTCCAAGGGAAATCACTCCTAGCCAGGAGATGGTCCCTGGCAGTAAAAGAAACTCAGGGGTTCCTAAGCCATATAAGAAGGGCAGTGGCTGAAGTCAGACAAGAAAGGAGAAATACCAAATACAAGAGATTGCTCCAGCTGGAACAGGAGGTAAACAAAGGCAACCTCTCCCTTCAACCCTCTGTGCTGTGCAAGCCAAAGCGGACCTGAGAAGAGAAGAGGAGATTCAATGTCACCATCTGAGACTATATTTCAGAGAGTGGTGGGCTAGAAAGTGGGAGAGACCTACGAAAGCTACGTTCATAGCCCTCAAGAGAAAACAAGCAAAGGACTTCCTACCCATGATGGTACTAGGTCATGATGGTAGTCTCCCTCCTCCTATGGTTCTAATACGTGATTTCAACATGGTGGAATCCCCAGATGACAGATACCAATGTCAAGGAATCACAATCTCATGAAGGGAAAAGAGGACCTTGGAGAATCTTACAGGTTTGCAAGACCTTAGGACATAGATCAAAAAAAGGAGTTCACCTAAAGCAATAATAGACAAGGGAACCTACTCAGAAAGACAAGGCTGGACCACTGCTACCTGGCCTCCAACCTCTACAACATATACCTAAAGGCCAAAGTAACTTTAGCCACTCACATAGCCCTCTCAGACCACCAACCTATCTTTGTACCACCAACCTATCTTAGTACAGCTGGAAAAAAATGATTCAAAAATAAGGTCAGGTGGTTTCACACTGATCCAGCTTTATTTGACTTGCCTTCTATCAAAGTAGGGGTGGAAGAAATTTGGCGCAGGCACTTCCAAGGGAAATCACTCCTAGCCAGGAGATGGTCCCTGGCGGTAAAAGAAACTCAGGGGTTCCTAAGCCATATAAGAACGGCAGTGGCTGAAGTCAGACCAAAAAGGAGAAATGCCAAATACAAGAGATTGCTCCAGCTGGAACAGGAGGTAAACAAAGGCAACCTCTCCCTTCAACCCTCTGTGCTGCAAGCCAAAGCGGACCTGAGAAGAGAAGAGGAGATACAATGTCACCATCTGAGACTATATTTCAGAGAGTGGTGGGGTAGAAAGTGGGAGAGACCTACGAAAGCTATGTTCATAGCCCTCAAGAGAAAACAAGCAAAGGACTTCCTACCCATGATGGTAGGTCCTGATGGTAGGAAGGCTGACAGTGGAAGAAAACATTAGGGGTATTTCAGACCACTTTGCTAATATTTTCAGCCCCCCCCCAGGGAGGAAGATGAAGAAAAGACCAAGTGCAAAAGAATAATAGCAGAATCCAGGGAAAAGGTACCCCCTACTTCTCTGGCTGCCTAGCTGGATTCAAATCTGCTCCCTTCAGAATTTGCAGATGCCATTGACTCCCTCCCAAATAACAACGCAAGCACCAAGAGTCAGTGAGTAGAGCCAACAAGAAAGTCGACAAGCTCACCCAAGTATCCAACAACTCCCAGTTCAATCAAGCATGGAAACAATAGAAGAAGCGATGAGGATCATCAACCAGAGGGATGAATCAATTGTAGGAAAAATTTCAGAACTTGTAGCTCAAAAGATATATGCGTTAAGAGATGCTTCTATGTTTAAAAAGCATTTTGTATTCCGTTTCCTCCTGTTTGTTTTTTTTTTTTTAAGAAAAAAAAGGGGAGTTTTTTTTTTTAAAGAAAGGCGAGTGGTAAACCAAGGACAACATTGATGGCTAGGTCTACTTTGTAGGTAGATCACATCAATCCTATTGACTAGTTCCTAATGAAAAGAAGGAGGGATTTCACTTTTCCAAATTAAATATTAGCGAAATAAGATTAAATCCTATTGACTAGTTCCTAATGAAAAGGAGGGATTTCACTTTTCCAAATTAAATATTAGCGAAATCCTATTGACTAGTTCCTAATGAAAAGAAGGAGGGATTTCACTTTTCCAAATTAAATATTAGCGAAATAAGATTAAATCCTATTGACTAGTTCCTAATGAAAAGGAGGGATTTCACTTTTCCAAATTAAATATTAGCGAAATCCTATTGACTAGTTCCTAATGAAAAGGAGGAGGGATTTCACTTTTCCAAATTAAATATTAGCGAAATAAGATTAAAAACCTCCGGTTTAAAAATTTGATCATCTAATTAATAAGAAACCCAGCATCGACGCCTTGACTCACAAGGCTTTCTTCATTTTGTTTGGTTTGAGCAACCGTATGATGGAATTGTCATCATAATACCCCTGCTCTTGAAGTATGTACACAAGCACCTACCTTTGATAAACATTATGAACCATTCGTTGATGCCTATAATGTTGAGGGTTTTTTCTTAGTGTAGGCTTAGGTGACATTTGGAGGCACTTGGGAATCCAATCTTTGGAACTACCTTGACCTTATAGCAATGTCCACGGAGTTTGTTGGTGAACTCGCACCAAGTTTTTGTGAATGATGTTATGGAGTAGTTTTCTTTTTTGGTCGTTGAGATTTGCATTTGGATTGAGGCTTTGGTTGTTGATGCAGCAAAATTGGATTTGGACCCTTATACTAGCCTTGAGCCCCACAAGTATCCGCTTTTTCAATCACCTCTTAATACCATGAAGATATATAGACATTGGTTGTCATGGTGGAGTTACCTTCTTTGATGAAAGAGAAGGGTTGGTACCCTTTTTGTTATTAGTTTGTAATAAGGAGGTAGTGGGGTTGAGATTGTTAGTATACACTCAATGCCCGCATCTCAGCATGTATCTCACTTTGATGTATAATGCACATTTATTAGGCCTCCATTATGAGGAGTAGCCATGGTGCATATTTGTTTAGTGGGAACCTTGGCTTAGACGTTGATGGGGTCATTATTGTGACCCTCTGTGGGGGTTCAGGGCGGGAATCCCTGAGGCGACGGTATGAGGAATATTCCCTAGTATATTCTCTCAGATACTAGGTCCGTTATTAGTGGGCCGTGGTCGGTGGGCCATGTTCTTGATACACGGGCGCTTGCAGATTGGCGACTGTCGCTTGCTAATTGGTGACTGTTGAGTCAACTGCGACTTACTAGTAATTGTTGACTACCGCTTGTTTGCCAATTTGGTGATTTCTTCTTGCCAATTTGGTGATTGCTTCTTGCCGATTTTGCTGATTGCCAATGATTGGTCATATCAATACCCATTGTCGATGCCGATTGTATCAACTGCTGATTGTTAATTACATCGACTATTGATTTTTGATGTCGTTGTTGATTGGTGCTGATTGTTGACTGTTTTCTTTTTGTAAAGCATTAGACACTACCGTTGGGCTATAATAATCCAAGAGGTAAGACCTTGCTTAAATGGATTCCAAGGGCACAGTAATAAATTTGATGGGAAAGGCTTTCACACACTTGATAGGCAGACTAAGCTGAAGTTTGTATTAATGAAAAATGGACTTTGGGACATTGCAAATGGGAAGAATAAGAAACCTATTAGAATCACCTTTAATATTCATGCCTATGGAGCATTGGGACAAAGGCACATTTGTTCTAAGGTTATTTCCCATGTTTATCTTCTTATATTTCTACTTTTATGCCAATAGGTGAGGTGAAAAGTACATGAGTGGAAGAATCATCTTCTAGCATTTATGATAGTCCATAATGTTGATTTTGGGGGCTAGATTCATGGAGAGGATCAAGGGAGAGATTGCAAGAGCATCTCTAGCAATCATTTCACATCATCAATGATGTCGTCTCACTTATATTTGTAAAAAAACCTATAAAAGAGGCATCTTCTCACTACTACAATTATGTGTGATTAAGCCCCACTTATGCTCAATTCTTGTCTCAATTAAGTGCTAATTAATTTTCTTTAATCATGTTATCAACACAATGACGTTTGTGTGTTTTGGTCCACCCTAGTCATTAGGGTTGCTTCTCTTCATCTTTATTCCATCAAATGGTATCAGAGCAAAGATCTTGCTTAACTAATGTCATCAATAAACTCAAAAGCTCTTCATCTCTATTTTTCCCCAATGAGCTCATTTGAGCTATTATACTAGATCTCCTTCACGTTAAGCTCTTCAGAGGCTCCCACACACTCTAGAGGTAACTATATCTAGCTCCTCATCTAGCTCAAACGTGTGGAGAATAGCAAAAAGAGTAGATCTGCATAGCAGGCGGCGACAACGTTTTCTCAGAAAGAATTGCAATGCAATAGCAATTCAATCAAGCTTGGTAAAATTGAGTATTTAATTCTTCAATCCACACTTGATACCTATTGTGGTTCAAATCTCAAGAGATTTCATCAAATTTTCATCAAAAGCTTAACTGTGAACTCCAATCGCAACAATAATCTGATTCTTTGATCATGATCAAGATTGATCAATTTTGGAAACCAATACCCGAGTGATGAGGGTTGAAATTTGGGTATTAGACCATAAAAATTGTAAGCCTTCCCTCTCTTTGCATGAAACCTCAATTTTCACATAGCCTCTTGCCTTTCATCTCCTTCATGATTCAAGCTAGAGGGTAAGGGTTAACATTGCTCATGGACAATCGTAAAGATTTACCTATGGTCCCCAAAGTCTTTCCACATGCTCCTTACCGCCGCTAAAACCATTGGTACCTCCAAAGGAGGGCGGCAATAAGGCAAGGGCTACCTTGAGAAGTCATAGGCCCACCAAGATAATAACTCCTTATCCCACTTATCATGAATCATCAAAGAGGTCCAAAATTGGGTTAAGCATGAGGAGCTAATGCTAAATGAGACATTCACATGTAAAGTGAGTGTTTGAATAAGGGTTTGAAGATAAGAGAATGGCAATGACACAAAATGCTCAATTGAGGAGGCTTCATTCATTGATTTGAAAGGGAGGGGAGGGCTCCTTTTATAGGTGGAGAATCACCCTCTCTTCCATTTTTACAAATTACAACATAAAAATCTTTAAAACCCCTCAATGACATAAGGGTAGATGTCACCAACCATCAATTGTCCTCTTAGGCTAAGTCTTCTATTGATTATTAAATTGAAGACTTTTTGACTTTGAAAGTGTGATGAGATAATAGCCAAGTCTAAGTGGCATGTAGGTGGAGATCCCACTTACACATGGCGGAATTCTCCTTCTCCATGTAAGCATTCTAGAAGGATCTTTCCCAATTATGCACCTACACATACTTCTCCACATGACTTCCACACTGGGCCCAACTTGTAGCCTTATGGTGGATACTATATTAATAATATAATTAAAATCCATGTGAGCATGAAGGCCCACTTTTATTTTCCACATCACTGGCCTATCTACCATACCAAAGTATTTATCAAGCATACTTGTGGCATTTACAATGTGTGCACCCTAAATCAAGTAAAACCATTATATTTGAAGATAGAATGCTGTTATCAGGGTAGCTGCCAAGCTGCCGTATCACCATGTCGTTATTCCATGCCTCTTGGACAAGCTTCCACCTTATTACCATTGAGAAACCATCAAAATATGTACAAAATTGAAAATGAAAGATATTAATTTTTCATGTCACAACACCATTACGGGTGCCCGTCCAAGTTATAGCTTTGGACACTATTGCTTCATATCTTAAATGTATGACCCTGGTGTATCTACCGTGACTCCTTGATGTAAGATAATGGCGATAGCTTTGATTAACCCTAAGAATGGGTTAACAATGTTTATTTGTAAACGTATCTTAAATGTATGACCCTGGTGTATCTACCGTGACTCCTTGATGTAAGATAATGGCGATAGCTTTGATTAACCCTAAGAATGGGTTAACAATGTTTATTTGTAAACGTACTTTCCTCTCTGTAGGGTTTCATTATCCCTCTCTAGGATTTCTTTCTCTTTCTAAGCTTATGCTTCTTTTCTCTAACTCAACATTTTTAATACCTACCAAAAATTTAAGGATCTTTTCACAATTGAATTTATTTTCTTAGGGACTATTTCTATGAAGATTTGCACATAATACTACCGCATACATTGCACATCTATTCAAGAGATGGCCAACTTTTAGAGAAATTACTCCATTAAAATTTTGATGGGCCTTTTTACTCCTAATTTCCCACACAAGCCTACCTACTTGTGTAGGTAATTGTTGGCAGTGTTCACATGCACAATTTACACTTGGATTTACATAAATCTGGGACACAATATAGTCCTGAGATTATCGTGGCCTCATTTTTTGACCAAACTTATTAATTTTAGAGTTAATTCTAAAACCATTTTAGCCTATGATTTACACTCTTCCTTTTAGCAGAAGAACCAACAAACTAGGAGATGAAAATTATATCTATGTGCATGTTTTTAGTGCACATTAAAATTATAATCTTGATGCACAATTAATTAACCTCCTTATAGTCTCCAAGGTCCCCTTAACACTAATCTAATTTAGAGCTTTAAAAAATCATTTTATGTTTGTCTATAAGGTCATCCCCTAACGTCATGAATGGAATTGTCAAAAATAAACTAAAACTGTATCCTATGCTTATTGCATTAATTCACTATAGGTCACATTACCAATGGGTAAGAGCATTTAAAATACTATTTTTTCTGAGTTTTAATAAATAAGCTAGTCGAAGGATTTATTGTACACCATTCTAGAAAGGATTGATTGTACACCATTTCTAGAGACATAAAGGTTCACAAATTTAATTCAATTTTCCATTTTTATTCACTGCTATTTTTTTATTCATTGCTATTTTTAACAGAGAAGCAAAAGAATAAAAGTTAAAATTTTCATTTAGGTTAAAGGGACAATGTACTTGCACAAATTCAAAAATTTGAATCAAAAGGTAAATAACCTACTTGTAATTTGTTAAAAGCTTGTTGTGCGTATGTTGTAGAGTGTGAAGAGAGCCTCCAATTCTAAGATGAAGTCCATGAATTTCTTAGATGGGGACTCGTGCCTTTGAATTTTTTTTAAAGGTGTAGTAAATGCTCCAAAAAGCAACGTGATTAATATCAAGACTAGGGCGACTTGTGCCTTTGAAAATTTCAAAAGGTGTAGTAAATGCTCCAAAATTAATATCAAATTTTCTAAATTATTTCAAGGATAATGGGCTCTAGTGTGAATGCACATGCACACATGTGCTTTTAGGTCTCATTCATATTTATAAAGGGTGGCCCGCCCCTCATTAGATTATGAGCCGGTTAATTTTCTTATGCTCGATAACTCCTTTTCTTAAGGTTTTTGTTCTATTATACATGTATCCCTATGCATATGTACACTTTTACACTGGAATGGTGCACACACACATGTACCTTGCACCCACTAGTTTTAATTTTTAATTTTCTTTTTATTTTACTAGAAAGAATAATTTTCTTATTTTTCTAAATCTTTGCTGGGTTAGACAATATGCATACCTCTATTTATGAATTCTCTCTCTCTCTCTCTCTCTCTCTCTCTCTAAATTTTCTACTCTTAACAATTTCTCATGAATGAATTTTACAAGGTAAAGGAAAGAGGTATCTTATATTCTCCCTTGCCTAAAAGAATCCGAGGTAGGCTCTTTATAAGTAGTGCATTTGCTTCATAATGGCCTTCAATGTTGTTGTTGATCCTTGCAAGTTGGGTTAAGATGCTCTTCATATAATTTAAGTGAGGGAGTCCAGCTCAAAGGATTTTATGAAAAGTGAAATTTTGGAATTTTTAGATTGTGCTCCACATGAGGTATCCAAGGTTACCCAAGCTTCATTTGTAGTATTCTTCACATTTATGTGATGCATGGAATTATCACTGAATCCCAGTGCTATCAGTAGTTTCCATTCCCAATGCTATTAGTAGTTAATCCATCAATGATTGGAGTGATGCAGTTGACGATTTGGCAGCTCAGTTGGTCGATCACAGTGGCTCAATCGACAATTGTAGGCACATATGGCTAGGAAGCTCTTTATATGCTCTTTCCACTCACGTAACTAATTTCTTAATCCTTTACTTCATTTATGATCAGAATTTCTCCCAAAGTTACTAACTTTTAGGTGAATTTTGGCAGTTTTATAATCTTGTGTAAAATGCTCATAACTTTTTGCTCAGTTGCCTGTTTTCAAAAAATTTTATATAGGCGCGAAGCTCTCTTCAAGCTCTATGTACCTATGTAATCCTCTTTTATATAGTCTATATATGAATTTAAAATTGTAATTCTCTGTGTATCTCTATTTTTATAGACTTTTGACCATTATTTCTTCTTAATAATGATTAATTCCTCTTAATATCTTATCAAAAGCCAAATCCCATGTATCTTATCCTCTTGTAAGTGATTGCTATATTCTTTTACTTTAAGATGTTCCATCCAAATTGCCCAATTCGAACGGATGAACCTTACCAACATTCCTCGTATGTTTCCGTTCACATAATCCTGAGTCGGAAGATTTTCTTCCAACAAAGAATTGCCCTCTTGTTTGGAGCTGCAAGACTGGCAGAAATTCTTGCGTCTCCCTAGCCTTTCATCTTTCCTTCCATGAATTATGATCTCACCTTTGATGTGTTTATCTTTATCTTAACCTAGGGAGAGAAAGGGAGGTGAGGAGGCTGTGAAGTTTCATACAAGTGTGTTTTGATTCTAAGAAGTGATCGAAGTCAAAATCCCAACTTTGTGTCATCTTTTGGTGGAGACGGCGGGCAGGTTTTACTTAGAATTATTCTATTTTAACCTCAAGGTCCCGCATGATTAAAGAAAAGTTATTTTGAAATAAGTAAATTTCCCTTGTTGCTACTCATCTTTTGGTGCAAGATGTTCAACATTCCGATGTTCTAAGGATCGGAAAGAGAAGACTCGAGGAGTTATCTCCGAGAGTTTAACCGAGCATGCTGCTTGAAGGGTTAGTCTATGAAGGAGAGGGGAGAAATACTTCCAGATTTCTTGGAGGGTGTGGCCTTAGCTTGGCATGAGGCTTTGCCAGAGGAGTCCAAGAAAGACTGGGAAAGGTTGAACAAAGCAATGAAGGAGAGATTTGGGACAGTGGAGTCACTAAATGCTTTACTATTGCAATTGGATCAGATTTTCTAAAAGAAAGGAGAGTCAATTTTTGCCTTTTCAGTGAGGTATGAAGCCTTGTTCATCAAATATCAACAAGCTGCTTTACATGTTGTTGTTTCTTCTTTTTCACCTTCTATGGGAGATTCAAAGAGTTCTTTAGCAATGGAGCACCTTAAGATGAGCAAGTTTATCATGGCTTTGGATCCCCGCTTGCATGGAAAAGTTCTTAGCAAAGATCCCACTAATTTTAAAGAGGCTCTTCGTATTGCTTTGAAGAAGAAGGCCACTCTTCATATTGAGTCCACATTCCAATATTCTCCGAGTGTGCCGACCCCACCAGGAGTAGAGATAGCCTCAGCATCTCAGGTACAAGCTCAATTTACTGATTTAAAGTTACACTTAGTCAACGTAAGGCCACCTAGGGTTCCACGAGTTGAGGATAAACCTAGGGATAGAAGTAGTGTCACATGCTCTGAATGTCAAGAGAAGGGGCACAATCGCACTGAGAGTATCCAAAATTGAGGAAAAAAGAGGATAAAAGTTTAGCACTTTTAGAGAAAACATGCTCAGAAGAAGAAGAGGAAACATTGATGCCATTAATGGCAAAAAGGGGTCGTAAAACTAGGAGCCAAGAAGAAGAAGAACAAGAAGATAAATCTGAAGAAGAGGAGGAAAATAAGAAGAAGAAGAAGTCGTCTAGGAGAAAAATTGGACAATCTAACTTTCCTCTTGGACAAGGATCTCTTAGTTATGACCTCTTAATAGATCTTAGGGAGAAAACGGCACAAATCACATTTGGACAGCTTTTGGCACTCTCTCCAAAGCTCAGAAAGGAATGGGGTAAGCTGGCTAGCACAAGGGAATCTAAGAAAAATAAGAAGAGGGATAATGGGACTCCTATGGCTCAAAAGGTGGATATTGATGTAGGAGATGATGTGCCTGTGATTGACATCATCATTGAGGGGGGCAAACAATTTTTAATGCATACATTGATGGAGGTGTGTCAATCAATGTCATGAGTGAAAAAAACAATGAAAGATGCCGATTTAAAGTTGTCTTCTACTAAATCTCCCTATCGCATCAAACTTGCTGATAATACTAGGGTGAAAACCTTAGGAATTGTCACGAATTTGGGAGTGGATGTACGTGGTATTTCTTTGCCTACAATTTTCCAGGTCATTCCTACAAAGCCTAATGCTAGGGCTTACCCATTGATATTGGATAGGCCATGTCTTTGCCAAGTGAAGGCAATTCAAAAGTGTGAGACAAGTGATCTTATTCTACAAGGTGAGAATAAGAAGATCCACTACAACATCAAGAGTCCAAAGTGGTAGCTCCGAGGATTCCACCTCAGAAGGGGAGGTAGAGGGAGTTGCATTTGGTCTTTCCCTGGGAAGGGATCGAGGGGATGCTGAAGACAATGGAACCTTGGAAGGGGAAGCTTCTTCAACCATGTTCAAGAAAGGAGATGTGGACCTCACTAGTCTTCACCAACAGAATGAACTTCTTCTTGATCCATAGTAGGTACTGAAAGGGAGAATTACTTAAAAATGTTGGATGGATTTCCTAACCTTTTTGCAAACAGCTACTCACAAGTACACCAAGTCACCCTAGTAGAGCACAAGATTGATCTCAAGCCCCAAAGTAAGCTAAGGTGTTTGGGAGTAGTGCAAGCGGGGGTGCTTAAGAATGAGGTAACTAATTTGCTTGAAGCTCGATTTATTTTTCCAGTAGAGAATTCAGAGTGGATTTTCCCAGTTGTAGTCACTCCCAAAAAGGGTGGAAAATGGCGTGTGTGTGTGGACTTTCGCCCTCTGAATGCATGCACAAAGAGGGATTATTATCCTCTACCCTTTCAGGATGAGATTTTGGATCAAGTTGCAGGTCATGAGTTGTATTCACCAGTGTGTGATGGATACTCTGGATACTTTCAAATCTGGATTTGTGAAGCAGCCCATAGAGGCTCTACACTGTAATTGCAACACAATAAGGAGTAAATTTTCACTTCTTATTATGCATTCCAATTCTATAAGTTTGGCATTGATAACTCTTCTATAGTTAGCATAGACGGGTCAATTGATGAGCTAATAGAATAGAATCCTATGATGGCACTAGGGTATGCTCAATAATGTGTCACACACTTATTTTAAAAATAAAGTAAAGATTTAGAATAAGGTATAAGTGACTTGTGGGCACTAGGCTAAGTGTGGACTGTCCACACTTATCTTATCCCATTGTAATAAGTTAATTTCTCTACTTTTTGTAATAGACCACTTATGCATTATGTTAAACTCTTGTGCTAATCTACTCTTGACATCTTGCTATTGTTGTTTCGTAGTTATGTATTAAGATTTTTTATTTATCAAGTTTCTTGTGCTAATACATTAACCTTGTGATTAGCTTTGTTTTAAACTCTTATTTGTAAGAAATAAGCAGGTTTTAGCGGGGTTGAGCTTAAGATTGGCTCTATGTTATGCAATAGTGATTATGTATACATCAAAGATGACTCTTTTTTATCTTGTTAAACTTGTTTATGATGTTTCTTAGAATGGACAGAGTGGAATCACTATGGAAATGGGAGGTATTACTACTCATAATTTGGGAGAAATTTACATAAGGGATTAGGGAGAGATCTGTGCATAAGAAGAGAGATAGTAAGAGATTAAGGTGGTATTATATGTGGGAGCATGGGATTGTTTCCTTGAAAATTAAACCTTAAGACTTGGAGGAAAGAGCATGAGTATAACGCATTACACAATGGAAAGAACTAATAAAATGGCTATCTTTTTGAAACAAAATATTGGTACTCCCGTCAGCTTTGCCATCACCTCTCTACCGTCACCTTATCCTCACTGGCCATCATCGTCACAATCACACTCACATAGTGCCATTCACAATCACAGTCACACCTCACCTTGCCATCATCATCACAATCATAGTCACACCTCGCACCTCGCACCTCGACACTATCTCACATGATGTGACAGTGGCCCAGTAGAGGTAGTGTGGCCACAATAATGAGCTCTCCATGATGCCAGTTCATTATCTCATGCATCGTAAAAGTAAACTCGGACCAAAGATAAACTAGGATCAAAGAATCCGAGCATTGGCGCACCACTACAGCTAGTGTATAATCAATTCGATCGAGCACCAAATAAACTTGGTCCAACATTAAACTTAGCCTAACATATAATTTTACTACTACGAGAAAATCTTCTCTGAAATAGGCAATATGTCAAGACTTTTAAGATTTTTATAATTCTCTCTGCATGGGCTGATGTTAGATGATGTCGAAAGGTCAGCCTGATTGATTAAATGCAATGAGTTGAACTCGGACCAAACAGTAAACTCGGCCCTAAAGTAAACTCAGACGCACAAGCGTAGCATTTTTCTATCCTCGTTAAAATCTACTCACTCTATCACTTAGCCATTCCTATTACCATTTTAAAAGCTCTCTCTATCTCTCTAATGCAATAAGCACTTACACTACAAAGAAGACGAACTATTGAAGACATATTTGACTGTGATCATTTTAAGTTTGAGTTACCTACTCCATCGCTCATGCATGATTTGTATAAACACATGTATCGATTCATTAATTTCTATAGATTACTATGCAAGGGATGTTTGTGTGTGTAGATTAAATTTATATAACGTACATTTGTATCAACACATGTGTCGATTCATTCTATAGATTAATATGCAAGGGATGTGTGTGTGTGTGTGTGTGTGTGTGTGTGTGTGTGTGTGTGTGTGTGTGTGTGTGTGTGTGTGTGTGTGTGGATTAAATTTATATAATGTAACTTTGTCTATATACTCAAATTAATAGATAGCTTACAATATAAATTAACATATACTTGTGTGATTTGAAATATGTGTATATCAACTTGTTCTTATTCATGTGATCTTTATTCTAGAAATATGGATTGTCTCGAGGATGGCCCTAGTGTTTTTGAGCTCGAAGAGGACTCCAATAATGATACAAGCTATACCACCATGAGTGATGACCAAGATGTGGAAGAACTCTTTCATAATACCTATTACCAATCAAAGCGCAGTAATGTTCAACAATCAAAGTGATGGGGACACACTTAATTCAATTTCCTATTTATCTACTACTTATTTCTCATTTGATAGAAAAAGTTATAACTTGATGAAGAGAGCAATACAAGGGGATGTATTTGATGACATTGGAGAGTCTAAATGATTGTGATAGCAACGGGATGCTTGATTTGAAGAAGTGGCAAAGAATGAAAGACCACCTTTGCTTAGGAAAGAATGAGGATGGTATCCTTTGTCTTTGTCTAATGGAAACAGCAAAGTTATGAATTGCATGCATCAAGAGGAGTGGGAAAGCATTCTCAAGGGTCATTACCTGGAAGATAAGGGTTATCACCAAGGAGTAAATAAAACACTTGAAACAATCAAGTCTAGGTGATCTATTGATATTAGAAAGCATGGAATGCCCACTTCTTATATTAAAGATTTAATCAATGCGTGTGGTTGCAAGAAGAGAGTAATAAAGAATGATAAATAAAGGATGGCTACAAAGGTGATAAGCACAAATAAGGCTGAGGTGGAGTCACATTTGATGGAGATAATGCTTGAACATAAGGTGAGAATAGTTAAGATCCGTGCTCAACTAAAAATAATGGCTCATCCAAGTTTTGTGCCATAGAGGTGGGAGAGCATGACAAGTGGGTTCAATTAGGAGGTTGAGGACATCAAAGAAATGCGGTTGCCCATTCAAGGTGAAAGTGGAGTATATGGTTGGCACCCACAATGTATTCATTTTTCTACACTTTTTTCATGAAGGACATGCACCAAGGAGTCGTAGTGATTGTACCATTTTCCCGTTCATCCAAAGGTCATTGAAAATTTCATGGAAGATTTGTTTGAAGTAGGTACATCTCAGCATGTTGCAAATATGTCCCAATCCAAAAAGAGATTTCATATGGAGCAATCTTCTCTCCTTGATCACACCATCTATAAGTTCTTCATGATTCCAAAGGAAATATCTATGATGTCCTACTAAGTACATAATCAAGGTATCATCTTTAAGCTCAATTATAAGTGAACATAAAGTGGAGAAATCAAAAAACTTATTCATATGCTTTGTTTATGTAGGAAAAATCTTGAATGATGATTCAATGTCTTTAATGTTGAAAAAGGTATCATCTTTTATATGTATTTAGCACGAGAATAATTCCCCTTAGCTAACATAACATGTTCCATTTAAGTGTTATATTGCCAACCATATAACCCTAATGTAGAAAATGACAAAGACAAGCCCTTCATCCTCATTATTCAAGATGAATGGATGTTACAAATGACCTTACGTTTCTCTAAAAACAATGTGTGGGCCATAGATAGCACTTTTAAGGCCAACATGTTTGGTATGCCTTTGTATGCAACAGTTTTACCAAACCAACTTTGAATCGACATCATAC
This sequence comes from Cibotium barometz, assembly GCF_041138505.1. NCBI lineage: Eukaryota > Viridiplantae > Streptophyta > Polypodiopsida > Cyatheales > Cibotiaceae > Cibotium > Cibotium barometz. The sequence continues at coordinate 44,762,287 of NC_141087.1, forward strand.
ATCTATGTTTCATGATGTGCACCAATGATCCGGGTTCCAATCAAGAGACCATTGCCTTGGAACTAACACTCACGACGATGATTCTTTCATTATGGGTAATGTTCATCCCATGGCTATTGTAATTCATAAGTCACAACTAGAACTAGATGCAATACTCGAGGTGGTAAACAATGATCCTCACTGTTGGCTTGGTTTCATACTAAGAAGGCATGGGTGGAGAACCTTCTGACACAGGTAGAGGCTTGCACCTTATTTGTCCTCCACACTTATATATTATTAATGCATTATAGTGAGGTGAGTAAAGAAATGTTTTACTTGGTTGTTTTAATCTAGTTCCAAAGGAATTATGAGATGATGTTTACACATCATTGTCAAATCTCATGCATACCATCATCACACTGAAGAAGACTTTGAGCATAAGTACTAATAATTCCTAGAAAAATAACATACAACAATGTGGTCCGTTATGTCACAAATGGATGGTGCGAGCATAATTGTATAGGGAGGAGATGATGGCCCAAATTTGGCCAACTATTTAACTATGGAAATGTTGATACAACTAACTTAGTAGAAAGGTTGTGGAAGTATATCAAATATACTCTCTTGGATGCACTTATTAATAGGTCTATGATGATAGATCTAGTGCATGCACCTATTGGGGATTCTAAAACTAGCACTCGCATGGGTGGATCCTTACTTGATTTCTTCAAGAAAAATCAAGAAATAGGTGACTTATGCATACCTCGCCTCTTATTATGTTCTCAATTTGTTTTTTGTTTTTTTTAGTATACTGATTCCAAATGCTTCGACATCCAAGGATCAACAAAGAGACACCCTTACAAATTGCATGAGGGGGAGAAATTTCTACAATGGTATCAAAGTGATCCATCATGCCTTGTGATTATGAATGAGATGACATTGTTCTTTATTATTTGGAGTAGCAATAATCCAAGCCATTGGTACCATGTAAGCATGCAAGCTAACTATTGTGACTGCCTAGATTTGAGTAGTGAGTGAAAGCACCTCTATGGCATATGCTCGATAGTTACCCATCATTTTCCACACATACAAGCCATTATCCCAATCATTGTTGACAATGAACATGATTTGGCCTCAAGTGTGTTGAATGAGGAAGCGTATTTAAGTTTTCTTGATGGAGCGGAGACCAGTGAAAAAAGCATAACCAACAAGGAGATTCTTCATTGTATACAAGAATTCAGAAACATTATTTACATGATCGAAGATGACTAGGAAAACAAATATGCCAATGTAAAGGAGACTATACTTCAGCAATTAAAGATATCTGAAGACAATCTTATGAATGTGCAAGCTCTAAGGAAGATTTACATGGCAACACATGGCAGTCTTTGTTGCCAAATTCAAGAACATGTGACACGAACTCAGCTTGGTCATGGAATCCCTCATGAGCCATGTACAGGGATTTTATATTCACGTGATCACAAGATTTTTTTTGTTAATAACACTTGTGAACATGTTATTAACATGTTCACATGTTTTCATGTTCTCAAAATAGCAGGTTACCAGTGACCTGGTAACCTGCCGAAGCCCGCCGGGCTTTTTGTTTTCCCGGCGGGCCCGCCGGGAAAATCCATTTTCCCGGCAGAAAAAACAAGTTAAAAAAATGGTCAAAATATATTCATGTTCACAGTCATTCCTACCATTTTTGGGCCTTCTGGACTCATTTATGATGTCAAAAGTTCAAAATTCTTTGTACAAAAAAAGTTATCTCTAAATTTATCACCTTAAGCTCGATTACCATCAATTAGATCTTATTATACTTCCAATTGAGTCTAATTGACATCAATTAATATCCAATTGAGTCCAATTGGTATCAATTAAGTCTAATTGGGTGTCAATTGATCGATTGGGCTCAATTGACACCCCATTGGACTCAATTGGGCTTAATTGAACTTAATTGGATTCAATCAATTGACACCCAATTGGACACAACTGGGCTTAATTGGACTCAATTGACATCGATTAACACCCAATTGATGTCCATTGAGCTCAATCGACATCAATCCTAGTCAATTGATATCCAATTGATGCCAATTAAGCCGAATTGACACCAATTGCACTCAATTGGTACCCAATTGATGTCAATTGAGTCCTCAATTAACATCAATTAACACCCAATTGAGTCCAATTGACATCAACTAATGCCCAATTGAGTCAAATTGATATCAATTAAGTATAATTGGGTGTCAATTAATCAATTCGACTCAACTGATATCAATTGATATCCAATTGGACTCAATTGACATCAATTGGGTGCCAATTGAGTCCAACTGACACCCAATTGATATCAATTGCATCCAATTGGACTTAATTGACATCAATTGGGTGCCAATTGAGTCCAAGTGACACCCAATTGATATCAATTGCATCCAATTGGGCTTAATTGACATCAATTTACACCTAATTGATGTCAATTGAGTCTAATCCAGTTCAATTCACACCCAATTGATGTCAATTGGGCTCAATTGACATCCAATTGATGTTAATTGGACTCAATTGACATCAATTAACACCCAATTGATGTCAATTGACATCAATCGTAGTCAATTGACACCCAATTGATGCCAATTGAGCCGAATTGAGCTTAATTGATATTAATTACACTCAATTGGCACCCAATTGATATCAATTGAGTTCTATTAGACTCAATTAACATCAATTAACATCTAATTAAGTCTAATTGATATCAATTAATACCTAATTGAGTCAAATTGATATCAATTAAGTCTAATTGGATGTCAATTGATCAATTGGGCTCAATTGGTACCAATTGACATCCAATTGGACTCAATTGACCTCAATTGGGTGCCAATTGAGTCCAAGTGACACCCAATTGATATCCATTGCATCCAATTGGGCTCAATTGACATCAATTCACACCTAATTAATGTCAATTGAGTCCAATCACGTTCAATTCACACCCAATTGATGTCAATTGGGCTCAATTGACACCCAATTAACTCAGCCCAATTGATATCAATTGAGTCTAATTCAAACCCAATTGAGTCTAATTACATCTAATTGGACTCAAGTGACATCAATTAACACCCAATTGATGTCAATTAAACTCAATTAACATCAATTAACACCCAATTGATATCAATTCAGCTCAATTGACATCAATCGTAGTTAATTGACACCTAATTGATGTTAATTGAGCCAAATTAGGCTTAATTGACATCAATTGCACTCAATTGACACCCAATTGATGTCAATTGAGACTCAATTAACATCAATTAACATCCAATTGAGTTCAATTGACATCAATTAATACCCAATTGAGTCAAATTGGGCTTAATTGACATCAATTGCACTCAATTGGCACCCAATTGATGTCAATTGAGACTCAATTAACATCAATTAACATCCAATTGAGTTCAATTGACATCAATTAATACCCAATTGAGTCAAAGTGATATCAATTAAGTCTAATTGGGTGTCAATTGATCAATTGGGCTCAATTGATATCAATTGACATCCAAGTGGACTCAATTGATATCAATTGGGTGCCAATTGAGTCCAATTGACACCAAATTGATATCAATTGCATCCAAGTGGGGTCAATTGACATCAATTCACACCTAATTGATGTTAATTGAGTCCAATTAGGTTCAATTTACACCCAATTAGGCTCAATTGACACCCAATTGATATCACTTTGGCTTAATTGATACCTAATTGATATTAATTGGACTCGATTGACATTAATTAACACCCAATTGATGTCAATTGAGCTCAATTGATATCAATTGTAGTCAATTGATACCCAATTGATGTCAATTAAGCCAAATTGAGCTTAATGGACATCAATTACACTCAATTAGCATCTAATTGATGTCAATTGAGTCTAATTGAGCTCAATTAATATCAATTAGTATCTAATTGAGTCTAATTGATATCAATTAACACCTAATTGAGTCAAATTGATATCAATTAAGTCTAATTGGGTATCAATTGATCAATTGGGCTCAATTGATATCAATTGACATCCACTTGGACTCAATTGACATCAATTGGGTGCCAATTGAGTCTAATTGACACCCAAGTGATATCAATTGCATCGAATTGGGCTCAATTGACATCAATTCACACCTAATTGATATCAATTGAGCCCAATTGATATTAATTGAGTCTAATTCACACCCAATTGAGTCCAATTGCATCTAATTGGACTCGATTGACATTAATAAACACCCAATTGATGTCAATTAAACTCAATTAATATCAATAAACACCCAATTGATATCAATTGACTCCAATTGGGTTTAATTGACACCCAATTGATGTTAATTAAGTCCAAATAGATACAATTAGGCTCAATTGACACCTAACTGATGTCAATTGAGTCCAATTGGATTCAATTGAGTCTAATTGGGTTAAATTGGATGTAATTAAGCTTAATTGATGTCAATTGAATTAAATTGGATGCAATTTGTCCAATTGATGTCAATTGAGTTCAATTGGATGCAATTAGGCTCAATTGACACCTAATTGATGTCAATTGAGTTCAATTCATACCCAATTATTGTTAATTGTGTCCAATTGAGCTCAATTAACACCCAATTGATGTCAATTGGGCTCAATTAACATCAGTTAACACCCTTTTGAGTCCAATTGATGTCAATTGAGTCCAATTAGGTGTCAATTGATATCAATTGAGTCCAATTGATCAATTAATACCCAATTAGACTTAATTGATGTCAATTGAACTCAATTCATTCAATTTAGCATCAATTATAATCAATTGACACCCAATTGATATTAATTGACATCAATTAGGTGTTAATTGATGTCAATTGAGCCCATGTGACATCAATTGTGTGTCAATTGAATCCAATTGATGTCAATTGAGCCCAATTGACATCAATTGTGTTTCAATTGATACACAATTAGCTTCAATTGGGCTCAATTGACATCAATTGACACCCAATTGATGTCAATTAGACTCCATTGACACCCAATTAGACTCAATTTGGCTCAATTGACATCAATTGACACCCAATTGGACTCAATTTAGCTTAATTAAGTCTAATTGGACTCAATTAGACTCAATTTAGCTCAATTGATATCAATTGACACCCAATTATACTCAATTTGACTCAATTGACACCCAATTAGACTCAATTTTACTCAATTGACATCAATTGACACCCAATTGATATGAACTGATGTGAATTGAGCTCAATTGCATTGAATTAGGCTCAATTGACATCGATTGATATCCAATTAATATCAATTGAGAGCAATTGATGTGAATTGATGTCAATTGAGCTCAATTGCATGGAATTAGGTTTAACTGACACCCAATTAATATCAATTGAGTGCAATTGAGCCCAATTCAGCTCAGTTGTAATCAATTGACACCCAATTGATGTCAGTTGCATCCAATTTGGCTCAATTGAAACCTAACTGATGTCAATTGAGTCCAATTGATGTTAATTGGCACCCAATTGATGTCAATAAGGTTCAATTGATGTTAATTGACCCCTAATTGATATCATTTACGTCCAATTGAGCTCAATTGACACCCAAATTATCCAATTGAAGTCAATTAGACTTAATTGACTTCAATTGTGTTAATTGGATATTAATTGATATCAATTAACACCCAATTGCTATCAATTGAGTCTAATTCGGCTCAATTGACACTCAATTTACATCCAATTGGGCGTGAATTGAGCTCAATTGTATCATATTAGGCTCAATTGATATTAATTGACACACAATTAATCACACAATTGAGTGCAATTGAGCCCAATTGATATCAATTGTGATCAATTGACACCCGATTGATGTTAATTGCATCCTATTGGGCTCAATTGAGCACAATAGGATGCAATTAACACCCAATTGAGTGTCAATTGAGTGCAATTGAGCCCAATTGAGCTCAATTGATATCAATTGACACCCAATTAATGTCAACTGAGCTCAATTGAGCTTAATTGATATCAATTGACACCCAATTGATGTCAACTGAGCTCAATTGACACCCAATTGATGTCAACTGAGCTCAATTGAGCTTAATTGACATTAATTATAATAAATTAACACCCAATTGAAGTCAATTGGGCTTAATTAATATCAATTAACATCCAATTATTATCAATTGAGTCCAATTCGACTCAATTGATACTTAGTTTACACCCAATTTTTGCAAATTTGGTGTAAATTGGGCTCAATTGCGTCGAATTAGGCACAATTGACATCAATTGACACCCAATTAATATCAATTGAGTGTAAATCAAGTGTAATTGAGTCCAATTGGACTCAATTGAGTGCAATGATGTCATGGACAATTGAGTCAATTGATGTAAGTATAGTTAGATTTAATTGGTGTGTCAATTGAACTTAAGGCCAGCAAATTATACAAAACTTTTTTTGTGCCAATAATTTTGAACTTTTGACATCATAAATGAGTCCAGAAAGCCCAAAAATGGTAAGAATGAATGTGAACATGATTTTTTTATTTTTTTTATTTTTTTTATTTTTTTATTTTTTTTATTTTTTTATTTTTTTTATTTTTTTTATTTTTTTAATTTTCCCGCCGGGAAAATGGTTTTCCCGGCGGGCCCGCCGGGAATTGGACATTTTCCCAGCGGGATTACTGGCAGAGAAGATTTTTGCAGGTCATAAAAAATGCCCGTGAATATACATTGTGATCACAAGAATTTTTATGTTAACAATAGGTTTTGTTAACGTGATCACGAAATTGTGAAGACGTTAATGAAATCCCTGGCCATGTAACAATGCATCTCTTTCAACAAATAGACTATGTGTCTTCCCACAACCAAACAAGCGTACTGCTTGTAATCGGCATTGTGGAGTCGAAAAAAAACAAGGAAACAGGCCTCTATAGCTTCCCACTCCCCCAACCTTGGAATCACTAGCACAAAACAGGGGCACCATAGTCAAAGTAAACACCCAGCAAACACATATGCTCTCATCGTGTGCATGACGAGGTAATCGAAGGCTGGCACAAAGTGCGCTGTGAGAGTGTAACTCCATGGACTGCACCACCAAACACGTCAATCATGCCTTCTCCTTCAAATCAACACACACAAGAAACAATCACATCTCTGCTCACCATCAGCAGCAACAGCAGTAATACTAGTAAAAGACAATACATCCTTTTGCTACAAGCTGCCCACAAACATGATGACTAATCCCTCTCTCACCTCTTCTTAGAACATCATCACCTCATCCCATGAGCTGGGCTCAGACACCAGCCACCACAACTAGACAAACAAAATCAACACACAGGAAAAGCTCTGCAGTTGCGGTGGCTATATACTCACTCTCCTTGCTACCAGCTGCTGCCTACTCTGCCGGTGAGACAAAGCAAAGAAACACCAGAAAACTCCCCGCTACCACAGGCGGCAAACTCAATGAAACAAAACTCCCCTATATCCAAAGCATAGGTCACATTTTCAAAAGGTTTCTGCATCTGACCACGAAAAAAACCAGCCGAAGTCTCCGTTGCGCTTGGTGCAGTCAAAGAAGCGGGCGGCCAGGACCTAGAAGTCGACTTTTCCGGCCACGATGGCATCTCGAAAGGCCTGGAGGATGGCCACGGTGGCATCTCGGAAGGCCTAGAGGATGGCCACAGTGGCGTCCTGGACTGGTGGCCTTAATGCTCACGCCCACGATTCCAGAAGGGCCTCTACGATCCCTCGTGCTTCACCAGTATTATGTGCAGCGCCTGCACCTTTCCAAAATGAACGCAAGAGCAGCCCTATTGCCATCGTCAGCACACACTGCAGAGCCACCACACACTCTTCATTAACTACACCATAAATTACCAAACATGGCTATTGCAATCGGTGCCATGCACTGCTAACCATCATCACGTGCCTGCTAAAAATGGAGCACCATGGACTGCATCCAGAATCAACCCCAGATCAATCTGCCATCCTGCCAATTTGGGTTTCTATGTGCTTCCACGTGGAGGCATTAATCTTCAGCCAAAGCTCAAACCTTAGTAACAAAACATTTGATTTAAGTGCGCCTTAGTCCTTGTTCCCACCTAACACAAGGGTCCTCAACTTATTCTGTCCAAAGGCACATTCCCACGCTTACCTTGAGATCCTCTTTACATCTTGCAAGAGAACACGTGGCTCAAATACAAGGGCTCCCTGTATTCTCTTTCTGGAACAAGCCTTCCACAGCACTCAAGAACCTCAAGCACCTGCTCCCAGAAAAAAACATGCATGTACTAGCCTACTACAAAACCACCCACTCTGTACACCTGCCAGGGCATTCAGGGCAAAGCTTTTTTGCATGCCATGCATCCCATATGTATACAAGCCCAAAACACTTTTGTAAAATTTTGCCTAACATACTTTGCCCAACCCCTAGCCTGCTGAATCATTTATGATCAGCAGCAAAAAACATACGACCACGTTTGAGCATCATACAAAGTAACCAAAACATCTCTATTCCATGTGTTCGAAGAAACATTGTCATCTTCCCAAAACGTAGTTTGCCATCCCACATCCCACAACATAATATGAGAACTTTTGGAAACAAAGCTTTTGACATACATAGCATCCTGCCTCATTTCAATTCCATAATCACTGATGTGGTCGCGCCACTATTATTGGAAAACCAGTGAAGCAATTCCTACGCAGGGTAATAAAAACTGATAAAAGCTTCATCAAGAAAGGCCTGCTGTACACATCCCAAAGAACAAAACTCTATAACCTCTTGCCCCATAGCACTCTCTTGTCCATCAACATAAGAAACATCACCATCAAAGCCATCCACTACAGGCAAAACAAACTCCCCTTCAAAAGGCACCATTGCTAAAGCATCCACCTCAGTTTTTGTGTGTTCATCTTTATCAAGGCCAATAAGAAATTCATCTATCATAGCATCCATAATCTCATCCATAGCATCAACATCATTCATAGTCTTCTGGTGTTGCTCCTCCTTCATAGCATCAATTCTGTTCGTGGCTTTCTTAACATTAATGCATATCTGATCATCCAACTCCAACTCGGGTTCATCGTCCTCCCTGCAGACTTTCTATATCCCACTCATCCCACAAAGGTACATCATCTAAAGACTCAAAAGCATACTCTTCCACATCACATGCATATATCTCCTCATGATTCCTCAACCATAGCATCCAAAGGAAGTACATCAGGATCTTGAAGGAAATCTGCCTCGAAAAACATATACTCTTCAAGGGCATCCTCTGTCATAAAATCAGTCGTGCTACTTCCTCGCATTCTTCCTGTATGGCCTCTTCTTGTTGGGCAACCTTATCACTAAGCACTTCCTCATCAATAACCAGGGCAGCCATCTCTACATCCTCCTCACTGGATGAAGTATCCTCTGATCCCTCACTAGTAGTAGTGCTACTAGTCGTGTCATCAACACTCGAATCAGCTTCATTTTCCCCTTCATCATCAACAGGCTTCTGATTATCCATATTAAATTGCTCCTTATCCCCTTGCCTGTCATACAGAGTAATGACCCCTTTCCTCCAATCTTGAATAGCTTTCATCGCTCTTAGCCATGGTCTTCCCAAAATGATGGGGAATGCACCCATTCCTGCTGGCATAACATGACAGTCCACAAGCACCTTTACATCAAAAGCCTACAGTTCTAATCCCTTGATCACACCTAAGCATTTGACCTTCTGGTGATTGGCCAACCGAATATGGAAACCAGACGCTTCAGTAATATGAAGACTAAGCCTCTCCACAGTTGCTAGTGTGATTACGCAAATTTGTGCACCACCATCTATATATGCCTCTCCCAGTTTCTTCCCTTTGTGCCATACATCCACCACAGGACATATATCAGGCAACTCCTCAATAGATAAAACAGTCACTGTCCCCCTGGCAGGTTCCTTCTCTCTCGGGTTCACGAGTCTTTTCCACACTGACGTTTCAATTTGGGAGCTAACTCTATCAATTGCCCAAAAGTAATATTAGCTTTCCTTCCAGCCATGTCCTCTTGCAAATTGTAGCTATCCTGCCCAACCCCCAATGGAAAATCAGTCACTTGAAACTTCCTACGAGGCTTTTGCTTCCGCTTGACCTTTACATCCCCTCCTTCCTTCACTTTACCTTTATTCTTGCTAGGCCCTGCAGCATCCCTGTCTTCCCTTTCCTGTGGCGTCTGTTTCCCCAAAGGCATTACATCAGCTTCCATCTCCTTTGTCTTCTCAAGGGTGACCACATTCACCACCTTAGTTTTACCCTTCTCCTCATTTGTTAACCCACTGGTCCCTGCTCACCTTTAATTTCAATTCCATAATCATTTGCCCTAGTGGGAATCTGAGAGGGTAAGGGATACATATCACCCCCCATTCGCGGCGGCTTATCACACAGTCGGGACTTATATGCCCCAATTCACCACAATTCCAACATGTAGGAATAAACCGTCTACCCCTGCCAAAACCACGGCTACTTCCATAGCCTGTCTGACCTTCAACCCCTTCCTGATTATAACCTCTGCCTCGGCCATGTCCACCACCACCTGTATTCCCTATCATTTTCAGACTCAAATTCTTCATACAATCCACTATTTGCCTCATGTCCTATTGAAGCCCTTCATGAGAAGCTGTAAACAGTTGTGGGTGCTACCTTTGTCCCCTGTGGTGTGGCATTATTCATTTGAGCTTCTCTTGGTTGCACTCTTTCCAGCACGGTTCTCATCGATACCTCTTCTACCCTTCTAATTTCAGGCCTCACTACCACTGGAACCATCCCTAGCTGGTTCATCCGTTGCAACTTCCAATCCTTTGATTTGGCAATCTCCACAGCATCCTCATAAGATTTGGGCTTTTTTTAGTTCAACCTTCCAGCGAATGTCCCCTTTCAATCTCGCAACAAAACGATCCTTCTTCATCATGTCTGAAGGTACTTGATCCTCCCCTAAAGCCTTGCACAAAGTCTCCCACAGCAAGGAGAATTTCTTTACATAATCATCAATTGGCTCTAATTCGCCCTGTGTCAACCCTTGCACTTCATGCCAGACTCTGTCTGGGTCCTGAACCTTCTTGAACCTGTTCAAAAGTGCAGTCTTCAATCCATCCTCAGTCATTGGAATTCATGGCTCAGCATCCCTTAACGACTCTTTAAAAGTTCGGAACCATGTCCTCGCATCTCCCTTCAAACATATACTCAACAACCGCAATACTTGTGCCGGTTCATTGATGTGGTTGCTTATGCACGCAACCTCCATTCTTTCAAGAAAATCTACTACATCTTCATTAGGACCACCAATAAACTCTGGATACAACATCATTTTGATCCCCAAGCTTCACCTCAAATCCCAAGAAAAAAACAAGAAAAACACCTTCCCTGAAACCTTCAACCCCTGGGGCATACACCCTTGTAGACAAAGAAAAATACTTGTCTCTCCTCAGTGGGGGCACCAAAAAGCTGTGGAGTGGAAAAAAAACAAGGAAATAGGCCTCTATAGCTTCCCACTCCCCCAACCTTGGAATCACTAGCACAAAACAGGGGCACCATAGTCAAAGTAAACACCTAACAAACACATATGCTCTCACCGTGTTCATGAGACGAGGTAATCGAAGGCTGGCACAAAGTGCACTGTGAGAGTGTAACTCCGTGGTGGACTGCACCACCAAACATGTCAATCATGCCTTCTCCTTCAAATCAACACACACAAGAAACAAACACATCTCTACTCACCATCACAATCTGTCCATCCAACACTTTCTCCCTGATGAAATGATAATGGACCTCTATGTGTTTGGTCCTCGCATGATAGACAGGGTTACTAGCCAACTGTATATTGCTCATGTTGTCACAGTGTATGACAACTCCATCATCATAGTGTTGACCCAAATCACCAAGTAGCTTTTTCAGCCACATCGCCTCACATGCGGCCATAGCCGCACCTCTATACTTTGCCTCTGTACTAGACAAGGCAACTGTGGGTTGCTTCTTGCTACTCTAACTCACTGCAGAACTCCCAATGCTAAGCGCATACCCACTAGTAGATCTCTTGTCATATGAACTTCCTGCCCAATCTACATCTGTGTAACCATACACATTCAACTCTTTCCCCCTGACTCATAAAATAGACCATAATGGGCAGTGGCCTCCTTCACATATCTCATAATCCTCCTGACAGCATCCAAATGAGGCTTCCTAGGACTCTGCATAAACTGACTCACTAGTCCCACAGCATAACATAAGTCCAGCCTCGTAATAGTCAAGTAGATAAGACTACCAACCATTTTCCTGTACATGGTGACATCTTCCAGTTCATCACCCAAATCAGCCATAAGCTTCATATTCTGCTCCAAAGGTGTCATCATAGGTTTACAACTTGTCATTCCATACTTTGCTAACATGTCTAAGGCATATTACCTTTGCACCAACCATATGCCATGAGATGTCTTGATCACCTCAATACCAACAAAGAATCTGAGTTCACCCAAATCCTTCATATCAAATTGTGTGCTTAAAGATGTCTTCACATCCTCAATGTCTTTCCCATGATCCCCTATCATAATCAAGCCGTCCACATAAATGACTATCACAACCAATCCATTCTGTCTTCTTCACATAAAGTGAAGAATCTGAGTTTCCCACATGAAAACCAATGCTCATACTGACTTTGTCACTCCAAGCTCTTGGTGCCTGCTTTAAACCATACAATGCTTTCTTCAATCTACATACACGTGTGGGATACTTAGGGTGTACATACCCCTCTGGTGGCTGTTCCATAAATACTTCCTCTTGTAGCTCACAATTGAGGAAGGCATTCTTCACATCCATTTGAAACAAATTCCATCCACAAGAAGCGGCCATAGATATCACAGACCTAACTGGAGCCATCTTAGCCCACTGGGCTAAATGTCTCATCATAATCCAAACCATGTGTCTGTGCATATCCTTTTGCAACCAACCTTGCTTTATACCTCTCTATTGAACCATCTGATTTACACTTCACTTTGTAAACCCACATGATAGAGGTTTCAAATGCCTTGTACTCTTTACCCAAGCCATTCAATGTAATGGCTATCAAGTCATCATCATTCATAGGGGCACCAATAGTTTCTAGTGCATCAGCACATTCTTTGATCTCTTGTACATAATCATTTACACTTCTATTGCCTCGAGTCACACCATAAATCTTCCGCTTCAATTGCATCTTTTTTGGTGCTATAGTCGCATCATACAACTTTACCAAAGTATCCCATGTATCCTTGGGATTTTGTGAGTCTTGTGTATGGCATAACATGTTATTTGTAACACATATTGAGAAGTAATGCAGCACTTTGAAGGCTCTCTCTGTCTAATTTCGATGTGCTGTAAGCTAGGCAGGTGTTGCATTCATTTGGGGAAACCTTGGCTCCACCTCATCACCTATCACCAAGTTCCATAGGCCTTTGCCTTTGAGAAAATTTATCATACGATACTTCCATACTTCCAAATGCGAAAGTTGTGCCTGTCAAGCTTCTCACCAACAATTTTATCAGGACTGTCACTCATTTTGTTTAGCACAATGCTCATATCCAATAATCAACTCAGACATGCACATACGCACATACACCTCCGCACCAATGTTGTCCACACATCCCAAAATGTTTATGGCCGACAACTTCTTGGACTCAAAAACATTGTTTGCAAATGCTGAAAAGCATCCAAAATAGTCCTCCACTTTCCAAAAACCTTTAATTTGCTCGTGTTATGCATACAAGATCATCCACATAGCATTTGAGCTCAACCATGTACAAACAGTCCACTTTGCCTTGTTGTGATGGATTTTTCTGAGCTTTCCAATCTTCCAAAACACTAGGAAATGATCAAATCAAGTGTGGACAATATGCACTAACATCCATACGTCCTCCATGTAGCATATAAACATCATCCAAGGTCATTAAACAGATGCGAAATGTTGTACTCTGTTTTGATAATAACCTGTAAACAGTGGTTTATAGTCACTAATCCAACTCTAATCACTTCAAATGAGATCCAAATTCAAGGCCCAAGCATTCATTAGCTCCATATGAAGTTGCTTCACCTCCATGTAAGAGGAAATGATCCAATTTTAAGTATTGAGTGAGTAATTTGATGAATTAGTAAGCTCTGTTTTGCTAATTATAGGCTTAATCCTCTGCTAATCTGCTCCAAATCATCTCCTTATTGCTCAATAAACTTAACCAAGTGTTGCAAGGGCTTCTCCACATCAATGTGCACCAATTTTCTAAGCTCCATGTGTAACCAATCACTTCATGTAGCTCCTAGGGGTACCAAACATGTGTAAAATTGTGAAATTCTGCTCTCCAATGGACTGTTTTCTCTGCACCTCCAGCTCCTAGTGAGTTTGGGAAGCTTTGCAATGATCAATGGGTGCACATATACCTTAGCAATCCACCTATGTATGCTCCTGACACATGAATGCTTCCAATTTGTGCATTACACACCTCCAATGGCATCAACTTTGGGCATATACTCTCTGGTTTGTGAAGCTTCCAAAAACAGTGATTTTTCCTCTTGTTCAATGCATCAGATGGCTTTAAATCGATGCTAGTGCTTGCTCCCAAGTTGCTATTACATCACACAATACCACATACATGTGTCCTTCACCAAATACATGCATTTGTCTCTTTCCAATCAAGCTCTCAAGCTTTCCATTAAAGCTTGCAAAAAACCAAAATTTTCACTTGCTTTGGGCAACTCAAATCCTTCTTTGCTTGTGTCAAATCACCTACAATCCACTCAAGGGTGTTTATCTTTGATTACCCGTGGTCCTTAGCTTTCAAATCTGTTGAGAGTAGGGGTGTGCTCCTAGCTTCTCTTTGCTCCAAGCTCCAAGCTCCAATTTTTCCCTCTTCTTTACTCACTCACAAAACCCTAATAGAGAGCACCAAGCTCTAATACCATGATAAAAGACTGATAAAGAGAGAGCACACACACAAGAGAGCAAACCCTAATCCATTAGTGTAACCTCAACCATGGAGGGAAGCCATATCCTCCTTCACACAATGCATAATAGAAGAGAACTACACACCACAACACTAATGTGTTGTGTTCACACACCAAATAACCCTATCTAATGTCCACACACTGTGGCAAGTTGGATGCGGCCATTTATTGTCACACACATGCTGCTATCTACCATGCTAGCACATATCGTCTTGGATCTAACTATCATCGAGCTTGTAATCTCAACATATGGTGTCAATCATCTTTGCAAAACGGTCCACACACTGTGGCAAGCTGGATGCGGCCATTTATTGTCACACACATGCTGCTATCTACCATGCTAGCACATATCGTCTTGGATCTAACTGTCATCGAGCTTGTAATCTCAACATATGGTGTCAATCATCTTTGCAAAACGGTCATATACGATGCTTAGGACTTTTTCTTCTAGAGCTTCGTAGACACAGGGAGTCCTTAGTGAGATCCAGATCAGTTGTACTTGCTCGAGGACCATCACAGAGAGCTCTCACCAACTTCTTCCATACTCGCACTCCGAGGGTCGATCCACCCATCATAACCAGACCACAGGCTAGTGTAGGAGCTCGGTCGAGAGGTGTGACACCACTCGACAGAGCCATTGAGTTATGCGTCAATTATTTTACACTAGGAGATCCATCTCCTCATCACGCAAATGAATTTGGCGCACTTGATGGTGGCGCAACTGAGGAGGGAAGTGGGGGACTCGCGAGGCTAGATCGAAGCACAAGTTGGGCGGCTGGAGAGTCTCGTGGTTTCAAATTGCTGAGGAGGTTTTCAGTGCGAGTGTAAGGGCTCTCAACAACAACAGAGCGTCAATGAAAGGGCTCACAGAGCAAACGAGCTGCGAGAGCGATTAGGCGGCATCCGAGCAAGGTTTTAGCTCTCATGTAGGTAGTGAGTGTGGTGAGGAAGATGGTGGCAGCTTGCTTAGAGAATTCTCCTTCACCTTCTCATGTTTCTGTCCCTTTTCATATCTCCCCTTCTTTTTCCCTTCCACCTTCTCATATTCCTCGCTTCTCTCATCGTCCACACTTTACCTTAGGAGAGGTGGAGACCGGTTTGGGACTTCCCGATTAGCAGGGGTTGCTAGACCATTGCCAAAACCATTAGATAGGGGGCTAGTTGCGACTAGCCCCAGGCCAACCAGGCCAAAGCCAGAGGGGATGAACATCTTTTGACATCTTTCTATGCATAAAATCAAAATTGATGAGAATAACACTTTTGGAATAAAAATAAATTTCTTTATGCATCTTTCTATGCATAAAATCAAAATTGATGAGAATAACTCTTTTGGAATAAAAATAAATTCCTTTATGCATCTTTCTATGCATAAAATCAAAATTGATGAGAATAACTCTTTTGGAATAAAAATAAATTCCTTTATGCATCTTTCTATGCATAAAATCAAAATTGATGAGAATAACTCTTTTGGAATTTAAAAAAAATTCTTTATGCATCTTTCTATTGTAAAAAATCAAAATTGATGAGAATAACTCTTTTGGAATAAAAATAAATTTCTTTATGCATCTTTCTATGCATAAAATCAAAATTGATGAGAATAACTCTTTTGGAATAAAAATAAATTTCTTTATACATCTTTCTATGCATAAAATCAAAATTGATGTGAATGACACTTTTGGAATAAAAATAAATTTCTTTATGCGTCTTTCTATGCATAAAATGAAAATTGATGAGAATAACACTTTTGGAATAAATGGAAATTCTTTATGCATCTTTCTGTGCATAAAATCAAAATTTGATGAATATAATGTTTTTATAATCCACATCTATCCTTTCACATATATCCACATTCATACTTATCACATACACATCCACATCTATCCTTTCACATACATCCACATCCATACTTATCACATACACATCCACATCTATCCATCCACATACATTCTTTCACATACATACATCCACGTCCATTCTTTCACATGCATCCACTTCCATTCTTCACATACATACATCCACATCCATTCTTCACATACATCCACATCCATTCTTCACATACATCCACAACCAACCTTTCACATACATCCACATCCATTCTTTCACATACATCCACATCCATCCCATATCATTCATTTACATCCTGATTCACATGACATCTTATCACATCCATTTACATCACATCTCATCACATCCATCCATCCACATTTATCTTATTCACATCACATCTATCCATCCATTCATTCACATTTATCTGATTCACATCACATCTATCCATCCATTCATTCACATTTATCTGATTCACATCACACCTATCCATCCATTCATTCTTTTATAAAAATCAACTTCTGTCGGGATAACACTTTTATAAAAATCCTTTTATACATCTATTTATGCATAAATTCAATTTTAAGGAAATAACACTTTCGAAATAAAAATAAATTCCTTTATGCATCTTTCTATACATAAAATCAAAATTAATGAGAATAACTCTTTTGAAATAAAAATAAATTCCTTTATGCATCTATCTATGCATAATTTCAAAATCAATGAGAATAACTCTTTTGAAATAAAAATAAATTTCTTTATGTATCTTTCTATGCATAAAATCAAAATTGATAAGAATAACACTTTTGGAATAAAATAAATTCTTCATGCATCTTTCTATGAATAAAATCAAAATTGATGAGAATAACACTTTTGGAATAAAAATAAATTTCTTTATGCATCTTTTGATGCATAAAATCAAAATTGATGAGAATAACTGTTTTGGAATAAAAATAAATTTCTGTATGCATCTTTCTATGCATAAAATCAAAATTGATGAGAATAACACTTTTGGAATAAAAATAAATTCTTTATGCATCTTTCTATGCATAAAATCAAAAATTATGAGAATAACACTTTTAGAATAAAAATAAAGTCCTTATTCATCTTTCTATGCATAAAATCAAAATTTGATGAAAGTAATGTTTTTATAATCAAAATATTCCCAATATGTATCTTTCTATTATGCATAGAAATTAATTCTAATGAAAATAACACTTTTATGATAAAAATATTTCAATATGCATTTTTCTATGCATAGAATTAAAAATAACACTTTTAGAATACACAAGCAGTGGGGATTACTCTTTTTGAATAATAAGAAGATAAAACTTATTTTACAAAATTTAAGAAAATTTTGCCATAACCTCCTTTGTATGGCTGACCATTTTTTAATTTTTTCTATCCTCAAGTTACTTAAAAATTATCCCAAATGGTTTAAAGCATTCTAAACTAATCAAATTTCAAACAATATGAAAAGTTTAATTCTAACAATTTGATTACTTATCTAGGATAAAGAAAGGTTGAATTTAAGAATGAAGAGAGGGGGAAAGCCTTTCCAACAAGGCATAACATCATTTCTTCATTTTAAAGCAAATAAAAATTAGAAAACCATTAAAAGGAATAAAGAAAAAGTAGTATTTCTGGCTTACATGAATTTCTGTGAGCTTTCCTTTAGCTTGATGGTTTGAGGGATCTACTCTTGTTTGCAACAAGAGTGGCCACCAATTCTTTTGAAGAGGAAAAGGTCAAAAACTAATGAATTATCAATAAATTCACTGTTTTTGGCTCTGGGGAGGAGTAGAGTAACAATGCATAAAACACTATTAATCATTTACAAAGGGGGAGGCTTCATTTAGAGGAAAAAGTGAGCCTCTAACCAAGCAAACTGATTCTAGAATTTTCCAGATCAGTTTGGTCAATTTTTGACCATTTTTAGGTCAGTTTAGCTTACTTTTTGGATCTAGTTGAAGAAGGAGAGAGGAGAGATAAAAATATCTCATTATTTGTGAGTTTAAAACTCAACCACACGTGTGAAATAGGCACCTCCTTCATGAGGGAAATTCCCCCACACTGAGGTGTCAAAAATGCATCATTTCTTCTAAATATCTCTTCTTTTTTAACTAATAACCTTGTCCTTAGTCAACTCTTTATCTTATGTGAGTATTTACTCATTTTTGGGGAGATTTTCTTTATTTCTTCAATTTATCTCCTCCCTACATTTGGATTAATCTAATTGGCCCCTCAGAACCTTAATCTAAAATTTTCAAAAAATCTGGACCCTTAGGCTAAGGCCTTTTGAACAGATTATAATTTATTTCTAATGCACCTTCTAAATTTCTTTTTGAACTTCTGTTTCAGGGAAATTTATTTTAATAAGAAGAGATATTTTTTCATCCAAAAATATCTAAAAATTGAATAATCTCTCTCTAAAATATTTTCTCTCTCTAGGCCAAAACAGGGTAAAACAGGATCTTTCTTTTATTTCAGAGAGGGGAATAATTATAAGATCAGAAGGGGAGGTTCTTACACCTGCACACCTCAAAAGCCGGAGGGAGGAATCTTACAAGTCTTGTGAGCAGGGAGCTCGACTTGGATCAGGACACCTTGAAGGCAGAGCGGACCTGTAACAATTGTGGCAAGAAAGGCCACTATTGGAGAAAATGTCCTAAGCGGAGCATCGAGAAGGGTGCAGATTGCTTCGTGAAGACTCCAACTTTTGTGCACTTGGAGATCATGGACATTGGAGTTTCATCTTCTTCGAGTAGGGAGAGGAGGTTAGACTCACCGCCGTCGCTAGGGACACTCGGGATTGGATTCTAGATAGTGGTGCTTCTAGTCATATGACTCCTTTCCAAGAGTTATTACAAGATCTCTGAAGGCACGCAGGTCACATCCTGATTGGTGATGATTCCACTGTCCCTATTCATAGTGAGGGCAGGTTAGAGATCGTTCCTAATGTGGCAGATGTGGGACAAAGAAATAGGGCAAGTTGTATGGGAAGGCGGAGTGGAGAATGGGATCTACAAACTCTAAGCACTCTCTCTTATTACAGGTTCTCAGTTAGGTGATTTATGGCAATTTCGTCATGACCACTTGAATGTGGATATGCTGCGGTGGTGGCAGGATTTCCAAGAGACTAGATGGTGGATGGCTTGCTAGATGATGGCAACATGCAGGAACATTCCAATTCTTGAGTCAGAGGAGCCTTTACAGGTGAACTATGCTTTGATGTCTTGTATCATTCGGGACAAAGAGCCTCATGCACTTGAGGAAGCTCTTTCTCAACAGGGGACTTGTAGGAAAGCCATGCAGGTGGCAGATGGTCCATTAGGAAAATTTGGAGGTCATTTCTAGGGCCTTGTAAGAAATTCACAAACTCGTATTTCTCTCTCTAGAATTTTTTTAAAAAAGATACCCTCATTAAATGTGTGCTTGATAAGAAACTGTCAAGTTATTAAAAAATGGATCTGATAAGGTATTGAAATATGTGCACTAGCTACAAGTCACCAACTGGTTTGCAAAAGGCACTTACATCATCATATGGCACCTTTTCCAAAAAATTGATGCTACTCTCCTAACAATCTAAACTTACTCGTAGTTTGGTGTAGAATTTGGTGCTTTTGACATCACCATGGCATCCAGAATGGCCAAGAACCCCCAAAATGACTTTTGAATCACTTAAATCGGACACTTGGAGAGGCAGAAACGACCAAAAGAAGGGGAGAAGAGGCTTGTGCAATTTGGCACGCATAGAGGCCTCCATGCAAGTGGCATATGGTCTATGCGTGCCAAATTGCACAAGCCTCTTCTCCGAGGCTTATGCAATTTGGCGTGCATAGAGGCCTCCATGCAAGTGGCAGATGGTCTATGCGCGCTAAATTGCACAAGCCTCTTCTCCCCTTCTTTTGGTCGTTTTTTGCCTCTCCAACAAGTGTCCGATTTAAGTGATTCAAAAGTCATTTTGGGGGTTTTTGCCGCTTTGGATGCAATGGTAATGTCAAAAGCACCAAATTCTACACCAAACTACCATCAAAAGAAATGTATAGACTTAAATATCTACAAAGTTTAGCTTCGAAGTGCTTTTTCTTATCTAATGATGGCGTAATCCATATTTAATAAAGTAACTCTAACTCATTTAAAAAAGATACCCATTGGTTGTGCTCTATTTTGTCTCTCCTCTAAAAGGCCCTCCAAATGACCTCTGAAATTTCCTAATGACTTGCAAGAGGAGGTGTCTGTTGAGAAGCCTCTAGGATTTGAGGTTCTGGGTTCATAGGGGTGGTCCGAAGGCCTTGTATGGTCTTTGGCAGGTTCCCAGGACTTGGCATACCAAAGTAAAAGTTGATGATCCTTGCAAGTAGGTTGATGCCTCTTTGTATGCCTAAAGAGGCAAAGTACCGGGCTACTTGTGCTGCTGCTTGTGAGGTGGTAAGGTTGCAGAGGTTACGTGGCAAGATTGGGTTTCCACTTGGCGGAACCCACGGTCATCCAGAGTCACTTTGTTCATGAGAAGTTTTTTGTTGATGACATCTTGCTAGAGTTTTGTTCGACGAATGACAATGCGGCGGACCTCTTCATGAAGTCTCTACCTCTCAAGCTATGCTTTGTGGTGGCAGCACTCCAACTCCCTAGGGTTGGGTCCATACCCAGGAGCTGAGAGGGGGTGTTAGTAGTCATCTCCTGTTTGTAAATATTACTTGGTAGGGAGTGAGGGCCATTGTGGTGGGTGTGCCCGCCCCTTAGGAGTTTCTCCATTTTTTCCTCGTTGTCCATTTTCCTAGTTTTGTAGGACTGTGGGGGGGCATCTATTTTCTTTCTGTTGTTCTGGTCGGTTGTAGTTTGTGGCTGGCCAAGAGGTGCCCCCATTGAGGGGCTTGCCAACCAGGTGGTAATGGTTGTGGGCCAGCCGGCCGCGACGAGGGCTATTGCTAGCCAATTGTGCCAGGCTTGGTCATGAGCATTCTCAGGGGTTGTCGGCCCTCGACCAGCAGCCTCTATTAGTATATATAGCCACTCTTCACCCCACATCATGTTGTATCATTTTTCATGTGTATATAGTAGAGTTCTCACACGTCTCTCTTGTACTTGTGTGTTTGCTCTTCTACACATAGTTCTGCGTTCAGTTTTAGGCTGGTGGTTCTCTCCTGCGTGTTCTCTTCTTCAGTGTATTGAGTCCTGCTGCATGTGTTCTAAGTTTTTTGTCTCATATATGTTACGTATTCCGACACCTACACGTAATTAAGCCCATAAATTGTCTGGTGCCGCCACGTGTATTAAAATAGTCCTGCGAGTGTACAATTTATAAGTTTGCCTCGTCACTTATAATTGAGTATGGACCTGCATCAATAAATATTAGTATGTGAAATCATAAAGCTTTAAATTGAGTTTTCAGGGACACTTACCACCTGCAAAACACGTCAGTCCAAAACAAGTGTGCACATACACATCCACCACTAGGTGCCCAAGCTTCCCCGGTCCCATGGAAAACACATACAATAATCTTAGGCATTGTCCAGGAAAACAAGAAAAGTCATCCAAAAATAAAATTAAGGTCATACACACACATGAATGCAATGCGATTGGAAGAAACACCCATATGCTCAGTTGTATCAATCATGTAAAGTGTTCAAGGATCCAAAATCCTTTTACAATCTTCGCAAAACAAAAGTAGAGATAATCCCCAAGATAGCCAGTAGTCCCGGGTCAACACATCATGTCAGGCTCCATGAGCCATACATGTACTTTCATGTCAAGCTCCATATGCCACACAAATGCACCATGTCAGGCTCCATAAGCCATACATGTATGTCATGTCAGGCTTCATAGGCCACACATGAAGAGTAGAAAAATAGAAGCAATGAGGGATTTTGTGGCATTCCCCCTCGGCTTCTAAGGAGTTCACCATAATTGAAAAATAATCCTCGAGTCCATCCATTTTGCGTCCATAGCCGGATAGTTTTTAAATTTCACAAGATACCTGCGTACAAGCTTGTCTCCTGCATGCTTAGCTCCTTGGGAAAAACTATCTACTCAAGTTGCAATACCTCCTCAAGCTCATCCACCTCTGGTGGATCTTTCACAACTGGTTTCACAACTCGTTTCACAGGAGATGATCCCACATAAGGCCTCAGCAAGCTGACATGAAATGCATTATGTATTTTCCAGTGATCAGTGATGGGGTAATACCAATATATAAGCCACTTCATTTATCTCCTGTAAAATTTGGAATGAATCATAATACGCCTTCAAAAGCTTAGGATATCGGCCTTCTTTACTTGGCCACTTTCGAAGACGAGCTTTCTTAAACTTGAGTAACACCCGATCACCTTCCTTGAAAATAACCTCTCGCCTATGTTTGTCAGCTGCCCTTTTTATGCTCAGCTTGAGATCTTTCTATGGCTGTCCAAACCTGTGCAAATGCAGTATCCAAGTCTTGGACATACTCATCTGCTCTACCTTGCAAAGATTTCATCTTTTGTTTATAAGATAGGTGGTAGCACCGCCTTGCCACCATAAACTCTCAAACGAAACCTTGTTAGTTGAAGAATGCATAGTGTTATGGTATGCAAACTTAACTAAAGGCAAGTATTTCTCCCAATCTATTTTCTGCTCAAATACATAACATTTGAGCAAATCAAGTACGACTAAATTTGCGATTTCACTTTGACTATCTATTTGAGGATGATAAGCTGATGAAAAGTTTAGCTTTGTGCCCATGTTATCAAACAATGCCTGCCAAAATAAACTAGTGGTTCAAGGATCTCTATCCCCCACAATAGATTTGGGCATGCCATGATTTTTGAAAATCTAAGCCAAGAATAGCTTTGCCATGTGCTCTGGCTTGGTTGTTTTCCTCACAGGAATAAAATGTTCCTATTTGCTAAAGCGATCAATGATAGTCCATATAGCATCATTACCATGTATGGATCTCGGCAAATCTATAATGAAATCCATGGCATGGTTCCTATGAAATGGGTAAAGGCTGAAACAAACTAGATGTCTTGTGCCTATCAAATTAGACTTTCTAACACACCAGGCACTCATGAACATAAGTTTCAATATCCCTACGTAAAGCTAGCCAAAAGAAATATCATTCCAAAGCCTGTGTAGTAGTAGTAGCTAGAATGCCACGATAACCTGCATATACTGAGGAGTATGACACTCTTCCATAACCTTTTGGCACAATTTGTGGACCACACAAATGCGATTTTGCATCATTAGAAAACCATCACGTATCGAATAAGATGGGATAGCAATACCCCCATTCAAATTATCCCAAATTAGCTGAAAATCTGTATCCAAAGAGTACATGTGTCACATCCCTAACAAGTCCTGATGGTAGGCTGTAGTCAGTGCATACACTTGAGGCATGTGACAAGGCATCCGCTACCAAATTCTTCTTGCTCGGAGTATGAAAATTTTGAAAATGAAACATGGACAAGAAATTTTCCCACCTTAAATGCTTTTCTAAAGCTATTACCAAATATGTAGATGAGGATATTATGTGGAACATCAAGTTTTAGTCACATGACCATACAAGATTTGGTCATGAGACCTAGACAAATACATCATCATTCCATGTTTTGGTCTTATGACTAAAACTAATGGGCTCTCTAGAAAATACCTCATAGAGATCTTGCTGATAAGTTCAATAATATGAGGTCGCAAGACAAAAGCTTGGAGAACAGATAGACTAGGTCTCATTACCAAACTAACCAAAGCCTTTATAATTCAAATAGAATAGCTCACAAGACAAGATATTGGAGATTAATTAGAATTATTGGTCTTATAAGTATTGAATATAAATATGGATGATGTGCATTGTTTTCAAGTACAATCAATTGGTGGTTTTAGACTAAATCTCTGTAAAGTAGACTTTAATCCACATTTTTTATTTTTACTTGGTTTGCGAAAATAAAATGTCAAAAAGAATGAGTTCAAACACAGAAGGCACTTCAAGAATTGAGTTCACTGATGGAGTCAATGATGACATGGCTTGGACATGGTATATTGACTACCACCACAATATGGATGAAAAAAGTACAAAACACCCCAACTTGTTTGTACTCAAGCCCAAAACAGATAAATATAATAAAGTTGGTGTGGGAAGGGATTTCAGAGAGTATTGCAGGAGAACAAGGTATCACTTGTGTGTGCATAGATATGAAGGATTCAGCCAAGTCATATCTAGTAGACACATTCTCTTATGAAGAGGCCAAGATGAAAAATGATGGTGATGATAACATGTTTGTCAAAGGCTAGAATATAGATGAAGAAGATGATGAGCCATTAACACAGCAAATCATTCATTAATTCTTTTGGGAAAGTACAGGAAAATCTCTCAGGGGTAGCAAGGAAGAAGCCAAAGAAGAAACAAATAGGAAGAAAACAAGATCAAGATAATCCAACAATCTCGAATGCATTGGTGAAGCCAACGGGAGAGACATCAGTGGTGGCATTTGGTGAGATAGCTATCATTGTGGACTCTACACAAACAAAAATGAAATTGAGCAAGAAGAGCAGTGAAGGGCTATCTGGTTTGGTGGCATATGAGTGCTTCTATCCATTTGGCTTACACAAAACATTTTCCACACCAGTGAAGAACTGTGTTGCAACTCCAACCAAATATGTTTATAGAAGACTAAACATTGAACATGTAAAGAAGTTGGCACTTGACTTTGGTCTAAATTCTAGACCACCTACTACTGCATGTGCTGATTTGATGCCATTTGATGAGAAGTCTATGGAGCCATTTCAATTGGTGGACATGGAACAACTTTTCAAAGTTACAAGTACCGGATCCTCTCTGGACAACACTCAATATATACTACAAGGGTATTCACAGAGGGTACCACTGATGAATCACTAAATCAATGTAAGAGCTACTATGTGGAAAGAGTTGCTAGGATAGTGGTAGACTACCCTCCATAGGAGACTGTGGAGATATCGAGGATGGCCAATCTAGAGTCACAGAACATAATGAGACAATCTCCATATCAAGATAATCTTAAGCAAGTTTGTGATCAATGTATTGCTTTTAGAAGCCTCACCAAGGTCAAGTGAAGGGGATTCAAGTACGATCTGAGTGGGATGTAAGTATATCAAATTTCCTTGATGTAATCGGTAGCTAGATATTAAAAATCTATTATGGTGATCATATGTATGCTATAATGATTTCATATATTAACCAATAATTGGTTATTATTTGAGCTCTTTAATCAAATATATGAAAGTATAACAAAACTAAAAGATTTGGTCATGTGACCAAATATAAGGCTTTGCAAGATTTAGTGATATGACTGGTATGATGGTAGACATTTGGCTAGCAACAATAATATTTTTTTGTAACAACAATTCATTCAACTAGCAAGAGTGGCCTTTGGTGACACTGTGGCTACAAAGGATGCACATATGATAATATGTGCTAATGATATGTTTCAAAAATGGATGAAAATCATGGATGGTTATAGTGCAGGAAGTCTATGACATCGTCCAAGAATCAAGCACCACTCCTATAAAAGGTGTCCGTCAACCCACGGCTCAAATGTTCAAGTGCTTGCAAGGACTAGATGAGGATGGTGTTAGAATCATTCAGATGAGATTTTAGAGTCAAAAATTATATTATCAAAGAGCAAATATGACACAAATCAAATGGACATGGCAAGCAGGGCAGCAGACAAATGAAAGAAGATAAGGTGTTGCAAGAAGAGCTTCTTAAGGTATTCAAAGAGCAATCTATTGATGACAAGATTCAAAGGACATGGAGAGAATGCCAAGAATACTACAACATCACGACATAGCTCTATCACAAGATTGCAGGGTGTTGTGAAATATGGTTGAAGAATAGAATTGCACGTCGAGATCAAAAGGAGGAATTGCCAAAGTCAGCTAAAGGCTATATCCAGTGGATAATAGGTCAAAACGAAGGAACAAACGTCAACAATGATAAATATCCATGGAGTGTGTATCAAGTTGGGCCAAACATGGAGGGGATATAATTCTTAAGTAATATTAACAAGGAACCAATGGCTATTGGTATGGTCGTAGTGGACGAAGCATATGGGCTAGACAACAAGCTTTGGAGGATGGACAGGTTTGAAAAAATTCTAATTGGATTGATGTGCAATGCTTGTGAACCAGTTCAATTCATCCTAGTGGGTAGTTGTTAATCTGGATCAATTGTGGGCTCTAAGAAATGCATTGGAGAGAAGGTGGTAGGGAAATTCCACATGGAAATTGGCAGCATTGACTTCATACATGCCAATGATGAGAAATCACATGTGACAGGTTCAATGGATTCATTCATGGCACATGTAGTTTTGAGTAAAGAGAAGGAATTCACAGACTATAGACGTTATCAAAGAACCCAGTCTAGGCTTTTGTTTCCCCTTTGGGGACGGATTCGTACTTAGCCATTTTGGTTGTTTCGATAACTAATAGAAGGAACTTTTTCCTGGGAAAAATAAGTACATCCGATGTGAGTGGAGGACCTTTTGCCAAAGACTCGATAAAATAGGGAAAGAACTACAAACTATCGAATGAGCCACACATGCAACAGACACTCCCATGGGATTGTTGTGCAAAATTGTAAGATAAAAGTTGTTGGAATAAGCTGGAAGCACACCTTCCTCATCACATGAACTTTATAGATCAGCCTAGCTCTTATGAGCCTTTATGAGGCAACTGAGAATGGTACACGATTGGGACACTGATCATGTGTACATTCGAAAAAAGGACTGCACGATTAAATTCAATCTACAAACTTAGAAAGTACATCCCCGATGAGCAAAGGATCTTTTGTCGAAGACTTGGTAAAACCACGGCAAGAACTACAGATTGGCGAATGTGCTACACATGCCAACAAACACTTGGAAGATGAGACTTCAGATGGAGTTTTCACCTTTTCCAGAGCCCTAGGACTCTTAGAATTGGATGCATATTCTGGCTACTATGGACATCCCTCCCTCCAAGAACTATAGGCACACAATTTGCCTCAGCTGAAAGTAAGGAGCTTGCACCTGTTTACATGCTAAGCACCTCACCCATGGTAGTCTCGACTCAACAAACTACTAAGTTTCTAGTATAAAGGTAGCTTGATTAAAGCACAAACTATGAAGAATGCCACCCAAGGTAGAGATCATCACAGAAGATGATGAAGAGGAGTGCTACTTTACTAAAGAGCACACAGAGCACTGGTTGAGATACACTAAAGCCATTGATGCTCATGAAGAATTCAACCACTTGTGGGCCGAATGAACTTGACCAAGTCCAAGTTGAGGTCAAGTTAGTGACCATGGGGGATGAGTAGAAACTTGCTCCCAAGAAACCAAGGCTTTCCTTGATTCACAAAGGAAAGCCTAAAACAAAGCCGAAAAAAGAGGCTAAGAGGCTAGTTGAGGAAGAGAGCAATATGTTGAGAGATGTAATCGCAGTGTTGTGTATGTGGGAAAGCACCCTAGAGGTGCAAGATATTGTGGTGAGATAGGAATGCCACATGTAATATTGTATGGTGTATGAGTGTTGACCAAAAGAGTGGAAAAGGAGTTGTCACATGGATGATGATGTGTAAAGTGGGATAAGGCTAGAAAGCCTATATCATTGTATGGTTCATTGTGATATGCAAGGGAATAGAATTTAGTGTTGAGTGTGCAATCTCCCTCTCTCTCTCATGGAGTTTTTAGTGTGGTTTAATCTACCTTAATTATTTTGCTTAATCTATGTTTATCACCATGATCAATCCCATTTTAGGATTGTTAACATGGTATCAGAGCTTGGGTGGGCTCTTGGTCATGGTGATTATTATGTATATTAGCTTGTTTGTGTGTGTCTTTGATTAGGCATTATTTTTAGTTTATTATGAAAAAATTTATGCACACTCATATTATCATTTGGATTTGCATTTGTGAGGATTTGAGAGAGATTTGGAGCTACCATTCTCAAGTTTGAGAGGAGATTTGCAACAAGGAGGTTGCATAGAAGCTGCCCAAGAGAGTTGCAAATGGGAGTTTGCAACATGGAGAGCTTCCTCATCAAGGAAGCTGAAAATGGAGATTTCAGCATTATGAAGGCTATGGAGCCTTCGGCGTCAACAAGGAAGCTGCCAAGGAGATTTGTGAAGGTATTTTGATGATATTGCCTCAATTTTTTGTTATTGAGCATGGGAGAATGCTCTTGTGGAGGCGCATGCTTGTCAAGATGATGGCAAGTGAGATGGTGGACTCAATGGAGTTCACATGTATGTGCATCAAGAAGAGGATGCACTTGTGGATGTTGTTCAAGGAGATGAGCAAAGTTGTGAAAGCTATGGGAATTTTCACAATGGTTTATGCACCTTGGTTTCTTGTGGGAAACCTTAAGTGAAGCACCCTTGAATGGTTGCATGAAAAGGAAGAGCATGTAGATTTGGAGCTCAATGGGAGCTCATGGTAGCCATGTCAATGGAAATGAAAATCTCAAGAGGAGATTTGTTGGTTGAGGCAATGAAGAGGTAGTTGGTGGGTGAAGCCAATTGCATCGGTCACGATCCAAAGAAGACGGCTGACAGCAGTCCAAGGTGAAAGCAGTAGCGGGTACAAATAGAGCATCACCAGCAGCAAACAGGCAGCTGCCAGCAAGCAGTCATCAAAAGAGGTAGTCGTCACCACCAGTCAACAGAACACCCGTCTACAAAGCAGGTAAGAGGTGACAGCAGCCCGAGCAGATAGCTGCCTCTGTAGCATGCTCCAAGAGCAGATCCGGAAGCAAATCGGCAGCAGAAAACTGTACAAGCGGTATGACATTGTCATCTCCACTGAGCTCATGCGCAAAGTACATCAGAGCTCTTTGTGAACTACAACTACAGCAGAAACAAGTCGCCATAGCTTGGCGAGGAAAGGTCAGAAAAAGCCTATGGAGAAGAAGACCCTATGTGTGTCAGGGAATTTGACGACTACAGCAGACTCGGCTCATCGGCGCACAGAAGCGCATTCAACGCGAGTCGTGCAGACATTTCAAAGGATTTTAAAAATAATAATAATAACAATTAAAACAAATGTGAGCCCTTGACGAGATAATGTTCAAAGATAAGGCTTTAAAAAATTGCCTTATTAAACCTCATTCACACACAATTGATTTTTTAAAAACCTTTTTAGAAGATGTTCACACACACTTGGGACCGCTCCTCGGCTTTGGCAAAAAAGGCTTTGTAATTTTTTATTTTTTCACCCAAACATGATGATGGACAAATGTTCATGAGCATGCGTGCTCAAAACGGAAAGTTTTGTAATCATCCATGGTATGAGGGTAACCTACCCGAGCTCACCGGGAAGCTCAAAATGGTTGTCGTGTGATGTGTGCATAAGCGATGCATGTGTGAGGTGCATGCGCATGGGTTGGTTCCCACCCAAACTTCCATGTTCAAATCGGACTCAGTGGTTCCGCTGTGAGCGAGTTGGCTCAAAATGTACTAGGTGTCTAAGATGGTAGACACGGGCACACATGTTTGGTTGATGGACACTCCAATGTATCATTGAGGGGGGAGTGTTGAGAGGTAGCGATTGCGTTTGTGCAATGCTACATTGATATGGGTGATGGATGATGGGTGAGTTGTGGAACACCTCGATTAAGAGGGGGTGTTGAGAGATGTAATCGCGGTGTTGTGTATGTGGGAAAGCACCCTAGAGGTGCAAGATATTGTGGTGAGATAGGAATGCCACATGTAATATTGTATGGTGTGTGAGTGTTGGCCAAAAGAGTGGAAAAGGAGTTGCCACATGGATGATGATATGTAAAGTGGGATAAAGCTAGAAAGCCTATGTCATTGTATGGTTCATTGTGATATGCAAGGGAATAGAATTTAGTGTTGAGTGTGCAATCTCCCTCTCTCTCTCATGGAGTTTTTAGTGTGGTTTAATCCACCTTAATTATGTTGCTTACTCTATGTTTATCACCATGATCAATCCCATTTTAGGATTGTTAACACAATAAACTTGAGGATCTAAGACAAGTTCTTGAGCATTACAAGGCATACAACATGGGTGCCACTTTGTATTATTTGAAAAAGCTAAAAGGACTCATGCTGACCGACAACCTAGAACATCATATGATGGATTGGCAAAAGTTAAGGAAGTCAATCTTGCAGGACCTAGCAAGAATCCTAAGCTAGTATACATTGGGAAGGACCTCACAAGGCAAGAAGAAACAAAGCTCAAATACCTAGAATTCAAGGATTTCTTTGCCTGGACGTATACCAACATGAAAGGTGTACCTCCTGAGGTAGTTCAGCACACTATTCTCATGATGGATGGAGTAACGCCACTAAAACAAAGATCCTACCCAATGAACACCAACTACTCTAAGGTAGTTCAAGAAGAAATTAATCGACTAATAGAACCAAGGTTCATCTATGAGATCGAACACTGGAATGGGTGTCACCCATAATGATTGTCTCAAAGAAGAACAAGAAGTTTATAGTGTGCATTGACCTCAAAAAGGTCAATGATGCCACTGTTAGGGACCACTATCCTCTCCCATTCACTAAGCACGTGCTTGAGGGAGTAGTAGGCAAGGAAGCTTACAGTTTCCTTAATGGATTCTTGGGTTGCAACCAAGTAATAGACCCACAGGACTAGCACAAGACAATGTTACAAATGAGTGGGGCACATATTCATACAAGCTTATTCCATTTGGGTTGACCAATGCCCCTAGTACATTTCAAAGATTGATGTGCACAGCTTACAAGGAGTATCTTCAAAAATTCCTTAAAATTCCTTGAGGTCTTCATGGATGACCTTTACGTCAATTCAGAATGGAAAGCCATTTATGGTGTCTAAAGAGAGTCTTGGAAAGATCCAAACTGTACCGAATCTCTATAAACCCACTCAAATGCCAATTCTGGGTGAGACATGGAGTCATCCTAGGACACACTGTCTCAGAGCATGGCATCTCGATGGATGATAGTAAGGTGCAACTCATTCTTGAGTTGCCACCTCATATAAACTTTAAGGGAGTTCAATTATTCATGGGCCATATGGCTACTACAGGCAATTTATCATCACATATGCCGACATCGTCGTGCAACCACTATATTGGTTGCTCATAATCTTTCCATGGACCGAAGACTACCAACAAGCGTATGACACTCTTAAGAAAGCCTTGGCAAGTGCACCAATACTAAGACTACTCATTGATAGTGGGTGTACTACTCACATGACTCCCTGGTGTCCATTGGTGATGCTTCCAACTTGGAGGCCCCTTTGGTTGGTAATGTACGACTTAAATTTTCCCTGGGCCAGCCTTGTACCATTTGAGATGTGCTTCATGTTCCCAATCTCTCCAGCAATCTCCTCTCAATTTTTTGGATTACAGAGAAAGGATATGGTATCTTCTTTGACAGTTCCATCCTTGAGATCATCAACACAACACCTTGCAGATTCTTGCCACCCACAGGTATCCAAGAAGGCGGTCTTTATCGGTTGAAGGACTTTGGTGGCTCTTTGAATGAGTCCCAATCTCATCTGCTACAACTTCTTCACAGTTATCATGCCTTGGGAGCTCATGTGGATACAGATTTATGGCATGCTTTCTATGGCATCTAAACTATATTTCTCTATAGCTATTGTCTTCTCTTAGTAGATGGTCGAGAGTCTTCCACCACTAAAACCCTCCTACTCCAGTTGTGTGGCTTGTCTTCATGGTAAGAAACACCGAGATGCCTTTTCTCACAAGGCTACTCATCAGGCTTCTCATATTCTGGAGCTCATTTATATGGACCTGTGCAGCCCCATATGCAGACTACTACCCAAGGAGGAGCTAGGTACTTAATTCTTATTATTGATGACTACTCACGCAAAGTTTGTGTTTATCTCTTGGCTAAAAAATCTCAAGCTTTCTCTTGCTTCCCAGAGTGGGTGACTTTGGTCAAGATTGCGACCACATAGAAGGTTTAACAAGTCCACTCTGACAATGGAGAAGAATTCATATCCAAAGCCTTCCATAATTTTCACTCACAAAAAGGTGTAAGTCGTTAATTTTCCACACCTCACACTCCTCAGCAGAATGGTGTGGTTGAACGCAAGAGCATGACTATTCAGGAGATGGCTCGTACCATGCTTTCTTCTTCTTATCTTTCTCCCTCTTCCTAGGGAGAAGCTATGAGCACTGCTATTTACATCATCAACCATTCTCCTACAAAGGTGGTTTCTCATATGACTCCAAAGGAGGCTTTTACTAGACAAAAACCTTCTGTCTCTCATTTCAGGGTTTTTGGTTATGATGCCTATGTTCATATCCCTAATTTTGACATATCCAAATTCGATCCCAAGTCCATGAAGTGAAAACTCCTTGGATATAGCTCTCATTCCAAAGCTTATAGATTATGGGATGTAGAGTCGCAATCCTTGGTAATTTCTTGTGATGTTCACTTTGTTGAACCCTCATTAAATCCTTGGTAATTTCTTGTGATGTTCACTTTGTTGAACCCTCATTAAATCATTCCATAATGGCCAATAACTCTTTCTCATAAACTTGCAAATACAATTTTGCATGTTGTAGGCAGCAGGTTGTTTCAAAAGCGACTGCATGCCCCTCTTGATTCAAAATAGCCCCCAAACAATCTCCACATGCATCGCCACTCGACCACAAAGGGTCTATGCAAATTTGGAATAATAAGAACATGCCTTGAGATACTGGTGTCCTTCAACTTTTGAAAAGCTACTCTTTTTGAATCATTCCAATGGAATACAGCTTTATTCTTCATTAAATCATGAACAGAGAAGCCAAGAAAGCAAAGTGTCGAATAAATCGATGATAGTAATAATTTAGGTCAATGAAACTCTTGACTTGATGAACATTTTGAAGCTCTGGCCAATCCTTAATAGCTTGAATCTTTGCAGGATCCATGCATACACCCTCTTTCAAAACAATACGTCCCCAATAATGGATCTTTGACAAAAAGAATTCACTCTTCTTCCCATTGATGAAAAGCTTGTGTTACCTAAGCTCTTCAAACACAATGGCAAGGTGTTCCTTATGCTCAGCCTCACTTTTGGAAAAGATAATAATATCATCAAAAAGTTCTCAAGAACTTGCAGTGAGATCTAAAAATTCTATCCCATCATTTTGTTGAAAGTGGTGGGTGCATTTTTATAAGACCAAATGGCACCACCAAATATTTATATAGCCCAAATGATGTCCTAAAAGCAGTTTTGTGTACATCTTGAGGTACCACTCTAATTTGATGGTAGCCACTCTTAAGATCAATGCGATTGAAACATGCAACTCCCTCAAACTTGTCAAGAATATCATCGATTCTAGGAATTGGAAACATGTTCTTGATGGTTATCTTGTTAAGGGCCTTGTGGTCAACACACATTATGTAGTACGAACCATCCTTTTTTTGAACAAGTAATACAGGAAAACAATAAGGCAGAGAACTCGGTGTAATCAACCCTTTCTCAAGAAGGTCATTCACTTGAGTGATAATTTCCTCTTGTCGATGGCTAGCACTTACCCTATAAGGAGGTTGGTCTCAGGAGGGGAGCTACTAGGAATTATGTCGATACAATGATCCTTTGGCCTTTCTGGAGGTAACTATCTAGGTAGGGTGTCAGCAAAACAACCAGCATATTCACTTAAGAAATTAAACTTATCGTTATCTATGGGAGTCACAGTATCATGTTTAACATTATCACATACAAAGACTAAGTAAGAACAAGCTAATTTCTTTATTGCCTTAGAAATAGAAATACGGCTTACAATTGGTATGGTACTCCCAGTGGTACCTGCATCTATACAAATTTTCCTACCCCTATGATTAAAATTTACTTTCTTCTCTTTATGCAAAATCTTGGCATCCAAACAATAACGCCAGAACATCCCAAGTATCATATAACATCCCGTAAGCGGTGCTACTAGGAAGAAGTCTTCATGATCCAAATAACCTTGAATCTGTATACAAAGCTTACCTATGATGGGAGTGGCTTTGACTTCTTCGCCCTCAAAGAAGGCGGCATCTGCATGAAAATCCATGCCTAACTCCTCGAGCTGCTTCAACCCAAGAGTAGTAGCCATTTGAATAGAAACAAAGTTATCAGTAGAGGCATTATCAAAAAGGAACAAGGCTGTTTGATTCTTCAACTTGCCACCACAAAGCCTTGCATAAAATTCAGCTCTTTTAGGTTCATGTGCAGTATTACCTGTATGTCGGGTATGACATTCACACTTCGTTTTGCATCCTACACATTATTCTTTTTGTAATGAAAGGGTCTTGAGTTTGTACATAAGGAGAGGCTCATGGGGCAACATTAATGAGTGTGAAATGGTGGGCAAGTATATAAGTGAATATTCTAACTAAGGTCATAACACACTTTTACCAATGAAATCATACTTCTTAGAGCTCCATGCTTCTATGGCTGCTATGGTGGTACTCCCTTGAGTGCATGTGGTACTCCATTATGAGTGCAATCTTTCTTTCTTTCTCTTCCCCATCATTTACAATGGTATTAGAGCCTTGTCTTTGATCCAAGATTTTTGAAAATTTTTAAAATTTCTACATTTTCTTAGAGTTTCTTGGAAATTTGCTTTTGATTGATTTCTTGATAAAGAAATGGGGCATGGGGAGTGTGGGATGTTGGAATTCTTTTGGAATTTGATTTGATTAATGTTTTGGGGGGCTATGGGTCACTGTGGACCAAAAATTGGGTAACCGCTCCAAAATTTGAGGGACATGACCAAATTTGGGGAAAATTTAAACTAATCATAATTAAGGCCTTAATCCAAAACGTTTTTGATCTTCCCTTCATACCTACATGCTTGATTCTAAGGGAAAATAGGATTGCATCTTCTTGCCATTGAGCAACAGCATTGACTTAGGGTTTTGAAGGAGCAATTCTTAATCTTTCAAATGACATCTTAATTAGGCATTTTTACGTTTTTCCTTCCATGGAAGGTCGCAGCCTGTTTAGCGCACAATTCTCAGAGCATTAACATCCGTTTCACGCCGTCTTCTAGTGTCGTGGAGCAAGCCTAAGCTTTCTTAAGCTTGGCATAAGGTAGCCAAGCTTAAGCTTGGCAATAATGAGGCAAGAAGGTGTGCGATTTTTTGCGCATGAATAAAGAATGCTGCATGATATGTGGCAACTTTTGCATGGCCATGACATCTACCATTGAAAGGATTTTTGGATGCATCATATGAGTCCTTTATTTGCTTAAGCATTAAGCAATTAGAGTCTACTTGCCATATGATTGATTGATTGGTTCATTGATGAGGGCCATGGAGTAAAGGCAAAAGGGGTTAAAGTGATGCAAATCAGTGAGTTGTGCTTGTGAATCACATGATTTTGGATGCTATGGATGTTGGTTTTGTGGTGATTGATGTGACAAAGCCACTTTGAATGAATGGGAAAAGCATGAGTACGTGCTCTTCGTAATGATGAAATGAAATAGCAGGACTCATGCTAAAAACATTGTAAGTGCTCCTATCTTATCCTTTTGAAGCTAAATCCACATACACTTCACTTGTATCCCACTTCAATTCATAGTATCTAGTATGCTTGTGAGGGTACCTAGGGCATTAGAGGAGAGGCTCGGGGGAGCATGGCATGAACTCTCCTTGTCGTGAGTGCTCTTGATAAAGCAGCAAGGAGGGGGATTAGGTACTTGGATGATGTAAAGACTTGGCCCCAACTTGTGCCTAGAATCAGACTAGGTACGAGGGTGGGAAGGCTTGGCTGGGAGATCGGCAAGTATAAAGCTCTTCTTCGACACACAATCGACCATATCGCAAGCATGCCGAGGCTATGGAAGCCATTATTCACTTGATTGGGTATGCCATGGTGGATGTTTGTTAGTGGCCGAAGCATAAGGGTTACATGAGCAAGCATATGATTTTGATGATGATCATTTGGGGCATTTTATCATGAGTGGATATTGGGCAATTGCTTTTGCATTTTGATTGAGATTTGGGCCAAATTGCAGGGAGAGTAGGCAAAATTTTTGTGATTTTCCTCCACTCTGCAGTGGGTAAAGAAGTGCAATTTAGTCCCAACCCGCTCAAGATCTCTCAAGGGTCTTTGGAAGTCTTAAAAGGGTGTCTTAAGGTGGTCCTAAGTAGCCATTAAGTGGTTGACTCAGACATCATCTTTGGGTACTTTGGGTACAAAATGAAGAGTTCTATTAGGCTAAAAACCCTAATTCAGTCACAAATGGGACGGACTGAATTGAAGGTGTCTACATAGCCTAAGAACACTACTAAGGAGCTTCCCAATGAGCCAATAAGTTCTCAATTCCGTGACCGTAAGGATGGTCAATCCTCATAGTTGACTTTCAATAAAATGTCAAAATAGAGAGGTATTGGGGTGTTCAAAGTGGTGATCCAGGGTGATAGAAGTGTTCATCTCGTCAAAGCAAATGCGACAAACTAAAGGAATCCAAATTTGGTTGCCGTTTGCTATATTAACCACTTGGTAGCATGGGAAACCGGGGAAGGCCATCGAGATCTCAAGCACAAGTGCCCGTGGAAGACAAGCAAGCTCGTGATGATGCCAATGAAGTTGTTCGTGATAAATTGATACAAGTGGGTGATGCTCCGTTGAGTGAATCCACATTCCAATGTTGAACATGGGCAAAGTTCAAGGGCTATGCGACAAGATAGAGTACCTCTTTTGATGACATTAGTGGGCGAATAGTCAATGAAGGAATGCTGACACACACTAATTGGATCAAAACTCATTGGGTAACATTACTTTGGATATGTTAAGGATTGCTCTTACTGATGTAATCAAAGATGCTCAAAGGGATGCTCAAAAAGAGGTGCTCTACATTAATAGTGAGATTGTGTGGCAAGGCAATGAGAATGCAATGTTGATGCATCAAATGGTGGGTGGACAAGTTGGATGAAAGGTTTGCAACTCTTGAAGACCGGATTTTAGGTGTACAAAGGAGTGTGGACAAGTTTGATCATGCATCGAATCCACATGGGAATCTTGGTGGTATGCAAGGCAAGTCCAATATGCCTTCAAGAGACCATCAAAGTGGACATGTCTCACGAGTTCTAGGTTGGGGAAGCAGCCCATAGTTTTGGATCCCATGGAAGGCCCTTCAAGAGGTGTTTACAATGTTAGTGGAAGATGGGATATTTTGCATAATACCCTTGGTTGTTCTACATTGGAATCACCAAAAGCCAAAGATGTGAAAGACAAGATTACACTTCCCAAGTTCAAAGGGGTGAATACAACCACCAGGAATTGGAAGAATGGACTAGCAAGATGATGGAGATGTACTTTGCATTGTATCCCCATGAGGAAGAAGACAAAGTACAATTTGCCATGTTGCATTTGGAAGATTATGCCCATTCATGGTGGCTGTTTACTCAACATGAAGGCTTGCATTTTGTCACTTTCAAAGATGCCATGTTTCTTCAAAGCTTCACATCTCCATCGGAACGGGCTCAATTGGTGGGACAATGATATGACTTAGAGAAAAAGGGAAGCTCTATCAAGGAATATAGCAACCAAGTTAGGAAGCTTTCCATGTTTGTTGGAGGAATGAATGGATACAACAAAATGGTGAAGTACATACATGGATTGGAATCCTCACTTGGAGCTGATGTGAAAGCACAAAGACTTCAAACTTTGCAAGACACCATTTATTATACGGAGGTATTTGAATCTAAGTATAAGGGGAATGTTGCAAATAGATGGAATGTGGGAGTAACTAAGTCATCTACTTTCAACCCAAATGCAGTAAAATGGCCATCTTCTACCTCTTCAACGCTATATGTACCTCGTGCAAGTTTCACTCTAACGTCTACTCCCATACAACGATACCCTAGTGTGTATGGACAGCCAAGGAATGTGAAATGGAGTGGTTCTATTGCTAAACTGCCTCTCAAGAGTGATGCCAAATCTTCTTCCCTTCAAGCAATTGTCACAAGTAGAGATGGAGGAGAAGAGGAAGAAAGGGGTTTTCTTCCTTTGCAAAATGAAAAATGGAATCCCAAGCATAAAAAGGTTTGCAAGGCAAAGGAGGTGAGAGCCAACATTGTTCTTGAGGTGGTGGAAGATGAAGAGGTACCATTGGATTATGTGGATGAGGCTGAATTTCAAGATTGTGCAAATGAGGTGATAGAAGAGCCTACTCTTGATCCTTCTCACTCAAGAGTTTCCTTTTGATCTGGGTGGAGAGGATTGGGTAGAAGTTGAAATTAAAAAAAAGACAGCCATGCTTTGTGCCATTTCATAAGAAGCTAAAGCAGGATGCAAAGGTTCCAACACTTTGAGGCTTATGGGAAAGATTGGGGATAGATCCGTTCATATACTTGTTGATTCGGGGAGCATAGTTTTGTGAAATCCAAATCAATAAATTCTTTGAAGCTATGCCCAAAAGAGATGATGAAGGCTCTTAAAGTGGAGATTTCAAATGGATAGCATGAAATGAGCAAGAGTTGGGTTGCAACAAGGATTTCTTTATCTTCCAAATATGCCTATGATGCCCGTTTGATTGTGCTTGATATGGTCCCCATTGATGTAGTGCTTGGATGTGATTGGTTGCACACTTTGGATCGATTCTCAATGAATTTGAAGCACATGAAAATGTGGTTTATGGCATGAGGGCAAGAGCTATGCTTGGATGGAATTTGTAGCCATGCTTTAACCTTGGTATCCATGAAACAAATGAAGAGGGAGTTGAAGAGTTTATGTCTTGTTTACATGCTACAACTCACTCCTACACCAAGAAGAGAACGATGGGCTGCAAAAACATGATAAAGGGATGGATGCCTTGTTACAAGAGTACAAAGATGTGTTTGAAGCACCCAAATGCTTGTCACCCATACTAGAGAAGTTGATCATGTCATAGAGCTTGAGGAGGATGCAAAACCAGTCACAGTAGGCCTCCTTATAGGCTTTCGATCGAAGGTTGAGCGGGAAGAGGTGGCAAAGCAAGTGGAAGAGCTTTTAGAAATGGGATTCATACAACCAAGCCAATCACCTTTTGCCTCACCAGTTTTGATGGTGAAGAAGAAGGATGGATCTTATAGAATGTGTATTGATTATAGGGATCTCAACAAGATCACT
The DNA here is from genome assembly GCF_041138505.1 of Cibotium barometz. Classification (NCBI taxonomy): domain Eukaryota; kingdom Viridiplantae; phylum Streptophyta; class Polypodiopsida; order Cyatheales; family Cibotiaceae; genus Cibotium; species Cibotium barometz. Next base: position 44,802,122 of record NC_141087.1, read on the forward strand.
ATAAAGAATCGATATCTCATTCCATGGATTGATGATTTACTTGATGAATTGAAAGGAGCAAAATACTTCTCCAAGATAGATCGTCCAAGTATCTTCAAATAAGGATGAAAGATGGTGATGAATTTAAGTCAGCATTCCGGACTAAACGAGGCCTGTTTCAATTCATGGGGTTATGCCTTTTGGATTATCAAATGCCCTAGCCACATTTCAAGCTATCATGAACAAAGTCTTGAAGCCATTCATCTACAAATCAGTTTTGGTCTTCTTTGATGACATACTTGTGTATCGTAAGTCAAGGGAAGAGCACTTGATACATGTGGAGCAAGTGTTGAAGGTATTGAGGGAGCACAAGTTTTTTGCCAAGGAAAGAAAGTGCACTTTTATGTCACAAGAAGTGGAATATTTGGGTCACATTGTGAGCAATGATGGTATTAAGATGGATCCCAAGAAGGTGCAATGTGTGAAAGAGTGGCCTACACTATCCAACACTACTCAATTGAGGGGATTTTTGGGATTATCATCCTTCTATCGGAGGTTTATACGCCATTATGCTCACATGACAGCCCAAATTACTGATAGGCTTAAGAAGGAAGCTTTTTTTGGGATATCGTGGCCGATAAGAGCTTTCAAGAGCTCAAGAAAGCACTCATTTTATCTCCAATATTGGTTTGCCTGATTTTCTAAGTCTTTTACTATATATAGGCTAATGCAAGTGGGAGAGGAATTGATGCCGTGCTATATCAAGAACGTGTAGTAATTGCTTATGAGAGTAGAAAGCTTACCAAGAAGGAGAGGGAGCTTCATGTGTATGATCAAGAAATGTCAGCCATTTTGCATGCCATAAAGAAGTGGCATCACTATTTGTATAGTGTGCATTTCAAAGTAAGGACCAATCATCGAGTACTCCAATTTTTCCTCACCCAAAAAAAAACCTTTCTCCCAAGCAAAAGAGATGGCTTGCTACCTTGCAAAATTATGATTTCAAGATCTCTTACACCGCGAGAAAGGATAATGTTGTGGCGGATGCACTTTATAGGATGTGGACTTGCACTCTACATGCTATTTTGGAGGTGCATTATGATTGGATTCATGAGATACAAGAGGAGTATTTGGTGGATGACATGGTTGGTCCAATGTTTCAAAAATTATAGCAAGGGTTATGTGATGAATATCCACATTTTGAAGTGCGCAATGGATAGCTTTGGTACAAAGGAAAGGTCTATTTGGCTCCTCACTCATCCTTCAAGCTGAAAATCCTACAAGAGATGCATTCTTCACCAATGGCAGGTCATTTGGGAGTGTTCAAGACTTATGATAAGATACGGAAGAGTTTCTTTTGGAAAGGACTTTGGAAGGATGTGCATGACTATGTGCAAAAGTATTTTCCTTGCCAACAAAACAAGGATCCAAATCAATTTCTGGGTGGATTGTTGCAACCATTGCCTATTCCGGAAGGAAAGTGGACCCACATAGCTATGGATTTCATCACCGGGCTGCCCACTACTAAGCAAGGGTGGAATAGCATCTATGTGGTGGTGGCTCATTTCATACCCACAAAAGTGCAATATACAGCTTCTATGGTGGCGCGACAATTTATGGAGCATGTGTTTAGATTGCATGGAATGCCAAAGCAAGTGATGAGTGATAGGGATGCCAAGTTCATGAGGGGATTTTGGAAGAGTGTCTTTGATTCCATGGGAACTACACTCACTCCAAGTACAGCCTATCATCCTGCAAACAGATGGCCAAACCAAGAGGGTGAACAAGTGGCTTGAAGTCTATTTGAGACACTATTGTTATGACACTCAATCTTCATGGGACAAATGGCTGCACTTAGCTGAATTTTGTCATAACAATACCTATCACAGGAGTATTGGTATGTCTCCATTTGAAGCCATGTATGGGTATAAGGTGCATGTAACTTCCATCGCATTCAATGAGGAAAAGGTGAATCCTCAAGCCAAAGAGGAGATTGAGAAGATGTGTGCAATATTGCAAAGGTGCAAGGATACCATGGCTAAGGCACAAAACCAAATGAAGCAATATGCCGATGAATCAAGGAAGCATGTGGAGTTCAAGGAAGGGGATTATGTGTTCTTAAGAATCCCTAAGTCAAGGTATGCTTCTTTGAAGGGAGACACCAATACAAGGCTTGCTCATCGCTTTTATGGACCATACAAGGTGTTAAGAAGGATTGGTGAAGTAGCCTATCAATTGTTGTTACCTTCTACCACAAGGATCCACAATGTATTTTATGTGTCACATTTGAAGAAGTATGTGGGCCCTTAATTGGAAGTAATTGATGAATTGCCTCCAATGGATGAAGAGGTAATGATTCAATATGTGGTGGAGAAGGTGATTGGAATGAGGGAAAGACACCTTCGTAAAGTACCTTGTGAAGTGGAGAGGTTTGCCTAATGAATGAAGAGGCTTCATGAAAGACTATCCAGAGCTTCTACAAGCAACAAATCAAAGTGGATAAAGAGTACAGCTATTGGTGTTTTTGGACAGCTATTTGCATGGATTTGGATGATGATATGAAGGATGCCATTGCTGTAAATTTACTGTATGGATAGCCATGGTCATTGGTATACTTCACTACTCATCAATCAAGTTCAACAAGACTCCGTGGGCTTATGGATATCATATAGAGCAGTTCATATGTACATCAAATAAGTGGATAGCTCTATTTGGAGTTCTCTTGTGTAAGGCATTTTTGGAATTACAACAAATGTACTTGCACATTCATGTGGGAAGTCAAGAAGGATTCATACATTACTCCATACATGGTTTCGAGGATGAAACCTTGGGGATGGTTTGTAAAATGAAAGGGGCTTAAGTTTGTACATAAGGGTGTGACCTTGAGAAGAATCCGCCAAAATTTTGAGACATATGAAGAAACGGATTTGCCTTCATCCTGTGTCAACCAATCCCATTCCTTCCATACTTCTGATCATAGAATTGCTCCTTAAAAGTACTCCAAGTAGGAGCAGTTGTTCTGTCTAAAAGCTTTGTCATCCACCAATCACTTGTAGTATCTTTAAGACGCATTTCCACATGCCTGAGCATAGATTTCTCTCTGAAATCCTCAATGCCAAAGGCTATTTCAAATTGTCTTATGGATGCAAGTGCCTTAGTGGTATCCAGCTTTTCATTATAGCTCTCAAACTTAATGTGCTTGTTCCCTAACTTGAATTCTTTGGCCTTCTTGTTGTGCCAAGCATCTTGTTGCACCTATTCATCTCCTTTGACACATGTCTATGATTATGGCAATGGCCAGGTCTAGGGTTGTTTTCCTGTGCATATCATGTATGGCATAAGCTTTGTAGAAAGATAAGCTCTGATTACCAATGTAACAGAAGGGCAACTATAACATGGAAATCTTATCAATCATGAACACTGATCAAACACATGAACATGCCAGAGAAGAGAGAGAAGGAGACAACTCTGAACAGTACACCACACTAAGGGCTAGAAGATGGGCGGACCCCCTCCTTTGTGTGGCTAGATTAACAAAAAGGAGTTTGCTTCAGATACAACTTTGCGGGTGCCCAGGATTCTCCACTGGCTAGCACACCTGATTCTTCGAGTACAAGATGAAAACAAGAAAAACATATGCTAAATTTGGTGTTCCTTCATAGAACAAGAGAGCTTTCCCGGCTTAAAGCTGGTTCTGAGCTAGAGCTATGGTGTTTGCTATAGTCAGAAGAGCAAGGTCTCCTTTGGGGGAGACTTCTTCTGGCTGATGGGTACTCTCCTCTCTATAGACATGATGATGAAGTCGGTGGTCGTGCCGGAATGCAATCTGACCATCAGCTATGGTGTTTGCTATAGCCGGAAGAGCAAGGTCTCCTTCGGGGGAGACTTCTTTCGGCTGATGGGTACTCTCCTCTGTAGACATGATGCTGAAGTCGGTGGTTGTGCCGGAATGCAATCTGACCAGCTATGGTGTTTGCTATAGTCAGAAGAGCAAGGTCTCCTTTGGGGGAGACTTCTTTCGGTTGATGGCTACTCTCCTCTATAGACATGATGCTGAAGTCGGTGGTCATGCCAGAATGCAATCTGACCATCCAAGGATGCCCTCACGCTAGGATACGGTGTGTGTGGACACGCTGAATCTGATACCAATGTAACATGCTGTGGAAGTATTCGTAATTGAGGATCCAATCACACAAATGCTCACACCGTCTTCTGTATCCTAAGTTTCGTGAGTTTAGCAATCCACTTTAAGACTTCAAACTTTAAGAGATTTGAGAAAGAGAGAGATGGAAAACTATACACCGTATGGGGTGCTGAATTACCCACTGAAGGGGCCCCTATTCCATTATCGGAATAGTATTTGCTTTATTACTTTTTGAAGAGACTGAGGGTGGGGACTGACAAAAAGACAAACACAAGATCTCGGAAGACCAAGAGTCGGGCTGAACTGTACATGACTGTAAAAACACCAATGATGTCCAATCTCGAGCCTATGCACTCTTCCCAATGGAATGAGGAAGGGCTGCAAATCTGAGGCTAAGATAGGGGCTGTTTGGGACTGCTCTAGGCTATGTATGAATGTTGAAAATGAATACGAATGCTCTAGGCTATGTATGAATGTTGTAAATGAATACGAATGCTGAGTTTTACCTTCACCAATTGGCTGTAGCAAAACGACGAAGAGATGAATGCTGAAAACTGTGTGTATGCAGAAAACTCAAGGTTTATTGATGGCTGAATGTTGATGAAAACTGCTGCGTTTTGATGATGGATGTTGAAAGCACATGCATTGATGCTCCTAGTGGCTAAAGGATGAAATGTTGGCTGAAAATGTTGAAGCGCTATGGGTGCTGAATCTTCAATTGTTGATGCTCCTTAGGCTGAAGGCTCCAACGCTTGAGACTTGTTTGCTAACTTCTAATATGATATGAATGAATGAGCAAAGCACTCGTATTTATACTACACTGAGGCTGGTCGGTTGGCACTAGATGCTGGCCGAGTTAATATTAAATGCTAGGACCTCACCTCCTCTATGATAGCCCGTAAAGTAAAGATATGGTCCAGAGTGGAGAAGTTTCTCTTGAAGCCTGCCTGGTCTGATGCTCTGTTTCCCATCCTCATTGCCATAGAGCTCATCATGTCCTCTAGTATTGCCCCATAGATTTTGGCCATTGTGTGACCAATCATGATAGTCCTGTAGTTACCTGGGTCCGTCGGGTCTCCTGCTTTGTGGATGGGAACAATGGTGTGGGTAGTCCAAGAGAGTGGGAAGCCTTCACAGAATGCTCTGTTAAAAAGACTCGCAAGAATGGGAGCTAATACATGGTGGCCGTGGGAAAATGTTCCACGCGTACATCCTCATGATCTTTTGCTCTCCCATTATGCAGCTTTTTTGAGAGCCCTAATGACATTGGGGGAATCAAAGAGATAAGATGATGTAGGCCTAGGGATGTGTGACATTTGTGGTATAGGCTGGTTTGGCACGTCATACAGTTGTCATGCTGCTACATAGGCTTCCCAAAGGCTAGGATCTGTGATAGGTGTAGGTGCTCTTTTTTCTCCCAGAATGCACCAAGCATCTGAGTTGTCCTCTCTCAAAAAGAGCTAGTATAACTCTTGTTCTCGTCTGGCAAGAAATGCGCATTTCTTTCAACAAGTGAATGTATGGAGGATGCGTTGCATCTTATGTGCTGAAATCAGCCCATGTTCCCTCTCGCGTAAGAGGCAAAGCCTAGTGGTTTTGCACTCTTCATCATACCATCCATTCTAGGGTTGGGATCCTTCTAGTGGCAAACTTGCTCTAAGAGACAGAGAGAAAGAAAGAAAGAAAGAAAGCTACTAAAGACTCAATGGGCCTATGAGACCAAAGTGAGACAATAATGTCCATGGCATATCTCATCATGGAATGGAAAATAAAACAGAAAGAAAACATAAACATAGCTATCTCACTTGGGTGATATGAAACTGTCCATGGAAACTCATCATGGAAATACTAAGAACATAGAAACATGAGAGTAGCATCAGCTTCAAGTAGATGGTATACCACTCGCCAAAATTATCAAGCATGGGGCTAATGAGTATAGCCGAGAAGTCTCCCTTAGCTATGTCATGTGGAAAGGTAGCTCAATGGTAATGGAGCACATCTGGAGAGCTGATCAGGTGATTGTGGTCGACGGGGGAGTCGGGGGCATCAGGCACGTTGGAGAGAGAGAGAGAGAGAGAGAGAGAGAGAGAGAGAGAGAGAGAGAGAGAGAGAGAGAGAGAGAGAGAGAGAGAGAGAAAGTGTGTGGTGATCCCAATGCAAGTTAACACTTGCATGTGAGTCACATCCGTATAATATACACATACAAAAGTTATATGGATAGAGTGTCCTTTCACACTTGATATCCAAGGGGAAAAACCACATGGGAAAAAGTGTCATTGGTTAAGCCTTGTTCACACCATGTAGCACTACTATAAGTGAGCATATACACAAACACAATTGGTTTTGTTACAAATTAGGGTTAGCTGCAGAAATAGGAAGCTCACACAAAGAGAGAGAGAGAGAGAGAGAGAGAGAGAGAGAGAGAGAGAGAGAGAGAGAGAGAGAGAGAAAGTGTGTGGTGATCACAAATGCAAGTCACATCCATATAATATATAAGTATAAAAGTTATATGGATAGAGTGTCCTTTCACACTTGATATCCAAGGGGAAAAACCACATGGAAAAAAGTGCCCTTGGTTAAGCCTTGTTCACACATAGAACTACTATAAGTGAGCATATGCCTACAAATCCCCCTTGTAGTGTAAGTGTGAACCTGTACAAGGTAGCAAATCACTCTCTGTATGAAAGTAGGCCCAAAGCTTTGCGGAAAGCTTCAAAATTCTCTTGAGGTAAAGCCTTTGTGAACAGATTTGCAACATTATTCTGTGTAGGGCAGTAACATAAATTGATCTCCCCTGCATGCAACCTCTCTCTAACATAAATTGATCTCCCCTACATGCAACCTCTCTCTGACATAAATTGATCTCCCCTGCATGCAACCTCTCTCTGACATAGTGATAATGAATCTCAATGTGCTTGGTACGTGCATGAAATATGGGGTTTCGTGCCACGGCCATATCACTCTGGCTGTCAGTGATGAGAATGGTGGTGGGTGTCTACTAACACTCATTAAGATCGGCCAATAATCTAAACCATACACAATCTACTGTAGTTATCGAGACTGCCTTGTACTCAGCCTTGTAAGTAGATGATGTGGCAATAGTGGGTTGCTTTTTTCTCAACCAAGATATGAACTGCCAAGAAAAAAATAATTCCCACTGGTGCCTGGTATCACCAGCCTAATTTAAATCACTGTATGCATAAAGCTACAAGCTGCCCCCCTTGGGATAGAACAAATATGTTTGACTACTTGCCAATGCTTTGTGCCTGGGCTGTGCATGAATTTTCTCAACAAAGACATCCCAAAAGATATGTCAGACCTCATGTTACACAAGTAAATGAGGCATCCCACTGCCTGGGGGTAAATGCCGGCCTCAAAAGGCTCACCAATATCATGCATAGTAAGCCGTAGACTTGGTTCTACTGGAGTAGAAATCGGTTTACATTCTTCCATATGTGAAACCTTTTTAGCAAATTGTCAATGTACTTAGTTTGCTGCATAACAATGCCATCATCTCTATGCATAAACTATATGCCAAGATAGTAGTGTAAAGGCCCCAAATCTAACATATCAAATTCAGCTTTCAATCAGCCTTGAAATTTGAAATTTGTTCTGTGGTAGTCCCTATATAAGCATGTCATCTACATACACGATGACTATGAGAATATCGGTACCAATTTTCTTCACATAAAATGTGCTTTCAGTTGGACTATTAACATAAATCTGGCTGGTTACATGAGCATGTATTTTATCATACCAAGCTCTTGGAGCTTGCTTCAACCCATACAATGCTTTGTGTAACCTGCATGTATTTTATCATACCAAGCTCTTGGAGCTTGCTTCAACCCATACAATGCTTTGTGTAACCTGCATACTTTATGTTCATCTCACCAAGAACTACGGACTCCATCTATCACAGTGGAGGTATCTGTAAGATGGGGGAAGAGGTACCGCAACAGAAGTATGTATGAGTACAAAGAGCAACACCTCCAGACTCGAGACTACCATCTCCCTGTTCTAGCCTCAATGGGCTACTAGAATTTGCATATAATGTGTGCTAGCATTTCTTTACAGACTTTTCTCCATTTGAATTGAATAATGGGTATAATCCATTGATGCTAGGTACAAGTGGATTACCTTAAAAGACACCCAGTGCAGCTAAATTTTCTGTCTTAGCTGTAATTAAATTTAGCTAGAGCTCGAGATTATATGCGTCGGCCTACAAATCAAGCGGTTTAGTATGCTAATCCCAAGAGGATAGGTCGTTCTTTTAAAGAATGGGAGAAAGTGTTTTTACTTATTCCTCGGAGAATGGAGACACTTCATGCGGGTAAATCTACTAAGTTGTCGCCTAGATACTATGGGCCATGGATGATTTTGAAACGAGTCGAAGATGTGGATTATAAGTTAGACTTACCACAAGACTGTCGTGTCCACCCAGTATTTCATGTGAGTCGATTGAAGCGTTATCTTCACGACAGTGATAATTTAGTTGATGGTATGATTGCTTTGCAAGAACCTGATCAAGAAGATCATGGATCAGAACAGATCTTGGAACAAAGAGAAAGACAATTGCGAATCGTACTCTTCACGAGTTCCTTATAAAATGGAAAGGACATCCTTTGACCGATGCAACTTGGGAAATGGAATTTCAGTTTCGAAAGCATTATCCTCCATTTGACATCGAGAATGATTCCTAAATGTAGGAAAGAATGTTACAACCCTTACACATGGCAACTCGTGGGACTTACACGTGGTAACACATGGGATGCGTACTTTTTTACATGGGATTTACACGCCAGTAATGCGTGGGACACGTGGACGTTGTGTGGGAAAACTGATGGCAGCATACTATTGCACATCATCGCTTATAATAATAACTGTGAATGGGTAACATTCGTGGGTGATGGTAGTAGGCCAAAGACCCAATGATGTGTAGCAACAAGGAGGTACCAACAGGGGGCACACGGGGTGCATGAGTATGGTGTGTGGCTGGGAAGGTACACACTGGTGGATGCTGGGGGTCACTGGTATATATAATGGTTGGGTAGTTAAACATGATATGCCAAGCTAGGTTTATTTTTGCTATTTTTGAGTTCATCTTCTTCTCTCTCATGTTTCTTGCATGAGGCTAGATACAAAGACCTTGCTTGCCTTGCATGGAGATCTTACAAGAATAGCTATCACTGAAATACATGCTCCACATTAGTTCCATCTGCTAGCATACCAAAAGGTGTGCCCAGATAAAAGCTTGCCAGATCACTTGGCACTAGATCTAGTATGGCACCTCTCAAAGGTTACCCCTTTAAGGGGTAGAAAGTTCTCAGGTGTGATGGCAATCGAGGAGCATAAAACATCCTCAACATGGATATCATCACCAAGATGCTGGAAGGCATGTACATCTGACTCATCTGCCTGCATAGTCTACTGAGCATCACCATGCAATTCATCCTCATGTAATAAATCCCCATGTAATACATCCCGCTCCAAAGGAGATGCAACAACATCTGCACTGTCCCACTATGATGTGATCTCTAATCATCAACTGGAAAAGGAGTGTGTGCAACTTGTCTATAAACCCAAACAAGCTGAGGTTTGGGGGCAACGGGAGGCAGAAGGTATCACCATTTGGTCCCTTCACCAGTCTTGATCAATGTTTTGGAGCAAGCCCATACACAGAACAAAACCAAGGTGAGAACAGGGATTTTCCATAAAAGAAAGCTAAAGCATTCATTGGCATGGATTTTATTTATCAAAGCGACTTATAATGTTTATAAGTCATAGTGTTTATTTATCAAAGTGACTTATAATGTTTATGTCATAGTGTTCACACATCATTAATGACGGGGTGGACATATTATTATTTTGGGCATGGACAAATGGATAGAAGGAGGCACCTAGACAAAACTTGGGCTAAAAACTAGGAAAAGCATGTATTTTTGGGCACACCCAACCACTTTTGGCAAAAAGGAACAGCACAAGGCCAAAAGTAGGGGGCTGGTCAACTTTACAAAGCAAGGCAGGGGGCTGTTTTTATCATCAGGCTCCCCCATCCCCTGGTCAGCTGCCTTTCCTCTCTCTCTTTCAGTGCTGGCCGTACATCAGGTGTAATAGGTGATTCTGGCCATACACTACAGGCACTGTCCCTCTCTTCTCCTTGTGTTGGCCATATAGCAGATGCATATGGTGGTTTCCTAGTGCTAATCATACACAGACCACAACATGGTGATCTATTTTCTCTTCTATGGTTGGCCGTACAGCACCAGCACTGCCCTCTTATCTATTGGCTGTACTCAACCTGTTTTCTATAGAGGCCTTACAAAACTAACCATACAGCTGGTGGTTTCTTCTCTCTATTCTGGCCATGTTCGGGCTGATTACGTGGCTGTTTTGAGATTGTTTTGGATAGGTTTTGGTGTTGTTTTTCTCTTGGCTCTAGACAGAGATCTAGGCAAGAGTCTTGCTAATGCTTTGTGGGAAATCCATTGCAAGATTGCATCCACACCTTGGTTTCTTGTAAAAGCTTTTGTTTGAACAAAGAAGTTGCTATACGAGGACCAGCTATTTTGGCTCAGTAGTGCGGTGTCATTATTTTATTGTGGTTTCTTTGCATTGTGTATCATAGCTCTATTTGGTATATTTGAAGCATCTGTCTATTGTTTCGAGTTTCTCGTCCAGTTACGTATCAAAGCTTAGGCTTTCTCAAAAGAAAAGACTTCCTTCCAATAATGAGTGAGAAAGAGAAAAGATCAGAAGAAGAAGGGACCACACTGAGACCAACAGATTTGCTATTGAGCTTATGGAAGCAGTCATGTATCAAAAGCATGAGCAGTAGACAACTTGGTCTAAGGATTTGAATTTATCCTCGAATTATGGAGTTGGTTTTATGTGCCCGTATTCAGCACTCTTTCCATATGGATTATAAATCAAGTCTATGAAGCAAACTATTTGAAGATATATCTCATGATATCTTATGGATATGATGACGAGATTTATCTTTTGGCTTCATGATGAACGTGGCAAGGAAAAGCTAAGTATACTTTGAGTTTTACAAAGTTGATGCTTTTTGTAATTTATTGTAACTTTTTTTGGACACTTAACCCTTGTATGCTCGTACAAGAAGAATTGTGTATTGTTTGTTTACCTTGAACTGTTTCAAGTAAACAATATTAATGGTTGAAAAGCCTGGTTTATGTCTAAGGACTATGGACTATATTTTTGGTATATTTTTGCTTGAGGATTTATACATATATGATGGTTTGGCACATCTATATGGTTATCATTCCCTCAATGATTCTTGGGCTTTATATAGAATTCTATGGCTTCCCTTTACTATGATGGAGTGTGTTTTCCTCGCTCCCTATTCTATGGGATGCAGTAGATTTTTGGAATTTATGGATATCTTATGGATTGAGGATTTTTTCTATGGCATCCTATCACTGGCCGAAATACCTGTAAAACTATCTGTCACACAAACATACTTATAGAGAACCAAGATCTCTATGCCTATGATTCATTCTTATCTTATGGAAGAGTTGGTGCACTGAATGTCACTAGTCCGTAATTTTCTAGAACTTCTTTGTTAATCGTTAATCTTGGACATGTGTATGGATCTTGTGGTAGTATGTAACTCGCGGCGGGTGTCCGGGGGACTAGGGCTTTTGACACACTTGTTGATACCATCAATGCATATTAAAACACTTAAACATGGCCACAGCCTCAACACATATCCATCACTTTGCATAAAACATAAAAGCTGGACAAAACATCCACAAATGCTGAGAATGGATCTTGCACATGTGACACCACATAGAGGCCGGAATGGGCCGACCCCCCCTTGGAGTATTTTATTACCCAAGGAGAATAATATCATGTACAAGCTTTGCGGGCCTTACTCTCCCCATGGGAGATGCCGGATTATCCATATACAAATGCCATAACACAACCCAACACGAGGCTACCAAACTGGAAGATAGGCTGTAGAAATGCTGAGCCAATAATATAATCCATATACCTCCGTGTGGGTACTACTGATTCTTCCCCAAAAACCACGGGTCTTTATGCAATAGAGCTGGTACAGCAAGTACAATGCTCCATTCAATCGGTACAGTAGGTACAGTGGCTGGTAGTACAGTCAGTACAATGGTTGGTACAGTCGATACAACAAGTATAAATACTGGTACAATAAGTACAATGATCGGTACAGTAGGTACAGTGGTTGGTACAGCAAGTACAAAAGCTAGTACAATCGATATAATGGCTGGATACAGCAGGTACAATAAGTACAAGGACTAGTACAGCCAGTACAATGGTGGAAGGTACAGTAGGTACAAGGGCTAGTACAATAAGTACAAATGTTGAAAATCATAATAAATGATTAAATACCCTTGCCTTTAGCATTTCTTCACGATGAAAGCCTCCAAACCAGTCCCCAACAGCCGATATTCTTCGTGGGCAGCCTTCAAGAGAGAGAGAGAAAGAGAGTAGCCATCATTAGGGCAGCCTGTAATGGTGAGGCTAGTGTGCATCAAAAGAGCCTCCCTTAATGAAAAGAGAGGGCTCCAATTTATAGATTTGGGCCTCCCATGAGCTAAAATGGCAAGAGAAGGCTATAATGACAAGTGGAGATCCACACAATAATGACAAGAGAAGGCTATAATGACAAGTGGAGTGACAAGTGTGAGGCCACTTTTCTCACTTTGATCCACTTTCTGGTACATAGGAGGAGCTGGCAGCAGAGGAAGCAAGAAGAAAGGCCAAGGAGGAGGAGGAGAAGCAAAAGTAGGATTTCGACCTCTTTGAGACACCACCCCCGGAGCACTTTATAGATTCCCCCCCTTTCACAGAGGTGAGACCCTCCTCCCCTAATGCATCTCAGCAAAATACATGGTTAGGTAGTTTTCGATCCAACTTGACAAGTGTGAGGCCACTTGTCTCACTTTGATCCACATGTCCCAATCTAAGAGATGGGTTCTCCCATAATCTTTACCTTTAAAAATATCCCAACTAGTAGACATTCTGTCATAGGCACTTTGCCAACTCTTGGTATTTGCTCAATTCCAGATGTAATGACGCGAATAGAATTTCCATAATCAAAGTTGGGCCAAAAATAGCAACTCTCCTAAATTTTAGGAGTGCGGTCCTTTATATTCTAGGATAATCCCCCATTCCCAAAGCTTGTACTTTCCAATTATTTAGACATCCTGGAGTCCACCAGACCTTTTACATATTGGGAAAAGTCCAGGCTGGTGACACCTGTGCCCGGGGGACTAGGGCCTTTCACACACTTGTTGATACCATCAATGCATATTAAAACACTTAAACATGGCCACAGCCTTAACACATATCCATGATCACTTTGTATAAAACATAAAAGCTGGACAAAACATCCACAAATGCTGAAAATGGATCTTACACGTGACACCACATCGAGGCCGAAATGGGCCGACCCCCCCCCCCCCTTGGAGTATTTTATTACCCAAGGAGAATAATATCATGTACAAGCTTTGAGGTCCTTACTCTCCCCATGGGAGATGCCGGATTATCCATATACAAATGCCATAACACAGCCTAACACGAGGCTACCAAGCCAAAAGATAGGCTGTAGAAATGCCGAACCAATAATATAATCCATATACCTCCGTGTGGGTACTAATTCTTCCCCAAAAACCACGGGTCTTCATGCAATAGAGCTGGTACAGCATGTATAATGCTCCATTCAACCATCGATACAGCAGGTACAGTGGCTGGTACAGCGGTACAAAGTAAAAATGTTGGTATAGTAAGTACAATGGTTGGTACAATACATATAGTGGCTGGTACAGCAAGTATAAAGGCTAGTATAGTTGGTACAATGGCTAGTACAGTAAGTACAACAAGTGTAAGGACTGGTACAACTAGTAAAATGCCTAGAACAATAGGTGCAAGGGCTGGTACAATTAAGTACAAATGCTAGAAATCATAATAAATGATTAAATACCCTTGCCTTCAGCATTTCTTCATGATGGAAGCCTCCAAACCAGCCCCCAACAGCCGATATTCTTCATGGGTAGCCTTCAAGAGAGAGAGAGAAAGAGAGTAGCCATCATTAGGGCAGCCTGTAATGGTGGTAGAGGCTAGTGTGTAGCAAGAGAGCCTCCCTAAATGAAAAGAGAGGGCTCCAGTTTATAGATTTGGGCCTCCCATGAGCTAAAATGGCAAGAGAAGGCTATAATGACAACAAGTGGAGAGCCACACAATAGCTGGAGTGACAAGTATGAGGCCACTTGTCTCATTTTGATCCACTTTCACAAGTGTGAGGCCACTTGTCTCATTTTGATCCACTTTCTGACAAGTGTGAGGCCACTTGTCTCACTTTGATCCACATGTCCCAATCTAAGAGATGGGTTCTCCCATAATCTTTACCTCTAAAAATATCCCAACTAGTAGACATTCTGTCATAGGCACTTTGCCAACTCTTGGTATTTGCTCAATTCCAGATGTAATGACGCAAACAGAATTTCCATCGGAGTCGGGCCAAAAATAGCAACTAACCTAAATTTTAGGAGTGTGGTCCTTTGTATTCTAGGATAATCCCCCATTCCCAAAGCTTGTACTTTCCAAGTATTTAGACATCTTGGAGTCCACAAGACCCCTTTCATACTGGGAAATGTCTAGGCTAGTGACATCCTCCCCAGCTTCTTGAAAGTTGTCCACAACTTTAAGCTTGAAGCCATATATTCAAGATATAATCATGTCCCATCAAGTGGGAGAGACGAGACAGTCTCAAAAATCGAATATAACTAAAGAATCCATGTCCCAAGAAATGGGTGAGACTAAATAAGTCTCCATAATACCAATATCAAAATCATGTCCCAAAATAAATGGGTGAGAATTTTCATGGAAGATATGCTAGACACAGGCACAAGAGCCAATTGTGTCTTGAGCAATCACCAATATAAATTAGATAATATGCCAATGAAAATCACCAACTAGGTGCTAAGACACTTAAATAAGTGCCATGCACAAGAAACTAGTGCCTCGCACAGAAACATGTGCTATACACACAAACTGGTGCCATTCAAGAGCACAAACCATGGTGACAAAAAAGCTGGTTCTCCATAGTTCTTGCAATCCTTTCTCCCAATCCAAACAATTCCCATTTCTCCCATACAATCCCAACTCTGATCATCAACAAGCATGGTACGGAAACAATGAAACACTCACTCCACAATTGCAACACGAATCCACGTGTATGGTGGAGTGTTCATTGAATTGCCCTCTCATAATCCCAACATGAATCCATATGCATGGTGAGATGAACAATGAACCTCTTGGCTTCTGTATGGGGAGATAGTGATTCTAATATGGCTTAAATAAATAAATCCATGTCCCAAATAAATGGGTGAGACAAAACAGTCCCATAAGTCCAGATATCATAATCATGTCCCAAGTAAATGGGCGAGACAAATTAGTCCCATAAGTCTAGATATCATAATCCATGTCCCAAGTAAATGGGCGAGACAAAATAAGTCTCCTGCCAACAAGGCATCGGTCCACATGACCCTTGGCATAGACATAAGTCATGTGCTAACTAGGCGTCATGTCCACTTTACCACTTGCACTCCGTGTTGGTACTCTGACCACACACCTTGGATGAGAGGTGGGCTCAAATAACAAGATTAAAAAATCACTTCGCAGGCATAGATAGCCTAGTGTTCCATAAGCATTTCTGCTACACATAGCTTATAGGCATTTTGGCCACCAATAGTTTGTAGGCATTTTGGCCACCAACTCACACTACCCTCTCGAGTGCCCATGTTCCCTTCCATCTGCTCTCTATTGTTCCACCCAGATATGGTAGAAACAATCTTCAAGAGAGCACGTAGGACAAGAGAACACTACACACGGTATGTTGTGCTCGACACTACCCTCTGAAGTGCCCATGTTCCCTTCCATCTGCTCTCTATTGTTCCACCCACACATGGTAGAAACAATCTTCAAGAGAGCACGTAGGACAAGAGAACACTACACAGGGTATGTGAACCATGAGTTTCATAAGTCCAATGCATCCCAAATAAAGGGAGCCAAAAAGAATAATCCATAAACCTGAGGATAGATGCAAATCCCTAGAAAAGAAGTCCAGGAATCCATAGACCTATATACCATAACTCTTACCACATACTCCATGCTAACCACACACCTTGGAGTAGAGGTGGACTTTATCCATAAAAGCATCATATCCATGGGATATCCAAAGATTTCTTCTCTATAAACTCAGATAGATTCGTCCATAGAAATTGCTTGCGAAGCCCAATATCTATATAAATCTCATCCATGGAAGAAATCTCCATAGATATAATCCATCCCAATAAAGGGAGCCATAAACAATGTTTCCCTAAAACCATCTCAAGGCAAAAAAAAACCATGGAAGAAATCTCCATAGATATAATCCATCCCAATAAAGGGAGCCATAAACAATGTTTCCCTGAAACCATCACAAGGCAAAAAGAACCACCTTTCTCCTTGCATAGCTATACAAGGGTTAGTGAACATCAAAAACACTTCATAGTAAATAGCAAAAGCACCAACTTTGCAAACTCAGAGCATACTTAGCTTTTCTTTTGCAAGTTGGTCATCATGAAGCCAAAAGAAATATCTCATCACCGTATCCTTAAGATATCCCGAGATATATCTCCATATAGCTTGCTTGTAAGCTTGATAATATAATCCACAATATCCATATGGAAAGAGTGCTAAACGTGTGCACTGTGCACATAAAGCCAACTCCATACTTCCAAGATAAATTTTGTGAATTCATAAATCCTTAGACCAAGCTGTCTATTGCTCATTCTCTTGCTTCATAGGCTATAAAGTGGTTGGTCGTGCTTAATAGTAATGATGGTAAGTGTGGTCTCCACTTGAGATCGTTTCTCTTCCTTATTGATAGAAGGAAGCCTCCGCTTCCAAGAAAGCCTATGCTCTAATACCAATGTAACTCCCGGGTGCCCGGGGGACTAGGGCCTTTGACACACTTGTTGATACCATCAATGCATATTAAAACACTTAAACATGGCCACAGCCTTAACACATATCCATCATCACTTTGCATAAACCATAAAAGCTGGACAAAATATCCACAAATGCTGAAAATGGATCTTCACATGTGACACCACATAGAGGCCGGAATGGGCCGACCCCCCCCCTTGGAGTATTTTATTACCCAAGGAGAATAATATCATGTACAAGCTTTGAGGTCCTTACTCTCCCCACGGGAGATGCTGGATTATCCATATATAAATGCCATAACACAGCCCAACACGAGGCTACCAAGCCGCAAGATAGGCTGTAGAAATGCCAAGCCAATAGGGACAAGTGTGAGGCCACTACTTTGATCCACTTTCTAACAAGTGTGAGGCCACTTGTCTCACTTTGATCCACATGTCCCAATCTAAGAGATGGGTTCTCCCATAATCTTTACCGCTAAAAATATCCCAACTAGTAGACATTCTGTCATAGGCACTTTGCCAACTCTTGGTATTTGCTCAATTCTAGATGTAATGACGCGAACACAATTTCCATCGGAGTTGAGCCAAAAATAGCAACTCTCCTAAATTTTAGGAGTGTGGTCCTTTGTATTCTAGGATAATCCCCCATTCCCAAAGCTTGTACTTTCCAAATATTTAGACATCTTAGAGTCCACCAGACTCCTTTCATACTAGGAAATGTCTAGGCTGGTGACATTGTATATGCCACTTAGAGGCCTACGACATGACAGGATTACTTTTGAAATCTCTGGTCTGTACAGACACTGAAGTGGTCGGGGGCCTAGATTCATTGAAAGATCCCTGCCCCCTCCGCGAAACGAATTTGAGGGGGGTGCTAATAGCAAAAGTAGCTCTTCTTACGTGGGACAAAGCCTCTCACTCGGGGCCTCGCCCCACCACGGATATCCAGACAAGAGACTAATCCCTCGGTTCTTCCAAAACCGAACCCGAAAAAACTTCCCTCACCTCCCAGAAAGCACGAGCGATTCCCCCAGGATATTTTTATTCTAATGTAGTCAAGGTCATCACTAACCAAGCTGATCCGACCAAACCCGTAAGTCACATGGTCAGATCAAGGAAAATATTTACACTTGGATCATAGAGACCAATGCTTTTTTCCTCATCGAGAGGCACAGCTGTTGTTTCCATAGAACAAGGACTCTCCGAGATTTACTTCATCTATCGTACCATAACAGAATTGAGTCTCATTTTAGGGATCCATCAGTCTAGTCCCATGGGTTAGCCAACCGCCCAACCACTGTAGTGATAAGATCCATTTAAGAAATTGGTTATGTTTTGTCCTGGGTACCAGGGAAAAGAATTCCCAAGTCCCCTAGCCAGTGCTTCATGCAAACTTCAAGATAGTCACACCACTTACACAGCCAATACGAAATTGCCTTTTTCACAAATTCAGTTGTCTTTAAAACAATCTTTTAATGATTCATGTCTTCAAATCTCATCCATTCACATCTATCCTGATTCACATCTATCCTAATTCACATCTCATTCACTCACATCACATCTCATCCATTCACATCTATCCCGATTCCCATCACATCTCATCCACTCACATCACATCTCATCCATTTCACATCACATCACATTACATCCACTTCACATCACATCACATCACATCACATCCATTTCACATCACATCCACTTCACATCACATCACATCACATCACATTTAGTGGCTTTTCCTACTTCGATACCGATAATGGGACTTTTTCTACATTTCTACCAATTGCTTGGCCTAGGTAAAGGTTTTTTTTCTCGAGACAACTATTTTCATATTCTTTCTCAAATTTCTCAAGTGAAATATGTTCAATATTCTTCTTTTGAATAAAAGAATTCATGGGATTTACAAAAATCAATTCTACCCATATTTCCCAATAATGCTCAAAATTTCACTTTTGATAAATATTCATAAATTGAATTATACTAAAAATTTCTCTTTTTCCATTTAATTTCTTGGTTCTCAAATATCATGGGAATTCCTCTTTTTACATTTAATTGATTGAATTCTAAATGTCATGGAAATTCCTCTTTTATCATCAAATAAATTTATCTAAAATATCCATTAATTCAATATACCAAGAGTTTCACTTTTACTATTTAAATGATTGAATTCCAAATGTCATGGGAATTCCCCTTTTATCATTTAAATATTTCTCATGCATAAAATAAATTTATCTAAAATTCCTCTTTGAATAAAAATATCCATTAATTCAATATGCTAAGAATTCCACTTTTTCCATTTAAATGATTGAATTCCAAATGTCATGGGAATTCATCTTTTATCATTTAAATAAAATTACCATAATTTTCTCTTTTCTTAATTATTTAATTATGCATAAACCTTAAAAATTAGTTTTCCATTAAATGTGATGAAAATCATTCTTTTAGCATAGGATGACCAATCCTAGAATATGGTATAAAGTTCTCTTTTCACGTTATGCATTATGTATCAATTTCTTAAAAATTTTACCATAGCTCTGCTCTGCTATTACTGATAATTTTTAACATTTTTGAAAAGAATAAACTTAGTAATACAATTATGATAGTATAACTATCTTCTAAACTTAAATCCAATTTATGGATTTAAATCATAAGATTATCATAATTTTAGAAGCATAAAAGTATAAAAAGCCACTTTCTTAACCTCTAGCTTCACAAGCCTAGAGTTTGATTTGTGAATTGAGAATTTATTAATGAGAAGCATCATTTGAATAGAGAATTGGTCATAGGAATGACCATTCTTTTAGGGAGAGAGATATAAACATAAAAAGCATCCTAATTATGCATAAATGTAAACTTTTCTTGATTATTCATTACAACTCTTAAGAAAATCTTGATTTGCATTATAAACACTTAATTTAGAAAATTCTCAAGCTTGAGAGGAGTTGAGAAGTAAAAACATTGAGAATAGTAGAGAAAAACCATAAAATTATACTTTACCTCTTGTTTTTGCTTGCTTCTCTATCTTAGAAGAAGCCCCCAACCAATCAATTGGTTAGTGTGTTGAGAGAAAAGCTCCAAGGATGGTTGAAGAGAGAGAGAAGCTTCACTCTCTCCAAAAGTAGAGGATTTTTTAGGGATAATAGAAAATATGAGTATTTTAATGTAATATTGGCATGGTATAGCTCAAAGATGAGAATACAAAAGAATGAGGGTCTATTTATAAGTGAGGGAGGCCACTAACTGAGTCCAACTAAGTTCTAGAATTTTTCAGCTTTAGTTTGGCTGAATTTGGACAAGATTTGGATAAGTTTAGCTCCCTTTTTTAATTGGTTTGATCCAGGAGAGAGGAAAAATATCACAATTTTTTTGAATTAAAAACTCATCCACATGTGTGAAATATGCACCTACCTTAAAGGTCTCCCCTTCCTTACCAAGGTGTCAAAAATTCATCATTCCTCCAAAATATCTCATTTTTTTAATAATATCTCATAGTTTTTAACTAATAAACCTTGTACTTAGTCAACTCTTCATCTTATGTGAGCATTTACTCATTTTCGAGTATTTTTTTTTATTCTTTGGATTTACACCTTTACACCTATAAAACTAGAGGGAGGAATCAGGCTTGAACAATATTTCAATGGTATCAGGCTTGAACAATATTTCAATGGTATCAGGCTTATACAGTTGCGAAAAACTGTTTTATAAGATGGAGGGGATGTCACCATTTGGTCCCTTCACCAATCTTGATTAGTGTTTTTGGGCAAGCCCATACACAAAACAAAACCAAGGTGAGAATGGGGATTGTCCTCAAAAGAAAGCTGAAGCATTCATTGGCATGGATTGGCTTGAAAGTTGGTGTCAAATACCGAGATCTTTTCGAGAGGGAAATCTACAAAACAGCCCCATGAAAAGTAAGACAAAGCAACAAACCCTAACCCTAGAAGGCAAAGCCGGAAGAAACATATATGGGTGTAGGCATACTTGCCACCACCCAACCATGACAACCGTGAGCGAGGCTCACAATCTTTGTCGTCCCCACCGAGCCACGAGCTAGAGCATCAAGCTCTCATGAGTGCTCTGCCATCGTCCACATCCAATGTACTCTACCACCCAAGGTTGTCCCCCAAGGATGGCGGCCTCCTATGCAATGGTGCTACTGCTCCACACGCTTTGCACTCCTGTGCTCCATCCATCGGTGTGTGCCCAACTGGTTCCCCTCCCCCCAATAAATAGGGAAAGAATGCCCAAAAAGCACACGCTATCAATAGCGGACCAAAAAGCGCATGTCCGCCCACAACATATCACACTACTCTAGCTCGCCAATCTACCTGCCCCTAGCGTGCACATGACATATTCCCCTTCCTCAAAAGAGCTCACTCTTGAGCTCAAGAAAAAGAAGTCAAGGAGAAGTTGTCACACTTGCAACACTAGAGAAACACCCTCTATTGGTCGAAACCAATAGTCTCAAAAGGATAATCCGACTAAGAGATCGACCTGCTCAAGTAATATGACATGAGCATCAATTCCTAGTCATAAAAGCCTAATCTGAAGCAAATGGATCATCTGAGTGACTTGAAGCTAACAATGCTACCAGTACTAGAGGTAAGCAACAACTCTCTAAAGAGTCATCCTAAAACAAGAAGTATCTTTCATTTGACTACCATGCTTTCATCTTGATGTCCTCTATAAATCTGGTCGAGAAAAAAAAATAGAAAAGTGGGAAACCCAGAACCTACTACTGAAGCCTGAACCAAGTGGAACAAAACAATAGTCTCTTCCCAAACAAGAAAAGAACCGATCTTCTAGAAAAGATCATCAATCTATACTTCGTCACTTCGGAAGTCTAACTTCCCAAACAGACCTCGAAAAGTCTTGGACATGAAAGGAACAACTGTTCCAAAACAGACCTAGTTATAACACAAGCTAGCATCTATCTAAGTGTTTGTATCATCATAAAGTAAAGTATCTATCCCTCAAAAATGTTGAGATAGCCTTGTGTTTGTAGGCGCAGAGTCTAAGTGAAGTCTTGACAATCTAGCGTAGGCCCATAACATGTGATGGATCATGGCATCCCATACCACCATGATACACCCCATACCCATGCTACGATTACTACAAAACACCAATTTGTGGATCTGTAGTGATCTGTCAAAGATAATAAATGCCAACTGACTCATGTGCCACAAACTGAAACAAGTTATCGAAAGGAAGAACTCCAAAAATGAGACTAGTGATCATAACTCAGTCCACGTATAAGACAACATCTGTGTACACAAAGAAGAACAACCTTGACCAGCGTCCCAGTCAAAGCATTTGTCTAAACCCAAAAAATCTTGGAAACCAAAACTTGCTTCCAAAAACTTATGCACATAGTGCAAGTTCATAAATAACGATGATTCAATAGTCTTGGTATAAGAATAGGCGGGTATACTTGGAATAGCATGAATATCTATCTGTACACACTCCTGCTATGGACATAAAACTAGAGGACCATCAAAACCTTAAAGGACTATAAGGCTGAAAAGGTATATATTGGGTATTGTCGCATAACTATCTTGTCATGCAATCTGAAAATGAATCCCAATAGGTTAACTTAATCTAGATGCCCTCTATCAAATATCCATGTAGCCACAATGGCAATGTGTAGTCAACTATTCCTCAAGCCTACATATGCAGATAAGTCTTGACTATCAAAGCCCAACAATGAAAACAATGGTCATTCCAATATCTGTAGGGTATTAGGTCTGTCTTGCATGGTACAAGTTCATGACTAACTCATGTGTGTACCAAGAATAACTTCATATACGAGAAAAACAAGATACAGTACTATGCTTCTACTATCGTTCCATATATAGCATGTGTCTGGTACGAACACATACCTCTTAACATGTGGGTTCAAATCAGGGATACTACAAAGCATGTGAATCGAGTCGTGCAAGTACACCTTTTATTCCGTACACGAGCTTGTTCGAAGGTGTCATGCTCGCATCTTCCTCACAAAGAGGCTCTAATACCAGTGTCAAATCCTGAGATCTTTCTGAAAGGGAAATCTACAAAACAGCCCATGAAAAGCAAGACAAAGCAACGAACCCTAACCCTAGGAGGCAAAGCGGAAGAAACATATCTGGGTGCAGGCATACTCACCACCCAACCACGACAACCATGAGCGAGGCTCACAATCTTTGCCGTCCCCATCGATGTTGAGATATCGAGCTCTAGTGAGGCGGTGGACACTGATGACCCGCCTGGGGGATAGGCCCCGCACTTACACCACTGGCATGGTTGGTGAGATCTTGGGTGATATGCGGCCAGTGGGATGACAGGCTGTGTGACAGCCACTCTAGAGACTGGCATAGTTATAGCGCCAGCTCATTTTAGTCGGGTTCACATTATAGAGAACCCGTGTATGTATTGGTTGAGTACCTTTCATATTGTGTGTACTCTTATCTTTGTATATGGTGTGTTGAGTGTTGAGTAGAGAAGAAGAAGATTTTCAGCCTCTCACCTTGTGTGTTCTCTATTAGGGTTTTGTGAGTGTGTGTGTGTGCTTGCAAGAGCTCAAGCTCTCTTCCCCCCTGCATCTTTTCATGGTATCAGAGCCTGGTTCATGCTAAGGGCTGAGCTGCAAGCAAGAGAACCACAGGAAGCGGTACGAGGGTAAGAGCTACAACTACTCTTCCCTATTGTGTTGGTGACTACACCCTTGTCGGGAGCTCTACGGGAGGCATCGGCCAACGATCTCCGATTGAGGAGCTTTCTTCGCGGGAGTGAAGCTATAGGGCAACTATATAGTCCTTCGGACTGCAATTTCAGGGCCGAAAACGCGTTTCGGGCGCGTCTGGACCTCCATTTTTCAGAAAGCAGGCGATTTCGAGCACTGCGGGTAAGTCATCGATTCTCTGCAGAACTCTGTTTTAAGTACTGCAGGAAGACAGATTGACTGTGCAGACACTGTGGGTGCTGCAAAGAGGTCTACAGTTACCATTGGGTGTATGTATGTGCATTGAGGTCACTGGTTGTGACATTTGAGTGGGCTACAGTACCGCTGTGCAGAAAATACAGCATTTGTGCAGAAAAACCAGAGTGCAGTTTCTGGTAAAATTGTGTGTTTGGCAAGATGTCTAATGATGGCATAACACAGATTGTGGCTGAGAAGCTGGATAAGAATAACTTCCATGCTTGGAGGTTCAGGTTGACTAATTTCCTGATGGGAAAAGGCTATTGGGACTACATAGAAGGTGAGCATGAAGAGGCACTGGAGATACCGGATATAAATCCGACTGCTGCAGATGTGAAAGAGTTTAAAGACTGGAACCAAGGAGCCAGGAAGGTTATGTATTGGCTCTCCATTAGTATACAGGACACCATGATTGGGCACATTCAGGATGCCAAGTCCCCCAAGGAGGCGTGGGACACCTTGGTAAAGCTTTATGAAACAAATACCAAGGCACGTAAGATACAGTTGAAGAATGAGCTTCATACTGTGGAGAAAAAGAGCATGTATGTGAATGACTATGCGTTGAAGATAAAGGGTATTGTGGAATCCCTTGCATCTATTGGTGTGTCAGTAGATGATGATGACAAGGTGGAAGTCTGTCTACGTGGTCTCGGGCCACAATACAAGGCGTTTAAGACGTCTATTCAGACTCGGGAAAACATTCCCAACTTTACAGATTTGGTGTCAATGCTGATTATCGAAGAGAAGAACTTGGGTGAAGACCAACAGGCTTCACAAAGTAAAAACAGTTCAGAGCAACAGGTCTTCTACACGAGTTCAGGAAGAGGACGAGGTAGAGGAGGCCGTGGACGCGGTCAAGGAGGTGGCCGAACAGGTAATCAGAATTATGGGCAGCAGCAGCAGCAGCAGCAACAGTCCCAGAACCAACAACAACAACAACACGCAGGTGGAAGAGGCAAATTCAGAGGCAGGGGGAGTCAAAGAGGCCGTGGAAATTGGCAGAGGCAGTATAATGATGCACGTGAATGCTACTATTGTGGTAAGCCTGGACATGTGCAGTCAGAATGTTATAAGAAGCAGGCTGACATGCAAAATGGGAAAGTGCAGCAAAACAACTATGCATCCTCAAGCAGAAATAATGAGGATAATGAAAGGTTGTTTGTTATGCAGCATGTTGTGAATGCCATGTCTGAAAATGTTGATGCAGCACAAAAAGATAATGTATGGTATGTGGATTCAGGCGCTTCGAACCACATGACGAGTCATGGAGAGTGGTTCAAGGAGATGAAAAACCCGAAAAGACCAGGTTTTGTGGAAACAGGGGATGACACTGCTCATCCAATTGCCCACGTTGGAGATGTGCCATTGTCTATGCAGGATGGCAAAGTGAAGTACCTTGCAGATGTACTTCATGTACCGAACATAACAAAGAATCTGGTTTCAGTTGGCCAGATGATTGAGCAGGGTTTGCAGGTTCGGTTTAACCCTGATGGGTGTTATGTTGAAGATTTCAAAGACAAGTGCAGGTTGGTTGCAAAAGGCAACAGAGTGGGCAGAATGTTTACATTGAATGTAGACATGCCTGAAATGAGTGCTGCGATGTTTGCAAATGGTTCAGGAGTTGTTGCAGACACAGACATATGGCATAAAAGAATTGGACATGTAAATGTGCAGAGATTGAAGTCTATGCAGACAAAAGGAATTGTGACAGGGCTGCCAAAATTTAAAGTGGAAGGTATGCAGAAAATATGTGAAGCATGCCAATTTGGGAAGCAAACAAAGCATGTGTTTCCACGTAACAGGTATGTGAGCAGAAATGCACTAGATGTTGTGCATTCAGATGTATGGGGTCCTACGAAGACCGTGTCTATGGGAGGCTGCAGGTACTATGTCACTTTCATTGATGACCACACAAGGAAAGTGTGGGTATATTTCATGAAGGAGAAGAGTGAGGTGTTCACTCACTTTCAGAATTTCAGAGTTTTGGTTGAAAAGCAAACAGGAAAATATGTAAAGTGCCTAAGGTCAGATGGAGGGGGAGAGTACTTCTCCAATGAGTTCTCCGAATTTTTGAAGAAGAATGGTATTCGGAGACAGTTTACATGCAGATACACTCCGCAGCAAAATGGAGTTGCTGAGCGAAAAAATAGGCACATTGCTGAGATTGCGCGAGCATTGATGGAAGAGAAGAATATGCCGCATTGCTATTGGGCTGAGGCTGTTTCTACAGCAGTATACATCATGAACAGGACTCCAACTGCAGCCATACATGATGTAACTCCAGAGGAGAGGTTTACTGGAAGAAAACCAGATTTGTCTCATCTGAAAGTCTTTGGATGCATTGCATATGTGCATGTGCCAGATGAGCTGAGAACTAAGCTGGATCCGAAAGCTGAAAAATGTGTGTTTATTGGATATTCCCTTGAGCAAAAGGGATACAGGTGTTATAACCCTGCTACACGTGAGTTGAGGGTAAGCAGGGATGTTGTGTTTGATGAGATGAGCAGCTGGTATGCTGCTGGAAAAGAAGCTATTGGGGCTGATGTGAGTGGAAGTGTGGTTGCACAGAATGCAGGTCAGCAATCACAGTCTTTGAGTGGACCAGGAGAGTCCTCATCTAGTGGGTCTGTTGATAGACCATGGAGTGGCAGGCTGCGTCATAATACCAGTCCTGCAAATGTGATTAGTACATCACGTAAAGGAAAAGAGAAAGTGGTTGAGCCCCTTGGTATGCCTGACATTTCTGCAGGGCATTCTCATGTTGATGGAGAGTCTAGTGGCTCAGATATGAGCCTTGATGAGGAGCTTGGGATCCCAGCTATGAGAACACCTGGTGTAAAGAAGGCTATGGAGGCCATGAATGAAAAGCTGCGAAGATCAGGGAGAGTGAAGAACCCTGTGCAGAGATTTACATATGATGGTTATGTGGCACATCACTATGCATATATGGCAAAGGTTGTGCAGGTTGTTGAGCCCACATGCATTGATGAGGCTGTTGGAAATGTATGTTGGGAGAAAGCTATGGATGAGGAGATGGATGCACTATATGGAAATGAAACTTGGGATTTAGTGCAATTGCCAGAAGGCAAGAAAGCCATTGGATGCAAGTGGGTGTACAAAGTTAAACATAACAGTGATGGAAGCATAAACAGGTACAAGGCTAGATTGGTAGCCAAAGGATATGCGCAGACATATGGGATTGATTATGAGGAAACTTTCAGCCCAGTTGCCAAGATGGCAACGGTGAGAGTTGTGATAGCAGTGGCTGCGTCAAAACAATGGTCTTTACATCAGATGGATGTAAAGAATGCATTCTTGCATGGGGATTTGCAAGAAGAGGTGTATATGTTGCAGCCACCAGGATATGAGGATGTGGGTCACCCCGAGCATGTTTGCAGGTTGAAGAAAGCCTTGTATGGCTTAAAGCAAGCACCAAGAGCATGGTCTGACAAGATTTCTGAATATCTTGTCACTATTGGCTTTCATGTAGCCAATGCAGATTTCTCGTTGTATGTGAGACATGGTGATAGAGGGGTTGTGCTTGTTGTCATCTATGTAGATGACTTGATCATTACGGGGGACCATGATGCAGAGATCTTTGATGTAAAGATCTTGCTAAGACAGAAGTTTGAGATGAAGGATCTGGGGGAGCTCAGATATTTCTTAGGCATTGAGGTGATTAGGTCACCACATGGTATTGGATTACTGCAGAGACAGTATGGTTTGGACATGTTGTCCAAGTATGGTATGACAGGCTGTAAGCCTATTTTTGTGCCATTGGATCAGAATGGCAAGTTGAGTGCAGATTCAGGAGAGATCTTGGAGGATCCTACTATGTATAGACGCATAGTAGGAAGTTTGATCTACATGACGATCACCAGACCAGATTTGAGCTATGCTGTTGGAATGGTGAGTCAGTTTATGCAGGTTCCACGGAAACCGCATTTGGATGCAGTGAGACGCATACTGAGGTATGTGAGGTCTACTTTGCATTGTGGACTATTCTATGAGACTGGGACAGAGATATGTGTACATGGGTACACAGATGCTGATTGGGCTGGTAGTATCTCAGATAGAAGATCTACCAGTGGATTCATGTTTTCTTTGGGGAGTGCTGCTGTGACTTGGAGCAGCAAGAAGCAGCCTACGGTTGCTCTATCGAGTACAGAGGCCGAGTACAGAGGAGCTGCTATGGCAGCATGTGAGGTAGCTTGGTTGAGAAAGCTACTTGGAGATTTGGGTCTATCAGTGGATAGACAAGTTGTCATTTTCTGTGACAACATTAGCAGTATACAGTTGGCCAGGAACCCAGTCTTTCATGCTCGTACGAAGCACATAGAGGTCCATTACCACTTCGTCAGAGAGAAGGTCTTGGCAGGAGACCTTGACCTTGTTTATGTCAGCACAGAGGATCAGGTAGCTGACATCTTCACCAAAGCATTGGGTACAGAGAAGCTCCGCAGATTCAGAGCTTCGCTTGGTGTACATGAGATGGAGTTGAGCTCGAGGGGGAGTGTTGAGATATCGAGCTCTAGTGAGGCGGTGGACACTGATGACCCGCCTGGGGGATAGGCCCCGCACTTACACCACTGGCATGGTTGGTGAGATCTTGGGTGATATGCGGCCAGTGGGATGACAGGCTGTGTGACAGCCACTCTAGAGACTGGCATAGTTATAGCGCCAGCTCATTTTAGTCGGGTTCACATTATAGAGAACCCGTGTATGTGTTGGTTGAGTACCTTTCATATTGTGTGTACTCTTATCTTTGTATATGGTGTGTTGAGTGTTGAGTAGAGAAGAAGAAGATTTTCAGCCTCTCACCTTGTGTGTTCTCTATTAGGGTTTTGTGAGTGTGTGTGTATGCTTGCAAGAGCTCAAGCTCTCTTCCCCCCTGCATCTTTTCAATCGAGCCACGAGCTAGAGCATCAAGCTCTCATGATGATGAGCGCTCTGCCATCGTCCTCATCCGGTGTACTCTACCACCCGAGGTTGTCCCCCAAGGACAACAGCCTCCTGCGCGATGGTGCTACTGCTCCACGCACTCTACACTCCTGTGCTCCATCCATCGGGGTGTGTGCCCAACTGGTATCCCTCCCCCCAATAAATAGGGAAGGAACGCCCAAAAAGCACACACTATCAATAGTAGATGAAAAAGCACATGTCTGCCCACAACATATCACACTGTAGCTCGCCAATCTGCCTGCCCCTAGCGTGCACATGATAGATGGCCACACAGCATGAGCACCATGGGATTTCATTTATCAAAGTGACTTATAATGTTTATAAATGAGTGTGTTCACACATCATTAATGTGACGGGGTGGACATATTATCATTTTGGGCACAAAAGGAGGCACCTAGATAAAACTTGGGCTACAAGCTGGGAAAAGCTAAAAAGTAGGTATTTTTGGGCACACCCAGCCAGTTTTGGCAAAAAGAAAGAGCACAAGGCCAAAAGTAGGGGGCTGGTTGACTTTATAAAGGCAAGGCAAGGGGTTGTTTTTATCATCAGGCGCCCACATCCCCAAGTCAACAACAACCTTTTCTCTCTCTTTCAATGCTGGCCGTACATCAGGTGCAATAGGAGATTATGGTTGTACATTGCAGACGCAACTCTCTCCCTCTCTTCTCCTTGTGTTGGCCGTACAGCAGATGCATATGGTGGTTTCATAGCACTGGTCATACACAAGCGACAACATGCTGATCTATTTTCTCTTCTGAGGTTGGCCGTACAGTAGCAGCGCTGCCCTCTTATCTGCTGGCTATCCTCAACATGTTTTCTATAGAAGAGGCTATACAAAACTGGCCGTACAGTTGCTGGTTTTCCTCTCTATTCAGGGCATGTTTAGGCTGATTATGTGGCAGTTTTGTACTGGTTTTGGTGTTGTTTTTCTCTTGGCTCTAGATAGAGATCTGGGCAAGACTCTTGCTGACACTTTGTGGAAAATCCGGTGCAAGTTTGCACCCGTACCTTGGTTTCCTATAAAAGCTTGTGTTTGAGCAAAGAAGTTCGTAATACGGAGGGCCAGCCATTCCGGCTCATTGTGGTGTCCTTATTTTATTGTGGTTTCTTTATGTTGTGTATCATAGCTCTTCTTGGTATATTCGAAGCGTCTATCTATTATTTTGGGTTCCCCGTCTAGTTACAGCGGTATCAGAACTTAGGGTTTCTTGGAGAAGCAAAGGCTTCCTTCCAATAATGAGAAAGAGAAAAGATCAGAAATGGGGACCACACTGACCAACAGTTTTACTATTGAGCTTATGGAAGCAATCATGTATCAAAAGCATGAGCAATAGACAGCTTGGACTAAGGATTTCACATATCCTCGAAGTATGGAGTTGGTTTTATGTCCCGTGTTTAGCACTCTTTCCATATGGATTATTGTGGATTATAAATCAAGTATATGAAGCAAGCTATTTGAAGGTATATCTTAGGATATCTTATGGATAAGGCGACGAGATATTTCTTTTAGCTTCATGAGACGAACCTGGCAAAGAAAAGCTAAGTATACTTTGAGTTTTACAAAGTTGATGCTTTTTGCAATTTATTGTAAGTGTTTTTGGACAGTTAACCCTTGTATGCTCATACAAGGAGAATTGTGTATTGTTTGTTTGCCTTGAACTGTTTCAAGTAGACAATATTAATGTTTGAAAAGCTGGTTTATGTCCAAGAAATATGGACTATATTTTTGGCATATTTTGGATTTATACACATATATGACGGTTTGGTGCATCTATATGATTATCATTCCCTCGGTGATTCTTGGGCTTTATATGAAAGAATGGGTATGCTATGATACCCACAAAGAAATGCTACAAGAATTGTACAACACTGTATATGGACAGTAAGAATAAAGAAGAAAAGAAGATCACTGCTGAATATCACTAGAAAAGGTAGTACATCACGTGGAGCAGCATGAGGGAGATCCCGTAGATGCTGCCTATCACTACAGAAGCTGAAAAGAGAGATAATAATGATGCTAAGCCTAGCCACCTTTATATAGGTGGGAGAGGAGCTGGTCGGCCAGTACAAAATCAGAGGACTGGTCAACTATGCAAAAAATGCTGAAATAATATCTAAAAATAGGTGAAAATGTGTAGTGCCTAGATGCATATGCAGGGCTTCATATGGAGCCAGATACAAGCATAAATGTGCATGGGAAAGTCCATCTGGGATTAAACAACTTCCAACACCTCCTCTTCAGCACTAGATTGGTGTACCAGGTCCGATATACTGCTGCAAAAAATCCTCCAAAGTTTCTAAAGGAACCTCCTCCTCATAAAAGGCATAAAGATCGTGAAGATACGATACATCTGAATACCGAGAAGGACTCCGGAAGAAGCCACGAGAAGATCGAGAAGATATCGAAGACGAAACACCAAGATCAATCTAGAGAGAGAAGCCCTCAAGAGATAGAACCATAGATGGCTTTGAAAAATGTGGTACCTCCTCTACATCTACAACAAGTATCGGGACCGAAGTAGAATCCTTCTCTGAAGAAGAAGGAAATGAAACAACTGCTGGAACAAACTGATCATCAGTGATAGCTGAATTTGCCAGGTTTGAAGTAGGGAGAGGCTCCAAGACAGTGGAAGATGCCTCCTCTGAAACATAAGAAGGAGAAGCAACTGTCGGGAGAGAAACCGCCAAAGTAGGAAGCTCCAGAATATGTGAGGATATCTCAACAAAATCATCCAGAATATGTGAGGATATCTCAACAAAATCATCCACCTGCTTTGTAGAAGAACCAATATCCTCCTCTGAAAGAGAGAAGAGAAAATCTGCAATAACAACATCAGCATGGAGCAACACAAGAGAAGGAAGATACTCATCCAAAGGGATTAAAGGAAGTGATAAGGTCTCTGTCAGAAACTCCTGTAAATAATCCTCTATCAGAATCAGGTTGGTGGGTGCTCTCTCCAAGGTGATTTCAATATTCGCGGTGATGGAGGGTCAATGGTTGCATCTTCATCAACTTATCTTCTTCCGACTCTTGCACACTATGAGCTGCAGAGGGGGTGTTAGAATTGTGCATCTCAATGTTCTGGGGCTTTTACCATTTATCTGGCATTTTATTGTATTTCTCCTATTTATTTGTCCTATCAGCAGTTGGCTAGCCCTAGAGGCAGTCGGCCAACTCACTCATGCACTATATAAGGATTTCCCCATTATTCACTCCTTCATCCATTTCCCTTGCACATAGTTCAACACTCAGTTTACTGGCCATTGCCATTGTAAAGCTTTACTGCTATTATAAAAGGTGATCTTGTCCAACTCTCTCATTCTCCTTTGCACTCTCTCATATGTTTACTGATTATGCTTCCGCCTGTGCTATCTCCTTCAACGTAGACTATTCTTGCGAAACACCCATTTCACTTGTGTGTGAGTAATGACAAGCTCTTGCTGAAACCACTTGCCATTCAGCGTCCTAATGAGTACTGAATGCGTGTGATGGTCCACCAATCCAAGTCTCAAGATGATTGTAGAGCCATGGTTGGCCCCAAATCACGTCCACATTTAATGAAGGCGCCACCTTAAGAGAATTCCACACCTCGAAATTCTCAAACTAGATGGTAGCATCCTTCAACTTCTCCCACAAGCAGTACTTGTCTGTCTTTGCCTTCCTCTTCGGCCGAAACGCATGTTCCACCGGCTGCTCACTCCTGATGTCGCTCAACGAAGTGATTCTGAATCAAGTTCTCTGTAGCACCCCATCCACTAAGCAAATCGCAGGATGGCCGGCTACCATACCCTGCAAAAGGACAAGATCATGCCGACCCAGTGAAGAATTGCAATCCCCCAATGGGCGGATATGTAGAGAAGAAGTAATAGCTGTGGAGGTTGATGTCATGCAGTATCCTCCGCCTTGGGAGCCTTCTCATCCTTCTTCTTCTGTGGACACTCATTAGTGATGTGCCCAATTTGTTTACAGTGAAAACGCTTACCTTCAGCGCGGAGCTTGTCCTGCTCCTCCTTGGAGAGATTTTTAGGCTCTCCCCCACTTTGCTTGGATTCCCCCTTGTCTTTGTCCTTTGTACTAGACTTCTGGCCAGAAGACTCTGTGACTGACCTGCACTACCAGCTCCCTTTCTGCGGCGCTCCCGCTTCTCAAAGGTGGTGGCCACCTCCATTGCCTGATCCATGGTGGCCTGAAGCTCCACCTCCACGTCCGTCGAGATGGATGGACTCAAGCTGTCTGCGAACTTTGACACAATCGCGTCGTCTGAAAGAGCAAATGGGTCGAGAGTGTGGAAACCTACTACACCAAGTTCACGAAGATTGCGCTAATGTTCATGATGTTGTTTGAAGGACTCCCATTCCTTCCTCTGCTGGAGTTTGTAATCCGTCTGGGTTAAGTGCTGAAGAATGGTCTCTGCCCATGTGCTAACACTATTGATCTTGAGGTAGAACTCCGACCACAAGGCCACTCCATCCCGGAGGCTCTTCTCAACATGAAGGATCTTGATTCTTGAATCCCTCGGTTTGCCACATGGCTGACTAGGGATTGTCCTGCCAGAATGCACAATGGAAACGAAGACAACTGCTGCAGAGAGCAATACACAGATGAAAGAGAGAGAGAAGCTATGTACACCAATAAAATCTCAGAAATATACAAGATGGAGTGTGGGGGCAAGGGGTCATTTTATATGGCCCCTGGCTGTTGGTCGACAACGAATAGGCCGACAATAGCCTGTTCTGGCTGCTCATGACTACCACCTGGACAACTCACGACCAGCAAATACCTGGTCGGCCAGGTGCATGTAGTCAGCCAAGATTGCAGGACACAAGTCAGGCAGAAAAGACATAGTCGGCCAGCATCTGGGGCAACCATCCACTCCTCCATAAAAATAGGAAAAAATACAGAGAGAGGAAAAATGGGAAGACACTAAATACAGGCAAGCACACCCACAACAGAGGCCCTGACATAGTGTACAGACACCCCCTCTCAGCTCCTAGATGTGGAACCAACCCTAGTGAGCTGGAGTGCTGCCGGAGCATAGCTTGAGGTAGAGACTTCATGAAGAGGTCCACCGCATTGTCCTCCGTCGAACAATAAAGAAGCAAGATGTCACCAGCCACACGAACAAAGTGATATTGTATTTCTA
The DNA here is from genome assembly GCF_041138505.1 of Cibotium barometz. Lineage (NCBI taxonomy): Eukaryota > Viridiplantae > Streptophyta > Polypodiopsida > Cyatheales > Cibotiaceae > Cibotium > Cibotium barometz. The sequence continues at coordinate 44,836,295 of NC_141087.1, forward strand.
TGTGCTTGGTCCGAGCATAGAAGACTGGGTTCTGAGCAATAGCGATACAGCTCTGGTTATTGCATTGGATGACCGTGGGCTCCTTCTGTGGAAACCTAATCTCGCCAAGCAACCTCCACAACCACACAACCTCGTAAGCAACATCACAAGCAGCCTAATACTCCTCTATAGACGACAAGGCAATAGTTGGCTGCCTCTTGTTGCTGCTCCATGAAACAGCTCCTGAGTCGAGGGTAAAACTATAGCCTGATGTAGATCTCCTCGTGTCTGGATCTCCTCCCCAATCTGAGTCACTCCAGCCTTAGAGTCGAACTTGTTCCTTCGTTTCACCTCTAGTGGTGTAGAAGAGTCAAGATCCTTCGTACCCGTAAGATCCGTAATCATGCGTCCCAATGAGACTTCAATGGCATCTACATAAATGAGCTCAACAATCCCATAGAAAAGCTCAAGTCCAATTTGGTGTTCAGCAACCAAATCAATGAACCAACCAGCTTCCAGTACAAAGAGGCATCAACTGGCTCACAAGGATCATTAATTGTAAGTTTCGTGTTCGAGTCCATCGGTGACATGATAGGCTTGTAGTTCTCCGTCCCAAGGCCTCAAGCAACTCATGGACATACCACTACTTAGAGACAAAGAATCCCCTCTAGGTCTGCCAAATCTCCAGTCCCAAGAAGAAGTGGTGTAAACTTAAATCGATCATCTCAAACTCCTTTGACAAGGCAGCCTTCGTCTCACTGCAATGTGCTCCATATGAAAGCCGGTGAGAATGAGGTCATCCACATAAAGGATGATCAACGTGACCATGCCGCGTTCCTAAAATAGATATAGGTTAGGATCTGCAACCGATCTCTGAAATCCAGTCCGTAGAAAGAAGGAATCAATCTTCTGATTCCAAGCCCTGGGAGTCACCTTAAGACTATACAAGGCCTTCCGCAACTTGTAGACCATTCCTGTAAGGTCCCTGACTCCACTGCGCAACGAATTCTGGGGTGCTAGTAGCGGAAGTAGCACTTCTTGCGTGGGGCAGGGTCGTCCCATACTCGGGGCCTCGCCCATAGATATCCAAACAAGAGACTAATCAAAGGCTCGGGTTATTTGGTTGAGTGTGTGAACACACCTTAGAGGTGCAAGATATTATCTTGTGAGTTGAAAGATAAGAATGTCACATGAGTTATTATGTGAATGGTGAGAACCACATCAAAGAATGTGGAAAAGGGATTTACCACATGGCATAACACATGTTTAAAAGGATATTGGGCTAGAGGTTATCTATATTAGAAGGCTCTCATTATATGGTTGACACAAGCTCTATGTGTGTGTGTGTGTGTGTGTGTGTGTGTGTGTGTGTGTGAATCTATTGAAATAATTATTATGTGCTTATTAGTGTCCATTTATCTTAATCATGGATTATCTTAATTATTTTGAGCCTCCCTAATCTAATTTCTCTCACTATGTACGACACTTTACCAAGCCTATCCCTAGCACCTTAGATTTTTAACTAATTATTTTGAGCCTTCCTAATCTAATTTCTCTCACTATGTGCAACACTCTACCAAGCCTATCCCTAGAACCTTAGATTTTTAACATGGTATTAGAGCCATGCTAGGTTCTTAGGATTTGATGGAGAGTTTAAAGTAGATTTACACATTTGTTCATTTGATTAGGGTTTATATGCATTATGTTCTTTGATTTTAAAATTTAGCACTCATTATTTTAGGGCAAGATTATTTGTGAGATTGCCTTGTTCAATGGTTCAATAAACGGATTGGACGTTTCTTAAAGGTGTCTATGGAGTATGAAAGTGAAGATTTGAACAACATGAAGATTTTTTGACTCTATATCCTCAAAGAAGGTACCAAGAAGAAGTTTATGCATCAAGAAATGGTTAGTTTTTGGTTCTTGCATCATTGACTAGAGCATAGATGATGCTCAATTTGAAGAAGGGATGCTATATATTGGGATGTGGGATTCCCATGGTTATTTGCATATCGAAAATAATGTGAAGAGGTGCAAGCTTACCCAAGTAAGGGAAAAGCAATCATGGGCTAAGGAGGGATCCCATCTTGAGAACACCAAAAGAGAGGAATAGTGCTACAAATTTGCTCGTGGTGTAAGATGAGAAAAGTAGTGTGGAAGCTCTATTGGTGGCTTTCATGATGGTGTACACCTATGGTTTCATAAAAGAAACCTATGAAGAGAACCCTTGTGAAGATTTGGCATGCAAAGAGGGAAAGCATGCATGCTATGATCTTGATGGTCAACCCCACGATGGCCATATTATTGATGGCTATGTTGTTGGGTTCATGCGAGAAGTTGAGGCAAGTTAGAAGACAAAGAGATGACCAAAGTGAAAGGGCAAAATGGTTGCTAGTTATGCCTTATGGGGTAGGCAACATAAAGGTTATGTCAAAGGCACCAAAAAGCTTATTGAAAAGCTCACATATGTTGAGAGAAAATGCTTAAGCCCATGAGCAAGAAAAGCTTGAGTAGAGGAAAAAGGCATGGAGTAGAGAAAGCTTCATTAACAAGCTCATAGTCATAGTAGACAAGTGGCTCATCACTACAACAACCCATCAAAAAAAAAAACTAAGTAGAAAAGCTCATGTGTGAACGTGCCATCAATAGTGATGATGGTAGTAGTGAAGAAGATGACAAAGGCGTCATCATATCAAATAGCAGAGAAGGAGAGGGAGGCAACAACAGTCCAAGACGACCAAAGAAAACACAAAAATAGATAGCCAAGGTGAAGAAGGTGAAGATAAGGGCTTCACAGGACCCAAGCAACGTGGAGTTACAGAGGAAGCTCTCTGTAACTGATTCATTGCGGTAGATATAAACCTGCAACTGGATCGTTGTAGCAGACAATAGCGTTGAAGGTAGGGCTCGCCAAAAGTGGCATTTCTAATAGCCATGCTCACCAATAGGAGGCAGCCCACCAGTGTGCAGGAGGCAGCAGCTTGCAGGAGGCACTGTGGCACATAACTTTGAGTATCTTGCAAGGGGTACTATGGCACAAAGCTTGAAGGCAGCAAACGCATTGAGAGGGTTGCTGGTGGCTATAGACAATCGACACGCTTGAGAGGGTTGCTGAAGGGAGAAGTGAAAGGGGCCATTCTTGTAGAAAGAGGGAAGAACCTGCATAGCCTCTCTCTAACACTCAGAGTGCTCACAGACAGAAGCACATAATTCTGTATTTTACATTGAAACCATCAGAGATGATGAGAAGCCTCCTCCATCAACAGCGTTATTGCCATGCACATCATATTGCTCAAGCATGTCCAAATCAGCATCTGAATTATCATAAATATTATCAGCATCTTCTTCATCAGATTTTGATTCAGCACCATTATCTTCGCCATCTTCTACTTTAGTAAAGAGTGAAAAATATTCGTGGGCAGGTTTAGATGCGCCCTCTACTGCGTAGCCCTTCTGCTTTTGGGCATCTATTGTGTGTCCGATTTGATCATCATCTACTGCTATTTCTGCAGGATATTTGTTTACTGTAGCAAGCTCTTTATCTTATGCTGCTTCATTGTCGGCTTTGGGTGCATTGCCCATTCTCCACGCAGGGTCTGATGCCTCTGCAACACCCGGGTCATTTCCGGGTTCATCTTCTTGATCATTGTTGTGAGGATCGTTGTTATCCTCATCTGCAGGTCGAATTTCTGCATCAATTTCATCATCATCTTGTACTCTTGCCGCAACATGGCCTTCATCACCATCGTCTGCTTCATGTTGATTGGCTGCAGCGTGGCCTTCATCACCATCGTCTGCTTCAGCATGGCCTTTATCACCATCGTCTGCTACAAGTTGTTTGTCTGTTTCAGTGCCGGCTTCATATTTATTAATTCGATCAGCGCGTGCTTATCATTTGTGCCATCTGCTGCAGGTTGTAAATCTGTGGCCGCCTCTATGGCATATAGGCTTTGCGCCTCTTGGGCACTGGTGAGGGTTGTGTTCCTGCCAAAAAATTCTACACACCGTGGAGCAATGGCAGCTCAAAACTTTAGTTGGCACAGGTTAGCATCTTCTTTGCGATCAAGGTAGAGGTAGAACCCCCCCCCAAGGCTCTAAGGTACCCATATGATACCATGTAGAAAGAGCATAGCCTCTCTCTAACACCTAGAGTGCTCACAAAAAAAAGCACATAATTGTGTATTTTACGTTGAAGGTGGTGGTTACATAAATATCCACGACGAGGTATGATATCAAGGGATATGACCTTTTGATTTGTGCCTTTTGGCTTCTCATTTGATTGAGGGCGGCCACACCTAATGGGGCCATTTGGCATTGCACCCAACAATTCTGAGCCTACCTCTATAAGACATACACCAAGTGGACACCTTTTTTGTGCTTAAGCCTCACACAAGAAATCATGGACGAGAGGCAAAACGACAGCATGCCATCATAGCATTGTGCAATGTGGAGGATGGAGATAGCTAGTTTATTCAAAGGGACAAAGAGAGGAGAGACACATCTCAATTTATCAAAAACTCTGAAGTCGGGCAAACATAGGGCTAACTAGGCAGGTAACATTTAGTTCCATCCTTTTTCCAAGGGAGAAGTCTTTCTTTGTGCCCGGGTGGCTTTGTGGCATAACTCTGTCTCACAGATCAAACAAGCATTATAACCCAAAACTTCTCTGAAGACATGACCTTCTAAGTCATCTAGGCATTTTGAAACCAAAAAATTTGTATATAGAGTTGAAGTCTATGCCTCCTATAGTAGGAAATGGTTAACCCAAAGGTCCTAGGATTGAGAGGAGGTACTACAAACCATAGTGCTTCAACCTCTTGCCATAAGCATTTGGCTAGATGTAGAGTTGGTTCAAGCACGTCCTCCAAGAGGGTTTTCAAACTTTTGGTTATGGAATGATAAAGCAAAGTCCCTTTCGTCTTATGGTTAGGACATCATCTTCTCATGTCAAAGAAACAGGCTCGATTCCTGTAAAGGGATAACTTCTTGGGAAGGCTAGTGAAGGGTCCCTAGCCTCCTCATTAGAGGGTTGGGGGCTAGGGGTCCACGGGACCTTGGGGTGTCTTGTAGTCCCCACCACCATGATGAGTGAGGGCTGGTTCCTCGTGGTTCATACTATAAACATGCCCCAATTCACCACCAGCCACCATTCCCAAGGTAATGGAATCGTCTCGTATGGGTGTCTCAACACCTTCTAAATCAATAAATGGTAGTACAATCCGTTCATGGATCGAAGTCTTGAGCGATTGTTGGAATTTTGCTTACTGACTGACGTTCTCAACAACAATGTGACATACGTCAGTCTTCTGGGCAAGAAAATTCATCGCTCAACAGTCAATTCGTCTAAGATACCGAAATTTTTAACAATTTCATGCACAACACATTGGAGGCTTGCTTAAAAATCATCAAGCTCAACACCCAAGCATAAAACTGTGAAAATCATGAATCCAGGTGGTGCCAAATATTGAGAAAATGAAGAATGTTGCACCGAGTCGTCAACCCTTTGTGAAATTGGGCATGCACTTCCAAATCCACACTCTAAGCTAGCTACGGTTGAAATTTGAGCCAATTCCATCAAGTATTCATGCTCATTTTTATCAAATCTTTTACCAAGTGCTTAATAGTGAGTTGTTACTAAACAAAGTGATTAATCTTAATCACATTGATGTTTTTCCATCAATTAAGGACTTCCATCAATTTCCCATGCCAAAAAGGCACGACATGGTTCGTGAGAACAAACTCTTCATCAAGAAGCCGACTACAAAAGTAGTGAAGCCCCGTTGTCCCAAAAAGCAGAAGCGGAGCGGATTGAAGAGGAAGCAACGCCAACAAAGGCATGGTGAACGGCCAGGACCCTCAATGGTGGAGGAACATGGATGATGAAGGGGACTTCCGAGGTAGTTCCGAAGTGCAAGCCCAAATGACAGAGCAAGGCGAGCGCTTAGGCCGCCTGGAGGACATGCTAGCCACCTTGATGGAACGGCTGCCGCTAGGTGGCACCCAAGAGGAGAGACCGCGGGTCCTCCCTCGACTTCGAAAGGGAGTTTGCCCAACCTGGCCGCCACCGGCATCATGAAAGGCATAGGGGGCATGAAGATGACGGGTTTGGGAGGTACAAACCTCAACCCCCCAAAACATACTCAGGACAACGGGACTCTCTAGTTCTGTAGAAGTGGGTCCGTGAAGTGGAAGAGTACTTGGAAATGAATCAAGTGGCAGATAGGCATTGGATAAAGATTGCGGCTCGTTTTCTCATGGGGGATGCATTCAACTGGCTCCTAGCCGCGGAGAAACGCGGTGAAGGGAGTTGTTGGAGGTCTTGGGACGAATTCAAAAAGGACATCACAGAGTGCTTTGTTCCCCAAAATGAAGTCTTCAAGATAAGGGATGAATGGAGGAATCTTGCTCAAGGGGATAGCAAGCTGTCTGAGTACATAAGCAAGTATCGGCAAATCATACTGCAAATTGCTAAGATGACTTCGGTGGATAGGCCGCATGGATTCTTGTTTGGGCTAAAGGATTGAGCTCGAAGAGAAGTGGAAAAGCAGAATCCAAGGGACTATGAGGAGGCCATGGTTATGGCCGAAAGACTGGCAGATGCAGACAGTCATCCTCGCAGGGTGAATGCCCAAGCAAACACAATGGCAGTTAACAATGCCATTGCACCTAAGGTGCAGGGGAAGCAAGAGAATGCAACCCGTGACACGAAGAATGAGTCATCAGGAACACAGTCAACGGGAAATCGAGGTGGAGGCTATGCAAACCCTCGCAGCAGAGGTGGTTATGGTAGTCAAGCAAGTAACAGTTGGAGGAGCAAAAACCAATCCATGGCTCAAAACACGAATAACAGTGGCTATCAGAGACCCCTCACCTGCAGGAATTGTTGTTGTTGGTGCAATGGGGATCACTATGACAATGAATGCCCAAAACGGCCAACCCAATCTAGGGTGAACACAGTGGATGCCCAGGATGCAGGAGATGACAGAGATTACCACCACAATGGGTATCCTCACCATGGGGGAGTACGGATCACAGAGATTGATGAACCGGAGTGCTCCCAATCAAGATGCAGTGTGCCAGATATGCCCCGTGTGGGGGCTGTGCAGGCAATTCCGAGATGTATGGCAGCACAACTGCAAACCATTCCACATTTGTATTTTCAAGCAGAGATGAACGGGGTAAAGCAGAACATAATGGTGGACACAGGAGCAACGCACAATTTCCCCCGAATAATGTGCTAAGAGGTTGGGGGTGCGGTTAACTCGTACGACCACAGCCATGGAGGTGTCTTTTGCTCAAGGCATTGACTCCAATGTGCTCATGGCGTACTCTGTGCTGATTCAAGCAGGCGCATGGAGGGCCAAGATGGACTTCCAGAGCGGGCGCATGGGGTTCTTGACCAGTTCAGAGACGTCTTACCAGACCAATTTTGCCGCCAGGATTGGCGTCGCAGCGGTCAGTGGATCACAAAATTGAGTTGGTTTCGGGGCACACCCCACTAGCAAAGGCACCGTACAGAATGGATGCCACCAAGTTGAAAGAACTCAAGAAGCAGTTAGGTGAACTCATGCAACACAGGAGTTGATTAGACCAAGCAAATCTCTATATGGGGCACCTGTGCTCTTTGTGACCAAAAAGGATGGCACAGCTAGGCTTTGTACAGATTACCGGGCGCTCAACAAAGTGACCATCAAGAACAAATACCCCATTCCGATGATGGACGATTTGATGGAAAGACTAGCTGGGGCTCAATACTTCACACGTATCGATCTCCGATCAGGATACCATCAAATTTGAATCGCAAAAGGGGACATCCAGAAGACAGCATTCAGGACAAGGTATGGTAGCTATGAATGGCTCGTGCTGCCGTTTGGCCTCACGAATGCTCCAGCCACCTTCTGTACCCTGATGAATGATGCCTTCAAAGACTATCTTGATGAGTTTCTCATTATCTACATCGACGATCTCCTGATTTACAGTAAAACCTTGATAGAGCATAAGGAACATCTAACCAAAGTATTGCAGAGACTCGGACAATGCAAGCTTTATGCCAAACCGGAAAAGTGTGAGTTTGCAGTATCAGAGGTGGAGTTTCTGGGATTTGTTGTCAATAACAGAGGAATCACAGTAGACCCATGCAAAGTGGAAGCCATGGTCAAGTGACCAATACCTAAGAATGTCAGGGAAGTCCGGGAGTTTGTTGGCTTCACACAGTTTTGCCGCAAACATATCCGTGACTTCTCCAAAATTATAACCCTTTGACAGATATCACCAAGGCCAGAAAGGCTTTTTGCGAGACTGAAAAAGAAAACATTGCATTTGAAAAAATGAAAGTGGCCATGTGTGGCACTCCCATCTTGAAGCTACCCGAATTCAACAAGGAATTCGAGATCCATACCGATGCTTCGAATGGAGCTCTCAACAGGGTGCACATGCAGGACGGTCATCCCGTCACCTATGAATCTATGAAGTTCTCAGATGTTCAACAATGGTGGCCTACTCACGAGAAAGAGATGTACGCCGTTGTCCAGTGCCTGGAGAAATGGCGCCACTATGTGCAGGACAAACACACCAACGTCTTCACCGACAACATCTCCCTCAAGTATTTTCAAACCCAACCCAAGTTGTCACCCAAGCAAGCTAGGTGGCAAGATCTCCTTGTTTTGCAGAGTTTGACATAGACATAGTGCACAAACCCGACAAACAGAATAAAATGCCTGATGCATTGAGCCGTATGCCAAAAACTGATGCAGTGAGTGCAGAGATTAATGCAGTGAGTGCAGTGGACACTGCGGTGATGGCACGGAAGCGGTAGAGCTGTCTACGCCCTTATAGCATGCCACACTTCCACACACGCATGCAAACACACCAGAACACCAGACCAGAGAGCATGAACAAGACCCAATTTCAGAAAAGACCTTGACCTTTACAGGATCGAATATCCCAGATATCCCAAACACCAGCTACACCAAGCACCCGCTCGCAATCAGTCCTCTCCAGCTCCTGGTCGCTCCAAAATCCCTTCGCTCCTCGCTTCTCTGCAGTCGACATCTGCACTCTTTGCTCTGCTCCTCAGCTGAAATCCACTCTCTGCTACACCTCCAGTACCCTGCCAGTTCCCCAAGCATAGAACCAGTCACTGCTCTTAGCCTCTGCCCTTCTTGGGCGGCTCCCCACACTTCACGGTCTCCCTCTGCTAGCTTTCCTGAATCTTCTCTGTCGCCTGGTGTGCTAAGAGGTCCCTTTGTTTATCCTTGCCAGCAGCTGCGCCCTCTGCTTCGATCACCCTGACTATACCTTGCGCCAACTACTATGCCCATCAACCCATGGGCGGCCTCCACACACTTCGGCCCACCAGCCTACCCTTTGCTAGCGTTCCAGCTACGTCAGAGGGAGCCCCAGGCGACTTTCTCTACAGTCTTTCAGAGTCCCAGTCTCTTCACATCCAACACCCACTTTCACTTCCCTCTGTACTCGGCCCCCACGCCAGCAAGATTACCCGCTACTGGACCCCCAGAGAGTCCCAGCCTCGCATCCAGCAGCCCGTCACCAAGGCGTCCACAACTGGCGCCCTCCACACTCTCCTCTGCGCTCCTGGCTGCACTAGCCACCCAAACACCGGGCTCCTCCCGTCCACGTGCTCTCTCCCACCTTCAGCAGCCCATCGCTGCTCCAGCTCTTGTGGCTGCAGCAAGCCACGCAGACACACAGCACCCCACCTCTTCGTGCTCTCCCCTGCGTCTAGCTGCACTTCCTGCAGTCTCCACACTTGGCGGCCATACCAGCAGCCACGCCTGCCTCAGAACCCCCCCTCTTTGAAACAACACGGCGTCCTTTACTTTTTCTGCATCTCGCGCATCTCCCGCCAGCTCCACACATTCTACAAGCTTCTGGGCTCCTTCGCTGGCGCCCACTCAAAACTCCACGCATACCACCATGTTCTTCTCATTTTATTTTATTTATTTTGATGAAAACCCTATGGATGGCCACCATTGCTTTCACACCAACTAATTTTAAAGGCCCTTCACCTATTAATTGCCCTCCCTTCCTCTTCCTTCAATGCGACCTTCGGTGCCCACTCATTTGGACGCGCACACAAACAAAAACAATCGAATGGCTGACACCACCTCCAGCGTAACACGCTCCGGACGAGCCTACTCCCAGAATCTCAACTTTGTCCCTGCACATACGCTTCCATCAAAACCCTATGTCTGTCTGCCGCATCCTCGATGCCCACACCAAGTCAATGGGTGCCCCCATGACTTCATCACAACACAAACAGCACTCATGTACACATGTACAAATTGATTTTGAGGTTTCCACAAAACATCACACAGCGGTCTTAGATTAATGCAGTGAGATTAAAGCAGTGAGTGCAGTGGACACTGCGGTCTTAGATGAAATCAGAACAACCATTAAGCAAGATGCTGCAGTTCAGAAGATGTTTAACGATCTACACAAAGGCAAGTCAGCCTGCAGGCTTGTATGACTTTAAGGATGGACTATTCTATGCCCATGGGAAAATTGTTACCATATTATAGTAGTGATGTGTGTGAACACACTTAGGACCGCCGGGGCACTTTTTCCCTCACTAGGAGGTTTTTTCCCCCGTGCATTGTATATACGCCCATTATCTTCTAGGGCTTGTTATCTTTCATTTTTGGCACTCATAATACACTACTGTGTTGTGCTCAAGCTTCCTCATCTTCTTGAAGTTGTGTGTGCATTCCTGCAACCCTAATTCCAACAATTGGTATCAGAGCAGGCTTCCTCCTCCCGGGCAGCATCACCGGCACCTGCCGCTTCATCTCCTCCGATTGCGACGAGGTTTCACGAGCGTCTGCAGGTTAGTATATGCCGTGGGAGAGCCTGTAGGGCTTGTTCGTTTCAGAATTTTGATCTGAAGTCATTTCGCCCTCCGTTTTTGCATTCCAAGTACTGCGCATGCAAAATCGTCCTACTGTGCAGATTTTCTGTCAAGATTAAAATCTGCAGGACAGGTGCCCATTCGTCTGTTTTGGGCTGTGCTACATAGCACAGGTCGATTTTATACAGGTTTACCTCTTGCAGACAGCATTTACATCTAGTAGTACAGTCATTGGCCATGGCTGACAACAATGATGTATTCCGCATGTTGGCTGCTGAGGATAAGTTGGATGGCACCAACTATCCATTGTGGGCATATATGATGCGACATGTATTGGTAGCAAAGGGGTTATGGAACATTGTGCAGGGTATTGATGCACGTCCTATTGTGGCTGGGAATGCTGCAAACACATCAGAAACAGGTACTGTTGATGATGGTGCAGGCACAAGTGCTGTAGCAGCTGTTCGAGAACCACCACTTTCAGCAGAGCAGATTCGTTGGGATGGTAGAGATGCGCAGGCTCATGCCTTGATTGCGCTGTCTGTCAAACGTACCATTATCCCACATATTCGCTCCTGCAGGACTTCTAAGGATGCTTGGGATGTACTTGCCACATTGTATCAGGCAAGAAATGAGGCTCGTGTTGCTTACCTCCGAAAACAGTTGGAGAATGAGCATATGAACGAAGGTGATTCTATGGATAGCTTTTTGACAAAGATCAAGGATTTCAAAGAGCAGCTCATTTCTGCAGATGAAATCCTGTCAGACAGTTCACTTGTGCAGACTGTTTTGAATGGTCTACCAGATTCTTATCAGGGTTTTGCTTCCACTCTTCGCTTGATGATGAAAGGCAATCCCAATGCCTTATCATTTGAGGAGTTAGTTTCTGTTTTGCTGCAAGAAGACCAGTCAAGGCAAAACAGGAATATTATGCGTGTCGCAGATCAAGCTTTCGGTGCTAGTCAGAGAAGCGGGAAAGGTAAAGCTGGCTTTTCTTCTAGTAAGCAGAAATCTGCAAATGCTGCGCAACCAAAGAAGGAAGACAAAGATGAGAAGAAGGGTGACAAACAGAAGACATTTTGCAAGTACTGTAAGGGAAATGATCATGTCATCAAAGCGTGTCCTAAGCTGGCTGTGAAAGAGGCTAAGAAGAAAGAGGCTGGTATGGCTGTTGCAGATGCCTCTCCTTCTAACAATGAATCTGCTAATGTTGTGCTAGATACAGAATGGGCATTCAATGCGCAGTGCAGTTATGACCCATCTTTGCATGACACATGTATGTCTGCAGTAGATTCAGATGTATGGTACTTTGACAGTGGTGCCACTAAGCATATCACCTCGCAGCGCAGTTTATTCACTTTCCTTGAGTCTGCTCCCACAGGGAATACTGTCACTTGTGCCAATAACTCCTCTTATCCCGTTAAAGGAGTTGGACAGATTGTGCTGAATGTTGCAAATGGCAACACCTTTACACTTTTTGATGCATTGTATGTGCCAGGGATCAAAAAGAATCTGCTGTCAGTCTCCGCATTTGCCAAAACAGGTTTGGTTGTAAAATTTGTGGATGACAGATGTACTGTTCATGATCTCTCTTGTGGTGACATCATTGTAGCATCTGGTTCACTATGTCGAGGGCTGTATAAGCTCAATATGGATGGCAAATGTGTAGAGGATTCAGCATGTGCTATTATGGATACGCAGGCTATTTCAAATGCAAAACTGTGGCATGCACGTTTTGGTCATCTGAATTTTGCAAGTTTGCTGCGCCTGCAGAAATCTGAAATGGTGTCTTCTTTGCCTAAGCTTGAGGCACCTGTCAAGCATGTTTGTGAGGGCTGCATATTGGGTAAAATGCAGCGTGCTTCCTTTCCCAAAGATGGATCAGTGAGAGCTGAACGCAGATTGCAGCTTGTTCACAGTGATGTTTGTGGTCCCATGCAAACTCCATCATTTGGAAACTACCTTTACTTCGTGACTTTCATTGATGATTTTACCAGGCATGCATGGGTATATCCTTTGAAGGCAAAGTCCGAAGTGTTTTTGTGCTTCAAACAGTTTTTGGTTATGGCTGAAAATGTGTCAGAAAGTAAGATGGGCACCCTCCGTTCAGATCGAGGGGGGGAGTATATGTCTTCAGAATTTAATGCATTTCTGGCTGAGCGTGGGATAAAACACCAATGTACAGTGCCGTATACACCACAGCAAAATGGTGTGGCTGAGAGAAAAAACAGGTCTCTCATGGAAATGGCAAGATGTATGGTTAAGAGTCAAAGTCTACCACATGGTTTTTGGCTTGAGGCTGTCATGTGTGCCACTTATGTACTAAACAGGTGTCCCACCAAAGCATTACAGGTTGTCACTCCATATGAGGCTTGGCATGGCCGCAAGCCATCTGTTGGCCATTTACGTGTTTTTGGTTGCCTGGCATATGCATTAGTGCCTGTGCAACATCGCAGAAAATTGGATGACAAAGCTGTCAAATGTATTTTTGTTGGATATAGTGCTGAGAGCAAAGGCTATCGTTTGTATCATCCACAGACAAAGCGCATTTTGGTTAGCCGTGATGTTGTATTTGTGGAAGATGCAGTTCAGCCCTTGGTTTCATGTACTAAGGAGACAGATATCAGCTCACGTGATGTCTATGATACATTGTTGCCTCTTTTCAGTGGTGCACAGTCAAGTGCAATACCTCATGAGGCAGTTTTTCAGCCTATGCAGGTTTTAAATGATGGCACAGATCAGCCTATATCTGATGCAGATGTGCATGATGCACTTGAGGATGAGAGACAAGAGATTGAGGGCTCTAGGAATATGCCTAGATGGCTGGTGCAGACTTTGCGTGACAGCAAGTTGGATGCCCCTTTGTCTAGTCGCACTCGTTCTGGCTCTCATGGTGCCTCTTATGCGTCAGATTGTTATGCATTGGCTGTTTCTAGTATGTGCGATGAAAGTGAGCCTGTTTCATTTGATGAGGCACAAAGTTCAGAAAATTGGATGGCTGCTATGCAAGCAGAATACGATGCTATTATGAAGAATGGTACATGGTCTTTATGTGACTTGCCCCCTGGCAAGAAGGCCATTGGCACTAAGTGGGTATACAAATTGAAGCGTAAGCCTGATGGCACAGTGGATCGCCATAAGGCTAGGCTTGTTGCAAAAGGTTATGCTCAAGAGAAGGGCATTGATTTTGATGAGACTTTTGCTCCCACATGTCGTATGACCACTGTTCGTAGCATCTGTGCATTAGCAGCTCATAATGGTTGGAATGTACATCAGCTGGACATAAAGACTGCGTTCTTAAATGGAGATTTGCATGAGGAGGTGTATGTATCGCAGCCTCGTGGTTTTGTTCAAAGAGGGCAGGAAAACAAAGTGTGCAGGTTAAAAAAGGCTTTATATGGTTTAAAGCAAGCTCCACGAGCTTGGTATGAAAAAATACATGCATATTTGACTGCACATGGGTTTCAGAATAGTCCAACAGAAAGCACTTTGTATGTTAAACGTGTGGATGGTGTACATCTAATCATTGCTCTCTATGTCGATGACATGCTGCTCACAGGACCAAATAAGAGTCATATTGCTGATTTTAAGGCTGATTTGAATGCCTCTTTTGAGATGTCAGATTTGGGGCATTTGCATCATTATTTGGGGATACAATTTAAGCAGTGTGATGGAGGTATTGCTTTGTGTCAGACAAAGTATATTGAAACATTGTTGCGGAGATTTGGCCTTGAAGACTGCAAGCCTATTGCTACTCCAATGGAGACAGGTTTGAAGTTGAGTCTTCATGATGCTGGAGATCACTTTGATGTCACACTCTATCAGACAGCTGTTGGTTGCCTCATTTATGTATGCATTACGAGGCCAGACATTCAGTTTGCAGTCTCACAGGTGAGCAGATTTATGCATAGCCCAGGCATTAAGCATTGGCAGGCAGTGAAGCGTATCTTTCGCTATTTGAGTGGTACTCGGCATCTTGGGTTGTTTTATCCCAAGGGGGGATCATTGCCGCCAGATTTACATGCTTTTTCAGATTCTGACTGGGCTGGTTGTTATGACACACGCGTGTCCACGAGTGGTTTTTGCTTCATGCTTGGAAGCTCATGCATATCATGGTTGAGCAAGAAGCAGCCTACTGTGGCCACTTCTAGTTGTGAAGCTGAGTACAGGGCAGCTTTCACAGCTACGGTTGAGTGTGTGTGGCTCAGACGCCTTATGGCTGATTTGGGTGTTGGGCAGCCATCTGCCACCACCATCTTCACTGACAGTCAGAGCGCATTGGCAGTTGCGCGGAACCCAGTGTTCCATGCTCGTACGAAGCACATTGAGGTGCACTACCATTATGTCAGGGAGAGACTCTCTGCAGGAGAGATCAGTTTGGCTTATGTGCCAACACAGGATAACCTTGCAGACCTTTTCACAAAGGCTCTGCCTCGTGAGAAGTTCGAAGCTTTTCGCAAAGCTTTGGGCTTACTCCCTTTTGTGGATTCGTCCACATAGCTAGACACTTCCCTATACATGAGTGCTAGCTCTTGTTCACCGCATCACTCCAGGGGGGATTTGTTACCATATTATAGTAGTGATGTGTGTGAACACACTTAGGACCGCCGGGGCACTTTTTCCCTCACTAGGAGGTTTTTTCCCCCGTGCATTGTATATACGCCCATTATCTTCTAGGGCTTGTTATCTTTCATTTTTGGCACTCATAATACACTACTGTGTTGTGCTCAAGCTTCCTCATCTTCTTGAAGTTGTGTGTGCATTCCTGCAACCCTAATTCCAACAAAAATCTATGTGCCTGATGTGCCTAGCTTGAAAGCTAGATTGTTGTGGGAAGCCCATGATTGCAAATTGGCAGGCCATGGCGGCCAAAACGGTCATTTGAGAAATTGAGTAGATTCTTCTATTGGCCTAAGATGCAGGATGACGTGGTCGAATATGTAAGATCATGCCCCATGTGCCAATTGTTGGTGAAGGCGCAACGGGTGAAACCGGCAGGTTTATTGCAAACGATGCCAATACCATCTCGACCATGGGATGTGGTAAGCATGGATTTCATAGTCGAGTTGCCCGAGTCACGTGGGTACACCACCATCTTCGTTGTGGTCGACTATTTTTCAAAATAGGCTCATTTCATTCCCGCCAAGCCGCTCCTCACTGCGTATCAGACGGCGAAACTATTCTTCAAACATGTTTTCAAGTACCATGGCCTACCAACGGCCATAGTATCCGATCGGGATGGAAGGTTCATGAGCTCAATGTGGAGAGAGCTCTTCAAGTTACTCGACACCCAGCTTCAATTCTCATCCACCTACCACCCGCCGCTGCAGACGGATGGACAAACAGAGCGGATCAACCAAGGAATCGAAGATTACATTCACAGCTATGTCAAAGCAGATCAAAAAGACAGGGCAGATTACCTGGAGATTCTAGAATTCCACTACAATAGCTCCATACACAATGCTACTGGGTTGTCGCCTTTTGAACTCGCAACAGGAAAAGAGGTGATAACCCCCTTGGCAATCGCCACTAGAGCTATTCATGCACAGGATCATGATGCAGAACAATTTTTGAGGCAATGGCAATCACGCATGCACATAGCTAGGCAAAATCTAGTACAGAGTCAGCAGAAGTATGCCAAATATGCCAATCTCCATAGAAGACAAGATGAATTCCACCCGGGGGACTTGGTTTTGGTAAGCGCTCAAAACATCGCGTTGCCAAATAACCTCACCCCAAAATTCAACCATAGGTACTACGGCCCTTACCGTGTCCTTCAGAGTTACCGAAATCTGTCAGAATACACAACGCATTTCACATCAGTTTACTCAAGAGGTTCTATGTCGATGAGAGATTCAGTCGCCATGTCAAACTCATCGACAACAACTCCAACCCCTTTGAACCAGAGATCATTTTAAAGGCAAGGGTGTGCCGCAATCAACCAGAGTTTTATGTCAAGTGGAAAGGGCGACCCATGACAGATTGTGTTTGGGTGCCCACAATTGATGCAATTTTATATAGAGACCGACACATTTCCATCCCCCAATACCTCACCATGACATACATCATTTACATCAACTACATGTACCCTTCCAGTAGCCACCATGTCACCATTGACGATCATCTTTACCCAGTCACCACCCCATAATAGAATTGAAGAGCCATGTTTCCTGTCATCAAACATGCAAATATATGTTAACATACTTGTGGATTGGAGTCCCTTTTCCCATTTAAATGATGATTCAAACATATGATTAGTGGCCAACGTATGTCATAAAACCAATATTGAGAGAGAAGAAGGTTCGGTCACATGCCAAAAACTTAGAGATTCTAAAATTTTGAGGGATAGACACATCACTCCTCCTTCCAAACAACTTTACTTTTAGTCTCATGACCTATACTTGTACTCCTCACTTTGTCATAGGCACACTTTTAGTAAAGATCTCCTCTTACCAAGGTTTGGAAATACTAGTAAGATTTGGTCACATGACCAAATCATAGAGAGGCACTCTATACCATACCATATTAACCTCCTCTTTAAAGTAGTGTAACCTAACCAAAGTTTGGAAATACTAGTAAGATTTGGTCACATGACCAAATCATAGAGATGATATGGCATCAGTTTCATTATTGAGCCTTGCAGCAGCTAGCCGCAATGTAGCCTTCATAAGATTTTGTCACAAGAGAGAATGTTGGATACTTTTGGAGATAGCCTCTCAATTATACTTCGGGACTTACAGATTTGGTCATGTGACCAAATATGCAAGAAATTTGAGCTCAAATATACGAGGGATGAAAATATTTAGAAAATAACCAAATATTTGGAGCCAAGCCATTAAGACTATGTAGACCTATGTATATATATTTATATTATGTGGGTGTTTGTAGGTATACACACACGTGTGTGTGTGTGTGTGTGTGTGTGTGTGTGTGTGTGTGTGTGTGTGTGATAGAGACACATATACATAAACACATACATACGTATATACTTACATACACACATAATATATGTAGCTAATTGATACAAGATTTGGTCATGTGACCAATTCTTGTCAATCTAATGGAATTTACCACATGTACACATCACTAGCTACCATAACATAATAATACTCAAGAAATCTTCATGAGGTTACCACTAACAACTTATAGGACTTATATGTGTGTGTGTGTGTGTAAGATGGATGATAACAATACTTAAAGCATTTAAATTTTCAATGCGTCGATTATAAATTTGATTTGGATAGTCCATCTTGTGTTCATTACTGTGCTTAATTAAATAATTTATTAGTGTGATTTTATTATCTCTTAACCATGGAATTAATAAATAAGCTTTGAGCCTCCATAGATCCTCAAAATTATAAGCCGCATTTTCAATGGCACACTCAGCTCATTAGTGTACGTGGAATGACTAAGATGAGCTTCATAGATATGGTCGAGATCATGGTGGAATTGTATGTGGATTAATGTGGTAGGGGGGGTGTAGGAGGTTGTAATGGAAGGCCCAAAAGCTTAAAATCTTAAGCTTTAGTGTAATACGACCGCGTGGCATATTCTCGCTACTATGGACATCCCTCCAATAACTATAGGCACACAATTTGCCTCAGCTGAAAGTAAGGAGCTTGTACCTATTTACATGCTAAGCGCCTCACCCATGGTAGTTTCGACTCAACAAACTACTAAGTTTCTAGTATAAAGGTAGCTTGATCAAAGCACAAACTATGAAGAATGCCACCCAAGGTAGAGATCATCACACAGAAGATGATGAAGAGGAGTGCTACTTTACTGAAGAGCACACAGAGCACTGGTTGAGATACACTAAAGCCATTGATGCTCATGAAGAATTCAACCACCTGTGGGCCGAATGAACTCGACCAAGTTCAAGTTGAGGTCAAGTTAGTGACCATGGGGGATGAGTAGAAACTTGCTCCCCCTAAGAAATGGAGGCTTTCCTTGATTCACAAGGAAAGCCTAAAACAAAGCTGAAAAAAGAGGCTAAGAGGTTAGTTGAGGAAGAGAGCAATAAACTTGAGTATCTAAGATAGGTTCTTGAGCATTACAAGGCATACAACATGGGTGCCACTTTGTATAATTTGAAAAAGCTAAAAGGACTCATGCTGACCGACAACCTGGGACAGCATATGATGGATTGGCAAAAGTTAAGGAAGTCAATCTTGCAGGACCTAGCAAGAATCCTAAGCCAGTATACATTGGGAAGGACCTCACAAGGCAAGAAGAAACAAAGCTCAAATACCTAGAATTCAAGGATTTCTTTGCCTGGACGTATACCAATGTGAAAGGTGTACCTCCTGAGGTAGTTCAGCACACTATTCCCATGATGGATGGAGTAAGGCCACTAAAACAAAGAGCCTACCCAATGAACACCAACTACTCTAAGGTAGTTCAAGAAGAAATTAATCGACTAATAGAACCAAGGTTCATCTATGAAATGGTGTCACCCATAATGATTGTCTCAAAGAAGAACAAGAAGGTTAGAGTGTGCATTGACCTCAAAAAGGTCAATGATGCCATTGTTAGGGACCACAATCCTCTCCCATTCACTAAGCACGTGCTTGAGGGAGTAGTAGGCAAGGAAGCTTACAGTTTCCTTAATGGATTCTTGGGTTGCAACCACGACCCACAAGACTAGCACAAGACAATGTTACAAATGAGTGGGGCACATATTCATACAAGGTTATTCCATTTGGGTTAACCAATGCCCCTAGTACATTTCAAAGATTGATGTGCACAGCTTACAAGGAGTATCTTCAAAAATTCCTTGAGGTCTTATTGGATGACCTTTGCGTCAATTCAAAATGGAAAGCACATTTATGGTGTCTAAAGAGAGTCTTGGAAAGATCCAAACTGTACCCGAATCTCTATAAACCCACTCAAATGCCAATTCTGGGGGGGTGAGACATGGAGTCATCCTAGGACACACTGTCTCAGAGCATGGCATCTCGATGGATGATAGTAAGGTGCAACTCATTCTTGAGTTGCCACCTCTCATATAAACTTTAAGGGAGTTCAATTATTCATGGGCCATATGGCTACAGGCAATTTATCATCACATATGCCGACATCATGCAACCACTATATTGGTTGCTCATAATCTTTCCATGGACCGAAGACTACCAACAAGCATATGACACTCTTAAGAAATCCTTGGCAAGTGCACCAATACTAAGACTACTCATTTGAAAGTGGGTGTACTACTCACATGACTCCCTGGTGTCCATTGGTGATGCTTCCAACTTGGAGGCCCCTTTGGTTGGTAATGTGCGATTTAAATTTTCCCTGGGCCAGCCTTGTACCATTTGAGATGTGCTTCATGTTCCCAATCGCTCCAGCAATCTCCTCTCAATTTTTTGGATTACAGAGAAAGGATATGGTATCTTCTTTGACAGTTCCATCCTTGAGATCATCGACACCAACACCTTGCAGATTCTTGCCACAGGTATCCAAGAAGGCGGTCTTTATCGGTTGAAGGACTTTGGTGGCTCTTTGAATGAGTCCCAATCTCATCTGCTGCAACTTCTTCATAGTTATCATGCCTTGGTAGCTCAGGTGGATACAGATTTATGACATGCTTTCTATGGCATCTAAACCATACTTCTCTATAGCTATTGTTTTCTTAGTAGATGGTCAAGAGTCTTCCACCACTAAAACCTCCTACTCCAGTTGTGTGGCTTGTCTTCATGGTAAAGAAACACCGAGATGCCTTTTGTCACAAGGCTACTCATCAGGCTTCTCATATTCTGGAGCTCATTTATATGGACCTATGTGGCCCCATATGCGGACTACTACCCAAGGAGGAGCCAGGTACTTAATGCTTATTATTGATGACTACTCACGCAAAGTTTGTGTTTATCTCTTGGTAGAAAAATCTCAAGCTTTCTCTTGCTTCCCAGAGTGGGTGACTTTGGTCGAGATTGCGACCACATAGAAGGTTTAACAAGTCCACTCTGACAATGGAGAAGAATTCATCTCCAAAGCCTTCCATAATTTTCACTCACAAAAAGGTGTAAGTCGTTAATTTTCCACACCTCACACTCCTCAGTAGAATGGTGTGGTTGAATGCAAAAGCATGACTATTCAGGAGATGGCTCGTACCATGCTTTCTTCTTCTTATCTTTCTCCCTCTTTCTGGGGAGAAGCTATGAGCATTGCTATTTACATCATCAACCATTCTCCTACAAAGGTGGTTTCTCATATGACTCCAAAGGAGGCTTTTACTAGACAAAAACCTTATGTCTTTCATTTCAGGGTTTTTGGTTATGATGCCTATGTTCGTATCCTTGATTCTAACATATCCAAATTCGATCCCAAGTCCATGAAGTGAAAATTCCTTGGATATAGCTCTCATTCCAAAGCTTATAGATTATGGGATGTAGAGTCGCAATCCTTGGTAATTTCTTGTGATGTTCACTTTGTTGAACCCTCATTAAATCCTTGGTGGTAATTTCTTGTGATGTTCACTTTGTTGAACCCTCATTAAATCATTCCAAACTTACCATTGAGGTCTGTTGGAATTAGGGTTGCAGGAATGCACACACAACTTTAAGAAGATGAGGAAGCTTGAGCACAACACAGTAGTGTATTATGAGTGCCAAAAATGAAAGATAACCAGCCCTAGAAGATAATGGGCGTATATACAATGCACGGGGGAAAAAAACCTCCTAGTGAGGGAAAAAGTGCCCCGGCGGTCCTAAGTGTGTTCACACACATCACTACTATAATATGGTAACAAATCCCCCCTGGAGTGATGCGGTGAACAAGAGCTAGCACTCATGTATAGGGAAGTGTCTAGCTATGTGGACGAATCCACAAAAGGGAGTAAGCCCAAAGCTTTGCGAAAAGCTTCGAACTTCTCACGAGGCAAAGCCTTTGTGAAAAGGTCTGCAAGGTTATCCTGTGTTGGCACATAAGCCAAACTGATCTCTCCTGCAGAGAGTCTCTCCCTGACATAATGGTAGTGCACCTCAATGTGCTTCGTACGAGCATGGAACACTGGGTTCCGCGCAACTGCCAATGCGCTCTGACTGTCAGTGAAGAGGGTGGTGGCAGATGGCTGCCCAACACCCAAATCAGCCATAAGGCGTCTGAGCCACACACACTCAACCGTAGCTGTGAAAGCTGCCCTGTACTCAGCTTCACAACTAGAAGTGGCCACAGTAGGCTGCTTCTTGCTCAACCATGATATGCATGAGCTTCCAAGCATGAAGCAAAAACCACTCGTGGACACGCGTGTGTCATAACAACCAGCCCAGTCAGAATCTGAAAAAGCATGTAAATCTGGCGGCAATGATCCCCCCTTGGGATAAAACAACCCAAGATGCCGAGTACCACTCAAATAGCGAAAGATACGCTTCACTGCCTGCCAATGCTTAATGCCTGGGCTATGCATAAATCTGCTCACCTGTGAGACTGCAAACTGAATGTCTGGCCTCGTAATGCATACATAAATGAGGCAACCAACAGCTGTCTGATAGAGTGTGACATCAAAGTGATCTCCAGCATCATGAAGACTCAACTTCAAACCTGTCTCCATTGGAGTAGCAATAGGCTTGCAGTCTTCAAGGCCAAATCTCCGCAACAATGTTTCAATATACTTTGTCTGACACAAAGCAATACCTCCATCACACTGCTTAAATTGTATCCCCAAATAATGATGCAAATGCCCCAAATCTGACATCTCAAAAGAGGCATTCAAATCAGCCTTAAAATCAGCAATATGACTCTCATTTGGTCCTGTGAGCAGCATGTCATCGACATAGAGAGCAATGATTAGATGTACACCATCCACACGTTTAACATACAAAGTGCTTTCTGTTGGACTATTCTGAAACCCATGTGCAGTCAAATATGCATGTATTTTTTCATACCAAGCTCGTGGAGCTTGCTTTAAACCATATAAAGCCTTTTTTAACCTGCACACTTTGTTTTCCTGCCCTCTTTGAACAAAACCACGAGGCTGCGATACATACACCTCCTCATGCAAATCTCCATTTAAGAACGCAGTCTTTATGTCCAGCTGATGTACATTCCAACCATTATGAGCTGCTAATGCACAGATGCTACGAACAGTGGTCATACGACATGTGGGAGCAAAAGTCTCATCAAAATCAATGCCCTTCTCTTGAGCATAACCTTTTGCAACAAGCCTAGCCTTATGGCGATCCACTGTGCCATCAGGCTTACGCTTCAATTTGTATACCCACTTAGTGCCAATGGCCTTCTTGCCAGGGGGCAAGTCACATAAAGACCATGTACCATTCTTCATAATAGCATCGTATTCTGCTTGCATAGCAGCCATCCAATTTTCTGAACTTTGTGCCTCATCAAATGAAACAGGCTCACTTTCATCGCACATACTAGAAACAGCCAATGCATAACAATCTGACGCATAAGAGGCACCATGAGAGCCAGAACGAGTGCGACTAGACAAAGGGGCATCCAACTTGCTGTCACGCAAAGTCTGCACCAGCCATCTAGGCATATTCCTAGAGCCCTCAATCTCTTGTCTCTCATCCTCAAGTGCATCATGCACATCTGCATCAGATATAGGCTGATCTGTGCCATCATTTAAAACCTGCATAGGCTGAAAAACTGCCTCATGAGGTATTGCACCTGACTGTGCACCACTGAAAAGAGGCAACAATGTATCATAGACATCACGTGAGCTGATATCTGTCTCCTTAGTACATGAAACCAAGGGCTGAACTGCATCTTCCACAAATACAACATCATGGCTAACCAAAATGCGCTTTGTCTGTGGATGATACAAACGATAGCCTTTGCTCTCAGCACTATATCCAACAAAAATACATTTGACAGCTTTGTCATCCAATTTTCTGCGATGTTGCACAGGCACTAATGCATATGCCAGGCAACCAAAAACACGTAAATGGCCAACAGATGGCTTGCGGCTATGCCAAGCCTCATATGGAGTGACAACCTGTAATGCTTTGGTGGGACACCTGTTTAGTACATAAGTGGCACACATGACAGCCTCAAGCCAAAAACTATGTGGTAGACTTTGACTCTTAACCATACATCTTGCCATTTCCATGAGAGACCTGTTTTTTCTCTCAGCCACACCATTTTGCTGTGGTGTATACGGCACTGTACATTGGTGTTTTATCCCACGCTCAGCCAGAAATGCATTAAATTCTGAAGACATATACTCCCCCCCTCGATCTGAACGGAGGGTGCCCATCTTACTTTCTGACACATTTTCAGCCATAACCAAAAACTGTTTGAAGCACAAAAACACTTCGGACTTTGCCTTCAAAGGATATACCCATGCATGCCTGGTAAAATCATCAATGAAAGTCACGAAGTAAAGGTAGTTTCCAAATGATGGAGTTTGCATGGGACCACAAACATCACTGTGAACAAGCTGCAATCTGCGTTCAGCTCTCACTGATCCATCTTTGGGAAAGGAAGCACGCTGCATTTTACCCAATATGCAGCCCTCACAAACATGCTTGACAGGTGCCTCAAGCTTAGGCAAAGAAGACACCATTTCAGATTTCTGCAGGCGCAGCAAACTTGCAAAATTCAGATGACCAAAACGTGCATGCCACAGTTTTGCATTTGAAATAGCCTGCGTATCCATAATAGCACATGCTGAATCCTCTACACATTTGCCATCCATATTGAGCTTATACAGCCCTCGACATAGTGAGCCAGATGCTACAATGATGTCACCACAAGAGAGATCATGAACAGTACATCTGTCATCCACAAATTTTACAACCAAACCTGTTTTGGCAAATGCGGAGACTGACAGCAGATTCTTTTTGATCCCTGGCACATACAATGCATCAAAAAGTGTAAAGGTGTTGCCATTTGCAACATTCAGCACAATCTGTCCAACTCCTTCAACGGGATAAGAGGAGTTATTGGCACAAGTGACAGTATTCCCTGTGGGAGCAGACTCAAGGAAAGTGAATAAACTGCGCTGCGAGGTGATATGCTTAGTGGCACCACTGTCAAAGTACCATACATCTGAATCTACTGCAGACATACATGTGTCATGCAAAGATGGGTCATAACTGCACTGCGCATTGAATGCCCATTCTGTATCTAGCACAACATTAGCAGATTCATTGTTAGAAGGAGAGGCATCTGCAACAGCCATACCAGCCTCTTTCTTCTTAGCCTCTTTCACAGCCAGCTTAGGACACGCTTTGATGACATGATCATTTCCCTTACAGTACTTGTAAAATGTCTTCTGTTTGTCACCCTTCTTCTCATCTTTGTCTTCCTTCTTTGGTTGCGCAGCATTTGCAGATTTCTGCTTACTAGAAGAAAAGCCAGCTTTACCTTTCCCGCTTCTCTGACTAGCAACGAAAGCTTGATCTGCGACACGCATAATATTCCTGTTTTGCCTTGACTGGTCTTCTTGCAGCAAAACAGAAACTAACTCCTCAAATGATAAGGCATTGGGATTGCCTTTCATCATCAAGCGAAGAGTGGAAGCAAAACCCTGATAAGAATCTGGTAGACCATTCAAAACAGTCTGCACAAGTGAACTGTCTGACAGGATTTCATCTGCAGAAATGAGCTGCTCTTTGAAATCCTTGATCTTTGTCAAAAAGCTATCCATAGAATCACCTTCGTTCATATGCTCACTCTCCAACTGTTTTCGGAGATAAGCAACACGAGCCTCGTTTCTTGCCTGATACAATGTGGCAAGTACATCCCAAGCATCCTTAGAAGTCCTGCAGGAGCGAATATGTGGGATAATGGTACGTTTGACAGACAGCGCAATCAAGGCATGAGCCTGCGCATCTCTACCATCCCAACGAATCTGCTCTGCTGAAAGTGGTGGTTCTCGAACAGCTGCTACAGCACTTGTGCCTGCACCATCATCAACAGTACCTGTTTCTGATGTGTTTGCAGCATTCCCAGCCACAATAGGACGTGCATCAATACCCTGCACAATGTTCCATAACCCCTTTGCTACCAATACATGTCGCATCATATATGCCCACAATGGATAGTTGGTGCCATCCAACTTATCCTCAGCAGCCAACATGCGGAATATATCATTGTTGTCAGCCATGGCCAATGACTGTACTACTAGATGTAAATGCTGTCTGAAAGAGGTAAACCTGTATAAAATCGACCTGTGCTATGTAGCACAGCCCAAAACAGACGAATGGGCACCTGTCCTGCAGATTTTAATCTTGACAGAAAATCTGCACAGTAGGACGATTTTGCATGCGCAGTACTTGGAATGCAAAAACGGAGGGCGAAATGACTTCAGATCAAAATTCTGAAACGAACAAGCCCTACAGGCTCTCCCACGGCATATACTAACCTGCAGACGCTCGTGAAACCTCGTCGCAATCGGAGGAGATGAAGCGGCAGGTGCCGGTGATGCTGCCCGGGAGGAGGAAGCCTGCTCTGATACCAATTGTTGGAATTAGGGTTGCAGGAATGCACACACAACTTCAAGAAGATGAGGAAGCTTGAGCACAACACAGTAGTGTATTATGAGTGCCAAAAATGAAAGATAACCAGCCCTAGAAGATAATGGGCGTATATACAATGCACGGGGGAAAAAACCTCCTAGTGAGGGAAAAAGTGCCCCGGCGGTCCTAAGTGTGTTCACACACATCACTACTATAATATGGTAACAAGGTCCCTCCTCCTTCCTCGACCACTCCAACTCCACCATCAACTTCTTTACCCCCTACCTCTCCACCCCACTTCCTCCTTCCCCGGCTTCTCCTCCTCTTGTTGCTCCTATGCACAACAAAGGATTGCCCCCAAGATTCCACAATGGCTGGAAACCATTTTTTGTGATTCTCATCTCTCCGATATGGAACTTCATCATCTTGCTAATTCTTTAGCACAATCTTTGACATAGACATGGAGATTACAACAACTTTGTCATTCTAACCTCGCCCTGATAAGTACAATGATGCAGTCATATGAGCCTACTACAGTTAAAGAGGCTCTTGCTCTTCCTGAGTGGCGGCCAACCATGGAGGCTGAGATTGATTCCACTGAGAGGAATCATACATGGGAGCTTGTGGACCAGCCTCTGCATCGATAGGTCATTAGGGTCAAGTGGGTCTTTAAGACCAAGTTTCATGGTGGTGATGGATCTCACGACAGACACAAAGCCAGATTGGTTGTGAAGGGGGTACTCTCAGATTAAGGTTGTGGATTATGAGGAAACTTTTTCTCCTATAGCCAAATACACCACCATCATCTAGACAATTCTTGCTCTTTCTACTCATGAGCACTAGCCAGTTTACCAAATGGATGTCAAGTCTGCATTTCTTAATGCTGCCTTACATGAGAAGGTGTACGTTGAACAACCTCAAAGTTTTTAGGTTCCTGAACATGAGGGTAAGGTGTAGATATTGCACAAAGCCCTTTATGGTTTGAAACAGGTACCCAAGGCATGGTATGATAAGATTGATGCGTTCTTTCTTTCCCTTGGATTCCAGAGATGCTTTGCAGATAGCAATCTCTATATCTTTACTCAAGATGCTTTTCTCTATTTGATTGTCTTATATGTTGATGAGTTTTCACTAGCTCACATCGTGCCAAGATTGAATAGCTCTGCTCAGATTTAGCTCTCACCTTTGAGATGACTAATTCTTCTGATGGAGTGTTTCTTAGCCAATATAGATATTTGTAGCAGCTCTTGGAGACATTTGGGATGATCAAGTGCCATCCAATTTCTTGTCCGATGGATCCTAACTCCAAGCTCGCCCATGATGATCCCTTTCCCCTCTTCGAGGACAATACATAGTACCGGAGACTTGTTGGTTCTCTTATTAATTTGACTTACACCAGGCCTGATATTTCTTATAGTGTCAGTGTTCTCGTTAGTTTTCTTTTTCTCCTCGACATTCTCATTGGCAGGCCGCTCTAAGGGTTCTCTGATATTTATCTGGTACCTTGGACTATGGTCTCTCTTTCAAAGGAAGCATTGAGCTTGTTGGATACTCTTATGTTGATTAGACAAGTGATCAAGATACTCGATGATCCACTTCTGGTTATTGCTTCACTCTTGGTTTCGGTCTTATTTCCTGGAGATCCAAGAAGCAGAATACAGTTTTATTATCTTCTACTACTGAGGTTGAGTACCATGCTTATTTGGATACCTATTGCTGTGAACTGTTATGGTTGTTCCAAGTGTCAAGCAATCTTGATGTACTCTCAGATTCTCTAATCTGTATTCTTACGGATAGCCAAAGTGCCTTGGCATTGGCTCAAACTTCATCCTTCCATGGAAGAACCAAGCATATTGAGGTCCACTTTCACTTCATTTGTGAGCTGTGGCATCATTACACTAGAGTATTGTCCTTCTTAAGAAAACCTTGTTGATCTCCTCACCAAACCTCTTCCTAAGATACTATTAATTAGCTCCTTCCCTGTATGTGGGAGTCGAACCCCCATGCTAGAAACTGAGAGGAGGTGTTGGACATGTCATCTCCAGGCCATTATACTCCATTTTATGCCCCTTTTTATCCAAATATTTATCTAATGTCATTAGGGATTTTTCCCATATTTTTCACTATTTTATAGCTTCTTTTTAGGCTTTTTAGGAATTTATCACTTTTTGTTATAGTCATGTGCCTTTTACTACTGGCCAACTACTTTCCATGAGATGTATATAAGTATGGCCATTGTGCCTTCATATTCAATTCAATACTTTTCAGTTTCTAACTCAAGTGTTGGATCTCTCTTGGTTGTCTACTCTCTTTTGTGTGATCTCTATTTACTTATGCTTTATATTCACGTATTCTCATAGCCACATACAAGAGAGTGCTACTCCCCCTCTTCACAATGATGGTCCTCTAGAGCTTCATCGCTTTTGCCAACCCCACCTCCTACTATCACCACCAACTCCACCCCCTCACCCAAAACATCTAGGCATGGTGCCTATTACTCTCTACCACCATCGAGTTGAATGTAGGCCTACTCATTGACCTCTCTATTCCCCAGTTGCAAGCCACACAAAATGTCTTGTAGTACCTATAAGAGGACGGGTGGGAGCTACTAAAAAAACACTTGTTTCCACTTAACAGTCAACCACAGACAATAGTATAGAGCCCCACGAATTCTAATCATGTACATACTGCTGGAGAGCCATCTAAAGGATGGCATGGTCAATTTCACCACATGACCATGTGGCTTACCCGTTTGAAGCCATAAAGGCCAAAACCATCACAAGTCACGCTTTCTTCACAGCAAATAGGCCTACACATGAAGAAGAACACCCTCCTTCTGCCAGTAGGATGATGGTGATGATGATCAAGGCCAACGAGGCAAGCAAGGCCTGACACAACACGAGGAGGGAGGACCAAGTGGAGAAGCACCTGGAGAGAGTAGCTAATCGCAACCCAAAGACCCAAACCCTTTCCAAACACCACCTCACCCTCCACCCATTTCACAAGCCTCGCAAGCCGCAGTAGCCCCCCTCAGGAACAGGAGTCTCACTCTACATCAATTTTGTAGAACAAGCTATTCGAAATATCCTTCCCTAAGGAGCTGCCAAACCCCCCTTCCACACTACCCCTCTTCCCAGAGCCTCAAGTCACCACACCCCCAGAACATTATTCACCACCAACCTCGCTAACCCCAGCCTCCCCACCCCTCCCTCTTTCTTTGGGCATCCCTTCGACACTCCCAAGGCCATCTCCAACATCCAATGAATGTTCTACATTAAAAGCCCCTCACCCTCCTCATGATCCTCGCCTACTATAAGTGCTCAAAGAAGGTGAGGTTCCACCTCTACCAGAAGGATACAAAGAAGAGATCAATCCAACGAACTACCCATACAATTGGCATGATCCCTTGGACTTCACAAAATATTCTAATATCATCCCTCTTCTCTCTAAAAAAACTCTTTCCCCAAAAGAGCAAGGCCACATCACTGATATGATACTCTTGCCAGTGTGCTAGTGCTTAACACATACTTGAAGAATAAGCATAAGTAGTGGAAGGACAAGCATCAAAGAAAAGATTATAGCGGATTCAAGAGGACATAGGCTGTCCTAAAAACCCATAATGTAGAGTGCAGTTTCCTATCCCAATCAGTCCTATTTTTATTCACTATCTTGACCAGAATTTCTTTCAGGATCTTGTTAGTGGATCTGATTTAGCCATTTACTTGGGGGTAATACATTGTGGATTTCTTATTCATGACCATATGTTGTTATATCAATTTCTTAATTACTTCATTCAAAAAGTGGGTGCCTTAATCACTCACCAATTTAATTGGGCACCCAAACCTTGTCATAAGATGTCTTCAATAGAATTTTTCCACAAAGGCTACCTTACAGTCCCTCATTGCTTTTACTTCCCCCCACTTGGTGCAATAATTTGTTTTGCCACTAAGATGTGCTTGTTTCCTATCTTCTGAGTTGAAATTTTGAAGGGTCTTATAAAATCCAAACCCCATTTCTAGAATGGTTTGAATGGCAATATGGGTTGGTGGGAATTTTGTCTAGTGGATTAGGCTATCCCATCCTTTGACACATCACATTCTTTAGCAAAAGTCTAAGCATCCTTAAGCACAGACCACCACCATGGTCTAGCTTGAAACAACTTCTTTCTAATTATGTCTCCGAAAAATGACCACTACACCTTGATGTGCTTTGGTCGTCTCATAACAAGTTGTTGTTCATTATTTGGGACACATATTCTTAGTATTTGATCCACACCCATCTTGTACAGCTGCTATCTTGCTAAACAACTTCTTTCTAGTTATGTCTCCGGGAAAGGGACCTCCACCCTATGTGCTTTGGCCAAGACAACGTGTTGTTCATGATCCAAGACACATCTTCTTCGTATTTGACCCACACCCATCTTATACAGCTATCCTGCTATCATCATGGAATATTTTCTCTTCAAGGCTAGTTTTTTTTAATGATCCATACCTTCTATAAAAGAGAGATTTGACAGAAATTGTAAAATTTCATCATACCAATTACCCTTGTCTTGATCTACCCATAATATTTGTGCATCTGGAAAATTATCTTCCACTTCCATAGGGGCTTCTCCTCCAGATTCCAGGCTGGATTGGAAATCTACCACAACATGTTCCTTCCCTAATGTGTACGTAATGGTGAAAGTGAATGCTTGTAAAAACAATATCGACCTAGCCAATTTTCATGCCAGAGTTGGTTTATTCACAAGATACAATAATGCCTTTTGATCCACATGAAATTCAAAAGATTTCCCTACTTAAACTTCTTGATGGAGTAGATCATTCCCAATGCCTCTTTTTTTTATAGTGGAGTAGATCATTCACAATGCCTCTTTTTTTATAGTGGAGTAGTTACTTTTTGCCTTGGCTAGTTGCCTCCTTGCATAGTACACTAGGTGATGTAGCATTATATGGTAGTGATGTGTGTGAACACACTTAGGACCATTGGGGTACTTTTTCCCTCACTAGGAGGTTTTTTTCCCCGTGCGTATGTACACCCTCTTATCTACTCATTTTGGAGTGTGTACTTATCTTTTGTATCTGGCACACATTTGTTCATTCTAATCTAGTGAGTTTGTGTGCTCTCAAGCTTCCCTATCTTGTGTGTATGCATTGTTACAACCCTAACCCTAATTCCAATAATTGGTATCAGAGCTAGCTTCCTTTACACTTGATCTAGTAGTCTACCTCCCTTCTCATCACGACCCTATTTTTCTGTTTCCGATTGAGATACCCTCTTAGGAGAAGAAGGTATATACTGTAGTGTTTTGTACAAAAATATCATGGTCCGCAGTGCGATTCGGGCACGTTTTGGGCACCGCAAGGTTTCTGCAGACATTTTGAAGAGGCATCATTTCTGTTCGATTTTGGGTGTTTGGGCTGTGCAACGATAAATATTTGGTGTGCAGTAGCATCTACAATGTCTTCAACAACATCGACCATCATAGTTTCGCTCTAGTAACACTCTATTCTCTACTCTGTGTTATTTTTCATACACTTTGCATGTGATTCAATCAGTTTTGGCATTTATCCGGGGTTGTATTCAATGAATACGAGTGCTTGCAGTGTATTGAAAGATTTTGCATTTGGTAGACAGTCATGACTAGCAGTAGTGATGTATTTAACATGTTGTCTGCTCCAGGAAAAACTTGATGGAACTAACTACCCATTGCGGTCCTATATGATGAGACATGTACTGGCTGCTAAAGGCCTTTGGAATGTGGTCAATGGTAGTGAAACTCGTCTTGTTTCACAACTACCAGTGCAGCCAAGTGCTGCAGCCAGGTACATCTGAAGTAGAATCTGATATGGATGTGGCTCCTCCACATGCACCACCAATACCTCCCACTACTACTCAAACGAGATGGCATGGAAGAGATGCACAAGCACAAGCATTACTTGTACTTTCTGTGAAGCGAAGCATTATTCCTCACATTCGGTCATGTAAGGCTTCAAAATAGGCATATGATGCATTTGTTGCATTATACCAGGTGTGCAATGAAGCACATGTTGCATATATGCGCAAATAGTTGGAGTCTGAGCACATGAATGAGGGAGACATGGACAACCTCTAGACCAAGATCAAATCTTTTAAGGAGTAGCTCGCTAGTGTCGATGAGATATATCATGATAGTACATTGGTGCGCCCACAATTCTCAATGCATTGCTGGATTCTTATCACAGTTTTGTCTCTACCCTTAGACTCATGATGATGAAGGGAAACCCAAATGCCCTTACATTTGATGAGATGGTTTCAGTACTCTTGTAAGAAGAGCAGTATAGGCAAAACAAATATGTTATGCAAGTTGGTGGACCAAGATTTTGTTGCTAGTCAGAAAGGTAAAGGGAAAGCTTCTTTGCATGGTGGCTATAAGCCAAAATCAGAATCCTTAGGTAAGGATGTAGAGAATAAGGTAATAAGCTTAAAAAGAAGGAAAAGTGTCACTATTGCAAGAAACCAGGGCACTACATAAATGAGTGCAAAAAAAGGCTAGAGAATGAGAAAAAGAAATAACCGGGTATGACTATGGTTGATGCATCTGCACCAAGTGCAAAGAAGAAGGAATCTACAAGTTTGGTTCAAGATGATTGGGCATGGACTGTACATTGCAGTTATGACCCCTCTATTCATGATGTATGCATGTCAATGGCAAAATTGGATGCTTGGTACTTTGACAGTGGTGCTAGTAAGCACATTACTTCATTAAAAAAATTTTGGAATCTATCCCAAGTGTAGGAATCTGTCCTAAGTGTAGGAACCATCACATGTGCAAATGGTTTCTCATATCCTGTCAAGAAGTTGGTAGAGTTGTGCTCACTATTGCAAATGGGGACACATTTACTTTTTCTAAAGTTTTATATGTGCCAAGCATTAAAAAGAACTTGCTATCAGTTTCAGCCTTAGCCTTGTCAGGCTTGATGGTGAAATTTGTGGATGATAGATGTACAGTCTAGGATAGAAATGATGGTTATTCTATCATTGTCTTAGGTACCTTGTTTGATGGCCTATACAAGATGGATGTATTTGAGAAGTTGCAGCATGATGCTTGTTCAGTCTATACGACTCGTGCTATGAGTGATGTAGAATTATCGCATGCACGATTTGGCCATCTGAATTATGGTAGTTTTTTATGCCTTCAAAGACATGATATGGTGTCTGAGTTGCCAACTCTTAAGACCCCTACTAGACATGTATGTGAGGGGTGTATTCTTGGTAAAATACATTGGGCATCATTTCCAAAGGATGGATATGTGAGAGCTGTTAAGAAATTATAACTTATACATAGTGATGTATGTGGTCCTATGAGGACACCATCTATTGGGGGATATTTCTACTTCGTCACTTTTATTGATGAATACTCTAGATATAGCTGGGTGTATCCATTAAAGCTGAAGTTAGAGGTTTTTATATGCTTTAGGCACTTTGTATCCATGGCTGAAAATGCATGTCATTGTAAATTTGGCACCCTTCGTTCAGATCGAGGGGGAGAGTATATATCCAAGGAATTTCATGCATATATGGTTGGAAAAAGCATAAGGCATCAATGTACAATGCTATACACACCTTAGTAAAATGGTGTGGCTGAGAGAAAGAACGGGTCTCTCATGGAGATGGCACGATGTATGGTGAAAGCCTAAGATTTAACTCATGGTTTTTGGTTAGAGGCAAACTATGTGTGTTGAACAAATGCCCTACGAAGGCCTTGCAGTCTAAAACTCCTTATGAAGCTTGGCATGGCAAGAAGCCTTCTGTGGCTCATTTGCGCGTTTTTGGTTGTCTTGCTTTTGCTTTTGTGCCTGAGCAACAACGCAGTAAGCTTGATGATAAGACAGTTAAATGCATATTTGTGGGATACAATTCAGAAAGCAAGGGATATAGACTCTACCATCCAGCCTCAAAGTGGATTTTGGTAAAAAGAAGAGATGTTGTTTTTGTCAAAAACT
This sequence comes from Cibotium barometz, assembly GCF_041138505.1. Lineage (NCBI taxonomy): Eukaryota > Viridiplantae > Streptophyta > Polypodiopsida > Cyatheales > Cibotiaceae > Cibotium > Cibotium barometz. Next base: position 44,870,548 of record NC_141087.1, read on the forward strand.
CAGTTCCAGCCCATGCTTTCATGCAAAAAATAGCAGAATGTATACTCACAAGACATGTTTAATTTGCTCCTACCTTTGTTTGATGGAGGGTAGCCATATGTATAGCAATTGAATGCTCAACCAAGTGCTAAAATTAAGCCTTTACAAGTGCAAAATCAGCCTTTTGATGAGGCAATTATTGAGGATGTAGTGGATGAAGAGAGAGCAGCCATAGAAGAATCTAGGCGTATGCAAAAATGGCTTGTGTAGACATTGAGGGATAGCAAGTTAGCAGCTCCTTTACCTAGCAGAACTCATGCAGGTTCTCATCATGCATATTATTCTCATGTGGATCATGTTCTCATTTCTATTTTATGTAATGAGGAGGAACCTGTTTCCTTTTAGAAAGCATAAGATGATAATCATTGGATGCTCGCTATGCAGGATGAGTATAACTCTATACTCAAGAATGACACCTGGTGTTTGACAGATCTACCTCATGGCAAGAAGGCCATTGGTACTAAGTGGGTTTACAAGTTAAAACACAAAGTAGATGGTAGCATTGATCGCTACAAGGCCAGACTTGTTGCAAAGGGGTATGCCCAGTAAAAGGGCATTATGTGATGAGACCTTTGCACCCACATCTTGTATGACTACCATTAAGTGTCTTTGGTAACACATCATGGGTGGAATGTATCAGTTGGACATTAAGACTGCATTCTTGAATGGTGATTTACATGAGGAGGTGTATGTATCGCAGCCTCCTGGTTTTGCTGTGAGTAATGTTTGGGGGCCCAAAACTTCTAGAATACTTCCTAGGCTCTTTGTATCTACATTTCCCTGGTGTAGCCGGATATAGACAAGTCACATCCTTAGTCTACCCATTTCTTTATATCATTAAGAACTTAGTGCGGTACACAATGTAGTGCAGCGATACTGAAAAAGGGATGTCTAGGATACTATTAAACCAATGTGGTTTAACATACCCCATCCCTAATGTGGATGCCGCCTCAGTGTTATTATGGAGGAGAAGCTTCAACTAGTTGTGGTAGGACATGTTGAAATTAACGCTTGGTAATAGTTTGTCACATGGAAAAAGACCTTGTATCCGGGCCAAAAGGCAGTTTCAAACATGTATAGGCCTTGTTGATGAAGGAGCCTTGTGGTCGTTCATCATAATGGTGTTAAGAGTCAGGAAACATATCCAGTAGTAAAATAATGAGCTGAAGAAGTAGATAGTCACGGATCTAGCCCTGCATCCTAGTGTCGAAAGGGATCAAACGGCCCAGTTCCATGTGCAAGCATTGTCTCAAGCTATGGAGGAAAGAATGCCTCCTTTAGGGCCTATTCTCGAAGAATCTAGAGAGGGTATAGACATGGTGACCCCCACAACTATAGCAACCCAAGGGGTTGAGGCTTTAGATGAGCCATGGGAATGAGTCTACACCAGGGCTGAAGTTGATGCCATGCTTAGAGACCCATCATCTGTGGACTATGTAAGAAATGTCATTTTACCCAATCACAACAAACCTGCAGTTATTGACATTACGGGAGCAGGTGGACATACCCCATTGTTATAAACCCTACATTATTTCCCCATGAAGAAACCCATGGTGGGCTTGGACAGGGAAGAGGTGCAATACCTAAAAGGAGGTCGGTGCCATGAGTCTTACCTTGAGGAATTATAAGACCACTCCCACATCGCAAACCTATTAAGAATGGTTGAAGAAATAGGTAGGGGTTTTCTAGGGAGTTGGGTACATCTCTTACCACCACCGAGAGCTTCACAAGACAAAGCACACAATGTGGCAAAACTCATGCAAAAATTTATAGGTGATGGTGGAAATGCCATCCAACATCTTAAAAATTTTGAATCAATATGCAAAACTTGTGGACCTTTGAGTGACCAAACAAAAATACATCTCTTTCCTCTAAATTTGGATGGAAAAGTGCATCAATGGTATAGATCTCTCATGCCTGAAGAGGATAAATTTAACTTCACCAGGCTTTGAAATGTATTTATACATAGTTTTACACAAAGTAGTGATGAATGGAGCCCACCAGTAGCTCAACTTTACAACATTAAATAGGAAGAACGCAAATCAATGAGAGACTATAAACCTAGAGAAAGATTAACCGATGAGCAGTTACTACCCTATTTTTGAAGAGGAGTACGAGATTCTAAGATGCATGACTATTATTAATTGCCATCATGATGACACGGAATGACCACTCAATTAACAGTCTCTTTGCCATTTTAACAATCTAGAAGCCAATGGGTAGTACCCGAAAGAGGATGTATTATCATGTAGCAACAAAAGGGTAGTACTCAAAAGAGGATGTATTGTCACGTAACACCGAAAGTGTAGTAGTACCCAATTGTAAGCATGACATATAGTAGGGTGACTTGTGGGTAGAAGAGGGGGTTCATGCTCCTTTATGTCATATTTTGATCCAACATCCCTAAGAGAAATGCATTCACCACCATCAATCAATCTCCATATTTGTGAGCTTTTGCACTTTGAATTAGCTTTGCTATATGGAATTTCTTTGAAATGCATTGCACAATCATCCGCATGTTCTGCATTCTTTCTTCCATATGAAACATTGCTGTTAGCATGCTTTTCTACATCCTTTAGGTTAGCAAGATATTGATCATGCTTTAGGGAATCAAAAATGAGCTCTCTATCTTTACCTCTCTCTGAAGACTTATGCATTAGGATCTGCTTACCTCTTTTCTTCTCAATGTATTGAGAGAAGAGTTAATCTAACTCTGCTGCCTAGGACTTTGTTTGATTTTGCTAATGAGTCCTTGACTGAGAGATTGACTGGTATGTGAACTTCATTCCATTTGGACACATCTCCTCTGAAATGTTGATCTTTGAGGTACTTGTAGGTTCTTGTGAGACTTATTCTTTGCCAACCCTAAAATTTCGATCAAGTTTTTGGGCAAAACTGGCTCGGTTATGCTTATCAAAACTTTGTTAGCATAAGATGCATTAGACACAAATTTGTTTATGGTTTCTCTTAGGGATATAATTATGTTATGCACTTAGATAAGAGTCTATTTTTGTAAGGTTATTAGAATGCTTCACAAATTTGTCAATGAATTCTCTTAGTGATATAATTATGTTATGCACCTTACTTAGATAAGAGCCTATTTTTGTAAGGTTGTTAAATTGCTTCTGCATTTTATCACTGATTGACATAAGAGCTTTTGTATGCCAATTCTAGTCTCTTTGAATCCATAGTGTCAGCATAAGGGTTAAAGAATTTGTAATGTCCTGGGATGACACCATCTTTCCCTTTGATAAAGAACTTCTCTATATCTTTGGGCATGGATTAAAAAAAGATTGCAGCTACATCGTTAATTCCAATAGAGGCACTAAATATTTTAAGTCTTGCATTTGCAGATTTGGAGCCTTTGGGAGAGATTTTATCTATGGGATTAGCTCTGAGCATCTTGAATATGGCATTCATAATTGTTTATTCTTGCTGCATCACCACATATCCACAAGTTATGCATTTTCTTGTAGATTGATCCAAAGGATTATGGACCATCTCTGAATGGGATAGGTGGCGATTGCAAGTCTTTTCACACCACCTTGAATTTTTCAAATTCATGTCTAAGCAAGGCAATTGTCTTTATCCTAAATACATCTTTAACATTTTTGTAACCTTGATTTGTAGTTCTCAAACGAGATAAAGAGATGGCTAAGATCACATGTGGGGTATCTCTATTAGGATAAATGGACAAATGAGATCACATGTAGATATCTCGATTGAGATACATGGTTGATGTTATAAGGGGGCACGAGTGCATTACATGGCATTACAATACATTTCTCGATCTAGATTTGAGTGGCACTTACGTGCATGTCAAATGAGATTCCTTATAGTAGTGATGTGGATCCCAATCGATTAGCTATCTTGATTGAGATCTACAAGCTTGATCGAGATATGTAATCCCTCTTGAGGGTACTGGCGTGGTGATGATTGACTGGTCTGTGAGCTTCATTCCATTTGGACATCATCTCCTCTGAAATGTTGATCTTTGAGGTACCTTTAGGTTCTTGTGGAACTTATTCTTTGCCAATCCTAAAATTTGGATCAAGTTTTTGGGTAAAACTAGCTCAGTTATGCTCATCAAAACTTTGTTAGTATACGATGCATCAGACACAAATTTTTTAATGGTTTCTCTTAGAGATATAATTATGTTATGCACTTAGATAAGAGTCTATTTTTGTAAGGTTATTAGAATGCTTCACAAATTTGTCAATGGTTTCTCTTACTGATATAATTATGTTATGCACCTTACTTAGATTAGAGCCTATTTTTGTAAGGTTATTAGAGAATGCTTCTGCATTTTATCATTGATTGACATAAGAGCTTTTGTATGCCAATTCTAGTCTCTTTGAATCCATAGTGTCAACATAAGGGGTAAAGAATTTGTAATGTCGTGGGATGACACCATCTTTCCCTTTGATAGAGAACTTCTCTATATCTTTGTGCATGGATAAAAAAAAGATTGCAGTTACATCGTCAATTCCAATAGAGGCACTAAATATTTTAAGTCTGGCATTTGCAGATTGGGAGCCTTTGGGAGGGATTTTATCTATGGGATTAGCTCTGAGCATCTTGAATGTGGCATTCATATTTGTTTATTCTTCCTGCATCACCATGTATCCACAAGTTGTGCATTTTCTTGTAGATTGATCCAAAGGATTATGGACCATCTTTGAATGGGAGTAGGCAGTGATTGCAATCTTTTCACACCACCTTGAATTTTTCAAATTCATGTCTACAGCATAGCAATTGTCTTTATCCAAAAGACATCTTTAACATTCTTGTGAACCTTGATTTGTTTTTCTCGATCGAGATAAAGAGACGGCTAAGATCACATGTGGGGTATCTCGATCGAGATAAATGGACAAATGAGATCACATGTAGATATCTCGATTAAGATACATGGTTGATGTTATAAGGGGGCACGAGTGCATTACATGGCATTACAATACGTTTCTCGATATAGATTTGAGTAGCACTTACGTTCATGTCAAATGAGATTCCTTATAGTAGTGTGTTAACCTATGGCGAACATTGAGACGTATTACTTTTTACGTCATATAATTATTTTACGTATTCTGAGTCATGGGCCAGGCTTGTCGCACCACATGTAAAGGGTAAGGGGATTGGGTGATTGCCGATGTGAGAGGCACACCTCAAATTTCATCAGGATAAGGGTTAGGATTGGTCGGCCATGTGTGGGCGCCCATGTGTGAACGGCCAGGTCACATATAAAAGTCAAATGTAACCTAAAACCTCTCATTCTCTAAGTGTTAAATACAAGGAGTGCTCTTGCTTCATCTTCTCCAGCGTGTGTGTGTGTGTGTGTGTGTGTGTGTGTGCGTGTGTGTGTGTGTGTGTGTGTGTGTGAGAGAGAGAGAGAGAAAGAGTGTGTAGCAATCGAGCATTGCATGGCGACACAGCGGCGGTGAGGCGATAGAGCAGCGGCAGCAGCTCCTTCTTCATCACAGCACGAGAATCCTTCATGACGGTGGTCTGAGCGGTGAGTGACACGCCATTGCTCCCTGTTTTAAGCTTGTTGGTGAGTGACACGCCATTGCTCCCTGTTTTAAGCTTGTTGGTTTCCTAGTTGTGTGTTTGCAGCCATTCGTGGCTCGCACACGGTGCTTGGCAAGTCCCTAGCTCCGACACGTGCGGGCAAGAGCGCACATTTTTGGTGCTGCTCTACCGGGGAATTGCCCTGCGCACTACTCTCCAGATGCAGCTCGAGCTGCTGTTTGAAGTTTATTTTATCCTGCAAGAAAGGCAAAGAGAGGCGTGTTTGTGTGTATGCTATTGTTTTTCAGTCATTTTTCAGTTCTGTTTGTTAGGTGTTAGAGCAGTAAGTTAGTTAGTGTTAGTGTGTGCGTGCGCATGTGTAGATAGAGGGTAGAAGAGCTACTGCTCATTTCAGTTCTGTGTGTTAGGTGTTAGAGCAGTAAGTTAGTTAGTGTTAGTGTGTGCGTGCGCATGTGTAGATAGAGGGTAGAAGAGCCACTGCGCGCTCTGCTGCTGTGTTGGCAGCCGCCGCAGAGAGCGCCGCAAACGGCAAGCGGCCAGTCCTAGGTGCACATGAGCTAAAACATTATCCTCAAGATATTTTTTTCTAAAAATATTTTTTAAGTTTAAAAAAAATTAAAATCAACCCAACCCGCGTGGAAAGAAATTTTTTATTGAAAAAAAAATTGAATAAGAAAAAAACCCCAATCGACCCCCCCCCCCCGACCCCGACCTCGGTTTTTTGATACATGTATATATAGGGGAGTGAGCCTCCATAGCTTTCTCTCAAGTAAAAGTAGTGAAGCTCTATATATAGTCTACCCCCCCAAGGAGTGGAGTGGGCATGTGGGACAAAGCCTTCACCTTTCCCCCCACCACAGGCACCCTTGGACTTTCTAGTTTAAGCCTCACACCTAGGCACAAATAGAGTGTTCTGAGGGCCACGGGAGCTCCGGATAGGCGAACATTGTGCTCTAAAGCACGCTAGGACCCCTTGAACGATACGCTCATCTTGAGCTATCACACGCCTTAGTCCAGTTTTGACCATTAGTAAGGGGGTAAAAACAGGTTGAAAACAAGACAAACACAAGTAAAAACGGGGTACGAAACACCTGAGAAACCACTTGTGTGGACTTCAAGGGTAGTTACCAACACCTGTAGGATACCCATGTCACATGCATCTACGCTCTGGTCGGGTGCTAGAGTCTGAGCAATTAGAAAGCGTTTCAGTTTACGCAAGCTCACACCATCCCTCCACATTAGCATCTTGGTCTTCAGTTGGAACCCAAGGAAGTGTGACCCAAGATTCACGAATAGCGGCTAGTGACTCGTCCTCTGACTTTGAAGTCATGGAAGGGCATCCTAACCAGAACTCTAAGGAAGCAAGCCAAAACGTGCCCGTAGGATACCCACCATGTCACATGCATTTACGCTCTAGTCGGGTGCTAGAGTCTGAGCAACTAGAAAGAGTTTCAGTTTACGCAGGCTCACACCATCCCTCCACGTTAGCATCTTGGCCTTCAGTTGGAACCCAAGGAAGTGCGACCCAAGATTCACGAATAGTGGCTAGTGACTCATCCTCTGACTTTGAAGTCATGGAAGGGAAGAACTCTGAGGAAGCAAGCCAAAATGTGCTAGTTTGGGCCCCACAATCTGGATCTAGCATGTTTAGTTGTCTAATAGAGACTTTTAGTAGAGCTAAGGCTCTGAACCTGTGAGACAAGTGAAGTAAACGAAGGAGGTGGGGAAGTAGATTCACCATTCACATCTCATGTAGACCCTGCCCTCCCAAAGAGTGTCCATGTGGATATTCTACCCACTTCATATAATGAAGGCCCTACTGAGCTACCACCTTCTGACGCTCTTCCTAAAGTAGAGGCCCCTAGAAGTCAAACCACAAGAAGTGACATTGCATCCACTTCGAGAGAACCTTTTGGCACGCCAAGTTTAGATGGGATATTTCTCAATGAAAATTGGGAATATGACCTACACACGGAGACTCTGACTGAACTATACATAGGTTACACCATACCACGTAGGTTGGTTAGAAGTCATACGATCTACATCTAGTGCCACCAATCTAGATGAACAACAACAAATGATATGTGAAGTTATCCATAGAATTATCCAATTCGAGAGGCAGAATAGGGGAGTGAACCTAGTTTCAATTGGCCCTATGAGATTTTTGGATACGGGCAAGGCTGAACAACCAACCCTGTCGTAATTGGAGACGCCCTCAGTGAGTCCCGTAGATACTTCGTATGTTGTTTCGCATGGAGTCTCAATGCAGGTTGAGCCCACGAGCAGTAACTTTAGCTTTCCAACTTTGGCTCAACTTTCCATTAGGGAATCCACAATGCCTACTCCGATAATGAGCATGATGGAAAGTGCACCCGTTACCACTGTAGTTAGTACAACACCGTTACCTAGTGGTACAGTACCTACTACAACAGTGCGTACCAGTGCATATCGACCATAAGTACCTATCTCTACTCATGCTCATGTAGCTCCTACGCCTCCTGTTATGCCAATGGCGTATGCTCCACGAATACCTTATCAGAACCCTTATCCAAGAGGAGCTATGCCTAGTCACATATCATATCCTACGTCAGCTGCATACATACCAAGACCAATGCCAACTCCTGTTAACCAGGCCATCCCAGAAGTGCCTCCACTAGCTATGCTTGCTCACTTAGGTGATCTAGCAGCATTTGCTCAAACGATCTATTACGGAAAACATGTGTGGCATACTTAAGAGACAGCCTAGAAGCAAGGCAGTACAAGTTGCCAAGCTCACTCAGAACTTCAGTGGTGGTAACGAAGATGTTAGGAAGCACATTGAAGTTTTTAAACACGTGTGTGATTCCTTGGAAGAGCACAATGAGCTACATAAGTGTAAAGCCTTAGGCTTAACCTTGAGTGGAAAAGCCAGAGATTGATATCAAACTTTAAGGGTTAAAGAGCGTACCCATTATCCCACTCTCAAGAGATTGTACCCGCACTGATGCCTGCACCACCGAGCAACCGTCACAACGCATAGTTCCAAGGAACCCAAATTTAGTCCAGTCTATGCCATTACCACTGCCAGTGCTAGGACCACACCCTCCGCATCCGCCGAGGGTTACCCCTATAAACCAGATGGGTTATGAGTCACACAGTGCATGTGGGGATTATGAAGAGGTAGTATAGACCCCACTGTTCCATATGGGATTGATACGTTTGAAATGACTCCCCACCAGTACTACATAGAGGATCATTTCGGGCAAGTCAAGCCTGTATATCAAGCGGCTGCTCTCATCACAAGAGGGCAAAACCTTAATACCTTTGCCAGGAGACCACCTCTTCAATGCTACGATTGTGGTGGACCGCATCATGTAGCAGAGTGCCCTAATAGGCTACAGAAAATCGCTACTCAAATGCAACCAAATCAAGGGAGCACGTCAGGAAAGCCGGTACTTACATGTAATCATTGTGGCATAGATCATTTGATTGCTCAATGTCCACATAATCCAAGTGCACCCAAGATTACGCCATTGAATTTGGTTGAGGTCACCAATGAGGCACTAGGAACCACACCTGTTGTACCCGCAAATGTAGTCACACGATCAATGCTTCAAAATCAAAACTACTTTCTTGAAGAGAGGGATACTGCATCAATTGCTCGAGCAAAGAAAAAGAAAACGCGACGAAAGAGATCGCTTAATGCCACAAGCTCAAAACCTAGTTCAAAGACTAATATAGGGACAGGAGACGACCCTGTGTATATGAATGATCCTGAAGATGATTCTGATTCAATAGAAACCATGGAGACCAAAGCCACTGCTTTAAGGGAGGAACTCATTCGAGAGCGCAACGACCATAGGAGAATCAAGCAGAGACGTAAATCAGGGAAAACAAAAGGAAACTCCTCCTGCCCCACAACCAAGTCAGCTAATGCCCTCTCGGCTACCCAGACTGACTGAGACTCTCAAAGACAAGCCACGTGGGCCAAAAACCCTCAAGAAAAAGATTGGGACTTACCTAAACCCAGTAGAGGAGATTGAACAAGTGCAACACTTAAGGGGTTTGGTGGAGGAAACACAAAGAGAACTGGAGCCATAACCTAGAAAAATCAAGATCCCAGACCTAGTGTTTCCTACACAAGTTCAGTCTCACAGGAGCCATAAACCGTTAGCTATACCTAGTATCATTCGAGAAGAAAGTGAGGATAGGACATCAAGAAGTGGGCAAACACCCTTCTTGCTTGAAAGAATGTTTAGTGAGAGGGAATGCCTGACCCCATCGAAGAGGAGGTGATTCCATCTTCTCACCAATCCCTAGTCAAGGGCCAATATCTCAAAAAGTACCATTGAATGTGTCCAAACTAATGGATTTCATGTCCTCTAAAATCAAAACCACGATCATATCCAAGTTATACGGAGATCCTGAGCTATTCTTAGCTCTTCGGGCATTTCTCAATGGAGAACTGAAGGTGGGGTTACCACAATTTGCAAATATGGATAGACCCAACATGCTTCAAGATGTGGAGGAACATTTGGATCTACAGCCCAACCTAGATGAAGACTCGGTCATTGAAATACTAACAAGTTGGGACAGTACTTTGAAGGTGACGAATCTAATGCAACCCTCCCCATTACTACCAAGGGATTAACTCTAAAGGGAATCCTTGATGGTGGTGCTGGAGTGAGTATTGTGACTAAAAATTGCTGGGAATCTATGGGAAGACCTCACCTAGAAGTCACACACATAGTGGTTAAGATGGCAAACGGAACTATAGCTAAGCCTATTGGAATGCTAAGGGACCTTAAGATCAAGGTTCTGGGATACAAGGTAAGGCATACCTTCATTGTAATGAATTTCTCTGAGCATCCTATGTCATATCAAATGATCTTAGGACGTCCTTTCATGAGGGAAGCACAAATGGTGCATGACTGGTCGAAAAACCATGTCTACACATTCCAGGACTCTGTCATTCGAGTTGATCTTGAGAATGGTCGCGCACATCCTATGTTATATCAAATGATCTTAGGACGTCCTTTCATGATGCACAAATGGTGCATGACTGGTCAAAAAACCATGTCTACTTACAATTCCAGGACTCTGTCATTCGAGTTGATCTTGAGAATGGTCGCGCACATCTTTAGGAAGCAAGGTTATCATTGATAATCGATCGGATACCACTATTCACTCAGTCCCATTAAAGTATTGCTATACATGCAAAAAAGAGACCGATGATGGGGAAGATTCTCCTTGTATGGATGTCCTACCGAGCATGACTGAGTCAGATAACGTAGATTGGGTACACATAGTGACAACCATAAACACATGGAAAAATAGAGGCACAAGTTGGGTAACACCTGAGGGGCAAGATATGCCACCATTAGTGCCAGTAAACATGATAGGTGTTATGCACTTGACTTCTGTGATGGCAAGAAAGTGGCAACCTCCCTTGACACTGAAAGTAGCAAAGACTCTGACCAATGCGACTCCGAGTGAATCTCAAGAAGAAACTGACTCTGAGCCTGATAGGGGATATGAATTGAATATTCACCCAAGTGTGGAAGCCACGTGCTCAAGGCCTAGGACAGTACCTCTTGCAGTTCATCCGTTTGCAGTTCATCCGAGAGTGAGGAGGACACAAGTGAAGATCGATCAAGTGAGCTAGAATCTGATATAAACAAAAATCAGAAACTAGGTAAGAAGAAGACGAGACATAAACGACAACGCTATCGAGCTAATGTACGAGCTAGAATAAACAAAGAGAGATTCACTGCAAAATGGAATAGTTATGTAGGAGCATATGACGCTCATCGATGGATAATTGGGGAGAATACCACCAAAGTGTCATGTGATGTAGTCCGCAACCTCATGACATCGCCCAATTAGAAATCGAAGAGAAGCCGAAACTAAGTCGTACTGCGAGAAGGTGTCAAAACCGAGAGTTAACTCAGCAACAAAAGGAAGCGGAAATTAAAGAAAAAAGCATGGCACAACAAGAACCAGTAGACTTACACCCCGCACCCGAGCATTTCAAATCTTTTACCACGGGGGAACGTAAAGTTGTCTACACAAAAGCCCAACAAACGCCTACCAATGGGAGTAGCGGTGTCTACGATGGTCCGACAGTAGTTAAGGAGATAGAACGAGCAGATCCAGGTGAGGAGTCTAAACCAGTTTTTATTGCTCAAGACCTCACCAAGACGGAAGAAGCTACACTTAAGATGCTTCTTAAAGAATTCAAGGACATATTTGCTTGGACATACCATGATATGAAGGGTGTTCCACCCTCTGTGGTGCAACACACAATTCCAATGATTAGCACTGCTAAACTAGTCCAACAACGTCCCTACCCAATGAATCCTAAGTATGCAAAGATTGTACAAGAGGAAATTGAAAAGCTTATAAAATGTGGATTCATATACCCTATTGAGCACTCAGAATGGGTTTCTCCGATAGTCATTGTACAAGAGGAAATTGAAAAGCTTATAAAATGTGGATTCATATACCCTATTGAGCACTCAGAATGGGTTTCTCCGATAGTCATTGTACCAAAGAAGAATGGGAAACTCAGAGTGTGCGTTGATCTCAAAAAGGTTAATGCAGCCACCAGAAGAGATCATTACCCCTTGCCGTATTCGGAACATGTGCTTGAAAGAGTTGTAGGCAAGGAGGCTTATAGCTTTTTAGATGGGTACTCTGGTTATAATCAGATCACAATTGCAGTAGAGGACGAAGCTAAAACAGCTTTTATAATGGAGTTTTGAGTGTTTGCCTTTCGTATCATGGCCTTTAGCTTAACTAATGCACCTGCAACATTCCAACGATTGATAAACACAGCCTTTAAGGAATATCTAAGGGACTTTTGTGAAGCCTTCTTAGATGATCTTTGTGTTCATTCCTTTTGGGACGAGCACTTGATGTGTTTACGAAAAGTATTTGAAAGGTGTAGATTATATCCCATCTCATTGAATCCTTTCAAATGCCAATTCTAGGTTAAACACGGAGTTATTCTAGGGCATATAGTGTCCAAAAATGGGATTTCCACCGACGAAAGTAAAATCAAGGTCATTCTGGAATTGCCCCCACCCACCAACTATAAAGGAGTCCAGCGCTTTATGGGCCATGTTGGTTATTATCGAAGGTTTATTTTATTCTTCACTGAGATAGCTCGACCATTGTACAAGCTTCTCATCGAGTTTATTTGGACCGAAGGTTATGACCGTGCATATGAGTTATTAAAGAAGGCCCTGGCGAGTGCTCCAATCTTGCAAATGCCTAACTGGGATTTAATCTTCCATGTGCATATTGATGCATCAAACTTTGCTATTGGGTGTGTACTAACTCAACCTAGAGAACATAAACTAGTCTACCCCATTAGTTTTGCCAGTTGCCAGCAGTTAAACGATGCTGAAATGAACTACACCACTACGGAGCGAGAAGGGTTGGCAATGATATATGCAGTAAAGAAATTTCGTTATTACCTTCTTGCCACCACCAAGTTTGTTTTCTATGTGGATCATCAAGCATTGTTGTATTTGGTGATGAGCAAACCATGCTCCACATGAAGAATCACACGATGGTTGTTGATTCTTCTTGAGTTTGATTTCACTATTGTTGTGAGTCCTGTGGCAAAAAACATGTCATGGCTGATCATTTGTCTCGCATACCTAATGGTGAAGCTCCTATGGGAGTTGATGATGACTTACATGACACTTCCTTGTTCATGGTGGAGACAATGCCTAAATGGAGTGAGAAGATTGTTAACTTCTTGGTTAATGGTTTTCCACCCAAAGAGCTTTGTAAAGATCTAGCTCGAAAGCCGATCAAGGAATGTGAACCCTATTGCCTAATGGCCGAGACTCTTTATAAAAGAGGAAAGGATGACGTTCTTAGGCGTTCTGCCTGAGAGGATGAGTATCTATATATTTTGCAAGAGGCACATATGGGCGTAGCCGGTGGTCACTTTTCAAGAGACTTAACTACGCAAAAGATATTGCAATCAGGGTATTGGTGGCCCACAATGTTCCAAGATACATCACTTTTTGTGAAGGGTTGTGATGAATGCCAACGCTACAAGAAACCCCAGCGAAAAGATCAGATGCCCCTACATCCAATTAAAGTAAACCAACCGTTTGAAAAGTGGGGTTTAGACTTTATAGGTCCAATTAGCCCAGCGGCCCGTAACACACAATCTCGCTATATTATTGTGGCCAACCACTGACTATGTGATCAAATGGGCTGAAGTGAAAGCGACACGTAAGGCAGATGGGAGGACAACAGCCAAGTTCCTCTTTGAAAATATAATCACATGCTTCGGTTGTCCTTTTGAACTTGTGAGCGACAATGGTATGCATTTTATAAATGAAGTGATTAAGGAGCTCACAACAAATTTCATGATATCCCATTATAAATTTACTCCTTATTATCCGCAAGCGAATGGCCAAGCTGAGAGTACTAACAAGACCTTTATCTCTATTCTGACAAAGATAGTTGAGGCTCATCGCATGGATTGGGATCTAAAGCTTACGTCAGCTTTATGGGCCTATCGTACTACGTACAAAGTGGCTATTAATTGCACACCATTCTAGATGGTATATGGCCAAGAAGCAGTCATGCCATGGGAATTTGTCATTCCTAGTCTTCGTGTTACTACTCAAGAGGGCTGGGATGGTAATCCCTTAGTAGAGCGTTTGTATATCCTTGAGCGGTTAGACGAAGAAAGATAATTGGCGATGTACAATGCCCTTGTAGAGAAGGATAGAAGGAAGAAATGGTTTGATCGCCACCTGAAAAACAAGGACATCAAAGTTGGGAATAAAGTCCTGATGTATGGAGTGCGTAACGAAAAGAAGAAGCTAAAATATGCTGGTAAGGGACCGTACAGAGTATGTGAAATTACCCCGCAAGGTACCATCTGAGTGGAGACTCTCGACGGAGTTGAAACCGTTGGATTCCTCAATGGGAGTAAATTCAAAAGATACTATGACCCCCTAAGCCAAGAGGAATTACATGCAATCCATTAGAAGAAGGCAGCTAAAGAACATGCTGAGCTTAAGAAGATACAAGCGAGAGTTGAAGCTAAAGAACGTTAGCAGCGTGTTAGGCACCAATGAGAGGCAAACTTGGGGATTACACAAGCATTTTTCGAGGAGGCAGAGGAGGATTCACTAGAATCTGAGCCGCCCTCTACGATACCCAATTGAGCTACAGAGTCCTTTACGGGAAGGTGCTATATAATGCATTATTGGATACGGGAGCTCAACACAATTTGCTGTCATATGGAGTGTGGTGTCAACTTGTGGTGTCAACTTGGAAAACCACCCTTATCCAAGAGTACCATCCAAGTTAAGGATCCAAGTTAAGGGTATCAATAAGAAGAAAACCACTGTCTCGTGAATTCTGCACACTCCTGTTACCTATGACAAGGGGACTATGGTTCAAAGCTTTTTGGTTATGCCTGCTGGTACCATGGAGAGAACTATAAACTTAGGGCGCAAATGGATGTTAGCCCCCACCAAGTGCAATATTGATTGGGCAACCAGGCGAGTTACAACGCAAGAACCAGCTCTCAGCCTAACCACTCAGGGTCCCGCACCTAAGCCATCAACTTTGGACAAAACGCTAGATAAAGAAAAATCACAAAGTCAAGTGACTACACTATCTTTGATTGTTTGCCACCCCTCTAATGCTTCAACACCAAGAGTGGAGACAGGCAGTGTGGTCCCCAAGGCTCCGCTTACTTTACTGAAGGGTACATACAAATGGGTCCCAAAACCTTCGTTAACGGGCTACCTCTACTACTCAATCTCGTCAGACAAAACGCTAGATAAAGAAAAATCACAAAGTCAAGTGACTACACCATCTTTGATTGTTTGCCACCCCTCTAATGCTTCAATGCCAAGAGTGGAGACAGGCAGTGTGGTCCCCAAGGCTCCGCTTACTTTACTGAAGAGTACATACAAATGGGTCCCAAAAGCTTCGTTAACGGCTACCTCTACTACTCAATCTCGTCAGACAAGAATCCTTGTAGTAGGAAAGCAGCTACCCGCCCTAGAAAAGGCAAGGTAACATCACGTTGGATTCCTAAAATATTATTAGCAGCCCAAGGGTACTACGAAGAAATGTTGCCACCCCAACAACGACAATTCAAGATCGTGGTAAGGGAAAGGTAACGGAGTACTCCACACTACTTCTTCAAGAACTAGTTTGGATTCCCAAACGATATCGATCGATACCACACCTACCTCAGGAAGGGGGAGTCACAGGAAGCTTCTAGCTCCTCGTGCCATTCACACGTCGATATAGAAGTTTTTGCACGCTCTACACCTACCCTTGTCAATACCCCACCAAGAAACCAATGAGTCTACGTCTCCCCTTATAAATGTATCGTCGGAAGCCATATCCTCCGTTCGTTCGTGGGAGTGTACACTACCATCTCTGAACTTGATGTGGCCACCCACAAGGGTCATAAAAAGCTATCTGCCCACATCACCACCTATAACCCACTGGGCAAATTGGTTCCAAGGGGCTACAACATCATTGCAAAAAAAGTGATCTACCCAAGGAAGGGGGGAGCATGTATTCACGTTCGACATTCTATTGCTTCCTCCCTAACCTTCTCCCCCCCTGACCATGTAACTCCCAAATTTGAGGGAATGTATATATATAACTTCATACACAAAAAAGAAAAGAAAAAAAATAGTAAAAAGAGCAAGAGCACATTAAGAGGAGAGTTATCCACACACAATTAGAAACAAGATTGACCTGTCTTGAACCTACTGATGCTATATCTGTGTTTGCAGATATGGCAAATGCACGAGCATCACACACTTCATCCACTCCCACCTTTGGTGAGAGGTATCATATGTACCTTTCTCAGATATTTCACATGTGCTATGCCGTAATTAAAACCGAATTGGGTCATATAAATGTACTAGCCAGCGACGGAAATGTTGAGGAATTAGAATGGCTGATTCGCCTATTGACCACACGACTGACCCCTACTCCATAGAGGACGTATCCCTGATAGCCCAAGTCTTTACTTTTCCACAGTATGACTATCCTCGCATAGTTACATTCTTAACGAGTCTATGTGGATGGGAGGACGAAGAAGATATATCTGACGATGAATGGACGGATGAGACTCATGGCACTACCAAGGCTGATTTTATTTATTTGGATGATGCAGATCGAGGCTTAGCCTTAGGGCTACAGCTAGAGAACTCTACAACATCCTCTTACCTTGATCCTCAATATTAGTGTGGTGAGTGGTAGGTAGGTTAGTGTTTTCAAGATGTTTCTAGTTTTGATATTTTTAGTTAACCTTG
Organism: Cibotium barometz; assembly: GCF_041138505.1. NCBI lineage: Eukaryota > Viridiplantae > Streptophyta > Polypodiopsida > Cyatheales > Cibotiaceae > Cibotium > Cibotium barometz. The sequence goes on from NC_141087.1 coordinate 44,887,419, forward strand.
GAATATGGTTGTCTTACATCTAGGGTTAAAACCATCTTAATGCTTGAACAACCTGGCCATGTGTGGTGTTGACCTCTAAGACATAGCTTCTACCCCTTTGTCGAAAGGATGTAAGAACGCATGATAATTTGGGAGCAAAAATCCAAAGAGATAAATAAAAAATAAAAAGAAAGGCCTACAAAAAATGGCAATGTATGCCTGTTATGTGCTTTCATGTCGGCCTATTGCCCTATTGACACTTGGTAGGCGAGGAGTATTCCACTCCAGACTGATGCCCTAGGTTGGTAGGGGGTAGCCTTGCCTAAGGTGAGCTAGTAGATTCAAGAAGAAGGCCTTGTGTGGTAAACACGGCACTAGGGTTGATGCTAGTTTTGTTTTAGGGAGGTCGCCATTGTTTGTAAAAATGGTCACGTGCATAAAAGAAATAAAGGCAAAAGACTTCTATGACTGATGTTCTTGTGTCCTTAGGCTCTTGGGATTAGCTTGTTCTTAGAATAGACACATTGTGGTCATCTATTTATTTATTAAGCTTGGTAATTTTCCTTGACTTAGGCCAGTTGTAGACCTTGATTAACCTTCGACACCTTGCTAACTCTTGAATTACTTTCAATAGTTTTAAACTCGTGTCAATTTGCTACGCTAGCTCCTTAATGTGACCTCTTAAACTAGGTTCTCATGGCATACTTCCATTGTGGTCTAACATGCTTGATTTTATTTTTGATACACTCTATATCTTTTGAAGACCAAGCATGCTTTCACTCTACTTCCATGTTTTGCAGATATAGTCTACCACAACAAACCCTGTCGAGCTTACCATACCATAGCTTCCGAGGACGGAATCTACATCAGGAAGGGGGGCATGTTAACCTATGGCGAACATTGAGACGTGTTACTTTTTACGTCATATAATTATTTTACGTATTCTGAGTCATGGGCAGGGCTTGTCGGCACCAATGTAAAGGGTAAGGGGATTGGGTGATCGCCAATGAGAGGCGCACCTCGAATTTCATCAGGATAAGGGTTAGGATCGGTCGGCCATGTGTGGGCGCCCATGTGTGAACGGCCACGTATATATAAAAGTCAAATGTAACCTAAAACCTCTCATTCTCTGAGTGTTGAATACAAGGAGTGCTCTTGCTTCATCTTCTCCATCTCCTTCTCCAGTGTGTGTGTGTGTGTGTGTGTGTGTGTGAGAGAGAGAGAGAGAGAGAGAGTAGCGATCGAGCATTGCATGGCGGCACGGCGGTGAGGCGGTAGAGTGGCGGTGGTGGCGGCTCCTTCTTCATCGCGGCACGAGAATCCTTCACGACGGCAGTCTGAGCGGTGAGTGACACACCATTGCTCCCTGTTTTGAGCTTGCTGGTTTCCTAGTTGTGTGCTTGTAGCCATTTGTGTCTCGCACACGGTGCTTGGCAAGTCCCTAGCTCTGACACGTGCGGCAAGAGCGCACATAGTGACATGGATCCCAATCGATTAGCTATCTTGATTGAGATCTGCAAGCTTAATCAAGATATGTGATCCCTCTTGAGTCTACTAGCATGGTGATGATTGACTGGTCTGTGAACTTCATTCCATTTGGACATCATCTCTTTTGAAATGTTGATCTTTGAGGTACCTATAGGTTCTTGTGGAACTTATTCTTTGCCAATCCTAAAATTTGGATAAAGCTTTTGGGCAAAACTAGCTTGGTTATGCTCATCAAAACTTTGTTAGCATAAGACGCATCAGACACAAATTTGTTAATAGTTTCTCTTAGGGATATAATTATGTTAAGCACTTAGATAAAAGTTTATTTTTGTAATTATGTTAAGCACTTAGATATAATTATGTTAAGCACTTAGATAAAAGTTTATTTTTGTAAGGTTATTAGAATGCTTCACAAATTTGTCAATGGTTTCTCTTAGTGATATAATTATGTTATGCACCTTACTTAGATTAGAGTCTATTTTTGTTAGGTTACTAGAATGCTTCTGCATTTTATCATTGATTGACCTAAGAGCTTTTATATGCCAATTCTAGTCTCTTTGAATCCATAGTGTCAACATAAGAAATAAAGAATTTGTAATGTTGTGGGATAACACCATCTTTCCCTTTGATAGAGAACTTCTCTATATCTATGGGCATGGATTAAAAAAAGATTGTCGTTACATCGTTAATTCCAATAGAGGCACTAAATATTTTAAGTCTAACATTTGCAGATTTGGAGCCTTTGGGAGGGATTTTATCTATGGGATTAGCTCGGAGCATAATTCACATGTTGTGCATTTTCTTGTAGATTGATCCAAAGGATTATGGACCATATTTGAATGGGAGTAGGCGGCGATTGCAAGTCTTTTCACACCACCTTGAATTTTTCAAATTCATGTCTAAGCACAGCAATTGTCTTTATCCTAAAGACATCTTTAGCATTTTTGTGAACCTTGATTTGTAGTTCTCGATCGAGTTAAAGAGACGGCTAAAATCACATGTGGGGTATCTCGATCCAGATAAATGGACAAATGAGATCACATGTAGATATCTCGATTCAGATACATGGTTGATGTTATAAGGGGGCACGAGTGCATTACATGGCATTACAATACATTTCTCGATCTAGATTTGAGTAGCACTTACGTGCATGTCAAATGAGATTCCTTATAGTAGTGACATGGATCCCAATCGATTAGCTATCATGATTGAGATCTGCAAGCTTAATCGAGATATGTGATCCCTCTTGCGGCTACTGGCATGGTGATGATTGACTGGTCTATGAGCTTCATTCCATTTGGACATCATCTCTTTTGAAATGTTGATCTTTGAGGTACCTGTAGGTTCTTGTGGAACTTATTCTTTGCCAATCCTAAAATTTGGATCAAGTTTTTGGGCAAAACTAGCTCGGTTACGCTCATCAAAACTTTGTTAGCATAAGATGCATCAGACACAAATTTGTTAATGGGTTTTTCTTAGGGATATAATTATGTTATGCACTTAGATAAAAGTTTATTTTTGTAAGGTTATTAGAATGCTTCACAAATTTGTCAATGGTTTCTCTTAGTGATATAATTATGTTATGCACCTTACTTAGATTAGAGTCTATTTTTGTAAGGTTTCTAAAATGCTTCTGCGTTTTATCATTGATTGACCTAAGAGCTTTTGTATGCCAATTCTAGTCTCTTTGAATCCATAGTGTCAACATGAGGGGTAAAGAATTTGTAATGTTGTGGGATGACACCATCTTTCCCTTTGATAGAGAACTTCTCTATATCTTTGGGCATGGATTAAAAAAAGATTGTGGTTACATCGTTAATTCCAATAGAGGCACTAAATATTTTAAGTCTGGCGTTTGTAGATTTGGAGCCTTTGGGAGGGATTTTATCTACGGGATTAGGTCTGAGCATTCATAATTGTTTATTCTTGCTGCATCACCATGTATCCACAAGTTGTGCATTTTCTTGTAGATTGATCCAAAGGATTATGGACCATATTTGAATGGGAGTAGGCGGCCATTGCAAGTCTATTCACACCACCTTGAATTTTTCAAATTCATGTCTAAGCACAGCAATTGTCTTTATCCTAAAGACATCTTTAACATTTTTGTGAACCTTGATTTGTAGTTCTCGATCGAGTTAAAGAGACGGCTAAAATCATATGCGGGGTATCTCAATCGAGATAAATGGACAAATGAGATCACATGTAGATATCTCGATTGAGATACATGGTTGATGTTATAAGGGGGCACGAGTGCATTACATGGCATTACAATACATTTCTCGATCTAGATTTGAGTAGCACTTATGTTCATGTCAAATGAGATTCCTTATAGTAGTGACATGGATCCCAATCGATTAGCTATCTTGATTGAGATCTGCAAGCTTAATCGAGATATGTGATCCCTCTTGAGGCTACTGGCGTGGTGATGATTGACTGGTCTGAGAACTTCATTCCATTTGGACATCATCTCTTTTGAAATGTTGATCTTTGAGGTACCTGTAGGTTCTTGTGGAACTTATTCTTTGCCAATCCTAAAATTTGGATCAAGTTTTTGGGCAAAACTAGCTCGGTTACGCTCATCAAAACTTTGTTAGCATAAGACGCATCACACACAAATTTGTTAGCATAAGACGCATCAGACACAAATTTGTTAATGGTTTCTCTTAGGGATATAATAATGTTATGCACTTAGATAAAAGTTTATTTTTGTAAGGTTATTAGAATGCTTCACAAATTTGTCAATGGTTTCTCTTAGTGATATAATTATGTTATGCACCTTACTTAGATTAGAGTCTATTTTTGTAAGGTTACTAGAATGCTTCTGCATTTTATCATTGATTGACCTAAGAGCTTTTGTATGCCAATTCTAGTCTCTTTGAATCCATAGTGTCAACATAAGGGGTAAAGAATTTGTAATGTTTTGGGATGACACCATCTTTCCCTTTGATAGAGAACTTCTCTATATCTTTGGGCATGGATTAAAAAAAGATTGTAGTTACATCGTTAATTCCAATAGAGGCACTAAATATTTTAAGTCTAGCATTTGCAGATTTGGAGCCTTTGGGAGGGATTTTATCTATGGGATTAGCTCTGAGCATCTTGAATGTGGCATTCATAATTGTTTATTCGTGCTGCATCACCATGTATCCACAAGTTGTGCTTTTTCTTGTAGATTGATCCAAAGGATTATGGACCATATTTGAATGGGAGTAGGCGGCGATTGCAAGTCTTTTGACACCACCTTGAATTTTTCCAATTCATGTCTAACCACAGCAATTGTCTTTATCCTAAAGACATCTTTAACATTTTTGTGAACCTTGATTTGTAGTTCTTAATCGAGTTAAAGAGACGGCTAAGATCACATGTGGGGTATCTCGATCGAGATAAATGGACAAATGAGATCACATGTAGATATCTCGATTGAGATACATGGTTGATGTTATAAGGGGGCACGAGTGCATTACATGGCATTACAATCCATTTCTCAATCTAGATTTGAGTAGCACTTACGTCCATGTCAAATGAGATTCCTTATAGTAGTGACATGGATCCCAATCGATTAGCTATCTTGATTGCGATCTGCAAGCTTAATCGAGATATGTGATCCCTCGAGGCTACTGGCCTGGTGATGATTGACTGGTCTATGAACTTCATTCCATTTGGACATCATCTCTTTTGAAATGTTGATCTTTGAGGTACCTGTAGGTCCTTGTGGAACTTATTCTTTGCTAATCCTAAAATTTGGATCAAGTTTTTGGGCAAAACTAGCTTGGTTATGCTCATCAAAACTTTGTTAGCATAAGACGCATCACACACAAATTTGTTAATGGTTTCTCTTAGGGATATAATTATGTTATGCACTTAGATAAAAGTCCATTTTTGTAAGGTTATTAGAATGCTTCACAAATTTGTCAATGGTTTCTCTTAGTGATATAATTATGTTATGCACCTTACTTAGATTAGAGTCTATTTTTGTAAGGTTATTAGAATGCTTCTGCATTTCATCATTGATTGACCTAATAGCTTTTGTATGCCAATTCTAGTCTCTTTGAATCCATAGTGTCAACATAAGGGGTAAAGAATTTGTAATGTCGTGGGATAACACCATCTTTCCCTTTGATAGAGAACTTCTCTATATCTTTGGGCATGGATTAAAAAAAGATTGTAGTTACATAGTTAATTCCAATAGAGGCACTAAATATTTTAAGTCTGGCATTTGTAGATTTGGAGCCTTTGGGAGGGATTTTATCTATGGGATTATCTATGAGCATCTTGAATGTGGCATTCATAATTGTTTATTCTTGCTACATCACCACGTATCCACAAGTTGTGCATTTTCTTGTAGATTGATCCAAAGGAATATGGACCATCTTTGAATGGGAGTAGGCGGCGATTGCAAGTCTTTTCACACCACCTTGAATTTTTCAAATTCATGTCTAAGCGCGACACTTCTCCTTATCCTGAAGACATCTTTAACACTTTTGTGAACCTTGATTTGTAGTTTTCGATCGAGATAAAGAGACGGCTAAGATCACATGTGGGGTATCTCGATTGAGATAAATGGACAAATGAGATCACATGTGGATATCTCGATTGAGATACATGGTTGATGTTATAAGGGGGCACGAGTGCATTACATGGCATTACAATACATTTCTCAATCTAGATTTGAGTGGCACTTATGTGCATGTCAAATGAGATTCCTTATAGTAGTGACATGGATCCCAATTGATTAGCTATCTTGATCAAGATCTACAAGCTTGATCGAGATATGTGATCCCTCTTGAGGCTTTTGGCGTGGCGATGATTGAGATCTCGAATGAGATATTGGGCTTCTGGCTCAGGGGACACATGTCATGCTGTGAGTGCTCTAATCATCTCGATCAAGATACCTCGCCTATGACCTTGCCCCCTTGTGATGGATGTCCTATTTCCCTTAAGAGTAAACCGAAGTGATCAACCTTACCATGTATCCACCCCATAATGTATCGACATATTTATTTTCACTAAGTTATTGTAAATCTTAAAAGTAAACTTTTGCAAGTGAAAAAATTTGAATTAAACATAACTTTTTACTAGTAGTGGTATACAAGCTAGCTTGATTGATGTGTTCTTTTCCTTAATAAGGGGAAAAAACTTGTCCCTCAAGGCACCACATATCATGCTATCCTAAGCTCTCAAGGGTTCTTGAGCTAGCAATTGATCAAAATTCATAATACCTCCACATGTCCTGACTTCGGGAAACCATATTTGTTGTTCATTACTTTAGGCAACCTTCTTATGTCTTGCCATCTTATAGATTCTTAGTATAATTTACCATGTCAAACAACGTTCCTAATCTCAACAAATCAAACAATGTAGTTTTGCTTTAATAAACCTAAAGTGTAATTTTTTTATAAAATTTCCAAGTACAAGAGACTCTAAAATGACATTGCATGCACATAATAAATATGACATGCCTTCATTTGAACGCATGAAAGAGAATCTAGAGCACCCATCAATTCAGTGTATGAGTGTGCACACCAAGACAATATCACCCTGTAAAGCAAATTTCATCATTTATCACATTTCCCCCCCACAGAGTTGTGTCTTTGTAAAGTTCCTAAATCGTTGAAAAGAGCCTCATCATTAAGTACTTCATGAAGAAGGATCTTGATACTTAAAAGGACCCCACAATGAGAGGAGATGGTTACAAGATTTGTGGACAAGGGTGGAATTGAGCAAAGGAGGGAACTTGCTCATGTGTAGCCATCAGTTCAAGTTGCTAAATTGTGTGCTTAGTAGTTCAGAATGTTGCATGGGGACCTTTATAAATCTTGTAGCGTTGCCCAAAGTGCTCTACTTGTAAATCTTGGTAGAGTTGTGCTTGGTAGTTGAGAAGACCTTTGTAAATCTTGTAAAAGTGGTCTCCTTGTAAACCGTGTAGAGTTGCTTCAAAAGTCCTCTACTTGTTCTGACTTAACCATCATGGATACCTTTGTATTCATTGTAGATAAATCTCCACTTTTCCTAAATATAAACATAAATGCACGTTTCCATTTCTAGCTTTATCTTCTTCCTCTTAACAAGCATGGTGAAAGTGCTTAAGGGTACAAAAGCCACATGCCTACCTGGGAAAAGATGCAAGGACAACCTTTAATATCAAGGCTAAAAAATGCTATGCATGATAAATTTTCAATCAAGCACATGATTGTTTTTTTAATTAAAAATATTGACTTGAAAGTAAAAAATACACATGTTATCACCCACACACATGATTGATTTTTTTTCAATATTTCTTTTGATATATAAGTTTTTTATAAGAATTTATTTATTTTTGGCTTCCATTGGGCTTATCCATACAAAACACAACAAAGCCTTCGAACTCCCCATCAAGCCATGGCTGCAGCTACTGCGTATAGCCTCGTCTCTCTCGCCAAGGCTCTGGTAAATCTACCGTCTCTCTCTCTCTACGCACTCACTCACGGGGTTTTGCACTTTAAGCGGTACAACTGTGCGTATGTGTGTGTGTGTGTGTGTGTGTCTCCTCTCTCTCATCTAGGGTTTCGTTTTCCAGCATCGTTCTCAAGTTATTTCTACGTGATTTTGGTAACCCAGCATTTCCAGCCAACCAGCAATGTGAGCAGCAGCAGAAGTTGCTCTTTCATAGGGAGCAGGGTGTCCGGCCTCCCGGCCACCACTGTTCCCTGTGTGAGTTACAGGCCAGTGAAAGCCGTGATGATGGCTAAGAGAGAGCAGGAGCTGGAGGAGCTGAGGAAGATGAATGACGAGGACCTGAGGGAGGGCGTGGTGGAGCTCAAAGGAGAGCTCGTCGTCCTACGCATGATGCAAGTTGCCAGACAAGAGATCAAGAACAGCGAGTTCCTGAGAATGAGAAAGCGGGTAAGTTCGGAGCTCTAGTTTGTAGGCATACATCCGGATGCATGATTGTCAGCTATGTGTGTATGCATATGCATGAATGTACGTTCTTTATGTTTGCATGTGCCAACCTAAGGGCGTTTGCAGATATTCCCCCACCCACTCATCCGATGGGCTGGGGTTTGGTCGAGTGAGACCCCCAGACCGTCAATTTTGGGTGGCTAAGATGCTGGGAAAGAAGTGGATTTTCTATAGGCTGTAGACACCTGAAGCTATGTATGTATGTGCAGCTGCATATATGAGGCATGTGTGTGGTCTGTGTTGAATCTTGAGGAGAAATTGGTTGCAGGGATAAGCCTTAACGAGGACCATTTTGTACCCTAACCCCCAATGCTCATACTTTCGAGGAGATGGGCAATCAAATTTCTGCACAGTTTCAGCTGTATGTAACTAGAAAAACCAAAAGGTTATGGTTTCGTAGTGGTGGCTTGTCAAACCTAGTCTAAAGAGATCATATGCATGAGCTTCACAAACAGATGCATGTCTCGTGCTAGGGCTACTAGTTAGGGTTAGGTTTTAGCAAGGGAAGGATCCCATACCGCGTTCAGGGCATGGATTGGTTTCCATGCTTTCAAGAATGAATTCGATGACCCCTACGTGGGCAGTGTCATTGAGACCAGTAGCTGTAAAATGGTAAGGGCGTGGTAGCAGTAGGGAAAGCTAGTTGGGTTGAGGGCAGCCATTACTCTTTCCACGAAAAGGAGAGGAGACATTGTAATAATAGCACCGTTGTTTCGGAGAGCAAAATGTAGGATGAGGAGATGAGTAGGATATCGCCACAATCAAATTTATAAGAGCCTCTTTTTAAAAAGAATCCTGGAAAAGTTCACATCTTGAAATGTGAAGTGTTCGACACTTTGTAAGATAGGCCTTCTTAGATGAGGTTTTCCCACACTTCTCCCTTTTTTCTCAGATGAGGCTTTCCAAGGCAGCAACAGTTTGGGCTCCAACCTCGTGCTTTTAGTTGCATGCAATACTCATGTGAGCATGCAGTACTTTTGCTTAATCCCCTCTGTACCTGCACTTAAACATTCCAACTGCAAGATTGTAGACTTCATGTGTGACCCACCTGCAGGTACAGCCTGCAGCGCTCATGTGGCAGCAACATGTACAGGCCCAAGGACTTGTAGGCTGTTAAACCCTGAAAATACTGACCAAACAATTGGTGAAGTCATGGGCTGAATGCTGGCCCTTGAAGTTGCCTCTGCATGACAGCTTCTGTGTGGTGTTTTTTGCTTCTATTGGCTGAATTGCCTTGTGTTTATGTTTTAATGCAGATGTGGGACTGTTCTTGGCCTCATGTGCCTTGCGTTTATGGATGAGGGCTGCCTTCATTCAAACAGTGGTATCAACCATGCGTGTGCAAGAATGATGAGATGGTGAGCTTAGGGATGGGACAGCCCTTATATAAGAGCAGGAGGCTGGCCGACTTGCTGTGGGCTTAGTTAAGGCTGGCCGACTTGCTGTGGGCTTAGTTATGGGAAATGGGAAACAGAAATGGAAACAAAAACAAAAATGGGAATGGATACAAAAATGGCAATTTTGAAGGGGTTGAAAATGGAAATGCGGAAACACCACATCAGCAATGGGAGGAGAAACTGTAGCATGCAATAGGTTGATCATTGTAACGCGCAACAAAGCCTTCTTTAAACATGTGAGTTTATGCTATCCACTTTACGTTGAGAGAGAGAGAGAGAGAGAGAGAGAGAGAGAGAGAGAGAGAGTCGACACAGTATTGGGTCCCAATCACCCACTAAGCCCCCTCCTCCCCCCCCCCCCCCCCCCGGCCCTTGCAAGCAAGAGTATTTACTTGTATTTCTTTGGAGAACTTTGTACAATAACAATGAATGATGATTGAGGATTGCCCAACGCAAGGACAAAGTAGACCGAACGCAGGCCGAACCATATGCTATCCAAGATACCTTGAATAACTCTTCAATGACCACTATGCAAAACCAAAACTGAGGGATGCACATATGCTGGCTGAATGCTGAAGAGGATATTCACGGAGGCCTTCGGATTGTAGCACAATAAAGTGTTGAATGCTGAATGTATGCGCAAGAGGCGCTCTAGCTGCTGATCGTTTCGCTATTGATGCTGTTGGCCTGTTAATTGGACAAGAAAATGCTTTTTGCTACCATTAAATGCTGCGCATCGTTCCCAATGTTGTCCCTTAATGTTGGCTGATTGCAGTGTTGGCATTGCATGCCTCTGTGGGCTGCTGACTGGGTGTTGGATGCTTATGGGGCTGCCGATTGGCTGCCCATGCCAATCCAAGGTGTAGAAGGTAGCCGCCATTGTTGAATAGGCTAGCTAGGCTAGCCAACATGCTTAGGAGAGGTAGCATAGGGTTCTTAGACACATGTGCTAGGCACTCCCCACGATGGGGTGCCTTATGGTTTGGCCCATCTAGCCCTTGTGCATATGCCCCTATGACGCTTGCTAATGCAGTACCTAATGCTAGGGTTGACTTCTACATGTACCTATTTGATGAATTCTCCAAGTGGGTAAGAGGATTGACACATGCAAACGCTCTATGGCTTTGGAGACTGACATGTCCCGGACTTGGGCTCACAATGGAGCCATGACATATGACAAAATGTTTCTAAAAAGGTAAGCCTGTTGTAGAAATAGTGCACTGATGTTAGTCGTTTTTGCAGGTTGAATTAGGGTTTGCGTTTTAGGGTTTGAAAGCCAAAATTAGGGTTTCCTTGATTTGCATGAGTTCAACCCTAGCAACATTGTTTTCAGCCCTAGGTTCAATGTGAAAAGTGGAAAAACTAAATTAGGGTTTTTGTTTGTAAAGTTTCAATCTATTTTTGTTTGTAGCTTAGGTTGCGTGTAGGGTAGTATGTGCATAAGTCTTAGCTTAGGTCTAACCTAGGTAGGAAATGAGCTCTTTCGGGCGTTCCCTCAATAAGAACCTCACACTGATGGAGAGCTTTGACGACAATAAGGAAATGCATCGACTCGAGGAGCTCACAGAGGGGTCCCAACAAAGGCAAGAAGAGATTGAACAACTCCTTGAGGATATCTATGAGTCGGAGGAGAGTGTAGCCCCAATTAAATAGATAGGAGAGGCCAAGGAAGAGAACCGTCAAGGACGCGAAGAAGAAGCACAGCTTTGAGAATTTGCCGAGCCTCTCATCGACAAACCGTTGGCAGGATGGAGGAAGATAATGGCAACATGAGCAAAGGCCAAGGTGGAGTCACGTAGGTTTGTGAGGCAGCCCAAGATCGAGTGTTGGCCCAAGAAGGGGAGAGCTTCCAAGAGACGAGGAGCTCTTGAGAAATGCGATCATAAAAAGAGGTGTTCCTGAGGAGGCGTTGTTCGAGATGCATGTGCTAGAACCAGAACCATAACCCATATTAGAGCCAGAATTGAAATTCAAGTCGTAGATCGAGTAGGTGGATCTCTCTAACTTGTGTTCGGAGGAGAAAGAGGTCAGCCCAATTGTTTTCGAGGTGGTGGATCTCTCTAAATTTTGTTTGGAGAAGGATGAGGTCAATTGCCGACAGTTTTCGAGGAGCCTCCAAAGAGTCTCTCCGAATCCTGTGAGGAGGATGAGGCTACATTTGATCCCGAGTTTGTAGATGAAACAACATAGGCCGACTGTACATGTGGGGGCATATAAATAGGCCCCCACCAACCCCATACCACTCATTGTACCATACCTCGGGATTTTCTTGTGTATATCAGAGCAGAGTTACATGCCTACATCTCTCTCTCTCTTGTGCTGTTTTTCTGCCTGCGTTTTTTGCTCTTGTATTCCCAGATCTGGTCATCATCTCCGCTGCGTATTCTGACAAGATAGCCCACTATTATCCTCAAAAACATTACTAGAGATATCATCCTGGCAAGGAGAAGTATGCAAAGAAACTGAAGGCAAGGCAACATGAGAAACAACCTCCTCAAATGCAGAGCAAAACTAGCCCGCTATCCTTTGCTGTAGGAACATCTCCAAAAGAAGTATCCACAAAATCACTGGTTGCATAGCACCCAGAAGTAGAAACCATCTGCTACCACTGGCATGACCATACAGGTCACAAAGCAACTGCCACACATAGAAAGTAGAAGCATCATCAGGAGCATAAATGAAGTGTGGAAGAACCGAATCCTGACATTCAGGAGGAGAAAGCCATAGATCTGTCCGTCAGTCTTCCTCCACCGACACACATCCTCCGCAGAGGCAAGGTCCGGCAAGCACCACGAGAGAAACTCCATCAAACCATACTCCCTGAGAATAGAAGTAACCTGCAACTTCCATGACTGAAAGTTACCACCATCCAACTTGTCTGCCTCATCAAGGAAATAACAAGAGAGTGGTACGAGAGCCAAATCTGAAGCTGTCATCATTGATCCAATCAATAGGACCAACCCTCATAAGATAGAACTGTCCAAATCAGAAAATGTTGATATAGGGTCTTTCCTCCCACCAAAATGCAGCCCGAAGAGGCTGGACAGCACCCGAGAATCCTCCTGTAGCAAAAAACGCAGAAGCTTGTGTTGATTGTACCTCCAACCTTGAGGTCACCAGAAGAGGGAAGCAAAAAATGCAGATTTGATATAGAGAGGAAAGGCAGCCACACAGGGCTTGGGAATATGCTGTAAGAGGGTGCAAGAGGGAAAGGCAACAAGGACAGTAGCTTGGGCTCTCCTTAAAAAAAAACGCACAAACTCTGAAGTAGAAGTGTCCTCCACAGGTACCAAGAGTGCCACCAAAGCCTGAAACACCACAAACCCTCTCTGCAAAGGGGAAAGCCCACTGGAGAGGAAAGTACTGAAGCAAAACAGTCCCAAGCAAGAGACACTACAAGTGTCATAAGTGAGGGAGCAAATATGTACAAGACTGAATGAACAATGAGAGGCCAGCACCTCCTATTTATAGTTGAGGTGAGCTGGCCGACTGGAGCTGCAAAACAGGCCGATTGGAGCTACTGGACTGGCCGATTGGAAAATGCCAGAAAGGTTGGGAAAAATCCCAGGAAAATACATAAAAAAGGGGTGGCCAGCCCACAAGCAAGGGCCATGCAAAAGGGACCAAAAGGACACTAGAAATGGGGAGAAATTGGGGATGAATGTGCTAACAGGTGCAACACCTACAGCAGCACATAAGGGCCAAGGCACCAGAAGCATTTAGGGCATGTAGTATTTGCAAGTCATGGCTTGGGAACCAGCCGACAACATGTGAACCAACCAAGTAGGTATTATCACCAGTCATCGGAATTATTAGGCAGCCGATAGCATTTTAAAGCATTTAATGAGGTCGTGGAGGTCCCAGATAACTGGTCGAGAGGAGTAGGTACAACTAACCAGCAACAACATATCATATATAAGCAAAAGCACATCATTCAGTTTAGGCATCTTCTCTTCTCAACGTTTTCGGCTTGAGGAGCAAGGGCAACATATGTAGGCAGCAATTTAGTCATAGTCAGCATTCAGTTCAGCCTCCTGCCTCATACATAGAGGGAAGCCAACATCTCAAGGGTGGATCTCAGCATTGGAGAAGGAAACATTCAATCAGCATCAGCATTCAGCCTCTCTCTCTTCCTAAGATAGATGTTCATCTAGGACAGACAGAGATCTATTCATAGATCTTCATTGTAACCATTCATTTAATATAGCTGCATTGCATTTGCATTGATACCATTGTCTATCTCTTAAGTATAATTTAGTGCAGTTTAGGTAAGCCTAAGGTTGTTTTACTACGGTCAATTTTCCGCATGTCACGGAGAGCTATGTAGATTGACCGTCATTTTGGTCGGTATTGGCAGATGGTCTTGGCAACGAGCTCCATAGATTTAAACTGAGACTTAGGAGTCATGCCATATGTGAGTGTGGCAGGTGGTTAGTTCCTTATCTGGAATGGATTGCTGTTCCGGAATAAGAGGGTTTGTGTATCGGATAACGTTGAGATTAGCAAAGGATCCTGTATAAATGTCGTGAGGCTCCTATAGCGGGTCATCTAGGGGTACAATGAACCTATGAATTAGTAAAACGTTCATTTTACTGGTCTAAGATGAGGGTGAATGTTGAGGTCTATGTGGTTAAGTGTAGTCTATGTCAAGTAGTAAGGGTGAATGCCTTAGGGATGGAGGTATGTTACATTCTCTAGAGATCCCAAGAGGAAAATGGGAGAGTAGTTCCATGGGTTTCATTGTAGGTTTTCCATGGATCATAGTAGAGGGCATGGTACTACATGGGTGGTAGTAGATAGATTGACTAGATGGCATGGTTTTTACCTACAATAGTGACAATGAAGGCAATTAAATTGGCGCAATAGTTTGTTGAGCAGCTTTTTAGATTGTATTGACTGCCTTTTGATAGAGTCAGTGATAGGGACTTCAAGTTTTCTAGACATTTATGGCAGCTTATTTTCCACAGATTGGAGACTATGTTGAGTACAAGTTCCTCTAATCATCCTCGATCTGATGAGCAAACAGAGAGGGTGAATGAGGTTTCGGAAGATATGCTTCGTGCATACGTCTCCAAGAGACCATCAAATTGGGAGAATTACATCCCGATGGTTGAGGTTGCCTATTAGAGTGCTTAGCATGTGGCTACTGGTTATAGTCCGTTCTAGTCCGTTCATGTGGATGTATGGACACCAACCTAGATCTCCATAACTAGTTGGACTTAAGGGTATTCAGATTGATGTGGCTAGAGATTTCTTAAGCAGATATGCAAGAAATGCTAGTTAGTGCATGAGAGGCTGTTTGTTTGAGAGTGCCCGAGAGTTTAGAGCGTTATGTAAGGGGAAGGTTGTGAAGTTATTCCCTAGGTACTGAGGACCTTACAAGTTCTTGATAAAATTGGTGAGGTTGCTTCTAGACTTGAGTTGCCTTCGAATGTGAAAGTTCATCTAGTCTTTTAGGTCAGTTGATTGAAAGACATGCTGGTGTTGAGCATAACCTTGCTACTCGTCAGGAACTTGTTGAGGTTGAGGACTTGTCCTATGTTCCACATGAACCCAAGAGGGTGATAGATTTCAGGGAATGACTTCGGTGGTATGGGATGCCGGAGTTAGACATGGGCCTTGGCTCGGGGGAGATCGGCGGATACCGGTTGCGGTTAGGAGGTGAGCTAGCCTTCTACCTCATGATTTGGTTTAGGACTAATCTTGTTTTTAGCTATGTTTATGACAGATTTTGGAAAAGACTTCACAGGGAACTAGGGAAGTGGTTCTGGCAGGACCCAACATTTTGTTGGAGGCCCTTGGCATTGTCTTCTTTTAGGATTTGGCCGGGTTGGGCCTCCGCATTTTATTACAAGAGATGGATGGTCTTGCCGCCGCCACCGCTTGCTAGCAAGCCTTGGGCCTCTCTCCGAGTTTCCTCTCAGACTTCTGGAATGGGCTTTGGTATAGTTTTCCGTCTCACACTCACCTGCAGCCTTGTAACATGTGGAAGCTTTGGTATTATTCTTTCAGCCCCGAGTACTGCATAGGAACTTTTGATGCAAGAGCAACCAACATAGACAGAGAATAGAGAGAGAGAGAGATGGCTATGTATTCAATATATTCAGATGTTACAAAAAGGTACAATAGTCTGGCTACCTTTAGCAACCCCAAAATGTCCTATCTAATGACCAATCTCCATATGGGGGAGAGAGAGAACAACAATGATTCTTGGTATTGCCTTTTATAGGCTTTTGGAGGAATAACCAATTGGCTGACCTGTTGTCGGCTAGTTCCATGGACAACAATAAAACATATATGTTGCTCCACATGGGAGAGAGATAACAACAATAATTCTTGGTGAAACGGGAGGCGGACGCGTGTATTGGAATCATATAAATGTGAACAAGATTCTGAGCACTTAACACTTGAGCATTACAACCACAAAGCTGAAAATGACAGTACACCACATAAAGGGGCCGATGATAGGCTGACCCCCCCCCTTTAGGTTATATTACCAAAAGAGTCTGCAAAGTACAAGATTACGGGTGCCTGGGGATTCACCACCAGCCTGCACCTGATTCTTCCAAATACATCATGAATATTCGAATACATTTCAAACAAGAGAATCTGTAGGTACATCCGCCCTACACACAGGTACATCCGCCCTGCACAAGCCTCTTCACAGGTACATCCGCCCTGCACAAGAGTATCACAATCCTCACAGGTACTTCGCCGTGCACAGGATGTAAATGGATCTTTAGGCCCTGTTTCCACGCGAGAAACTGATCCAGAAACCTGTGTTCTCCGCGAGCAAGTGTCCCCAATGCTTGCCCTAAGCACCTGTTACACCAGGAATCCCTGAGACACATCCATGCTCACATATTCCATTGCTGTCCGGCCTGTTTTGTGCAATAACCAGTCCAAAACAGCAGCTTTCTATCGCGAGAAATCCACCTGTAAAGGGTCCTACAGCCCTGTGGAGGTCCCTAGAGCTGTCCTGTACTGTCCAAGTTGACTTTGGACACCTGTAACCAGCCCAAAACTTGCAATAACCAGAAATTACAGGTCTGAAATTTACCAACCAGCCCTTTAGAAGAGTGTGGAGATCATTATCCAAGCTTGTGTGAGTCCGGGAAGCAAGCAACCAGCCCTGTAGCAACTCCCAAAGCTTCAATCAGCTCTCCAATGTGTTAAGTTATGAATAAAACAGCCCAAATGGCCTCTTGAAGGAGGCGCCTTTCTCCAGTGCCACCTATGGGGCTTGGTGGGTACACAAACAGGCTGACAAGTGTCCCCATAAGGTGTCCAGGTAGGTGTCCAGCCCATAGTGTCCATTTGTCCTGTTTGTATAAGTTTAGGTCCAACCAAATGGGAAATGGCCATAAGTTGTCCGGACTTCATTAATTTTAGTCCAACCAAATGCGAACGCATTATAAGTTGTCCGGCCACTTATTAATGAGTGTGGACCTGCAAACCAATAAACTTTAGTAGTAAATGAAATAAGCTGTAAATTGAGTGTGGACGCACTTACCACCTGCAAAACCCATAAGCCCACAGTTTTAGGCCCAAACAGGAGTGCACACACGCGTCCACAAGGTGCTCGGGCGTCCCCGGTCCCTCGGACTTCACAAGCCAAAATAACAAGCATTGTCCAGGCAGCAAGACAATGTCACACAAAGTAAAATAAAGTTATGGCATGCATCATTTATGCATTGTGCACATGTAAACTTGGAGAACCACCTATCATCATTCTTGTACTTGAAAATATTCCGCCTGCCATCATAACACACCATGTGTGCATGGCCGGAATCCACACGGGCACCGCCCGAAAGTCCACAAATGTCCTGCCATGTCCTTGGACTCATATGCATCCACTCATATGATCCATACACATGCCCAGGTATAATACATACATGCATCCGCATGTTTCTAGGCCTGACACGCATCCACATGTCCCTAGAATATAGGGATTTGTGACATCCCCCCGGCTTCTAATCAGTTGACCGCAACTGAAAAGCCTCCAGATAGGCCTTCAAAAGATCTGGGTAATCCTCGAAGTAGGCCTCATCCATCCATTTCGCATCCAAAGCTGAATAATTCTTGAACTTCACAAGGTACCTACGAACAAGTTTGCCTCCCGCAAGCTTTCGTTCCTTGTGAAAAACAATCTGTTCAGGTTGAAGAATCTCTTCCAGCTCATCCACCTCGGGTGGGTCTTCCAAAACCGGCTCAAACGGTGTCGGTCCCACATAAGGCCTCAATAGGCTCACATGAAAAGCATTATGCATGTTCCAATGATCTGGGAGTACAAGCCGAAATGCAACATCATTGATCTTCTCCAAGATCTGAAAAGGTCCATAGTACCTGTTGGAAAGTTTAGGGTACTTTTCCTCTTTTCCTGGCCTCTTCCGAAGGCGTGCCTTTTCAAATTTCAGCAAGACCCAATCACCTTGTTTGAATTGTACATCCCTTCTATGCTTATCAGCTGCCTTTTTATTCTTGGTTTGAGACCTCTCTATGGCTGTCCGTACCTGTGCAAATGCAGTATCCAAGTCTTTGACATACTCATCTGCTGCAAAAATCTCATCCTTTGTACGAAGGATGGGTGGTAGTACTACCTTGCCATAGATAATCTCAAAGGGCGCCTTGCCCGTAGAAGTATGTACCGTATTGTTGTAGGCAAACTCCACAAGTGGTAAATACTTCTCCCAATCCGATTTGCGGTCAGATACATAAGATTTCAGCAAGTCGAGGACGGCTGAATTTGCTATTTCACTTTGCCCATCTGTCTGTGGATGGTAAGCTGATGAGAAGTTCAGCTTTGTACCCATATTGTCAAACAATGCGCGCCAAAATAAGCTTGTGGTTCTAGGATCTCTATCCCCCACAATAGATTTAGGCATGCCATGGTGTTTGAATATCTGTGCCAAAAACATCCTAGCCATATGATCTGGCTTTATTGTCTTGCGCACGGGAATGAAATGTGCCTGCTTGCTAAACCTGTCAATAATGGTCCAAATAGCATCATTTCCCTGTGGCGTCCTTGGCAAATCCATAATGAAATCCATAGCAATGCTTTCCCATGGTTCATTTGGTATAGGCAAAGGCTGAAGCAATCCAGCTGCTTTATGTCGATCAAACTTGACCTTTTGGCACACCATACATTCACGTACATATGCTTCAATATCCTTGCGAATATGTGGCCAAAAGAAATACCTCTCCAAAGCTTGTGCTGTGGCCAAAATGCCTCTATGACCTGCATATGGAGGAGCATGGCACTCATCCATAACCTTATGGCGAAGGTTCTTTACCACACACATACGATTTTGCATCATGAGATATCCATCTCTTATGACATAAGATGGGACAGCAATACCCTCTTGCAAATCAGCCCATACATGTGCAAAATCCTCATCCAGATGATAAGTATTACGCATATCCGATAAGTCCTCATGGTATGCAACTGTAATAGCATGAACCTGTGGTCGTCTAGATAAGGCATCCGCCACCACATGCTTTTTCCCTGGAGTGTGTAAAATCTGAAAATGAAACATTGAGAGGAAATTTGCCCATCTCATATGCTTCTCTGAGAGCTTACTTTGAGTCAAAAAGTATCTCAAACTTTGATGATCAGTTTTGACCATAAAATCAGCCCCTAAAAGATAGTGTTTCCAAATAGTAAGGGCATGAATTACAGCCAACAACTCCTTCTCATAAACCTGTAAGTGAAGCTCTGCATGTTGCAAGCGTCTGCTCTCATAGGCAATGGCATGTCCTTCTTGGTTCAAAACAGCCCCTATGCAGTCCCCACTTGCATCACATTCCACCACAAAAGGTTTGTGCAAATCCGGAATAATGAGTACCGGTCCCGAGATGATTGCACTCTTCAACTTTTGAAAGGCATCTCTCTCTTCTTGTGTCCATTTAAAGATTGCTTTCTTCTTCGTTAAGTCATGTAACGGAGCGGCAATGAAAGCAAAATGCTTGACGAACCTCCTGTAGTAAGCACATAAACCAAGGAAGCTCCTCACTTCATGGACTGATTTCAGCTCTGGCCATTCTTGCATGGCTTGTATCTTTGCGGGATCCATGCGCACACCATCTTTTGATACAATGTGACCAAGATAGTGAATCTCTGGAAGGAAGAATTCACTCTTTTTTGCATTTATGTAGAGCTGATTTTCCTTAAGCTCTTTAAACACAATAGCCAGGTGCTCACGATGTTGGGCTTCATTCTTTGAGAATACAATAATGTCATCAAAGAATATACCTGTGAACTTTCTATGCTTTCTGAACACCCTGTCCATCATCCTGTCGAAGGTAGCGGGTGCATTTGTAAGACCAAAAGGCACCACCAAAAACTCATAAAGACCAAAGGCTGTTCTAAATGCAGTCTTGTGAACATCTTGAGGTGCCACTCTCACTTGATGATATCCACTCTTGAGGTCTATTCGGCTGAAACATGCCGAACCTTCAAGCTTGTCCAAGATGTCATCAATGTGCGGAATCGGAAACCGATTCTTGATGGTTATCTTATTAAGGGCACGGTAATCAACACACATCCTGTAAGTACCATCCTTCTTTTGAACAAGGAGTACCGGCGAGCAATATGGCGAGGAACTTGGCCGAATCAAACCCTTTTCCAAAAGTTCATTCACCTGAGCCATAATCTCTTCTTGTTGACTAGCACTCACCCTGTATGGTGGCCTATTAGGTGGAGAGCTACCGGGAATTAGATCTATGCAATGATCTTCCGGCCTCTCTGGTGGCAACCTTGCTGGCAAAGCATTTGCAAAACAATCTTTGAACTCATTCAAAAAGTTAAGCTTGTCTTGATCTAATGCACTAACATCAACACTAGAATGTTCAATGGTATCACGTACAAAAACCAAGTAAGAACAAGCTGATTTCTTTATTGCCTTATTAATTTGTACATGGCTTACAAGAGGTATGGTACTTCCAGTAGTACCAGCATCTATAGAGTGCTCACGGCCTCTATGTACAAAGCTGATTTTCTTCTCTTTGTAAGCCTTAACAGGCTCTAAACGGTGATGCCAGGGCATCCCCAACAAAACATCACAACCTGTAAGAGGAGCCACCAGAAAGCTCTCATAGTCGAGGTAGTCCTGTATATGTACACGGAGCTTACCAATGACCGGAGTTACATCAACCTGTTTGCCCTCAAAGGCGGCATCTGCATTCATTTGCATTCCCATGTCATCCACATTGAGACCTATGGCGGCAGCCATCTGTACGGATATAAAGTTATATGTGGAAGCATCATCAAAAAGAAACAAAGCGGACTGATCCTTCAATTTGCCCCAAGCCTTGCATATGACTCTACTCTTGGGCTCATGCCCTGTATTACCCTGCACATCGGGTACAACATTCACAAGAGGCTTTTGCACATTAGGCTCAGCATTCTTAGGATTCTGTGGGCATTTAGGATATATATGATCTTTACTGCCACACTTAAAGCATTTTCCAGCCTTCCTGTACTCTTCCAATTGCTGTTTTGAGAGCCCAAAATTGTGGCGTTTACCCCCCGGCTTCTTTTCGGAGTCATCCTTTGTATCTCGGCCATCTTTGGGAGCATTCTTAGGTGGCTGTCCACCCTTTTTCTGGTCATAACCAGCCCTGAATTTGCTCTTGTTTTGACCTGCAAATGGCTTATTTGTGGGTGCTTTTATGTGCAAGTTCTCCGCAATCATGGCTGAGTGTATAAGCTCTTGTATGGTCTTATTTGCGTACACTCCCAAGCTTTGTTGGATGATGTGATGGAGCCCCGATTCAAACTTTCTCTTCTTCTCGTCCTCTCCAATCTTCATGAAGGGAGTAACCTTGAGGAGGACTTTCCAAAACTTTGCTATGTAAGAAGCAACGGACTCTCCCTCATCTTGGGACAGCCAATCCCACTCCTTGCGTACATCCTTTGCAAAGTTTGGTGGTAAGAATTGATCATAAAACTGAATTTTGAAAGAAGACCAAGTTGGGGCAGCACTTCCATCAAGTATTTTTGCAAGCCACCAATCACTTGCCGTATCCTTGAGATGCATTCCCACATGCCTGAGCATAGACTTTTCCGAAAAGTCTTCATTGCAAAAAGCTATCTCAAACTGTCTGATGAAAGCAAGTGCTTTGGTAGAGTCCATCCGTCCCTGAAAGTTTTCAAACTTTACATCCTTGTCACCGGACTTGAACTCTCGAGGCTTCTTCCTTCTATATGCATCCCTATGTACATCCTGTTCATCTGCATGATGATGATGCCGCGATGAAGAT
The DNA here is from genome assembly GCF_041138505.1 of Cibotium barometz. Classification (NCBI taxonomy): domain Eukaryota; kingdom Viridiplantae; phylum Streptophyta; class Polypodiopsida; order Cyatheales; family Cibotiaceae; genus Cibotium; species Cibotium barometz. The sequence goes on from NC_141087.1 coordinate 44,909,486, forward strand.
TCACGATCCCTCTTCGTTCTCTCTTGAGCCACACTCTCCAAATGAGTGGAAAGCTCAACACGAGAACGGACATGTCTTCTTGGAGCAAAGCGGGAATGAGTAGAGGATCCCTCATCCTTACTCTTCTCTTGACCTGCATCAAGCCTAGCACCAGGGACTCTTGTCCTTTCAGCATTTGGCACTTGCTGTGCACTTTCTGCTTGTTGTGCATCATATGCATCACCACGGGCAGCCATGAGGGGTGGCTTCTTGAAAGCCAAACTACCATCTGCTTCAGTGTATACATCACCCTTAACCATTAGGTATGCAAGTGCAAGCTCTCGGGGTTTCTCAACATCCATTTCCTTTGCAATTGCTTCAAAAGTGACTTCATGGACTGAAGCCTTTGCCTTCGCAGCCAACACCCTTTGTACATCCGGGTCATTTTTCAATGACCTAAGCTCTTCGGTTTCAGCCCTATAGCGTCGCACTTGACGCCTCAAAGATTCCAAATCAGAATGCATAGTGTCATGAGTACCTGCATCTCCATAGACATCATTGCCTGCAGCATCTCTTGCATCCCTTGTACCATGAAGTTCACGGTCCTGTGTGTTCTCCACACTGTCAGAAATGTGGCTGTCCATGACACTCAAATCAGGTCACCACTTATGATTCCAAGCCTCAAACCGTTTTCCAATGAGGGGAAAAACTGAGCTCTGATACCAATGAAACGGGAGGCGGACGCGTGTATTGGAATCGTATAAATGTGAACAAGATTCTGAGCACTTAACACTTGAGCATTACAACCACAAAGCTGAAAATGACAGTACACCACATAAAGGGGCCGATGATAGGCTGACCCCCCCCCTTTAGGTTATATTACCAAAAGAGTCTGCAAAGTACAAGATTACGGGTGCCTGGGGATTCACCACCAGCCTGCACCTGATTCTTCCAAATACATCATGAATGAATACATTTCAAACAAGAGAATCTGTAGGTACATCCGCCCTACACACAGGTACATCCGCCCTGCACAAGCCTCTTCACAGGTACATCCGCCCTGCACAAGAGTATCACAATCCTCACAGGTACTCCGCCCTGCACAGGATGTAAATGGATCTTTAGGCCCTGTTTCCACGCGAGAAACTGATCCAGAAACCTGTGTTCTCCGCGAGCAAGTGTCCCCAATGCTTGCCCTAAGCACCTGTTACACCAGGAATCCCTGAGACACATCCATGCTCACATATTCCATTGCTGTCCGGCCTGTTTTGTGCAATAACCAGTCCAAAACAGCAGCTTTCTATCGCGAGAAATCCACCTGTAAAGGGTCCTACAGCCCTGTGGAGGTCCCTAGAGCTGTCCTGTACTGTCCAAGTTGACTTTGGACACCTGTAACCAGCCCAAAACTTGCAATAACCAGAAATTACAGGTCTGAAATTTACCAACCAGCCCTTTAGAAGAGTGTGGAGATCATTATCCAAGCTTGTGTGAGTCCGGGAAGCAAGCAACCAGCCCTGTAGCAACTCCCAAAGCTTCAATCAGCTCTCCAATGTGTTAAGTTATGAATAAAACAGCCCAAATGGCCTCTTGAAGGAGGCGCCTTTCTCCAGTGCCACCTATGGGGCTTGGTGGGTACACAAACAGGCTGACAAGTGTCCCCATAAGGTGTCCAGGTAGGTGTCCAGCCCATAGTGTCCATTTGTCCTGTTTGTATAAGTTTAGGTCCAACCAAATGGGAAATGGCCACGGACTTCATTAATTTTAGTCCAACCAAATGCGAACGCATTATAAGTTGTCCGGCCACTTATTAATGAGTGTGGACCTGCAAACCAATAAACTTTAGTAGTAAATGAAATAAGCTGTAAATTGAGTGTGGACGCACTTACCACCTGCAAAACCCATAAGCCCACAGTTTTAGGCCCAAACAGGAGTGCACACACGCGTCCACAAGGTGCTCGGGCGTCCCCGGTCCCTCGGACTTCACAAGCCAAAATAACAAGCATTGTCCAGGCAGCAAGACAATGTCACACAAAGTAAAATAAAGTTATGGCATGCATCATTTATGCATTGTGTACATGTAAACTTGGAGAACCACCTATCATCATTCTTGTACTTGAAAATATTCCGCCTGCCATCATAACACACCATGTGTGCATGGCCGGAATCCACACGGGCACCACCCGAAAGTCCACAAATGTCCTGCCATGTCCTTGGACTCATATGCATCCACTCATATGATCCATACACATGCCCAGGTATAATACATACATGCATCCGCATGTTTCTAGGCCTGACACGCATTCACATGTCCCTAGAATATAGGGATTTGTGACACTTGGTATTGCCTTTTATAGGATTTTGGAGGAATAGCCAACTGGCCGACCTGCTTTCGGCTAGTTCCATGGACAACAATAAAACATTATGATCGAGTATGCTGTGCATCCCCGGAGTTTGATAGAAACTTAGTACGCATACCCTTCGTATGAATGTATGCTCTTATGTGTGTGTGTGTGTGTGTGTGGAGTTTGTGTGTGTGGGAGCATATATTGATACCAAGTTCTACACCCACTATTGGGCATTGATGATGTTAGTGGGGATGTTGTAGTATCTAGTCCATACTATGCATAATGGAGTTGATGGTTGTATTGTCTTGTGGATGGACTATCATGAGGTTATAACCAGCACTTTCTTATAAGGTGAATTTAGGCATGTTCCTGGATTCATCTAGGTATATATATATATATGCTGCCGACTTCTTTTGCAGGCTCAATTCCCCATGGCCGACTGCCCATGGGAAAAATTAGGTTTTCAAAAAATTAGGGTTTCTAAAAGCTTAACGTTTTTTGGAAATGATACTATTGGGAGATGTAGAAACACTCTAATGCTTGTAATGCACCCTCAATTTTGAAAAATGATAGGTAATTAAGATTAATGCTTTGATTAAGCTGGATACTGCAGGAAAATAAAAAGCCCCAAATTGGTTTGTACTTTCCTGTCAGATGCTTCATTTTGTGCCTTGAAAGTTGTGTCCTTTCTTGTGCTTCTGCTGGTTGATTTTCTTGCCCCTTTTTGCTGTTTTCTGATGACAATTTATGCTTTTTAGGTGCTGCTGTTCGTTGGGCAGCAGCTTCTTCTGATAGGGGGCCACAAGGCTTAGCTAGCTAAGCTAAGCTTGGCATGGCATGGCATGCTTGACAGATTGCACATGGTGGACAGCATGCGGACAGAAAATGGCGGGTAGCAGCTTGGTGAGAGGCGACAGAGGAGGAAGACTGGGGGATAGGTGGCAAGCAGCGTGGGCAGCAGAACACAGATGGAAATGTGGCTGTGATGGGCAGCAGGCAGAGAGTGGGTTGTAGACAGGCGGGCAGATCTGATACCAATTGAAGGGTTAGCACAATGGAGCTATGGGGGCTTAAACAGAAACATGGTTATGGTTGTGGCATTGGACAGAGAGAGAAGAGAGAGGCAATGGCACACTTGTAGAGAGATAAACACATGACTCGATGATGTGATAGTTGCTTGATTAATTTTCAATGAAGTACATGTACCTTTTATAAATACAAAGGTTCTCCTCTTGACATCATTGCTTATGTCACATCACACACAAATATCTAGATATTATTGATACCCCTCTAAGAGGTGGTTCACACACACATACTCTCTCATAAGAGTGGTTTCACACACAAGTAAGACCTTGATTCCCAACACTGGTTTCCGTAAGGTGGCTGGGTGATTGGTGTTAAATACCATCACTTTCATTTTGCCCAAATTGACCGTAAGGTCTCTCTCCTTGTAGAATGTATCCAAAGCATTTGAGTGTTTTTGCTGTCTCTCCTCTGAATATGAGATGGATGATGCAATCTCATCAATATATAGCCCAAATAGTGTTGGTGAGAGCAGAGAGCCTTGCTTAACCCCAATAGTGCTACATCTCTCTCCTGAGAGACCACTAGAGGTGCGCGCATTCAGCCCGTTCCTATCTCATGTAGTGACATAACAACCCAAATTGTATCATGTGGTTATTGGAGCTCTTGCAAGTGTCCAATGCATGGTTGTCACGGTATGAAAATATGATACCGTAGGGGAATTTTTGGTACGATATGAAATTTTCGGATATCGTACGATAAAATACGGTTTTTATTTTTTACACTTACAACCTATGGAGCTTCAAGCTTGAATGTGAGGGAAGGTTGGGAGGGGAGGAGTCTACAGTGCTTGAGGAACCAGAACATGGATACGTGTCTCTCTCGGTTAGATCTCCTGATTGTCTCCAAAAAAGAACCTGGATGGGTAATGCAATACCAAAGGTCTCCCAGTGTAGCGTTTATGACTAAGGGACCGTCCTTGCACAAATACGAGGAGTGCATCTAGGGTGATAAGTTTAGGGACTTCTCTCTAGATCAAAATGGCCATGTCCAAATCTTCTCCCTTGTACATAACTTGAGAATCTAATTGTCTAGCCTACCTATACCAGGGATCCCCAAGTGATGTAGCAAGATTCTCTCATCCTACCAATCAAGTGTACACTACCAGTCTACCTCGCGAGATTTTTTAGGTCTCTCAACAACCCCATATGGAATATTGAGTGGACACGAAAGTTGCGAAGTATTGCGAGCATTTGGGATCGTCGTAAAGCAGGGTTTCTATATATTTTTTAAGCATTTGGAATTTTTTTTTCAAGGAAAGAATTTTGGGAGGGGGGGGAACTCGTACCGTACGATATCGTACCGTGCGAACCCATTCGTACCGGTACGAGAAACAACTATGGTCCAATGAGCCGGGATCGAGGGACTGATTCAAAAGCCTTGCGAAAATCCACAAAGCAGCAATACACATGCTTTCTTCATGATCGTTCTTTCTCTATATGAGCCCGTAGAGTGAATATATGGTCCAATGTGGAGAAATTTCTCTTGAAATATGCTTGACCAACTGCCTTGTGACCTAGATACTCTGCCATAGAGCTGATTATGTTCTCAAGTACTATCCCATAGATCTTGGCCATGTGCTTATTCTTTCTATCTTTAGCGGTGCATTTGCCCTATCAACTACTTATTTGGTGGACTAATTCTTTCTATTTGCTACTTCCCTTAGTGCTAGGCTTCATTATGGCTGAGTCTGCCCAGCATCTCCAGAGGTTTGACAGAAACTCAGTATGAAGGGCTTGTGTGAATATATGCTCGTATGTGTGTGTGTGTGTGTTTGACAGAAACTCAGTATGAAGGGCTTGTGTGAATATATGCTCGTATGTGTGTGTGTGTGAGAGAGAGAGAGAGAGAGAGTATATCTTGATACAGAGTTCTACACCACTATTGGGCACTGATGACGTTAGTGGGGATATCGTAGTATCTAGTCCATACTATGGATAATGGAGTTGATAGTTATATAGTCTTGTGGGTTGACTACCATGAGTATATAACATGCACATTCCTAAAAGGTGAATTTGGGCATGTTCTTGGATTCATATAGGTATATAATTCAGCCGTATTAGTGACACGCAGATTTCACATTGTGAAGTTTTCGTCCGAGTTGCGGCTAGTTGATATTGTGCTTACTCTTTCTATCTTTAGCAATGCATTTACCCTATCAACTACTTATTTGCTGGACTAATTCTTTCTATTTGCTACTTCCCTTAGTGCTAGACTTCATTATGGCTAAGTTTGCCCAGCATCTCCGAAGGTTTGACAAAAACTCAGTAGGAAGGGCTTGTGTGAATATATGCTCTTATGTATGTGTGTGTGTGTGTGTGTGTGTGTGTGTGTGTGTGTGTGTAGAGTTGGAGCAAAGGTTCATGAAGTACTTTAGTGTTCTAAGTTTAGCAAGAGGGGATGTCATGTGCATTGTTAATCGTGATACTCATTGACATGATTATCCTCACTAGCACCTATTTGGGCAGATTTAGGTGTATATTCAGACCTGATTTTAAGGTCCCATAGGTGCTTGGAAGTGCCCAAAACAAAGGTCCATGGATGGGACACGTCTTGGGCATAGTTTGGAGGCCAAATGACTTATTGGACATTATTTAGGCAAATCTGACTTGAAAACGATTTTCCATCCTACTCTTATATAAAGGAGATCAAAGGGCATGGAAAGGTAGATATCTTACATATATCTCAAGTCTTTCAGGTGTTGGCAAGCTACCTTGCATCATAGAGGTAGCTCGAGGCTCAGAAGGCAAGCATCTGGAGAGCCTGATCAAGCTGTGGAATCAACAAGCTTTTGTATGCACGTAGATTGGCCAAGAGCCAAGATTATTGTACATATTCATGTTCCAGAACATACTTTCCGAACTCTCAAGCTTAAGGTGAAGAAGCACTTGTATTGGCCTTGTTGGATCCTAGCAATCAATCCTGGCAAACCATTTGTGGTCAAGATAGATGCTAATGATTTCGTGATAGGCACGGCATTGTTCTAGGATGGCCGACGTGTGGCATTTGAAAGGAAGAAGCTTGACGACACCCAGGTTCGATGGCACACTCCAGAGAAAGAGTTGTATGTTGTTATATACTTTGAAAACTTGGCAAGATTATCTTTAATGAACTAAGTTTGTTGTGCTGACTGACCACGAGTCCATTAAGTATATATGTGATAAGACCTGAGTCAAGGGGGATGAAGACACGGTACGGTGGACACAGCATTGTTCTAGGATGGCCAACTTGTGGCATTTGAAAGGAAGAAGCTTGATGACATCCAGGTCAGATGGCACACTCGAGAGAGACAGAGTTGTATGCGGTTATACGCTTTGAAAACTTGGCAAGATTATCTTTAATGAACTAAGTTTGCTGTGTTGACTGACCATGAGTCGATTAAGTATATATGTGATAGACCTGAGATGAGGGGGATGAAGACACGGTGAGTTGAATTGATGCAAGACTTTGATATGGAAATAAAGCATCAGAAAGTAGCCTGAATGGAGTGTTGAGTAGAATTGGGGAGGTGAACTCTTTGAGCTTCATTGAGATTAGGGCTGACCTTCATGACTCTCTCAGCGAGTGTCATGCGCACACCCAGTAGGTGTTCAAGTGACATGGCATTCTTAGCATCCATGAGCATTAAGCACAGCATTAAGCATGGCATTAATCCAGCATTTACAGAAGTAGAGCACAACATGTGCAGTGTAAGGGGCTGGTGCAGAACCTACAGCAGCACATAACCCACCAGAAGCATTTAGGGCATGCAGTATTTGCAGGTCGTGGTCTGGGAACCAGCCGGTAGCATGTGAACCAGCCGATTAGGTATTATCACCAGTCGTGGGAATTATGAGGCAGCCGACAGCATTTTAAAGCATTTAATGAAGTCGTGGAGGTCCCAGATAACTAACCGACAGCAGTAGGTACAACCGACCAGCAGCAGCATATCATATATAAGCAAAAGCGCATCATTCAGTTCAGGTATCTTCTCTTCTTAGCGTTTCTGGCATGAGGAGCAAGGGCAGCATTCGTAAGCAGCAATTCAGTCATAGTCAGCATTCAGTTCAGCCTCCTGCCTCCTACATAGAGGGAAGCCAATATCGCAAGCGTGGACCTCAACATTGGAGAAGGGAACATTCAATCAGCATCAACATTCAGCATCTCTCTTCCCGAGATAGATATTCATCTAGGAGACGCATAGATCTATTCATAGATTTTCATTGTAACCATTCATTGAATATAGCTGCATTGCATTTGCATTGACACCATTGTCTATCTCTTAAATATAATTAAGTGTAGTTTAGTTAAGCCTATGGTTGTTTTACTACGGTCAATTTCCCGCATGTCACGTTGGTATCAGAGCTTCTCAGGGTAAGCAACCTTAGTTCATGTTCATTTCAAAGGTCATTCAGTTAGTCAGCATATTAGTCCTTGTCTTTGCAGAAAAAAGCTAACCTCTGCATTGTTCCCATCTTGAATGTTGCTATTGTGATTGTTACACCACTGTGACGAACCCATTCTCCATGAATCTGTGTTGTGATTTTTTGTGCTACATATCGATCAAAGCATTGTCAAGCATAACAGTAGGTTGAAGCAACCACTAATCTCATCATGATTTTTGCTCCCCCTCGTCACCTGCTCACGTGCTCTTTTTGCAATAGGCTTTCAAGATGCTAGAGAAGGTCATTGCATTCGAAGACTGCATCCGTTGAAAACAATTATGAGCATCCCTTACCCTACCCTGTTGGGCATATGCTATGATGAGTGAATACACCTGTTCACTCGTGCATTTCTCCCTTTCTTGGAGACAGGTTAGAACCCATCACCTATGTCCTTTCTTGGTGAGAGGTTGGAACCCATTACCTATGTCCTTTCTTTGCTTCAGTACCTATGTTAGATTCACAAAAAAATCAACAAAATCAAAACTCACATGCTACATATTACCAGATGGCACCATCCTCACAGTGCCTTAAGACAGGCAACACCAAAAATTTGTCTTCAAAAAACTCGTTCATGAGTAAATCCCTCTCTTTTGATAAGGTTATCATTATGAAATTGTACTGCACAATAAAAATCAAATCACATTGGCAGATTGAGACAGTTCGCTATACTTGCAATTCATGGCAACCAACACGAAGTAATTTTCATCAATACATCTTGAAATTCTCCTCTCCACTCTTTAGATCTTTGAGTTCTGCAAACACAGATTAAGTTTTGGACAGCATTTAACAGAAGCAAAAGCTAAAGTGTGAAGCAAAGAACAGTACAAACACCTTTATGAGAATAGAAAACCAGATACCAATATGTAGTATAAAAGTCTTCAAAAAGATGGTATGAAAGAATATCTCCCCACTTGCAGGGAATAATACTAGCTTTACCAATGTTGATGAACAGTGCGTACAAAAATAACATGAGTTTATCATCAACATCTATATGACTAACCTAGGCTGATGTGTCAAAAAGAAAAATCTAATCATACATGATTCATTGGGAGTACTTCTCGCTTTCTTTTATGCGCATGAAGGGCAGAACCATAAGTCTGGCAACTTATCATGACGTACAAGGTTTACACAGTCAAAGTGGAACCACTGATGACAAGCAGGGTGACCACAACACACCATGTTCTCGTCAGCAAAGCCTTTCTTGCAAACCATGCAAGGTGCTTCTTGTCCCCGGTGATACTCTCCAGATTCATCGAGATACATTACCTTCTGATTTTCTTCGGCCTCGAGAATCAGCTGCTTAAGAATGAACTCTTGCAAGTCAAACAAGTCCAACGTGACTTGAAAATCACGAGAACCATCCACATTTGCTGTGACATAGCTGAAAGGAAACATGAAAACATACTCCTTTCGATTCTCTGGAGTGCACAAACCAGGACTGAATTCCTTGATTCTTGGCTTGTTATTTGACAGTCTTTGCTCAACCCAATACATGGAAATATCAAGACTCTCTTTCCTTGATTCTTTCACCAACACTTTTACACCCATGGAAAGGAGGACTCTAAAAGAGTGCCATTCTGCCACTTCTTCGATAAGCTTGCACAAGTCTTCATTCTTGTACGCCACTTCAAAGGTGACACGTGGCACGCGGGGGAGCTTTGCTGACATTGATGTGTAAGAACTATCCGGCTCTTTGACTCCGCGTGCAAGCTTCTGCGCCCCCCCTCCTAGAGGTTGCACAAGTCTCCTCCATGAGAGACCAGCCAAAGCAACTTGCTCCACCATGGAATAACTAAGCCACCTTACAAGTGATTCATGCAATATGGTTGGATCTCCATAAAGAAACACACACCCCTTATCATCGTCTGCATGCTGGACATAACATACCTTCCAACATGACTATAGGGCACTGCACCATTTCTCAAACGTTAACAGAGATATATCATCAGCAATCATTCATCTTCTCCACGTGCTGCTGCTCGTTGGTAAGCTTTAATGGCCTTCTTCATGCCCAAGACAAGCCGATCTACTTCGGAAGGTGATCTGTTAAATGAGGCTTGAAAAAACACTTGCTGTGTATCTGCACATCTTTTCAACTGCAGCACGTTGACGGCTTGATCTGAGTAGAAAGAATCCATGACTAAGAAATTTCTAAGAAAAAGAGAGATGAATGGGAGAGGAATGGCTATAGGGGAAAAAGGGTGCAGGGGAGGAAAGGAAAGGAATCTTTGTTTTTGAAGAAGATATGGCTACGGCGGAAAAAGGCTACAGAGACGGGCTTTTCTGAAGCTTTTCTTGATGAGGACAAATAATGGATAGATTTTCTTTTCTTTATATTGCAAAAGGCGTGAGTGGGGTGCTATAAAATTTGGGCCCCAAAAAATTCGCTGCCCTTGTGTGTAGAGATTTAAAGCAACTCTCTTTTGAATAGATGCCCTCTCTCCAAATGTAGTGACCGGTCCTAGCATCTTGAAAGCCTGTGGCAGTAGAGCAGTAGACAAGGGGGGGCTGTGTCAAATGGAGTGACCGGTCCTAGCATCTTGAAAGCCTGTGGCAGTAGAGCCAAAATGTAAAAAATTAAAAAAATCAATACATTAGTAGCATTAGGAGAAGAAGGGGTTGAAAAATCAAACTTTTTAGAATCGAACTGCCCTCCCTCGCTCTCTCTCTCTCTCTCGCCTACACTCCCTCTCTCTCACGTCTGAAGCTCTCTCTTTCTCTCTCTCTCTCTCTGCTGTTTCTTCCCCTCTTTCTCCGAAGGTACGTCTCTCTGTCTCTATCTCACAGAGAGAGAGAGAGAGAGAGAGAGAGAGAGAGAGAGAGAGAGAGAGAGAGAGAGAGAGGGGGGCACGCGCTAGAGAGAGAGAGAGAGTTGCTTTAAATCTCTACACACAAGGGCAGCGAATTTTTTGGGGCCCAAATTTTATAGCACCCCACTGACGCCTTTTGCCCTATAAAGAAAACAAAATCCATCCGTTATTTCTCCTCATCAAGAAAAGCTTCAGAAAAGCCTGTCTCTGCAGCCTTTTTCCGCCATAGCCATATCTTCTTCAGAAACAGAGATTCCTTTCCTTCCCTGCACCCTTTTTCCCCTATAGCCATTCCTCTCCCATTCATCCCCCTTTTTCTTAGAAATTTCTTGGTCATGGATTCTTTCTACTCATATCAAGCCGTCAACATGCTGCAGTTGAAAAGACGTGCAAATACACAGCAAGTGTTTTTTCAATGCTCATTTAATAGATCACCTTCCGAAGTAGATCGGCTTGTCTTGGGCATGAAGAAGGCCATTAAAGCTTACCAGCGAGCAGCAGCACGTGGAGAAGATGAAGGCCCCTTCATGAATGCTGATGATATATCTCTGTTAACGTTTGAGAAATGGTGTAGTGCCCTAGAGTCACGTTGGAAGGTATGTTATGTCCAGCATGCAGACGATGATAAGGGGTGTGTGTTTCTTTATGGAGATCCAACCATATTGCATGACTCAGTTGTTGTAAGGTGGCTTAGTTATTCCATGGTGGAGCAAGTTGCTTTGATTGGTCTCTCATGGAGGAGACTTGTGCAACCTCTTGGAGGGGGGACGCAAAAGCTTGCACGTGGAGTCGAAGAGCCGGATAGTTCTTACACATCAATGTCAGCAAAGCCCCCTCGCGTGCCACGTGTCACCTTTGAAGTGGCGTACAAGAATGAAGACTTGTGCAAGCTTATCGAAGAAGTGGCAGAATGGCACTCTTTTGGAGTCCTCCTTTCCATGGGTGTAAAAGTGTTGGTGAAAGAAGCAGGGAAAGGGAGTCTTGATATTTCCATGTATTGGGTTGAGCAAAGCCAAGAATCAAGGAATTCAGTCCTGGTTTGTGCATTGCAGAGAATCGAAAGGAGTATGATTTCATGTTTCCTTTCAGCTATGTCACAGCAGATGTGGATGGTTCTCGTGATTTTCAAGTCACGTTGGACTCGTTTGACTTGTAAGAGTTCATTCTTAAGCAGCTGATTCTCGAGGCCGAAGAAAATCAGAAGGTAATGTATCTCGATGAATCTGGAGAGTATCACCGGGGACAAGAAGCACCTTGCACGGTTTGCAAGAAAGGCTTTGCTGTGTAAACCTTGTACGTCATGATAAGTTGCCGGACTTATGGTTCTGCCCTTCATGCATAAAAGAAAGCGAGAAGTACTCCCAATAGATCATGTATGATTAGATTTTTCTTTTTGACACATCAGCCTAGGTTAGTCATGTAGATGTTGATGATAAACTCATGTTATTTTTGTACGCACTGTTCATCAACATTGGTAAAGCTAGTATTATTCCCTGCAAGTGGGGAGATATTATTTCATACCATCTATTTGAAGACTTTTATACTACGTTTTGGTATCTGGTTTTCTATTCTCATAAAGGTGTCTGTACTGTTCTTTGCTTCACACTTTAGCTTTTGCTTCTGTTAAATGCTCTCCAAAACTTAATCTGTGTTTGCAGAACTCAAAGATATAAAGAGAGGAGAGGAGAATTTGAAGATGTATTGATGAAAATTACTGTGGTTGCCATGAATTGCAAGTATAGCGAAGTGTCTCAATCTGCCAATGTGATTTGATTTTTATTGTGCAGTACAATTTCATAATGATAACCTTATCAGAAGAGAGAGATTTACTCATGAACGAGTTTTTTGAAGACAAATTTTTGGTGTTGCCTGTCCTAAGGCACTGTGAGGATGGTGCCATCTGGTGATATGTAGTATTTGAGTTTTGATTTTGTTGATTTTTTTTGTGAATATAACGTAGGTGCTGAAGCAAAGAAAGGACATAGGTAATGGGTTCCAACCTGTCACCAAGAAAGGACATAGGTGATGGGTTCTAACCTGTCTCCAAGAAAGGAAGAAATGCACGAGTGAACAGGTGTATTCACTCATCATAGCATATGCCCAACAGGGTAGGGTAATGGATGCTCATAATTGTTTTCAACGGATGCAGTCTTCGAATGCAATGACCTTCTCTAGCATCTTGAAAGCCTATTGCAAAAAGAGTACATGAGCAGGTGACAAGGGGGAGCAAAAATCATGATGAGATTAGTGGTTGCTTCAACCTAATGTTATGCTTGACAATGCTTTGATCGATATGTAGCACAAAATATCACAACACAGATTCATGGAGAATGGGTTCGTCACAGTGGTGTAACAATCACAATAGCAGCATTCAAGATGGGAACAATGTAGAGGTTAGCTTTTTTCTGCAAAGACAAGGACGGAGGGCTTGTGCAAAGAACAGTGATTTGTGTAGAGACCCTACAGTATGTGGTGATATTATGAAAATTGGATTGCTGAAACAGAGCTTTAGTGACTATGTATGCAAAAGAATTGCTTGATATGCATATGATTGCAGAAGTGTATTCACTTGGACTCCAGTTTGGGCAATGTGAGCATGCTCTTTTGAGCAAATACAATACTAGGACCTCTAATCTTTTATCACGAGCAGTTGACATGGTGGAAGAAAAACGTGATGAGATTAGTATACAGGACACATATTCTATGATTTATGGCTACAACGATCTGTACTTTGGCACCAAGAACAGGAATATGTACAAAAGAAGGTTGCCCAAAAACAGCTTCACTGACCATGTCCTGCTTACCAAAACTATAACATATGCCTAGCACCTTTAGTGACCATGGATGCAAAAAGATTTTCTTGACACGCATAAGAGGAGAGGTCATGTTCAGTAATCAATGCATATGCCCAACAAGGCAAGGTAGGTGTCAAGATGGTCTTAACTGTTTTGAATGGATGCAGTGCAAGGCCCTCTCTCCAAATGCAGTGACCTACCCTAGCATCTTGGCAGGGCATAGTAGGGGTCAAGATGCTCTTAACTGTTTTGAATGGATGTCCTCTCTCCAAATGTAGTGACCGGTTCTAGCATCTTGAAAGCCTGTGGTGGCAGTAGAGCAGTAGACAAGGGGGAGCTGTGTCAAATGTAGTGACTGGTCCTAACATCTTGAAAGCCTGTGTTGGCAGTAGAGCCAAAATGTAAAAAATTAAAAAAATCAATACATTAGCAGCATTAAGAGAAGAATGGGTTGAAAAATCAAACGTTTTAGAATCTAACTGTCCTCCCTCTCCCTCTCTCTCTCTCTCTCACGTCTGAAGCTCTCTCTCTCTCTCTCTCTCTCTCTCTCTCTCTCTCTCTCTCGTTTCTTGTCCTCTTTCTCTGAAGGTACGTCTCTCCGTCTCTATCTCACACAGATAGAGAGAGAGAGAAAGAAAGAAAGAAAGATATATTAACGTCTACGAGAGGCCAAAGTCGGCCTATGAGACAAAAAATAATACAACTATGTTCTTCCGATCATCGGAAGAAAAGAAACAAAAGAAAAAGTGTGCATGTGTCTTAGCGAATTTTTTGGGGCCCAAAGTTTCTAGCACCTCACTCACGCCTTTTGCCCTATAAAGAAAAAAAAATCCATCCGTTATTTGTCCTCATCAAGAAAAGCTTCAGAAAAGTCCGTCTCTGCAGCCTTTTTCCGCCATAGCTATATCTTCTTCAGAAACAGAGATTCCTTTCCTTTCCTTCCCTGCACCCTTTTTTCCCTATAGCCATTCCTCTCCCATTCATCCCCCTTTTTCTTAGAAATTTCTTGGTCATGGAGTCTTTCTACTCATATCAAGCAGTCAACATGCAAGGTTGAAAAGATGTGCAGATACACAGCAAGTGTTTTTTCAAGCCTCATTTAACAGATCACCTTCCGAAGTAGATCGGCTTGTCTTGGGCATGAAGAAGGCCATTAAAGCTTACCAGCGAGCAGCAGCACGTGGAGAAGATGAAGACTCCTTCATGAATGCTGATGATATATCTGTAAACGTTTGAGAAATGGTGCAGTGTCCTAGAGTCATGTTGGAAGGTATGTTATGTCCAGCATGCAGACGATGATAAGGGGTGTGTTTCTTTATGGAGATCCAACCATATTGCATGAATCAGTTGTTGTAAGGTGGCTTAGTTATTCCATGGTGGAGCAAGTTGCTTTGGCTGGTCTCTCATGGAGGAGACTTGTGCAACCTCTTGGAGGGGAGGCGCAAAAGCTTGCACGTGGAGTCAAAGAGCCGGATAGTTCTTACACATCAATGTCAGCAAAGCCTCCTCGCGTGCCACGTGTCACCTATGAAGTGGCGTACAAGAATGAAGACTTGTGCAAGCTTCTTGAAGAAGTGGCAGAATGCCACTCTTTTGGAGTCCTCCTTTCCATGGGTGTAAAAGTGTTGGTGAAAGAATCAGGGAAAGGGAGTCTTGATATTTCCATGTATTGGGTTGAGCAAAGACTGTCAGATAACAAGCCAAGAATCAAGGAATTCAGTCCTGGTTCGTGCACTGCAGAGAATTGAAAGGAGTATGTTTTTATGTTTCCTTTCAGTTATGTCACAGCAGATGTGGATGGTTCTCGTGGTTTTCAAGTCACGTTGGACTTGTTTGACTTGCAAGAGTTCATTCTTAAGCAGCTGATTCTCGAGGCCGAAGAAAATCATAAGGTAATGTATCTCGATGAATCTGGAGAGTATCACCGGGAACAAGAAGCACCTTGCATGGTTTGCAAGAAAGGCTTTGCTGACGAGAACATGGTGTGTTGTGGTCACCCTGCTTGTCATCAGTGGTTCCACTTTGACTGTGTAAACCTTGTACGTCATGATAAGTTGCCGGACTTATGGTTCTGCCCTTCATGCATAAAAGAAAGCGAGAAGTACTCCCAATGGATCATGTATGATTAGATTTTTCTTTTTGACACATCAGCCTAGGTTAGTCATGTAGATGTTGATGATATACTCATGTTATTTTTGTACGCACTGTTCATCAACATTGATAAAGCTAGTATTATTCCTTGCAAGTGGGGAGATATTGTTTCATACCATCTATTTGAAGACTTTTATACTACATATTGGTATCTGGTTTTCTATTCTCATAAAGGTGTTTGTACTGTTCTTTGCTTCACACTTTAGCTTTTGCTTCTGTTAAATGCTCTCCAAAACTTAATCTGTGTTTGCAGGAGAGGAGAATTTGAAGATATATTGATGAAAATTACTTCGTGGTTGCCATGAATTGCAAGTATAGCGAAGTGTCTCAATCTGCCAATGTGATTTGATTTTTATTGTACAGTACAATTTCATAATGATAACCTTATCAGAAGAGAGGGATTTACTCATGAACGAGTTTTTTGAAGACAAATTTTTGGTGTTGACTGTCCTAAGGCACTGTGAGGATGGGGCCATCTGGTGATATGTGGCAGTTGAGTTTTGATTTTGTTGATTTTTTGTGTGAATCTAACGTATGTGCTGAAGCAAAGAAAGGACATAGGTAATGGGTTCCAACCTGTCACCAAGAAAGGACATAGGTGATGGGTTCTAACCTGTCTCCAAGAAAGGGAGAAATGCACGAGTGAACAGGTGTATTCACTCATCATAGCATATGCCCAACAGGGTAGGGTAAGGGATGCTCATAATTGTTTTCAACGGATGCAGTCTTCGAATGCAATGACCTTCTCTATCATCTTGAAAGGCTATTGCAAAAAGAGCACGTGAGCAGGTGACGAGGGGGAGCAAAAATCATGATGAGATTAGTGGTTGCTTCAACCTAATGTTATGCTTGACAATGCTTTGATCGATATGTAGCACAAAAAATCACAACACAGATTCATGGAGAATGGGTTCGTCACAGTGGTGTAACAATCACAATAGCAACATTCAAGATGGGAACAATGTAGAGGTTAGCTTTTTTCTGCAAAGACAAGGACGGAGGGCTTGTGTAAAGAACAGGGATTTGTGTAGAGACCCTACAGTACGTGGTGATATTATGAAAATTGGATTGCTGAAACAGAGCTTTAGTGACTATGTATGCAAAAGAATTGCTTGATATGCATATGATTGCAGAAGTGTATTCACTTGGACTCCAGTTTGGGCAATGTGAGCATGCTCTTTTGAGCAAATACAATACAAGGAGCTCTAATCTTTTATCACGAGCAGTTGACATGGTGGAAGAAAAACGTGATAAGATTAGTATACACAGGACACATATTCTATGATTTATCGCTACAACGATCTGTACTTTGGCACCAAGAACAAGAATATTTACAAAAGAAGGTTGCCCAAAAACAGCTTCACTGACCATGTCTGCAAAAGAATTGCTTGATATAGAGAAGAGCAGAGTTATGTTTGCTTACCAAAACCATAACATATGCCCAACACCTTTAGTGACCATGGATGCAAAAAGATTTTCTTGACACGCATAAGAGGAGAGGTCATGTTCAGTAATCAATGCATATGCCCAACAAGGTAAGGTAGGGGTCAAGATGGTCTCAACTGTTTTGAATGGATGCAGTGCAAGGCCCTCTCTTCAAATGCAATGATCTACCCTAGCATCTTGGCAGGGCATAGTAGGGCTCAAGATGCTCTTAACTGTTTTGAATGGATGCCCTCTCTCCAAATGTAGTGACCGGTCCTAGCATCTTGAAAGCCTGTGGCAGTAGAGCAGTAGACAAGGGGGGCTGTGTCAAATGTAGTGACCGGTCCTAACATCTTGAAAGCCTGTGGTGGCAGTAGAGCCAAAATGTAAAAAATTAAAAAAATCAATACATTAGTAGCATTAGGAGAAGAAGGGGTTGAAAAATCAAACGTTTTAGAATCTAACTGCCCTCCCTATCTCTCTCTCTCTCTCTCTCTCTCACGTCTGAAGCTCTCTCTCTCTCTCTCTCTCTCTCTCTCTCCTGTTTCTTGCCCTCTTTCTCCGAAGGTACGTCTCTCCGTCTCTATCTCACACACATAGAGAGAGAGAGAGAGAGAGAGAGAGAGAGAGAGAGAGAGAGGCACGTGCTAGACATAGAGAGAGAGTTGCTTTAAATCTCTACGTCTCTCCGTCTCTCTCTCACACATAGAGAGAGAGAGAGAGAGAGAGAGAGAGAGAGAGAGAGAGAGGCACGTGCTAGACATAGAGAGAGAGTTGCTTTAAATCTCTACACACATGGGCAGCGAATTTTTTGGGGCCCAAATTTTATAGCACCCCACTTACGTCTTTTATCCTATAAGGAAAAAAAATCCATCCGTTATTTGTCTCATCAAGAAAAGCTTCAGAAAAGCCCGTCTCTGCAGCCTTTTTCTGCCATAGCCATATCTTCTTCAGAAACAGAGATGCCTTTCCTTTCCTCCCCTGCACCTTTTTTCCCCTATAGCCATTCCTCTCCCATTCATCCCCCTTTTTCTTAGAAATTTCTTGGTCATGGATTCTTTCTACTCATATCAAGCCGTCAACATGCAAGATTGAAAAGATGTGCAGATACACAGCAAGTGTTTTTTCAAGCCTCATTTAACATATCACCTTCCGAAGTAGATTTGCTTGTCTTGGGCATGAAGAAGGCCATTAAAGCTTACCAGCGAGCAGCAGCACGTGGAGAAGATGAAGGCCCCTTCATGATTGCTGATGATATATCTCTGTTAACGTTTGAGAAATGGTGCAGTGCCCTAGAGTCATGTTGGAAGGTATGTTATGTCCAGCATGCAGACGATGATAAGGGGTGTGTATTTCTTTATGGAGATCCAACCATATTGCATGAATTAGTTGTAAGGTGGCTTAGTTATTCCATGGTGGAGGAAGTTGCTTTGGCTGGTCTCTCATGGAGGAGACTTGTGCAACCTGTTGGAGGGGGGACGCAAAAGCTTGCACGCGGAGCATAGTCACAAGGGAACGTCGTTCCAAGCTCTTGGAACGGGGGAACGCGTTCCATAGAGATAGCCGTTCCCGTTCCCGTTCCAAAATGGCACCGCAGACCATGTAAGAAATATAAGTGAACTATGTATCATGTAGAACACATCTATGCATTATCATGGCCACTACTGAGATGGTTTGAGGTTCTTTCTTTACTATGCCTCTTTCCAAAGCATTTACAGATATATAAAGTAAATTTATAAACACATTTATGCAATGATGTGGCGTTCCCGATTCTGTTCCCTTTTATTCAAGCTTTTTGTTCCCGTTCCAAACAGTCATCCGTTCTCCAAAACGTTCCCGTTCCCTTGTGACTATGACGCGGAGTCAAAGAGCCGGATAGTTCTTACACATCAATGTCAGCAAAGTCCCCTCGCGTGCCACGTGTCACCTTTGAAGTGGCGTACAAGAATGAAGACTTGTGCAAGCTTATCGAAGAAGTGGCAGAATGACACTCTTTTGGAGTCCTTTCCGTTGTTGTAAAAGTGTTGGTGAAAGAATCAGGGAAAGGGAGTCTTGATATTTCCATGTATTGGGTTGAGCAAAGACTGTCACATAACAAGCCAAGAATCAAGGAATTCAGTCCTGGTTTGTGCACTGCAGAGAATCGAAAGGAGTATGTTTTCATGTTTCCTTTCAGCTATGTCACAGCAGATGTAGATGGTTCTCGTGATTTTTAAGTCACGTTGGACTTGTTTAACTTGCAAGAGTTCATTCTTAAGTAGCTGATTCTCGAGGCCGAAGAAAATGAGAAGGTAATGTATCTCGATGAATTTGGAGAGTATCACCGGGAACGAGAAGCACCTTGCATGGTTTGCAAGAAAGGCTTTGCTGACCAGAACATGGTGTGTTGTGGTCACCCTGCTTGTCATCAGTGGTTCCACTTTGACTGTGTAAACCTTGTACGTCATGATAAGTTGCTGGACTTATGGTTCTGCCCTTCATGCATAAAAGAAAGTGAGAAGTACTCCCAATGGATCATGTATGATTAGATTTTTCTTTTTCACACATCAGCCTAGGTTAGTCATGTAGATGTTGATGATAAACTCATGTTATTTTTGTACGCACTGTTCATCAACATTGGTAAAGCTAGTATTATTCCCTGCAAGTGGAGAGATATTCTTTCATACCATCTATTTGAAGACTTTTATACTACATATTGGTATCTGGTTTTCTATACTCATAAAGTTGTCTGTACTATTCTTTGCTTCACACTTTAGCTTTTGCTTTTGTTAAATGCTCTCCAAAACTTAATTTGTGTTTGCAGAACTCAAAGATCTAAAGAGAGGAGAGGAGAATTTGAAGATGTATTGATGAAAATTACTTCGTGGTTGCTATGAATTGCAAGTATAGCGAAATGTCTCAATCTGCCAATGTGATTTGATTTTTATTGTGCAGTACAATTTCATAATGATAACCTTATCAGAAAATAGGGATTTACTTTTGAACGAGTTTTTTGAAGATAAATTTTTAGTGTTGCGTGTCCTAAGGCACTGTGAGGATGGTGCCATCTGGTGATATGTAGCATTTGAGTTTTGATTTTGTTGATTTTTTTTGTGAATCTAATGTAGGTGTTGAAGGAAAGAAAGGACATAGGTAATGGGTTCCAACCTCTCACCAAGAAAGGACATAGGTGATGGGTTCTAACCTGTCTCCAAGAAAGGGAGAAATGCACGAGTGAACAGGTGTATTCACTCATCATAGCATATGCCCAACAGGGTAGGATAATGGATGCTCATAATTATTTTCAACGGATGCAGTCTTCGAATGCAATGACCTTCTCTAGCATCTTGAAAGTGTATTGCAAAAAGAGCACGTGAGCAGGTGACGAGGGGGAGCAAAAATCATGATGAGATTAGTGGTTGCTTCAACCTAATGTTATGCTTGACAATGCTTTGATCGATATGTAGCACAAAAAATCACAACACAGATTCATGGAGAATGGGTTCGTCACAGTGGTGTAACAATCACAATAGCAACATTCAAGATGGGAACAATGCAGAGGTTAGTTTTTTTCTGCAAAGACAAGGACGGAGGGCTTGTGCAAAGAACATGGATTTGTGTAGAGACCCTACAGTACGTGGTGATATTATGAAAATTGGATTGCTGAAACAGAGCTTTAGTGACTATGTATGCAAAAGAATTGCTTGACATGCATATGATTGCAGAAGTGTATTCACTTGGACTCCAGTTTGGGCAATGTGAGCATGCTCTTTTGAGCAAATACAATACAAGGACCTCTAATCTTTTATCACGAGCAGTTGACATGGTGGAAGAAAAATGTGATAAGATTAGTATACACAGGACACATATTCTATGATTTATCGCTACAACGATCTGTACTTTGGCACCAAGAACAAGAATATTTACAAAAGAAGGTTGCCCAAAAACAGCTTCACTGACCATGTCTGCAAAAGAATTGCTTGATATAGAGAAGAGCAGAGTTATGTTTGCTTACCAAAACCATAATATATGCCCAGCACCTTTAGTGACCATGGATGCAAAAAGATTTTCTTGACACGCATAAGAGGAGAGGTCATGTTCAGTAATTAATGCATATGCCCAACAAGGCAAGGTAGGGGTCAAGATGGTCTCAACTGTTTTGAATGGATGCAGTGCAAGGCCCTCTCTCCAAATGCAGTGACCTACCTTAGCATCTTGGCAGGACATAGTAGGGGTCAAGATGCTCTTAACTGTTTTGAATGGATGTCCTCTCTCCAAATGTAGTGACTGGTCCTAGCATCTTGAAAGCCTGTGGCAGTAGAGTAGTAGATAAGGGGGGGCTGTGTCAAATGTAGTGACCGGTCCTAGCATCTTGAAAGCGTGTGGCAGTAGAGCCAAAATGTAAAAAATTAAAAAAATCAATACATTAGTAGCATTAGGAGAAGAAGAGGTTGAAAAATCAAACTTTTTAGAATCTAACTGCCCTCCCTCTCTCTCTCTCTCTCTCTCTCTCTCTCTCTCTCTCTCTGTGCTGTTTCTTGCCCTTTTTCTCCGAAGGTACGTCTCTCCGTCTCTATCTCACACATAGAGAGAGAGAGAGAGAGAGAGAGAGAGAGAGAGAGAGAGAGAGGCACGCGTTAGCATCTTGCTAGGGTAGGTCACTGCATTTGGAGACATTCAAAGCAGTTGAGACCATCTTGACTCCTACCTTACCTTGTTGGGCATATGCATTGATTACTGAACATGACCTCTTCTCTTATGCGTGTCAAGAAAATCTTTTTGCATCCATGGTCACTAAAGGTGCTGGGCATATGTTATGGTTTTGGTAAGCAAACATAACTCTGCTCTTCTCTATATCAAGCAATTCTTTTGCAGACATGGTCAATGAAGCTGTTTTTGTACATATTCCTGTTCTTGGTGCCAAAGTACAGATCGTTGTAGCGATAAATCATAGAATATGTGTCCTGTATACTAATCTCATCACGTTTTTCTTCCACCATGTCAACTGCTCGTGATAAAAGATTAGAGGTCCTTGTATTGTATTTGCTCAAAAGAGCATGCTCACATTGCCCAAACTGGAGTCCAAGTGAATACACTTCTGCAATCATATGCATGTCAAGCAAGTCTTTTGCATACATAGTCACTAAAGCTCTGTTTCAGCAATCCAATTTTCATAATATCACCACGTACTGTAGGGTCTCTACACAAATCCCTGTTCTTTGCACAAGCTCTCCGTCCTTGTCTTTGCAGAAAAAAGCTAACCTCTACATTGTTCCCATCTTGAATGTTGCTATTGTGATTGTTACACCACTGTGACGAACCCATTCTCCATGAATCTGTGTTGTGATTTTTTGTGCTACATATCGATCAAAGCATTGCTAAGCATAACATTAGGTTGAAGCAACCACTAATCTCATCATGATTTTTGCTCCTCCTTGTCACCTGCTCATGTGCTCTTTTTGCAATAGACTTTCAAGATGCTAGAGAAGGTCATTGCATTCGAAGACTGCATCCGTTGAAAACAATTATGAGCATCCATTACCCTACCTTGTTGGGCATATGCTATGATGAGTGAATACACCTTTTCACTCGTGCATTTCTCCCTTTCTTGGAGACAGGTTAGAACCCATCACCTATGTCCTTTCTTGGTGAGAGGTTGGAACCCATTACCTATGTCCTTTCTTTGCTTTAGCACCTACGTTAGATTCACAAAAAAAAATCAACAAAATCAAAACTCAAATGCTACATATCACCGGATGGCACCATCCTCACAGTGCCTTAGGACAGGCAACACCAAAAATTTGTCTTCAAAAAACTCATTCATGAGTAAATCCCTCTCTTCTGATAAGGTTATCATTATGAAATTGTACTGTACAATAAAAATCAAATCACATTGGCAGATTGAGACAGTTCGCTATACTTGCAATTCATGGCAACCACGAAGTAATTTTCATCAATACATCTTCAAATTCTCCTCTCCTCTCTTTAGATCTTTGAGTTCTGCAAACACAGATTAAGTTTTGGAAAGCATTTAACAGAAGCCAAAGCTAAAGTGTGAAGCAAAGAACAGTACAGACAACTTTAGTAGAATAGAAAACCAGATACCAATATGTAGTATAAAAGTCTTCAAATAGATGGTATGAAACAATATCTCCCCCCTTGCAGGGAATAATACTAGCTTTACCAATGTTGATGAATAGTGCGTACAAAAATAACATGAGTTTATCATCATCTACATGACTAACCTAGGCTGATTTGTCAAAAAGAAAAATCTAATGATACATGATCCATTGGGAGTACTTCTCGCTTTCTTTTATGCATGAAGGGCAGAACCATAAGTCCGACAACTTATCATCACGTACAAGGTTTACACAGTCAAAGTGGAACCACTGATGACAAGCAGGGTGACCACAACACACCATGTTCTGGTCAACAAAGTCTTTCTTGCAAACCATGCAAGGTGCTTCTTGTCCCCGGTGATACTCTCCAGATTCATCGAGATACATTATCTTATGATTTTCTTCGGCCTCGAGAATCAGCTGCTTAAGAATGAACTCTTGCAAGTCAAACAAGTCCAACGTGACTTGAAAACCACGAGAACCATCCACATCTGCTGTGACATAGCTGAAAGGAAACATGAAAACATACTCCTTTCGATTCTCTGCAGTGCACAAACCAGGACTGAATTTCTTGATTCTTGGCTTGTTATCTGACAGTCTTTGCTCAACCCAATACATGGAAATATCAAGACTCCCTTTCCCTGATTCTTTCACCAACACTTTTACACCCATGGAAAAGAGGACTCCAAAAGAGTGCCATTCTGCCACTTCTTCGATAAGCTTGCACAAGTCTTCATTCTTGTACGCCACTTCAAAGGTGACACGTGGCACACGAGAGGGCTTTGCTGACATTGATGTGTAAGAACTATCCGGCTCTTTGACTCCGCGTGCAAGCTTCTGTGTCCCCCCTCCAAGAGGTTGCACAAGTCTCCTCCATGAGAGACCAGCCAAAGCAACTTGCTCCACCATGGAATAACTAAGCCACCTTACAACTGATTCATGCAATATGGTTGGATCTCCATAAAGAAACACACACCCCTTATCATCGTCTGCATGCTGGACATAACATACCTTCCAACATGACTCTAGGGCACTGCACCATTTCTCAAACGTTAACAGAGATATATCATCAGCAATCATGAAGGGGCCTTCATCTTCTTCACGTGTTGCTGCTCGCTGGTAAGCTTTAATGGCCTTCTTCATGCCCAAGACAAGCCGATCTACTTCGGAAGGTGATCTGTTAAATGAGGCTTGAAAAAACACGTGCTGTGTATCAGCACATCTTTTCAACTGCAGCATGTTGACGGCTTGATCTGAGTAGAAAGAATCCATGACCAAGAAATTTCTAAGAAAAAGGGAGATGAATGGGAGAGGAATGGATATAGGGGAAAAAGGGTGCAAGGGAGGAAAGGAAAAGAATCTCTGTTTCTGAAGAAGATATGGCTATGGCGGAAAAAGGTTGTAGAGACGTGCACATTAATTGTTGGAACGTTGCTGGGGCATTGGTGAGACCAAAAGGCATGACTTTGTAAGCAAACGTCCCCCATATTGTATGGAAGGTTGTCTTATGCTAGTCTTCTGGTGCTCTAGACACCTGATTGTAGCTTGAAAATCTATCCAAGAAGCTGTAAGCTTATTCAGCACCTACTCTCTCCAAAACATGTTCCGGATAGGGCAACGGATAATGGTCCCTCCTAGTAGCTACGTTGACCTTTTTACGATCGACATATACCCTAAGTTTTCCATTCTTCTTTGGCACCATTACGATTGGTGACAACCAACTGTAGGTTCTATCTCATAGATGAAATCCGCAGCAATGAACGAGTTTATTGATTTCCTCTTTTACAATTGTTGCATATTTTGGATTCATCTGGTATGGTTTTTGCTTGGATGGCCTTAATCCTTCCATGATTGGGATCGTATGTTGCACCACCTCAGGTGGTACACCCTTCGCTTCCGCTCAGTTAAATCCAGTTCTCAAGATCTTGCAAGCCATCCATAGGGTTTTCTCCTTAGGCATGCATCAATAACCCATTCGTTTGCATTCTTGCACACCATATAGGCTTGCATCAGCATAGTAGTCATTCTAGTAGTCAGTCTAGCATCTCGCATTTGCAAGGCATACAGGTTTTACGCATGAGTTTTCTTGGGAAGAATGACATCCATCATCAAAGGAGTAAATGGAGTTTTGGGCTTCAACTGGTAGCAGGGGATTCTCTTCCACATAAGAAGATGGAACTTTGCTCCAACATCGCCTCAGGAGGTTCAGAGGTTTAGGAACGATGGAGATGGCGTGTGAAAGGATTCCATAGACAGGTCAGTGGTGACTAGGTATTTCCAAGCAGATTTATCGGCATTTGCCATGTAGTTGCCACAGTGGAGAAGTCTTTGCCTCAAAGGATTCTACTCCTATAGTTGATCTCAGTCTCGACAGAAGAAGTCAAAGTGGGGCAGTGGTTTCAATGGAGGACACCAGAAATGGGCAAAAACTGGGGATGAATGTGCTAACACTCCCTCTCAGCACCAGATGCTGAACATACTCCGAGAAGCCGAAGAAGTCGTTCTTTGTCAAAGACAAAAGAAAGTAGCAACAACAGGTTAGGAAAGCTCCACAAGCAATCTCTACAACAACTCAGCTACAAAAGTAACAGAGAAAGCTGCCAAATACACTGTTCTTCTAGAAGAAATCAACCATGAAGGTTGCGTCGTGTTGCTCCAAATATCGGTGCCAAACCCAAATGTAAACACAGTGTCACAGGAATCCCTAGAAGCCTGTAGCTCCAAGAAGATAATATCCTCAAAGGAAACAGAGTCCATCTACCCCAACTTTGTACCAAGAGTAGCCAAATGCTGGACAATAGCATCCTCCTCGAAGGTCGGCATCGCCAGATATAAGACCTCATTGCCCTCTTTGAAAACTGATATCGGGACTCCACAAGCCCAACCAAATCCAAATCCCAATCCTTCAATCCTTGGAAGTACCACTATGCCCGAGGCACGGTCACGGACACAAATAACCACAATCCAGAATCCTCACACAGAGTAAGGGAAATAGGAACATTCATAGTAGTGGTAACTGAAGCCTCCTCAATAGCATCACACAGCGTAGAAGCAAGCTCCTCCATAGAAGGCAAAGGGACCAGTAACACATCTTGGTCACTGGTTGACGAAGAAAGAATTGGAGGCAAAGCAATAGGAGACAAATCCCCCTTAGAAGCTGAGCAAAGATATGTTAGAAGTCATCTCCTGTCTAGATTTATACACCAGGGCCTTTGTTGTGGGTGTGCCCGCCCTTATGACGTGTTTTATCATTTTTCCCCACTCTCCGCATTTTTCCCTTATTTTTTCCATTTTTTTCTTGTGGCTTGGGAGGCAGCCCTGAGGTGGCGGGAGGGCCCAGTTGCTGGCCGACTGAAGGCACTGGTTCATGACTCCCTTACTGAGTTGGCCGACTGTTGTCACACTGGCCGACTGGCTGTTTTTAGCTGGTCGTGGAGATTCAGCAACAGTCGGCTGCCTACAGCGTGTGTAGAGTGCGTGTGTGAGAGCATCCTTGATATAGAGTTCACTATTGGGCACTGATGACGTTAGTGGGGATGTTGTAGTATCTAGCCCATACTATGCATAATGGAGTTGATAGTTATATAGTCTTGTGGATTGACTACGATGAGTATATAACATGCACATTCCTAAAAGGTGAATTTGGGCATATTCTTGGATTCATCCAGGTATATAATTCAGCCGTATTAGCGGACATGTAGATTTCACATTGTGAAGTTTTCGTCCGAGTTGCGGCCAGTTGATATTGTACTTATTCTTTCTATCTGTAGCGGTGCATTTACCCTATCAACTACTTATTTGTTGTACTAATTCTTTCTATTTGCTACTTCCCTTAGTGCTAGGCTTCATTATGGCTGAGTCTGCCCAACATCTCGAGGTTTGATAGAAACTCAGTACGAAGGGCTTGTGTGAATATATGCTCTTATGTGTGTGTGTGTGTGTGTGTGTGTGGAGTGTGTGTGTGAGAACATATCTTGATACAGAGTTCTACACCCACTATTGGGCACTGATGACGTTAGTGGGGATGTCGTAGTATCTAGTCCATACTATGCATAATGGAGTTGATAATTATATAGTCTTGTGGGTTGACTACCATGAGTATATAACATACACGTTCCTAAAAGGTGAATTTGGGCATGTTCGTGGATTCATCAAGGTATATATACTATGCATGTTCATAATAGTCTTGTAGTTATTGGGATTTGTGGGGTCCCCCCGCTTTATGAATGGGAACGATGGTGTTGGTGATCTAGGAAAGGGGGAAGCCCTCACATATTGCTCTATTTAGTATTAAATAAGCTTGCAAGAATGGGGGCTAAACATGGTGTCCATGTGCAAAGCAAAGTGCTTTGCTCGTAAGTCCCCATGATCTTTTGCCCTTTCATTATGCAGATTCTTTAGGGCTGTAGTGACATTTTTAGTGTTTAAAAGATGGCATGATGTGGGCTTAGGGATGTGTGCCATCTGTGCTATAGGCTGATCTGGCACTTCATATAGCTGCCTCTCATTCGCCTCCCATAAGACGGGGTCTGTGATGGGGTTGGGGGGTTTTTTTGTCATCCAAAATGTGCCAAGCCTTCGAATTGTCTTCACTCAGGAAAAGCTGATACAATTCCTGTTCCCATCTGGCAAGGAAGGCCCTCTTCTTGCATCGGGTGAGTCGGCGAAAGCTACGCTGCATCTTGCGTATTGTGATTTGTCCAGATTCCCTCACACAAGAGGCACAGTTCGGTGGTCCGGCACTCATCATCATACCACCCATTCTGGGGTTGGGAACGTACTGGTAGGCTAGCTGGAGAGTGGTGTGGGGGAATCGGGGTCATGGATGATAGAGGAGAGTTAGGCTGTGATGTGTGTGTGTGTGTGAGAGAGAGAGAGAGAGAGAGAGAGAGAGAGAGAGAGTGTGTGTCCTTCTAGTGTGGAATGATATAGAGTGGGTCATTCCACACTACAAGGATTCTCTCTCTCTCTCTCTCTCTCACACACACACACACACACACACACACACACATCAGGTGTCCTTTAATTGTTGATTCAGTTTCTAGTCTAATCATATAATCCTGAATGTGTTAATAGGTTTAAGGTGGCTGTCTTCAGTAGAGTTGCAAATGCGTTCAGTTTTTCTTTACTTCCAAATTCCAGGACTAAAGCAGTAAGGAAGTGTGATTTGGAGCTTGGTTAATTGAGCAGATTTTTGTAGTCATTGAGTAGGGTGACTACAAGTTTCGGCCCTTTATTTCATGTTTTCCTGTGCTTATGCATATGTTTTGTATTTTGTGACAGATAGCACGTATGCTGACAGTTCACAGGGAGAGAGAGTTGGAAAATGGTATAAAAAAGAGAGCCTCGCGCAAGCTGGACCGGGCTTGGAAACGCAGCGTAGTTGTCAAGCCCCCACCATCACTTGTAGCTTTGATGGAGAAGAAGAAAGCAGAAAGCTAACATCCAGCTTAAGTGAGGTCAAGTGATGCATGAAACTGTCATATGCTATAGCTGTGTATCATCATTGCACTTAGATAGTGACACACTTGGGCTTTTTTGCTGGTCCTATAAAAGCTCTTCAAGTGGCTTATTTCTTTTGTTACTGCATGTCCAGGCTTTGCAGTGCTGAAAATTGCCTATGTCTAATTTTGGATGCACAACCAAGAATTTAGTGTGCTCTAGAATTCATTGTGGTCTCTAAGAGGGTGATGAGTGAAACTAACCACCTAAATATTCTGCCTCCTAAAGGAAAAAAATGCTACCTAGGTAGGTTTCTTTGATTGAATGTGAAGAAGTGATGCCCTCATCATGAGCAGGTGTGTTATTAACGGATCTTTATGTGAAGTTGAAACTTGACTAGGCACACTTTACGCAGCCAAACACCCTCCTTGAAATCCTGGAATAGGGGGACCACCTTTCAAAAAGGTAACTTTATGTCGATGGCTCCTTCCCAGGTTGCCCATCCCATGTCCAGCCGTGGGCCCGTAAGCTCAGCTTTTTGTGTAAAAAGGTAGTGCCCACGTTTAGATTTGGCTCTTTTGTTTGGCTATTCAGAACAAGAAGTTGAGCAGGCTTTGCTGTAAGGAGCCTGAATGCAACGAAGTGACTCCTAAATGCAAATGACATTACATTATAATGGCCTTCAATGGGGTTCTCTCTCTCTCTCTCTCTCTCTCTCTCTCTCTCTCTCTCTCTCCCCCCCCCCCCCCCCCCCAGATTCAGCTTTTTTAGTTCAGTACTTTTTCATTTTGTTGGGATGATAGAGGATACCCCATACAGGTACACCAGGCCGAGTTCGGTCTTTTGGAAGACGTTAATAAAATCTTTCTTTCTTTCTCTCTCTCTCTCTCTCTCTACCATGATGAGACATACCATGGATAGCATTATCACTTGGTCTTTGGAAGAAGTTTAATATAACACACTCTCTCTCTCTCTCTCTCTCTCTCTCTCTCTCTCTCCCCCCCCCCCCCCCCCCCCCCCCCCCCCAAAATATGATTCATGAGATAGCAACAAAGAAAAATGATTGGGATATATATATATATCCCAATCATTTTTCTTTGTGCTATCTCATGAATCATATTGGTAAATTGGCTTGGTTATGAAATGCATTGGGAAATATGAGAGGTTGTGGGCTCAATGTATGATCTTAAGTATCCTTAGTTTGGATCTTGCTGGGCTGTTGGCTTAACTAAGGTGTTTAAAGATCTCTCTCTCTCTCTCTCTCTCTCTCTATTGGACCACACTAGAATTGTAATGGATCTCTACGCCTTGATGTAGGTGCTTTTGAGGATAGTTTCACTGGGAGGGACATGATTTTCTACTTTGAGACGCATCAGGCTCTTGGACAGTCCATGCCACATGTTAGTGGTGGATATAGTGGTGGATATCGATGGGACCACACTCAAAGTTGCTACTTGGAATTGTAATAGATCTCTACGCCTTGATGTAGGGGCTTTTGAGGATAGTTTGATTGGGAGGGACGTCATCTTCTACTCTGAGAGACTCATCAAGCTCCTAGACGGTCCATGCCACATGTTAGTGGATACCGATGGGAGACAGCTTGTAGACAAGAGACTCGTTCAGAGCATAGAGGACGGGGCTCAGGAGAAGCGGCAGTATTGCTTAGAGAGGGGCTGCAGCCATTGATACATATAGTCTGCAGAGATGAGCACCCTAGGTACATGTAGGTTAGACTGAGGGCAGAGACGGGCAGATATTTCTACATTGCTATATGCTATTTTGCTCCTAGTACATTAGTGTATGCATCACCTAGAGGGCAGTCTTCCTTTTCTATTTTGGATGATGACATTTGGGAGTTCTCTAGGGATGGTGACATCACTCTCTTGGGGGATTTCAATGCCAGGATTGCTCATAACCAGACATTATTTTATGATACCTCAGAGGAGATGTTGAGGGAGCTTGATGTTAGGGATATGGGCCTATCTAGACTCTCACAGGATGAGGAACGCACTGAGTATGGGCGGTATTTGATAGACATGGGATTTGCACATGGATTGGCCATCCTGAATGGCCTACAGAGATTCCCGACAGCGAGCGGTTTTACTTGCTTTCCACATAGGCATGGTGTAAGTACAGTGGACTATGTTATGGCTCAGTCCAGTCTCATTTCAATTCAGCACAGCTCCATTGGGACAGGTCTCCACACACTCGTTATACCTTTACGAGAGAGACTGATATCGTGTACACGGATGAGATATACAGACGCTTATGTGTCGAGGCATCGGGATGGCCATTAGATGAGGTCACTTAGATATTGATAGAGACGCTTCATGCTGCAACATCAGAGGCATATCCCCATAGTCAGCCTACACGGTGACGATCTGGGAACATGCCCCAAAATAGCTGGTATGATGAGGAGTGTAGAGAGATGAGGATCAGATTACAGAGAGGTGCTCATGGGTGTTACCACTCACAGACAGTCACAGATTACCTTCCGGCGCTTAGTGCGACGGAAGAAGAGGGCTTATCTTGCTCGGTTAGAGAGGGATTTGTATTAGTTATTTATGAGTCAGGACTCAGGCGAGGCATGGAGACTATTCCATGAGCATTAACCATCACTAGCCATTACCTCCACAGAGATTTGGGGTGAGTATGCAGCATCCCTGTACATAGCACGAGGACAGCCACCCTTGCCAAACCCATCGGAGCCATGTCCAGAGACATGCGCTTTCTTTACTGCTGAGATGGTAAGGAAAGCTATCGGCAGGATGAGGACTGGGAGAGCATATGATCATGATAGTTTGGTAGCAGATCACTTTATTCATGCCAGAGATATGCTTGCAGAGCTTATTGATATGATGTTTAACCGAGCCATGTGTGAGGGTTTTCCTGAGACTTGGAATATGTCCACGATTGTGCCTATCTTCAAGTCAGGGGATCCCATGCTTCCTGGGAATTATCATATCATCATGATTGGTCACACATTGGCTAGATTATATGCATCTATTCTTGAGCAGGAGTTGAGTAGATGGGCAGAGAAAGAGGGCATACGTGCATCAGGGCAAGCAGGGTTCAGGAGAGGTTTCTCCACTCTTGACCATATCTTGACACTCCGAGCTATTATTGAGGAGGGCAGATCATATGACAGGAGGATTTATTGTTGCTTTGTGGATTTTCGCAAAGCTTTTGACACAGTACTGAGAGCCAGACTGATGCGCAGACTACAGGAGATGGGAGTGCCCACCATAGAGCTGATTTGGGGAATCATGGCTTTATACAGGACAGTTGTGGGGTAGGTACGTACTACTCAGGGTATATCTGAGATGGTTCACTCCACTATTGGGGTGAAACAGGGTTGTCCCCTTTCTCCCACCTTATTTGGGACGTATGTGGATGAGGTTTCGGTCTATGTAGAGCGCGAGGGTGACAGAGGAGTACAACTAGCAGGGACATGGATTTCGATGTTATTGTATGCTGATGATATTGCGTTGATCTCAGATTCTCCAGAGGGGATGCAACGTCATTTGGATGCATTGCACATGTTTGCACAGGACAATGGATTGTCTGTTAACCTTGGTAAAACCAAGGTGATGGTGTTTAACACCACAGCACAGTGGGTTAGGAGGTCAGCACCCACCTTTACATATGGTCAGGAGAGACAGTGGAGTATACAGATGCATATACTTACCTTGGTGTGGTTTTTAGTGGCCCAATATTTTCCTTGAGGAGAGCAGCGAAGACCAGATTGACCAGAGTTTATGCAGAATTGGGGACACGAGAGGATGTGTTCGCACGTTCAGTTTTAGGAACCTCGAACAAAGCTCTGGCACACTTTGGTCACTTCAGCCATGCTGTATGGAGTGGAGATAGCCGAGCTGGTAGCACTGATGGATGGAGATGTATGAGAGGCCCTTGGTTTCTATGATTTCTCGGATGATTAGGCCAAGGCCTCCGTACCACATGATATTATCCATGCACAGATGGCTGCCCCCCATTGGTAGTAGAGGCACTCACTCGATCAGTCTCCTTCATACATAGCACTTGGGCTCTCCCTAAAGACAGATATGCTCGCTTAGCCATGGAGTCTTCACGATAGTTGGCATCACAGGGAGAGCCCTGGAGTCTTCACGATAGTTGGCATCATAGGGAGACGGATCATGTTGGTATGCACAGATGACAGCTTGGTTCCAACTGCATGGCTTTAGTATGGACAGGCTACCTCCATTTCAGTACTCCTTGGATGCACCCTCCCTCTCTCTCACACGGGCAGAGATTACCAGACTTATCAGGCAGGACTTGACTCAGCTGGACACTAGGAGGACATGGATATAGCCGACACACGAGCTTGGTACGAAGATGGCTTTCTATAGAGATCATCTTCTCAGCTCACGGAGGATGGGTTTGTGATTAGACCCAGCTACATGGATACTCATCTTTCTCATGGGGTACGGTGTGCTATTGGTCAGATGCGCACATCCTCACACTAGCTAGAGATTGAGACTGGTAGGTTCAGAGGAGTACCAGCTGAGGCTAGGATTTGTCAGTTGTGCCAGCAGATGGAGCAAGAGATAGAGTTACATTACATATGTCACTGTCTAGTATATTATGAGATACGAGGTCGTTTTCACTGCCTGTTCAGAGAGGGTTTCAGGCCACTTTCCAGAGTCATTTAGCTTTTCTTACACAGACATTGTATCAGATCCACCAATTGTTGTAACCTTTTTGGTCTCATAGGTCATTTTGGCCTTTTGAAGACATTAATATATCATTTCATTTCATTTCATTTCTCTCTCTCTCTCTCTCTCTCTCTCTCTCTCTCTCTCTCTCTCTCTCTATGAACATCCAGAAGACATTGACAGTTGTACATTGATTCGTCTCATAGGTCGAGTTCGGCCTCTAGTAGACATTAATATAGCTTTCTCTCTCTCTCTCTCTCTCTCTCTCTCTCTCTCACACACACACACACACACACACACGCACACACGCACATCTCACATTTTTTGAAAACCTTTAGTAATGGTTTGAAGGCTTCGTGAGTAGCTTTGCACAAACACCTAGGGGGTTATTCAAATTTGCACGAATTTCTAGAAAAGAAGCTAAATATTGAAACCCTTGCATGCGAACTTTGCATGCTTCACAAGGTCTCCATTTTGAGTGCACTTGGCTATGGTCGGTTGTGGGTGAATACTCTGTGTATAGATTCAGTGTTGGTATGGTGCTTTCATGGAGACGGTTGGTAGATGCAACTTGGTTTCACCTATAAAAACCATGCAAGGTTGCCATATATATAGGCAGTGATGTGTGTGAACACACCTAGGACCGTCGGGGCACTTTTTTCCTCTTTAGGAGGTTTTTTTTCTCGGCTTGTATATACGCCCATCATTCTAGGGTCAACTTATCTTTTGTACATTGACACAATCTAATACATTGTGTGTTGTGTGCATTCTTGCTTCTTCTTCTCTCCAAGCTTTGTGTGCTTTCTTGTAACCTTAATTCCAACAATTGGTATCAGAGCAGGCAGCATCGGCTCCCAGGGCTACGCCGCTAGCACCCTCCGACTCACGTTCTCCGATTGAGAAATTTCGACAGTGCAGTTTTCTGCAAAACAGGCATACGTATTCTATTGTGGACCATGCTACATAGCACGAGTTGTTTTTTCTATTCACTCTTTGCTTCATTACAGGTAGCTTTTGCATCAATTTCAGTCAGTGGCCATGGCTGATAACAGCAATGATGTATTTCGCATGTTGTCTGCTCTGCTGTGATGATGACAAATTGGATGGAGACAACAACTACCCACTTTGGGCATACATGATACAGTATGTTTTGGTTGCAAAAGGAGTGTGGAACATTGTGCAGGGTATGGATGTACGTCCAGGTTCTATGGATGTAGGATCTGTTGAGGATGTTGCAGGTTCTAGCAGCTCTACTGTTGCTGCTGTTTTACCCACTGCTGAACAAGCTCGTTGGGATGGTAAAGATGCGCACGCTCATGCCGTGATTGCACTTTCTGTCAAACGTAATATCACTTCATATATTTGTTCAGCTAAAAAAATAGCAAAACAGGCTTGGGATATTCTAGCTAGTTTGTATGCAGGTCGTAACACGGTAAAAATTTCTTACCTGCGTAAAGAGCTAGAATCGAAGATTATGCAGGAAGATGATGACATGAATGTTTTTCTTGCTGAGATTAAAGATCTTAAGGAACAGTTGATTTCTGCAGGTGAGATTATTCCTGATCATTCTCTTGTGCAGACTGTTCTTGATGCTTTACCTGAGTCATATCAGACTTTTGCTTCCACGTGGAGACTTGTTACTGAGAGGACAGACCTGATGTTGTCAAGTATGATACTTTAGTCAACAAGCTCTTGCAAGACGCGCAGTCCAAGCAAAACAGGGCTAGGCAGCGTGCAGTTGATAAGGCATTTGTTGCCGCCCAGTAGAGAAGAAGTGGTAAGGCAGTCCCTTCCAATATTTCTTCTCCTATTAGCAGGTCTACAACTCTTCTCCTTCCACAGGTAGCAACAATAGGTCTGAGAAGGCTCTTGATAAAGGCAAGAAAAAGATCAGGTGCAACTATTGTAAGGCAACTGATCATGTCATTAAGAATTGCCCTAAGCTAAAGCCAAAAGAGGCAAAGAAGAAAGAGTCAAATGCAGCCACAATAGCGGATGCTTCTACAAATGTAGATTCTGCAAATGTTGTGCAGGATACAAAATGGGCATTTAGCGTGTATTGCCAGTATGACCCATCTGTACATGATGCATGTTTGGCAGTTTCTGTTGACTCTGATGTATGGTATTTTGACAGTGGTGCTACAAAGCACATTACCTTGCATCGTGATATGTTCACTTGTCTTGAGGCTCTCCCTAATGGGAATACTGTCACATGTGCCAATAATGCAGGGCATTGGTAAAATTATGCTTACTACTTTAAATGGTAGCACTTTCACACTTTCAGATGCTTTGTATGTGCCAGGGATAAAGAAGAATCTATTGTCTGTCTCTGCGCTTGCTAGACTTGGACTTGTAGTCAAATTTGTGGATGACAGATATACTGTTCATGATTTGACTTCTGGTGATACGATTATTGTATCTGGCACCTTGTTTCGTGGGCTGTATAGGCTCAATTCTTATGATAAGTGTGTGGAAGATTCAGCAAATGCAGTGTTTGATGAAAAGGCAATTTCAGATGCAAAACTATGGCATGCTCGTTTTGGTCATCTGAACTTTGCTAGTTTGCTGCGTTTGCAGAAATTTGATATGGTTGCTTCATTGTCCCTTCTTGAGGTACCATTAAAACATGTTTGTGAAGGCTGTATTTTGGGCAAAATGCAGCGTTCTGCGTTTCCAAAGGATGGTTCTGTGCGGGCCACTCGCAAATTGTAACTTGTACTACATAGTGATGTATGTGGGCCTATGCAAATTTCGTCATTTGGTATAACTTGTACTTCGTGACTTTCATTGATGATTACTCAAGGCATGCATGGGTATATCCACTGAAGGCAAAGTCCGAAGTATTTTTGTGCTTCAAACAGTTTTTGCTTATGGTTGAAAATGTATCCAATTGTACTGTGGGCACTCTCCATTCTGATCGAGGGGGGAGTACATGTCTAAAGAGTTTGATGCATTTCTGGCTAGTCGTGGGATAAAACACCAATGTACAGTGCCGTATACCCCTCAGCAAAATGGTGTTGCTGAGAGAAAAAACAGGTCACTTATGAAGATGGCACGATGTATGGTCAAGAGCCAAGCTTTGCCACATGCGTTTTGGCTTGAGGCTGTCATGTGTACTGCATATGTACTCAATAGGTGTCCCACTAAGGCCTTGCAGTCTGTTACTCCATACGAAGCCTGGCATGGCAGGAAGCCTTCTATTGGTCACTTGCGTGTCTTTGGTTGCTTGGCCTATGCTTTAGTGCCTGTGCAACAACGTAGAAAATTGGATGATAAGACTGTCAAATGCATTTTGTTGGTTACAGTGCGCTGAGAGCAAGGGTTACAGATTGTATCATCCGTAGTTAAAGCGTATCTTGATTAGTCGAGATGTTTTTATGGAAGATGCTGTGCAGTCTTTGTTATCATGTACCAAAGAGACAGGTGTGAGCTCACGCGATGTATTTGATACGTTGTTGCCTCTGTTTACAAGTGGGAATTCAAATGTAATGAGGCAAATATTCAGCCTATGCAGATTTCAAACGACATCATAGATCAACCTATTTCTGATGCAGATTTACAGGATGTAATTTATGAGGATAGGGCTGAAAATGAGCAGGCTAGAGGTATGCCTAAATGGCTAGTGCAAACCTTGCGTGATAGTAAAATTGATGCACCTATGTCTAGTCGTACTCGTTCAGGTTTTCAGCATTGCTCTTATGCATCAGATTGTTATGCTTTGGCTGTGTCTAGCATGTGTGAAGAGGAAGAACCTCTTTCATTTGATGAGGCACAAAAATCAAAAAATTGGTTGGCTGCAATGCAAAGTGAATATGATGCTATAATGAAGAATGGTACATGGTCTTTGTGTGATTTATCTATTGGTAAAAAGGCCATTGGATGTAAGTGGGTTTTTAAGTTGAAACGAAAGCCAGATGGCAGTGTTGATCACTATAAGGCTAGACTTGTTGCAAAGGGTTATGCTCAAGAAAAGGGCATTGATTTTGATGAGACCTTTGCTCCCACTTGTCGTATGACTACCATTTGTAGCATTTTTGCATTGGCAGCTCATAATGGTTGGAATGTACATCAGTTGGACATAAAGACTGCGTTCTTGAATGGAGATTTGCATGAGGAGGTGTATGTATCGCAGCCTCGTGGTTTTGTTCAAAGAGGGTAGGAAAACAAAGTGTGCAGGTTGAAAAAGGCTTTGTATGGTTTAAAGCAAGCTCCACGAGCTTGGTATGAAAAGATACATGTATATTTGACTGCACATGGTTTTCAGAATAGTCCAACAGAAAGCACTTTGTATGTTAAATGTGTGGATGATGAACATCTAATCATTGCTCTCTATGTCGATGACATGCTGCTCACAGGACTAAATGAGAGTCATATTGCTGATTTTAAGGTTGATTTGAATGCCTCTTTTGAGATGTCAGATTTGGGGCATTTGCATCATTATTTGGGGATACAATTTAAGCAGTGTGATGGAGGTATTGCTTTGTGTCAGACAAAGTATATTGAGACATTGTTGCGGAGATTTGGCCTTGAAGACTGCAAGCCTATTGCTACTCCAATGGAGACAAGTTTGAAGTTGAGTCTTTATGATGTTGGAGATCACTTTGATGTCACACTCTATCAGACAGCTGTTGGTTGCCTTATTTATGTATGCATTACGAGGCTGGACATTCAGTTTGCAGTCTCACAGGTGAGCAGGTTTATGCATAGCCCAGGGTCTCAGCATTGGAAGGCAGTTAAATGCATCTTTCGCTACTTGAGTGGCACCATACATCTGGGGTTGTTTTATCCCAAGGAGAAATCATTGCCGCCAGATCTACACGCTTTTTCAGACTCAGATTGGGCTGGTTGCTATGACACAAGAGTGTCCACAAGTGGTTTTTGTTTCATGCTTGGTAGCTCATGCATATCTTGGTTGAGCAAGAAGCAACTTACTGTGGCCACTTCTAGTTGTGAAGCTGAGTACAGGGCAGCTTTCACAGCTACAGTTGAGTGTGTGTGGCTCAGACGCCGCCGAGGCACTTTTTTCCTCTTTAGGAGGTTTTTTTCCCCGGCTAGGGCTAACTTATCTTTTGTACATTGACACAATCTAATACATTGTGTGTTGTGTGCATTCTTGCTTCTTCTTCTCCAAGCTTTGTGTGCTTTCCTCCTGTAACCCTAATTCCAATAGAAGCTTTCGTTATATTACTATTGGGATTATGTTTTGAATCCCACTTTTGCTATTATGATGCTTTTTGCATGCAAATTTCTTGACTTTGTACAAGATTATGGGTAAATGATTGTTGAGATCCATTTTGTTCTTTACTTCAAAGCATTTGTGCTAGTATTGGATAATGGTTTTTTTAGGGGATCCTATCTAAGATTAAAGCTGTGTAATTCTTGAATGCTGATTAAATAGGCCTTTACGTTGTGTTGTAAGTGTTTTTTGATGTGACTAACACTATGCTTAATCCATTAACATGGCATATTCTTTAAATCTATGGATGAGTTATTCTTCTATGGACACAGATTATCAGATTATTGTGGATTTTAGATTGTGCATAATATCTCTGGTTTCCTTCAGAGACTGATATACGAGGCCTAGTTTTCTTGGTCACAGCCTTATAATTAGATTTAAGCAAAAATAGCTTCTTGACTTCTTTAGTCTCGAGAATGCATGGTTGATTGTCTGTGGTGGTGATTCACTATCAATGATGGATCTAAACAGTCCTTATCAGGTATGATTGGATGATGGAATTTTTATATATGTTAACAACACGTTAAAAATGCATGCATTAAGCTTTTCGGTCTTTCTCTGAATTCTTGCAGGACATTTCAATCATATGGATTATTTTATTGTATTAAGTTTTTCGGTCTTTCTCTGAAGACTTACTAAGTTTTTAGGTCTTTCTCTGAAGACTTACTAAGACGCACGATGTGTATATTTGGGAAGGTTTGAATAAATATATATGTTGTGGTTTCTGTTGATACCATATGATTACGATACTAAGATTATTAGGTAGGTTTACGATCATTAATCTTTGCATCTTAAATGGGATCTTTTTTAAACATCATGATTATTGTATACAAATGTGTTGTTATATAATCATGTTTAAAGTTTTTTACTGGTGGTCAAGTTGGATATGGTTCTTGGATTTTTTTGATTTGTTGATGTAGAATCTTAAAAACACACTTTAGTTGCAGTATATATCTCTTTTAAAAGGAAGATATATGGAACCTCTAGCTTGATATTTTTGACCTTAGAAGTTTAGCTCTTCTCACTATCATTATGCTCTATGAGTTGATAGGTATCAAGTAGGTGGCTTTCATATTTAAAATGTGCCTGCAAATTTCTTGATCCTATTGCCCCATGTGACTCTAGCGTAATTTGGTTCGACCATGCCATATGGTATGTGTTCTGAATCACTTGGAGGATCTGTTTCCTGTGTGACACAACAAACTAGTGGTGTTCCATCTCTTGCTTCTTTGTTCTTCGCTAGGAGGTCTAGCTAGAAACCTGGTTTTAGCACAAATTGTCTTTCTACAATTTAGACAGCTCATGCTTGCTAGATGTACTAATGGAACTCAAAGGAACAGAACCATGGACCATTCTTAATAGTTATGGTCAATTTAAAGGGATTAAGCTCATAAATGCGCTTCTTAACTCTTGTATTGATAGCAAATCCCCTTCTAGAATGTAATCCAACTCATCGTTTGGTACACGTAGTACTTTTACTTCTTTTCTCTCTCCTTCTTCTAGCTATAGCTCTGCTAGAAATAAATCAAAATCCTTTACTTCAAAGAGCCGCGGGCATGGTTTTCCTATCCAAAATTTGCAAGACATGTAATTCTAGATTTTGTGTCCACAGATTTGAAAAACCCACACCGAGAGAAGGATTCTTGGTACCAAAGATGATATGCAAAAAGATAATTTCTCTCATTGTCTTTTTACTAAGAAATTATTGGAATTTTCCTCTCCAAAAGAAGTATTAATAGCAACTTTCGACTTGGTTTTAGAAAATCATGATGCTTTGCTAAATGTCAAAATAGCTTGGAGATATACGGCTAGTCTAAAGAAGATTTTTGCAAACAATGTTTTTGTTCTGAATTCACTACATATGTTAAAGAATTCTCTGACTTTGGTTTACATGTTTGCACGACAAATCTGAACATTGTTCCAAATACGAACATCACAACTTTACTTTCTAAAGGGCTAAATCACATTCCCACTGAACCTCTAAATCCACATTTGGCCATCAGTGCCATACTAGACTGTCTGTGGTGGTGGCAAACATTGCCAGTAAACTCCAACGGGAGTCTTCACAACTTAATGCAATTGCAGATGTTGTGCCTCACTTATTTATGGAAAAAATTAAATGGATTCCCAAAAAATGGATGTCAAAAGAAATCTCTTGGATTAATCTTGCCTTTTTACACTCAGTAAAAACATTACTTGACAAATTCATGGGGGTGATTGGGCTGGATAAAGCACCCAACAATGTATCCATCATTTGTAAAAAGCTTGCCTACGTGGCAGGCAGAAGGCGATTATTTGGGGATGAGTTTTACCAACTTACTGACAATTCGTTCAAGATTGCCAATGATCTACAAGAGGAATTAAGAAATATAAATATTGATATGCCTAACATTACGAAACCAGTATTGGTCCCTACATTCAAAATCCACAAAAATAAATTCAGATGGATTTCTAATTGCATCTTCACAGATATTACTTTAATCATTACCAAAGTGCTTAGCCTAGTACTTGATGACTTTCATAAAATATGTGGCATAAAGCAACGAGAGCTTAAAACCTTTCTAAATATACAGTCTAATCCCTTCTGGATTATTAGAAACTCTACAGAGGTAATCTTAAACCTACCTAATTCTATCTTCCACATTTTCACCGCCCGGCGATATCACACAATACTATGAGAACATACCACTAATTGGGAAAACGGGACTCATGAACATACTATACAAAGTATACAACATTATATTTGAAAAAAGAAGGAAGGATTCCCTAAAATATCCCTTAGTCATAACCTTCCCCGATGATGGGTTAAAAAACCATCTGCTGAATTCCCGGTTATAGTTGATGGGGTAGAGATTCAACATTTTCTCTTCTGGCTCTTTAACCACAATTTGATTCAACTAGGCTCACAGGTTTTTAAACAAACTAAAGGCATTCCTATGGGGTTCTCATGTTCCCTAGTAACATGTAACATATACTTTGCTTGTTTTGCATATTGCTTTGTCACATCTCATGCGGATGTTGTCCACAAATCTATGCTAGAAAGCATCACACATTCCTTTTGATACATGGATGATATTCTCAATCTTAACTATCCTATGTTTGCTTCTTTTTTCAAAGAAATTTATCCAACTAACTTTATCTCAATAGAACCCACCTGGATTCATGGGATAAATATTGACGATACTCTTTCATCACTAAAATTAACTATATGAATATCAAATTCTCCCTCATAAGTCCTTATACGGGTAACTTTGTTACGAGGTATACCTAGAAACGTGAAAAACTCCCTATCTTACATTTTGAGTTTGTAAAAAGAAAAAGCAACCGTCCTTTTGTCCAAAGCCTAAAAACGATTCTAGGACCCTTTCACCTAGTAATTTATTCTTCAACTAACCCATTTGTTGCCTTTGAGGAGATATCCAAACTAATCAATAAATTTTGTAACAATGGATTTAGGAAGAAAGATGTAATCATTGAGAGTCTAGCCTGTAAAAAAAACAAATGGATTGGGGCTAGATTAAATCCCTCTTTACTGACCAATCTTTTGAGGCAGTAGGCCCATACTCATGGGGCCTATTGCCTCAAACATTTATGAGTATGGTGCTTGGGAATGGGTGGGCAGACACACACACACACACACACACACACACACACACACACACACACACACACACACACACACACACACACACACACACACTTCTCATCTATTATAAATCTCACTTCACTATGGTCTCTTGAAGTGGAAACTCTCTCTCTCTCTCTCTCTCTCTCTCTCTCTCTCACACACACACACACACACACACACACACACACACACACGCACACACACACACACACACACACACACACACACACACACACACACAAAATCACACACATCTCATAATTTTTTTGAAAACCTTTACTAATGGTTTGAAGGCTTTGTGAGTAGCTTTACACAAACACCTTCACTAAGGAGGTTTTTCACATTCGCACGAATTTCTAAAAAGAAGCTAAACATTAAAACTCTTACATGCGAAGTTTGCACGCCTCACAAGGTCTTCATTTTGAGTGCACCCGCTATGGCCGGTTGTGGGTGAATACTCTGTGCATTGATTTGGCATTGTTATCGTGCTTTTATGGAGATAGTTGGTAGATACAACTTGGCTTCACCTATAAAAACCATGCAAGGTGAGTGTTTATACACTCACTTA
Source organism: Cibotium barometz (assembly GCF_041138505.1). Lineage (NCBI taxonomy): Eukaryota > Viridiplantae > Streptophyta > Polypodiopsida > Cyatheales > Cibotiaceae > Cibotium > Cibotium barometz. The sequence continues at coordinate 44,952,146 of NC_141087.1, forward strand.
GCTCGGATATTGGTATTCTTCGCCATGTCTGTTGTTTTAGCATCAGGTGGGGAGTTCTTCCTCTCAGGTATTGCATATTGAAGCTTTCGTTATATTACTACTGGGATAATGTTTTGAATTCCACTTTTGCTATTATGATGCTTTCTACATGCAAATTTCTTGACTCTGTACAAGATTATGGGTTTATGACACTACTGAGACCCATTTTGTGCTATACTTCAAAGCGTTTGTGATAGTATTGGATAATGGTTTTTTTTAAGGGGATCCTATCTAGGATTAAAGCTGCGTAATTTATGAATGCTGATTAAACAAGCCTTTACATTGCATTGTGAGTGTTTTTTAATGTGATTAACCTTGTGCTTAATCCATTGACATGGCATATCCTTTGAATCTATGGTGGATGCCTTATTTTTCTATGCACACAGATTGTTAGATTATTGTGGATTTTAGACTGCATAATCTCTCTGGTTTCCCTCTAAGATCGATAAATAGCTTCTTGACTTCTTTAATCTCGACAGTGCTTGGTTGATTGTCCGTGTGGTGGTGATTCACTATCAATGATGCATCAAAATAGTCCTTATTTAGTTTGATTAGATGATGGAAATTTGTATATATGTTAATAGCACGTTGTTAAAAATGCATGCATTAAGATTTTCGGTCTTTCTTCGAATTCTTGCAGGACATTTCAATCATATGGGTTATTTTATTATATTAAGTTCTTGGGTCTTTCTATGAAGACTTGTTGAGATACACGGTTTGTATATTTAGGAAGGTTTGAACAAATATACATGTTCTAGTTTCTATTGATACCATGTGATTACGATACTAAGATTATTAGGCATGTTTACAGTTTCTAACATGCTGATGGTATATGATCTTGAGCTACTATACCTAGACATGCATTGGTTTAGCACCATGAATACTTACTGTCAACCGTGCCTCTATTTATTTGGTTGGTGGGAACACATACAAAAAAAAGCTCCCGGCTGTCTAAAGTAGAAATATGAATTATAATGTTTTAAACCTATATGCACGTCCAGTACACAGGGCTCTGTAGAAATATCGTGAATTTTTGGATACAGTTGACTTACTTCTCATTTTCAGCCTATGAATTTAAAAACAGAGAGTGAATACCCATTTGGGATTATTCTCTTAAGCTATCACTCTATGCACATTCATGGTCTATGAACAAAAGGATATAGCTCTTAATCTATGTACCTTGGGCTAGGTCTATGTATGCAAACCTTGCCTATACATAGAAAAATATATACCTATGTGAGATAGGGTAACTGATCCTATTATAGCAAAAAATCGAGGCTATTTTAAGTGACAACTATAACACATGATAGGTCCTAAGACACCTACAATACACATATGGACTAACGATTGGTTTGTCTATTTGGATGGATGCAGGTAACATGATCTATTCTCTCAAAATATCTTTGGGTTTATGCTCTACGCCAAATGTTTCCAAATAATGTAGTCAGTGGCTCCACTAACTGTAACATGATTACTGTATACAAATATGCTATTATATAATCATGTTTAAACATTTTTACTGGTCAAGTTGGATAAGGTTCTTGGATTTTTTTTGACTACTACTGATGTACAAGACTGAAAACACACACACACACACACACACACACACACACACACACACACACACACACACACACATTTTTAAGGTTAAAACCAATGTTTTATTACAAAGAAACAATATACATGGGGAGCATGTACTTCAGAGACAAGTCACCCAAGGAAGACAGCTAGAAACAATAGAAAATGACTTCAAATTGTGGGATATCAATAGCCTCCAGCTACTATCGACAGTCTTGTAGGGATTGGTGAAGATTGACACAAAAGAAAGCATAAGCATCTAGAGAAGGTTGTTGAAAAATAATATGGTTCGTAGCCTTTCAAAAATTCAAAAATGCCTAGAATCTCATCCAAATGATGAAAATGTCAAATCTAGCTATGTAAGGTGGCAAAACACCAAAAATCTAGAAGAGTTTTTCTCCTTTGAGAACGATGCAAAACGTCCTTAGAGGTTATGAGTCAGTGCTTGTGCAAGAAATTTATGGACTCCGTACAATGCGAAAGAAGATAAAGACAACGGAGTTTGCATGTCCTCCACATTTACAATATCTATCCACTGGAGATATGTTGTTTTGCTAGAATAATTGAAACTATAAATATTTCCACAAGGCATCTCCATAGATGTTGTTTCAGAGGTAGCTTACAACCATAGATTATTTGAAGCCTTTGTTTCCATCATTTAGTATTCTTATGCAAGTCTTGTAAAGTATCGGTAGCATGAGGTTGAATCCACGGTGAAGAAAGCAACAATTTGTACACAATACTTGCCAAAAGTGCATCTAATCGAAGAGAGCTAGTACAATAAAGAAGTTGCCAATCATGAAGTTTGTCCTGATCACCCAAGGGTGGGAGGGGTTCAAAGGGCCACAACAACATAGTAATAGTTTTCCAAACTTGCCTATGATGCAAACCCAAGTTGTGTTTCAAATAGGCTCATGGGAAAGTCATCACAAATCCCTCATCTGTGATGACATCTGCCATAGTGGTAACTCCCATAGAGGCCAAAAAGCAGGCCTTTCATGGTTCTTGTACTGCAAGTGGTTGAGGAAACAAAACGAAGACCAATAGATGCTTATCAATTGAAAAGAAGTCCCAGTTAGTACATCTCTACCATGCCAATGAATATAAGATAGTTAATTTCCAATCACGAAGAAAGGAAGATGCATAAGGGCATCTCGGAATTTTCCCTTCAAATTTACTAAGCACTGCTTTCAGAGAGTGAGAAATGTGCCAATTGCCATACGCTCTAGTCTTGATGGAAGCACACATGTTTAGTCCATGGCTGCTAAAGTTGAAAAAAAGTGGGAAACATGGTGGCCCTTCTTGCCAAGAGATGATAATGCAGATCAAGTATATTTGATCCACTATGCATTTTAGGAGTGAAGACCAAAGATTGTCTCAGAAGACGTAGTGCTCTTGTATGATGTTTGGTTTTCCACAACAATTCCAAGCCATCAGACATAAAAGTATCAATATCAATTTTGCGCCAAATCAACAACAACAAATAATATTGCACGCAGGCCATAATGATCGATTAAGCAATTCTGAGAGGCGAAGTTTCCAATATGCTAGCTTGGCCTTCAGTTTGTTCAATACCCAATTTGTTCAATGAATGGCATCCTACATAGACATATATCATGCCAATGGATATATGTCTAACTAGGTGATCGAGTGGAATAATTTATCTTGGCCATTGTAGTGCATGCCAATCACAAGAAGTCAACGAAAGCAGTGTTTAACTTAGAAAAGTCAATATAAAATCCAACTGCTTTACCAAATAATTTCAAAGTCGATATAAAATCCAACTGCTTTACCAAATAATTTCAAAGTTGTCATGATGCATTTGAGATAATTTGGATCATTTTAGGCATGAAAAAAGAATCATCTACAGCATAGACTTGGGCCACAAAATGCAAACCATTATGTAATTGTAGACCATGTAATTGGCTCTGTGCAGTTAAGAGATCCATATACATTAAGTGGATGTGTGGCAATCACATAGGGCAATGCACTAAGAGGGCATCCTTTCCGCATAGATTTTTGCAATGTCCAATTCGATGAAAGAACATGACCAAAAACACATTAGGCAATATTATCCTGGTATAACCAAAAGATAGCTTGTTGCATTTTACAACCAAAGCCCATTTTTGCAGCCATGACCTCATCTATGTAGTCCCATTGAACTGTATCAAAAGCTTTTGTTACATCCATTTGCATAACAAGAATATCCTAATGAGTATATTTGGCATATTCCATTGCAAGATATACATTAGCAATATTATACATAATTTGTCTTCTTGGGACAAAACCATATTATTGCAAACCATGGAAAAGTAGACCACCAATACTATTTGCAATCATTTTATTTTGCCAATTTATAGATAACTAGCATTAACGTGATTGGTCTCCAATCATTAAAGGATTTTCCCAATGCTTTTTAGATACCAGCATCACAAGGCCTTCTTTCCAAGAACTAGCACACGCGACAATCATGTTCAAGATCGAAGTTTATAAAAGAAGGCAACAAAGAATTCAATTGTCAGACCATCCTAACCAGGTGACTTCCAAATTCCCACGTAAAAGAATGAATGTGTGAGTTCTTTCTGTTAGTGAAGGGAATTCATATTTGAAAGCAGATTCATTGTCAACAATGAGATGCACACAATTTAAGAAAAATTTTCAAGCATCATGAACATTAGCACCCACAACATTGGCACATTCAGTTGTAAGCTCCATTTTTATGGATGTCCAAATTTCTTAACATGCTCACTTTTGTGTCTTTGCCTATCAGCATGCAAACTTCATGCAAACTTTTGTGAAAAATTGTTTCAATGAGTAACCTTTATCTTGGATTTTCTTACATCTTGATCAAATTTGCCATTCCTATATTCTTTTTTGATTATGCATAAGTGTTTGAAGATGGCTAAGTGTTGTGAGCAATTGGATTTGTCAATTAGCCGTTTCAACTTTCAGCCTAGCTTCACACTTTCCATAGTCAACAATGCCGATATGCATTTGTTGCACAAAATGAAACCAAGCAATGTCAGCATTATTTAATAGCTAAGCAGAAAGCAGAGAAATGGCATCTTGTACTAAAGCTCTAAAGGCATCATGTGAGAGATAGCTGTTATTTATGTGTAATAGTGTCTGATGCTATATGGAGGTTCCCATAAGGGCATATGAAAATATAAATCCAACCATAATGGTGTATGATCAAAGAGTGTTGAGGCATAATCAACCCAAAGCTTGTATAAAAAGGAGTCATATTGTTGAGTATGCAACAAATACCATCTGTCCAATCTAGCCCAATATCGAGTTAGAGCATTATGGAATTTGTCCCAAGCTTGACGCTCAACATGTAACATATGAGAAAAGCAAGATGTATTATTCTCCCTTTTTGGAGAGTTGTTAAAATCTCCACAAACAAAAGCATTTGTCAGCCAATGATATGAATTGAAGAAATTCCAAATCCTCTGCCGACCATGGGAAGATTGAGATGCATACACTCCTGAAACTAGAAAATTTCACCATACAAAATACATTGGACAATTATACATCAGCCCAATGAATCATTATATTCCAATGTTGGATTCAATTCATATCGCAAAAAAAGAAAAGAAACACCCGAGAATTATTTTCTTCTGGCATAGAAAATGTCATATTCAGCAAAATGGCCCAACTGGTCACCATACTCATTTTGATTGTGTTCTTGCAAACAAACTATATTTGGTCTTATCGTATGTACATAATCCCATAAACATTTCCATTTATGAGGATTGCGAATACCATGTACATTATAGGTAACACCACACACTTTATTGGAAGCATCTTATGTACATGACAGAGAAATGAGGGGATTTAACTCTCATCAATATGCGCAGATTCCCCCGATCCCACCATACATTCCAAATATCATCATGGTTATCAAAAAGATGAGTAACTCCAGTACAAACTAGAACCCAAATATGTAAGACTGCATTGGCAACGAGATTCACTTTTGTATTGAGAACATTAGCCCACTAATGAATACACATTGTGAGCTACATAGTCTGGGTCCAATTATGAGTTTTGTCCACAGGCACTTTGAAAGTCTTTTTCGGGCCAATAAAACCATCTTGATCCATTGTACTTTTCCCTTTAGACTTAGCACATGGCACAACCTTATTGGTGGAGGCTTGCTGATTAACTATAGGTAATTAGCCTTTGAGTATTTCTTGCTACTTAGTCAAAGGGTGACATGAGAATGGTATTTGCAGTAGTAGAATTAGAAAGCGAAATTGACACGTGGACATTGTTCTCGTTGCAGATTTCCATAAACCAAATCCAAAAATAAATCCCTCTTTTTAATTGAGATGAATATATATGATGCCTAGCATCATAGCTCTACTAAACAATTGAGATTTTCTTTTCTTTCTTTTGTTGGACTAGAAATTTTGCTCGAGACTTTTATATCTGTTTTCTTTTCTCATTGTGTCTTTGAGAGAAAAATGTTAAAATTGTTGAAATGATCATGGAAAGAACTACCAATCGTGATATGCGACCTATTTAATGCACCCTGTTTAATCGAGCATGGTAAAATATTTCTCATAAATACATGCACACATTAGCACACAATTATATAAAAGGGTATGGGTCCTTACCTTTTCTATTTACTGTAGATTTCTTGCCTTATGTTTAAGATCCTTACTTTAGACTTATGCTCATCTTGATTTGAAAATCAACATTATTGAGGCTATCATTTAAATATCTTTTTTCTAATGATCAAAGATCTCACAAATTTTGGTAGGCTCACCCCCTTACTACATCCTTCCAAGTGGCAAGGATGTGTGTAGTTTTTACACTTTATTTGCAAAAAGACGTGTAGTTTTTACACTTTACTTACAAACCATGTACTTTGTTGATTTTGGAATGTAATATTAACCCATTCCTAGGGTTAACAAGAGCTATCGCCATTATCTTACATCAAGGAGTCAAGGTAGATACACCAAAGGGTCATACAACTTGGAAGGGCGCTCGTAATGGTGTAACGGAGTATTTATGGCAATTCCCACTTCCAAAGCATGTGGTATCATGTAGGATGAAGTCCCAAGTGATTTACTTCATGGATATATTATGAAAGTAGTCATTGTAATAGCATTAGGCCTCTTATGAGCCTAAAGTGCTCGGTCGGTCACAGTTTAAGTGAGTGTGAACACTTATGGCCATGTATATAAGTGAATTTCTCTCATAATACGACGTACTCTCCCATTGTGTAATTGAGTCTTGATCTTGCTAATATCTCTCTATACTGCATGCTAGTGAGTGTGTGTGAGTGATGTGAGGTGAGGTGAGAGGAGGGATGAGTACCCATAGTGCAACGTCGGCGGTGTGACAATGCTCATGGGAGGCACAGTGGAATTGCTTTTCTTAAGGAGTTGTAGAGCTTGGAGACCTCAAGGGTTACGAGCTTGGCCATTGGAAAGACCTCACGACAGTTGCGGTTCACTAGGTAATCTCTTGTTGGATGTGTTTCAAGGGGGGTTAGAGTGAGCCATAACATTTTTGGTGCCACTGTTGGGAAGCCATCCCTTGGCTTTTTCTATCGTTTTTTCTCTAATATACACATTATCCACCATTGCCCATTGTCTTGATTAATGGTTTCCCATGAAAAAGATGTGGTTTTGATGGTGATTTGTGTTTGATTTGGTTAGAATATCTCTCTTTTTTGTTTTTGTAAAGAATATTTTTTGCTTAATTTTTAGCTTAATTTGTTGTTTTTGTTGTTAATGTGGTTTTTCATGTTCTTTAGGACTTGCACATAGAGCGTATTAGGCTTAGTTTGCATCCATTGCATCATCAAACAATGCAACAGAATGTAATTTTTAGTGAATGTTACATAGAACTAAAATCATTAATTTTAGCTTAATTTGTGTGTTTTTGTTGGAATTGTATGCATTAGAGTGTTAGAAACCATTAGGAGTAGCTTAATCCTTTTTCTAAAAATTTCTCCAAAACATAAAAAAACCATTGAATTGCTCTTAATGGATTGGTTTTTGTCGTTAAGGGTTAATCTTGTGCAAGAGATTAAAAAATTAGAAAATGGGTTATTTGGGGTCCAAATTGATTATGTAGCCAAAATTAGTGTTTTTGAGTGTTTTGAGAGCATATGCTTCAAAACACCTAATTACATCAATTAGAAGAATTTGACTCTCTTTTTCTTAATTTTACCTTAAAAGGAGAGACCAAAATTAGGAGTCTAATTAATCTCCTATTTTAGATTAATTTACACATTTTTTGATGCACATAGCTTAGCATTCCCTTTATCTAAATTTTGTGAATTAATTAGAGATTAGTGGTTAATTTGAGTCCTTGATTAGTATAAAAGAGAGAAAGATTAGTGAAAAGATTAATCTTTGATTAGTTTTTAATCATCTTTTTACATAACTCATTAAGGCTAATGAGCATTCAATGAGTTGTCAAATTGTCCATTTTGGGAGTCATTCATGAAGAGTGTAAGGGGGTGTCATAAAAAGGTTGACTTTTTTTATTCCCACATATCTTTTTGGAAAAATGTCCATATCTTTCCATTTTAAAATTAAAAAAATATCCCCCCTCCCCCCTGTTAGATATCCGTAACGCCGCTACGGGCGTTACCACGAGAGGGGACGGCCTCTGGCTCACCACCCAGCCATAGAGGAAGAATGAGGATTGCCCCTCATCCCCCAGGCTATATAGTGTGTGGCCTGCCGTCCACACTAGCCTGGCCGCCCATGACTCCGCATGGGCGTCCTCTCCCACTGAACCCCGGATATGGCCATCCGGTCTGCCGTCGGACACAGGCATTACAGCCTACGTGACATTACCCCCCCTTAAGAAGAGTTTTCGTCCTCGAAAACAAACTGGGGAAACCTTTTGGAAATTGCACTACGGCGTTCCCAGGTAGCTACCTCCTCATCCCTATCTGTCCATTTAACAAGTACCTCCTGGTACACTCTATGTCGGGTCTGTCTATCACGATACTGTAGAATCTTTTTAGGTTCATGTGGTATCTTTGGTGGTTCTATCAAGTCCACCAAAATCTCTGGAGAAACTGCGTTCTCTAACCCGTGAACTGATTTCTTCAGTTTACTGACATGGAAGACAGGATGGACTTGAGAACTCTCCGGTAACTCAAGTTTGTATGCTACGTCCCCAATCTTCTTAAGGATTTTAAAAGGACCACAATATCTCGGAGAAAGTTTATCACACTTTCCCGGTTTCATGGTTTCTGACTGCGCAGGAACCTTGAGGAATACAAAGTCACCTTCTGCAAAGGTCACCTTTCTTCGTCCTTTATCCGCATAAGTTTTAGCGCGATCCTGAGCGCTACGAATGCTCTCACGTGCGGCTCTGAGCATATCATTCATATCTTCAAGGAAATCCTTGACAGATTGAATCTTCTCCTTTTCTAGGCCTACAGCCATTGGAGATCTCGGCTGGAATCCATACATTAACATGAATGGTGTAAATCCAGTTGCTGAGTGTTTGGAGCTATTATAGGCAAACTCCAGTAAGGGTAAGTACTCTTCCCAATTAGATTGCTTCTTACTAACATAAGAACGCAACATATCCTCTAGAATTTGGTTAACTCTTTCAGTTTGACCATCAGACTCCGAATGATCTGCCGTACTCATACTCAGAGTAGTATCCAGCTTTTTGAAGACTTCCCTTCAAAAATGACTGTTGAACTTTCTATCTCTATCCGACACTATATCTGCGGGCAGGCCATATAGCTTGTAGAGATGTTCAATAAAGAGTTTTGCCAACTCTGGCGTTTTAACAGTTTTCTTCGTGGCAATAAACTTTGCCATTTTAGTTAACCTGTCCACTACCACCCACACCGAGTCATTCCCTCGACTCGTCTTGGGTAAACCAGTAATGAAATCCATGGAAATGCTTTCCCATTTCCCTTGAGGAATCTCCAACGGATGGAGTAGTCCTCCAACCTTAAGACGTTCATGTTTATTGACCTGGCACTTATTGCATTTCAGCACATAAGTCTGGACGTCCTTAAACAAACTAGGCCAATAAAACTGTCTTTTTACTAGTGCATAGGTCTTCTGAATCCCGGGATGACCCGCACTTGGACTATCATGACTTTCTTTAAGAATTTGGGCCCGAAAGTCACCAATAGTTGGTACACATATTCTACCCTTGTAGAGTAAGTACCCGTCGTCAATGGAGTAACTAGCATATTTCTCCCCCCGACGAAGTTTATCACTCCCCTTTGAAGCCGTGGCAGTCAAAGGTGATGAAGGGCCTACGTCAGAACTCTCCGGTTCCAAACTATACCCAGAAGACACGGCTAGTCTCTCCGGACTAACTCTCGCTTCCCTTCCCGTTGCACCTTCGGCCAGTCTCTCCGGACTAGCAATATGTGCCAACGAGGGAGGTGGTCGCGTCTGTGAAGAAGTGCGTACGCGTACAGCGCGCCAGACCTCTGTAAAAGATGGATCATGCTCACATAAACCACGTAGGGACTCCAAAAAATCATTCTTGAAGACTGTGAAACTAAGTTCATTAATTTGTGGCATGCGACTAAGTGCATCTGCCACCACGTTATACTTACCTTTCTGGTAACGTATCTCAAGGTCAAACTCCTGTAGAATCTCCGCCCACCGAGCTTTTCTACCCTTCAGTTCATTTTGACTTGAAAGCCATTTCAGACTTTCATGGTCCATCCGGACCTCAAAAGTGGCACCATATAAATAGTGTCTCCACTTTTTCAGTGCATGAACTATCGCTAGTAACTCTCGCTCGTAAGCCGAGTAGTTACGCTGCGCACGATCTAACTTTTTACTTTCAAATGCAATTGGGCGTCCCTTTTGCATAAGTACGGCCCCAATGGCCTCATTACTAGCGTCTGTTTCCAAAACAAACGGCTCATTTGGATCGACAATTGTCAAAACAGGTGCAGCTGCTACGGTCACCTTGAGCTTGTCAAAGCTCGTCTGTTGGGCGTCCCCCCAACTAATGTTTTTTGTTTTTGACCGTAACTGGTCAGTCAACGGGACTGCGATCTTCGCGTAGTCCTTTACATATTGTCGGTAGAACCCCGACATGCCAAGAAAAATCTGCAGTTCCTCGAGATTCTTCGGCACTGGCCATTTAAGAATAGCCTCTACTTTTTCTGGCTCCATCCGCGTACCATCGGCGGATATAATATGGTCAAGGTAGTGAATTTCTGTTTCAAAAAATTCACATTTGCTTTTCTTTGCAAATAATTTGTGCTCTCGCAACAACTCGAACACTAGACGCAAATGCTCTATGTGTTCTTTCTGTGTTTTACTGTACACAAGAATATCATCTAGGAAAACTACTATGAATTTTCCCAGATATGGACGTAAAATACTGTCCATCAGCGTCATAAACATCGCTGGAGCATTGGTTAGCCCAAATGGCATAACCAAAAACTCAAAATGCCCGAAAAACGGGTCCTAAATGCTGTCTTCTCAACATCTTCTGCTTTTATTCTAACCTGATGATACCCAGATCTCAGGTCTATTTTTGTGAAGTATCTCGATCCATAGAGTTGATCAAACAACTCATCCATGCGTGGCATCGGATACTTGTTTTTAATCGTTATCTGATTAAGAGCCCTATAGTCTATGCACATCCGCATAGATCCGTCTTTCTTCTTTACCAGAAGAATAGGCGATGCCCACGGACTTGAACTAGGCCGAATAAAGCCTTTGTTCAAATATTGCGTTAATTGTTTTTCCACCTCCTGTGCCTCGGAGTGGCTTAATCTATAAGCAGGTTTGCTTATAGGTTTTGATCCTGGCATAACTTCGATGCCATGGTCTACTTCCCTAGATGGTGGTAAACCATCTGGTAAATCATCAGGAAAAACATCCTGAAATTCCTCTAATAAATTCGTTAAAGTATCTACGTACTTTTTCTTTAATGTCTCATTCACCTTGGATTTTTTCTTGTTTGAATCACATGCATGCCAAACAGGGTTTTCAAACAGTGTGTCTCGTCCAAGGTTATTTTGTTTTTCTTGTTTGTCTACGCAAACATCATTTATCGTTTCAGCTACGGAAACAGAATTCAAAAGAGGGTAACAAGCATATACCTCTGCTATCTGGTCTCTGCAGACCGCTGTACACAACTCCATGGAGGAAATAAGTGGTGTGGCAGGGACAGTACGGTCGCCCTGCAGGGTGATGACTCTACCTCCATGCTCAAAACATAGCATGTTATGTAAGTAATTTCGAGCTAGACTAGGGCCCAAGCCATACAGCCACTCCCTGCCTAGATATACGTCTGCTCTGGCTAAGTGCATGACCTGAAAGTCAAGCGGTGCCTCATAGTCCTGCATAGATAATGGGACCCCCAATACTACAGTATTCCATACCGTTTTGTCATATCCGTTGGCTAGGCCAACAGTATATTCATGATCACTCCGTGTCTCAGTCAATCCCAATTTCTTGACTAACGAGTAGTTCAAGAAGTTGTGACTAGCTCCATCATCAATAAAAACTGTGACTCTACGGCCACCTATGGTGCCATACATGCGCACCATGTCATGCGGACCTACAGTAGGTTGCCACATCGCTGGTGTCATTGAACAAGCGTGATGCTCATCACAATGACACACTGTCACCTCTCTGAACTCTGCGGAACTGAGAGGGAGTCTCTGCACTGTATGCAATTGCCTAGAAGATTTACCATCTTTTTTGGGCTCGTTGCCACTCGTGCTTGCTTTAGGCTTTGGACACTCAGCCTTCGCGTGTCCTACTTCATTGCAATTAAAGCAGCGATTTTCCTTTCGCGCTTTAATATATTGCTCTTTCTTTTGGTTTTCAGGGTGTCTTTTTTTTCTGGATGGTCGCGGTTTTTTAGACCAATGACCACCCTGTCCTTCTTGGTCCGTCCTATCCCCTTGTTTGTCACTGCGGAACCCTTTTCTTTTGAGGCCTGACCTCCTCTTTTCACTACCCTCGGCCCTGCTAGAACCACCACGCGCACTACGGCGCTTGATGTCATCGAATATCTGTGCATATTGAATTGCCTCTGCTAAGTCTTTAGGCTGTAGGGGTTCTACGTACTCAAGGTAATCATCTTTGAGGCCTCTCTTAAAGCCTCGCAATGTCTGGAATGCATCGATTCCCTTTAACTTGAGTACTATCTCCCTGTAGTTCGAGATGTACTGAGTTAGGGATTTGTTCTCCATCGAGCACTTGTCCCATAACTCCCAGCTTCTCTCTGCCTCATTAACAGGCAAAAATTCTTTTCGAAACATTGTTTCAAATTCCGTCCAAGTGGCAGGGCGAGTTGTCAGACTCATCCACCACTTGTACGCTTTGCCGGTTAAAGAGAGGCTAGCCTCTACGGGCTGTATACGGTTAGGTTGCTGTTGCAGCGCATGCAAATCTGACCACTTCGCTAGAAACATATTGACTGAGTCCTTGTTTCTCTCCTTTTTCTCGCCACCAAAACTAGGCGGCTTTAAGTCTTTTAACAACGACGAAGCTGTCGCTACGGACGGCCCCGCAGGCGCATCGGCCTGTACTCCTGCAACCACTGGCGAGGCTACGCTCACCCGTGCTGTAGGAGCTCGGCTACCACGAGGAGTCGGAGTATTAGCCGAGGCGGCTGTCAGTGCATCTAACCGTGTGGAGATGCTCTGTAGCATCGTGACTAAATCAGCCTGGACTTTACCCATAGTATTCAATTTGGCATTAAGATATTTAAACAGTCCACTAGAGAGCTCCGTCTCTGTCAGGACATCAGCAGGGTCTAGTAGGTCATAGTCATCGTCGTCATAATCCAAGAGGTCCTCCTCGGTCCCCTCGGCGACGTCAGTGTTCATGTCCTCTGGCTCATCGGCCAGAAAGGGGTCATCAGCCAATGCGGCCGCTGCGGGCTCGCTGGGTCCTAAGGTAGGGTCAATAGACGAGGAGGACGCTGGTGGATCACGAGTGATCGATAAGCGCGCTCCGGACCGAACAACGGTCGGGCGTGTATGGCCTGACAATTCGGTCGGGGTCAAACCCGCGACTGAGGACAAGAGACTGGAAAAACCTAGAGAAGTAGAAGGCGGTGGAGACACACTACGCCTAGCAGACATTTTTAATTCTTGCAAAAAATAATGCGAGAACTCGGAAATTACTAAAAAAAAAATGCTAATAAAAATGAGCAATGGTGGAGAGAGAATAATAGTCACCCCCCTTTACGGTCGCCTATCGATTTGTTGCGTTGCGAGCCTCTACAAGGACGCTTCCGAGATGCTCCGATCTACGAGAAAATGCCTCGATGCTGTGTGTGACGGGGAGAGAGAATGAGAGAGAGAGAGAAAGAGTTCTTCCCTTCAAAAGTCTTGGCCCTCCTCCCTCCACACATTCCCTTGTGGAGATAAGGGTGAGGAGATTGTGGATGAAAACCACCGAGTGGGCTCCGGTCCCCCGTTCGTGCGCGGACTCTCACGATCCCTTCGAACCATGCTCTGATACCAGTGTTAGATATCCGTAACGCCGCTACGGGCGTTACCACGAGAGGGGACGGCCTCTGGCTCACCACCCAGCCATAGAGGAAGAATGAGGATTGCCCCTCATCCCCCAGGCTATATAGTGTGTGGCCTGCCGTCCACACTAGCCTGGCCGCCCATGACTCCGCATGGGCGTCCTCTCCCACTGAACCCCGGATATGGCCATCCGGTCTGCCGTCGGACACAGGCATTACAGCCTACGTGACACCCCCCCAAACAAAGAAATTCAAATTTTCCACTAGATTAAAAAAATAAAAAAATGGTTCACACGTGAACCATTTTCTACACATGCCTTAAGGGTTCACGCCCAAAAAAAGTAATAAAAGTTAAAAATCGGTTCACGTCCTAAGCTGGTTCATGACGTGAATCCTTAGTGTTTCACAGCGTGAAACAATCCCCGTGCAAAAAAAAAATAATAAATCAAAAAATGGTTCATTTTCTCCACTCATGCCTTAAAGGTTCACGTAAAGAAAAAATTTGGTTCACATCCTAAGTGGTTCACAACTTGAACCCGTAAGTGTTTCATGGCGTGAAACAATCCCCGCATAAAAAATAAATAAATTTTTGTGAAGTCCGATTCACGGCATGAAACCCTAAGCATTTCATGGTATGAAACACTAAGTATCTCTTGGTGAAACAATCCCAAAAAAAATCAAATTTAATTTTTCTGTGAAGTTCGGTTCACGACGTGAAACCCGAAGTATTTCATGGCATGAAACACTAAGTATCTCATGGCGTGAAACAATCCCAAAAAATAAAATCAAATTTGATAAAATCCGTGAAGTTCGCTTCACGCCAACTAAACCCTACTAGTTCACGACGTGAAAGGGGGGTCCGTTGGCCCAAAAAAAACACACCCTTGTTTGAAGGCTCGTATCTCCTAAACCGTAAATTCGATGAGGGCTATCCTCGGGGGGTGCACTATATGGAAGCCCCTCCTACGACGTGCGTTCAAGGGGTATTTAAAAAACTCCTTATCTGTGAATTTTGAGCTAATAAAACTACCCCTTTTTCTTTATAGACTTACGGGTTTTTTTCCAAAGTATAATTAAAATACCCCTCTTGTAATTGTATTTCTGTAAATTTACCCAATATTTTGGATTAAAAAAACCCCACCTGATGATCGCACGTGGTAGACTTACATTTTTTGAGGTGCACCCCCCGAGGGGCTATCTAATGCTCATCAAAAAGCCGACATCGAGCTCTTCAAATTCGGTCTCGTCCGTCTGAAGTCAAAATCGATCATTTTTGCCTCCGACCAGCAGCCTCAAAATTCGACACAATAGGTTTGCAGTCTTCAAGGCCAAATCTCCGCACCAATGTCTCAATATACTTTGTTTGACACAAAGCAATACCTCCATCGCACTGCTTAAATTGTATCCCCAAATAATGATGCAAATGCCCCAAATCTGACATCTCAAAAGAGGCATTCAAATCAGCCTTAAAATCAGCAATATGACTCTCATTTGGTCCTGTGAGCAGCATGTCATCGACGTAGAGAGCAATGATTAGATGTTCATCATCCACACATTTAACATACAAAGTGCTTTCTGTTGGACTATTCTGAAAACCATGTACAGTCAAATATGCATGTATCTTTTCATACCAAGCTCGTGGAGCTTTCTTTAAACCATATAAAGCCTTTGTCAACCTGCACACTTTGTTTTCCTGCCGTCTTTGAACAAAACCACGAGGCTGCGATACATACACCTCCTCATGCAAATCTCCATTCACAAGAATGCAGTCTTTATGTCCAACTGATGTACATTCCAACCATTATGAGCTACCAATGCACAAATGCTACGAATGGTAGTCATACGACAAGTGGGAGCAAAGGTCTCATCAAAATCAATGCCCTTTTCTTGAGCATAACCCTTTGCAACAAGTCTAGCCTTATAGCGATCAACATTGCCATCTGGCTTTCGTTTCAACTTAAAAACCCACTTACATCCACAATGGCCTTTTTACCAATAGGCAAATCACACAAAGACCATGTACCATTCTTCATTATAGCATCATATTCACTTTGCATTGCAGCCAACCAATTTTCTGATTTTTGTGCCTCATCAAATGAAAGAGGTTCTTCCTCTTCACACATACTAGACACATCCCCAAAGCATAACAATCTGATGCATAAGAGGCATGCTGAAAACCTGAACGAGTACGACTACACATAGGTGCATCAATTTTACTATCATGCAAGGTTTGCACTAGCCATTTAGGCATACCTCTAGCTTGCTCATTTTCAGCCCTATCTTCATAAATTACATCCTGTAAATCTGCATCAAAAATAGGCTGATCTATGATGTCGTTTGAAATCTGCATAGGCTAAATATTTGCCTCATTAGGACTTACATTTGAATTCCCACCTATAAACAGAGGCAACAACGTATCAAATACATCCCGTGAGCTCACACCTATCTCTTTGGTACATGATAACAAAGGCTACACAGCATCTTCCCCAAAAACAACATCTCGACTAATCAAGATATGCTTTGACTGCGGATGATCCAATCTGTAACCCTTGCTCTCAGCACTGTAACCAACAAAAATGCATTTGATAGCCTTATCATCCAATTTTCTATGTTGTTGCATAGGCACTAAAGCATAGGCCAAGCAACCGAAGACACGTAAGTGACCAATAGAAGGCTTCCTGCCATGCCAAGCTTTGTATGGAGTAATAGACTGCAAGGCCTTAGTGGGACACCTGTTGAGGACATATGCAGCACACATGACAGCCTCAAGCCAAAACGCATGTGGCAAAGCTTGGCTCTTGACCATACATCATGCCATCTCCATAAGTGACCTGTTTTTCCTCTCAGCAACACCATTTTGCTAAGGGGTATACGGCACTGTACATTGGTGTTTTATCCCATGTCTAGCTAGAAATGCATCAAACTCTTTAGACATGTACTCCCCCCCTCGATCGGAACGGAGGGTGCCCACAGTACAATTGGATACATTTTCAACCATAAGAAAAAACTGGTTGAAGCACAAAAATACTTCGGACTTTGCCTTCAGTGGATATACCCATGCATGCCTTGAGTAATTATCAATGAAAGTCACGAAGTATAAGTGTTTACTAAATGACGGAGTTTGCATAGGCCCACATATATCACTATGTACAAGTTGCAATTTGCGAGTGGCCCACATAGAACCATCCTTTGGAAACGCAGAACGCTACATTTTGCCCAAAATACAGCCTTGACAAACATGTTTCAATGGTGCCTCAAGAGGGGGCAATGAAGCAACCATATCAAATTTCTGCAAACGCAGCAAACTAGCAAAGTTCAGATGACCAAAATGAGCATGCCATAGTTTTGCATTTGAAACTGTCTTTTCATCAGAAACTGCATTTACTGAATCTTCCACACACTTGTCATAAGAATTGAGCCTATATAGCCCACGAAACAAGGTGCCAGATACAATAATCGTATCACCAGAAGTCAAATCATGAATAGTACACCTGTCATCCACAAATTTGACTACAAGTCCAAGTCTAGCAAGCGCAGAGACAAACAATAGATTCTTCTTTATCCTTGGTACATACAAAGCAAGAGCCTTCTCAGACCTGACCTTTTTCTTGCCTTTATCAAGAGCCTTCTCAGACCTGTTTGTTGCTACCTGTGGAAGGAGAAGAAGTTGCAGACCTACTAATAGGAGAAGAAACAGTGGAAGGGGCTGCCTTACCACTTCTTCTCTGCTAGGCTGCAACAAATGCCTGATCAACTGCACGCTGCCAAGCCCTGTTTTGCCTGGACTGCGCTTCTTGTAAGAGCTTGTTTACTAAAGTATCATACTTGACAACATCAGGTCTGTCCTCAGTAACAAGTCTCCACGTGGAAGCAAAAGTCTGATATGACTCAGGTAAAGCATCAAGAACAATCTGCACAAGAGAATGATCAGGAATAATCTCACCTACAAAATCATCTGTTCCTTGAGATATTTAATCTCAGCAAGAAAAACATTCATGTCATCATCTTCCTGCATAATCTTCGATTCTAGCTCTTTACGCAGGTAAGAGATTTTTGCCTCGTTATGACTTGCATACAAACCAGCTAGAATATCCCAAGCCTGTTTTGCTATTTTAACTGAACGAATATGTGGGCTGATGTTACGTTTGACAAAAAGTGCAATCAAGGCATGAGCCTGCACATCTTTACCATCCCAACAAGCTTGTTCAGCAGTGGGTAAAACAGCAGCAACAGTAGAGCTGCTAGAACCTGCAACATCCTCAACAGATCCTACATCCATTGAACCTGGACGTACACCCATACCCTGCACAATGTTCCACACTCCTTTTGCAACCAAAACATGCTGCATCATGTATGTCCAAAGTGGGTAGTTGCTATCTCCATCTAATTTGTCATTAGCAGATAACATGCGAAATACATCATTGCTGTTATCAGCCATGGCCACTGACTGAAACTGATGCAAAAGCTACCTGTAATGAAGCAAAGACTGAACAGAAAACAACTCGTGCTATGTAGCACGGTCCACAATAGAATACGTATGCCTGTTTTGCTAAAAACTACACTGTCAAAATTTCTGCACAAAATGACGACGAAAACACCTGTGCAGAACTTGAAATACGAAAACGGAGCCCGAAATGACCTCAGATGCAATTTCTGAGAATGCACAGCCCTATGCCCTATGGGCTGATCTACAGAGTATAGAGAACTGCAAGCGCTCGTGAAAGCTCATCTCAATCGGAGAGCATGAGTCGGAGGGTGCTGGTGGCGTAGCCCTGGGGCCAATGCCTGCTCTGATACCAATTGTTGGAATTAGGGTTGCAGGAAAGCACACAAAGCTTGGAGAAGAAGAAGCAAGAATGCACACAACACAAGTGTATTAGATTGTGTCAATGTACAAAGATACGTTAGCCCTAGAGTGATGGACATATATACAAGCCGGGGAAAAAACCTCCTAAAGAGGGAAAAAGTGCCCCGGCGGTCCTAAGTGTGTTCACACACATCACTGCCTATATATATGGTAACATCAACGGAGGACGTCTCGCGTAGCAAGGTCGGCCGAGGTCTTAACCAGCCTCGGTTTGATTTAAATGGTGAGCTTCCGGTATAGTGGATGAGGGACCAAGGAAGCGGCCTCCAAGGAAGCGGCCTATGAGTGAAGCACTAGGTATACGGTGCTCGGGCTCTGGGTCATCGAAGATACCCACACGTACGTCGGGGAAGATATTGGAACAAGGAGTAAGAGTTGTTTTCTGAATTCGGGCATGGATATGGTTGATTGACCTTGTTGGTCCTCAACGGATGAGTCCATGGCTCTTTTATATGGATCTGTTGGTTGATCTTGTTGATCTTCAACAAAGACTCCATTTTTGTTAAAGTGAATGCTTGCCGGTTACTATGAGCTAGGAACTATCGAAAAGGCCCCTGAGTGGATAGGGGGTGAGCGTTCTGGTTGCCACAATGATACCATAGGTACACCGATGAAGAAATGTTTGGAAATAAGGATTCAATTGGATAATTAGAGGATTATGATCAGTGACATTATGGTTTCATTAAATGATTATTTTAAAGACTGTTGAATATGTGAAAAAGGCAATTTCATATTGGGTGTGTAAGTGGTGTGACTAGTTTTAAGTTTACATGAATATCCGGCTAGGGGGCCTGGGAACTCTTTTCCTTGGTACCCGGGACAACCTAACCAAATTCTTAATTGGATCCCATCACTATAGTGGTTGGGCGGTTGGCTAACCCATGGGACTGGATGGGGTTAGGCTGGACTGATGGATACCTAAATTGAGACTCAATTCTGTTCTAGTTCGATAGATGAAGTAAATCTTGGACAAAAATTATTCTATGGAAAAGAATCAACGCTGTGCCTCTCAATGAGGAAAAAAGCATTGGTCTCTATGATCCAAGTACAATCTTTTCTCTGATCTGACTATGGGACTTACAGGTTCCGTCAGATCAGTTCAGTTAGTTAAGGCTTTTGACTACGTTAGAGAAAAGTTATCCTGGAGGAATCACCCGTGCTTTTCGGGCAAGGGAAGTTTTTCCAGGTTCGGTTTTGGATGAACCGATGGATTAGTCTCTTGTCCAGATATTCGTGGGGAGCGAGGCCCCGAGTGTGGGACCCTGCCCCATGCAAGAAGTGCTACTTTCGCTGCTAGCACCCTTGAATCCGTTGCGCGGTGGGGATAGGGACCTCACAGCTGGTATCAGAGCGAATTGGCTAATGAGGATCAACCGCCGAGAAGCTAAAAATGTCAAAAATTTATGAAGAAGTAGTAAAAGGTTGTAATTGTGTGATAAAATTTATACAATTTGATATTCAAACTGAAATTCTTAAATTGGTAATTGGGTCTTCAGATAGAAGTACCGCAATTGTATGGAATCCCTGACTTGCTTGAGGCCTAGACATGATGGTATTTACCTTATAGTTCCAAGGACCGTGACTACCCGTATATACCGAGAGTATAACTACAGCTCTTTACTGGCAGTATATACGAGTAAATCTAAGACTTGAAATTATAAGCATTAATACTATCCAGATGATGAATTCGAATGTGGTTGATATGATTTTAAATTTTGGTTGAGAACTGATGAGTTGATTTGGATTCTGATTGAAAATTGAAGATTCATGAATTTTGGTTGAAATGTAATAAACTAAGCAAAACCACAATGAGGATGAATGGGACGAGTCCCTGTGATGATGTTCGTGCTGGAATGATGTTAATGACTTCAGCAAATCATTATGAGATTAGTGGATTGTGCTAGCAGATTGCTGCTGTTAACACTTGACCCAGTGGATCAAGTTAAGGGACGTCAAATTAAAAATCTGTATAATTGAAAATTTCCATGAAGGACTGTTCAGATAGAAATTTCGGTCTAATGGACCATTATTGTGATAAGGATTGAATGTTACGATCTGAGTGAATTACTATCTGATAATGACTTTTATATAAGGGATCTTTATCCCAAGATTCTGTTGGGTTCACCAGAGACTATAAGGACCCCAGAGTCAGTTGGATCTTAAGGAAAAGAGTTCACCTCTAATTTGCAGGATGAGGACATCTCGCGTTTTTTAAGTGGGGTAGGATATAAGATTCCTCCCTCCGACTTTTGAGGTATGCAATTGTAAGAACCTCCCCTTCAGATCTTATAATTATTCCCCTCTTTGAAATAAAAGAAAGATCCTGTTTTACCCTGTTTTGGCCTAGAGAAAATATCTAGAGGGAGGTAATTCAAAATTGAGATATTTTTGGATATAAAAATCCTCCTAGTGTATAAAATGGTTTGATGTGGATGTATGTATGGATGATGTGGATTGATTAGTCTCTTGTTCGGATGTCCATGGGCGAGGCCCCGAGTGTGGGACCCTACCCCACGCAAGAAGTGCTAGCACCCCTCAATTCGTTGCGTGGTGGGGATAGGGACCTCACAGCTACTCAAAATGTTAGCCATTTTTTCTTAATCCCAGTGGGGGTAAAAATATGCTAGAATGCCATTTTTTAAAAGAGCACTAGCCCATCCTAAATTCATTCATTTTAAAAGGTTTTAGCTTCTAAGGTTTGAAAGTGAAACCCTAGCCACCTTTAGGAGTTGTTCACATGCAAGCTTTTTGACACTAGCTTGAGGTGGTTTCTTTTGAGTTTTTTCATGTAAACCTTGACATGCTCTAATTGATCATTCTTCAAGTTTGTCAAGCATTGCTATTGTAAATGAAACTAGATACTGATTCTCGTGTGCTCAATCCAAGGATTAAGACCCCCACCATTGTATACATGCCATCATGAGCATGGCACTTGTGGTATATAAATTTGATGGGGATGAGTTTAATGCATGGCAATCAAAGATCAAATTCATGTTAATGAGGGAAAATTTG